>NC_132919.1:1680000-2880000 GCF_047675955.1 Chlorocebus sabaeus
AGTGGCGGGCGCCTGTCGTCCCAGCTACTCAGGAGGCTGAGGCAGGAGAATCGCTTGAATCCAGGAGGCGGAGGTTGCGGGGAGCCGAGATCGCGCCATTGCACTCCAGCCTGGGCGACAGAGGGAGACTCCATCTCAAAAAAAAAAAAAAAAAGTCCCAGTTTGCTCCTGGCTGTGGCCGGCACTTTCGTAGAGGCTGGCATCTCTGGGCACAGCCTCCCGGACCCGCGCGCTGGAGCGTGCTGGAGGGAGCAGAGAGGGGACCCTCCGCCGGACCCGGCTGGAGCTGGCTGGAGAGCCTTCCGGCCCCGGGAGGAAGCGGGGCCGGGACCGAGCCAGAGCGGAGCAGCCGGAGGGAGGGCGTGGAGGCCGCGGGGCAGGAAGCCGGGTCCCGCCCGGGCCTCCGGAGCCACGTGCGCTTGTTTCCGTGCTGGGGCGATCACGTGACCCGCGTCAGCTGACCCGTCACGGTGGAGCCCGGTGCTCGCGCCCGGCAGCCTCTGCCCCGCTGCGCCCGGAGCGCAGGACCCGCGGAGGGGTAAGCGCGCCCCCCGCCCGCCTCTTCGCCGCCGCCGGCTCCCCGCGGCCGCCTCCGCCCCAGCCCCTGCCCCGCGCCCATCCCAGCCCCGCCGGCCTGGCACCCCGGAAGCCGTCGCCTGCAGGGTCGTGGCCGGGCTCAGCCCCGCGCTGCCCCCCGGCGGCCTGGAGGAGATGGCCCAGGGCAGCGGGGGGCGGGCAGGCGCTCTCAGCACCCCGGCCGGGGGCTGGCACCCGCCCCCAAGCCCAGACATGCAGGAGCTGCTCCGGAGCGTGGAGAGGGACCTGAGCATCGATCCCAGGCAGCTGGCTCCGGCCCCGGGGGGCACCCACGTGGTGGCCCTAGTGCCTGCGCGCTGGCTGGCTGGCCTCCGCGATCGCCGGCTGCCCCTGGGACCCTGTCCCCGCGCAGAGGGCCTGGGAGAAGCGGAAGTCAGGACTCTGCTGCAGCGCTCTGTGCAGAGGCTGCCTGCCGGCTGGACGCGCGTGGAGGTGCATGGGCTGCGGAAGCGGAGACTGTCCTACCCTCTGGGCGGGGGCCTGCCCTTTGAGGACGGGTCCTGCGGCCCTGAGACGCTCACTCGCTTCATGCAGGAGGTTGCCGCCCAGAATTATCGCAACCTGTGGCGCCATGCATACCACACTTACGGGCAGCCCTATAGTCACAGCCCTGCCCCCTCAGCTGTCCCTGCCTTGGACTCCGTACGGCAGGCCCTGCAGAGGGTCTATGGTTGCTCCTTCCTGCCAGTGGGCGAAACTCCCCAATGCCCATCATATGCCAGAGAAGGCCCCTGTCCCCCTCGGGGCAGCCCTGCTTGCCCTAGTCTTCTACGGGCTGAGGCCTTGCTGGAGTCGCCGGAGATGCTGTATGTGGTCCACCCTTACGTGCAGTTCTCCCTCCATGACGTGGTCACCTTCAGCCCTGCCAAGCTGACCAACAGCCAGGCCAAGGTGCTGTTCATTCTCTTCCGCGTGCTGAGGGCTATGGATGCCTGTCACCGCCAGGGACTGGCGTGCGGGGCCCTGTCTTTGCATCACGTCGCTGTGGATGAGAAGCTTTGCAGCGAGCTGCGACTGGACCTGAGTGCTTATGAGAGGCCCGAGGAGGACGAGAATGAGAAGGCCCCTGTGGCAAGGGATGAGGCGGGCATTGCGTCTCAAGGGGAGCAGGGAGGGCAACCTGGGCAACCCACCGGCCAGGAGGAACTTCGGGGCCTTGTGCTAGATTGGGTGCACGGCCGCATCAGCAACTTCCACTACCTCATGCAGCTGAATCGGTTGGCAGGTCGGCGGCAGGGGGACCCCAACTACCACCCCGTGCTGCCCTGGGTGGTGGACTTCACCACGCCACATGGGCGCTTCCGAGACCTGCGCAAGTCCAAGTTCCGCCTCAACAAGGGAGATAAGCAACTGGACTTCACGTACGAGATGACGCGGCAGGCATTCGTGGCAGGCGGGGCGGGCGGCGGGGAACCCCCTCACGTGCCTCACCACATCTCAGACGTGCTCTCCGACATCACCTACTATGTGTACAAGGCTCGGCGCACGCCTCGGTCGGTGCTCTGCGGCCACGTCCGCGCGCAGTGGGAGCCCCACGAGTACCCGGCCAGCATGGAGCGGATGCAGAACTGGACCCCCGATGAGTGTATCCCGGAGTTCTACACCGATCCCTCTATCTTCCGCTCCATCCACCCTGACATGCCTGACCTGGACGTGCCAGCGTGGTGCAGCTCCAGCCAGGAGTTCGTGGCTGCGCACCGAGCCCTGCTGGAGAGCCGCGAGGTGTCCCGGGACCTGCACCATTGGATCGACCTCACGTTTGGCTATAAACTCCAGGGCAAGGAGGCAGTCAAAGAGAAGAATGTGTGTCTGCACCTGGTGGACGCCCACACTCACCTGGCCAGCTACGGGGTGGTGCAGCTCTTCGATCAGCCACACCCGCAGCGCCTGGCTGGGGCTCCTGCTCTTCCCCCGGAGCCTCCCCTCATCCCCAGGCTGTTGGTCCAGACCATCCAGGAGACCACAGGCCGGGAGGACTTCACGGAAAACCTGGGACAGCTTCCAAATGAAGTGGGCCGGCCAGTTTTAGAAGCCACTCCCTGTGAGGCTAGCTGGACCAGAGACAGGCCGGTGGCAGGAGAAGACGACTTGGAACAGGCCACAGAAGCTCTGGATTCCATTTCCCTTGCTGGGAAAGCAGGTGACCAGCTGGGCTCCTTCTCCGGTCAAGCGTCCCCTGGCCTTCTGTCTTTCTCAGCCTCCCGTCCAGGCCGCAGGAATAAAGCTGCTGGGGCAGACCCTGGGGAGGGCGAGGAGGGGACGATTCTTCTTCCCGAGGGCTTCAATCCCGTGCAGGCCCTGGAGGAGCTGGAAAAAACGGGCAACTTCTTGGCCAAAGGCCTAGGGGGCCTGTTGGAGGTGCCTGAGCAGCCCCGGGTCCAGCCGGCTGTGCCACTGCAGTGTCTGCTTCACAGGGACATGCAGGCGTTGGGTGTCCTGTTGGCGGAGATGGTGTTTGCCACCAGGGTGCGGACGCTGCAGCCCAATGCACCTTTGTGGGTACGCTTCGAGGCCATCCGGAGGCTCTGCACACGCCACCCCAAGGAGGTCCCTGTGTCTTTGCAGCCCGTGCTGGACACACTCCTGCAGCTGAGTGGCCCCAAAGTCCCCATGGGAGCAGAGAGGAGCAAGCTGGACCAACTGTTTGAGTACAGGCCTGTCTCCCAGGGCCTGCCCCCACCCTGCCCAAGCCAGCTTCTCAGCCCCTTCAGCTCCGTGGTTCCCTTCCCGCCCTACTTCCCAGCGCTGCACAGATTCATCCTCCTGTACCAGGCAAGGCGCGTGGAGGACGAGGCCCAGGGGCGCGAGCTGGTGTTTGCCCTGTGGCAGCAGCTGGGCGCAGTGCTGAAGGACATCACCCCCGAGGGCCTGGAGATCCTGCTGCCCTTCGTGCTGTCACTTATGTCCGAGGAGCATACGGCTGTGTACACTGCCTGGTATCTGTTTGAACCTGTTGCCAAGGCACTGGGCCCCAAAAATGCCAATAAGTACCTCCTGAAGCCTCTCATTGGTGCCTACGAGAGCCCCTGCCAGCTACACGGCCGCTTCTACCTATACACGGACTGCTTTGTGGCCCAGCTGATGGTGCGGTTGGGCCTGCAGGCCTTTCTCACTCACCTGCTGCCCCACGTCCTGCAGGTGCTGGCGGGCGCGGAGGCCTCCCAGGAGGAAAGCAAGGACCTGGTAGGGGTTGCCGAGGAGGAGGAGAGCGGGCTGCCCGGGGCCGGGCCTGGCTCCTGTGCTTTTGGGGAGGAGATTCCCATGGATGGGGAGCCTCCTGCCTCCTCCGGCCTGGGGCTGCCAGACTACACGTCTGGCGTCAGCTTCCACGACCAGGCTGACCTCCCTGAGACAGAGGACTTCCAGGCCGGGCTCTATGTAACTGAGTCTCCCCAGCCCCAGGAGGCTGAGGCTGTGAGCCTGGGCCGGCTGAGTGACAAGAGCAGCACCAGCGAGACCTCCCTGGGTGAGGAGCGGGCTCCAGACGAGGGGGGCGCCCCCGTGGACAAGAGCAGCCTTCGTTCAGGCGACAGCAGCCAGGACTTGAAGCAAAGCGAGGGCTCCGAGGAGGAAGAGGAGGAGGAAGACGGCTGCCTGGTGCTAGAGGAGGAGGAGGGGGAGCAGGAGGAGGTCACCGCAGCATCTGAGCTCACTCTGTCTGACACGGTGCTGTCCATGGAGACGGTTGTGGCCGGCGGCAGTGGGGGAGATCGGGAAGAAGAGGAGGAGCCACTGTCTGAGCAGTCAGAAGGCAAAGAACAGAAGATCCTCCTTGGTAAGCTCCCAGGTCTGGGAGATATTGGTCAAAAACACCTCCTGCTTCTCCTTGCACACTTGCAGAGCACCTACTCTGTGCCAAGCAGTGGATCGAGCCAGGGCCACCTGCAACACAGATGTGGGCTTGCCTTCACGGAACACCCAGCAGACAAGATGCTGCAGTGTAGACGGTCTTAAGCAAGTGTATTATGTTAGTGCGATAAAGAACATGGCTGCGTTCCTAGGAGGGAGTGGAACATGGAGCTTTTCGGGGGCGCCGTGGCTCACGCCTCTAATCCCAGCACTTCAGGAGGCCGAGGCAGGCAGATCACCTGAGGTCAGGAGTTCAAGACCAGCCTGGCCAACATGGTGAAACCCCTGTTTCTACTAAAAATACAAAAATTAGCCAGGCGTGGTGGCAGGCACCTGTAATCCCAGCTACTCGGGAGACTGAGGCAGGAGAATGGCTTGAACCCGGGAGGCAGAGGTTGCAGTGAGCTGAGACTGTGCCACTGCACTGCAGCCTGGGCAACAGAGCGAGACTCTGTCTCAAAAAAGAAAAAAAAAAGTGCTTTTACATCTAGTTTTCAAGGGTCAGAGCAGGCTTCCTTAAAAGCAGAGACAGTTGAGGTTCAGGTAGGAGTAGGAAGGAGGTAGGCAAAAATGGGCAAAAAGAAAGTCTGAAGGCTGAGGGAACAACGTGTGTGAGGCTCTGAGGCTGTCATGTTCCATTAAAGAAGAGAAGCAGGGGGCTGGGCGCGGTGGCTCACACCTGTAATCCCTGCACATTGGGAGGCCGAGGCGGGTGGATCAAAATGTCAGGAGATCGAGACCATCCTGGCCAATATAGTGAAACCCCATCTCTACTAAAAATACAAAAAATTAGCCGAGCATGGTGGCGGGTACCTATCATCCCAGCTACTCGGGAGGCTGAGGCAGGAGAATCACTTGACCCTGGAGGTTTAAGGAGAAGAGTCAGGGCGGTGGAAGGTGGAGGTTGCATTGCAGTGAGCTGAGATCGCGCCATTGCACTCCAGCCTGGGTGACAGAGCGAGACTCCGTCTCAAAAGAAAAAAAAAAAGAAGAAAAGCAGGGAACAGCCATTATGGGGAGACCGAGGGAGTGGAGGGAAGAGAGGCCAGAAGGGAGGTGGCCAGGGCCGGGCCAGGCCTCGTTAAGGAGCTTCAGAAGACCCACGGGCAGGCTAACTTCCTGCAGGTCGTGCCTGTGGAGAGGAGCCTGGGGCAGCCAGAGTCCCACAGGCCAGGGCCTAGGCACCTCTGCCACTGTTACGTGGAGGGGGATGGTGTGGGACAGCCGGCCTGGGCTGGGCTCTTGGCAGAGCTGCAGCCGGAGGTGGTTGAGTGGGGTGCCGTGGGGTGGGGTGGGAGGGGTGGTGAACGCATGTTATCTGAGGAGCTCAGGGCCTGCTCCCACCCCACAGATACGGCCTGCAAGATGGTCCGCTGGCTGTCTGCCAAGCTCGGCCCCACAGTGGCTTCTCGCCACGTGGCCCGGAACCTGCTCCGCCTGCTGACGTCTTGTTATGTTGGTAAGGAGGCCTGTGGTCGGTGCTGGAGATGAGGGTTTCTCCCAGGCCCTCTGCCTAGCTTAAGCCCTCTCCAGCGGGGATCCTTCCCACCCCTAGCTCAAACCACCCACCGGCCAGGTGCTGGGTCCCAGTCTGTAAGTGCCAGCAATTGGGTAGGGCCGGGCTGGGCCCCAGGCTAGAGTGAGCTCAAGCAGCCAGTACACCCCTGCAGGGCCAGGCTCCCCCCGGCCCTCCACTGGCGACTCAGGACTGCTGGCCCTTCCTTGGCAGGACCCACTCGGCAGCAGTTCACGGTGAGCAGTGGCGAGAGCCCTCCGCTGAGCGCCGGCAACATCTACCAGAAGAGGCCGGTCCTGGGCGACATCGTGTCAGGGCCCGTGCTCAGCTGCCTCCTCCACATCGCCCACCTGTATGGGGAGCCCGTCCTCACCTACCAGTACCTGCCCTACATCAGCTACCTGGTCAGTCGCTGGTTTGGCAGACCCGGGGCTGGGAAGGCTGAGGACCTGAGGGCCGGCCCGGGGTCTCTGGGTGCCAGGGGGTCCGTGGGGCTGCCAGGCCCTCATCTGCTGGATGGTTCTAGGTGGCCCCAGGGAGTGCCTCAGGCCCCAGCCGACTGAACAGCCGTAAGGAGGCAGGGCTGCTGGCCGCAGTGACACTGACTCAGAAGATCATCGTGTACCTCTCAGACACCACGCTCATGGACATCCTGCCCCGGATCAGCCATGAGGTCCTGCTGCCCGTGCTCAGCTTCCTCACCTCCCTCGTCACAGGGTAGGCCTCCGCCCCAGCCGCTGTAGGGGGACAGGCCCAGCAGAGGGGCTGCCCAGGAGGGGCTGGGAAGCTCAGGGGAGAGGACGTAACGCTGGGCTGGGTGTCAAGGGTCCTGGTTTTGATGCCCGCTCTTTGACCCTGAGCAAGCCACACCCTTTTCCTGTGCCTCAGTTTCCTCATCTGGTTTGGACCAGTTGGTCTTGGAGCTCCTTTCATTTAAAGCTTTTGATATGACCGGGTATGGTGGCTATGCCTGTAATCCCAGAGCTTTGAGAGGCCAAGACGGGAAGATTGCTTGAGCCCAGGAGTTTAAGACCAGCCTGGGCAACAAAATGAGACCTCATCTCTAAAAATATATATAAAGGCTGGGCATGGTGTCTCACGCCTATAATCCCAGCACTTTGGGAGGCCGAGGCAGGTGGATCATGAGAGTCAGGAGTTCGAGACCGGCCTGGCCCAATATGGCAAAACCCCATCTCTACTAAAAATACAAAAAAAATTAGCCAGGTATGGTGGCTCATGCCTGTAGTCCCAGTTACTCAAGAGACTGAGGCAAGATAATCACTTGAACCCAGGAGGCAGATGTTGCAGTGAGCCGAGGTCGCACCACTGCACTCCAGCCTCGGTGACAGAGCAAGACTCTGTCTCAATAAAAATAACTGAAGCTTTTGATAGATTCTGGTCAAGTCCTGCAGAACCGGGGACTGGAGCTCATGAGCTCTGTTTCCAGGTTCCCAAGTGGGGCCCAGGCCCGGACTATCCTGTGTGTGAAAACCATCAGCCTCATCGCCCTCATCTGCCTGCGCATCGGACAGGAGATGGTCCAGCAGCACCTGAGCGAGCCTGTGGCCACCTTCTTCCAGATATTCTCTCAGCTGCATGAGCTTCGGCAACAGGTGGGCAGATCTGCGGGGCCAGGGCAGGCTGGGGCGTGGGCTGTGGACCCAGCTGACCTCCTGGGCGTCTCGCTCACAGGATCTGAAGCTGGACCCCGAGGGCCTCGGTGAGGGCCAGGGTGGGCTGGGCTGGGGGCGGTGGACCCGGCTGACCCCCTGGGTGTCTTGCTTACAGGATCTGAAGCTGGACCCCGTGGGCCGTGGTGAGGGCCAGCTGCCACAGGTGGTCTTCTCTGATGGGCAGCAGCGGCCCGTGGACCCTGCCCTGCTGGACGAGCTGCAGAAGGTGTTCACCCTGGAGATGGCGTACACAATCTACGTGCCCTTCTCCTGCCTGTTGGGTACTGCCCCATCACGTTCCCTGTCACAGCCTTCGTGGCTGTCTCCTCCCTTGGGAGGCCCCATTCTCTGCCCTTGCCCCAGAGTCAGCAGTGGGTTCTAAGCAGTTTTTTTGGGTGGGAGCAAAGGGATTTGGCCTCAGACCCCTACCTCCAAGGTGACATACAAACAGGGACTGAGCAGTAGCCAGCAAGAGAGGCCCAGGAGCTGGCCTGTAGCATCCCTGGGGAAGGCAGGAGAGTCAGGGCAGTGGACTGGCTGTCTGCAGGAGCTGAGAGGGAAGGAGTGGCCTTCTGTTTACGAAGCTTCCCCTCTGGGTCCTGCATGGTGCTGTGCTAATCGTTTCAGCGTGTCATCTCCCTGCAGAGGACAGACAGCCCTGTGGTGACACGTGTTATCATCCCGCCACTGAAATCTAAGCTTTGGGAGGCCAGGGCACCACCTGTCTTGTTCCGTATTCTATTCCTAGTGCCCAGCACGGCACAGCACATAGAGAAGACGCTCATGTGTACATCACAACGGAATGAATGCACATATCACCAGGGAGGAAACTGAGGCTCAGAGACAGAGTTACTTGCCCAGAGTTGCAGAGCCAGTTCCTGCCCCGTCTTCTGTGGCTCCCAAGTCCTTGGATGGGTGATAGCAGCCGCCTGCCATCTTCCCTGTCTCAGGACCTCTCCCACTCCCATCCAGGTGACATCATCCGGAAAATCATCCCCAACCACGAGCTGGTTGGGGAGCTGGCGGGGCTGTACTTGGAGAGTGTCAGCCCGAGCAGTCGCAACCCTGCCAGCATGGAGCCCACCGTGCCCAGCACCGGCCCCGAGTGGGACCCCCAGGGTGGGGGCTGCCCTCAGGATGACGGCCACTCAGGGACCTTTGGGAGCGTCCTGGTGGGGAATCGCATTCAGATCCCTAATGACTCTCGGCCTGAGACCCCCGGACCGCTGGGCCCCATCTCGGGGGTGGGTGGCGGGGGCCTGGGCAGCGGGAGCGAGGACAACGCCCTGAAGCAGGAGCTGCCGCGGAGCGCCCACGGGCTGAGCGGAAACTGGCTGGCGTACTGGCAGTACGAGATCGGCGTGAGCCAGCAGGACGCCCACTTTCACTTCCACCAGATCCGCCTGCAGAGCTTCCCGGGCCACTCGGGGGCCGTCAAGTGTGTGGCCCCCCTGAGCAGCGAGGACTTCTTCCTGAGCGGCAGCAAGGATCGAACCGTGCGCCTCTGGCCGCTGTACAACTACGGCGACGGGACCAGTGAGACGGCCCCACGTCTCGTCTACACCCAGCACCGCAAAAGCGTCTTCTTCGTGGGCCAGCTCGAGGCCCCGCAGCACGTGGTGAGCTGTGACGGGGCTGTGCACGTCTGGGACCCCTTCACAGGTGAGCGGGCCCAGGTGAGGCCTGTTCTATTGCTGCTCCTGCGTCCACCAGGCCTCTGGGAAGGGGCCCGAGGGTAGGACTGTAATGCTGCGGAGTTTGGGGAGACCCAGCGAGGCCGCCGAGAAGAGCAGTTAGGGTTTCTAACCTGTTAGACTTGAGTCTGAACTGGCTCCACCAGCTCACTTCCCTTGAGCAAGTTCCTGCTGCTGGAAGCATCTATTTTCCCATCGATAAACAGAATCAGAAAAACGGGCTTAAACGATAACATGTGGGAAGGCCGGGAGCGGTGGCTCAAGCCTGTAATCCCAGTACTTTGGGAGGCCAAGGTGGGTGGATCACGAGGAGGCCAGTAGTTGGAGACCATCCTGGCCAATATGGTGAAACCCTGTCTCTACTAAAAATACAAAAATTGGCCGGGCGTGGTGGTGGGCGCCTGTAGTCCCAACTACACAGGAGGCTGAGGCAGGAGAATGGCATGAACCCGGGTGGCAGAGGTTGCAGTGAGCCGAGATCACACCACTGCACTCCAGCCTGGGCGACAGAGCGTGACTCTGTCTCAAAAAAATAAAAATAAAAAAGGGCCGGGCGCGATGGCTCACGCCTGTAATCCCAGCACTTTGGGAGGCCAGGGCAGGCGGATCACGAGGTCAGGAGATCAAGACCATCCTGGCTAACACGGTGAAACCCCGTCTCTACTAAAAATACAAAAAAATTAGCCAGACGTGGTGGCGGGCGCCTGTAGTCCCAGCTACTCGGGAGGCTGAGGCAGGAGAATGGTGTGAACCTGGGAGCCAGAGCTTGCAGTGAGCCGAGATCTGGCCACTGCACTCCAGCCTGTGTGACAGAGCAAGACTCTGTCTCAAAAAAAAAGAGAAGAAGACAATACACGAATACATGTAGGGTTTTGGCTTTATGTGTAGCAGATGATATTTGGCCAATGGTTGCTTATTTTTTGGCATCACCATAGGGAGAAATATGGTTAAAAGGGAGAAAGGGATGGTGTTGGGGAAGACAGAGGGAGGGGCATTGGGTCAGCAGTGCTGTGCAGAGAGAGGAGGTTGCTTTGGGGATGGGAGCCTGGCCAGGCCGTGGAAGCAGGAAGGTGGGAGAATCAAGAAACATCTTTTTTTTTTTTTTTTATTGAGACAGAGTCTCACTCTGTCGCCCAGGCTGGAGTGCAGTGGTGCAGTCTCAGCTTACTGCAAGCTCCGCCTCCCGGGTTCATGCCATTCTCCTGCCTCAGCCTCCCGAGTAGCTGGGACTACAGGCGCCCGCCACCGTGCCCGGCTAATTTTTTGTATTTTTAGTAGAGACGGGGTTTCACCGTGTTAGCCAGGATAGTCTCGATCTCCTGACCTCATGATCCACCTGCCTCGGCCTCCCAAAGTGTTGGGATTACAGGCGTGAGCCACCACACCTGGCCAAGAAACATCTTTAGACTGGACATGGTGGCTCACACCTGTAATCTTAGCACTTTGGGAGGCCAGGAGTTGGAGACCATCCTGGCCAACATGGCAAAACCCCGTCTCTATTAAAAATACAAAAAAATTAACTGGGCGTGGTGGCAGGCGCCTGTAATCCCAGCTACTCAGGAGGCTGAGGCGGGAGAATCGCTTGAACCTGGGAGGTGGAGGTTGCAGTGAGCCCATATGCACCACTGCACTCCAGCCTGGGCGACAGAGCAAGACTCCATCTCAAAAAAAGAGAAACATCTTTAGCATTTTCTAAGGATCCCTGTGGGACGGGAGGCAGGTGTGCAGTGAGTTGGGAGATTAGAAGCTTCCAGGGCTCTTCCATCAGCTGCTGCGACCCCAGATCCACTGTGACTTTCCTTCCCAGGGAAGACCCTTCGCACAGTGGAGCCGCTGGACAGCCGGGTGCCTCTGACCGCGGTGGCTGTCATGCCCGCCCCCCACACCAGCATCACCATGGCCAGCTCTGACTCTACCCTGCGCTTTGTGGACTGCAGGAAGCCGGGTCTGCAGGTCAGGGGGGTCCAGTTCCCCGAGCACTCGCCTGGTTCTCTGGGGACCTGGCAGGGAGGAGAGACTTCCCCAAAACAGAAAGCCAGGATGTCGTTCTGGGGCACTAGTTAGTTTCTCTTTGGTGCTAGATCACCCGCAGCCGCACACCCTGTGGGGCAGTTCTCTGGCCTATGATGGGGGTGGGCTTCTGGGCTTTTCATGCCCCTTGATGAGGGTCAGAGGCTCAGGCCTTCCTGCCGTGGGGGCTTCGGTGGTGGGCAGGGCCTTGGGGAGCGTGGGATGGGAAGGTGGTGCCTCAGCTCAGCCTCCCTCTCCCTGCAGCACGAATTCCGACTGGGCGGTGGACTGAACCCTGGGCTTGTCCGCGCCCTGGCCGTCAGCCCCAGTGGCCGTAGCGTCGTGGCCGGCTTCTCCTCGGGCTTCATGGTGCTCCTGGACACCCGCACGGGCCTGGTTCTGCGAGGCTGGCCAGCCCACGAGGGGGACATTCTGCAGATCAAGGTGACGGGCCAGGTCCCCCTCCCCTTGCTGCCCGGCCCCTGCCCCTGTCCAGCCATCACCCCTGCTTAGGGCCTGCCCGCCCAGGAACAGGCTCGAGCTGGTCTGTCTTATATACCTGGTCCAGGACTGATGGGCAGGGAGGGTGGCCCTCCTGGGCCAACTTGGGAGCCAGTCGCACTGCAGGGGCCTCAGCAGGAGGCAGGCCATGGGGGCGGGAGCCATGGGGCAGGGCTGACCCTGTTGCTCATGGAGATGTTCTAATGAGTAACCCTTGTCCATATTTGTCTTGCTTGGAAGATCAGGGGTCAGGTCCTGTCCGTGACCCAGTTCAGGTTAAATAAAGCTCAGCTGGGAGGCTGTTTACTGCCCACGGACCACTGAGCAGAGTCCATGGCCCTCCTGGGCTGCCCTGGCAGGGGCAGGAGCAGGCCTGGGCTTAGGGATCCTGTCCCCCTCTCCTTCCCCTCCCCTGCCTCCATTCTCAGTCACAGGCCTCAGGGAGCTGCTCAGGGAGGCCCAGGAGGGGAGGAACAGGGCTACATGTGGGGGGATTTCTGCCGGCAGCTGGGACTTTCCTCCCCGTCTTGGCTGGAGGCCAGGAGTCCTGCGTTACCCTGCTGAGAGCAGGCCGACACTGGCTCCCTCCAGAGCCCCAGGGAACCCTGAGCTCGAGGTACCCTAAATTCTAACTCTCCAAGAAAGTATCAGGAGGGCTCTGGGGTCAGCCTGGGTGTGAATCCCGGCTCTGCTGCTTACTGGCCCCATGACCTTGGTATGGTTACTTCACTTCTCTGAGCCTCGCTTTTCCTCTCTGTGAAATGGGGACAATGGCAGCATCCACCGCATAGGGTTGTTATGAAGGTCAAGTTATGAAGGTCACGTGCACACCTGGCACCATGCCTATGGGTCATTCTCAACTTAGTGATGACTGGGTTACGGATGCTGAGTGTATTAAAATGAAAGAGGCCGGGC
The DNA here is from genome assembly GCF_047675955.1 of Chlorocebus sabaeus. Taxonomy (NCBI): domain Eukaryota; kingdom Metazoa; phylum Chordata; class Mammalia; order Primates; family Cercopithecidae; genus Chlorocebus; species Chlorocebus sabaeus. The sequence continues at coordinate 1,692,756 of NC_132919.1, forward strand.
GTGGTGGCTCAGGCCTGTAATCCCAGCACTTTGGGAGGCCGAGACGGGCGGATCACGAGGTCAGGAGATCGAGACCATCCTGGCTAACACGGTGAAACCCCGTCTCTACTAAAAAATACAAAAAACTAGCCGGGCGAGGTGGCGGGCACCTGTAGTCCCAGCTACTCGGGAGGCTGAGGCAGGACAATGGCGTGAACCCGGGAGGCGGAGCTTGCAGCGAGCTGTGATCCGGCCACTGCACTCCAGCCTGGGCGATAGAGCGAGACTCCGTCTCAAAAAAAAAAAAAAGAAACGTGAATATGGTGTGTGTGGGAGGGTGGTGGCCTGTCACCCACCCAGGACGGCCTGTGTCCCTGGAGAGAGACTGCAGAGGGAACTGGGGAGGCCTTGGGGCTCGAGGGTATGCAGAAGGCCCCAGGCCCCCGCTGAGGCTCTCCTCTCCCGGGACAGGCGGTGGAGGGCAGCGTCCTGGTCAGCTCCTCCTCTGACCATTCCTTGACCGTCTGGAAGGAGCTGGAGCAGAAACCCAGCCATCACTATAAGTCAGCGTCCGACCCCATCCACACCTTTGACCTGTACGGCAGCGAGGCGGTCACCGGCACTGTGTCCAACAAGATTGGCGTCTGCTCCCTGCTTGAGCCGCCCTCCCAGGCCACCACGAAGCTGAGCTCTGAGAACTTCCGCGGCACGCTCACTAGCCTAGCCCTGCTGCCCACCAAACGCCACCTCCTGCTGGGCTCAGACAACGGGGTTATCCGCCTCCTGGCATAGGCTGAGGCAGGAGCTGGCCAGGCAAGGGCGGGAAGACATCTGCGGGAGCGTGTCTGCTCACCCTGTTCCCCAAGCAGCAGCTGCCTCCCCGGAGGCCCTGGGTCCCACGCCCTGGGTGCCCACATGTCCTGCCAACTAGGGCCTCCAACTGGAGTGGGGGAGTCCCGGCCCTTAAATCACCAGAGCCACCAAGCCTGTCAGAGGAGTCTCATTCATGACTTGGGGACGCACTGCTCCTAGCAAGCAGGAAGTAAGAGCAGGAAGAAGCATTGCTACCTTCACTTCTCCCCAGCTCTGCCCTCTGGGTCCACATGAGGACAGGGAGTCTCGGGAAGGGGAAGGGAGACTGGCCCTGCCCAGCCGGTCTCTAGCCCCTCACCCCACACTGGGCTCTCTCTGCCCCGTCCCTCTAGGACAGCGAATCTGGCCTGGTCCAGGGCACTGATGGTGCTTGGATTCCAGCCTAAGGAAGGCTGGCCATGGTCCAGGAGTTAAGGGCCTGGGTCTGGGGTTTAAGTGGCCACCCACCCAGGCCCTGGCCAGTGTGGGACCAGGACGGGAAGGAAGAAAGAGGCTAGGAGCAGGGGAGAGAAGGTGCACTTGGCCAGTGGTGCCTGCCCGGAGTGAGCCCATGCCTTGCCTGCCTACCCCTAACTACAGTGTTTGTGCCTTGAGCTGAGCGGGGCAGCCTCTGGGCCCTGAACCCCTGCTGGGGCTCCACGACCCTGAGCGAAGGGGTGAGAAGAATCATCTCTGCACCTCGGGTCTCTGCCAGAGGAAGACTTCAGCATCCCAGCAGCCTCACCTTCTAGACGGAGATGAGGTCCAGGGGTTGGCCCTTGCTGCCTCCTCACAATTTGCAATAGATGTAAATAGGACCAATAAATCCTTTGGAAGAGCCATGGGGTGAACTGAGGCTTGTCTTTTTTTTTTTTTTTCCAATAGAGATGGAGGGTCACTATGTTGCCCAAGCTGGTCTCCAACTGCTGGGCTCAAGCGATCCTCCCACCTCAACCTCCCAAAGTATTGGGATTACAGGTGTGAGCCACCGCGCCCGGCCTGAGGCTTATCTTGCTGGTGGTGTCAGGGTGGGGAAAGTTGAGACCCAGCAGTTTCCAGGACAGTGAGGGTGGGAAGCAGCCCAATGCAGGGCAGTGAACAGGTGTGAGGGTGGGAAGCGGCCCAATGCAGGGCAGTGAACAGGTGTGAGGGTGGGAAGCAGCCCGATGCGGGGCAGTGAACAGGTGTGAGGGTGGGAAGCGGTGTGAGGGTGGGAAGCGGCCCGATGCAGGGCAGTGAACAGGTGTGAGGGTGGGAAGCGGCCTGATGCAGGGCAGCGAAGAGCAGGTGTGAGGGTGGGAAGCGGCCCGATGCAGGGCAGTGAACAGGTGTGAGGGTGGGAAGTGGCCCGATGCAGGGCAGTGAGCAGGTGTGAGGGTGGGAAGCGGCCCGATGCGGGGCAGTGAACAGGTGTGAGGGTGGGAAGCGGTGTGAGGGTGGGAAGCGGTGTGAGGGTGGGAAGCGGCCCAATGCAGGGCAGTGAAGAACAAGTGTGAGGGTGGGAAGCGGCCCGATGCAGGGCAGCGAAGAGCAGGTGTGAGGGTGGGAAGCGGCCCGATGCAGGGCAGCGAAGAGCAGGTGTGAGGGTGGGAAGCGGCCCGATGCAGGGCAGTGAAGAGCAGGTGTGAGGGTGGGAAGCGGCCTGATGCAGGGCAGTGAAGAACAGGTGTGAAGGTGGGAAGCAGCCTGATCTTTGCACGGGCTGCCAGGTTTCTGGTTCACACAGCCCCGGGCCAGTTTCCAGAACCCTTGCTCTTGGGTGGGGGAAAGAGACATTGCTCCGGAGTGGCAGGACAGTGGGAGAGGCCGAGTCCCTCTCATCTCTCCTCCCTTACCCCTGCCTTCCGGCCCCAGTCTGAAGGCAGCCACCCCGGATCCCGTGCTTGTGAGGTTGGGGGTGAGCTTCCTATCCCGGGCTCTCTGCACAGGCTCTGTGGCTTCCCCTTTCCTCCCCTCGGGAGCGGGAGGCAGCTCTCGGGGAGAAGAAAGGACAATGGAAGTGAGAATCTGGATGTGACTCAGCCCAGCTCTGTGTCCTTGGGCAGGTCACATGGCCTCTCTGAGCCCGGCTGAGCCAGGGATAATCCACACCTCGTGGGGTCTCTGGAAGGCTTGACACAGTGCTAGGTTCCTGTACCTTCTGGATCCGCCCTCTTGGCTAGCCAGATCCAGTCTCTTCACCTCTCTCCTCGTGAACTTCCTCTTTCCAGGCTCAGGGGGGACCCGAATAGAGGGGGCTCTGTGTGGCTGCCTCAGGGTTAGACACTCTGGTGGGAAAGGGGGTTCTGGCTTCAAGGTCAATGTGTAACCGGATGTGCAAGTCAATATTTACCAGAAGAGAAGGCAACCTGAACAGGGGTTGGCTGAGAGTAAAGGTCCTGGTGGGAGGGGAGGGGTGGGCTGGGCTGGCTGGAGCCCGGGCAGAGTGTGGGGAGCACCCAAGTGGGACCAGAGGAACGTCGTGTGTGGCAGCAAGGAGCCCGCAGAGGTGCGAGGGGAGGGGCGGCTCGGCCTGCTCCTTGGGCGGGAGAGGAGGGAGCTGCCTCCCTGGCTGAGGGGTCTGGGCTGGATTGATTCAGGAGGCTGTCACTCCTCAGCCTTCTCTGGGACTTGGAAAAACTGGAGCCTGTTCTTGGCAGGAAGATTCGAATGCCCAGGTCGGAGTCGGGGCCCTGGCCAAGGGCTCTTGTGTGGGATGGGGGTGGGGTCAGGCGTGACCGAAGGATCCTCCAGAAGGGTTGGCCCTGAGATGGGGGTGGGCTGGGGGTAGACTGTGAGACTTCCTCTGACTTATCCTCCTGAGACTGACACCTGCCCTTCCCAGAGCCAGCCTGAGGCAGAGTGCAGGTCGAGGCCTGTGATTCTCCTAAATGCAGAGGTGTCTCTGGCCAGAGTCATTCACTGGGTTCCCCTGCTGGGCCAAAAGGCAGCTCTCTGGCCACCTCGCCACCCCTCCTGAGACCTCAGGGCCTCAGAGGTATGTCCAGCCTTGTGGGCAAGACCTGACCAGCCTGAGAAAGACGGGCTAAATGGACGCAGCAGGCTGGGTAGGAGCTCTGAGCTGGGAGCCATGTGGTGGAGGCTTCAGGGCAGGCTTCCCGGAAGAGGTGGCCTTGAGCCGAGCTGACCCGGGGGAGTGCCAAGCATCGTACTCAGGGTTTACAAAGACGGTCTTATTTATTTATTTTTTTGACACAGAGTCTTGCTCTGTTGCCCAGGCTGGAGTGCAGTGGCGTGATCTCGGCTCACTACAACCTCCGCCTCCCGGGTTCAAGGGATTCTCTGCCTCAGCCTCCCGAGTAACTGGGATTACAGGCGCCCGCCGCCACGCCTGGCTACTTTTTGTGTTTTTAGTAGAGATGAGGTTTCATCATGTTGGCCAGGCTGATCCACCTGCCCTCGGCCTCCCAAAGTGCTGGGATTACAGGCATGAGCCACTGTGCCTGGCCACAAAGATGGTCACGCCTGTAATCCCAGCACTTTGGGAGGAGGCTGAAGCGGGCGGATCGCCTGAGGTTGGGAGTTTGAGACCAGCCTGACTAACACGGAGAAACCTCGTTTTTACTAAAAAATACAAAATTAGCCGGGTGTGGTGGCACATGCCTGTAATCCCAGCTACTCGGGAGGCTGAAGCAGGAGAATCCCTTGAACCCAGGAGCTGGAGGTTGCGGTGAGCCCAGATTGTGACATTGCACTCCAACCTGGGCAACAAGAGTGAAACTCCATCTCAAAAAACAAACAAAAAAAACCCCAAAAGACGGTCTTATTTTGGTCCTCACCATGCATGTGAGAGGAATAAGGGACTTGTGCCACCGTTTTACAAGGTAAGGCCAAGCCCGGCAGAGTTACGGGAAGTGCCAAGGTCCTTTGGCAAGAGGCAGTCTGGGTGCAGATGCAGACCTGACTCACAGCTCAGGGCCTTGAAGAATGAGAACATTTTGTTTTGGTATTTCCCTCCTATTCACCAAAACGCCCTCAGTGCAGGCAATACGAAACACCAGAAACTAAACAGGGGGAAGAAGCCGGGGGGGATGTCCCAGCCCCAGGAGTGGCAGCCGCTGCTCCTGTGTTTGGGGTCTGCTCTGATCCTGGAGCCTGCTTCTTCCCCTTGGCAATCGTGACCCAGGACTTGGTGGTGTCTGTGATGGCGTGGGTAGGATTCCCTGGCGGGCGTGGGGACGTGAGACGGGAACAGAGCTTTCTGTCCCTGCCACAGGAACATGGCGCTGTTCTGGGGGCTCCTGGTGCTCAGCTGGTCCTGCCTGCAAGGTCCCCTCTCCGTGGTGAGGCTGGGCTGAAGTCGAGGTGGGGTGGGGTGGAGGGGGAAGAAGAGGGACGTTGGCGTGGAGGGAGGGCTTGGCTCCGACGGGCCTCCTATCCTCACCCCTTTCTCCGCAGTTCTCCCCTGTGAGCGCCATGGAGCCCTTGGGCTGGCAGGTACTGGGGAGCGAGGAGCCTGTGACTGGGTGGAAGGCCCAGGGTTCTCACTGGTGGCTTGGACAGGGTGGGGGACCTGTGGGAAGGGTCGCTCTCCATCTGCTTCCTTTCTGCAGCTAACTAGTGGGCCAAACCAGGAGAAAGTGCCCCCACTTACTCTCCTCAAGTTGGGCAACCAGGTACAACCAGGTGGGGCTGGGGAAGAGTGGGTGGGGCCAGAGGGAGGAGGGCCCATCGGCAGGGGTCGGGAGCAGGGGCGCGTGGTGAGGCTGGGGCTCTGGAGTCCAGAGGCCAGAAGGGAGAGGGCGGGAAGGACCGAAGGTGGGCGCCAGGCCCCAGAACGCCAGTGCCCTCTGCCTGACGCTCCCTCTCCCCTGGGGCTGGGACAAGGCCCTGCTGTCCTCAGGCACGGGGGCTGTGACAAGACCTTCAACACAGAACCTGGAACTGACCGCTTGACCTCCCTGACCCCTGATCTGTCCCTGCAGGAGCCTGGCGGCCAGACTGCCCTGAAGAGTCCCCCAGGAGTCTGCAGCAGAGACCCCACCCCAGAGCAGACCCGCAGGCTGGCCCAGGCCATGATGGCCTTCACTGCCGACCTGTTCTCCCTGGTGGCTCAAACGTCCACCTGCCCCAACCTCATCCTGTCACCCCTGAGTGTGGCCCTGGCGCTGTCTCACCTGGCACTAGGTACCCTGGCACCACTTGTCCAGACCAAGAGAGCTGGGAGGCCAGTAGGAACTCAGTACTCAGTGATTCTCCATGGTGGTTCCTCCACCAGGGTCACGTGGCTATTTGGTAAAAATGCAGATTCCTAGGCCGGGTGTGGTGGCTCATGCCTGTAATCCCAGCACTTTGGGAGGCTGAGGCGAGCGGATCACGAGGTCAGGAGTTCAAGACCAGCCTGGCCAACATGGTGAAACCCCGTCTCTACTAAAAATACAAAAAAAGTTAGCCGGACGTGGTGGCAGGTGCCTGTAATCCCAGCTACTCGGGAGGCTGAGGCAGAGAATTGCTTGAACCTGCGAGGCGGAGCTTACAGTGAGCCGAGATGGCGCTACTGCACTCCAGCCTGGGCAACAGAGCGAGATTCCATCTCAACAACAACAATAACAACAACAAATGCAGATTCCTGGGCCCCTACCTGTCCATCTGTGTGAATCAGATCTCAGGGACTGGGCCGGGGAATCTGCTTATTTACAAGTCCTCCTGCTTTTTTTTTTTTTTTTGAGACAGAGCCTTGCTCTGTCGCACAGGCTGGAGTGCAGTGGTGCGATCTCGGCTCACTGCAACCTCCGCCTCCCGGGTTCAAGCCATTCTCCTGCCTCAGCCTCCCGAATAGCTGGGATCACAGGCACCAGCCACGGCGCCCAGCTAATTTTCGTATTTTTAATAGAGACGGGGTTTCACCATGTTGGCCAGGATGGTCTCGAACTCTCAACCTCCAGTGATCCACCCACCTTTGCCTCCCAAAGCGCTGGGATTACAGGCGTGAGCCGCCGTGCTTGGCCCGTCCTGGCGATTCCTATGCAAACGTTTGATAAGTTTGATAACTGCACTCTTTCCCACTGTGCTGGAGGGTCTCTCTCTGGGAAACGGAAGCCCAGAGAGGGAAGGCAACTTGCGTGAGGTGAGATCACCCAGCCTGTCAGCCACAGGGGTGAGAGTCACGCAGAGCAGATCCGTGGCTGTGGAAGGACGGCATGTGATCCTGTGGATGTGCTCGCCATGGGCATCCAGGAGGGACTGGAGTGGGCAGTAGGGGTGAGAAAGGATCCGGCGGCTGGGCCTTAGCCTGTGCGGTGCCCTCCAGGTGCTCAGAACCACACACTGCAGAGGCTGCACCAGGTGCTGCACGCAGGCTCAGGGCCCTGCCTACCCCATCTGCTGAGCCGCCTCCGCCAGAACCTGGGCCCCGGCGCCTTCCGACTGGCTGCCAGGATGTACCTGCAGAAAGGTAGGCACTGACGGGGTGGAGGAGGGTGAGAGAGAGGGGCTGGGCCTCTGGTAGCCAGTGGGAGCGTGGCTGGCTGTGGAGCCTTGAGCCCTGGGAACAGCTTGTACTCCCTCCATGCAGGATTTCCCATCAAAGAAGATTTCCTGGAACAGTCCGAACGGCTATTTGGGGCAAAGCCCGTGAGCCTGACGGGAAAGCAGGAAGATGACCTGGCAAACATCAACCAATGGGTGAAGGAGGCCACGGAGGGGAAGATTCCGGAGTTCCTCTCTGAGCTGCCTGAAGACACCGTGTTGCTTCTCCTCAACGCCATCCACTTCCAGGGTGCGCTCCTCTCAGATCCCCCGCCCTGTAGGCTGAGCTGGGACCTGCAGGCCTTTTTGTTTTTTTGAGACAAGTCTCGCTCCGTCGCCCAGGCTGGAGCACGGTGGCGTGATCTCGGGTCCCTGCAACCTCCGCCTCCCGGGTTCAAGCGATTCTCCTGGCTCAGCCTCCTGAGTAACTGGGATGACAGGTGCCCGTCACCACGCCCAGCTAATTTTTGGATTTTAGTAGAGACAGGGTTTCACTGTGTTGGCCAGGCTGGCCTTGAACTCCTGACCTCAGGTGATCTGCCCACCTCGGCTTCCCAAAGTGCTGGGATTACAGGCGTGAGCCACCGCGCCCGGCCATGCAGGCTTTGTTCTGAGGGTCTCCTTTCTTCCTCAGTCTGGGCCATGAGGCAGGGGGCTGTCTGGGTGTGGTGGGGACAGGTGCCCAGGAGCCAGATGAGTTGTACTAGAGAGAACACCCTGGGAACCAATGGTCCGAAAAGATCCAGGAGGAGGTTCCTAGGAGAATTGCAGGGATTGGGGAAAACACAAGCCCAGATTTCAAAAATGCTACGGGAAAGAGACATTGTATCAATTGGATGCCAACGGGCATTCCCTGGGGTCTTGGCCTCCTCCGCTCTCTCATCCTTGAATGGATTCTGGGTGGGATGGGCAACGGGCTGGGGGTGCAGAGACCAAGCTGGTCCCCATCGACATGACCCCTGCCCTCTGCCCCAAGCTGGTCCCCGTCGACGTGACCCCTGCTCTCTGCCCCAAGCCACTCCCCATCGACGTGACCCCTGCCCTCTGCCCCAAGCTGGTCCCCGAAGACGTGACCCCTGCCCTCTGCTTGGTTTCAGGTTTCTGGAGGAGCAAGTTTGACCCGAGCCTCACCCAGAGAGACTCCTTCCACCTGGACGAGCAGTTCACGGTGCCCGTGGAAATGATGCAAGCCCGCACGTACCCTCTGCGCTGGTTCTTGCTGGAGCAGCCCGAGATCCAGGTCACTCTTGGTTGTCCAGCAGGCTGGGCCTGAGGCTGGGAGGTGGGGAAGGCAGTGGACAGGCTGTGGTGCAGGCACAGGGATGGGTGGAGGGTGTCTCGCCTTCTTTGCCGCCATGTCCCCTAGGCAGGCAGTTGCAAAAGGTCCCACGATCCCCCCTCCTACCCGGCAGGAGAACTGAGGCTCCAGGCTCTTTGAGGTTCAGTAATTCAGTGAAAATATAGTGGGCATTTGCTGTGTGCCAGATACTGTTCTAAGCACTAGGGTTTTTTTGGAGCATGTGGGAGGCCAGGTCTCTGCTCTTAGGAGGGAGGATACACAGTGCAACAGTGAATGGTCATGAACACAGGAATTCCAGACTGTGGGAAGTGCTGTGGAGGGAAAGCTGAAAAAGAAGGTGATTTTGGCCAGGCGTGGTGGCTCACGCCTGTAATCCCAGCACTTTGGGAGGCCCAGGCGGGTGGATCATAAGGTCAGGAGTTCAAGACCAGCCTGGCCAAGATGTGAAACCCTGTTTCTACTAAAAATACAAAAATTAGCCGGGCATGGTGGCAGGCGCCTGTAATCCCAGCTACTCCGGAGGCTGAGGCGGGAGAATCACTTGAACCCAGGAGGCGGAGGCTGCAGTGGGCTGAGATCGTGCCACTGCACTCCAGCCTGGGCAACACATTGAGACTCTGATATGCTCACCTCAGTCTCCCTAAGTGCTGGGATTACAGGCGTGAGCCACCATGCCTGGCCTTATTTAGGCATTTTAGAGTGGTAAGGGTGAATTCTGTGAGGAGGGGGCATTGGATTGAGACTCAGGTGACCATTGTTGATAAGGGTTTTTTACAAGGGCCCATGGACTTTGGGGCAGCACAGGGACCACCCCACGGCCATGTAGCCACTCAGGGTCTCCGCAGCCCCCAGCCTGGGAGAGTCCACTGGGCCCTAACACAGTGCTCCTTAGAAGGGAGGATCTGATTGGATTGGATTTCTTAGCATCCTGCGTGAAACATTCCGATTGGACAAACCTCCCCTTTTTTTTTTTTTGAGACAGAGTCTCGCTGTGTCACCCACGCTGGAGTGCAGTGGCTCGATCTCTGCTCATTGCAGCCTCTGCTCCCGGGTTCAAGCCATTCTCCTACCTCAACCTCTTGAGTAGCTGGGACTATAGGCATGTGCCACCTTGTCTGGCTAATTTTTTTGTTGTTGGTTTGTTTGTTTGTTTTTTGAGACGGACTCTCGCTCTGTCGCCCAGGCTGGAGTGCAGTGGCGCGATCTCGGCTCACTGCAACCTCCACCTCCCGGGTTCCCGCCATTCTCCTGCCTCAGCCTCCCGAGTAGCTGGGACTACAGGTGCCCGCAACTGCGCCCAGCTAATTTTTTTTTGTATTTTTTTTTTTAGTAGAGACGGGGTTTCACCGTGGTCTCAATCTCCTGACCTTGTGATCTGCCCGCCTCAGCCTCCCAAAGTGCTGCGATTACAGGCGTGAGCCACCGCGCCCGGCCTGTTTTGGTTTTTTTGAGATACAGTTTCACTCTGTCGCCCAGGCTGGAGTGCAGTAGTGTGATCTCGGCTCACTGCAGCCTCTGCCTCCCGGGTTCAAGCGATTCTCCTGCCTCAGCCTCCCGAGTAGCTGGGACCACAGGCGCCCGCCACCATGCCCGGCTAATTTTTGCATTTTTAGTACAGATGGGGTTTCACCATATTGGCCAGGATAGTCTTCATATCCTGACCTCGTGATCTACCCACCTGGGCCTCCCAAAGTGCTGGGATTATAGGCGTGAGCCACAGCGTCCAGCCGATTTTTGTAATTTTTTTTAGTAGAGACGAGGTTTCACCATGTTGGCCAGGCTGGTTTCAAACTCCTGACCGCAAGTGATCCACCTGCCTCAGCCTCCGAAAGTGCTGGGATTACAGGCGTGAGCCACTGCGCCCAGCTCTGATTGGATAAAATTCCGCGCCAGGCTGTCTCAGGTGTGGCCTCCCTTGCTTCTAGCCGAAATGTGGTCCCCTTGGCCTGGGCATTGATCCCTGGGCCAGACAGCTGTGGCTGAGATGGCCATGTTTGTTAGCTTCACAAGGCAAGTGTGACACAGAGCACAGCCACTTGTGCAGGAAGGAGCCGGAAGTCACTTGGGCAGCCCTGCTGGGAGGGGGCTGTGGGCGAGGCCGGCCAGAGCGCGTCCTGGCTTCCCGGCAGCTCACTCTGAAAGGCCAGTCTGATCCACCTCCCCAGAGGTTTCTCTTTCCTGCTTCCCCTTTCCTCCAGGCTGTGTCCTGCGCACTCCTCCTTCATCCTTTGTCTCCTTTCCTTGGGCCTCCTCAGCCTTTCTTGTCCTCAGGCCCTCTGCAGACCCAAACAGCCAGAACCCAGGTCTTATCCTCCCATGGGCAGGGGTTCTCCACACAGGCACTCTGCCTGGAACCCGAGGAGTCACAACTGCAGGAGGCCCTCGAGCCCTGTGGTGTCCACACTGCTTTTGCTGCAGAATCCCTTCAAATGAAATCTTAATGGCCGGGTGCGGTGGCTCACGCCTGTAATCCCAGCATTTTGGGAGACCAAGGCAGGTGGATCACCTGAGGTCTGGAGTTTGAGACCAGCCTGACCAACATGGTGAAACTCCGTCTCTACAAAAAATACAAAAATCGGCCAGGTGAGATGGTGGGCGCCTGTAGTCCCAGCTACGCGGGAGGCTGAGGCAGGAGAATCACTTGAACCCGGGTGGCAGAGGTTACAGTGAGCTGAAATCACGCCCTTGCACTCCAGCCTGGGCAATAAGAGTCAAACTCTGCCTCAAAAAAAAAAAAAGAAAAAGAAAAAAGAGGCTGGGCGCGGTGGGTCACGCCTGTAATCCCAGCACTTTGGGAGGCTGAGGCAGGTGGATTACGAGGTCAGGAGATTGAGACCATCCTGGCTAACACGGTGAAATCCCGTCTCTACTAAAAATGCCAAAAAAATTAGCCGGTCATGGTGGCGGGTGCCTGTACTCCCAGCTACTCAGGAGGCTGAGGCGGGAGAATGGCATGAACCTGGGAGGTGGAGGTTGCAGTGAGCTGAGATAGCGCCATTATACACCAGCCTGGGTGAGAGAGCAAGACTCCGTCTCGGGGAAAAAAAAAAAAAAAAAAAAGAAATCTTAAGCCAAATCACAATATATATACACAGCTGGCAAAGTCACAAGAGGGAGATGAGGGAGGGTGGGGAGGACATTACTGTGCAGTGACTCACCCACAGAACCCAGGTGTGGTATGACAGCCAGTGACCCTGTCTGTGGTACATCTGGAGAAGCTGAGACAAGGACAGGCGATTCCTTACGCCAGGTCACAGGGCCAGCTGGTAGCAGGTGAAGAGAGAGAAAACCAGCAGGTATTGAGTACTGTCCATGACAGCGACACTGCTAGAAAGTTTTTTTTTGAGACGGATTTCACTCTTGTCCACAGGCTGGAGTGCAGTGGCGTGATCTTGGCTCACTGCAACCTCCACCTCCCGGGTTCAAGCGATTCTCCTGCCTCAGCCTCCGGAGTAGCTGTGATGACAGGCGCCCGCCACCACGCCCAGCTAGTTGTTGTATTTTTAGTAGAGATGGGGTTTTGCCATGTTGGTCAGGCTGGTCTGGAACTCCTGACCTCAGGTGATCTGCCTGCCTCTGCCTCCCAAAGTGCTGGGATGACAGGCGTGAGCCACCGCACCCGGCCACACTGCTAGAAACTTTAAAAGCATCTCATTCGGTTACGTGTCCGCCCGCAGTGGGAGAGGTAGTGTGACTCCACCCCTCAGTGAGGACGTGGAGGAGCAGGGGTTCAGGCACGCCTGGCAGGATGGCCCGCAGCTCCAGCGTCTGCCTCAGGAGTATGTGCTGGCCCCGTCCCCACTTAGCTTCGGTGCTTTCTGGTCCTCATGCTCTTCCCTTCCCTTTTCCGTAGGTGGCTCATTTTCCGTTTAAGAACAACATGAGCTTTGTGGTCCTTGTACCCACCCACTTTGAATGGAACGTGTCCCAGGTACTGGCCAACCTGAGTTGGGACACCCTGCACCCACCTTCGGTGTGGGAGAGGCCCACCAAGGTCCGGCTGCCTAAGCTGTATCTGAAACACCAGATGGACCTGGTGGCCACCCTCAGCCGGCTGGGTAAGGAGGAGGGTGTGGGCCAGCCCCCGAGGTCAGGCTGGGCAGGGTGGGTGAGGAGGAAGCCTCTGGCTGGCAGTGGAGCTGAGTCAGGGCTGCCCTGTGTCCTGCTCTTTTCCAGGGCTTCGAGAGGGGGAGAGGGTTGAATATGAGCCCTTGGACCCTCTGTCCTGGTGCAAGTCGGGGTGGCCCGGAGAATGGGGATCTGCTTTGCTGCCCAAGACCTAGCACTACAAGGAGAGTCTGGGTAGAGAGCTGGGGGTGGCATGTGAGCCTCGCTGGCTCCCCTGGAACGGGAAGGAGGAGAAGCTGGGGTGTCACATTGTTAAAGAAATGCTGGGTGGGGTAGCTCATGCCCGTAATTCCAGCAGGTTGGGAAGCTGAAGTGGGTGGATTGCTTGAGCGCGGGAGTTCGAGACCAGCCTGTGCAACACGGTGAAACTCCATGTCTACAAAAAATACAAAAATTAACCGGGTGTGGTGATGATACTGGGGAGACTGAGGTGGGAGGACCTCTTGAACCCAGGCGGTTGAGGCTGCAGTGAGCCGTAATTGTGCCACCGCACTCCAGCCTCAGCAACAGAACTGAGACTGTGTCTCAAAAATAAAAATAAAGGCTGGGCACGGTGGCTCACGCCCGTAATCCTAGAACTTTGGGAGGCCGAAGCGGGTGGATCACCTGAGGTCAGGAGTTCCAGACCAGCCTGGCCAACATGGTGAAAACCTGTCTCCACTAAAGATACAAAAATTATCCGGCATGGTGGCGCGTGCCTCTAATCCCAGCTACTCGGGAGGCTGAGGCAGGAGAATCACTTGAACCTGGGAGGAGGAGGTTGCAGTGAGCCAAGGTCGTGCCACTGCACTCCAGCCTGGACGACAGTGTGAGACGCCATCTCAAAAAAATATATATATATAATAACTAAAATAAATAAATAAAGCATCTATCCTTCAGCCATTTGCTAAGCAGCTGCTGTATGCCAGATACTGCACCAGGCACTGGGAGCCGACCCTGTGCAAACAGCTGAGTCCAGTGGGGTGGGCAGACGAGCAGTCACGTACTTAACAAGAGCATAAGCGGTAAGACAGAGAGGACTTCTCTCCAGCTCACCCGGGAGAACACTGAAAATGTGCCTAGGCTGGACTTTAGAGCTGGGGATCAGGGAAGGCTTCCTGGAGGAGGTGATGTTTAAGTTGAGACTTGGAAATCAAAGAGGAATGAAGCAGGGATCTATGAGTTCAAGGTGTGCCCTGGCCAGGATCTCAGATACCCTCCCAAGCAGCTCCAGGAGCCTGTGGGGGCAAGGGCAGCTCTGACCAGCCATCTCTGGCCCTGGGCAGGCCTGCAGGAGCTGTTCCAGGCCCCAGACCTGCGCGGGATCTCTGAGCAGAGCCTGGTGGTGTCCGGCGTGCAGCATCAGTCCACCCTGGAGCTCAGCGAGGTCGGCGTGGAGGCGGCGGCGGCCACCAGCATCGCCATGTCCCGCATGTCCCTGTCCTCCTTCAGCGTGAACCGCCCCTTCCTCTTCTTCATCTTTGAGGACACCACAGGCCTTCCCCTCTTTGTGGGCAGTGTGAGGAACCCCAACCCCAGTGCGCCACGGGAGCTCAAGGAGCAGCAGGATTCCCCGGGAGACAAGGACTTCCTCCAGAGCCTGAAAGCCGGCCCCCGCAGAGAAAAGCTCTTCGGCCCTGACTTGAAACTTGCGCCCCCCTTGGAGGAGGATTATCCCGAGTTTGGCAGCCCTAAGTGAGGGGCTGTGGCTGTGTCATCCAGAGTCCCTGCCTGGACCAGCCTCTCCACTCATGTGACTCTTTCCAACCTGCTTTGTGGCACTCGGGCAGGGGCCGGGGGGCTGTCTGAGAGAGGCCATTCTTTCCCAGCATCTCTTGGGGAGTTTAGGGCGTGGGGGGGGGGCGGTTGGGCAGAGGGCAGGCATCGGGGAGCCGGGAGCCTGACCCTGATCTTTCTTCCAAACGGGCTCAGAGGGTGTCCTGTGTCGGGGCCTGGGCAGGAGGGAGGTGCTCCTAGTTCTGCCAGGAGACAGGTTAGCTGCTCCCCACGTCAGCTGGGACATCCCTACTTTTGTTTACCAGAGAGAAAGGGAAGGGGAGAGGGCTGCCTTTGGACTTGTCCTGGGACACCGAGGCTAGGGCGGGGAGAGACGGGCCCTGGTGGTGGCCCCGGAGGGAGAACGTTGTCCTCAGCCTCTCGTGGAACTCGAGTCTGGCACAGCCTGACCGCGGCCTAACCTGCTGAGAGCCCATCAGCCTCCATCCCACCCCCAGGGCCTTGTCATCCCAGGCTTCCCACGGCTCCTCGAGATCCCAACACTGCCAGCATCTCCTTTCCTTCCTCTCTCCTGTCTTCCTCCTCTGCCCGGGAGCTCAGGAGCCGAGGCAGGGAAGGGTCCTATGGGCTCCTTAAGGCTCTTTTGTAAGGTTTTTGTAGTGATTTTTATGCCACCTGAATAAACAATGAATGGGCCTGGCTGGTTTGATGTCACCATTCTGGGCATGGGTGGGGTCAAGCGAGGATGGTGGGGAAGGAGGGGAGGCGGCTGCAGGGTGGACTGTGCTGAGGAACCCTAGGCCCAGCAGGGCGGCAGCCCACACGGTGCCACGTTTGGCCTCTGGCCGCTCGCCAGGCATTCTTCTCCACATGGTCCCCTCTGACCTCGCCAGCCCTCCCCCGGGACCCCTCCACGCCAGCCTGCCTCTGCTCCTGGCCTCTTCTTCTCTCTATGCCTCAGGCAGCCGGCAACAAGGGCGGCTCAGAATAGCGCCAGCCTACCGGTTTGGGAGAAGAACTGGCAATTAGGGAGTTTGCGGAGCTTCTAATTACACACCAGCCCCTCTGCCAGGAGCTGGCGCCCGCCAGCCGGGGGCAGGCTGCCGGGAGTACCCAGCTCCAGCTGGAGACAGTCAGTGCCTGAGGATTTGGGGGAAGCAGGTGGGGAAACCTTGGCACAGGGCTGACACCTTCCTCTGTGCCAGAACCCAGGAGCTGGGGCAGCGTGGGTGGGCACGCTTCCCTGCTGGGGGTGCAGGGTGTCCACGTGGCAGCGGCCACCTGGAGCCCTAGCGTGCAGTGGTTAAGAGCAAGTGCCTGAAGGTCAGAGAGGCCTGGCATGGAATCTGGCTTCTTGCAGACAAGCAGTGTGGAGAGACAGATGATCAATCAACAAAGAGAAATACGTGGTATGTCCGAGGATACGCTGCCGGAAGAGCAATGGTGAAAGTGAAGTAGGGAAGGGGCAGCGCTGGGAGGAAAAGCCTCGTGAGAAGCTGAGACGGGAGCAGGGCCTTGAAGGGGATGAAGGAGGGCACTACGGAGGTCCCGGCGAAGCGTGGCCTGGCCGAGGAACGGCATGTGCAGAGGTCCTGCCGAGGAGCTCAAGACACGCGGGATGGCGGGGCTGGAGTGGAGAGAGTGAGAGGGAGGAGGAGGAGGAGTCAGAGAAGAGCTCAGGACAGATCCTTTAGGCTCTAGGGACACGATAAACACTGTGGTTTTTGTCTTGTCAAGTCTGTCCTTTTTATTTTTTTTGAAAAAGTCTCGCTCTGTAGCCCAGGTTGGAGTGCAGCAGTGCGATCTCGGCTCACTGCAATCTCTGCCTCCTGGGTCCAAACAATTCTGCTGCCTCAGCCTCCCGAGTAGCCGGGATTACAAGTGCCCACTATCGGCCAGGCGCGGTGGCTCAAGCCTGTAATCCCAGCACTTTGGGAGGCCGAGGTGGGCGGATCATGAGGTCAGGAGATCGAGACCATCCTGGCGAAGACGGTGAAACCCCGTCTCTACTAAAAAATACAAAAAACTAGCGGGGCGAGGTGGCGGGCGCCTGTAGTCCCAGCTACTCGGGAGGCTGAGGCAGGAGAATGGCATAAACCCGGGAGGCAGAGCTTGCAGTGAGCTGAGATCCGGCCACTGCACTCCAGCCTGGGCGGCAGAGCAAGGTTTTTTTTTTTCCGTCTCAAAAAACGAACAAACCAAAAAAAAAAAAAAAAACCAAAACAAGTGCCTACTACCACGCCTGGCTAATTTTTGTATTTTAGTAGAGACCAGGTTTCACCATGTTGGCCAGGCTGGTCTTGAACTCCTGACCTCAGGTGATTCGCCCACCTCGGCCTCCCAAAGTGGTGTGAGCCACTATGCCCTGCAATGCTTGTCAAGTCTTTCTCAGCACTCCCCTCCTCTCCACTGCAGCTCCCAGCGCTCCGGCCTGGGCCTCATCTTCACTTCCTGGGATCCCTGACATTGCCTGCTGGGCCCTCCCTGTCTCTGTTCTGGCTGCCTTCACTGTAACCTCCGTCCAGCAGGTGCCTCCTCAGCCCCTCCCGTCAACCCAGCAGCACACCAAGCCCTGGGGATGCAGCAGCGAACAGGCAGATGCTGCACTCCAGCCTGGGTGACAGAGCGAGACTCCACCTCCAAACAAAAAGGACCAGATACAGAAAACAGGGGACGTACTATGAATGAAACTGGAGAGATTTTGCGATACTGAGTAACTGTGGGAAGGCCTTTTCCAGGGGCCATTTCGCTGAGAGACAGATGGTATGAAGACCTGACCGTTCAGAAACAGGGGAAGAGGCAGCAGCCCGGGCAGAGGCCTTTGGGGCAGGAAAAATCCTGGATCACTAGAGAAGCAGAAAGATGGCCAGTGTGACCAGCGGTGACAAAGTCAGAGAGAACCGGGAAGATGGAGCTGGAGACGCAGGCGGGGCCGGATCACGAGGGTCCTCGCAGACCACAGCAAGGGTTTGGATTTTTTTCCAAGCAGAAGCGAAGCTGCTGAAGGAGGTTTTCCTTTACAATTTTTAGTTGAACTATAATCTGCAAAGTACACAAGTCTTAACTATAGGTAAGCTTAATGACTGTTTCCATGAACCAAATACTGCTGTGCAACCATCACCGGCTCAAGAAATAAAACCTTCTCCTGACTGCCAGTAACACAGTGGCTCAGCGCAGAAACAGAACTCTTCTGACTTCCCGTAACATAGGGTCTTTTTGTTTTGTTTTGTTTTGCTTTTAAGAGGCCGGGTCTGGCTCTGTCGCCCAGGCTGGATGGAGTGCAGTGGTGCGATCACAGTTCACGGCAGCCTTGACATCCTGGGCTCAAGTGATCTTCCTGCCTTGGCCTCCCAAATGTAGGGATTATAGGCATGAGCCACTGTGCTTGGCATTTATTCATCTTTCATGTCAAGCAGGCAACTGAATATTTGATCAGGGATAGAATTGTCTATTTGGGGGTACACAGATGCATTTAATGTCATGGAACTGGGCCGGGCGCGGTGGCTCACGCCTGTAATCCCAGCACTGTGGGAGGCTGAGGCGGGCGGATCATAAGGCCAGGAGTTTGAGACCTTCTCGGTCAACATGGTGAAACCCTGTCTCTACTAAAACTACAAAAATGTAGCCAGGTGTGGTGTGTGTGCCTGTAGACCCAGCTACTCGGGGAGGCTGAGGCAGGAGAATTGATTGAACCAGGGAGGCAGAGGTTGTAGTGAACCGAGATCACGCCATATGCTCCAGCCTGGTCGACATGAGTGAGACTCTGTCTCAAAAATAAACAAAAAAGCCGAGAGCAGTAGCACTTTGGGAAGCCAAGGCGGGCAGATCATGAGGTCAGGAGATCAAGACCATCCTGGCTAACACGGTGAAACCCCGTCTCTACTAAAAATACGAAAAATTAGCCGGGCGTGGTGGCGGGCACCTGTAGTCCCAGCTACTCGGGAGGCTGAGGCAGGAGAATGGCGTGAACCCGGGAGGCGGAGGTTGCAGTGAGCCGAGATCCAGCCACTGCACTCCAGGCTGGGCGACAGAGTGAGACTCCATCTCAAAATAAATAAATAAATAAAAATAAACAGAAATACCGTCATGGAACGATGGAAATTGCCTAAGGGGAGATGTAGAAGAAAAGGGGTCCCAGGATCAAGCCAGCAGAGGAAGCAGAAAAGGTAAGGTGTGTGAGGTGGCAGAAAAAGGGAAGAGTGTGGACAGTGAGGGTTTCAAGAAGGAGGAACTCTCTACTACCTCCTGCCAAGGACGGAGCTGTCCACTGCCAGTTGACACAAGGTCACCCATGAACTTGGTGACAGGAATTTCAGTGGAGAAGTGGGCACAGACACAAGCCTGGGGTTGGAGGAAATGGGAGCCGAGGCAGCGTAGACATAAGAGGAAGCTGCTCCTATCAGAGTGGCTCTGAGGGAGCACTGAGAAATGGGCAGTGGCTTTAGGGGATGTGGCGTCAAGGAAGTATCCCCTTTTTTTTTTTTTTTTTTTGAGACGGAGTCTTGCTCTGTAACCCGGGCTGGACTGCAGTGGCCGGATCTCAGCTCACTGCAAGCTCCGCCTCCCGGGTTCACGCCATTCTCCCGCCTCAGCCTCCCGAGTAGCTGGGACTACAGGCGCCCGCCACCTCGCCCGGCTAGTTTTTTGTATTTCTTAGTAGAGACGGGGTTTCACCGTGTTAGCCAGGATGGTCTCGATCTCCTGACCTCGTGATCCACCCGTCTCGGCCTCCCAAAGTGCTGGGATTACAGGCTTGAGCCACCGCGCCCGGCCTAGTTTTTTGTATTTTTAAGTAGAGACGGGGTTTCACCGTGTTAGCCAGGATGGTCTCGATCTCCTGACCTCATGATCTGCCCGTCTCAGCCTCCCAAAGTGCTGGGATTACAGGCTTGAGCCACCGTGCCCGGCAGGATGCAGTGTTTTTAATCTCTTTTTTGTATCCTTTTGGAAACAGTATTGTGCTTTAAAAAGCAAATACAGGCCGGGTGTGGTGGCTCACCCCTGTAATCCCAGAACTTTGGGAGGCCGAGGCAGGTGATCACCTAAGGTCAGGAGTTCAAGGCCAGCTTGGCCTGTATGGTGAAACCCTGTCTGTACCAAAAAAAAAAAAAAAAAAAAAAATTAGCCAGACTTGGTGGCGGGCTTCTGTTATCCCAGCTACTCAGGAGACTGAAGCAGGAGAATTGCTTGAACCCGGGAGGCAGAGGTTGCAGTGAGCTGGGATCGCGCCACTGCACTCCAGCCTGAGCCACAGAGCAAGGCTCTGTCTCAAAAAAAAAAAAAAAAAAAGAAAAAAGAAAAAAAAAAGCTAATACAAATACACATATACAATAGGCAAAACTGTAATATTTTATTTTATTATTTTTTTTTTAGTAGAGACGGTTCACCATGTTGGTCAGGCTGGTCTCAAACTCCTGACCTCAGGTGATCCACCCGCCGTGGTCTCCCAGTTGTTAGGATTACAGGCATGAGTCACCACGCCCGGCCTAAAATTGTAAACATTTTAGAAGAAAGTATAGATGAATCCCTTTGTGATCTCGGGGAAGAAGAGATTTTTTTAAAAGATACCAAAAGAAGCACAAATTAGAAAAAAGTGAAAATGTTGGCATTAAAATTTAAAAACGTGTTTCCATGAAAAGATACCATAAAACAAGCTTGTGTCACCCACGACCCACAGGCTGCACGAGGCCCAGGATGGCTTTGCATGCAGCTCAACACAAATTCGTAAACTTTCTTAAAACATTATGAGATTGTTTTGAGATTTTGCTTTGTTTTGCTTTTTGTTTTTTTTAGCTCATCAGGTATCATTAGTGTTAGTGTATTTTATGTGTGGTACAGGACAATTCTTCCTCCAGTGTGTCTCAGGGGAGCCAAAAGATTGGACACCCCTGCCATAAAAATGAAAAGACAAGCCTCACAGTGGGAGAAAATATTTGCAACACAGAAAACTGACAAAGAAGATTCCTAGCTGCAATCCAGAGAGGACTCAATCAACAAGAAAAAGAAAAACAACAGAAAAACAGGCCCAGGTAGTTCACACAAGGAGAATCCTAAGTGGCTGAAAAACTATGAAAATACCTTTTATTCTCACTAGTAATCAAGGAAATGCAAATTAAAACCATAAAGACAGGACATCTATTTCACACTCATCAGACTGGCAAAATTTAAATGTCTGACAATACGCCAAGCATTGGTGAGGATATAAACAACGAATCTAGCTGGGCGTGCTCGTGCGTGCCTGTAATCCCAGCTACTCGGGAGGCTGAGGCAGGAGAACTTCTTGAGCCCGGGAGGCAGAGGTTGCAGTGAGCTGAGATCTCGCTACTGCATTCCAGCCTGGGTGACAGAGTGAGACTCCATCTGAAAAAAAAAAAAAAAAAAAAAGGGCAGTGTGATACATTGACCTAAGTAAGGTTTAAGAACATGCAAACTGATATTATATATCACTTAGGGACAAAAACTTACATAGTAAAAGTAAAAAGAAATGCATGAAAATAATAAAAATCAAATTCAAGATGGTGGTTATGGTGATAGGGCAAGAATTGAGGAGGAAATAGAAGGTTGTCACTATACTGAGAATGTTTTTTCTTTTTTCTTTTAATTTTGAGATGGAGTCTTGCTCTGTTGCCCAGGCTGGAGTGAAGTGGTGTGATCTCGGCTCACTGCAAGCTCCGCCTACCGGGTTCACGCCATTCTCCTGCTTCAGCCTCCCGAGTAGCTGGGACTACAGGTGCGTCCCACCACGCCCGGCTAATTTTGTTTGTATTTTTAGTAGAGACGGGGTTTCACCATGTTGGCTAGGCTGGTCTGGAACTCCTGACCTCGGGTGATCCACCCACCTCGGTCTCCCGAAGTGCTGGGATTACAAGCGTGAGCCACTGTGCCCAGGTTTGTTCGTATGTTTAGGTGAAACGGGGTTTCTCCATGTTGGCCACGCTGGTCTTGAACTCCTGACCTCAGGTGATCCACCTGCCTCTGTCTCCCAAAGTGCTGGGATTACAGGTGTGAGCCCCTGCGCCTGGCCCCTTAAGGAAAATCTAAAGGAAGAGGAAGGTGTGTAAATGTGTGTGCCTTGGGGATAAGGGACAGCTGCAGCAGTGGGTTAAAGTTAACGCGAGACAGTGATGCAATCTCAGAATCCAAATTGAGTGCAGGTCGCTTTAAGAAAGGAGTAGCTGTAATCTGAAGCCTGCTGGACGCTGGATTAGAAGGCAGCAAAAAAAGCTCTTGTGCTGGCTGGAGCCCCCTCAGTGTGCAGGCTTAGCAGGACTAGACTGGGTGTGGAGCTGCAGCGTATCCACAGGTAAAGCAGCTCCCTGGCTGCTCTGATGCCAGGGACGACGGGAGAGGCTTCCCTGGGCTGGGGGGACACGGGAGAGGCAGGGGCACTCGAGGGAGCAGAGAAGAGGGGTGCAAGGGAGAGGAAATGGGGAGACAGCAGCCCCTGCAGTTTGGGCACAGGGTGAGTGGATGAGAGAGGGCAGAGGGAGTGGGGGGTGGGGGGACAAGGCCGAAGGCCAGGATCCCGGGATCCCCAAATCCCACTGCACCGACCGAAGAGGCTGGAAAGGCTTTTGAATGAAGTGAGTGGGAAACAGTGGAGGGCGGACGTGGGGAGGAAAGGGGAGCTAAGCTGCTGGGTTGGGTCTGAGCAGCACCCCAAAGGGACTGGAGCCTGAGGGAAGGAGGCTCCGGGGAGCTGCTCCCACCAAAGGCAGTCAGGAAGGCGGCCACCCTGCAGCCCAGCCCAGCCCCTGCTCCCTGGCCTCCCTGCTGCTTTTTCGAGAATCAGCTGGTGTTGTCTGCTAAGGCAATTTCCCAGCACAACCAAACCGCTGGCCTCGGCGCCTTGGCTGAGGGCTGGGATGGAGGACAGCTGGGTCCTCCTAGCCAGCCCCCACCCACTCTCTTTGGCCAAGCTGTGAGTCAAGGCTGGGAGACCAATGAGGTTGGGGCCTCTGGCAGATATTGACCACTATTTAGCCTGGCAGGTGTATAGGGCCTGGGGGCCCAGCTGCGGTGCTGGAGGGAAAGGCCGTCCGTTCTGGGGTGCACCCTTTCTGCTGCCCGTGGCAAGGCACCGAGAGGGGCGGGTCTAAGCGGGATTCCCAGAAACCCCACCCCGTCCGGCGCAGGCCTCCCTCCCGGTGTTAGCTAACCCGGCGTTAGCTCCCGGCTTCCGTGGGGCCGTGGGGTTGGGGAGCAGGGAGTCCTATTCTTGGGGCTGCTGCTTCAGGGGTGTGGGGAAGTATGACTCCACGGCACCCGGGGCTGACTCATTCAGGTTCTAAAACTTCAGGAAACATTGTCTGGGGCTGGGTCACCATGGGTGGGCCAGGGAGGACCCCTCAGAATCCCCTCCAGAGAGCCAGGGGAGGGGGAGGTGCCCTTCCCCACACTATCTCCGAGGCCCACCGCCATGTGGCTCGAAGGCCCTGCGGTTCTGGGAAGAGGAGGCGGCGGCTGTGGAGGGTGTTTGTCTCCTAACTGGGTTTAATCTGAAACACATGTATTGGCTTGAGTTGATCCGCCTAACTTGGAGGCAAGATCACAAAAATCCCAGTTTCTGTGTTTCTTGATGTGGGCAATTGTGAGAAAATAAGGCCTGACCTTGGCCCAGCAGGGAGGGTATCTACTGCTCCCTGAGCCCTCCCCCGCCTGCTAGGACAGGAGTGGGGCTTGGATACTGCTCTTTGGACAGGATGGCATCATTGCCTGTGGCCACAGCCAGCCAGCGGTCGCCTGCTCAGCCCAGGAACCACTACCGTGGACAGGGCATTGCGTGTGCGCTGAGGGGCGCCCATGTAGACCCCCACGCTCTGCCCTCTCACTGCCCTTGTAGGGTTTTCAATCATCTCTCCTCTTCCCTTATCTAGATGGCCTGAAGTGGAGGTTTCAGACTTGCCCTTAATCCTCCGGGTCCCTGTGTCTAGCTGGGGGCCACCTTTGGACCCGGGTCCCTTCCCTGCCAGGCTGCCTCACCTCACCTCCGCCTACCCACATTGTGACGATCATCTGTCACCTGATCTGGGGTTTGGGCTTAGATTCTGTAAGGACTAAGACTAAAGTCCCTCCTTCATTTGAATTGTGACTTTCGTTTCCTTAAATACTATGCCAGGAGAATGGCCAGGGGTGGTGGCTCACGCCTGTAATCCTGGCACTTTGGGATGCCGGCAGATCACCCGAGGTCAGGATTTGAGACCAGCCTGGCTAACATGGTGAAACCCCATCTCTACTAAAACAAAAATTAACCAGGTGTGGTGGCGGGCACCTGTCATCCCAGCTACTCAGGAGACTGAGGCAGGAGAATCGCTTGAACCCGGGAGGCAGAAGTTGCAGTGAGCTGAGATCGCGCCACTGCACTCCAGCCTGGGCGACAAGAGTGAAACTCTGTCTCAAAAAAAAAAAAAATAAACTAGCCGGGCGTGGTGGCTCAAGCCTGTAATCCCAGCACTTTGGGAGGCAGAGGCAGGCGGATCATGAGGTCAGGAGATTGAGACCATGGTGAAACCCCGTCTCTACTAAAAATACAAAAAAATTAGCCGGGCGAAGTGGCAGGTGCCTGTAGTCCCAGCTACTCAGGAGGCTGAGGCAGGAGAATGGCGTGAACCCGGGAGGCAGAGCTTGCAGTGAGCCGAGATTGCGCCACTGCACTCCAGCCTGGGCGACAGAGCCAGACTCTGTCTCAAAAAAAAAAAAAATAATAATAATAATAAACTATGCCGGGATGAGCCTGTCTTCTCCCTTAATTTCTTACTTGGGCCAGAGGAACTAGAGATAACAACTTCTCTTCTAGCCTTGCCTCCTGTGTACCTCGCAGAATTTTTGGTCTCTAATAAACCAGTTTGGAGAGGCTCGGGGCAGGCAGGCTCCTGGCAGCTGCCTGGGGCTGGCCCGAGGCGGGTGGAGACAGGCTGGATGGTGGTGAGGCCTCTGTCTTGCGCTGCAGAAAGCTTTTCCTGTTGTCTACACGAAAGCTTTCTCCCTGCATGTCAGGGCAGCCACGTGCCAGAGCAGCTGGCTGGGAACGCGGGGGTCTGCGGGGCTCTCTCCAGGCGGGGTTTAGAAAGAAAGCCAGGCGGCTTCCTCTGCCAGTCCCGCCTTAAGCTGAGTAAACTCAAAGGCAGTCTTCTTTCACCTCCCACGATATTGTCCAGTGGATTATCAGATTTAATTTTAAGGACTAGAGCCAACAATCACACAGTATCTTCCCTAATTTTCGGATCCAGTTTGTTCTGGGAAGTCAAAAAGTACGTGTGCTGTGTGGGTGGATGTTTGTGTATATAAACGGATAATGAAGGATGATGTGTGGGGGGCCAGGGCAGGGGAGCCAAAGTCATTTAGAGTCTACATTTTTTTTTTTTTTTTTTTTGAGATGGAGTCTCACTCTGTTGCCCAGGCTGGAGTGCAGTGGCGCGATCTCGGCTCACTGCAACCTCCGCCTCCTGGATTCAAGCGATTCTCCTGCCTCAGCCTCCCAAGCAGCTGGGATTACAGGGGCCTGCCACTATGCCCAGTTAATTTTTTTGTATTTTTAGTAGAGACAGGTTTCACTGTGTTGCCCAGGATGGTCTCTGTCAGGCCTCTGAGCCCAAGCCAAGCCATGGCATCCCCTGTGACTCCCATGTATACGCCCAGATGGCCTGAAGTAATTGAAGAATCACAAAAGAAGTGAAAATGCCCTGCCCCGCCTTAACTGATGACATTCCGCCACAAAAGAAGTGAAAATGGCCCGTCCTTGCCTTAAGCCATGATATTATCTTGTGAAATTTCCTGGCTCATCCTGGCTCCAAAGGCTCCCAAACTGAGCACCTTATGACCCCCACTCCTGCCCGCCAGAGAACAACCCCCCTTGGACTGTAATTTTCCTTTACCTTCCCAAATCCTATAAAACGGCCCCACCCTTATCTCCCTTCTCTGACTCTCTTTTCGGACTCAGTCCGCCTGCACCCCGGTGATTAAAAAGCTTTATCGCTCACACAAAGCCTGTTTGGTGGTCTCTTCACACGGACGCGCATGACAGTCTCCAACCCCTGACCTCAAGTCATTTACCCACCTTAGCCTCCCAAAGTGCTGGGATTACAGGCCACTGCACTCGGTAGTTGTTTTATTTTAATAGTAGGTTATTTTATTTCCATTTTACAAGAGAAAAAATGGTGATTTGGAGAGCTACAAAGACACGGCACTGAGACCATGTGTGGTGGCACGCGCCTGCAGTCCCAGCTACTCAAGAGGCTGAGGCAGGAGGATCACATAAGGTCAGGAGTTCCAGGCTGTGCTGTGGTTGTGCCTGTGAATAGCCACTACACTCCAGCCTGGGCACCATAGCAACACTTTGTCTCCAAAAAAAAAGACACAGAATGGAAATGTGAACCCAGGCTCTCTGACCCTAGGCCCTGCACTCCTGACCATGGGAGGAAGAGCTCCTGAAAGGGAACTGTGGGAGAAGGGAATGAGCTTCCTTGTGAGGCCACAGGTTTTAGGCCAGAGAATTCCAGAGAGAGCTTGAGAATGTGGAGGACGGCAGGTGCTGGACTGGGTGCCTCTGCTTGGTACCCGGAGATTCCGCGGAGGAGACCTGGGTTCTGCCCCCGTTCTCCTGGGAGAGGTCGCCCCAGGTCTTATTACCGGAGAGGGTTGGCTGCCTCCAGGGCAAAGCCTTAGTATACATTTGTGCTGGGCCGTACTCCACGTGGAGAAGCCCTGCTGGGGCTGGGGCCCCTCTGCTCTGGATCTTTTAAAAGGTTCAGGGGCCGGGTGTGATGGCTCCCGCCTATAACCCTAGCAGTTCGGGAGGTTGGGGCGGGCGGATAAGCTGAGGTCGGGAGTTCGAGACAAGCCTGGAGAACATGGTGAAACCCCATTGCTACTAAAATACAAAAAATTAGCTGGGCGTGGTGGCACATGCCTGTAATCCCAGCTACTCGAGAGGTTGAGGCGGGAGAATCCAGGAGGCCGAGTTTGCAGTGAGCCCAGATCGCTCTGTTGCACTCCAGCCTGGGCGACAGAGCCAGACTCTGTCTCAAAAAATAAAATAATAAATAAATAAATAAATAAATAAATAAAAGCTTTAGGTTTAAAGGAGGGTCCCGGGAGGCAGACAATGGAACAAAAGCACAAGCTTACGGTATGACGGTGGGCCCTGAGGCAGGGGGAGGGGCGGGAGAACCCTGCTGGGAGGGATGAGCCTTCAAGCTGAGGGTCCACTTCTGGGAGAATGGGGGGCTGGGAGGTGGTTGCTGCCGCGGGTAGGGGAAAGCACCTAGCCCGGCCCATCCCCTGGGCCCTGGCTGGGGTGGCCCGGAAGGGGTATCGGGGCAGCGCAGTGGGGGAGGAGAGCGGCCTGCTGCCTCGCGCTTTTCTTGCAGGCCCCAGGATGCAGGCTCTGGTGCTATTCCTCTGCTTTGCAGCTCTCCTCGGGCACAGCAGCTGCCAGAACGCCGCCAGCGGCCCGGAGGAGGTCAGTCGGTGGGTGGGGACGGTGTGGTCAGCATTCCCAGCCCCTCCTTGGCAGGCAGCACGGGAGATGGGGCCGGGAACCAGGACCCAGGTTCCAGGCCAGGCTCCGGCCTTTATTTCTCCAGGGCTGGAGTTTCTCCAGCAGCAAAACAGAGAGAACATGTCTCGCCTCACCTTTCAGGGGACAGAGTGGGGACAAGAATAAGATCCCAAAAAAGTAAAAATCCAAAGCACTTTAACAAGTCCAGGGCTGCCCCCTGAGTAAAGATGTTGTCTTGGCCGGGCGCGGTGGCTCACGCCTGTCATCCCAGGACTTTGGGAGGCCGAGGTGGGCGAATCACTTGAGGCCAGGAGTTCAAGACCAGCTTGGCCAACACGGAGAAACGCCGTCTCTACTGAAAATACAAAGATTAGCTGGGTATGATGGCACACACCTGTAATTCCAGCTACTCGGGAGGCTGAGGCAGGAGGATCAGTTGAACCTGGGAGGCGAAGGTTGCAGTGAGCTGAGATGGTGCCCTTGCCCCACTCTAACCTGGGCAACAGAGTGAGACTCTGTCTCAAAAAAAAAAAACAACTTTGAGATGGAGTTTCACTCTTGTTGCCCAGGCTGGAGTGCAATATTGCGATCTTGGCTCACTGCAACCTCCGCCTCCCAGGTTCACGCCATTCTCCTGCCTCGGCATCCCGAGTAGCTGGGATTACAGGCATGAGCCACCACGCCCAGCTCATTTGTATTTTTAGTAGAGACGGGGTTTCTCCATGTTGGTCAGGCTGGTCTTGAACTCCCGATCTCAAGTGATTCGCCCGCCTTGGCCTCCGAAAGTGCTGGGATGACAGGCGTGAGCCACTGCGCCGGGCTGTTACCTTTTCTCGTTACCTTGTCTTCCTAGTGGGGGCTCCACTGAGCAGGTCATGTTCCCACACATTGGTTCGGATACTGACCAGGCTGTGGCAGGGAGCGAGGGTATGGACTGACCTCTCTCCTGCCCAGAAAGGGCACAGCTGGGTTGCCAAGGCAGATACAGGCACATGGAGGGAAGCCTGGGCCATATGAGTGTTACGGGGTGAGTGTTGGGGGTGGCCCACCCTTGAGGGACAAGAGCAGCTGGGCGTCTTGGCAAGAGCCCTGGACTTTTGTGAGGTCAGAGTATGAATTCTGAGCCTCCCTCCTCCTAGTTTCGTGAACCCAGACAACCCTTACCTCGGTCTCTGCTTCCCTGCCTATGAAATGGGATAAAAATATTCATTCTACAGGGCATGTGGCCACTCATTCATTTCTCATCTACCAAACACCTACTCGACAGGTGCTGGCAATGGGCGCAAATAAAAGAGACTCAGTTCTGCTGGGCACAGTGGCTCACGCCTGTCATCCTAGCAGCGTGGGAGACCGAGCAGGAGGATTGTTTGAGTCCAGGAGTTTGAGACCAGCATGGGCAACATAGTGAGATCCCTGTCTCTACAAAAAAGCAAAAATTACCAGGCGTGGTGGCACATGCCTGTGGTACTACCTACTTGAGAATCTGAGGTGGGAGGATCACTTAAGCCCAGGAGATTAAGACTGCAGTGAGGGGCCGGTGCGATGGCTCACGCCTGTAATCCCAGCACTTTGGGAGGCCGAGGCGGGCGGATCACGAGGTCGGGAGATTGAGACCATCCTGGCTAACACGGGGAAACCCTGTCTCTACTAAAAATACAAAAAATTAGCTGGGCGTGGTGGCGGGCACCTGTAGTCCCCAGCTACTCGGGAGGCTGAGGCAGGAGAATGACGTGAACCCGGGAGGCGGAGCTTGCAGTGAGCCGAGATTGTGCCACTGCACTCCAGCCTGGGCGACAGAGTGAGACTCCGTCTAAAAAAAAAAAAAAAAAAAGAAAAAAGAAAAACTCAGTTATTTTTTTTTAACTTTGTTTTAGAGACAGTCTCACTCACTCCACCACCCAAGCTGGAGTACAGTGGTACAATCTTGGCTCACTGCAACCTTGGCCTCCCGGGTTCAACCAATTCTCATGCCTCAGCCTCCCAAGTAGCTGGGACCACAGGCACGTGCCACCACGCCCCACTAATTTTTTGGGTATTTTTTAGTAGAGATGGGCCCTCACCATGTTGCTCAGGCTGGTCTCAAATTCCTGAGGTCAAGTGATCCGTTTTCCTCGGCCTCCCAAAGGGCTGGGATTACAGGCATGAGCCATCACACCTGGCTCCCAATTTTTATTTTTATATTTATTTTTATTTATTTTTTGAGACAGGGTCTCACTCTGTCACCCAGGCTAAAGTACAGTGGCACGATCTCAGCTCACTGCAACCTCTCCCTCCCAGGTTCAAGTGATTCTCATGCCTCAGCCTCCCAAGTAGCTGGGATTACAGGCGCCCGCCACCATGACCAGTTAATTTTTTTGTCTTCTTAGTAGAGACGGGTTTCACCGTGTTGCCCAGGATGGTCTTGAACTCCTGACCTCAAGTGATTCACCTACCTCAGTCTCTCAAAGTGCTGAGATTATAGGTCTGAGCCATTTGGCTGACAGTGTTTTTTTTTTTGAGATGGAGTCTTGTTCTGTCGCCCAGGCTGGAGTGCAGTGATGCGATCTCGGCTCACTGCAAGCTCCGCCTCCTGGGTTCACGCCATTCTCCTGCCTCAGCCTCCTGAGCAGCTGGGACTACAGGCGCCCGCCACCTCGCCCGGCTAATTTTTTGTATTTTTAGTACAGACAGGGTTTCACCGTGTTAGCCAGGATGGTCTCGATCTCCTGACCTCGTGATCCGCCCGCCTGGGCCTCCCAAAGTGCTGGGATTACAGGCTTGAGCCACCGCGCCCGGCCCCTGTGACCCACTTTTTAAAAACTGTCAGCCGGCTGGGCATGGTGGCGCATGCATATAATCCCAGCCAACTGGGAGGCTAAGGCAGGAGAATGGCTTGAACCCGGGAGGCGGAGCTTGCAGTGAGCCGAGATCGCCCCACTGCCCTCCAGCCTGGACGACAGAGTGAGACTCTGTCTCAAATAAAAAAAACCAGGGAATCTCTCTTCTGCACCATCTCCTCAGAGAGAGCTCATGCATGATCAGGGAGGAAAACTCATTCCAGTTTTAGGCCAAACACACAAAAAATTAGGAAGGACAGCCCCAAGGGGCCAGAACCACCACCCTACACAAAGCCACACGGAGACAGTCAGTCGCTGTGCGTCTCTGTGGGTCCCTGAACTCAAACCCAAGACTTCCTGTCTCCTGCCAGGGCTCCCCAGACCCCGACAGCACAGGAGCGCTGGTGGAGGAGGAGGATCCTTTCTTCAAAGTCCCGGTGAACAAGCTGGCAGCGGCTGTCTCCAACTTTGGCTATGACCTGTACCGGGTGCGGTCCAGCATGAGCCCCACGACCAATGTGCTCCTGTCTCCTCTCAGTGTGGCCACGGCCCTCTCTGCCCTCTCGCTGGGTGAGTGCTCAGAGGCAGGAAGCCCCAGGCAGACCTGGAGAGGGCCCTTGTGGCCTCTGGGTAAACGTGGCTGAGTTTATTGACATTGGAACTCAGGGAGGGGTGAAGTAGCACTGAGGGCCTGGCCTGGGGGTCCCAGCCATGTAAGCAGGAGCTTGGGCTGCACACAGATTCCCCAGCTCCCCCTGCCCGGGGGTCCCAGCCGTGCAGGTGGGAACTCGGGCTATATATATATATACACACACACACACACACAGATTCCCCAGCTCCCCCGGCCAGCT
Organism: Chlorocebus sabaeus; assembly: GCF_047675955.1. Taxonomy (NCBI): domain Eukaryota; kingdom Metazoa; phylum Chordata; class Mammalia; order Primates; family Cercopithecidae; genus Chlorocebus; species Chlorocebus sabaeus. The sequence continues at coordinate 1,723,365 of NC_132919.1, forward strand.
CCCCAGCCCGGGGGTCCCAGCCGTGCAGGTGGGAACTCGGGCTATATACACACACACACACGCACGCACGCACGCACACAGATTCCCCAGCTCCCCTGGCCCTGCAGGCGGGAACTGGGGCTACACACACACACACACACACACACACACAGATTCCCCAGCTCCCCCGGCCAGCTCCCCAGCCTGGGAGTCCCAGCCGTGCAGGTGGGAACTCGGCCTATACACACACACACACACACACACGCACGCACACACACACAGATTCCCCAGCTCCCCTGGCCCTGCAGGCGGGAACTGGGGCTACACACACACACACACACACACACACACACGATTCCCCAGCTCCCCAGCCTGGGGGTCCCAGTGTGCTTGGCCTCAGGGGTCGCGGACTGACACGGTGACTTCAAGGCACATTCTTGCATTCCTTAACCAACCCGGTGCGGTGCTAGCTGTTAGCGTAGGTTCCGGGGATATAACTGCAAACAGGCAGGCGCGGGCTTGCCCTCACTGAGGACACAGCTGGGTTCACAGGGGAAACTAATATCAGGTAACTACAGAATAGTCTTTTTTTCTTTTTTCTTTTTTCCTGAGACGGAGTCTCGCTGTGTCACCCAGGCTGGAGTGCAGTGGTTCGATCTCAGCTCACTGCAACCTCTGCCTCCCAGGTTCAAGGAATTCTCCCGCCTCAGCCTCCAGAGTAGCTGGGACAGGCACCTGCCACCACGCCCAGCTAATATTTGTATTTTTAGTAGAGATGGGGTTTCTCCATGTTGCCTAGACTGGTCTCAAACTCCTGGGCTCAAGCGATCCACCCGCCTCAGCCTCCCAAAGTGCCGGGATTATAGGCATGAGCTGCTGTGCCCGGCCAGAATAGTCTTAAGGGCTGTGATGGGAGAAGCACAGGGACTGGTGCCCCTCACTCCCACCTTCCAGACCTGACGCCTTTAACCTACTTCAGGAAAATCTCTAAGGATGAAAATTCCTTGGCCACTTAGATGGTCTTGAAGATCAACCTACTTGGGCTCTCAGCAGACAAAAAAGATGAGTATAGTATCTGTGTTCCGGGAGGGGGCTTGATTTGGGCCCTGGTGTGCAGTTATTGACGTCCACATCCTTGTCTCTGGCAGGAGCGGAGCAGCGAACGGAATCTGTCATTCACCGGGCTCTCTACTATTACCTGATCAGCAGCCCAGACATCCACGGCACCTACAAGGAGCTCCTTGGCACGGTCACTGCCCCCCAGAAAAACCTCAAGAGTGCCTCCCGGATCGTCTTTGAGAAGAGTGAGTCACCTTTCCGGCCCGAGCTGCCTGAGGAATGTGGGCTCCGTGCTGCAGGCTGGGGGTTCTTTCTTTTTTTTTTTCAGACAGAGTCTCGCTCTGTCGTCCAGGCTGCAGTGTGGTGGCGCAATCTCCGCTCACTGCAAGCTCCGCCTCCCGGGTTCACGCCATTCTCCTGCCTCAGCCTCCCGAGTAGCTGGGACTACAGGCACCCGCCACCACGCCCGGCTAGTTTTTTGTATTTTTTAGTAGAGACGGGGTTTCACCGTGTTAGCCAGGATGGTCTCGATCTCCTGACCTCGTGATCCGCCCGTCTCGGCCTCCCAAAGTGCTGGGATTCCAGGCGTGAGCCACCGCGCCCAGCCGACTGGGGGTTCTTTCTGAACAATACATCATATATGCTCAGGCCCGGCCTGGCACTGGTGGGGGAGGAAGGGTCTGTGAACCCAGAGAGGATCAGAAAGCGGAAGTGGGCTGCAGGAGATGGTGGGAGGGGCAGGGAGGGCAGTGGCATGATGTAGGGAATCTGCTGCCCCCTGGCCACTGCCTGGGGATGCCAGCAGAAGTCCTGGCAAGTCACAAGAAGAGGCTGGGTGGGAAGTCAGGGCCTGCTGAGCGGTAAACCAGAACCCGAGCCTGGCGGGCTCTTGAAGATGGGATGCTGGTCGTTGAGTCTCACACGCTAACCTCTGCTCCGCCTCTTCTCAGAGCTGCGCATAAAATCCAGCTTTGTGGCACCCCTGGAAAAGTCATACGGGACCAGGCCCAGAGTCCTGACGGGCAACCCTCGCTTGGACCTGCAGGAGATCAACAACTGGGTGCAGGCCCAGATGAAAGGGAAGCTCGCCAGGTCCACAAAGGAACTGCCCGATGAGATCAGTGTTCTCCTTCTCGGTGTGGCGTACTTCAAAGGTGAGCGTGTCTCCACTTCTTTTTATTTTATTTTATTTATTTGACAGAGTCTTACTCTGTAGCCCCAGCTGGAGTGCGGTGGTATGATCTCAGCTCAATGCAACCTCTGCCTCCTGGGTTCAAGCGATTCTTGTGCTTCAGCTTCCGGAGTAGCTGGGATTACAGGCATGCACCACCATGCCTGGCTAATTTTATATTTTTAGTAGAGACAGGGTTTCACCATGTTGGCCAGGCTGGTCTCGAACTCCTGAGCTCAGGTGATCTGCCCACCTCGGCCTCCCAAAGTGCTGGGATTACAGGCACGAGCCATCGCACCTGGCTCTTTTAAATTTATTTTTAAATTAAGAGACAGGGTGTTGCTATGATGCCCAGGCTGGTCTCGAACTCCTGAGCTCAGGTGATCTGCCCACCTCGGCCTCCCAAAATGCTGGGATTACAGGCGTGAACCACTGCGCTGGCTGAATCAGACAAGGTTTAAATCCCAGCTCCGCCCGTACTAGCTGAGGAACTCTGCACTCATTTTGGAACCTTTCCGGGCCTATATTCTCACCTTCAACGTGACGATAATACACCTACTTCGTAGACACCTTTTTATGTTGTCTCCAAGGTTTACAACAACTCTAGTTCTGTACCCAAGACATGGCAGGTGGCCAACGACATCCTTCTAGGCTCTGGTGATGTGTTTGGAGATCGTTCCACAGGCCTAGTGTGGGGCCAGCCCCATTCAGATAAGGCCTTGTTGGGTGGCATGGGGTAGGGGGAGGGGTTGGGCAACCTCTCCCTTAAAATGCTTTGTAACTGTCGGCCGGGCGCGGTGGCTCAGGCCTGTCATCCCAGCACTTTGGGAGGCCGAGGCGGGCGGATCACGAAGTCAGAGATTGAGACCATCCTGGCTAACACGGTGAAACCCCGTCTCTACTAAAAATACAAATAAATAAATAAATAAATAAGCCAGGCGAGGTGGCGGACGCCTGTAGTCCCAGCTACTCAGGGAGGCTGAGGCAGGAGAATGGCACGAACCCGGGAGGCGGAGCTTGCAGTGAGCTGAGATCGCGCCACTGCACCCCAGCCTGGGCAACAGAGCGAGACTCCATCTCAAAAAAAAAAAAAAAAAAGCTTTGTAACTGTCTGAGGCACCAGCAAGAGTGGCCGCCCAGCCTGGAGAAAATCCGAATGGTTTCCTACGTCAAGCACTGCTGTCTAGTGTGTGAGAGAACAGCTCTGGATCCAGATAGTATAGGTCACATTAAGCTAGAGGAGCTTGGCCATCCGCTGGCTTCGAGAGCGTCAGCCAGTTACTTCACCTCTTCGGCTTCGGCCCGTTTTCAGCTGTGAGAGGGCATAATCCAGAGGACCTCAGAGGTCTCTTCCAGCTCGGACCTTCTTTGACTGTGTCCCACAGACACTGCCGTAGGAGTGCACACCAGTTTACTTTTCTTTCTTTGGTTTTTGAGACGGAGTTTTGCTCTTTTTGCCCAGGCTGGGGTGCTGTGGCGTGATCTTGGCTCACTGCAACCTCTGGCTCCCAGGTTCAAGCGATTCTCCCGCCTCGGCCTCCCGAGTAGCTGAGATTATAGGCACCCACCACTGCGCCCGGCTAATTTTTGTATTTTTAGTAGAGACAGGGTTTCACCATGTTGGCCAGGCTAGTCTCGAACTCCTGACCTTAGATGATCCACCCGCCTCAGCCTCCCAAAGTGCTGGGATTACAGATGTGAGGCACCACACCTGGCCATTTTTGTATTTTTAGTAGAGATGGGGTTTTGCCGTATTGGCCACGCTGGTCTCAAACTCCTGACCTCAAGTGATCTGCCCACCTTGGCCTCCCAAAGTGCTGGGACAACACGCGTGAGTCACCGCGCCCGGCCATTTTTATGTTTTTAGTACAGTGTTTTGCCATGTTGGCCAGGCTGATCTCAAACTCCTGACCTCAAGTGATCCATCCACCCTGGCCTCCCAATATGCTGGGATTACAGGTGTGAGTCACCGCGCCCGGCCACCAGTTTACTTTTCTTGCAGGCTATCACAGAACGTGTACAATCCAGAGGGCCTAATCAGCCAAATCAACGTCTTGCCATCGGAGTTTGCTGGTGAAGGGTACTTGGGGTCCTGGAAATAACTGTGGGGTCCAAACCACACACACTGAGACAGGCCTATTCCCTGAGGCATCAGAGCCCCTGATGGCTAAGCTCCCTTGAGTCAGGCAATTTTCAACAAGGCGCTTTGGGGACACAGCATGGTGCCACTGTCTTTCTGGTCTCCTGGGGCTCAGACTATGTCATTCATTTCATTCCAGGGCAGTGGGTAACAAAGTTTGACTCCAAAAAGACTTCCCTCGAGGATTTCCACTTGGATGAAGAGAGGACCGTGAGGGTCCCCATGATGTCAGACCCTAAGGCTATTTTACGCTATGGCTTGGATTCGGATCTCAGCTGCAAGGTCCGTAGGGGTAGGGGCAATGTGGGTGATGGGTGGAGGGAGAGGGCAGAGAAGCAAAACGGGAGTGGGAATAAAACGACCTGTGAGATCTGACAGCTGTCTACATTTCGCCTGCTGTTTGACTTCGAGCAGGTTAATAACATCTCTGAGCCTTTCCTCTTCTTAAGATGGGGAAGGGGATTGTTATCAACACTTACCCTCCCAGGGTTTGTTGTAAGGATGAATAAGGTAATATGAAACGGGCCCTCAGATTGGGTGCCCAAATGTTAGTTCTCTTTCTTTCCTTGAGACTCCTATTTCTAGAATTTAAAGCCAGACTTTGAAAAATAATGACAAACTCCAAATTGTTGGCATTCTTTTGTTTTTTTTTTTTGAGACGGAGTCTTGCTCTGTCTCCCAGGCTGCAGTGCAGTGGCATGATCTTGGCTCACTGCAACCTCTGCCCTGTCGGGTTCAAGCAATTCTCCTGCCTCAGCCTCCCTAGTAGCTGGGATTATAGGCACCTGCCAGGACGCCTGGCTAATTTTATATTTTTATAGAGACAGGGTTTCACCATGTTGGCCAGACTGGTCTCGAACTCCTGACCTCAGGTGATCCGCCCACCTTGGCCTCCTAAAGTGCTGGGATTCCAGGCGTGAGCCACCGCGCTCAGCCAATCGTTGGCATTCTAAGGCTTTCAGTGTACCTGACTTCTTTTAGTTGTAAGTCTGTAACTGTTAACCTTTGTTGGGTCATGGCCATCACATGGGATCTCTGGGAATCTGACGACAGTGCCTCAAACCGGGGAGAGCACTGCCAGGTGTACACACACATTTCTGAAACCTGGGAGAACACTGCCAGGTGTACACACACACGTTTCTGAAACCCGGGAGAGCACTGCCAGGTGTACACACGTTTCTATCAACGATTTCAGGAGACTCTTGGGACCCTGACACCATCTGTTCCATGGACTGTAGGTTGAGCGCCTCTGTTCAAAGGACGATTTTGCTCTTGGTGGGTAGATGGGGTGGAGTCTCCAAGCCCTCTTATGGCCCCTTCGGTATTCCTATCCCCGGTTCTCCCTGTCTTAGTCCAGTGCTCTCTACCTAACAAACGATCAGTCAATGTTGGCAGATGGACTTTGGGAGAAAATAAGGACCTGAAATTCAATTCTAGCTCCTTAAACCACAGGAGAACATTCTTTCAGCAGATAACTTCAGTTGGTATTAGGCCAAGGTAAGAAAGGCCAACAGCCTCCTTTCTGAAGAAATCTCAGGCGACGGCTTGCTGCCAGAAAGCTCTAACCTAGAGGGGGATTGTTAAATAGCTGAGGGGCTGGGGGAAGGACGAGGCCAGGGCCCCACCACGGGAGAGGAAGACAGCTCCCGGCTGTCTGTTCCCGGCTTTTGGCCTCTAAAGGACTAACCCACCTGCTTTCTCGCCTGTCTCAGATTGCCCAGCTGCCCCTGACCGGAAGCGTGAGTGTCATCTTCTTCCTGCCCCTCAAAGTGACCCAGAATCTGACCCTGATAGAGGAGAGCCTCACGTCCGAGTTCATTCACGACATAGACCGGGAACTGAAGACCGTGCAGGCGGTCCTGACCCTCCCCAAGCTGAAGCTGAGTTACGAAGGCGAAGTCACGAAGTCCCTGCAGGAGATGAGTATGTCTGGAGACCCTTTTGCTTTTGGTGGGTGGGGCGGGCCGGGGACTTCGGGCCTTCCACTTTGCTGAGCAGAACTCAGGGCTCCACGGCCTCGCAGGCGCCATGGATGATTCCTTAATCCTCGTCCTGCCGGAAGCGAAGGCCGAACTGCCTTCTCTCATCAGACTCATTCCTCAGCCTCACGAGCAGACCTCCTTCACAGGCGCTCACGACACTGCCTCTCAAGACAAGTCTGTCTGACCTGTTTTCTCATCTTGACCTAACTTGCTAAGCGCTTCTGGGCAAGTCGCTCCACCCTCGGCCAGCTCTGAGCTCTTGAGGCCTCCCAGAAAGTCAGCAGTGGCGCGCCATCCCAGCTTGCTCGCAACTGGATCCCTTGGTCGGGGTGTTGGGGAAGGCGAGGTTTTAACGGAAATCTCTCTCCATCTCTACAGAGCTGCAGTCCTTGTTTGATTCACCAGACTTTAGCAAGATCACAGGCAAACCCATCAAGCTGACTCAAGTGGAACACCGGGCCGGCTTCGAGTGGAACGAGGACGGGGCGGGAGCCACCCCCAGCCCGGGGCTGCAGCCTGCCCACCTCACCTTCCTGCTGGACTATCACCTTAACCAGCCTTTCATCTTCGTCCTGAGGGACACGGACACAGGGGCCCTTCTCTTCATTGGCAAGATTCTGGACCCCAGAGGCACCTAATACCCCAGTTTAACATTCCAGTGCCCTAGAAGGAAACCCCAGAGGGACAGCAGATTCCACAGGACACGAAGCTGCCCCCGTAAGGTTTCAATGCATACAATAAAAGAGCTTTATCCTTAACTTGCTACTTTGTTCCTCCTCCTATTTTGAGCTATGCTAAGTATCATATGAAGAGAAGCTGCTCTTTAGGAATTTGGTGGTCCTCTGCTTCTAGCCTGGTTTTATCTAAATGCTGCAGAAAGTCACCGTTTATAAGAACTTTAAGGTACCTGTGTTGGATAATGCAGGGACAGCTTCTCTGCTCTGGGGGTGTTTCGGTACTAGGATCTGCGATCCTCCCGGGTGGCCATTTCCTGCCCCCATAATCACTGAAGCACGCTTGTAAACAACACACGGAGAGGTAAGAGAGGCCATCTGTAACTTAAGGAAATTGTTATTGTATAAATCATTTAAAGAAAGCTTTCAAGGACGCAGTAAACAGACCCGATATGTAAAGATTCTAAACATATTCTTTGTAAGGAGGTATGCCTATTTTACAAAGTACAGCCGGGTGCGGTGGCTCACGGCTGTAATCCCAGCATTTTGGAAGGCCGAGGCGGGCGGATCACCTGAGGTTGGGAGTTCAAGACCAACCTGATCAACATGGACACACCCCGTCTCTACTAAAAATACAAAATTAGCAGGGTGTGGTGGTGCATGCCCATAATCCCAGCTAGTCGGGAGGCTGAGGGAGGAGAATCGCTTGAACCCGGGAGGTGGAGGTTGCAGTGGGCCAAGATCATGCCATTGCGCTCCAGTCTGGGCGACAAGAGTGAAACTCCGTCTCAAAAAACAACAACAAAAAACCCAAAGTATAACTGGGCTGTTTGAAGTAGAATATCTACCGAACTGTCCATAGGACTTTTTTTTTTTTTTCTTGAAAAAGCTCTACCAAAAAAAGTCACTGTCCTCTCCCTTGCCACAGAGTATTAGACAGGAGGAGAAATAATATTCTGGGGCCCTTCGTTCTACAGATGTTTGAGTGCTAATTGTATTCCAGATTCCCAAAAAGCTATTGCCAGGTATCTCTGGGGCTACTGATTTCCTGATCATAATACAATGGCCACCGGCGGGCACTTTTTGGGCACGCTCAGGGTGGGGGAGCTCTGAGCAGCGGCGTGGATCTGGCATTCTTTTCCACGAATGCACCTGAGCTACTTGGTCACCAGTGGTAACACAGCAACCAGGGTTCCGACCTAGGGAACCCCGTACCCTTCTGACTGGAATGGGGTTGGGCTATTGCTACACATCCTGGTGGAAGGGAGCCGTCATCCCTACCCTCGGTCTCTTAAAATCTAAACCACAAACAGCAACGAATCCCCTGCAGCCCCGGTTCTCATACGGTCTGTATTCGACTCGCCAGCTTGGAAAGGTCTGGTAGAGAAAAGGAGTCTCTTTAGGTTTGACAACAAAGAGAAGAACTCAGGGCCGGGCATGGTGGCTCACGCCTGGAATCCCAGCACTGTGGGAGGCCAACGCAGATGGCACACCTGAGGTCGGGAGCTCAAGACCAGCCCGGCCAACATGGAGAAACCCTGTCTTTATTAAAAATACAAGATTAGCTGGGTGTGGTGGCGCATGCCTGTAATCCCTGCTGCTAGGGAGGCTGAGGCAGGAGAATCGTTTGAACCCGGGAGGTGGAGGTTGCAGTGAGCCAAGATTGTGCCACTGTACTCTAGCCTGGGTGACAGAGACTCTGTCTCAAAAAAAAAAAAAAAAAAAAAGGCCGGGCTCACACCTGTAATCCCAGCACTTTGAGAGGCTGAATCACCTAAGGTTGGGAGTTCGAGACCAGCCTGGTAAACATGGAGAAACCCTGTCTCTACTAAAAATACAAAATTAGCCGGGCGTGGTGGCACATGCCTGTAATCCCAGCTACTTGGGAGGCTGAAGCAGGAGAAATGCTTGAACCTGGGAGGTGGAGGTTGTGGTGAACCGAGATTACGCCATTGTACTCCAGCCTGGGCAACAACAGCAAAACTCCGTCTCAAAAACAACAACAACAACAACAACAAAACTTAGAAGGAGGCATATGTGTTATAAAGTCTTTACTACAAGTTTGATTTTATTAGCGTTTGGTTAGTGACTCTGCCAGGAGTTTAGAAGGAAGGGCAGAGAATAAGGACTGGAAAACTGGCAGGAAACACACTGAGAACCACCATCCCTGGAGGAAACTGCTCAATACAATGGCTCCATATTCACTTCTCTAGTCACAATTTACACTCCACCGATTTTCACAAAGGATTCGGGGAAGCTAGATGCCGTAAGTGGAACCCGGTGTCTCTGGAGGTAAGCCGCCTTACTGATTCCTTGTTTTACAATTATTTTTCAATTACAGTGTAACTACTAAGAGTTTCAGCTCCCACTGGAGTGGTGCACACATCTCATTACTACTAAAACCACAGGAATGTTCCAGGGAAACAGACTATCATCATCGAGTGAGGTGGAATCCAGCCAAAACCCCAGGCTAACCTCCAGATGCCGGCAGATCAGCTAAAATCCTTTTAAAGGACTTGGACTCTCCAGATACTAGTTTTAAGTCTTTTCTGGGAACTGGGAGTTTGTATTGGAGGCCACTTAACTATTTCAAGAAATATCCACCGAAATAGGTGTCTCTCTGACTGCAGTGGTTTCTGAGTCCCCCCAGCCCTCGTATCCCAGGCTCGGGACTGTTGGGAAAGTCCCGTCTCCTGTTGAAAGCTCAGCAGCAACAGAACCTGTTTAGTTTAGTTTTGTTTGAGACAGGGTCTTACTCTGTCACGCAGGCTGGAGTGCAATAGTGCGATCTTGGCTCACTGCAGCCTCAATCTACCAGGCTCAGGTGATCCTATCGCAGCTTCTCGAGTAGGTGGGACTACAGGCATGTGCCACCACGCTTGGTGAATTCAAAAAAATTTTTTTTGTAGTGATACGGTCTCACTATATTGCCCAGGCTGGTTTTGAACTCCTGGGCTCAAGCGATCCTCCCACCTCAGTGTCTCAAAGTACTGGGATTACAGGCGTGAGCCTCCACACCTGGCCAACTCAACATACTAGGATTACAGGCGTGAGTCGCCCACCTCAGCTTCTCACAGTACTGGGATCACAGATATAAGCCTCTACACCGGGCCTGCAGAACCTACACAGAACCCACACCTGGTCCGCAGAACCCACACCCAGCAGCAGAACCTCTTATTTTTTTTTTGAGATGGAGTCTCACACTGTCATCCGCGTTGGAGTGCAGTGGCACGATCTCGGCTCACCGCAACCTCCGCCTCCCGGGTTCACGCCATTCTCCTGCCTCAGCCTCCCGAGTAGCTGGGACTACAGGCGCCCGCCACCATGCCCAGCTAGTTTTTGTATTTTTAGTAAAGACGGGGTTTCATCATGTTGGCCAGTCTGGTCTTGAACTCCTGACCTTGTGATCTGCCCCCCTCAGCCTCCCAAAGTGTTGGGATTGCAGTCGTGAGCTGCTGTGCCCGGCTGGCAAACAAAACCTCTTTATTTTTTTTTTTTTAGACGTAGTCTCGCTCTGTCGCCCAGGCTGGAGTGCAGTGGCACGATCTCTGCTTGCTGCAAGCTCCGCCTCCCAGGTTCATGCCATTCTCCTGCCTCAGCCTCCCGAGTAGCTGGGACTACAGGCGCCCGGCTAATTTTTTGTATTTTCAGTAGAGACGGGGTTTCACCGTGTTAGCCAGGATGGTCTCGATCTCCTGACCTCGTGATCCGCCCGTCTCAGCCTCCCAAAGTGCTGGGATGACAGGCTGAGCCACCGCGCCCGGCCATAACCTCTTTACCTTGTGTTCCACGGGCTCCTTTTCTATGGGTCCAAATCCCCTTGGGACCCTAAACTGAAGACCTTACAAGGGTGGGTGGTAAGTCCAATAAACAGGATTTCATCTTCTGGAGCTCCTGGATTTCATCGTCCCATGGGCCACAGTGCAGCGACAGAACCTCCTCAGCCTTCTGTATTGTGCTCAGGGCTTCGGGTACTGCAAACCTGAGCCAAGGGAGGTAAGAGGAGTTAGTTCACTGATTCGTGAGGCAAATGTTAATTGAGGGCCTACTCACACACCGTGAAGAATACAAGATCATTTCTGTCATCAAGGATCTTACAATCTAGAACAGTAAGACACTGTCACAAACACGCTGCAAAGCAGAATGTGAGAAAAAAGTTATAAAAGACAGTATAGACTCCAGCATCCTGAGAACAAGAGGCAAATCTCAAAGTGTTTTTTTCTTTGAGACGGAGTTTCACTCTTGTCACCCAGGTAGTGGAGCGATCTCAGTTCACTGCAACCTCCGCCTCCCGGGTTCAAGTGATTCTCCCGCCTCAGCCTCCTGAGTAGCTGGGATTACAGGCGTGCACCACCACACCCGGCCTCAAAGTTTTCATCTGGTATTGACCACAGGTTTACACAGCAGTGTTCATTTTAGAGTGACCATCTTAGGGCTGACCTCTGACCTAACTCTGCAGCCCTTTTCCCTCTCTCTGACCAAACAGAATGTCTCTGAGTCTTGGGTATCGGCCCACTCACCATTCATAGCCTTAGGCCCACTCACCATTCATAGCCTTAGGTTGAACCTTTTTTTTTTTTTTTTGAGACGGAGTCTTGCTCTGTCGCCCGGGCTGGAGTGCAGTGGCCGGATCTCAGCTCACTGCAAGCTCCGCCTCCTGGGTTTACGCCATTCTCCTGCCTCAGCCTCCCGAGTAGCGGGGACTACAGGCGCCCGCCACCTCGCCCGGCTAGTTTTTTGTGTTTTTAGTAGAGACGGGGTTTCACTGTGTTAGCCAGGATGGTCTCGATCTCCTGACCTCGTGATCCGCCCGTCTCGGCCTCCCAAAGTGCTGGGATTACAGGCTTGAGCCACCGCGCCCGGCTTTTTTTTTGAGACGGAGTCTTGCTCTGTCGCCCAGGCTGGAGTGCAGTGGCCGGATCTCAGCTCACTGCAAGCTCCGCCTTCTGGGTTCACGCCATTCTCCTGCCTCAGCCTCCTGAGTAGCTGGGACTACAGGCGCCCGCCACCGTGCCTGGCTAATTTTTTGTATTTTTAGTAGAGACAGGGTTTCACTGTGGTCTCGATCTCCTGACCTTGTGATCCGCCCGCCTCGGCCTCCTAAAGTGCTGGGATTACAGGCGTGGGCCACTGCGCCCGGCGAAACCCTGTCTCTATTAAAAAATATAAAATTAGCCGGGCGTGGTAGTGCATGCCTCTAGTCCCAGCTACTCGGGAGGCTGAGGCAGGAGAATCACTTAAATCTGGGAGGCGGAGGTTGTGGTGAGCCAAGATCGCGCTGTTGTACTCCAGCCTGGGCAACAAGAGTGAAACGCCATCTCAAAAAATCACAACAACAACAAAAAAGCAGGGTTTCTCAACCCTGATACTATTGACACTGCGGGCTGAACCCTCCTCTGCTGGGGCTGGTGGGGTGCACTGTCCTGTAGGATGGTCAGCAGCACCTCTGGCCTCTTTCCACTAGATGGCAGTAGCACCTCCGTCCAAGTCAGACAATCAGAAACGTCTCCAGAGATTGCCTGCGCCCAGGAGTTTGAGGAAGCAGCGAGCTGTGAACGTGCCACTGCACTCCAGCGCGGGCAAGACAGCAAGACCCCTTCTCAAAAAAAAAAAAAAAAAAGTCTCCAGGCAGTGCCACATGTTGTCTGGGGGTAAAATCAGCCCTGATTCCCTGGTTCAAGCAAATGCTTTACAAGGAACAGGATGCAGAGTAGGGAGAAGGCAGAGAGCCTGGAGCTGAGAGTGCTGGGAATGAGACAGCCAAGGGGGCTGTGATGAACCCGAGAGAAACGGGAAGGAACACTATCCTGGAGGGTGGGTGGGGCTGCCTGGCCAAGTTCTCTCTGGGAAATTCACTTGAGATCTAAAAGCTTTCCCCATATCTGCCAGGAGGAAATTCTTTTTTTTTTTTTTTTTTTTTTGAGACAGAGTCTCGCTCTGTCACCCAGGCTGGAGTGCAGTGGCGCGATCTGGGCTCACCGCAAGCTCCGCCTCCCGGGAGGAAATTCTAAAGCGTTAAGTTTGTTAGCAAAACAGAAGGCAAAGCTCTCTCCTAAAGAGGAAATAAAGAAGTTTCAACATGCTTTTAAAAACACCATAGAAGAAAAGTAATACTCAGAAGAGCCTAAAAAAAGAAGTGTGTGCCCTGTGAGGTGGGAAGAGGACTCACCCATTGAAAAAGACCTGGGCCAGTTTGAAGAGCTCATGGCCCATTTCGACGCTGGACGGCCCGTGGCGAACCTCCACCACGCGGAGACTCTTCTGTAGGTGGGTGGCTGACTTTTGCCAGTCCCCTGTGAGAAGAGAAAAGTCTTGTTCCAGAAAAGAACCACAGTCAACTGCGGATGCACATTTTTGGGGTGAGAAAACGGAATGAGAGGGGGAGCGGCGTCAGTTTACAGAGTTGGGGTAACCAGGCAGACAAGGCCGGGGCCACGATGAAACACCCACAGCAGACTGTTCCTGACGCAGAACATGAAGGCCGACGCCGTACCTAAGGCAGCACAGGCCCGGGCCAGACCATCCGCGATCTCTCCCACCATGGCATGTTCTGCCCACAGGAAGCTCTCGGCATCACGCTGGCACCCCGACAGCAGCTGAACGGCTCGCTCTGTCAATTCAGAGGAAAGAGCCTCACTACAGACATAAGCCCAGTCCTAGAAATGAGAACCCAGGTCTCAAATTCTCTGAATCAGCTGGGCTGAACGTGGACATTCCCCTCGGCCTCCCTGGGTTGTCACCAACCCACAGTGTCTGTTCCAACAAACCTGCCGTTCTCTTATGTTTTCTCTGTCAGTGGAGAAAGGCGCTAGGGGAGGCCTTCCCACATTTACCCTGGGTTTACAACATCAACTTGCCAACTCGACCAACTCTACCTTCCACATACGACCATGACTTCTCTTGACCCTGAAATCTAAGCTAAAGGTCAACTTTCATAAAGCAGGGTAAATACAATCCCATGACGTCAAGCTCTAAGGCAGGGTTTTCAAGGGCGATGGGGAGCTCCACAACTCTCTTTCTGAAAAGAGCAAGACACCCCTATCAGCTGGGCTCTCGCCCCACTGCTCCCCAGCACAGACCAGCTCTGAGGAGGGCAGAACCGCCCTTCTAGGAAGTTACGTTGCTAGGCCCTGGAATTAAAATAAATGACACTGAACTTCTGGAACTGCACGAAGCTCACGGATGTCAGTGATGACCCGTTCGCTGGCAGGGGTACTTCAACTTAGCAATCGGATGCAGAAGAAAACAACAGCCGAAATCACCTGGCCCCTTTTCAAGGGCCCCACAGTAACAGGGCTGGTCAGGGTTTGGTCTCACAGGCCTATATAGCCATCTTGTGGCTGGCATGGGGATAATGACATTCAATTCTTCCATCAGCACTGAGTATCCTTGAGTCCAAAATGGTATCAGAATGAATAAAAGGGAAGGGGCTGGAGGACCAAAGCGGGGAGCCAGTCTCACCTAGTTCACCATCTCTGAGAAGCTTCTGGGCCACTCCGACCTGCTGCTGAAGGTCCTGTAACCGAGAGACTAGGTGGTCTCTGCTGACGACGGATTCTGCACAAGATCTGTTGCCACAGCGCAGCATGCCATCTCCCTGTGGAAGTCAGTTTTCTCTTTATTCCAACGCCAGGGTTGGTTATCAACATTGCCTGTGCTCACATTATAGGATTGCTCCACGGTTTCTTACCTCACGGAGGAGAGACGCCTGTAATAACACATCACGACCAAAGCCTGATAGAATTTGGTTTGATGGCGGCAGTTCTGATGAAGGCAGGAGCTGACCCCACCTGAGGTTTCATTCTTGGAACAGAACGGGGATAGTGCACAATTTCTTTCCATTTCTATAGCCCCTCTCGTCGCTTTTTGGGGCCAGGACTTTAGATGACGAACATTTCTAGTGGTTATAAAAAAGTCCTAAGAAAACCAATAGAAAGGCCAGGCGTGGTGGCTCACGCCTGTAATCCCAGCACTTTGGGAGGCTGAGGTGGGTGGAACATGAGGTCAGGAGATCGAGAGCATCCTGGCTAACACAGTGAACCCCCGTCTCTACTAAAAATATAAAAAATTAGCCGGGCGTGGTGGTGGTGGGTGCCTGTAGTCCCAGCTACTCGGGAGGCTGAGGTCGGAGAATGGCATGAATCTGGGAGGCGGAGCTTGCAGTGAGCTGAGATAGCGCCACTGCACTCCAGCCTGGGTGACAGAGCGAGACTCAGTCTCACAAAAAAAAAAAAAAAGAAAAGAAAACCAACAGAAAGGCCGGGCGCGGGGGCTCACGCGTGTAATCTCAGCGCTTTGGGAGGCCGAGGCGGGTGGGTCTCTTGAGGCCAGGAGATTGAGAACAGCCTGGCCAACACGGAGAACATGGCCAACCCGTCTCTACTAAAAATACAAAGATTAGCTGGGCGTGGTGGCGTATGCCTGTAATCCCAGCTACTGGGGAGGCTGAGGCAGGAGAATTGCTTGAATCTGGGAGGCTGAGGCTGTGGTAAGCGGAGATCATGCCACTGCACTGCAGCCTGGGTGATAGGGCGAGACCCCATCTTAGGGGGAAAAAAAAAAGAAAACCAACAGAAAAAGGTGTTAGGTGTGATCGCCCTACATTTGACCTCGGGTCTGCAAGTTCAGCTTTCTAACACAACCAGCTGTGCGTTCCACTCACGACTCTCCTAAGAAGAATATGGCACTTCTGGCAGAGGGAAAACCTCTGAGGTGGATATCTGCTGTGTTTCAAAGGCCAATATCTATTTTCTCATTTAGCAACAGCAACCCAGTTTCTCATGAGGATCCCTCTCACCCTCAGTCCCACAGCTGGTGCCCTACAGCTGAGGGTGTGGCATGTGACATATAGCTCCTTTCTCTGGCCCAAATGGCTGGAAGAAAACTATGTCGCCATAGTTCTCAGGTCAGTGAAACTCAGTAGCATCTTTGCCCAGGCTGCTGTTAGAGCAGCGTGTGCTCTTATCCTCCTTGGCAGGAGGTCCGCAGGCTGCTGGCAGCTCTCTTGCACCATTACAGGGAAGTCTGTGTGAGGATGGGCCACCACAGAAAAAATGAAGCTGAGAGGGGTGGATAGAAAGCCCCTGGATCAAGCTGTATCTTAAGTAGCCTTATCCTGGAATTTTTTTCTTGAAATTTTTTTTGGTAGAGACAGGGTCTTGCTATGTTGCCCAGGCTGGTCTCGAACTCCTGGCCTCCAAGTGATCTCCCCACCTCAGCCTCCCAAAGTGCTGGGATAATAGGCAAGTGTCACTGTGCCTGGCCTATCCTGGGACTTTTCAATGACTTACTTGAGCAAATAGATTCCCAGTCTCCCCCAAATCCCACACCAGTTCTGAAGCGATTTTCCGTCCTTTGTAAGAGAGACATTACACGGAACCTTTCCCTGTGCTTTCTCTGGAGGGGAAGCAGTGTATGCGGATGACTGGCTACAATGGAGGCGGCTTCCTCCCAAACACTGATCACCTTCGGGCTGGAAAACTGACCTCCGGGAAAAGTAGAGGGGAGAGGAGAGAATTACCTGCATGGGCGCTCTGCAACTGTTGCAACAGAATGCTTTCCACCTGGGCCCTGCAGCCATCCTGTGTGCCTCAGTCTGACAAGCTGGACAGGTGCAGTCAAAGAAATACTGAGACCTCAGCTTCTGCTGCCTTTCGGCAACCCCCATCCGGCTCTTGTGAGGCCCTGGAGGGAGATCACCCTCAGCCAATATTGAAAGCAAGAGAGAGTCAAACATGACTTAAAAACCTTCAGCTTAGCGAGGGTCTGGACAATTACTTATCATGTGACAGTTAACCTTTACTCAGACATTTGTGGAACTGGATACTAAAATAAGCTTCCAAGTTGCTGAGACAGGAAGACACAGAAGCCAAGAAGTTGTTCCTAGCCCGTTTTCAGAATAGGACATTTATAGTGATTAAACAGAACAAGACATAGTTTAGCCACAAGAGAGCCCTAGTACAAAGGCCCTTCCTTCCTTCCTCCCTTCCTCCCTCCCTTCCTTCCTTCCTCCCTTCCTTCCTCCCTCCCTCCCTTCCTCCCTCCCTTCCTTCCTCCCTCCCTCCCTTCCTCCCTCCCTTCCTTCCTCCCTCTCTCCCTTCCTTCCTTCCTTCCTCCCTTCCTTCCTCCCTCCCTTCCTTCCTCCCTCCCTTCCTTCCTCCCTCCCTTCCTTCCTTCCTCCCTTCCTTCCTTCCTTCCTTGTTTTAGGCCAAAGTGTTCTCTGCCTCTTCCAGGAAGCAGACAGCAGACAGGTGAAGTCACACGCCCAGTGGCTTGCTGACTCGCGTCCCCCGGTCCTTTTCTGTCGGAGAAGGGCGGGACAGCAGTGCGGAGGGATGGCTCACCATAGCAGTGGAGAATCTCTTGCCCCTTTCCAATCCACTGTGATGCCCGGATGGTGGCGACAGTGCTAATGAAGGACACACTGGTGTTGGGGCTGCAGGAGTGGTTCAGGAGGCTGATAACAGGGAAGATGCCTGTGGCAAGGCGCACCTGCCTGCTGTCAGTAACGATGCTCCCTTTAGATCCTGACAGGGCAAGAGGAAAGAAGGAAAAAGGTGTCAGGACATGAGCCCTGGTCTCGCCGTCTATTCCTCAGAAGATGAGCCGGGCAGCTAGGCCTGCAGCCCATGTGAGTCATGGCACCACAGTCGGATCCAATATAAATCAGATGGAACATGACTCACGGCAAGCTCCGGTCCCCAGGAAGCAAAGTGGATGAACCACACCAAGTCCACAGGAGCCTAACGACTGTGTCTCTACACCACGAAACAGCCAAAGATGAGAACTTATAGAAAAGCAATAAACAAGGAATGAAGAGTAGGGAGCGTTCTAGATAGTTTCATGATGTTCCTGAGGGAGAACACAGAAACCAGAGCCCCTATCGAGGTGACTTCCCAAAGACTTTTAGAGCCCAAAGGCTTTTGTTTATCTGGTCTTTGGCTGGTTAATAGAACAAGTGACCTAGTTACTAACCCGAACTTTATATATTTAAGCAGGCCAGGCACCGGGGCTCCTGCCTGTAACCCCGAGGCTCAGGCAGAAGGATTGCTTGAGTCCAGGAGTTCAAGGCCAGCCTGGACAACACAGCTAGATTTGGTCTCTAAAAAAAAAAAAATTAAAAAAATTAGCCAGCCATAGTGGTGCATATCTGTAGTCCCAGCTACTTAGGAGGCTGAGGCGGGAGGATCAATTGAGCCCCAGAGTGTGAGGCTGCAGTGAGCCATTATCGCATCATTGCACTCCAGCCTGGGTGACAGCAGGCCCTGTCTGGAAAAAAAAAAATAAAACATAAAAAAATAAAAATAAAAAATATTTTAAAAAAGTTAAAATTTATTATCTTTTTCTTTTTTGGTCTTTTCTTTTTTTTTTTTTTTGAGACGGAGTCTCGCTCTGTCACCCAGGCTGGAGTGCAGTGGCCGGATCTCGGCTCACTGCAAGCTCCGCCTCCCGCGTTCACGCCGTTCTCCTGCCTCAGCCTCCCGAGTAGCTGGGACTACAGGCGCCCGCCACCTCGCCCGGCTAGACTTTTGTATTTTTTTAGTAGAGACGGGGTTTCACCGTGTTAGTCAGGATGGTCTCGATCTCCTGACCTCGTGATCCGCCCGTCTCGGCCTCCCAAAGTGCTGGGATTACAGGCTTGAGCCACCGCGCCCGGCCTCTTTTTTGGTCTTTTCAAGCCCATAGTAGTTTACTTTAAAATTTTGTTCATTTTGGCTGGGCGCGGTGGCTCATGCCTGTAATCTCAGCACTTTGGGAAGCCAGGGCAGGCAGATCACAAGGTCAGGAGATTGAGACCATCCTGGCTAACACAGTGAAACCCCATCTCTACTAAAAACACAAAAAATTATCCGGGCGTGGTGGCGGGCACCCGTAGTCCCAGCTACTCAGGAGGCTGAGGCAGGAGAATTGCTTGAACCTGGGAGGTGGCGGTTACAGTGAGCCGAGATCGCGCCACTGCACTCCAGCCTGGGCGACAGAGTGAGTCCCTATCTCCAAAAAAAAAAAAAAAAGAAAAAAAAAGTTTGTTCATTTGAGAAAAGAAAACATGGTGGCTAATTAGCATTTTAAAAGTCCACTTGTAACGTTTCACTTAGCCAGAGGCTCTACCTGTGCCGGTTTTTGTCAAAGCCATCTGTCCTAGGAGTATGTACAGTAAAGATAATCTTGGGCATACAGAAATGCTTCAATTATGTTCAGTAGCCTCAGTTTAAGCATGAGGCAAATTATGTTTCCAACAAAACAGGTTGGAAGATAAAAGATACTAGTATCTAAGAGGAAACATTCAGTTTTCTGGAAAACTGGAAAAAGCATCAAATAATTGTGAACATGCCAGGAATCTCAAAAAAACCACTCACCAGGGTGGGCACCGTGGCTCATGCCTGTAATCCCAGCACTTTGGGAGGCAGAGTTGGGCGGATCACCTCAGGTCAGAAGTTTGAGAGTAGCCTGGCCAAAATGGCAAAACCCTGTCTCTACTAAAAATACAAAAATTAGCTGGGCATGGTGGCATACGCCTGTAGTCCCCACTACTCTGGAGGCTGAGGTACAAGAATTGCTTGAATCCAGGAGGCAGAGGTTGAGTGAGCGAAGATCACACCACTGCACTCCAGCCTGGGTAACAGAGCAAAACTCTGTCTCACAAGACAAAAAACCATCACACGAAAATGTTTTATAGGCTAGGTGCATGGCTCATGTCTGTAATCCCAGCACTTTGGGAGGACGAGGCAGGCGGATCACTTGAGGTCAGGAGTTTGAGACAAGTCTGGCCAACATGGTGAAACCTCGTCTCTACTAAGAATATAAAAACTTAGCTGAGCATGGTGGTGTGCACCAGTAATCCCTGCTACTCGGGAGGCTGAAGCTGGAGAATCACTTGAAACTGGGAGACAAAGGTTGCAGTGAGCCAAGATCGCACCGCAGCATTCCAGCCTGGGCGACAGAGTGAGACTCTGTCTCCAAAAAAAAAAAAAGTTTCATAAAGGAAAACACTAAATGTAGGAATAATAGGAATAATGTTGTCTCTCTGGAGGCAAGTCTACTATCTGTTGCTAAGGAGAACAAGAATAGAACAAGTAAACACATTTCACAGGGAATCCAAATGACTCAATTCTAGTTAATAATTCTACAAATTGTATTAAAATCTCTCTCATCAGAGCTTCTCCGAAGTGCTTCACTGATTTTGTTTCTTCTTCTCCGCCTTGTTCAATGCCCACCTTCTGGTGTATGTGCTAACGAGCAGTGAAAATGCTAAAAGGCAGGTGGCAGGAAGGAGCCGGCCAGGGCATGGACAATTTGTAGTCTGAATAATCAGCGTGTGCATAATTAAAAGTGGACTTGCATTGCCAACTACTGATAACTGGCAATCTATATTAGAACCACTGCTAAAATTTTCCAGAAAAGAATGATCACACTACAGTGAGTAATGTCAGCTTTGTGAATTATTTATAGATTACCCTCTGACAGAAGTAGGCCCAGGCACTGTGGGTATTTATGTCAGAGTTAAATCTCTCTCTAATTATTTCTAAAAAATTAAGTATTGATTTTTAAAAATTACTCAATATTTTGCATTAATCATCTATTTAGTAGAGATAACAGAAAGTGACAATATGTATGTACCTCATCAACCAAATTTAATCTGTGACATTTTGTATTAAAACAAAGAGGGAGTGATTCTATACCAAAAGGGTACCTTGCTAATATCCCTAGTGTGTTTATTTTTATTTATTTATTTATTTATTTATTTATTTATGAGACATAGTCTCACTCTGTTCCCCAGGCTGGAATGCAGTGGCATGATCTCGGCTCACTGCAACCTCCGCCTCCTGAGTTCAAGTGATTCTCTTGCCTCAGCCTCCCGAGTAGCTGGGACTACAGGCGCTCACCACAACCGGCTAATTTTTGTGCTTTTAGTAGAGATGGGTTTCACCATGTTGGCCAGGCTGGTCTTGAACTCCTGACCTCATGATCCACCCGCCTTGGCCTCCCAAAGTGCTGGGATTACAGGTGTAAACCACCGTGCCTGGCCATCCCTAGTGCATTTAAACTGGGATTCGAGTAAAGAAAAAAAGATTCATTCACAATACTTTGAGAATATACATCCTCTGGTATATATTTTACATAATGAGAAAATTGTGGGTGTGTGTCTAATCAAGGACCCAAACTAAAGATAGATTCCTTCGGCCAGGCACGGTGGCTCACGCCTGTAATCCCAGCACTTTGGGAGGCCGAGGCAGGTGGATCATGAGGTCAGGAGATCTAGACCATCCTGGCCAACATGGTGAAACCCCATCTCTAGTAAAAATACAAAAAACTAGCTGGGCGTGGTGGCGGGTGCCTGTAGTCCCAGCTACTTGGGAGGCTGAGGCAGGAGAATGACATGAACCTGGGAGGCAGAGCTTGGAGTGAGTGGAGATCACACCAGTGAACTCCAGCCTGGGAGACAGAGCGATACTCCGTCTCAAGAAAAAAATAATAAAAAAATAAAATAAACATAAATAAATAAAGTAAAATAAAAAGAGACAGATTCCTTTGTTGCTGAAGAGTGAAAGCAATGGGCAGTGAATTGATGGGATGTGACAGGACACAGAAACCCAGTAAAACCGTGTTATGACAGGAATCCAGATAGATCACGAATGTACCATTCCCACTGAGACAGAGCCACATGCCACGCTCTAGAAAATCATCAGCGGCCAGTTCCGTCCCTTGAGAGAAGCCCTGGTGCGAGGTTTCTGGGGAACTTTGATTAAATAGGATTTATGCAAAGATAATAACATACATTTTTATAGGTTTTTGTCAAAGTCTATCCTAGTTAACACTTTAATCCTTCGCCTGCACTGCTAATGAAACAGATGTTAATGAAATTCAACGAGAACACTAAATTGGGAGGCATCAGAACCCCAAAGAAATAATAAAAAGGGATATAACAAGATTAGAAATATGAGCAGACTAAAACAAAATGAGATGAAATTTAAAAATGAAAGTGAACCTTGCTGGTGGGTGCGTAACAGTGGAACTTTCCTGGAGGGCAATTTTGCAAGATGTATCATGTGCCTTAAAAGCCGTCACTGAAGGCCGGGCGCAGTGGCTCACGCCTATAATCCCAGCACTTTGGGAGGCTGAGGTGGAAGGATCACTTGAGCCCAGGAGTTCGAGGTTACAGTGAGCTATGATAGCCCCACTGCACTCCAGCCTAAGTGACAGAGTGAGACCCTGTCAAAAAAAAAAGCCACTAATTGAAATTACAAAAGGAATACGTGGTAGTCAGAGAAAAATTTAAAAAATTGAACATTACAGAGAAAATGACAGTCACTTGCAATGCCATCATGCAGATATAACATATTGTCTTTAAATCCTAACCTAAAATGCATTTTAGAATTAAAAATACAGGTCTGGCGCGGTGGCTCACCCCTGTAATCCCAGCACTTTGGGAGGCCGAGGCAGGAGGATCACTTGAGCTCAGGAGTTTGACAGCAGCCTGGGCAATGTGGCAAAACCCTGTCTCTACAAAAAACACAAAAGTTAGCCCAGTGTGGTGGTGTGCACCTGAGCCCAGCTACTTGGGTGCCTGAGGAGGGAGGAGCACTTGAACCCTGGAGGTCGAGGCTTCAGTGAGCTGAGATCGTGCCACTGCACTCCAGCCTGGGCAACAGAGACCCTGTCTCAAAAAACAAAAACAAAACCAATAAAACAACTTGCTGCTGTGATAGGCCCACAAGAGTATCTGGTTTTAATTACTAGAGAGACGTTAGAGAGTGACCGTTTTTATTTATCACTATTCTATTTATCATTATCAATCGATAATATCGATCATGACCGATTTTATGTGTCATTATCAATACAGTGCTTGCGCATGTGTGCTTTTAACAGCTGAACTGAGATAGAATCCGTCTACCATAAAATTCACTTATGGGTACAATTCAGTGCTTTTTTTGGGGGAAATCTACATGATTGGGCAAACAGAACCACAATCAGTTTTACATTTTCATCATTATGCATGTTTTTATTTTTATCTTGCTCTTTTTAGACAAGGTCTCACTCCGTTGCCCAGGCTGTAGTGCAATGGGCTGACCTCAGCTCACTGCGGCCTTGACCTCCTGGGCCCAAGTTGTCCTCCCACCTCAGACTCCCGAGTAGCTGCGACCACAAGCGCGCACCACCACGCTCAGCTAATTTTTGTATGTTTGTAGACACAGAGTTTAGCCATGTTGCCCAGGGTGGTCTCTTAACTCCTCAGCCTTCCAAAGTGCTGGGATTACAGGTGTGAGCCACTGTGCCTGGCCGCTATGCATATTTCTAAACATTGATTTTAAGAGCTGTATAGTTGCTAGAGATGTTCCCTCATTTTGTACATTTACATCTTAATTTTTGTTTATGAGGTTTTTTTGGGGGGGGTGTTGTTAAAACAATGACAATTTCATTTGTTCACAATTCTGTA
Source organism: Chlorocebus sabaeus (assembly GCF_047675955.1). Taxonomy (NCBI): domain Eukaryota; kingdom Metazoa; phylum Chordata; class Mammalia; order Primates; family Cercopithecidae; genus Chlorocebus; species Chlorocebus sabaeus. The sequence continues at coordinate 1,746,805 of NC_132919.1, forward strand.
CCCCAGCAGTTTTGGCTCAGCTCAGTTGAATATTTTTTTTTTCTGCTGGTTTTGCCTGGGGCTTACTCACATGACTGCATTCCTGTGGCAGGTGGTCTTTTATCCTCAAGGCAGCCAGCCCAGGCTTGTTCACAGGGCTACAGTAGCATTCCAAGATGGTGACAGTGGAGGCAATTAAGGCTTAGACTCCAAAGTTACATAACGGTCACTTCTGTCTATTGGTCAAAGCAAGTTACAGAGCTAGCCCAGATTCAAGGGAAGGGGAAAAAAAAACTCCACTTTTTAACAAGAGAAGCAGCAATGTCAAGCTGCAAAGAGGCGACTTATAGGGATGGGAGAAACTGTGGTCATGTTTGTAAACGGCCTTCCCCAGAGGCTCTGAGGCTTATCCAATCTCGTCATGTCCGTGATGACACTGAGATACACAGAGGTTCAGGAGATTAGGTCTTCTGCCTCTCAGTGCGGTGATTTTTTTTTAAGACGAAGTTTCGCTCTTGTCACCCAGGCTGGGGTGCAGTGGTGTGATCTCGGTTCACTGCAACCTCCGCTTCCCGGATTCAAGCGATTCTCCTGCCTTGGCCTCCTGAGTAGCTGGGACTACAGGCACCTGCCACCATGCCCAGCTAATTTTTGTTTTTGTTTTTTTTTTTTGAGACAGAGTCTCACTCTGTCACCCAGCCTAGAGCAGTAGTTCGATCTCGGCTCACTGCAACCTCCGCCTCCTGGGTTCACGCCAGTCTCCTGCCTCAACCTCCTAAGAAGCTGGGACCACAGGTGCCCACCACCTCGCCTGGCTAATTTTGTGTATTTTTAGTAGAGATGGGGTTTCACCGTGTTAGCCAGGATGGTCTCCATCTCCTGACCTCGTGATCCGCCCGCCTCGGCCTCCCAAAGTGCTGGGATTACAGGAGTGAGCCACTGCGCCCGGCAAATGAGCTGTTCTTTTGTTGTTGTTCCCAGTGGTGGGGTTTTGCTATGCCAGGCTGGTCTTGAACTCCAGGGCTCAAGTGTTCCCCCCGCCTCAGCCTCCTATCTATCTATACAGAGAGAGAGACTTGCTCTGTCGCCCTGGCTGGCGAGCAGTGGCGCGATCTCAGCTCACTGCAACCTCCACCTTCTAGGTTCAAGCAATTCTCCTGCCTCGGCCTCCCGAGTAGGTGGGATTACAGGCACCTGCCATCATGCCTGGCTAATTTTTGTATTTTTAGTAGAGATGGGGTTTCACCATGTTGGCCAGGCTGGTCTCAAACTCCTGACCTCAGGTGATCCGCCTACCTCAGCCTCCCAAAGTGTTGGGATTACAGGTGTGAGCCACCGTGCCTGCCCTGTTGAGACAGGGTGTCACTCTGTCAACCAAGATAGAGTGCAATGGCACCATCATAGCTTACTGCAGCCTTGACTTCCTGGCTCTATGGATCTTCCCACCTCGGCTTCCTGAGTGGCTGAGACCACAGGCGTGTGCCACCATGCCCAGCTAATTTTTAAACTTTTTTGTAGAGATGGGCTCTTGCTGTATTTCCCAGACTGGTCTCCAACTCCTGGGCTCAAGCGATTCTCCCACCTCAGTCTCCCAAAGTGCTGGGATTATAGCCATGAGCCACTGTGATTGGCTTTGGTCTATTCTTGAGAGATGTTTCTTTTTTTTTTTTGAATTATGGTTAAATATGTTCCTTAAAAGTTTTAAAGAATTCACATGGAAACAAATGGATCTGGCTTATTTTTATGGAAATATTTTGATAACTTGACTCTTCTACAATTACTGGTTTTTTAAAGTGCTTTCCTCCTTCTGGGACAATTTAGGCAATTTTTTTTTCTTTTTTAAAAATTATTATTATTTTTTAACAAACAGGGTCTCATCATGTTGCCCAGGCTGGTCTCGAACTCCTGGACTCAGGCAATTCTCCCACCTTGGCCTTCCAAAATGGTGGGATTACAGGAGTGAGCTCCCGTGCCTGGCTCTTTTTTTTTTTTTTAATTTAATCCCAAGAGGGGATCTTGCTCTGACGCCCAGGCTGGGGTCCAGTGGCATGATCATAGCTCACTGCAGCCTTGAACGCGGGCTCAAGCCATCCTCCCGGGCCAACCTCCTGAGTTGCTGGGACTACGGGTGCATGCCACCATGACTGGCCTTTTTCTTTTACGTTTTGTAGAGATGGGGGTCTCACTCTGTTTCCAAGACTGATCTCAAACTTGGAGCTTCAAGTGATCCTCCTTCCTCAATTCCTAAACTATTGGGATTACAGGTGTGAGCCACAGTGCCTGCCTGCTTTTTTTTTTTTTTTTGAGACAGAGTCTTGCTCTGACACCCAGGGAGGATTGCAGTGGCGTGATCTCGGCTCACTGCAACCTCCGCTTTCCGCGTTCAAGCAATTCTCCTGTCTCAGCCCCCCAAGTAGCTGGGACTACAGGTGCATGCCACTACACCTGGCTAATTTTTGTATTTTCAGTAGAGACGGGGTTTCACCATGTTGCCCAGGATGGTCTCAAACGCCTCACCTCAGGTGATCCACCAGCCTTGGCCTCCCAAAGTGCTGGGATTACAGGCATGACTGCGCCTGGCCTGTGAGCTGTTTTTTTTTTTTTTTTTTTTTTTAAATGTTTTCTCCTAGGACTATGGGAAAGGTATACAATCATTTTAAAATTTAATCGTATAATGGGACCACTGTGTAAGTACTTTTAATGTTAAAAAAGCAGAAAAGTTCAAATAAGAGAGTAGAATCACCTGTATTTCCACTTTCAGAATTAATCACTGTTCAGATTTGGGTATTTTTGCTTCTACTGTTTCTTCTATATAGATATTTTAAAAACATTACATAAACAATAAATTATGCATAAAACATTAGAACCTCATAGATAAAACAATGTCTCCAAACCACTTTCCATGACCCCAAGTAGCCAGTATTATAATACGTATCTATTCTTCCAGTTTTTATTAGCCACAGAATAAACATGTATTTTTCTTTTTTTTTTTTTTTGAGACAGGGTCTGTCTCTGTTGCCCAGGCTCTAGTGCAGCAGTGCAACTCATGTCTCACTGAAGCTTCAAACTCCTAGGCTCAAGCGATCCTCCCGCCTCAGCTTCCCAAGTAGCTGGGACCACAGGCACACGCCACCATGCCTGGCTAACTTTTTTTTTTTTTTAAGAGATGGGATCCTGATACGTGGCCTAGTATGGTCTCAAATTCCTCAGCTCAAGCGATCTGCCCACCTCAGCTGCCCAAAGCGCTGGGATTACAGGCGTGAGCCACTGCGGCCGGCTTCAGGTATTCTTTTTGTTTTTTAGAGACGGAGTCTTGCTCTGTCACCAGGCTGGAGTGCAATGGCGCGATCTCAGCTCACTGCAACCTCCACCTCCCAGGTTCAAGCGATTCTCCTGCCTCAGCCTCCCGAGTAGCTGGGACTACAGGTGCGCACCACCATGCCCAGCTAAGTTTTGTATTTTTAGTAGAGATGGCGTTTCACCACGTTGGCCAGGATGGTCTCTATCTCTCGACCTCGTGATCTGCCCGCCTCGGCCTCCTGAAGTGCTGGGATAATAGGTATGAGCCACTGCACCCGGCCCTATTAAGTATTTTAAAGGCAAGACATGGAATCAAGAGTTGGTAACTTTCTGCCATTTAATCGGGAAGCCCCATATATTTTTATGTTCAGAAAAACAGAACAAAATAAGTATATTAGAAAATGCAAGTGAGTGTACCCAAAGGATAACATAATTCTGGAAAAACACTCAACAGCTACATTTTAGATGGTAGCAATGGCTCAAAGAAGCAAAGGAGGGCAGAGGAGAACACAGGCCAACTTGAAATGTGATTTAGTAGTTTCACGGGACCAGGCCAGTCCTATTTTTACATGTTCCATGTACTTCAGGATGGGGAAGGGAATCTTGGCCAAAACATGTCTGCTGAGATACCTATATTCCATATAACCTGCCTGCTGAATTAAACATAAACACGCACATCAAAAGAGGCTGACAAATTCTAGATGACCTGATGTGAGAAGATCAAATGAGCTAAGCACGTGTAGTTCGGTGAAGCCACATTTAATATTCATCTGTCTATAAAAACTCGGTTTAGCTAACACCTGGTTTCCTCCCTCTCAAGAGAGCTAATCAAAAAAATTAAGAAAAGTATAATGAACGGATTGAGTCAAAAAACATTTTCTGCTAAAATGAAGATCATAAAATAGAAAGACTGCAAATGCCGCTTTTCTAATAATAGCTGTATCTGTTGTCAGTACAGTCACACTGGAGATGTCAAGCTGGATCATGATTCTCGGCACATCCAAGCTTCCCGTCTATCTTTTTTTTTTTTTGAGACGGAGTCTGGCTCTGTCTCCCAGGTTGGAGTGCAGTGGCGCGATCTCGGCTCACTGCAAGCTCTGCCTCCCGGGTTCACGCCATTCTCCTGCCTCAGCCTCCCAAGTAGCTGGGACTACAGGTGCCTGCCACCGCGCACGGCTAATTTTTCATATTTTCAGTAGAGACGGGGTTTCACGGTGTTAGCCAGGATGGTCTCGATCTCCTGACCTCGTGATCTGCCCGCCGCAGCCTCCCAAAGTGCTGGGATTACAGGTGTGAGCCACCATGCCCGGCCCCCATCTATCTTAAGTAGTGTTATGTGTAGGCTCCAGTTCAGGAAAGCAGGGCTGAGCTGGCTGGTCTGTGTTTAGAGTGGCCACCTGACCAAAGGACGGGCAATATGTAGGCTGGCAGCTGCTGGTACAGTGTCGGGTGGAAGGCTGCACTGGGCTGGGTTCCTCTCTTGGAAATTTAGAAGAATGGGAAATCTTTGTCAATTGGAAAAGAAGACAGAGAGTAGCTGAGTTAAGGGTCTGATACCCGGCTGGGCGCAGTGGCTCACGCTTGTAATCCCAGCACTTTGGGAGGCCGAGGTGGGTGGATCACCTGAGGTCAGGAGTTCAAGACCAGCCTGGCCAACATGGTAAAACCCCATCTCTACTAAAAATACAAAAATTAGCTGGGCGTGGTGGTGTGCGCCTGTAATCCCAGCTACTCGGGAGGCTGGGGCAGGAGAATCGCTTGAATCCGGCAGACGGAGGTTGCAGTGAGCTGAGATCGCGCCACTGCACTCCAGCCTGGGTGATAGGGCAACACTCCATCTCAGAAAAAAAAAGAAAAAAAAGACTTTGATACCTTACTCAACTACTGGGACTCTTCTTTCCGCAGTCTAGTTTGACTATTATTTCTGCCCTCCCTAAGGAGAAACCATACAGCTTTCTCTGGAATCTTGTGCATGTATTTTTTTTTTTCTTAAGACAGGGTTTCACCCAAGCTGGAGTGCAGTGGTGCGATCATGGCTCACTGCAACCTCTGCCCCTGGGCTGAAGTGATTCTCCTGCCTCAGCCTTCCAGGTTCAAGCGATTCTCCTGCCTCAGCCTCACAAGTAGCTGGGATTACAGGCGTACACCACTGTACCCGGCTAATTTTTGTATTCTGTCATGTTGCCCAGGCTAGTCTCGAACTCTTGAGCTCAAGTAAGTGACCTGGCCCAACTTGGCCTCCCAAAGTGCTGGGATTACAGGCATGAGCCACTGTGTCAGGCCTTTTGTGTATGTATCTTATAACAAACTTGCTATTACTGTTTAAGACAGTTTTCCTTCATAACCAAAAAATTTCAGGTCGAGTGCAGTGGCTCACACCTGTAATCCCAGCACTTGGGGAGGCTGAGGCGGGAGGACTGCTTGAGCCCAGGAGTTCAAAACCAGTCTGGGCCACATAGCAAGTCCTCATCTCTATTAAAAATATTTTAAAAGGCCGGGTGAGGTGGCTCATGCCTGTAATCTCAGCACTTTGGGAGGCCAAAGCAGTTGGATCACCTGAAGCCAGGAGTTCAAGTCCCACCTGGCCAACATGGCAAAACCCCGTCTCTACTAACAACACAAAAAAATTAGCCAGGTGTGGTGGCGTATGCCTGTAATCTCAGTTACTTGGGAGGCTGAGGCATGAGAATCATTTGAACCTGGGAAGTGGAGGTTGCAGTAAGCCAAGATTGCACCCCTGCACTACAGCCTGGGAGAGAGCAAGACTCTGTCTCAAAAAAAAAAAAAAAAAAAATTTTTGTCAGCAATACGAACTTTTTAAAGAATTTAAAAAGAATTTTACAAACATAGCTTTACACAACTCTGTAAAGTTAGCTGGGATAAAACTACCCATTTTACATATGAGACACTGGGGCAGAACGGGATCAAATAATTTTTTTTTTTTTTTTTTGAGACAGAATCTCGCTCTGTTGCCAGGCTGGAGTGCAGTGGCATGATCTCGGCTCACTGCAACCTCCGCCTCCCGGGTTCAGGTGATTCTCCTGTCTCAGCCTCCCGAGTAGCTGGGACTACAGGTGTGCACCACCACGCCCAGCTATTTTTTTAAATTTTATTTTTAGTAGAGATGGGGTTTCACCATGTTGGCCAGGATGGTCTTGATCTCTGGACCTTGTGATCTGCCCACTTACCTGTGTGTTGTATGGTGGTCATCGCCTGAGCGTCAGTCTCCCTCTTACCTGTGTGTTGTATGGTGGTCATCGCCTGAGCGTCAGTCTCCCTCTCACCTGTGTGTTGTACGGTGGTTATCGCCTGAGCATTACATTGCAGCTGTAACATGTGTCTCAGCATTGCCACTCCCCAAATAGTCACGTCGGGGCACGACTCAGGTGTCACTGCTGCTGTGAGCTGAGAGGAGTTCACATCTGTTGGGATGGCCTGTAAACCGGCTGCTTCTAGCTGCCTGCACAGTACAGAAACACAGAGAGCACAGAGGAATTTGTGCTCTGGGCTATGGTTTTCAGTATGGGGCAAAAGGTTGAAAACAGCATTATAATTACTGTCATACTTCCCATTAGCATCACATCCAGGAATCGGGGTCTCAACCATATTGCCATTTTTCTCACTCTTTCCTTGGCCATAATTAAGTGTCTTGACCTGATTGTCGCTTTCTGGTAAACAGATGTCCTTGTTACTAATCTTAACACAAAGCTTCTTTACGATTTTGCGAACATCCTCAACTCCCACCACAAGCGTCAACCTCAGGGCAATGTGGCAAAAGACACCCAGTGTGAGAAGCAGCCCCCCCAGAGGACATTCTGTCTTGTGGTAGAGCTCCCAGGCCTGCTGCAAACACTCCTGGCTGCAATACTTGGCATAACTGCATCCGTCACACGGAACTGTGGCCAAAGTGTGCTTCAAACATTGGTGACAATAGAGGTCCCCATTGGTGACTCTGGTGTCCCGTTGGCTGTCTAGGCCGTGATGCAGTGGTGGCAGTTCTCCGGGGTTGAGAATACTCACAAAAGCATCCTCCCTCACCAGGAGCTCTCCTGGGAGAATCTCTTTCGTGGCAACGAGATAGCGACCTTTTAAAGGATCTATGCACAAGCCGACGGATGATGAGGCGTTGGAAAGTCGTTCATTCTCTCCCTTGAGCGCCACATCCTCAAGGGTTTTGGCCAGAGTTGCTGGGAGGGTTTCTGTGGGACTCTCCTTTTCCTGTAGCTTCATTTTCAGATGATGGAGGTTTCTCTGCAGAGTCTGAGGGGGGACATCTGCTAGGGTTGGTGTGGCCGTGAAGTTCCGTTCAAGATCACCGACGGTCTGGCTTGCCTCCTGTAGTCTCCCCAGGGCCACCAGACATTCTGCTTTACGTAACATGATCTTGGGCTGCAGTCTTTCTGGATAGCCATGCATCTGTGCTCTGCTAATGTCTTTAAGGCACGTCTGAAAACAGAAAGAAAAGCCCACAATGAGCCTTGGTCCCTAGTCTTCAATGTTTACTGAAAGTATTTCCAAAAATCTATAGGAAAGTTAAGGATTATTAAAAATGGAACAATTACAACCACATGCTTATTTAGATCATAGAGTTCTGTGTGATCCTTTCAGTGATTAGCAATACTTGTTGAGGATATTGGTATGCTTAATGTTCTTGGATTAAATATTTCTATTTTTTAAGGGAAAAAAGTCTTCTGGATACAAGAATTATAGTATAGGCCGGGCGCGGTGGCTCAAGCCTGTAGTCCCAGCACTTTGGGAGGCCGAGACGGGTGGATCACGAGGTCAGGAGATCGAGACCAGCCTAGCTAACACGGTGAAACCCCGTCTCTACTAAAAAATACAAAAAACTAGCCGGGCGAGGTGGCGGCGCCTGTAGTCCCAGCTACTCGGGAGGCTGAGGCAGGAGAACGGCTGAACCCGGGAGGCGGAGCTTGCAGGAAGCTGAGATCACGCCACTGCACTCCAGCCTGGGCGACAGAGCAAGACTCGGTCTCCAAAAAAAAAAAAAAAAAAAAAAAAAAAGAATTATAGTATGGTGACTAAGAGGCAGGCTTTGAAGGCTTTGAGTCCAAGCAGATCGTATTCAAATACACTCTGCCGACCGGGCACAGAGGCTCATGCCTGTAATCCCAGCATTTTAGGAGGCCAAGGCGAGCGGATCACAACGTCAAGTGATCGAGACCATCTTGGCCAACACAGTGAAACTCCATCTCTACTAAAAATACAAAAAATGAGCCAGGCGTGGTGGCGGGCGCCTGTAGTCCCAGCTACTCAGGAGGCTGAGGCAGGAGAATCACTTAAACCCGGGAGGCCGAGGTTGCAGCGAGTCGAGATCACACCACTGCACTCCAGCCTGGGTGACAGCGAGACTCTGTCTCACAAACAAACAAACAAACAAACAAACAAACAAACACACTCTGCCTCTTACTAGCCACACGACCTTGTGCAATCGACTTAATTTCTCAGTGTCTTAATTTTATCTAAAAAACAGGGATAATAATATCTCCCAGTGTTGTTTTAAGGATAAAAGGAAATAATGTATCTCACATGCCAAAAGGAGCACCCGGAACATAGTGCATGCTCAATTAACGATAATCATTATTATAAGAAGGAAAACATTTGGGCATGGTGGCTCACGCCTGTAATCCCAGCATTATGGGAGACTGAGGTGGGAGGATCACTTGAGTCCAGGAGTTCGAGACTAACTTGGACAACATAGATGAGACCCTGGGCTCCACAAAATATTGAAAAATTAGCCAGGCCTGGGGGCACAGGCCTATAGTCCTAGCTACTCAGGAGACTAAAGCAGGAAGATTGCTTGAGCCCAGTTCGAGGTTACAGTTACCTATGATCGAGTCACTGCACTCTAACCTGGGTGACAGAGACCCTGTCTCAAAAAAAAAAAAAAAAAAAAAAAAGAAAAAAGAAAATAGAAACAATCAGTATAGAAAAGTTATAAAGGGTGGCTGGGCGTGGTGGCTCAAGCCTGTAATCCCAGCACTTTGGGAGGCCGAGATGGGCGGATCATGAGGTCAGGAGATCGAGACCATCCTGGCTAACACGGTGAAACCCCGTCTCTGCTAAAAAATACAAAAAACTAGCCGGGCGTGGTGGCAGGTGCCTGTAGTCCCAGCTACTCAGGAGGCTGAGGCAGGAGAATGGCGTAAACCCAGGAGGCGGAGCTTGCAGTGAGCTGAGATCGCGCCACTGCACTCCAGCCTGGGCGGCAGAGCGTCTCTGTCTCAAAAAAACAAAACAAAACAAAACAAAAAAACATACAAAAAACTAGCCGGGCGAGGTGGCAGGCGCCTGTAGTCCCAGCTACTTGGGAGGCTGAGGCAGAAGAATGGCGTGAACCCAGGAGACAGAGCTTGCAGTGAGCCCAGATCGCGCCACTGCACTCTAGCCTGGGCGACAGAAGAAGACTCCGTCTCAAAAAAGAAAAAAAAAAAAAAATCGAGACCATCCTGGCCAACATGGTGAAACACTGCTTCCACTAAAAGTACAAAAACTAGCCGGGCATGGTGGCGGGCGCCTGTAGTCCCAGCTACTTGTGAGGTTGAGGCAGGAGAATGATGTGAATCCAGGAGGCGGAGTTTACAGTGAGCCGAGATCGTGTAACTGCACTCCAGACTGGGTGACAGAGCAAGACTCTGACTCAAAAAAATAAAGAAGCAAACACTATACTTTGCAAACACTTGGAGTCTGAAGTATTAGCAGCAACATGTCACTCAGCTAATCCTGACACTGAGCACTGCTGACCTGTTGGATACAGTCCACATCCCCACGGAATGTCCCATCGCTCTTTCCTTCCTTTTTCTTTTGAGACAGAGCCCTGTCTCACCTAAGCTGGAGTGCAGTGGCACGATCTCAGCTCACTGACTCACTGCAACATCTGCCTCCCAGGTTCAAGGTATTCTCCTGCCTCAGCCTCCCAAGTAGCTGAGATTACAGGTGCCCGCCACCTGCCCAGCTAATTTTTTTATTTTTAGTAGAGATGGGGTTTCACCATGTTGGCCAGGCTGGTTTCGAACTCCTGACCTCAAGTGATCTGCCCGCCTCAGCCTCCCAAAGTGCTGGGATTACAGGCGTGAGCCACCGCGCCTGGCCCCATAGCTCTTTCTTGTCAATCAACACTATCCCATATGGTCACCTGTGATCAGTGAAATGACTCAGGAGAAAGAGCAAGTTTAGTTATTTATATATATTTTTTGAGACGGAGTCTCGCTCCGTCACCCAGGCTGGAGTGCAGTGGTGCGATCTGGGCTCACTGCAACCTCCACCTCCCAGGTTCAAGCAATACTCCTGCCTCAGCCTCCCGAGTAGCTGGGACTACAGGTGCCTGCTACCATGCCCAGTCCATTTTTGTATTTTTAGTAGAGATGGGGTTTCACCATGTTGGCCAGGATGGTCTCGAACTCCAGACCTCGTGATCTGCCTGCCTTGGCCTCCCAAAGTGCTGGGATCACAGGTGTGAGCCACCATGTCTGGCCTAGTACATTTTTTTTGAGATAGAGTCTCACTCTGTCACCCAGGTTGGAGTGCAGTGGTTTGATCTTGGCTCACTGCAACCTCCACCTCCTGAGCGATTCTCCTGCCTCAGCCTCCTTAGTAGCTGGGAGTACACTACACTCGGCTAATTTTTATCCCTGTATTTTTTTTTTTTTTTTTTTTTGAGACGGAGTCTCGCTCTGTCGCCCAGGCTGGAGTGCAGTGGCGCAATCTCAGCTCACTGCAAGCTCCGCCTCCCGGGTTCATGCCATTCTCCTGCCTCAGCCTCCCGAGTAGCTGGGACTACAGGTGCCCGCCACTGCGCCCGGCTAATTTTTTCTATTTTTAGTAGAGACGGGGTTTCACCATGGTCTCGATCTCCTGACCTTGTGATCCGCCCGCCTCGGCCTCCCAAAGTGCTGGGATTACAGGCGTGAGCCACCGCGCCCAGCCCATCCCTGTATTTTTAGTAGAGATGGGGTTTCACTGTGTTGGCCAGGCTGGTCTTGAATTCTTGACCTCAGGTGATCCGCTTGCCTCGACCTCCCAAAGTGCTGAGATTACAGGCGTGAGCGCCCAGCCCAACTTCAGGTAGATGCTAATGTGCTTCCGATTCAACCAATAGCAGCATGACCTGATTTGAGTGCTCCATGGAAGAAGCAGAGACGAAGGTCTAGTCCTCCAGTGAAGGCCCCCCGGATCCTCTGCACGCACACTAGTATCTGATACTCACCTCGTACTGACCCAGGTGGAAAAGGGCTGCCGAGCGGTTAGCATAGCACAGCGACATGTCCTCAGTGTTAGGCCTTGAATGTGACACTCCCTGCAAAACAATGAACTGGTTAAAGGTATAAATGGAAACTAGCAACTCTAAAATACATTTTTCAGATATTACGGGCTCTAGTACTAAAGACTGTGTGAAACTGGGAAAGTTACTGAACCTCGTTGTGCTTCAGCTTACATTTTAACTACCTGAGAGCAAAGCTGTGAAGAGCAAGTGAGGACATCAGTATTATAAGCACTTTGTCAGATACAGCTTCAACCACAAACAACACTGAAGGTGAATAAGAAACTGAGGGAAATACCTGCAAGCATAATATCCCATTTCCTGAATATAACAAAGGGTGGGTGGCACACATAGAAATTCACACAAGGAGAAACATAAATAGTTACAGAAAACAAATGATTAATTCACATACGGATAGCCAAATAGATGAAAATGAATGCAAAAAAAGGGATACTAGGCTGGGCATGGTGGCTCACATCTGTAATTCCAGGCTGAGGCAGGTGGATCACTTGAGGCCAGGAGCTCGAGACCAGCCTGACCAATATGGCAAAATCCCATCTCTACTAAAAATATAAAAAAATAGCAGGGGATGGTAATGTGTGCCTGCAATCCCAGCTACTTGGGGGGCAGAGGCATGAGAATGGCTTGAACCTGGAAGGCAGAGGTTGCAGTGAGCTGAGATAGTGCCTGAGTGACAGAGTTAGACTGTCACAAACAAACAAACAAACAAACAAGAAAGAGTACTTTTTTCTACCATCAAATTGGCAAGGATTAATAATAACCATAAATATGGTACTCAAGTAAAGGTGGGAAAGATGGTGAGTATTCAGTAAAAGTACTGGGATAAGACCTGATGTGGTGGCTCAGGCCTGCAATCCCAGCACTTTGGAAGGTCAAGGCAGGTAGATCACTTGAGGCCAGGAGTTTGAGACCAGCCTGACCAACATGACAAAAACCCATCTCTACTAAGAAAAATACAAAAATTAGCTGGGCGTGGTGGCGCACACCTGTAATCCCAGTTACTCGGGTGGGTGAGGCAGAAAAATTGCTTGGATTCAGGAGGCAGAGGTTGTGGGGAGCTGAGATCCTACCACTGCACTCCAGCCTCTGTCTCAAAAAAAATAAAATAAAATAAACATATATATATATATGGATAAGTAGGTAGACAATGAGCAAAATAAAGTGATAAATCTTTCACTGGATAAATTCCAAATACATCAAATTCTTAATGTAAAAACAAAGCAACAGGAGCACTGGAAGAACTATAGAAAGCATGCAAAGTAATGCTGGAAGAATCCCTGACTATGACACAAAATCCAGAGGCCATAAAAGGTTAATAAACTTGACCGCCTGAAAATAAACAATATCTTCACACCAAAAACAAATACAAGCAAAAGGCAAACAGTGAACTGGAAAAAATATCTGCAATTCATATTATAGGCAAAGAGCTGATTTCTTTACTTTGTCAAGATTTCCTACAGATCACTAAGATGACAACCAATAAATCAAGAGGAAAATGGGCAAAGATATGGACAGTTCTCACAGGAAATAAAAATGGCTCTTAAATATGTGAAAAAAAATGCTCAGCCTCATACAATCAATAAAATGCAAATTAAAACTGTACAGAAAGGCCATTTTTTACCTATCAGGCAAAGCAAAATAAAATTGATGGCACACAGAGCTGGTCAAGGAGTGGGATAATGGACATTCTCATTATGCGGTTAGTGGGGGTGTACACTAGTTTCATAATTACTGAGGGTAATTTAGCAATACATGTCAAAATTCTATATGTATGTATATCTTATATACATAAAAAATATCCATTGACCCAGCAATTCCTCTTCTAGGAATTAATCCTACAGATACAATCATTTATCATACAGTTATATATGAAAAATGACATTCATGCAAGGGTTTTTTTTCTTTTTCTGAGGCAGAGTGTCTCTTTGTTGTCCAGGCTGGAGTACAGTGGGGCGATCTCAGCTCACTGCAGCCTCCGCCTCCTGCGTTCAAGTGATTCTCCTGCCTCAGCCTCCCAGGTAGCTAGGGTTACAGGCACATGCCACCATGCCCAGCTTATTTTTGTATTTTTAGTAGAGATGGGGTTTCACCACGTTGGCCAGGCTGGTCTTGAACTCCTGACCTTAGGGGATCCACCTGTCTCAGCCTCCCAAAGTGCTGGGATTACAGGTGTGAGCCACCGTGCCTGGCCCTGTGCAAAGTTTCTCATCACAGAATTGTTTGAAATAGCAAAAGATAGGAAACAAGCATTGATCCACAGGATACTGGTTACATAAATTGATACACCCACTTAATGGAACACCATTTAGCCATAATAAAGAATGAGGACACTCTTTTTTTTTGAGACAGAGTTCTGCTCTTTCGCCCAGGCTAGAGTGAAGTGGCGTGTTCTTGGCTCACTAAAACTTCCACGCACTTCCCCCACCCCACCCCCTACACTGGGGTTCAAGCAATTCTCCTCTCTCAGCCTCCCGCAGTAGCTGGGATTATAGGCACCTGGCCCACCACGCCCAGCTAATTTTTGTATTTTTAGTAGAGACAGGGTTTCGCCCTGTGGGCCAGGCTGGTCTTGAACTTCTGACCTCAGGTGATCCATCTGCCTCGGCCTCCCAAAGTGCTAGGATTACGGGTGTGAACCACCGTGCCCGGCCTGAGGACGCTCTTTATGTACTGAAATGGAATGATCTTTAAACTATTACTTTTAAGTGGACAAGGCATGATGCTGAACAATATGTGCAGAATGTTATGGATGTAAAAACATGGTGTGTGTGCAGGAGTGGAAGGCTGTATTTACACATGTCTGGAGTACGCTCTGGAAATATACTCAATGGTGCTAGTTTATGGGAACAGAAAATCATGTGGTCAGGGGACAGGAGAGGCAGACGACACTGTACACTCTTGCACTTTTAAAATCTACGTGAACAGATTCTCTACTCACAAATAAACCGATATAATAATAAAACTGTAATCATCACAACCAGTACTGCTTGGGATATGGAAAAATGAACATTCCCGTACTCCACCAGCAGGGATGTTAACTAGTTCTTTCCTGGAGAACAATTCAGCATCAAGTACCAAAGGCCTGAAAAAATACATTCCTTCTGCCCCAGCAATTACCCTTCTAGGAATTTACCCTAAGCAAGCAATCAGATATACACAAATATTTACATAGAAAGATGCTCATTGCAGTGTTACGATACAAACAATTTGCCAACATTAGGAAATGTGAAATCAAGTACGGCTTTTTCTCTGTCATGGAACACTAAGCCAGCCGTAAAGCATCATGTTCCAGTGGAAAATTTAATAACATGAGAAAATGGGCACAATCAATTGTCGAGGGAAAAAAGGCAGGTCACAAAACAGAAGGGGCAGCCATTATCCCAATTTTGTAAAAACATATTTTCGGAGGAAAAAGCCTGGCTGGATGGATGTAAGCAAAAACGTTAACAGTGCCTATCACGGGTTATGAGATTTTTTTTCCTCTTTGTGCTTCTCTGCACTTTTCGAAGTAAACATATATTACTTTTACAATCAGATAAAAACAACAAATGTTTTTACAAAGAAAACAGCAGCTTTCTAGAAAATTGCAGAGCACCGTAATCACCAACATACTGGCTTCATGAAATAGGAAGGCTCATCTCCCTCCGCAGTCAGAGCCAACCTTAATTTTTTCTCTGGCTTCAGTTTTTATTTTCCCTGTTTTCCTTGAAGAACTTCCCATGTGATCACATTTATGATGCACATACATAAAGTTGAAGAGATTAGCTCTGAAAAAAGAACTATTAAGCCATTTATCACTGGATCATTACACCTAACGGACTTTAATCCCTCAGCAATCACTAAAGCTTACATTATTTAGCTAAATACTTTATTATAACACTACAAAGCAGGGATTTTATCAGCTGTAGAAGCTGCTGTTGTAGGTGTGATCGTTTTTGGAAAATTAATCCCAAACTGCAAGCGCATTCAAGCATAAACCCATTAAAGATTCAGAGTAGGATCTACACCCTTCAAATGAAAAAAATTGTTTGTTCTGGGAACAGAGACAGGGCCTCGCTGTGTTGCCTAGGCCTGCCTTGAACTCCTGGGCTCAGGCAATCCTCCCGCCTGGATCTCCTAAAGTGTTGGAATTACATGAGTGAGCCACTGTGCCCAGCCTACCCCTCAAATTTAAACTTACTCTTTTAATATCCAAGGTCACAGAACTGGTGCAAGATATTGATACATTCCTGCTTTAAGCCCATGTAAGTCTCTTAAAAGCTATGGAAGGAAGTTGCTCAAGGGATCTTGTTCCAGTTCTTACTATGAAAGCAGGACAACAAGAGTCATTTATACATTATGGTATAGATGGGGTCTTGCTATGTTGCCCAGGCTGGTCTTGAACTCCTGGGCTTAAGCAATCCTCTTGCCTCAGCCTCCCAAAGGGCTGGGATAACAGGTGTGAGCCACTGTGCCCGGCCAAGAGTAACAGATGACTGATTCCATCAAGCTAACAGTCGCATCACACATTCAGACGAAAGTGGCATGCAGTTCAACAGCAGCTGACAGACGTGGGCAAGGCAGGCGAGGGGCCAGTAAGCTTACCGCTACAAGGTATCGGAAGTAATATGGACACAGAAGTTTCTTGAATAAATTCAGAACACATAAATTACTTTTTTTTTTTTGAGGCAGGGTCTCACTCTGTCACCCAGGCCTCAAATTAGCCTGACTGGTGGTGGCATGCATCTGCGGTCCTGAAACGGGAAAGGTTCCCTTGTTCCCCTCGCAGGGCGTGCAGTGGAGGTGTGGCTCGCTTCTTCAGTGCCCTGCTGCTCAAACCTCTAGGGGAGCATATAAATGGGCAGGCTGTGGGGCTCTGACCCGAGGGCATTGTCTAGGGTTGAATGTTTACAGTTGAACCCACAGTAGGCGTGTGTTCCATGGTGCTATTTGAGTTTGCTGTCTCTAGGCGGCTTGTGTTGACCAGCTCAGTTACACTCGCCACCTTGTCGCAAGGATAGAGGGCTTCCTGTATCCCGGGTTCTTGCCTTGGTGTACTGGAAGAATCACATCACGCGTGGGCTTGGAGAATGAGTGCAGGGTTTTACTGAGTAGAAGTAGCTCGCAGCAGGTTGGGGAGCCAGAAGGGAGATGGTTTTCCCCTGGAGTCCGGCCACTCAGCGACCCAACTCTTCTCCAACTGCTGTGGCCAAACGCTGTGTCGTTCTGCCACCGGTCGATGGCATGCTGGTGCCTGTCGGCTGCTCTTCTGCCGGCATACTCCTGACAACGTCCAGCTGCTCATGTGTCCACCTGCTAGGGTCTTGGGTTTTTATAGGCCCAGGCTGGGGGCGTGGCAGACCAGGGTGGTCTTGGAAAATGCAACATTCGGGCGCAAAGGCAGGAGTGCCTGTCCTCACCTAGGTCAGTGGACGCGGCCCGAGGGTGAAGCCCTAGCCAGGGACCCGGCTTTATGCAGCATTCCCTGCCCACCTACCATATCAGTCCCAGCTACTCAGGAGGCTGAGGCAGGTGGGTCACTGAGACCAGGAGTTCCAGGCTTCAGTGAGCCGTGACTACATGCCTGTAATCTCAGCTTCTCGGGAGAATGAGGCGGGAGGATGGCTTGAATCCCAGAGGCGAAGGTTGCAGTGAGCTGAGATCGCACCGCTGCACTCCAGCCTGGGCAAGAGAGCAAGACACTGTCTCAAAGAAAAATACATAAATAAATTGCTTGAGCTGGGAGTGTTTTACCTTAGAATACAGCACTGCAGCTCCTGTGTAATCTTTCTCCTGAAATTTTTTGTTTCCTTGTTCTCTGTAGAAAAGGGGAGCGTCCGAGTCCTTTCCCACCAAGTAACCTTTAGAAAGTCTTTTTAGAAACAGTTCATCCTCAGGTCTGCGTGAAGACAGGAGGAAACAAAAGCAGCAGAAATGTGTTATTTCAAGGAAAGCTCCAAACCATCGCCTTCGAAACAAGAAAGTGGGCCCACAAAACATTTCGCACACATGAGAATGTGTATATTGTGCAATGTGATTAGAGGAAAGAAATTTCATAGTCTCAGAGACACAGGGACCAGAATTTTTTGCGACAGGGTCTCACTCTGTCACCCAGGCTGGAGTGCAGTGGTGCCATCTCCACTCACTGCAGCCTCGACTTCCCAGGCTCAGATTCTCCCACCTCAGCCTCCTGAGTAGCCACACTAATTGGGAGGATGTGTGCCACCAGGCCTGGCTTTGTACTTTTTGTAGAGGTGGGGTTTTGCCATGTTGCCCAGGCTGGTCTTGAACTCCTGGGCTCAAATAATCAGCAGAATTTCTTTTTCTTTTTTTTTTTTTTTAAGATGGAGTCTCACTGTCACCCAGGCTGCAGTGCAGCGTCATGATCTTGGCTCACTGCAACCTCCACCTCCCCGGTTCAAGTGATTCCCCTGCCTCAGCCGCCTGAGTAGGTGGGATTACAGGCGTCCATCACCATGCCCAGCTAATCTTTGTATTTTTAGTAGAGAAAGCATTTCGCCATGTTATCCAGGCTGGTCTCGAACTCCTGACCTCAAAAGGTCCACCTGCCTCAGCCTCCCAAAGTGCTGGGAATACAGGTGTGAGCCCCCACGCCTGGCCAGAATTTCTATTTAGAGGACTGAATGCTACTTTTTTAATCTTTATCTCATAATTATTGGCCGATGAACCATCCCTCGGATCATACATCATAAATATCTTTTTTCTTTTTGAGACAGAGTTTTGCTCTGTCACCCAGGCTGGAGTGCAGTGGTGCAATCTCAGCTCACTGCCAACTCTGTCTCCTGGGTTCAAGCGACTCTCCTGCCTCAGCCTCCCGAGCAGTGGGGATTACAGGCATGTACCACCACGCTCAGCTAATTTTTGTTTTTTCGGTACAGCGGGGTTTCACCATTTTGGCCAGGTTTGTCTTGAACTCCTGACCTCAAGTGATCCGCCTGCCTAGACCTCCCAAAGTGTTGAGATTACAGGCATGAGCCACTGTGCCCAGCCAGGATCTTGAGTCTGGAGAATGAGATTAATATATGGTGTCTTTTGAACCAAGGAGTATTCTCTACTTCAACTGCCGAAAATACTTGAGAGGCTGACAGAAAAGAAGAGAGATAATGAGAATGAATCATAAAGTAAATGTAGTAAAACATTAACACTTGCCAAATTTGGAAGAATTCACCAATTCTTCGTACTTTTTTTTTTGGAGACAGAGTCTCACTTTGTCGCTCAGGCTGTAGTGCAGCAGTGGCATGATCTTGGCTCACTGCAACCTCCGCCTCTCGGGTTCAAGCAATTCTTGTGCCTCAGCCTCGGAAGTAGCTAGGATTACAGGTGCGAGCCACCACGCCCGGTTAATGTTTTGTGTATTTAGCAGAGATGTGATCTCATGATGCTGCCCAGGCTGGTCTCGAACTCCTGAGCTTAGGCAATCTGCCCACTTCGGTCTCCCAAAGTGCTAGGATGACAGGTGTGAACCACTGTGCCCGGCCTCTTTGTACTATTTTTGCAAGTAAGTCTGAAATTATTTCCAACTAAAAAGTTTAAGAAATAAATATATAAACACTCTATATAATAAAATTAATAAAGAGGAGCTAACACATATAGAGACATATACACATATACACATACTAACAAAAAACATACCTATCTTCCAATAAAAAGAAATAATACACAATAACCTAGACTATTGTCTTTGACTATAATGCCATAAAGTAAAATATGAATAACAAAAGTAGAAACACAAATGACATGGAAACTAAAAATTCTCTTAAGCAACTCTTGAATCAAAGAAGAAATCACAGAACTGCAGAATGGCCAGGTGCGGTGGCTCATGCCTGTAATTCCAGCACTTTCGGAGGCTGAAGAGGGAGGATTGCCTGAGCTCAGAAGGAGGCCAGCCTGGGGAACATGGGAAGACCCTGTCTCCACAAAAAATATAAAAATTAGCTGGGTGTGGTGGCATATGCCCATAGTCCCAGCTACTTGGGAGGCCGAGGAGGGAGGACTGCCTGAGCCCAGGAGGTCAAGGCTGCAGAGAGCCGTGATGGCCCCACTGCATCCAAGCCTGGGTGACAGAGTAAGGCCCTGTCTCAAAAAAACAAAAAACAGAACAAAAAAACCTGGAGAATGTTTACAAGTATTTTTAAAATTTTTGTTTACAAAGACCCACAATAAGAAATACCTTTTACGTTGTGACTCAGTATAATGCTTTTGTGTTTGAATATATGAAAATTTTATAAACCATTATTTATCTTTGCTACGTATGAGGTAAAAACAAAGTTAGTATCAAATATGATTTTATTAATATTTAAATACAACATATGAAAGTCACAAATAGGGCTGGGCGCGGTGGCTTATACCTGTAATCCCAGCACTTTGGGAGGCTGAGGTGGGCAGATCACCCGGTCCAGGACTTTGAGACCAGCCTGGGCAACATAGTGGAACCCATATCTATAAAAAATACAAAAATTAGCTGGGAGTGGTGGCAAGCACTTGCAGTCTCAGCTATCGGCAGGCTGAGGCATGAGAATCGCTTGAGCCCGGGAGCCGAAGGTTGCAGTGATCTGGGATTGCACCACCACACTCCAGTCTGGGTCAAATAATACAAAAAAGAAAAACTAGGAATGATTTTATTTAAGAGGTATGCTTGCCTGTTCTACATTTACTCCAGTCCAGAAAATATGAAGGCAAAACCCTATGCCTGTCTGCTACACCATAGAGCTTGTTCTTTTTTCTGTTTTTGTTTTATTTATTTATTTATTTATTTTGAGATGGAGCCTCACTCTGTCGCCCAGGCTGGAGTGTAGTGGTGCGATCTAGGCTCACTGCAAGCTCTGCCTCCTGAGTTCACACCATTCTCCTGCCTCAGCCTCCCAAGTAGCTGGGACTACAGGTGCCCACCACCACGCCCGGTTAATTATTTTTGTATTTTTATTAGAGACGGGTTTCACTGTGTTAGCCAGGATGGTCTCGATCTCCTGACCTCGTGGTCCTCCTGCCTTGGCCTCCCAAAGTGCTGGGATTACAGGCATGAGCCACCACGCCCAGCATCTGTTTTTGTTTTAAATTAGGTTAAACCTAAAAATCCTAGTTCAAACAAAAGGTTTGTGGTAAACAGTAATAGCAAAATTCTTCTTGCCTAACAATAGATGATGAACTCGACTTTTTTTTTTTTTTTGAGATGGAGTCTCGCTCTGTCGCCCAGGCTGGAGTGCAGTGGCACAATCTCTGCTCACTGCAAGCTCCGCCTCCCGGGTTCACGCCATTCTCCTGCCTCAGCCTCCCGAGTAGCTGGGACTACAGGCGCCCGCCACCATGCCCGGCTAATTTTTTTTTTCTATTTTTAGTACAGATGGGGTTTCACTGTGTTAGCCAGGATGGTCTCGATCTCCTGACCTCGTGGTCTGCCCGCCTCGGCCTCCCAAAGTGCTGGGATTACAGGCGTGAGCCACCGCGCCCGGCCTTGAGTTAATTTTTGGATATAAAGGCCCAACTTCAGCCTTTTGCATGTAGATTGTCATTATGACACAGACAAAAAAAAAACACAGTTTTTCTTCCGCCATCCTTGCCTTCTCTCCTAGAACCCTGTGGATGTAAAGCCTTTCACGGAGCTAACTGGCGAAGCAGAAAGTCCCAGCTCTGGCCCCAAAGTAGAGTGCAGATTACTGAGACTGGACATAATAGCTTAATAACTGGGACATATCCACATATGCACCATTTTTTCTCTAAGCCATTTGAAAGTAAGTACCGGCATCATGGATGTTCACCTCTAAATATTTGCAGGCCTCTGCTTAAAAATAAGGACATTCTCCTATATTACCATAATATCATTATCACTAAAAAATAACAGTAATTCAAATATTTAAATTTAAATGTTACCAATTATTCCTAAAATGTCTGTTGTAACTTTTTCTCACCCTAACCAATCCAAGATCAATGTTCTCGTGTATTAAATTTAGTTATTTCTCTTTAGTCTCCTTTTAGATAGTGCTATAATTTTAAAATTTATTTTACTTATTTATTTATTTTTGAGACAGGGTCTTACTTCCATTGCTCAGGCTGGAGTGCAGTGGTACGACCTCTGCTCACTGCAACCTCTACCTCCTGCCTTAGCCTCCCGAGTAGCTAGGACTATAGGCATGTACTGCCACGCCTAGCTAAATGACTTTTTATATAAAATAGAGATGGGGTCTCACTGTGTTGCCCAGGCTGGCCTCCAACTCCTGGGCTCAAGGGATCTACCTACTTCAGCCTCCCAAAGTGCTGGGATTATAGGTGTGAGCCACTGCACTTGGCCAACTACAATTTTTTGTTTTTTTAATGAGTAATTTTTTTTTTTAAAGATTCAACACCAGAAAAATGTTTCACATTCTGGTTTTGCCTCATTGTTTCCTCACGGTTAGATTCACATTAAACAATTTTTATTAAGAATATGGCTGGGTGCGGTGGCTCACACCTGTAAACCCAGCACTTTGGGAGGCTAAAGCAGGTGAATCAACTGGGGTCAGGGGTTCAAGACCACCCTGGGCAACATGGTGAAACCCCGTCTCTACTAAAAATTAGTCAGGCACAGTGGCGCATGCCTGTAATCCCAGCTACCCAAGAGGCCGAGGCAGGAGAATCGCTTGAATCTGAGAGGCAGAAGTTGCAGTGAGCAGAGATCGCGTCACTGCCCTCCAGCCTGAGAGACAGAGCGAGACTACGTTGTAGAACAAACAAACAAACAAAATGACTACATAGTTAAATCGATATACTTCTTGTTGCCTCAAATCAGGAGACATATGATGTCTCCCCAGCATTGTGGAAGCTAAGTTTGGTCACTCAGTTAAGGTGGTAACTGCTGAATCTTTGCAATGTAAAGATACCTTTCCCTTGTAGTTAAATAATCTATAGGGCCACACTTTGAGATCACGTGAAGAGCCTGTTTCCCAATGATGTTATGTCTACAGGTTTAAGCATCTACTGATAATTGCCAGAATCATCCATCACACGGGGGTTACAAAATGGTGAGTTTTCTAATTCTACCATTATTTCTAAATTTATTAGTTGGCATTCTTTTGCAAAGACAAACTTCTTACTTTTTCTTCTTTTACTTGTTTCGTGTGAGCAATATTCACACAGACATAATATGTATTTACTTATTTTTGTTTGTTTTGAGACAGAGTCTCACTCTGTTTCCCAGGCTGGCGTGCAGTGGCGTGATCCTGGCTCACTGCAATCTTCGCCTCTGGGGTTCAAGCAATTCTTCTGCCCCAGTCTCCCAAGTACCTGGGATTACAGGCACCTGATACCACGCCCAGCTAATTTTTGCATTTTTAGTAGAGATGGGGTTTCGCCATGTTGGCCAGGCTGGTCTGAAACTCCTGAGCTCAGGTGATCCGCCCATCTTGACTTCCCAAAGTGCTGGGATTATAGGCATGAGCCACCATGCCTGCCCAAAAGTCAAATAAGAAAGTAAACTCAAGATATTTACAGTACCACCATGGACTTCCACAATCTACTATCATAAACTATTACCACCATTACACTTTTTCATGGTCAAATCATGCTAATATTGGCCAGTGAGAACCTCTTCAGACTGGTTCCTATGTTATTTTTGTTTTTGATCCAGGGTCTTGCTCTGTTGTCCAGGCTGGAGGACAGTGGTACCATCATAGCTCGCTACAGCTGCAGCATCCTGGGCTCAGGCAATTTTCCCACCTCAGCCTCCCAAGTAGCTATGACTACAGGCATGTGACACTATGCCCAGCTAACTTTTAATTTTTTTGTGGAGACACAGTCTCATTATGTTACACAGGCTGGTCTCAAACTCCTGGGCTCCAGCAATCCTCTTGCCTAAGCCTCCCAAAGTGTTGGGATTACAGGTGTGAGTGGTGTCACCACACCTGGCCTAGGCTCTTTTTTATAGAACTCTATTCGTCTTCGAACACTTCCTTGTTTTCCAACACAAGTTATTCCAACTGAATCAGTACAAAATAAAAACAAACAGGAAGGCTGTGAGTGTGGACAGTGAAGCTATGAAGAATTTCCTATGACACTCTAGGAGATTATTAACTGCAGGAGTGAAGAGGTAGGGGTGGACAGTAGGGGACCTTTGGTCTCAAAAGATTTTCTTTTTTCTTTTTTTCTTTTTTTTTTTTGAGACAGAGTCTCGCTCTGTCACCCAGGCTGGAGTGCAGTGGCCAGATCTTGGCTCACTGCAAGCTCCGCCTCCCGGGTTCACGCCATCCTCCTGCCTCAGCCTCCTGAGTAGCTGGGACTACAGGCGCCCGCCACCTCGCCCGGCTAGTTTTTTGTATGTTTTTTAGTAGAGACGGGGTTTCACCGTTTTAGCCAGGATGATCTCGATCTCCTGACCTCGTGATCCGCCCGTCTCGGCCTCCCAAAGTGCTGGGATTACAGGCTTGAGCCACCGCGCCCAGCCTCAAAAAAGATTTTCAATAGATGAAAGGCATCTCTTGTGGGAAAACATTCCTCAAAGAACGTCCATTGGCAAGAAAGAAAAATGTCTGCTTGGCTTTAGACTTTAAAGGGCCAATTCCTATTTTTACCTAACAGGCATGCATGTGGAGATCAGAAGTTTAAATCTTTTTTGATTACTTTAGATTGTGATTGAACAGACTTACAAATAGCTATTTGAGCGAACTTGTTTTTAAGGAGAGAGGGCTCGGTATGAATTAGTGAGAGACATATAGAGCAAACAAAAATGGAGGTGATTTATTAAGCCCAGAGGAAACGAGAGCGGTACAACAAAGGAAATGTAATTCAAAGCATCCTTTGCGGTTCATGGGAGCAATATTTACACAGACCTAAGAATGTATGCACTGAATGTTGGTTCAATCAATTTAATATTCTATTGCTTATATTATAACAGTTATCATGAGGGAATGAGGGAAAAACAAAGTATAGGCCGGGCGTGGTGGCTCACGCTTGTCATTCCAGCACTTTGGGAGGCCGAGGCGGGTGGATCATCTGAGGTCAGGAGTTTGAGACCAGCCTGACCAACATGGAGAAATCCCGTCTCTACTAAAAATACAAAATTAGCCGGGCATGGTGACACGTGCCTGTAATCCCAGCTACTTGGGAGGTGGAGGCAGGAGAATTGCTTCAACTAGAGAGCGGGGGTTGCTGTGAGCCAAGATGGTGCTATTGCACTCCAGGCTGGGCAACAAGAACAAAACTCCATCTCAAAAAAACAAAAACAAAAAACAAAGTATATGGCTGTGAGTTGGGGATAAGAGAGCAAAATTACATCTAAAATTATACAAACTCAAGAAAGAGCAGTGTTTGCACTGTTTAGGAAGAATAAATTAAGTGTCAGAAGGCTGAGCACAGTGGCACCCCTGTAATCCCAGCACTTTGGGAGACCAAGGTGGGCAGATCACCTGAGGTTGGGAGTTTGAGACCAGCCTGGCCAACATGGTGAAACCCCATCTCTACTAAAAATACAAAAATTAGCTGGGCGTAGTAGTGCATGCCTGTAATCCCAGCTACTCGGGAGGCTGAGGCAAGAGAATCACTTGAACCTGGGAGGCGAATGTTGCAGTGAACTGAGATCGCGCCACTGCACTCCAGCCTGGGTGACAGAGTGAGACTCTGACTCAAAATAAATAAATAAATCAATGAAAAATTTAAATGCCAGAAGAAACAGTTAAAATAATTTAAAGTCTGTCTCTGGGGAATAAAAATCAGGAATAGGGAAGAGTGGACAAGGAGTTGCTATTCTTCCTGGTAAGTTTTGACGCACTATTTGCTTTCTTTTTTTTTTTTTTTGAGACGGAGTCTCACTCTGTCGCCCAGGCTGGAGTGCAGTGGCGCGATCTTGGCTCACTGCAAGCTCCACCTCCTGGGTTCACGCCATTCTCCTGCCTCAGCCTCCCGAGTAGCTGGGACTACAGGCCCCCACCACCTCATCTGGCTAATGTTTTGTCTTTTTAGTAGAGACAGGGTTTCACCGTGTTAGCCAGGATGGTCTCAATCTCCTGACGTGGGCGTGGTGGGCATGATCCGCCCGCCTCGGCCTCCCAAAGGGCTGGGATTACAGGCGTGAGCCACCGCGCCCAGCCTATTTGATTTCTTAAAGTATTATACATATTATTCCGATAAAAAATTAAACTAAGGAAGGAAAATATTTTCACTAAGGCATCCAGTCTACATAGTTTTACAGGATTTTTCTACGAGCCTTTAAGAACCACATAATTCCTACATTATATAAACGATTTCAGAGCATAGGAAAAGGCAGAAAGCTCTCCAAATTCATTCTGAGGCTACCATAACCCACCATGGTATCAGCTGGGATTACAGGCGCCCGCCACCATGCCCAGCTATTTTTTGTATTTTTAGTAGAGACAGGGTTTCACGTTGCCCAGGCTGGTCTTGAACTCCTGACCTCAGGTGATCCACCTGCCTTGGGCTCCCAACGTGCTGGGATTACAATATATAAGGCTCATTCACAATAACAACAAAAACCTTACAACAAGAATAAGTTGAACATGAAATGTGTAAGACCTATATAAAGAAAACCATAAAACTTTACTTAACAATGTAAAAGAAGCCTTAAATAAATGGGAAGACATACCCTTGGATTAGGAAATTTGATATTGTCAAGATGTCAGGTTTCCTTAAATGAATCTATAAATCCAACACATTCTCAATCAAAAACCCACAACATTTTTTATAGAATTTGAGAAGTTTGCTGGGTGCGGTGGCTCACGCCTGTAATCCCATCCTGGCTAACATGGTGAAATCCCGTCTCTACTAAAAATACAAAAAATTAGCCGGGCATGGTGGCAGGCGCCTGTAGTCCCACCTACTCAGGAGGCTGAGGCAGGAAAAAGTCGTGAACCCAGGAGGCGGAGCTTGCAGTGAGCTGAGATCGCGCCACTCCAGCCTGGGTGACAGAGCAAGACTGCATCTCAAAAAAACAAAAAAGGAACTTAATAAGCCAATTCTAAAGTTCACATGGGGGAAATGCACACAAAATACCCAAGATATTCTTTTTTTTTTTTTTTGAGACGGAGTCTCGCTCTGTCACCCAGGCTGGAGTGCAGTGGCACTATTTTCTTTTCTTTTCTTTTTTTTTTTTTTTTTTGGAGACAGAGTCTCGCTCTGTCGCCCAGGCTGGAGTACAGTGGCATGATCTCGGCTCACTGCAAGCTCTGCCTTCCGGGTTCACGCCATGCTCCCGCCTCAGCCTTCCGAGAAGCTGGGACTACAGGTGCCCGCCACCACGCCCGACTAATTTTTTGTATTTTTAGTAGAGACGGGGTTTCACTGTGTTAGCCAGGATGGTCTCGATCTCCTGACCTTGTGATCCACCCACCTCAGCCTCCCAAAGTGCTGGGATTACAGGCGTGAGCCACTATGCCCGGCCAACAAAGAATATTTTTATAAACTCCCAAGTAGTTAGAATTATAGGCATATGTCACCTTGTCTGGCTTGATTTTTATACAGCCGGATCTGTCATTTTCCTTTTTTTTTTTTTTTGTGAAATAGCCTTGCTCTGTCACCCAGGCTGGAATACAGTGGCACGATCATGGCTCACTGCAGCCTTGACCTCCCAGGTTCAAGTGATCCTCCCACCTCAGCCTCCTGAGTAGCTGGGATGACAGGCACATGCCACCATGCTCGGCTAATTTTTAAATTTTTATAGAGATGGAATCTCACTATGTTGCCCAGGCTCCTGGGCAATCCTCCACCTCTGACCCCCAAAGTGCTAGGTTTCCAGGCATGAGCCACCACACCCAACTTCATCTTCTTTTATAGCTTCTGGGTTATATGTCTTGCTTAGGATGGTTTACTCCACCATCCCAAGCAAGGCAGGAGGATCGCGTGAGCCCAGGAGCTCGAGGTCCGCCTGAACAACATACTGAGACTTTGTCTCTAAAAAAATTTAAATAAAATTTAAAAATTTAAAACCTATATACACAATTTATATAGAATGTAAATGTACAAAATTTACATTGTAAATAAGGTAAAAAAGATAAACAGATTGGGAATAATGTATATAGCAAATAATAACTTACATAGCAAAGAATTACACAGCTAGATTTATGAAGATCTCCTACAAATGAACAAGAGAAAGACAACCCACTAGAAAATGGGCAAGGGACACAAATAGGCTAGAAATAAAAATGTACTGGGGGGCGGGTGCGGTGGATCATGCCTGCAATCCCAGCACTTTTGGAGGCCAAGGCAGGCGGATTCTCTGAGGCCAGGAGTTGGAGACCAGCCTACCCAACATGGCGAAACCCTATCTCTATTAAAAATACAAAATTAGCCGGGTGTGGTGGCATGAGCCTGCAATCCCAGCTACTCGGGAGACTAAGGCAGAATTGCTTGAACTTGGGAGGCGGATGTTGCAGTGAGCCAAGATTGCCCCACTGCACTCCAGCCTGGGCAACAAGAGCAAAACTCTGTCTAAAAAAAAAAAAAAGAAAAGAAAAGAAGAATAACAAAAGAAGTATAACCCTAATTGTACCGAGTATCTGAACTAGCAAGGCTCAAAACTGAACCCATTATTTCATTCAATTAATATCTGAGCACCTACTAAGTGCCAGGCACTGTGCCAGTTCCTGGCACAAAGATGTCAACCTTGAACTTGAAAGGTGTATATTTGTGGATCTGCAAATATATAAGGTTCTGCTTTATATGTCATATTAAGCACTAATAAGACCTAGTCACTAAACTAAGAACTTTATATACATTACCAAACTATCATTCAATTAATGTTTACTGAGCACTTATTTTTTGACACTGCACTATTTTTGTCTATAGAAAGACAAACAGGCCGGGCACAGTGGCTCATGCCTGTAATCCCAGCATTTTGGGAAGCTGAGGTGGGTGGATCACTTGAGGACAGGAGTTCAGGACCGGCCTGGCCAACATGGTGAAACCCCATCTCTACTAAAAATACAAAAATATGAGCCGGACGTGGTGGCATGTGCCTGTAATCCCAGCTATTCGGGATGCTGAGGCATGAGAATCGCTTGAACCCAGGAGGTGGATGTTGCAGTGAGCTGAGATCGTGCCACTGCACTCCAGCCTGGGTGACAGAGTGAGACCCTGTCTCAAAAAAAAAAAATTAGCCAGGCGTGGTAGTGTGCGATTGTAATCCCAAATACTCGGGAAGTTGAGACAGGAGAATCGCTTGAACCTGGGAGGCGGAGGCAGTGAGCTGAGATTGCACCACTGCACTCTAGCCTGGGCAACAGAGCGAGACCCTGTCTCGAAAAAAAAAAAGAAACACAAACAAATACAAACACGGTCCCTTCCCTCATGAAGTTCACAATCTAGTGGCGAATGCAGGCATTAGCCAAAAGAGCACACACATATATAAAGGAAAATCACACAGCGTTGTAATGTACAGAGTAAAGAGGGCCCAGCTGAGGCTCAGGGAGAGTTTTCCTGAGGAAAGATCTGGCTAATCCTGTGGGATGACAGAAGTGAATTAGTTCACAGGACATGCTGGGATAGAAAGGAACCACGAAAAGCACTTCAGGCTGTGGGGAAAAGAAAGAGATCAGCCTGTTACTGTGTCTATATAGAAAGAAGTAGACATAAGAGACTCCATTTTGTTCTGTATTTGAGATGCTGTTAATCTGTGACCCTACCCCCAACCTTGTCCTTGCAAGAGACATGTGCTGTGGTAACTCAAGGTTTAATGGATTTTGGGCGTGCAGGGTGTGTCTTTGTTCCTAGAAAAGCTAGGTATTGTCCAAGGTTTATCCCCATGTGATAGGATGAAACAATGTCGCTAAAAGGTTTGTCTCTAGGCACAGGATTTTCCTTTAAACTTATTCATGTCACAGAGATCCTTGT
The DNA here is from genome assembly GCF_047675955.1 of Chlorocebus sabaeus. Classification (NCBI taxonomy): domain Eukaryota; kingdom Metazoa; phylum Chordata; class Mammalia; order Primates; family Cercopithecidae; genus Chlorocebus; species Chlorocebus sabaeus. Next base: position 1,776,191 of record NC_132919.1, read on the forward strand.
TCTTATGTCTTACTGCTGATTTCCTCCCTAAAAACGATCCTATTGTCCTGCCACTCCCTTATCTTTAAGATGGTAAAGAGAATTATCTATAAATACTAAGGGAACTCAGAGTCCGGTGCCGGCGTGGGTCCTCTGTAAGCTGAGCGCCGGTCCCCTGGGCCCCCGCTTTTCTTTCTCTATACTTTGTTTCTGTGTCTTATTTCTTTTCTCAAGTCTCTCCACCTAATGAGAAACACCCACAGGTGTGGAGGGGCAGGCTAACCCTTCATCAGGCATTTTCCATCAAAAAGAGATTATGGGGGGAGGGGGGAGCGTTGGCATTAGGACATACACCTAATGCAAATGATGAGTTACTGGGTGCAGCACACCAACATGGCACACGTATACATACGTAACAAACCTGCACATTGCGCACATGTACCCTAGAAGTAAAAGTATAATAAAAAATTAAAAAAAAAAAAAAAAGACATATTACTGGGCCAGGCATGATGGCTCACACCTGTACTCCCAGCACCTTGGGAGGCCAAGGTGGGAGGATTGCTTGAGCCCAGAAATTTGAGACCAGCCTGGGCAACATAACAAGACTCGATCTCTATTTAAGAAAGAGAGAGAGAGAGAGAGATTACTTCAGAGCAAATGACAAAACAGAGCATTTTTCAGATCACAATTCCCTTGTTAAAGCTTCCATGTACTTACTGAAGAAGTGAAGAGGAATGAAGAAAGATATCGCTCAAGGTCTCTGCTGTAGAAATTGTGAGCTGAATGGACTTTGGGAGTGAAGCCCACTTCTGAAGCAGGTATGATTTCCACTCATCCACAGGCAGATCCATGCTGCTTTCGATCTATAAAACGAGTAAGAAAATAGGAATCTTACAAATGCACAATTTTAGAAAATCAAGAGTTTGGCCCCGTGCAGTGGCTCACACCTGTAATCCAGCACTTTAGGAGGCTGAGGTGGGTGGATCATGAGGTCAGGAGATCGAGACCATCCTGGCTAACACAGTGAACCCCATCTCTACTAAAAATACAAAAAAATTAGCCGGGCATGGTGGTGCATGCCTGTAGTCTCAGCTACTCGGGAGGCTGAGGCAAGAGAAGCGCTTGACTGGGGAGGCCAAGGTTGCAGTAAGCTGAGATCACGCCATTGCACTCCAGCCTGGGCAACAGAGGGAGACTCTGTGTCAAAAAAAAAAAAAAAAAGAAAAGAAAAGAAAATCAAGATTTCATTCAAGGAAGCCTAAAGCAATAAAATCAATTCTTGCGGTCTTTTCCTCTAGTTTATACGCTAAGGAAAGATCTATATTCTCTCACAGCAATTCACTCAACATCCTTCCATTCAGAAATATTTACTGAAAGACTACTTTGTCACAGGCACTACGCAGGTGATGGTTATACAAAGAGGAAGCAGACTAGATAGCTATCATCCCTGTCCTCTTAGTCTTTTTTTTTGTGCCTGAGACAGTCTTGCTCTGTCCCCCAGGCTGGAGCGCAGTGGCACGATCTCGGCTCACTGCACCCTCTGCCTCCCAGGTTCAAGCAATTCTCCTGCCTCAGCCTCGGAGTAGCTGGGATTACGGATGTGCGCCACTACTCTTGGCTAATTCTTGTAGTTTTAGTAGAGATGGGGTTTCACCACGTTGACCAGGCTGGTCTCGAACTCCTGACCTCAGGTGATCCTCCAGCCTGGGTCTCCCAAAGCGCTGAGATTACAAGTGTAAGCCACCGCGCCCGGCCTGATCCCCCTGGTTTCTCAAGTCTGAAACCGGAGACACTTCCCCAGAGTTTTCTTTGTCACCCACCCCAGCAACTATTCAATTAACAGGTATTTCTCTCTCTTATATAGTTCAGCGTTCTCTTTCAACCCCCAGGTCATTCCTTCGGTTTAAGTCCTCACCATCTCGTCTGGCATTCTTCCTAGAGTGTCATAATCAGTGTCCATGCCATTGGCACCACCCCCCACTTTCAATCCAGCCTCCAACACTGAGACAGAAGTCAGTGCTCTGCCTTAAATTCATCAACGCTACTCCAAGCATATCGGGAAGCCCAGGACAAAATCGTCCTTACTTGACCCTTGGCTGACTTTCTAATTCTCAGGTCTCACTTGTTCCTCTGCAGCCTTGCATACTGAACTACTCATTGCGATCCCCGGCTTGCCAGGCTATTTCATCTCTCCAAGGTTTTGACAGAGGCTATTCGTGCTTTCCGGACCAATCCTACCCTGGCTTATGGAGTCCACCTGGAAAATTCCCACAGGTTCGTTCTTCGACTCGGTTCCAACGGCACCTCCTCTGGGAAGGCTTCCCTGGTTTCCAACACTCTTGGGGCCTGTACCACGTCTACCTGGAGCTGGGGCTACTCACGGCATAAAGTGCCCCCACACACTGTCCTCTTCTCCAAGGACAGGGACCAGGTCTGATTCCCCTTCGGAGACGCCCCCCACACAACGGTGCCAAGCTCAGGGTTTGGCCCCGGTCGAGAAGTCAGCCCCGCGTTGCTGGAGGAACCGGGTCACTGCTGCGACTCGATTTAGCAGCTGAGGTCTCAGAGAACAGCTTTAACCTCCTCTGGGCTACCAACCCGTGCACTCACCGGAAACCGAGGCGAAAAAGCCTGGTGAGCCCGCTCCGAGGCGCCCGGAACTGGGCCGCGGACTCCTTCCCCGCGCCCGCGCAGCTCCTGGCGCGCCCCTCGGCGCCCCGCCCCGCGCCCCGCGTTCCGCGCCAGGCCTCCCTTGGGCCCGCGAGCGGGTCACGTGCGCCGCGCCTCAGCCAATGTGGCGGCTGCGCAGCGCCCGGGCCCGCCCCTGGGCCGCGCGCACGTCGGGGGCGGGAGCGGCGCACGCAACTCCTCGGGCCAATAACTGCGCAGCGCGCGGGACCCCGGTGGGGCAGCTCGAGTTGTCGTGGGGTCCGCGCGGGAGTCGGGGCGACGGAGCCATGGTCGGCCAACTGAGCGAGGGGGCCATTGCGGTGAGGAGGTGCTGGGGGCCGGGCCGGCGGTCCGGGATGGCTGCGGCCCCGAGCCTCGCGGAGTGGAGAGGGGGAGGGGAGCCCGGGGCGACGGGGGATGAACGCGAGGGGAGAAGGCGGGGGGCGGTGGGGACCCGCCGAGCGCCCGTCTAGTGTCATCACCCCCTCCTCAAAGCATTCTTCCGATCGTCTTTGAAACATGCTCACGTTTTTCCTACTTAAGAACAAAGTAAATAAACGCTTGCCTTTCTCTGGATCTTCCACCTGCGGCCACTTTCTGTTTCTTCTCCTTTCCTGCCCCGCAGCCAAACTTCTTGTCTGGTTTCAGCCACTTCCTTTCCTCGCCTCTCATCAACTCTTTAACCCACTCCAGGCATCCCCTTGATCGCTGTAGAAAACCCCGGCTGAAGGGACCAGTGGCCTCCAAGTTGCTAAATCCAGCCCTTTTCCGTTTTCAGCTTACCTGAGTTCTCAGCAGCGTTTGCGTTTGAGCCCTGCTGCTTCTGCTCACACCCTCTTCCTTGGGTTTTAGTGGCTCAGCTTGGCGGGTCTATCCCCGTCTTATTTGCAGGCCCCTCTTTGGAAATTTTTGTTGACTCAAGGCTCCCTCTAGGCCCTCTTGACTCCCAAAGGCAATTTCTTTTTTTTGTTTTGTTTTGTTTTCTCCAGCCTGGGCGACACTCACTGTGTCGCCCAGGCTGGAGTGCAGTGGCGCGATCTCGGCTCACTGCAACCTCCGTCTCCCGGGTTCAAGCGATTCTCCTGCCTCAGTCTCCCAAGTAGCTGAGACTACATGTGTGCGCCACCACATTCGGCTACTTTTTTGTGTTTTTATTAGAGACGGGGTTTCATCATTTTGGCCAGGCTGATCTCGAACTCCAGACCTCCATTGTGTCGCCCGCCTCGGCCTCCCAAAATGCTGGGATTACAGGCATGAACCACTGCTCCCGGCCCCAAGGCAATTTCATTGCCATTTATTAATATATGTCAGTTGCTCACAAATTTCTTTGTACTGAGCCACCTTTACTCTAAAAGACAAACTTCTATAATCTATCTGCTTATTCCATGCTTCAGAGGCTTTTAAGTTCAATATACATATCCCAAAGCAAATTCAGTATCTTTCTAAATCTGGGCCTCTTGATCCCTATCTCCACGAATGGTACCATTATCTGTTCAATTCATTGCTAACCAGAGGTTGAGAAATCATTCCTCCTACATTGTCCATCACCTGGGTGTCCAGTTCCTCACCAAGCGAAGTGTATTTTACCTCCGCGTAGATCTACCAACCCCACCGGCTTCTCTCCATCCATACTGGCACCATCTTTTTTTTTTTTTTGCCCGGTCTGTTCACACTTCCACTCAGCATACGTTCCTGCCACCATTCCCACCCACAGCATACTCTCAGCCTACTCTCCAGTCACCCCCACTTTTTTTTTTAAATTTAGATTTCTGGTATTTTTCATACTCCTACCTTCTACCATGGGGCATTTGAACTTTTTCTTTTTTTTTGATAATTTTTTGTATTTTTTGGTAGAGATGGGGTTTCACCCGTGTTAGCCAGGATGGTCTCGATCTCCTGACCTCGTGATCCTCCCGCCTTGGCCTCCCAAAGTGCTGGGATTACAGGCGTGAGCCGCTGCACCCGGCCCTGAACATTCTTTTCCCTCTGCCCACTGCCTGGATGGTTCTTCACTCTTCCCCACACTGGCAAACACCATCTTCATATCTCAGCTCATTTGTGACTACCCTTACTAGGCTAAATCCCTTTGAGATCTCAATTCCTGTTCATTCACTTATTGATTTATTTGTTTTTTCTTTTTGAGATGGAATCTCGCTCTGTTGCCCAGGCTAGAATGCAGTGGCATGATCTTGGCTCACTGCAACTTCCACCTCCTGGGTTCAGGCAGTTCTCCTGCCTCAGTCTCCCAGGTAGCTGGGATTACAGGAGCCTGCCATGGTGCCCGGCTAATTTTTGTATTTTTAGTAGAGATGGGGTTTCACCACGTTGGCCAGGCTGGTCTTGAACTCCTGACTTCAAGCAATCCACCTGCTTCAGCCTCCCGAAGTGCTGGGATGATAGGCGCGAGCCACTGTGCACAACCTCATTCACTTATTAGATGCGTGAATTGAGGCAAGATACTAAACTCTGTTTCTTTTCTGTAAAATGAGGGCAGTGATATCTATTGCATAAGGTTAGTAGGAGGATGGAATGAGTTATTAAATTTAAACTGCTTAGCACACTGATACATAGAAAATGCTCAGTATTTTTGTTACCTATTAATAATTACAGATATAATTTTATGTTTGTTGATTTGAGTAATCAGTTTATTTTTAAAATTTTTAAATTAGTATTTTGTTTGTTTGTTTGTTTGTTTTGAGACAGAGTCTTGCTCTGTTGCCCACGCTGGAGTGCAGTGGTACATTCTCGGCTCACTGCAACCTCTACCTCCCAGGTTCAAGCGATTCTCCTGTCTTAGCGTCCCTAGTAGCTGGGATTACGGGTGCCCACCACCACACCCTACTAATTTTTGTATTTTCAGTATAGACAGGGTTTCACTATGTAGGCCAGGCTGGTCTCGTACTCCTGGCCTCAAGAGATCCAGCCACCTTGGCCTCCCAGTATGCTGGGATCACAGGCTTGAGCCTGGCCTAATCAGTTAACTTTCTGTAAATTCCATGAGGCCTGCAATCGTGTCTGTGTTATTTTACTCTGGGTTGTATCCCCAATACCTGGAGAAGTGCTGGCAAGTTTTAGGTGCTGAATAAATGCTTGCTAGTTGCATGAATGAATGAGGCAGTGGGAAGAAAGGGACAGGTGAATGGGGAAGAAAGGCAGCTTGGGGGAAAAACAGGAATGGGAAGAACTGTTGTTGGACTCAAGTGAATATTTAAATAAATTAGGAATGTGTGAATGCTGAAACCTGGGAAGTGATTTTAAATTGTAGCCTTCATTTACTTTACAGCTGCTGCCTTGTGTCTTTAAGACAAATTAAGAATGTTTCCAGGCCAGGCGCAGTGGCTCATGCCTGTAATCTCAGCATTTTGGGTGGCTGAGGCGGGCAGATCACCTGAGATCGGGAGTTTGAGACCAGCCTGACCAACATGGAGAAACTCTGTTTCTATTAAAAATACAAAATTAGCCAGGCGTGGTGGCGCATGACTGTAATCCCAGCTACTTGGGAGGCTGAGGCAGGAGAATCTCTTGAATCCAGGAGGTAGAGGTTGCGGTGAGCCGAGATCACGCCATTGCACTCCAGTAACAAGAGCAAAACTCCATCTCAAAAGAAAAAAAAAAATAGAATGGTTCTTCACTTTTAAAAAGACTGATCATGGGCCAGGCGCAGTGGCTCACGCCTGTAATCCCAGCACTTTAGGAGGCCAAGGCAGGTGGATCCCTGGAGATTAGGAGTTCGAGACCAGCCTGGCCAATGTAGAGAAACCCTCGTCTACTAAAAATACAAAAATTAGCCGGGTGTGGTGGCGTGTGCCTGTAATCCCTGTTACTTGGGAGCCTGAGGCAAAATAATCGCTTGAACCCACGAGGCGGAGGTTGCCGTGAGCTGAGATTGCACCACTGCATTCCAGACTGGGTGACAGAGTGAGACCCTGTCTCAAAAAAAATAAAGAATGATCCTGGAGATATTTAAATAATTTGATAAGTTCTTTTTTTATTTTTTATTATTTTTTAGAGATGGGATCTCACTCTGTTGCCCATGCTAGTCTGAAACTCCTGGGCTTAAGCGATCCTCCCACCTCAGTTTACCAAAGTGCTGGGATTACAGGTGTGAACCACTGCACCCGGCCACATTAGTTTTTGTATTCAAAATTTTATAAACCTATTTCCAGTGTAGGTGAAGGATTTTGTTCATAAATGAAAAATGAAAGTTTCGCATGTATTTGTGATGATGGAGTGAGTTGAAGAACCTTTGTTGACTTTTATTATCAGCTAAAGCAAGTACCATTTTCCTTCAAGAGACGCAGGCCACAAAGGGTACGAACATACCACACAAATAGTGGAGGCATTTGAGCAAGAGCCACATGATAAAATAAGAGATGATGCGTGGAGCTCTTGTGGTAAACAGAATAAATGGCATTTGTATCTTAATTAATTATAGAATGAAAGGAGAAGGGAAGTAATGTTTTTGACTATTTCTAACATGACAGATGCTTTAATAGCCAGTACTTAAGTAACCCTATAAGATAGCTATTTTTTATATTCCCATTTTACAGAGGAAGGGAGTACAGAGAGGTTAAATAATGTGTCCATGGGGTGAAGATTTGAACACATGTGCCATTTTTATTTTATTTTATTTTGTTTTTGAGATGGAGTCTCACTCTGTTGCCCAGGCTGGAGAGCAGTGGTGCAGTCTCGGCTCTCTGCAAGCTCTGTCTCCCAGGTTCACGCCATTCTTCTGCCTCAGCCTCTGAGTCTCTGGGACTACAGGCACCCGCCACCACGCCCAGCTCATTTTTTGTATTTTTAGTAGAGATGGGGTTTCACCGTGTTAGCCTGGATGGTCTCGATCTCCTGACCTCGTGATCTGCCTGCCTTGGCCTCCCAAAGTGCTGTGATTACAGGCATGAGCCACCTTGCCTGGCCGAACACATGTGCCCTTGAGTATTACATTTTGTTGCTTTGTATACTTACTAGGGATTTTCTTTTTTTTTTTTTTTTAAGACAGGATCTCACTCTGTTGCCCAGGCTAGAGTGCAGAGGCGCGATCTCGGCTCGTGGCAACCTCCAACTCCCGGGTTCAAGCAATTCTTTTGCCTCAGCCTCCCAATTGCAGACGTGTGCCACCACGCCCAGCTAATTTTTGTATTTTTAGTAGAGATGAGATTTCGTTATGTTGGTCAGTCTGGTCTTGAACTCCTGGCTTCAAGTGATCTGCCCACATCGGCCTCCCCAAGTCCTGGGATTACAGACTTGAGCCATTGCACCTGGCCGTAATTTTTTTTTAAATGACAGTCTCGTTTTTTGTCTCTCAGGCTGGAGTGCAGTGGCACGATCATAGCTCACTGCACCCTCCAACTCCTGGGCTTAAGTGATCCTCCCACCCCTACCTCTCGTGTAGCTGGGACTACAGGTGCATGCCACCATGCCCAGCTAATTTTTTTTTTTTTAATTTTGTGTAGAGATGGGGTTTCACCATCTTGCCTAAGCTGGTCTCGAACTCTTGGCCTCCAAACAGTTCTCCTGCCTTGCCTCCCAAGTCTTTGGATTATAGGCATGAGCCACTGTGCCTGGCCTTGTCCCTTAAAACGAGTTATCCATTTGTAAACAGCTGATTTCTTTGGAGCATTGTCCCCATATACTTTTCTTTCATAAAGCATTGGTGATTTCATCCTTCTTCCACCCAAGCTTCACCTTGAATTTGGTGTTCATTGTTGCTTCCATTTTTAGCAGAATTCATGTTGCTCTGATGGGGCTCTTTTCAAATTGATGTCATATCCTTCTTAGTGCCTCACACTAGATCTTGTTCAGACATGTTATAACAAGTTAGTATGAGTTTATTTCAGTGCAAAAAATTTTTGAAATGCATGGATAGTTTTTTCATAATGCACATTTTTCATGTACTTTTTCAATTCCTCTCATATATGCGTGTGGTTTTAAAATCAAACGGAACAGAAAGGTGTTTATGGCCGGGCATGGTGGCTCACATGTGTTAATGTCACTTGGGGAGGCTAAGGCAGGAGGATCCCTTGAGGCCAAGAAGGCGTTTGATACCAGGCTGGGCAACATAGCAAGATCCTGTCTCTATTTCATTTATAAAGAAGAAAGAAAGAGGTGTTTAATGTAATTACTGACCTTCTGCCCTACCTTGTCCACTTCTGTTCCCCGGAAATAACTGCTTTTTGGAAAAATCACTGTCATTGACATTTCACTTACATATAGTAAATTGTACCTTTTTTTTTTTTTTTAAACAGAGTCTCCTGTTGCCCAGGCTGGAGTGTAGTGGTGCAATGTCAGCTCACTGCAACCTCTGCCTCCCAGGTTCAAGCAATTCTCATGTCTCAGCCTCCTTAATAGCTGGGGTTACAGGTGCATGCCACCTCGCCCGGCAAATGTTTGTACTTTTAGTAGAGACAGGGTTTTGCCATGTTGACCAGGCTAGTCTCGGCCTTCTGACCTCAAATGATCTGCCCGCCTTGGCCTCCCAAAGTGCTGGGATTTACAGGCAGAGCCATCACGCCCAGCCAAATCGCACCTATTTTAAGTGTACAGGTCGATGAACTTTGACAAATGTGCGCGCCCCTGTAACTGCACTGCCGCAGTGGAGATACAGGAGAGTCCCATCAGTGCGCCCCTCCTCCTGCCCCTTCCCCACCTCCGTCCTCACCCGACGTAGTCAGTGTTCCGGTTTCTCTCTGTAGGTTAGTTTTGACTTTCCTAAGACTTCATATAAATGGAATCAAATAATATCTACCCTTTTGTGTCTGGCTTCTTTCAGCAATTTTTTTGGTTTTTTTCCAGAGGTAGGGTCTCTGTCACCCAGGCTGGAGTACAGGGACACAATCATGACTCACTTCAGCCTTGACCTCCTGAACTTAAGAGATCCTCGCACCTCAGCCTCCTGAGTAGCTGGGTGCATGTCACCACTTTTGGCTAATTTAAAAAAAAAAAAAATTTTTTTTTTTTTTTTTTTTGAGACGCTTGCTCTGTTGCCAGTCTGGAGTGCAGTGGCGTGACCTCAGCTCACTGCAACCTCTGCCTCCTGGGTTCAAGCGATTCTCCTGCCTCAGCCTCCCGAGTAGCTATGCCTGACGAATTTTTGTATTTTTAGTAGAGACGGGGTTTCACCATGTTGGTCAGGATGGTCTCGATCTCTTGACCTCGTGATCCACCCACGTTGGCTTCCCAAAGTGCTGGGATTACAGGCGTGAGCTACCACACCCGGCCTAAAAATAATTTTTGTAGAGATGGGGTCTTGGTGTGTTGTCCAGGATGATCTTGAACTCCTGGGCTCAAGTGATCCTCCCACCTTGGCCTCCTGAAGTGTTGGGATTACAGGCATAAGCCACCACTCTGGACCAAAATGGTTTTTGAGCTTTATTCATGTTAATTCAGTAATTTGCACTTTTGTATTGCTCAGTAGTATTGCATTGTGTAACTATAACAAAATGTGTTTATTATTGCACATTTGGGTTATTTTCATCATTTGACTTAAATGAAGATGCTATGACCATTTAAGTACAAATCTTTTTGTGGAAATACGTTTTCATTTCTCTGGGATAAATATCTAGGCACGTCATTGCTGGGTCATAGGTAACAATGTTTAAAAGAAATTGCCAAACTTTTCCAGTGTGATTATGAGAATTCTAGTTGCTCCATGTCCTTGCCAGTCATCAGTCTTTGATCTTGAGTAGTCTAGTGAAAGTATAAAGGTATCTCACTGTGGTTTTAATTTGTATTTCTCTGGTGACTAATGAGCATCTTTTCATGCGCTTACTGGCCATTTGTATATGTTCACAAAAGAAGTGTCTGTTCACGTCTTTTGTTCACCTAAAAATTGGGTTTTGTGCTTGTTAAAGCATTGTAAGAATTCTTTATTCTTGATAGGTCTTTTGTTAAATATAAATATTACATATATTTTCTCCCAATCTGTGACTTGCTTTTTCTTTTTTGAAATTTTCTTTTTTTGAAGTACACTTTTAAATTTTGGTGAAGTCCAGGTTATCAGGTTGTGTTTTTTTGTCTGTTTTTGTTTCGTTTTTTGCAGACTTGTATTTGTGTGTCCTAAGAAATCTTTGCTAGGCTGGGCGCGGTGGCTCACACCTGTAATCCCAGCACTTTGAGAGGCTGAGGCGGGTGGATCACCTGAGGTCGGGAGTTCGAGACCAGCCTGGCCAACATGGAGAAATCTTGTCTCTACTAAAAATACAAAATTAGTGGGGCGTGGTGATGGGTGCCTGTAATCCCAGCTACTCGGGAGGCTGAGTCAGGAGAATGGCTTGAACCCAGGAGGCGGAGGTTGCGGTGAGCCAGGATCGTGCCATTGCACTTCAGCCTGGGCAACAAGAGTGAAACTCAGTCTCAAAAAAAAAAAAAAAAAGAAATCTTTGCCTACCCCACCCAAGGTCACAAATCTTTTATACTGTGTTTTCTTCCAGAAGTTTTATAGTTTTAGCCTTGCCTTGTGGTCCATGATGCATTTCAAGTCTACTATTTTATCTATGATATATAGATCTTTTTTTTAATACAGATGTTCAGTTGTTCCAGCCCTGTTTATTGAAAAGACTATCCTGTTACATTGAGTGACTTAGTCACTTTAGATAAAATCAATGGACTGTATATGTGTATATCTCTATTTCTGGAATGTCTGTTCTGCAATTGATTTCTATGTTGGTGCTTATGTCAATACCACATTGTCATAAAAATTGCAGATTTATAGTAAATCTTGAAATTTGGCATTGTAAATTCTCCAGCTTCATTTCTTTCTTTTTTTTTTTTGAGGCGGAGTCTCACTCTGTCACCCAGGCTGCAGTGGTGCAGTGCTCACTGCAACCTCTACCTCTCGGGTTCAAGCAGTTCTCCTACCTCAGCCTCCTGAATAGCTGGGATTACAGGCGCCCGCCACCACACCCAGCTAATTTTGGTATTTTTAGTAGAGATGGGGTTTCACTATGCTGGCCAGGCTAGTCTCGAACTCCCAACCTCATGTGATCCGCCTGCCTCGGCCTCCCAAAATGCTGGGCGTATAGGCCTGAGCCACCGTGCCTGGCCTCCAGCTTCATTTCTTATTTTTATTTTATTTTATTTTTTTTGAGGCAGGATCTCACTCAGTCACCCAGGCTGGAGTGTGGTGACATACATGATCATAGTTTACTGCAGCTTTATCTCCCTGGCTCAAGTGATCCTCCCACCTCACCCTCCAAGTAGCTGGGACCACTACACCCAGCTAATTGTTTTTTTTTTTTTTTTTTTTTTCCAGACAGGGCTTTACTCTGTCACTCAGGCTAGAGTACAGTGGTGCCATCTCACCTTACTGTAGCCTCTGCCTCCCAGATGCAAGCAATCCTCCCACCTCAGCCTCTCGAGTAGCTGGGGCTGCAGGCGTGTGCCACCACACCCAGCTACTTTTTGTATTTTTTGTAGAGACAGGGTTTCGCTATGTTGGCCGGACTGGTCTCGAACTCCTGACCTCAAGCAATCCTCCTGTCTGAGCCTCCCAAAGTGCTGATCCCTTTGCATTCGCTGAAGTACAGAGAAACAAAGTACAATAAGAAAAGAAAAAGAAAATGAAAACAGATGTTTGTTTTGAGACACGGTCTTGCTTTGTCACCCAGGCTGGAGTGCAGTGGTGCAATCATAGTTCACTACAGCCTAGACCTCCTGGGCTGATTCTTCCTCAGCTTTCTGAGTAGCTGGGACTACAGGTAGGCACCACATACCTGGCTAATATATTTTTTTTTTCTTTTGAGATGGATTCTCTGTCACCCAGACTGGAGTGCAATGGCGCAATCTCGGCTCACTGCAACCTCCGCCTCCCAGGTTCAAGCGATTCTCCTGCCTCAGCCTCCTGAGTAGCTGGGACTATAGGCGTGTACCACCACTTCTGGCTAATTTTTTGTATTTTTAGTAGAGACAGGGTTTCACCATGTTAGCCAGGATGGTCTCAATCTCCTGACCTCGTGATCCGCCTGCCTCGGCCTCCCACAGTGCTGGGATTACAAGTGTGAGCCACCACGCCCGGCCCCACCTGGCTAACTTTTTATAGAGACGGGTCTCCTTATGTTGCCCAGACTGGTCTCAAACTCCTGGGCTCAAGTGATCCTCCTCCTTCCGTCTCCGAAAGTGCTGAGATTATAAGCATGAGCCTTGTTGGTAGTTTTCAGTGTGCGGTTCTTACATATGTACTGTTAAATATATCCCTAAATAATTTACTTTTGAGACCCGGTGTGGTGGCTCACACCTGTAATCCCAGCACTTTGGGAGGCTGAGGCGGGCAGATCACCAGAGGTCAGGAGTTCGAGACCAGCCTGACCAACGTGGTGAAACCCCATCTCTACAAAAATACAAAAATTAGCCGAGTGTGGTGGTGCATGCCTGTAACCCTAGCTACTCGGGAGGCTGCAGCAGGAGAATTGCTTGAACCTGGGCGTTGGAGGTTGCAGTGAGCTGAGATTGCGCCACTGCACTCTAGCACGACAGAGCGAGACTGTCTCAAAAAAAAAATTTTTTTTGATGATGTCTAAGTGGCATTTTTGATAATTTCACTCTTCAGTTGTTTATTGCTAGTGTATTGAAATACACGTGATTTTTCCACACCCACCTTGTGTCCTGCAAACTTGCTAAATCAACTTACTAGTTTTTATAGATACCGTAGGATTTTCTATGTAAAGGATCATGTTGTCTACAAATAAAGGAGGTTGTATTTGTTCCTTTTTAATATTTTTATTTTTTATTTGGAAAGGGAGCTTCACTCTGTCGCCCAGGCTGCAGTGCAGTGGCGCGATCTCAGCTCCCTCCAACCTCCGCCTCCTGGGTTCAAGCGAGTCTCCTGTCTCAGCCTCCCCAGCAGCTGGGATTACAGGCGTGCACTATCACGCCCGGCTCAGTTTTTAATTTTTGGAAGAATCAGGGTTTCACCATGTTGGCCAGGCTGGTCTTGAACTCCTGACCTGAAGTGATCTGCCCGCCTTGGCCTCCCAAAGTGCTGGGATTATAAGCATGAGCCACCGCGCCCGGCCAGTTCCTTTTTAATCTTTATGCCCATTTTTCCCTTGCCTTATTGCATTAGTTAGAACCTCTAATACCACATTGAATAAAGATGTTAAGAGGTATATCCTTGCCTTATTCCCGATCTTAGTAGCCTGTGATTGTCTTTTACTGTTAAGTGTGATGGTAACCATAGATTTTTTTTGTAGATGTCAGCTATCAGTTTAAGCATTACTTCTATGCCTAGTTTGCTAAGACTTTATAATGAATAAGTGTTGCCTTTTCTGTATCTGTTCAGTTGATAATGATTTTTCTCTATTCTGTGAATGTGACAAATTACATTGATTTTTCAGTTGTTGAATAAACCTTGCCTTCCTTGACTAAATCACACTTGGTCATGACATATTATCCATTTTATATAGTGCTGGATTTGATTTGCTATTATTTTGTTGAAGGTGTTTTTTTTTTTTTTAGACAGAGTCTCGCTATGTTGCCTAGGCTGGTCTTGAAGTCTTGGGCTCAAAACAGTCCTCCCACCTCGGCCTCCCAAAGTGCTAGGATTATAGGCATGAACCACTGCATGGGGTGGTCTTTTTTTTTTTTTTTTTTTCCTGTCGTAGTAAACCTAACATCATAAAATGACTTGGAAAGAAAGTCTTGTCTTTTCTGTTTTCTGAAATAATTTATGCAAGTTTTGGTTTGTTTGTTTGTTTGTTCTTAAATGTTAGAATTCACCAGTAAAGCCATCTGGACCTAGACTGTTCTCTTTTGGAAGATTTAGAATTATAAATTCAATTTCTTTAATAGATACAGAGCTACATAGATTTTCTTTTGTATCAGTTTTGATAATTTGTATTTTTCGAGAGGTTTATCCACTTTATCTTGGTTGTTTTATAAAGTTGTTCCTAACATTCCCTTATTATCTCTTTAATATATATAGAATTTATCTAATCCCCTGTTAATGAGTACTAGAGGGAAATGAATGTGCTGTTGTGAATAATGAATACATACGTGATACCGGCGTTAGAGATGTATACCGGCGTTAGAGATGTACTGTGTTTCCTTGTTGTAAAACACGTATCTCCCTCTTACCATTTTATGATTTGTCCAGAGTGATCAACTAGACGTTTCAGCTGACAGGCTCTGAATAGGCTCTTTTAACGATCTTATCTGTATATTCCAAATACGAACTATAAAAACATGTCATTTTCTTCATGCTTTGAGTGCGTATCTCACACAAACCTGTTTTTACTCCCTCAGGCTATCATGCAGCAGGGGGAGACATCCATGAAGCCCATCCTCCAGGTCATTGTAAGTACCTGTGTGTGTTCCTTGTCAACTTCATTAGAGTCAGCTAATTATAAATTACGTCCGATGAAGGACAGACAGGTTTGTCCACTTTTGGAAATTCCCCGCCTTGTCACAAAAAATAGGCCAGTCTCCATTGTACCCCTGAAAGGAGCCAGGCTTTTTGAAAATATTACTACGTGAACTGCTAAGTTCTACTGTCTTTGGAGGTTCAGATTGAAGGCTTTGCCTCACTCCCTCCTCGCCGTTGATAGATGACTGTGGTACACCTTGCCTTTCTGCCCTTGGGTTTGTCTCGTTCACATCAGCCTTTTTTTTTTTTTTTTTTTTTTTTGAGACGGAGTCTCGTTCTGTCACCCAGGCTGGAGTGCAGTGGCCGGATCTCAGCTCGCTGCAAGCTCCGCCTCCCGGGTTCACGCCATTCTCCTGCCTCAGCCTCCCGAGTAGCTGGGACTACAGGCGCTGCCACCACGCCCGGCTAGTTTTTTTTTTTGTATTTTTTTTAGTAGAGACGGGGTTTCACTGTGTTAGCCAGGATAGTCTCGATCTCCTGACCTCGTGATCCGCCCGTCTCGGCCTCCCAAAGTGCTGGGATTACAGGCTTGAGCCACCACACCCGGCCTCACATCAGCCTTTTATATGACTTCAGAAATACATCTAATATGAACTTGCCTCCTTAACATTCTTCAGTTAACACAGCATTTATTTAAGGGGTTCTTGAACTTCAGTGGGAGTTTTGAAAAACAGAGGCAGAATGTGGGCTCACGCCTGCAGGTTTTCAGTCAGGCGGTCTGATGGGTCTCTGCTGCAGCGCACTAGCTGTGGGTCAGCGTGGGCCTCTGTGCGCAGATTTCACTTCCTTTGGAAACCTGCCTCTGCTCTCTGTCAGGTGGGGATGAAGGTCTCGGCTCTGCCACCTGATCGTGGGCACATGTCACTTAGGTCTCTGTGCCTCCATCTCCACCCCAGTCCTTAGCCCCTTCAGGACAAGGATACTTTTTGTTCATTTTGTATTTTTAGCACATTTGCTACAAAACACCTTGTGTATATTGGGTGCCTCATTATTTGTTTATTTATTTATTTATTTTGGTAATTGATTTTCAGCCAAATTTGAGTCAGAACTCAAGAGTACAGGCAGCTGGTTTTACTTCCCTCTGTATTGTGTTTAATAATGTTAGTGGAGAGGTGAGTGGGAAAATCATCAAATCCAATTTTCTTTTATTTGGATTTAGGTGTCAAGAGAATGGGCAAACAGTTCAGTTTGTGTTGAACTAATGGCAAACTCACTCTCCTGCCACTTCGGTTTACTTATCCCTGGGGACGGGGCAGACAACCTGGCTAATCAATCAAGTTTTCTCTCCTAGAACATCCGTCCCATTACCACGGGGAACAGTCCGCCGCGTTATCGACTGCTTATGAGTGATGGACTGAACACTCTGTCCTGTGAGTATGGCGTATCCATCTAGAAATGTGTATTTAAATAATAGAAGCACACCCAGCCCTTTGGTTGCCATAATTTGGGGGCATTCATGAAGTCCATACTTGCTTGGCTGTGTACTTCATTCAGGCAGAATTGCGGCTGTCAGCATTCTAACAATAGACTAGAGGTGCTGGAAAGCTGCCGCTCGGCTTAATTAATTTTCTGTAACTGGTGTTCTGTGTTTTCTCTGATTAATTTCCCTAAGGATGATGTTCACATCAGTGAGCGTGATGGGTTAGCTGCCCTATACTTTCCTGTTTGGGGGTTTTATTTCTGTGTCGGAAGCTCTAAAGGGGAGAAAGGAGAGAATTTTTAAATGATTTTGACCACTTTAACAAATTCACCCATGTAAGAGGAGCAGCAAATGTTTAACAGCAAAATACACAGTTTTTCACTATGTAGAGTCTGACTAGTTTTCATTTCAGGAACATATTTAAGGCATTTTTCCTTGCTAGCACAGGTATGAGTAGCTTTCAGATTCTTAAGACTGCAGAATTTTGGAGGCTGAAGAAATCTCTGTGCTTTTCAGCTTTCATGTTGGCGACACAGTTGAACCCCCTGGTGGAGCAAGAACGACTGTCCAGCAACTGTGTTTGCCAGATTCACAGATTCATCGTGAACACTCTGAAAGACGGAAGGTATGCGGTGTGTTTTTTTTTCTGTCTTGTTGTATTGTAGAATGAGAACGAATTTAAGAACAAAAAAGGCAAAAGTGAGTTTTCAGCTAAGAATTTAACAGCTATTCAGTTAAGAACTCAGGTAGCTAACACGTGGCACCCAAGGAAGAGAAACATGGAAACAAGTCGGAAATTTCAGAGCAGAAGATTAAAGTAGAATGCAGAAATCTTGTTATTTCTAATTTCTTCAGAAGCAGCGCTTTCAGGATTTCCCCCAAAAGTATCTTATCTTTTTTGTTTGCTTTTGGTAGAAACGGGGTTTTGCGGGAGGCGGAGCTTGCAGTGAGCCGAGATCTGGCCACTGCACTCCAGCCTGGGCAACAGAGCGAGACTCCGCCTCAAAAAAAAAAAAAAAAGAAACGGGGTTTTGCCATGTTGCCCAGGCTGGTCTCGAACTCCTGAACTTAGGCAATCTGCCCACCTCAGCCTCCCAAAGTGCTGGGATTACAGGTGTGAGCCACCTCGCCTGGCCTCAAAAGTATCTTTTAATGAAAAGAGGTCCCTTATTTTACAGCAGAAAACAATAATTATTTTGTAATGCTGCTTTTGTGTGTGTGTGTGTGTGCAGTCTTGAATCTTTTATATTAAATGCTGTATTTAGCCAATATAGAATATGTTGAACCACGTATGGTGGCTCATGCCTGTAATCCCAGCACTTTGGGGGGCTAAGGTGGGAGTGTTGCTTGAGGTCAGGAGTTTGAGACCAGCCTGGGTGACATAGCCAGACCCTGTCTCTACAAAAAAAAAAAAAGTTACATAAATTAGTGAGGTGTGGTGGCACATGCTACAGTCCTAGCTACACGGGAGGCTGAAGTGGGAGGATTCCCTAACCCCAGGAGTTTGAGACGGCAGTGAGCTGTGATTGCACCAGTGTACTCCAGCCTGGGCAACACAGCAAGAGACTATCTCTAAAAAAAAAAAAAAAAAAAAAAGCTAGGCGCAGTGGCTCAAGCCTGTAATCCCAGCACTTTGGGAGGCCGAGACGGGCGGATCACAAGGTCAGGAGATCGAGACTATCCTGGCTAACGTGGTGAAACCCCCGTCTCTACTAAAAAAAAATACAAAAAAAAAAAAACTAGCCGGGCGAGGTAGCGGGCGCCTGTAGTCCCAGCTACTTGGGAGGCTGAGGCAGGAGAATGGCGTGAACGTGGGAGGCGGAGCTTGCAGTGAGCTGAGATTGTGCCACTGCACTTCAGCCTGGGCAACAGAGCGAGACTCCGTCTCAAAAAAAAAAAAAAAAAAACATTTTAAAAAAGTATGTGTTGTACACCGACAAGTTGCTGCATGCTGGAGATACAATGATGAACAGAACTGTTATTCTCATTGCTATAAAATGACTTATTTTAGGTAAGGTGCAGTGGCTCACACCTGTTGTCCCAACACTTTGGGAGACCAGGTAGGGAGGATCACTTGAGCCCAGGAGTTTGCGACCAGCCCGGACAATATGGTGAGACCTTGTCTCTATGAAAAAAAATAAAAGTTAGCGGGTGTAGTGGCAGGTGCCTGTGGTCCCAGCTACTCGGAAGGCTGAGGAGAGAGAATGGCCTGAACCCTGAGAGGTGAAGGCTGCGGTTAGCTGAGATTGTGCCATTGCACTCCAGGCTGGGCAGTAGAGTAAGATCCTGGCTCAAAAAAGTCCAAAACAACAACCACCACCACCACCAAGGTAAAAAACGATCAACAATACTAAAAGGTTTAAGTAAGTAGTTTTTTAAGATTGGGTTACACTGGTTTTAGGACTCTTAATTTTCTCCAGCTGTTCTTTTCTCCTGCCTCTTTAGGTTGGTTGGATTTCGCTCAAGAACTTTTTTCTGGACGGGCCCTTTCATGCCGTATTCCCCATTATCAGCCTGTTGGCCTTTCTACTGGATGACAACTTGCCTGGCTGTCTATTCTTAGGTTCTGTGACTTTACCCTCAGAATTTTGTCTTCTGGCATTGAATGTTGATCTGGAGAAGTCTTAAGGGCAGCCTGGTTTGATTTCTTCCCTTGTAGAAAGCTTTGCTTTTTTTTTTTTTTTCTTGAGGCCTCACTCTGGTTGCCCAGGCAGGAGTGCAGTGACACCATCAGGGCTTACTGTAGCCTTGACCTCCCGGGTTCAGGTGATTCTCCCACCTCAGCCTCCCGCGTAGCTGGGACTACAGGCACTTACCACCGTGGCCAGCTAATAAGCTTTGCTTTTTCTACCTATATGCCTGAAGATTTTTTTCTTTATATCTCAACTTCAGTACTTAACCAGGCTATGCCTCAATGTCAGTTGCACATAATTCTTTTTTTTTTTCTGGTATGTGATGTGCTCGTTCAGTCCGCAGATTCAGTTCTTGTCAAGGAAGTTTTTCTGTGTGTTATTCCTTAATGTTGTTTTGTATTTCATTTACTGAGTTCTAGTTTTTACATATGTTGTAGATAACTTTGACCTCTATATAGGTCTTTAGTTTAACCTTTTTTCTAATGGATGCATTGGCTCGCCTCAAGGTTTTCCGACATAATAGTACAGTTTTTAGCCTTCTCTTTTCTGCTCCTCCATCTTTATAAATTATGAGATGCATAATAGTATTGATTTTGTTCTGTTTTTTCTTAGCTGTTCAAGCTCCCTTTTCTTCTTCATCTCCTGTTTTAGCTCATCGTTTGGCTCTTCATTGGTCGAATGTGTACAGTTGTACTTATTTTGCAGATCGCTTTGGAGGAGGGCTTGCTCCTTATCTTGGCTCGCACTTTCTTCTAGAGTGGGTTCTTTAATCGTCTCTGCCTCCCCGTTCCTTTCACTCGGACGCATTGTTGTGTGTTGTGTGGTTGCTCTGTCATCCCTTTTTATTTTGTTCATGCTTCATGTGGACAGTCCCGTCCCGACTTGGCATTTGCTCTGACATAGTCTAGGCGAGGTACCCGTTGCCAGTCTTCTCATTTGGGAGCTTTTGTCTTCCAGTCCAGGCCACCTTGGGTGCTTACGTGGTGCTTTCCAGCCACTCTTATGTCCTCCAGGGCGTGGTCGTGGGAGAGGGTGGAAGCGCTGCTGGGATGGAGTGCAGTCCCTGCTGGGAAACTTCACAGCTCACTCTCTCCAGTCACGGGGACAGCTCCGCTCCCCTGGGCTTTGCCTGACTGCACTGCCTCAGCTTGGAGGCTTGCCTGGTGTTCTTTTGTACCTCTGCTGAGAGCCTGTCTGTGGCTGGGTTTATTTACTCCATGCTTTTTTGGTGATCATCTGGGTTTATTCTACACAGGACTTTAGCAGTCATCCTTGTACTTTACGTGTTTATGCTTTTATTTCTGAATAACAGATTATTAGAATTTGTATTATGGGGTCAAAGGACACCTATGGAAAGTGTACCCATTATACTCATAAATGTTACATAAGAGTATCTATTGACCGGGTGCGGTGGCTGACGCCTGTAATCCCAGCACTGTGGGAGGCTGAGGCGGGCAGATCGCAAGGTCGTGAGATCGACCCATCCTGGTCAACATGGTGAAACCCCATCTCTACTAAAAGTACCCAAATTAACTGGGCGTGTGGTGGGTGCCTGTAATCCCAGCTACTCAGGAGGCTGAGGCAGGAGAATCACTTGAACCCGGGAGGCGGAGATTGCAGTGAGCCGAGATTGCGCCATTGTACTCCAGCCTGGGTGACAGAGCAAGACCCCATCTAAAAAAAAAAAAAAAAGCATACCTATTTCTGAATAGACGAATTCATAAAAACAAATTCAATGATTGGTTCTCAGGGGTGGTAAAGTGTGGAGTGACTGTCATTGTACACATGGTTTCTTTTGGGGATGACGACAACGTTCTCAAGTTAGGTAGTGGTGATGCTTGCATAACTGCGGAATGCAAACTCCTGGGATTATCCTCTCTGAAAGGGTGAATTCATTATGGTATGTGAGTGATATCTCAATAAACATGTTATTTAAAAAGAAGTATTTGGCATTAAGTTTGTCAACATACTGTGTATTAGTAATATTTTAAAAAATAATTATCAACCAGGCATGGTGGCTCACGCCTGTCATCCCAGCACTTTGGGAGGCTGAGGCAGGCGGATTACCTGAGGTCAGGAGATCGAGACCAGCCTGGTCAACATGGTGAAACCCTGTCTCTACTAAAAATACAAAAATTAGCTGGGTGTGGTGGCAGGTGCCTGTAATCTCAGCTACCTGGGAGGCTGAGGCAGGAGAATCACTTGAACCCGAGAGGTGGAGGTTGCAGTGAGTTGAGATCGCCCCACTGCACTGCAGCCTGCGCGACAGAGCAAGACTGTGTCTCAAAAAAAAAAAAAAAAAAAAAGATTGCCTAATACTCGACTCTTGTTTCTTTCTTGTGATAAATCCTGCCTTAAGAAAATAATCCTAGGCTGGGCTGGTGGCTCACACCTGTAATCCCAGCCCTTTAGGAGGCTGAGGCAGGTGGATGACCTGAGGTGGGGAGTTCGAGACCAACCTGGCCGACATGGTGAAACCCCGTCTCTACTAAAAATACAAAAATTAGCCAGGTATGGTGGCAGATGCCTATAATCCCAACTACTCAGGAGGCTGAGGCAGGAAAATCGCTTAAACCTGGGAGGCGGAGGTTGCAGTGAGCTGAGATCGTACCACTGCACTGCAGCCTGGGCGACAGAGTGAGACTCTCTCTCTCAAATAATAATAATAATCCTCTTAGCTTGCTAATTTTCTTTCTGTTTTTATTTTTTTAAATCTTTTTTCTGGAAAATTTTAAACATCTACAAAAATAGAATACACAGTAGTTTGATGAGTCCCCATATAGCCCTTCGTTTAGCTCCAAATTGTCACCTGTTGTCCACTTTTGCTTTATCTCCATCCTTGCAACGTCCACTGTCCTCTGTAATTTCGAAGTAAATCTCAGACATCGTATTATTTCATCCATAAATATTTTAGTATGTATTTTTGAAAGATAAGAACTCTTAAAAAGACACTATCCCATTCCACACCTAAAATAACAAAGGCACTGTCAGTGTTGCATTTCCAACTTGTGTGTGTGTGCACATGTGCGTGCGTGTGTGCGCGTGAGCCTGCACAATCTATATGAATCAGAATCCAAAATAAGGTTCCCGTGACAGTAGATTGACGGTCTGTTAAGTCTCTGAATCTGTGGGCTCTGCCTCTACCTTTTTTCTCCTTTACTGTTTATTTGCGGAAGAAACCAGGTCATTCATCCTTCACCTCATGCAGTTTCCCCTAGTCTGGATTTGGCTGATGGCATCCCTGTAAAGTCACTTAATGTGTCCTTGTCATCTGTATTCTCTGTAAGTCGATATTGGTGTCTTCTTTTAATATGCTGCTAGATTCATCTCGCTGATATTTTATTTAGGATTTGTGGGATGTCTCAGGATGAAATTAGTTTTGGTTTTGTGTGTGTGTTTCGTCTTAGGTTTTAGTATTAGAGTCATACTGAATGATTAATAAGCCTTCTATTTTTATATGTTCTGGAGTGATTTGTATAATTTTGGAAAGTAGTTAAATATCTGCCACTAAGTATCTATCAGATAGTTATTGCAGGGAATCTAGATATCGTTTTCAGGAATAGATAATTTCAAGCTTATCTTATTGAAACTCTGATGTGAAACCTGATTGTATGTAAAAATCCAGAACCAGCAGTCAGACCATTTGAAGTGTAAAATGTGATGAAACCGGGTAGATTATTGCTTAAGTATTGCTCTAGGCCAGTTCTTCATCTCCACGGCCACTAACCTCATTCAGGCCTCTGTCATTTCGTCTCTCCTCTTGGTCTCCCTGCCTCCAGTTGTGTTCCCGTTAAATTCCTTCTTCGTGTTTCAGTTCTTTTTAAAATGCAGACATTGTGATGTGCTCATCGAGTATGTATTGGGCAACAACTGTGGGCCGTTTGCTTCATTAAGCACTGGAGGGATACCTGTCTTTATTGACAGTACAGTCTAGTAGGAGAGATAGAGAATAATAAAATAATCACTAATGGACATATAATTAAGACGGAGCAGAGTGTTCTGAAGGAAAGAAATCGTGGCTGTAGGAAAGACTAGAACAAAGCAACCTGATCGCAACTAGAGATTAAGGAAGCGTCTCTTGAAGTGGTGTTTGAGATGAGAGCTAAAAAACGAGTGTTCGATGAGGCAAAATGAGAAAGCACACACCACCACAATCGCAGAGCAGCACGGACAAAGGCCTTCTGGCAAGAGGGACTGCCGCATATGGCAGCACTGAAAGGAAACAGGAAGGGCAGGGGGCAAGGCAGCCCCATGGATGCGCTGAAGGGGGTTTAGCAAGGCCAGGCCAGGCAAGCCATGGCACAAGTTTTTCTTTGTGGCCTAAGGTCCTTGGGAAGTTATCACAAGGTTTCAATCAGAGTTAAAAATCAAAGAACTGTAAGTTCTTAAAAATGGGTCATAATTACATTTTAAAAAATATCCGTCGTCATAATTAGTTTTCACTGGGAAAAAGTTGTTGTTTAGATGCGTATGTGTTTCTGAAAACAGGTCATCCCTTTTTATGCCATATATTCTTGTGTTTAGTCATCTAAATTCTTACCATGTCAGTTGCTCCTTGAAGATACGGTACGTAGCAAGAACACTGCATTTTAATTAAGGAACTAGATGGAAAATGAAAACCCTGCAATCATGAAAAGGCTTGATCATGACGCGGTGAAAGATTAAGAGAAATATTTTTGTAAACAGGTGACAAAGGGAAAATAGTTTTGTCAGAATGATCATCGGGGAAAGCATTTTGAGTAGCTTATCATTTGAACGGAATTTATTTTTCTAACCTGTTTCTGTTTGTCTGCTTTCGCAGGAGAGTCGTTATTTTGATGGAATTAGAAGTTTTGAAGTCAGCTGAAGCAGTTGGAGTAAAGATTGGCAATCCAGTGCCCTATAATGAAGGTAAAATGCTTCGGCATAGATTGTAGCACTCAATTGAATACCTCTTTGTATAGTTGGAATTCTACCTTTTGGATTCAGTTTGACTTGTTAGTGTTAAAAAAAATGATAGTGATTCTGGGGTCTAGGAACCAGGTTATTCTGTCAGGCTTTTTCAGAAACGATGTATGAAGAAAGGGCACAATTAGAAAGCAATGGACAAATGGGCTGGGTGCACGGTGGCTCACACCTATAATCCCAGCACTTTGGGAGGCCAAAGCAGGTAGGTCATTTGAGGTCAGGAGTTTGAGACCAGTCTGGCCAGCATGGCAAAACCCCATGTCTACTAAAAATACAAAAAGTACAGGCATAGTGGCCCGCACCTGTAATCCCAGCTACTCTGGAGGCTGAGGCAGAGGCATTGCTTGAACCCAGGAGGTGGAGGTTTCGGTGAGCTGAGATCATGCCACTGCACTCTAGCCTGGGTGACAGAGCAAGACTGTGTCTCAAAAAAAAATAAGAAAGTTGCCGGGCGTGGTGGCCCACGCCTGTAATCCCAGCACTTTGGGAGGCCGAGGTGGGCAGATCACAAGGTCAGGAGATCGAGACCATCCTGGCTAACACGGTGAAACCCCGTCTCTACTAAAAATGCAAAAAAAAATTTAGCCGGGCGCAGTGGCAGGCGCCTGTAGTCCCAGCTACTCGGGAGGCTGAGGCAGGAGAATGACGTGGGACTGGGAGGAATGGCGTGGGACTCCGTCTCAAAAAAAAAAAAAAAAAAAAAAAAAAAGGGCAAAGATTCAGTTATACTAGAGTAAAAAAAAAAAATCTGGGCCGGGCGCGGTGGCTCAAGCCTGTAATCCCAGCACTTAGGGAGGCCGAGACGGGCGGATCACGAGGTCAGGAGATCGAGACCATCCTGGCTAACACGGTGAAACCCCGTCTCTACTAAAAATACAAAAAAAAAAAAAAAACTAGCCGGGCGAGGTGGTGGGCGCCTGTAGTCCCAGCTACTCCGGAGGCTGAGGCAGGAGAATGGCGTGAACCCAGGAGGCGGAGCTTGCAGTGAGCTGAGATCCGGCCACTGCACTCCAGCCCGGGCTACAGAGCAAGACTCCGTCTCAAAAAAAAAAAAAAAAAAAAAAATCTGTGATATTATAGGGTATCTATAATATTAATGAGAAACATGTTTTCCTAAGATTTATCTTGTGCACACTTTTGTTTTTGTTTGTTTTTTGAGATGGAGTCTTGCTCTGTCGCCCAGACTGGAGCACAGTGGCGCCATCTTGGCTCACTGCAGGCTCTGCCTCCCGGGTTCACGCCATTCTTCTGCCTCAGCCTCCCGTGTAGCTGGGACTACAGGTGCCCTCCACCATGCCCGGCTAATTTTTTGCATTTTTAGTAGAAATGGGGTTTCACCATGTTAGCCAGGATGGTCTCGATCTCCTGACCTCGTGATCCGCCCGCCTCGGCCTCCCAAAGTGCTGGGATTACAGGCATGAGCCACTGCGCCTGGCACACTTGTGTTTTTAAAAAGTCTGAAGCATGCAGTCTGTCACTCCTGTGATAGCACTCACCGCACTGGTAGCTCTTAGAATTATCTCTGTTTACTGCTAAGCCATGAGTAAACTGTGTGAAGGCAGAGATCATGTTTGTTCTAGTGCCTGACTTGAGGCTGGCCTTTAGTAAGTATTTGTTGAAACAAGTTGAATATATAACATTATTTTACTGTGATTATCTCTTGATGATGAAATTACTAATGATTTAATTTTCTCATGAAAATGTGTAGAAAAGCACAATGAAATCAGAAAAAAAAGTCCATTTTTTCTTTGCGTCCTAAAAAGAGCTGAAAAAAAAAAAATCATTACTTTAGACAAAAGAGACAATTCTAGAGAAAGGCAAAAAAAATCTTCAAATCACTGGCCCTCTTAAAGGAAAAGATTGTTTGCCCTTATACCAAGTCAAAAAATAAAATAAAAGCCTCACTTTACACCAAAATAAATTTGAGATGTATCTTTTCAAGTTAGAAAATGAAACCATCAAAAATCAAAAAGAAGAGGCTGCACAAAGACTAATTCACAGCGAATATTTGTTTAAATTGAAATTTTAAAATTACGTATTAAAAATAGGAAAGCAGGCACAGTGCCTCACACCCGTAATCCCTGCACTTGAGGAGGCCGAGATGGAAGAATTGCTTTGAGTCCAGGAGGACGAGACCAGCCTGGGCAACACAGGAAGACCCCATACCTACAATAATTTTTTAAAAACTTAGCCAGGTGTGATGGCTCACACCTGTAGTCTCAGCTACTTGGGAGGATGAGATGGGGGGATTACTTGATCCTGGGAGGATGAGGCTGCCGTGAGCTGTGATCGCACCGCTGCCCTCCAGCCTGGGACACAGCAAGTGTCTGCTATACCCCACTGCAAAAAATTAAAAGTATGTCACCTTAAACTAGGATAAAATATTTGCAACTGATAGGATTGACAAAGGGTTACTATCTTTACTATTTATTGAATTTTTTGCATATTAAGGAATAACGTACTTCATTAGCAGCAGGCATTGGAGAAAAATAGATTGTTCACTATAGAAGGAAAACAGATGGCTGATACATTAGAAAACATCTTCAGCCTTGCTCATTATCTTTGTCTTATTCCTGATCTCAGGGAGAAAGCATTCAGACTTTCACCATGAAATATCATGTTAGCTGTAGGGTTTTCTTAGAGTCTTTTTATCAGAAATAAAGAAGTTTATTTCTGTTCCTAGTTGCTGAGGGCTTTCATCAGCAATGGATGGTGAGTTTTGTCAAATGCTTTTTCTGTGCTTGCTGATGATCTGATGATCATGTGGTTTTCTTTGTTCGTTGGTTAATATGGTGAGTTACATTGATTGACTTTTTTTTTTTTTTGAGACAGTCTCATTCCGTCACATAGGCTGGAGTGCAATGGTGCCTTCTTGGCTCACTGCAACCTCCGCCTCCCAGGTTCAAGCGATTCTCGTGCCTCAGCCTCAGAGTAGCTGGAATTACAGGTGTATGCCATCACGCCGGGCTAATTTTTTTTTTTTGTATTTTTAGTAGAGACGGGATTTTGCCATGTTGGCCAAGCGGGTCTCGAACTCCTGACCTCTAGTGGTCCACCCACTTCAGCCTCCCAAAGTTCTGGGATTACATTGCGCTCGGCCACTGCGATTGTTTTTTGAGCGCTAAACCAATCTGGGATCTCTGGGATAAGTCTATGTCATGATGTATTATTCTTTTTTTTTTTTTTTTTTTTTTTTGCGACTGAGTCTCGCTTTGTCGCCCAGGCTGGAGTGCAGTGGCCGAACCTCAGCTCACTGCAAGCTCCACCTCCCAGGTTCACGCCATTCTCCTACCTCAGCCTCCCGAGTAGCTGGGACTACAGGCGCCCGCCACCGTGCCCGGCTGATTTTTTTGTTATCTTTTTAGTAGAGACGGGATTTCACCATGTTAGCCAGGATGGTCTAGATCTCCTGACCTCGCGATCTGCCTGTCTCGGCCTCCCAAAGTGCTGGGATTACAGGCTTGAGCCACCGCGCCCGGCCTGATGTATTATTCTTTTTACATATTGTTGGATTTGATTTTCTAAATCCATTTGCTTTGATTTACTTTGTTTAGAATTTTTCTATCGGTATTCGTGAGAGATATTTTTCTTTAGTTTTCTTTTCTTGTTACATCTCTGATTTTGATACCTGAGTAACCCTGACCTTATGGAATAAGCTGGAAAGTGTTCTGTCTTAAATTTTCTGCAGCAGTTTGTATAGACTTGTTATTACTTCTTCCTTAGATGTTCAGTTGAATTCACCAGTGAAGCCATCGGGGCCTGATGTTATTTTTTTATGGAAAAGTCTTAAACTGTAAGTTCAGTTTCTTTAATAGAGAGATACAGGGTTATTCAGGCAACCTTCTTGAGTAAACTTTGGTAGATTATATGCTTCAAGGAATTTAATTTCATTTAAGTTCTTGAATTTATTAGTCTATAGAAATAGAAATATTCTAAACACCCCAATTGTTAGAAATTATCAAATGGATTTAAAAAAATATTTCCAGCCAGGTGTGGTGGCTCACACTTGTAATCCCAACACCTTGGGAGAACGAGGCAAGCCGATCGCTTGCGCTCAGGAGTTCAAGACCAGCCTGCGCAACATGATGAAACTCAGTTTCTACCAAAAATACAAAAAATTAGCTGGATGTGGTGGCGCTCATGCACCTGTGGTCCCAGCTACTTGAGCCCAGGAGGTGGAGGTTGCAGTAAGCCAAGATGGTGCCACTGCACTCCAGCCTGGGTGACAGAGCGAGACCCCATTTAAAAAGAAAAAAAGTGGCAGGCGCTGTGGCTCACGCCCATAATCCCAACACTTCGGGAGGATGAGGCGGGCGGATCACGAGGTCAGGAGTTGGAGACCAGCCTGGCCAATATGGTGAGACCCTGTCTCTACTAAAAAAATACAAAAATTATCTAGGCATGGTGGCACACACCTGTAGTCCCAGCTATTTGGGAGGCTGAGGCAGGAGAATCACTTGAACCCGGGAGGCGAAGGTTGCAGTGAGCCGAGATCATACCACCGCATTCCAACTAGGCCGACAGAATGAGACTCTGTCTTCAAAAAAAAACTGTGTGTGTGTGTGTGTGTATATATATATGTGTGTGTATATATATATGTTTCCTTGTTATCCTTTGAGTATCTGTAGAATTTGAGAGTTTTATCCATTTTATTGATCTCAAAGGAGCAACTTTTGGTTTTATTGATTTTTCTCTTATGTTTTGTATTCTATTGGTTTATGCTTCTGATCTTTAATATTTTCTTCTACTTACTTTGGATTTTGTATGTTCTTTTTCTCGTTTCTTAAGGTGGAAGCTGACCTCATTGATTTGAGATCTTTTTTTCTAACATAGGCATGTAGCTTTATAAATTTGCCCTTAGCTACTGCCTTAATAGCATCCTGCAAATTTGGATATGTTATATTCTCATTCATATTCAATTCATAATACTTTCTTATTTCCCATTCAGTTTCATCTTTGACATTCTGTTATTTAGAAGGGTGTTTAGTTTTTAAATGTGGGGATTTTCTCTTTTTCTCTTTTTTTTTTCTTTTTTTTGAGACAGAGTCTTGCTGTCAACCCAGGCTGGAGTGCCTGGAGTGCAGTGGTGCGATCTCGACTCACCGAAACCTCCGCCTCCCAGGTTCAAGCGATCGTTTCACATCAGCCTACTGAGTAGCTGGTACTACTGGTGTGCGTCACCACGCCTGGCTAAATTTTTATATTTTTAGTAGAGACAGAGTTTTGCCATGTTGGCCAGGCTGGTCTCAAACTCCTACCCTCAAGTGATCTGCCTGCCTCAGCCTCCCAAAGTGCTGGAATTATAGGCATGAGCCACTGGGCTGGCCAAATGTGGGTATTTTCTAGAGATCTTCTTGTTTTTGATATCTAATTTAATTCCAGTGTGATCAAACAACATACTTTGTGTGACCTGAATCCTGTTAAATGTATTGAGTCTTATTTTGTTTTATTTTTATTTATTTATTTATTTTTGAGATGGTGACTCACTCTTTCACCCAGGCTGGAGTGTGGTGGCATGATCTTGGCTCACTGCAATCTCCACCTCCCAGGTTCAAGTGATTCTCCTGCCTCAGCCTCCCAAGTAGCTAAGACTACAGGTGCCCACCACCATGCCAACTAATTATTGTATTTTTAGTAAAGACAGGGTTTCGCCATATTGGCCAGGCTGGTCTCGAACTTCTGACCTCAGGTGATCCACCCACCTCGGTCTCCCAAGGTGCTGGGATTATAGGTGTGACCCACCGTGCCCAGCCTTGAGTCTTATTTTATGTCCAGATTATGGTCTCTTTTGGTAAATTCTGTGTGTACTTGAAAAGAAGATGTATTCTGTTGTTGGGCAATCTTATAAATGTCGATTAAGTTGAGTTGTAAATTGTGTTATTCAGTTTTTCTATATCCTTACTGTTTTTCTGTTTACTTGTTCTGTCAGTTACTGAGAGGGACATTGAAATCTCTAACTGTAATAATTGTAAGTTTCTCTATCTCTCCTTGCAGTTCTATTAGTTTTTGCTTCATGCATTTCAAAGCTCTATTCTTAAATATCTATATAATTTAGAATTCTTGTGTCCACTTGAAGAATTGACTCTTATCATTATGAAATGACTTTATCCCTGGTGAAGTTCTATGCTTTGAAGTCTGCTTTGATATTAGCATAGCCACTTTGGCGTTCTTTTTTTTTTTTTTTTTTTTTTTCTCGTGGAGACAACACCTTGCTCTGTTGCCCGGGCTGGAGTACAGTGGTACATTCACGGCCCAGTGCAGCCTCAATGGCCTGGGCTCAAGCAATCCTCCCACCTCCGCCTCCTGAGTGGCTGGGACTACAGGCATGTGCCAACACGCCCAGCTAATTTTATTTAATTTTGGTTTTTGTTTATTTATTTATTTTTGAGACAAAGTCTCACTCCGTTGCCAGGCTGGAGTGCAGTGGCGCGATCTCAGCTCACTGCAACCTCTGCTTCCCAGGTTCAAGTGATTCTCCTGTCTCAGCCTCCTGAGTAGCTGGGGCTACAGGCATGCACCGCCACGCCCAGCTGATTTTTGTATTTTTAGTAGAGATGGGGTTTCACCATGTTGGCCAGGATGGTCTCTATCTCTTGACCTCATGATCCACCCACCTGAGTCTCCCAAAGTGCTGGGATTACAGGCGTGAGCCGCCGCGCCCGGCCTAATTTTATTTTTTGTGGACGTGGAGTCCTGCCATGTTGCAGGACTGGTCTTGAATTCCTGACCTCCAGCAATCCTCCTGCCTCAGCCTCCCAAGTAGCTGGACTGCAGGTTACACTGGTAGTCTGGGAGGTGGAGTACTGGGCCTGCCTGGACTGGGACTACAGTGCCACCACGCCCAGCTCATTACTTTTATTTTTATTTGTAGGGACGGGGTCTAACTTTGTTGCCCAGGCTGGTCTCAAACTGCTGGCCTCAGTCCTCCCGCCATAGCCTCTCGAAAGGCTGAATTACATGCCTAAGCTACCTTGCCTGGCCATTGTGTATACTTTCTGTTGCTAGCCATTCAAATTCACTAATCGTTTCTCAGACAATGCCTAATCTGCCGTTAATCCCATTGAGTATATTTTTCTTCTCAAATAGTGTAATTTTCATCCCTAGAAGCTTGATTTTGGGTCTTTTAAAAATCTCTTCGACGTCTCTGCTTAATTTCGGGGACATACAGAGCACAAAGACGATATTTGTTTTAAGGTCCTTGCCTGTGGATTCTGATGTCTGTGTAAGGTGCGGGTTTGTTTCCATCAGTTGATCCCGGCCTCTCCCATCATGGATCGTATTTTCCGGCTTCTTTTCATGCCTGGCCCTCGGACTGAATGCCTCAGACGAATGATGTTGGGATTCGGACCTTGTTGGGTGCTGGAAACTTTTGTAATCCTGTAATTATTCTTGAGCTTTTTTCAGGGATACAGTTAACTTGGAGACAGTTTGATCTTTTGGTGTGTTGCTTTTAAGATTTATTAGACGGGATCAGAGAGCTGCCTTAGTCTAGGTGCAGTTATTCCCGATACTGAATCAGGACCTGACAGGCTGTTCTACTTCGTGCCCCATGAATATGAATTTTTCCCGTCTGACTGGTAGAAACAGGTACGATTTCAAGCTTGCTATAAACACAGGCATGGCTCCCTCTGGCCTTCTCAGATGATTCTCACCCTGGCCTCAGATAGTGTCCACACACACACGGACCAACCAGTACTCTGCTGACTACCCAGGAAACCTGCCACCCATCTCTGGAGTTCTCTGTGTACAGCCCTCTCTTCTCCGCTCCTCTGTCCGGCCAGCTAGACGGTGATCTCCCCAGACTCTTGGCCCCCTAAGCCCTCGAGGCGCTGAGCTGGTGCAGACTCACTCGCTCTCCTTCCTGTGCACAGCAGTCGCTGCCCTTCATTGCTTAGTGTCTCATGTCTTGAAAACCGTGTGTTTCAGATATTTTCTCCCTTTTTGGTGGGGGGAGGGGGTTATTTTAGGTGTTAGGGTAAACCTGGTCTCTGTTGCTCCATCATGTCCCGTACATAGTTTTAAAAGTTGCATATTTTTGCAAAGTGTGTCCTTAAAAACAAAACAGCATTCTCCTGGCTCACTCTTCTTTGGCCTCTGACTCCTGTCTGGAGACAGTCTGTTTCAGATCTACAGCTGTTTCATCTCTCTTTGTCTCCATATTTCTAAGTAACACATTTGTGCTGCTCTTTGTTAATTCTTTCAGTTGAAACATTTGTTTATTAACTTCACACTACGGGAGATTAGAATGTGGCGCTCTCTCTCTCTCTCTCTCTCTCCCCCTCTCTCCCTCTCCCTCTCCCTCCCCTGCCCCCCACTCTTTTTTTCTTTTTTAAGTCTCGCTCTGTCACCCAGGCTGGAGTCCAATGGCGTGATCTCAGCACACTGCAGCCTCCGCCTCCTGGACTCAAGCAATCCTCCTTGCCTCAGCCTCCTCAGTAGCTGGGATTACAGGTGTGCACCACCACTCCCTGCTAATTTTTGTTTGTTTGTTTGTTTGTAGCGATGGAGTCTCTCTGTGTTGCCCAGTTTGGTCTCAAACTCCTGGGCTCAAGCAATCCGCCCACTTCAGCCTCCCAAAGTGCCAGGATTACAGGTGTGAGCCACCGTGCCCAGCTTAGCATGTAGCTCTCTTATACTTCCCTTGTCCCTGCTGTCCACATGAAAGAAGTAGATGTTAATATCAGATTAGATCAAAATTAATTAATTAATTAATTTATTTATTTATTTATTTGAGACAGAGTCTTGCTTTGTTGCCCAGGCTGGAGTGTAGTGGCATGATCTAGGCTCAGTGCAACCTCTACCTCCCAGGTTCAAGTGATTCTCCTGCCTAAGGCTCCCAAGTAGCTGGGATTACAGGTGCCCGCCACCATGCCTGGCTAATTTTTGTATTTTTAGTAGAGATGAGGTTTCACCATGTTGGCCAGGCTGGTCTCAAACTCCTGACCTCAGATGATCTACCCGCCTTGGCCTCCCAAAGTGCTGGGGTTACAGGCATGAGCCACTGCACCCGGTCAAAATTTATATATTTACTTATTTGGAGACAGGGTCTTGCTTCGTCATCCAGGCTGGAGTGCAGTGGCTCAAACACGGCTCACTGTAGCTTCGACCTCCCAGGCTCAAGCAATCTTCCCACCTCAGCTTTCCCAGTAGCTGGGAGTGTGAACCACCACACCCAACTAATTTATTTTATTTTATTTTTATTTATTTATTTATTTTTTTGAGACATAGTCTCACCCTGTCACCTAAAGTGGAGTGCGATGGCATGATCTTGGCTCGTTGCAGCCTCCACCTCCTGACTTCAAGCGATTCTCCCACCTCAGCCTCCTGAGTAGGTAGGGTTACAGGTGCCTTCCACCACACCTGGCTAATTTTTTGTATTTTTAGTACAGACGGCATTGCACCGTGTTGGCCAGGCTGATCTCGAACTCCTGACCTCACGTGAGCCACCACGCCCAGCCCCAACTAATTTTCATATTTTTTGTAGAGACAGAGTTTTGTCATGTTGCCCAGGCTGATCTTGAGCTCCTGAGCTCAGGTAATCCGCCCGCCTGTCTCCCACTGTGCTGGGATTACCAACGTGAGCCCCCTGCATGGGGCCAACATCAAAATTTAAATGGCCGGTCAGATTTAAGTTTTTCTATGAAACATATCTTGCTTTGTTAAAAATTTAAAGTTTTCAAAACATATCTGTAGAAGGCAACTTTCAAATGGTGGTTATGTTTTCAGATAGATGTTTTTGGTAAGCAGAACAACATCATTTTATTGTTTTACTAATCAGCCAATTTTTGAACTAAATCTGAAGTCACTAAGAGATGATGGTCAGTCATGAATATTTGGAAAAACATTTGTGATATAATTTATAGAAAAGACATGTTCAGAGTGTATCGAATAATTTTAATAACATATCACTCATTAAATACAATTTTTTTTTTTTTTTTTTTGAGACGAAGTCTCGCTCTGTCGCCCGGGCTGGAGTGCAGTGGCCGGATTTCAGCTCACTGCAAGCTCCGCCTCCCAGGTTAACGCCATTCTCCTGCCTCAGCCTCCCGAGTAGCTGGGACTGCAGGCGCCCGCCACCTCACCCGGCTAGTGTTTTTTTTTTTATTTTTTAGTAGAGACTGGGTTTCACCGTGTTAGCCAGGATGGTCTCCATCTCCTGACCTCGTGATCCACCCGTCTCGGCCTCCCAAAGTGCTGGGATTACAGGCTTGAGCCACCGCGCCCGGCTAAATACATATATTAACTAACTATAACTGTGACACTGAAAATATAAAATTGTCTTTAAGCCGATCAGCATCAAGAAGCTGGAAGATGCTTGTGTGGCTTGTCTGAAATCTTCCAGTGTCTTTATCTCCTCTTTCTCAAGTGATTTCTCGTAGGAGGCTGTGTTTGAACTCAGAGAAGAAGCCGTTTCTTAAAAATTAAACTGTCTCTCTGCTGCTCCCAATAGACAGAGGTGCTTAGCTGCTTCCCACTGAAGCACACTAATTCACTGTCTTGATTTAATCTTACCAACGTATGCGGGGCACAGTGGCCCATGCCTGTAATCCCAGCACTTTGGGAGGCTGAGGCGGGCAAACTGAGGTTGGGAGTTCAAGACCAGCCTGACCAACATGGAGAAACCCCCTCTCTACTGAAATACAAAGTTAGCCGGGCATGATAGCAGGTGCCTGTAATCCCAGCACTTTGGGAGGCTGAGGCGGGCAAATCACCTGAGATCAGGAGTTTGAGACTAGCCTGGCCAACATGGTGAAACCTCATCTCTACTAAAAATACAAAAAATTAGCTGGGCAAGGTGGCGTGCGCCTATAGTCCCAGCTACTTGGGAGGCTGAGGCAGGAGAATCGCTTGAACCTGGGACTCGGAGGTTGCAGTGACCTGAGATTGCACCATTATACTCTAGCCTGGGCAACAGGAGTGAAACTGCGTCTCAAAAATAAATAAAAATAACCTTAGCAACATGGTTCTTCAATTTGTCCGTAACTCACTTTTACATTAGTAGGGTTTTCGCTTAAGAATAAGTGGAATTGAGCCGGGCGCGGTGGCTCAAGCCTGTAATCCCAGCACTTTGGGAGGCCGAGACGGGCGGATCACGAGGTCAGGAGATCAAGACCATCCTGGCTAACACGGTGAAACCCCGTCTCTACTAAAAAATACAAAAATCTAGCCGGGCGAGGTGGCGGGCGCCTGTAGTCCCAGCTACTCGGGAGGCTGAGGCAGGAGAATGGCCGGAACCCGGGAGGTGGAGCTTGCAGTGAGCTGAGATCCGGCCACTGCACTCCAGCCTGGGCGACAGAGCGAGACTCCACCTCAAAAAAAAAAAAAAGAATAAGTGGAATTGAATTGAACCCAGTAACTCTTACGCTGGAGACAAACTGCATCCTGTCTTCGTTTTCCTACCTGGAAGTGAGTCCTGGCTTTTGCCCAAGTGAAATAATGGAAAAGAAAGGAATGTTGGAGAGTCTCAGGTCTGGACCTTAGCTATGAATTCAGCACAATCACAGAATGTTGAGATAGAGGAAACTATTTTAGAGATCAGTTGATCAGTTTTTAATTATTAAATAAAAGCATGAATGAGGCAGTGAAGTAACTTACCCAAGGTCACACAGTGGGGATGCTACAAGAAATGAGAATGAACATTTATCATTTCCCAGTGAGAACAGTTTCCGTTGTGCCCAGACCTTCAAAGATTAACCTTCATACCAAAGTTTTTGCCTACTTGAAAATTGTATTTAAGTACATAGATCTTGTGAGTGAGTCTATTGCAGGAATGTTATATACATAATTGAAATTATCTCTATTTCACATTTGTATATTTGTCCATTAAAACTTGCATAATTAAAGAAATGTAAAATATAATTGAGATAATCAGACATCTGTTTTCTTTAATAAACCTTAATCTTGAATAGATAATATGGTTAAATGATTTCAAAAAGATAATATACTTACATGACTTAAAGTCACAGCTACCGGATTGTGTGTTCGGAGGAGTCTTACTCCTACCCTTGCCGCCCCCCGCCCACTGCTGCCCTCTAGAGGTACAGTTTTCGTGGTTTCTTTTTATCCTTCAGGCGTTTCTTTATGAGAATGTAACCAAATACAAATATATATTCTCGTTCTGTACTCCACTTTGCCTCCACAAAAGGCAGCATTCCGTGTACACTATCTTGTCTTTTTATCCTGCTTTTATTTATTTGTTATTATTTTAATAGAGGTGAGACCTCACTATGCTCTTCAGGCTGGTCTCAAACTCCTAGGCTCAAGCGATTCTCCCACTTCAATCTCAAAGTGCTAGGATTACAGGTGTGAGCACTGCACCCAGCCATATCCTGTTTTTTAAAAATTTTCTGGCCAAGTGCGGTGGCCCCCGCCTGTCATCCCAACACTTTGGTAGGCCAGGCTGGGCAGATTGCTTGAGCTCAGTTCATGACCAGCCTGGGCAACATGGTGAAACCCTGTCTCTACCAAAAATACAAAAAATTAGCCAGGTGTGGCGGTGCACACCTGCAGTCCCAGCCACCCAGGAGACTGAGGTGAGAGGATCACTTGAGCCTGGGAGGCAGAGGCTGCAGTGAGCCAGGGTCGTGCCGCTGTGTTCCAGCCTGGGTGACAGAGTGAGACTCCATCTCAAAAACAACAAAAAAAAGGTTTTTTTTTTGGCCTAGAGGTATTTCCATATACTTTATATGCTTAGAGATCTTTTTCTTTTTTTTTGAGACAGAGTCTCTCTGTCACCCAGGGTGGAGTGCAATGGCGCAATCTCAGCTCTGCCTTTTGGGTTCAAGCAGCTCTCCTGTCTCAGCTTCCCTAGTAGCTAGGATCACAGGCGCCTGCCACCATGCCTGGCTAATTTTTTTATATTTTTAGTAGAGATGGGGTTTTACCCTGGTGGCCAGGCTGGTCTCGAACTCCTGACTTCAAGTGATCTGCCTACCTCTGCCTCCCAAAGTGCTGGAATTACAGGCGTGAGCCACCACACCCAGCCACAGTTTTAGTTTTTACACTGAAATTATTCATGCTGCTTCTGTCTTATACTGTTGTGGGTTCTTGATTTATAGTGTTTTGGGCTTCATTTTCACACAACTTGGAATGTGCGGGTTTTCTCTGTTCCCTGGTTTCACTGAAGATGTCGTTTGTAATGAGGGATGTGCCTACGTCTGTGTGTGTCGTTTGTAATGAGGGATGTGCCTACGTCTGTGTGCGCGTATGTGTACGCAGCTGGTATTCGTTCCTATGACTCTGTATTGGTTTTTAGAAGTGGGAAAATGTGGGGCTAGGCTATCACTATGCTCTTTCCAGAAATGGAACCTGCTAGATATTAATTTTTATTTACACAAATTGTAATTTGATCCTTTAAATCGGAGAGGGAATTGGGTAAGTAAAATTCTAAATTATTAAATCGACACATCAGTTTTGTTTTGCAGTAGTAACGTTTTGTTAAAATGAGCGAATTGGTTATCACATTCTCAGCTTTTAGGAAGGTGAGCTAAATGCTTAGCATTTTTCTGAAACCTTTGGATACAGTCAGGACAAGAGAGAGGTGACTGTGCCCAGCTTTATCACCTCTGGCCAGGTTTCTAGTGTTTTTTGTTTGTGTGTACTCTATTTAATTGAATGATTGCTTTGGACATTTTCTGTTCTGGGGGCAAAAGCCCATTGAAGATGGGCTGGGCTCAGTGGCCAGTGGCTCATACCTTCAATACCTATACTTTGGGAGGCTGAGGCAGGAGGATTGCTGGAGGCCAGGAGTTCAAGACTGGCCTGGGCAACATAGTGAGACCCTGTCTCCACAAAAAAACAAAAAAATTAGGCAGGCATGATAGCACGCTCCTCTAGTCCTGGCTCCTCGGGAAACCGAGGTGGGAGGATCCCTTGAGCCCAGGAGGTCAAGGCTGTAGTGCTCTGTAGTCACACCAGTGTATTCCAGCCTGGGTGACAGATGGAGACCCTGTCTCAAAAAATAAAAATAATAAAAAAAAAGAAGATGGAGATGATGAAAGGATTGAAGGATACTTATTGCTTAGTCAGAAATATAGGGCTGTGGGCTGGGTGTAGCGGCTGACACCTGTAATCCCAGCACTGTGGGAGGTCGAGGCGGGAGGATCAGCTGAGCCCAGGAGTTCAAGATCAGCCTGGGTAGCTGTAGACACAAAAGTAGTCTCTACAAAAAAATACAAAAAATAAGCCAGGCGTGATCTTGTGTAACTGTAGTTCCACCTACTGGGGAGGCTGAGTGGGGGGATTGCTTGAGGCCAGGAGGTCAAGGCCTGTAGTGAGCCATGATCATGCCACTGCACTCCAACCTGGGCATCAGAGCAATACCCTGTCTCATGGGGGCGGGGGTGGGGGGAAGAAAAAGAAAAGAAACACAGGGCTATGGGAAAATACTCCTTTATTTCCTCTCTCCAGTGTCTGTCAAAGCTCAGAGGGATGAGAAGATTGCCGTTCAGGATTACGTACTCTCGAAT
Organism: Chlorocebus sabaeus; assembly: GCF_047675955.1. NCBI lineage: Eukaryota > Metazoa > Chordata > Mammalia > Primates > Cercopithecidae > Chlorocebus > Chlorocebus sabaeus. Next base: position 1,814,669 of record NC_132919.1, read on the forward strand.
CTCATCGTAACCAGAGCAGTGAGCCAGTGCGGAAATAGCTTTCTTGTAGTGACTTCTACCTCACAGGGCATTTCACAGCAGTGCTTTCTCCTCTGTTGAGAAAGGAAGCACAGTCTGTACCAGCAGGTAGAGAACTAAAGTTCATTTTGTATCCTCCCAGCACCTAATCCAGAACTTGTGCCATGTGAGGTGACCAGTACAATTACTTAAGTGTTGCCCACAAATAGGCAGGAATTCCAAAATGTGCATTGAAATTGTCTTGGCCCGGCACGGTGGCTCACTCCTGTAATCCCAGCACTTTAGGAAGCCGAGGCTGGTGGATCACCTGAAGTCAGGAGTTCGAGACCAGTCTGGCCAACATGGTGAAAACCCGTCTCTACTAAAAATACAAAAATTAGCCAGGCGTGGTGGCGGGTGCCTATAATCCCAGCTACTCGGGGGGCTGAGGTTTCAGTGAGCTGAGATTGCGCCCCCTGCCCTCCAGCCTGGGCAACACAGCGAGACCCCATCTCAGGAAAAAGAAAAAATAAATTGTCTGATATTTATAGAATTTTCAAAGTGTGAGAAATAAAACTTCAGACATAATTTATACTTCGTACTATATTGAATTAGATTATTTTAAAATCTCTATAATTTACCACGGTATTTTTGTCTGCATGTATAATTTCCATGTACCTATACTATGGATAACAGTATTTTACGTTGACTAAAGTTTGTTACACAATACTTAGTTATTAGTGTTACTTATTATTGAAATACACTAGTTGGAATTTCCTTCAGCCTGATTTCATCCATTTTCTGCCAAGAGGCAATTGTAATTATTGGATTGACTCTTGTACATATTGTTTGTAGTTGTTAAGAAAGTACTTACCGGTAGAAATTGAATTTTTTGTTGCCCTTATTCTCCATTGTCTATTTAGCTAATTTTTCTCTGCAATGGCTCAGTTACCCATTATAATGATGAAAATGATAGGTGTGAGCACAAGTTATTTGAGGAGCTAAGAGTCTGCTCTGAAATATCCTATTTGGTCCGGGCGTGGTGGCTCACGCCTGTAATCCCAACACTTTGGGAGGCCAAGGCGGGCGGATCACCTGAGATCAGGAGTTTGAGACCAGCCTGGCCAACATGGTGAAACCCTGTCTTTATAAAAATACAAAAATTAGGGCCAGGCGCGGTGGCTCATGCCTGTAATCCCAGCACTTTGGGAGGCTGAGGCGGGTGGATCACGAGGTCAAGAGATTGAGACCATCCTGGCTAACATGGTGAAACCCCGTCTCTACTAAAAAGAAATATAAAAAATTATCCAGGCGTGGTGGCGGGCACCTGTAGTCCCAGCTACTTGGGAGGCTGAGGCAGGAGAATGGCACGAACCCAGGAGGCAGAGCTTGCAGTGAGCAGAGATCGTGCCACTGCACACTCCAGCCTGGGCGACAAAGCCAGACTCCGTCTCAAAAAAAAAACAACAGGCTGGGCGCGGTGGCTCAAGCCTGTAATCCCAGCACTTTGGGAGGCCGAGACGGGCGGATCACGAGGTCAGGAGATCGAGACCATCCTGGCTAACACGGTGAAACCCCGTCTCTACTAAAAATACAAAAAACTAGCCAGGCGTAGTGGCGGGCGCCTGTAGTCCCAGCTACTCAAGAGGCTGAGGCAGGAGAATGGCGTAAACCTGGGAGGCGGAGCTTGCAGTGAGCTGAGATCTGGCCACTGCACTCCACCCTGGGCGACAGAGCAAGACTCCGTCTCAAAAAAAAAAAAAAAAAAAAAAACAACAACAAAAGAAAACCCCAAAAATTAGCCGGGTGTGGTGGTGGGCGCCCGTAATCTACTTGGGAGGCTGAGGCAGGAGAATCGCTTGAACCTGGGAGGCAAAGGTTGCAGTGAGCTGAGATCGCACCACTGTACTCCAGCCTGGGGAACAAGAGCGAAACTTACCATAATGTTGACCTGTCTTATTGGAATGGTTTGATTTGCAGGTGACACAAAGCAGAAGATGTATCAGAAGTTAAGTCTCTGCATCACTGCTTTGGGGCGTAATTTAATTTTTGGGAGGATTTTTACTTAGCTGTAGACCGAATTTTCTCGGTCTCGTGGCCCGCTGCTGTGCTGCCGTGCATTCCCTGGAAGGTAGCTGTTGCTGTGTAGAATGCGCTGATTTTGTCCATTTGGCTCTGGGCCGTCTCTTGTCTCTTGTGCCAGATTTGCGCATCTGGTCCAGAGCAGGAGTTAAGGATTGGCTCTAGTAAGTGGATTAGTAGCTTTTCCTAATTACCAGATCTCATAACTAGAGTTGCGGCTGCCAGAATTGGTTGTTCACAGTTCACAATTACCAAGATGATGATGAAGTACATGGATCTAGTCATAAAAGGCTCAGTTCAGGATGATGTCCTGCTTTCCAGCTGTGCGATTTGAGCAAGTTACGTGGTTCCTCGAACCCAGCGTTCTCATCTGTTAGAGGGTATGATAATAGTGTCTACATCACAGGGCTGGCAGGCACTGTAGGGATGCATGTACTTGCATTCTCCTGAATGCAGTACCTGAAGCAGGGTAAGCACTCAAAAAAGGGTCGCTATTATTCATACATATTATAGGGCTTGATTGGAGACTGGTTAAACATGCTGTGCTTCATTGAATCTCAGAATCCAGTGATCACAAGACTGTACCGTTGTATTATGTACTACTAAAAGGAGGTGATGGTAAGACATTAATTTACATGGAAAAAATGTGGATCTTAGAATAGGTAAACTAAGGTAAGTCACATTTTTAAAAGTTGTGGTAAAATGTACCTAACATGAAATTTGCATTTGACCATTTTTAAGCATACAGTTCAGTGACATTAAGTCCATCAGCATTGTTGTTGTACAGCCATCATCACCATCCATCTTCGGAACTTTTTCGTCATCCCAAACCGAAACTCTCATGCCCATTAAACACGAGCCCTCCATTCCCCACTCCCGCCAGTCTCTGGTAACCCCTCTTCTACTTTCTGTCCCTGGGAATTTGTCTATGGTAGATCCCTCTTACGATTTAGCTACATTTTTTTTTTGAGACGGAGTCTCGCTCTGTCGCCCAGGCTGGACTGCAGTGGCCGGGGCTCAGCTCACTGCAAGCTCCGCCTCCCGGGTTCACGCCATTCTCCTGCCTCAGCCTCCTGAGTAGCTGGGACTACAGGCGCCTGCCACGGTGCCCAGCTAATTTTTTTGTGTTTTTAGTAGAGACGGGGTTTCACCGTGTTAGCCAGGAGGGTCTCGATCTCCTGACCTCGTGATCTGCCCACCTCAGCCTCCCAAAGTGCTGGGATGACAGGCGTGAGCCACCACACCCGGCCTGATTTAGCTACATTTTTATAGAAATTGAATCTATGTGATCAGCAAGATTGGATGACCACGTCCTTTTCAACAAGGTTCTTAAACAAGCAGACATGATCTGAGGAGGGAATTTTCTAGTTTAGAGATTTTGGAGGGAGGGAGGAAGTGAGAGGGAGTGTAGCAGGGTCTTATGTATTTTTATGGTACTCTTCTATTTTTGAATGTTTACATCTTTATTCTCTTGAATATAATTCATGAAGCAGGTAAAGATACAGCTTTTGTTCTATTTCTTTCCAACCACTTAGCCCCAGTACTATTTCCTGAGCAACTCATCTTTTTCTACTGATTTTAAAAAAGGTTCACTACAGAATTTTAGACTGTTCCTTCACGAGATGCCTCGTCAGAGAAGAGCAGTTTTCCTTTGCAATTTTATGTGACACTTTGTAAATTCAGAGATAATGGAAAAGCCAAAATGTAAACACAAAAATTTCACTGTCAATAATCTGGCTCTTTTTCTATGTAAATAAGGTCTCTCAATTCTTCTCTCCATAGGAAGAACTAAACGGTTCCATTTAACCTTTTTAATTTTATGCTAAATTTATTTTACTCTAATGGCACCACCACCTCTCATTTAGTCGTGCCAGTTAAGAGTAATATTGGCAGAAGTAAATTAAATCAGTGTGTAACGTGCCCGTTTGAGTTAGGACCTTGGAAAACGCAGCAGGAACGCAAACTCATCAGTTGGAGAGGGCAGAGACAGGGTGGCAGGTGGGAAGCCCTCCCAGCTGTGGGTACCATTTTTGTTCTTAGGGCACTCTAGGACATTTTTTTGAGTTGCCTTTGTGTGCTGCAAGTACCCTTGGTGAGCTGCCCAGATGAGGCTGACTTCTGCCTTTTAGAGCCAGTCGCTAAGGCAAAGTCAAATTCCACAAATCTGTTATTTCACAAAATGAGGTGTATTTTACAGTTTTCACGTTCATCAGCTCCATCAACATTTGTGTAAAGAGTGATGGGTAAATACATACTCTTATGGTGGCATTTCTTATTTTCTGCTTCAGACACGCTCATTTCCCCCCTTTCCTTTTAATCTGCCTGTTTCCTTGACACACCTGCTTCTGAACCCCATTGTCATCTCTCCCTGCTGTGACGGTTCACCAGCACTTCACGGTACCAGAGACTCTTTCAACTTGCGTTTTCCACCAACTGTCAGTTGCAAAATAAGGTTGCTTTGTTTGGGAGGGAGAGGGTAGAATCCTTTCTGAATGTCTCCTTTTCCTTTGAAGCAGGAGCACTTCAGAGACAATTGAACTGCTTTTAGGTTTTTCTTACCACCCAGCTTTTTCTTCTGATTGATCCTGCGGTGAACACACGGTTCGGTTGATGACATCGATTTGTTGCTATGGAAATAGTGGTAATGTCCCAGATTCAACCCAGTGACTTTACTGCAGGTTGTTGCAGGAGAAATGGGCAAGGCTTTAGGGGAGAACCTCATTAAAACTGAAGGCTATCAATTCTAAGCAGGTGAAAGGTAGATGGAGCCAACCTTTTGTGTAATGACAACACAAAGTGAACCCCTAGCAGATGCACTGCGTGCCGTTGAATGCCTCAGCGTGAATTCTAACCCATGGGAGTCTTTGACAAAATAAAAAAATTTACACTTTCCCAGAGCATTTCTTCCACCCCAGTTTAAATCTCTTAACCCAAATCCTTTGCACTAAAATGAGCTTTCCGTCTTGGTCTTCAGGACATGGGCAGCCACAAGCAGCACCTCCAGCGTCAGCAGGCAGCCCAGCGGCAAGCAGCAAGCCCCAGCAACAGCACGGAAGCTCGGGAGCGGGTAAGACGCCTCATGAGGGCACGCGCTGACCATGGGCGTCAGACTTGGGAATCATGTTTTGAAATTTAATCTGGGACTAAAGGGAGTTTTCCAGATGCCATTCATTACAGGGTTGTGTCTTGCAAAGGATAATCCTGATTCATATTTTAGAGTATGTGATTGAAAAAATGATTAAAGATTGTCTTTTTTTTTTTTTTTTTTTTTTTTTTTTTTTGAGGTAGGATCTTGCTCTGTCACCCAGGCTGGAGTGCAGTGGTACCATCACAGCTCATTGCAGCCTTAACCTCCCAAGTAGCTGGTACTGTGGGCACATGCTGCCGTGCCTGGCTAATTTTTTTGTAGAAATGATGTCTTACTATGTTGCCCTGGCTGGTCTCAAACTCCTGGCCTCAAGCAGTCCTCTGTCCTTGGCCTCCCAAAGTGCTGAGATTATAGGTGTGAGCCAGTGTCCAGCCAAAGATAGTCTTTTAAGGATACTTAATAGTCAGACTTTTTTAAAAAAAAAAAAAATGAAATTGATACATGCTTCTGTGTTCATAGTTTACCACGTAGTTTCTTAGTTCCCACCTCTTCAGGTTTTACAGCCTCGGACTTCCTGCGAATTTGCATTCCTTTTAAGTTCTTGCCTCAGGACCCACTTAGTAAATTTGGTTTGTCCGTCTCCAAGTTTCCCATTTTGGGCCTCGTGGGTGTTTATCGTTTGCTTGAAGACAGTATTACTTATACTGGTCATAGGTTCTCCTTCTCAGTTTCATGGATGAGAAATTATTTCTTCATTTACTTTTCTCTGAGCAGGTCCTGAGAGGCCCTAATGACATCATTTTGTTTACTTTCTGGCCTTTACTTTAGGAACCTCTTGATCTGGGAAGTCACCGTCGAAAATTTGGATTTGTAGAATGTGGTTGGATTTATTTTTAGAGGTCCTTTTTTCTGTCACGGCTTCACATACACCTCCTCTCCTCCCCTCAACTATTAGTTTCTATTTTTCAGTGCTAAGATTCTAAGAAAAGCGAGGTTAAGACGTCACTAATGTGTCTGTGAAACTTTCAGGACTTTTCCCCCGTTGGCCTCCGTTGTTTTTAATCTGCCTCGCAATGTCTGTCTACCTCTCTCGCTCTTACGAGCTCTCTCTCTCTCTCGCTCTTACGAGCTCTCTCTCTCTCTCCTTTTATAAGTGGATCTATTTATACACAACTCTCAAATAATATGCTGTTGGCCAGGCGTGGTGGCTTATGCTTATAATCCCAGCACTCTGGGAGGCCGAGGTGGGCGGATCACCTGCAGGAGTTCGAGACCAGCATGGCCAACATGGTGAAACCCCATCTCTACTAAAATACAAAAATTAATCAGGCGCGGTGGTGTGTGCCTGTAATCCCAGCTACTCGGGAGGCTGAGGCATGAGAATCGTTTGAACCCAGGAGGTGGAGGTTGCAGTGAGCCAAGTTCGCACCAGTGCCCTCTAGCCTGGACAACAGAGTGAGAGTCTGTCTCAAAAAAAAAAAATACACACACGCACACTTTTGAAGAGGGTGGTGAAATAGACTCTGACGTGGTAAATAATCATTTCCTTAGGCTGATATACAAATAGTACATTATTCCTCTCTCTCCCTCCACAGAATTATTTTTCTGGTTGTCTGTCTTTGCCTTATATTAAAATACATTTTAAAAAATCTGGGCTGGGCACAGTGGCTTACACCTGTAATCCCAGCACTTTGGGAGGCCAGGGCAGGGAGGATTGCTTGAGCCCAGGAGTTTGATACCAGCCTGGACAACATAGTAAGATCCTATCTCTATAAAAAATTTTTTTAAAGAATCAGCTGGGCGTAGTGGTGCACGCCTATAGTCCCAGTCATTTGAGAAGCTGAAGTGGGAGGATTGTTTGAGCTCAGGAATTTGAGACTGCAGCGAGCTAAGATCATGCCACTGCACTCCAGCCTGGGGGACAGAGCAAGACCTTGTCTCAAAAAAATGAAAATCAGTTAATGTTCCCTAAACTATGTAGTGAAAGAAAATGAACTGGATATGTACAGAGGAGAAGCTACCCAGCATGAAATAAATTGGATGAATGGATGCTTGTGTGTGTTTTATAAAATTATAAATTATGTATGGGTATACACATGTATTCTACAAAGGACATGCGTTTCCGTACACAGTCTTGAGGTAATTACTGTTGTGTGTGTATTGATCTCTCTCGACTCCCCAGTTAGAACAGAAAATGTTAACCCTGGAACACTCCTATGTATATTTTTTACTAATTACTACGAGTGCCTAGAAGGGTGTGGTACGTGCTGTGGAAACTCAGTAAATAAATACTGGATAGATGGTGTATTGATCCTTTTAGCCAAATTCTATTCTGAAAAAATGTTTTGATATAGAGGGTATGAAATCACTGAACTAAATTATATTTTCTGAATTTGGAGGTTGAGTTTTGCAGACACGTGGTGCGTTTAAAAGAACGCATCTGATCCCTGTGGCTTCCCGGTGCCGGGCAGCTGCTCAGGTTTGGATTAAGGAGGCGGAAGGGTCTTAGTGGTCACCCGCTTACGTGTCTTGACCAGAACTGATTCCTGCCCTTCGCACCCGACTCAACTCATTCTTACGGACTTCACTCTAGACTTTTTAGTCCTCTAGACGCGTGGAGATCTGGGAGTTGTCTGGGGATTCGGAGGCAATCTATTTGTGATAGGTCCTTTACGTCCTGTCTTTCCTCTTGCTTTTTTTCTTATGTGACTAGTGCCGTGCCGTCAGTTTTACCAGTTACGAAACTTGATTTCCTTTTTCTGACCCGTTACCTTGCCCATTGAGGCAAGAGAAGTGTGTAAGAGGGCGGCCTTCAGAAAGAACAGTGTCTGGATTCATTACCATTATTTTTTTATTTTTTATTTTTATTTTTTATTTTTTTGAGACGGAGTCTCGGTCTGCCGCCCAGGCTGGAGTGCAGTGGCCGGATCTCAGCTCACTGCAAGCTCCGCCTCCCGGGTTCACGCCATTCTCCTGCCTCGAGACTCCCGAGTAGCTGGGACTACAGGCGCCCGCCACCTCGCCCGGCTAGTTTTTTGTATTTTTAGTAGAGACGGGGTTTCACCGTGTTCGCCAGGATGGTCTCGATCTCCTGACCTCGTGATCCGCCCGTCTCGGCCTCCCAAAGTGCTGGGATTACAGGCTTGAGCCACCGCGCCCGGCAGATTCATTACCATTATTACCTTGACCTCGGGGCTGACGTCAGCAAACGTAACAGTGAGCGTCTGTGTGCGCAGCCTTCGTTCTAGATTGCTTTTCCAGCCTCCAGCCTCAGTCTCTATTTGATCTGCGTATCTCTTGCATGCTACAAAGGAAAAGCTTTGCCTCTCATGTTATAGGATTTCACTAGTGGCACCTCAAAAATTTAGAGTTATTGTAAAGCTTACTATAAAAAAGCTAAGTAGAATAATAATACTCCTTTTTGTTTGCGTTTGTTTTTTAAGGTTCCACTGTTTCTAAGGCTTATGGTGCTTCAAAGACATTTGGGAAAGCTGGAGGTCCCAGCCTGTCAAACACTTCTGGGGGAACACAGTCCAAAGTGGTGCCCATTGCCAGCCTCACTCCTTACCAGTCCAAGTGAGTTATGCATAGAATAAGTTCAGAGTGTGCTTACGGAATCATAGAAGCTGTTATGGACTCTTGAGTTATTTATGGGCAAACTTCAGGGTCACCACCAAATAGAATGGGTTTACTCTTTTTTTTTTTTTTCTGAGGAGGAAAGGGGTACAGATTGTGGCAACTTTTAACTCTTGTTGGAAAATATAGCAATAGCAATCTGCCATAGCCTGTGAGGTTTCATTCATTTTGAAAGAATTTGAAATTTAAAATATTTAGTGCTTAATCAGTTGGTAGTCTTATGAGTAAAAATAAATATTTCTGATAATTCAAAAGGCATTTACTCTTCTCCTATAAACAGGTGACTTCGTCTTTGGTTTAGTTGGCTAAAATAATCTGCAGAATTTGTATTAACCACATTGACATACCCTGAGCCTATATTTCATTTATATGACTTTTTTCCACTAAAAATTAATTTGAAGCTGGGTGCAGTGGCTCATGCCTGTCATCCCAGCACTTTAGGAGGCTGAGGTGGGTGGATCACCTGAGGTCGGGAGTTCGAGACCAGCCTGGCTGACATGGTGAAACCCTGTGTCTACTAAAAATACAAACATTAGCCAGGTGTGGTGGCGGATTCCTGTAATCCCAGCTACTCAGGAGGCTGAGGCAGGAGAATCGCTTGAACGCGGGAGGCAGAGGTTGCAGTGAGCGGAAATCGCGCCACTGCACTCTTGCCTGAGTGACAGAGTGAAATTCCGTCTCACAAAATAAATACACGAAATAAAGTTATTTGAATAGTTAAAAATTAGAGTTCTTTTTTCAGAGTCCTTCCAGATATGTTTACATTTATTCTTCAATACTCTGTAATGTAGGAAAGATATTTTTCCCTGTGAAATTATAAGTAAGGTACCTAATGTGTCCTGTGCCTCCTTTTTCCGTGCGTCTCTCCAAGGTCATGCTGCTTCGGCGTGTTCTCCCTGATGGTCCACCGACATCGTGGATTTCTATTCAGGGTACATTAGGAGTGAGACAGAAGTTTGACACCAGTTATATCAGTTCCCATAATTGAAAACCATGGCAAAATATAATTGCTGGTGTTACTGTATTTTCCAGCTTAGAACCTTTCATTAAGGGGATATTGTTGCCTTGGTGATGCTTTTTGGAGAAGGGAGAGAGTTTATAAATTTACTTATTTGACAGGAGAATGAGTTAGTATTAAATCACCTTGCGTGTTTTACTATTTGCTTATTCTGTAAACTGTCAAACCGATGTGTCATCTTGGGGTTTTAATTAGCTGGATTAAAATACAGGTTGGAAAATGGAATATGTGTTTGAAGACGAGAAAGGCTGTAGGTAGATGATTTCTTACTTGATCTTTTCTAAGGAAGACTCCAAACACTAATATAATCGATTTGGTTTGTAGGTGGACTATTTGTGCTCGTGTTACCAACAAAAGTCAGATCCGTACCTGGAGCAACTCCCGCGGGGAAGGGAAGCTTTTCTCTCTCGAACTGGTTGATGAAAGTGTGAGTACTTGTCACGTGGGGAAGTGAGAGTAGTAGGACTCTCTGAGAAACAAAAAGCTCAGCTCTGCGGGCCTATGAGGTGAAAAATAATAGTAGGCCAGAGACAAGCATGATTGTTATTGTGCTTTTCCCTCTGTCTTTTGATGCTGTCTGGAGTAGAGGGTTAAGGTCATAAATAAAATCTTTGATCTCAGATACAGTGTTTGTAGCAGTAGAAAGCAGTTTTCTAAATGTGTAAGTAGCCCCATGGGCAGGAGGGACTGGAGACCGTCTGATTTGCTGGCAGGTGCAGTCAGAGCACTGGGAGGCGATGCGTGCTTGTGAGCACAGTGCAGCTTTGGGCCACTGCAGAAGGCACACAGTTGTGACCTTGGTACAGAAATGGTTTTGTGGGAAATGGGCTCTGACTGTGCACATTCTTTATTTGCTTTATTTAAACTAAACCAAACCATGACAGTGAGACAAAATTCCTATCCCATGGAAGCATGACAGTCTTGATAGCTGTTCATCTATTAGTTTTGTTAATAATTCCTGAAATTGCCGGGCATGGTGGCTCACGCCTGTAATTCCAACACTTTGGGAGGCCAAGGTGGGCAGATCACTTGAGGTCAGGAGTTCGAGACCAGCCTGGCTAGCATAGTGAAACCCCGTTTATACTAAAAATACAAAAATTAGCCAGGTGTGGTGGCAGGTGCCTGTAGTCCCAGCTACTTGGGAGGCTGAGGCAGGAGAATCGCTTGAACCCAGGAGGCAGAGGTTGCAGCCAGCCAAGATTGTACCACTGCACTCCAGCCTGGGCAACAGAGCAAGACTCCATCTAAATGATGATGATGATAATAATAATAGTAATTCCTAAAATGTACTTCAGCATTCTTTTCAAACTTCTGCAGATTTCCTGTTTGTTCAAACTCCCAAAGGGGGAGAAAAAAAGTAGATGTCGTTTTTTTTTTTTTTGAAAGTTGATATAACAGCCAGAATGTTTGAATGTGTGATGGCAGAATCAATAATAGAACCTAATTTTTTTTTTTTTTTTTTTTTTACAAATTATTGCTCCAGTGTGTGGTGGTTGGCTAAAATTTCTTGTCCACCTGTAACATTCTGGCTGACAGAAAAGCAAAAGTGAAAATCAGATCACAAGCAACTTGAAAACATGACCTATTCTGACATTTTTGGCAACGGCCCCGAATGTGAAGTGGTTTGTCACTGCGAGGGCAGCTGAAGGGAGCTGGAGAATCACCCCCGTGCAGCACCTTCCTCGTGGGCTCCGGGCCTGTCCCTCAGTATTCAGCGGTTTTTGGTTTTTATTGTCAGGATAAATTGAACTCATCATTGCCCTTTCGTGCTGTTGTGTTTCTCAGTTGAGGCTGATGCAGCATGATTATGGGATCAGCTAGTTGAAATTCTCATTCTTCAGCGGGGCCAGTGACTTGAATGAGTGACTGTAAAATGCGGGTTCCTGGGATGTCCGTAGCCCTGTCTGGGCCCCGTTTGTGTGTGTGCCCCTGCTCTCGAGATGTCACTTTGGTGCTGGGGTGACCTGTGTTCAGTCCCAGTGTCACTTGGTGCTGGAGTGACCTGTGTTCAGTCCCAGTGTCACTTGGTGCTGGGGTGGCCTGTGTTCAGTCCCAGTGTCACTTGGTGCTGGAGTGACCTGTGTTCAGTCCCAGTGTCACTTGGTGCTGGAGTGACCTGTGTTCAGTCCCAGTGTCACTTGGTTCTGGGGTGGCCTGTGTTCAGTCCCAGTGTCACTTGGTGCTGGGGTGGCCTGTGTTCAGTCCCAGTGTCACTTGGTGCTGGGGTGGCCTGTGCTCAGTCCCAGTGTCACTTGGTGCTGGGGTGGCCTGTGCTCAGTCCCAGTGTCACTTGGTGCTGGAGTGACCTGTGTTCAGTCCCAGTGTCACTTGGTGCTGGAGTGACCTGTGTTCAGTCCCAGTGTCACTTGGTCCTGGGGTGGCCTGTGTTCAGTCCCAGTGTCACTTGGTGCTGGGGTGGCCTGTGTTCGATCCCAGTGTCACTTGGTGCTGGAGTGACCTGTGTTCAGTCCCAGTGTCACTTGGTGCTGGGGTGACCTGTGTTCGATCCCAGTGTCACTTGGTGCTGGGGTGACCTGTGCTCAGTCCCAGTGTCACTTGGTGCTGGGGTGACCTGTGTTCAGTCCCAGTGTCACTTGGTGCTGGGGTGACCTGTGCTCAGTCCCAGTGTCACTTGGTGCTGGAGTGACCTGTGTTCAGTCCCAGTGTCACTTGGTGCTGGAGTGACCTGTGTTCAGTCCCAGTATCACTTGGTGCTGGAGTGACCTGTGTTCAGTCCCAGTGTCACTTGGTCCTGGGGTGGCCTGTGTTCAGTCCCACAGCCCTAACCTGCCCACTTGCCTCTGCAGGGTGAAATCAGAGCTACAGCTTTCAACGAGCAAGTGGACAAGTTCTTTTCCCTTATTGAAGTGAACAAGGTATGGCTGTGCTGACTTTAGAACTGACACGCCCCGGGGTGGAGGCGGATGAGAAGACTCTGGCCCAGGGGAGGGGTGTGTGGTGACAGACCAGGGGTTTCTGTCCAATTTGATGGCAGTCTCAAGTTCTGTGACGTGGCCTCCTGCGCAGGTGTATTACTTCTCGAAAGGCACTCTGAAGATTGCTAACAAACAGTTCACAGCTGTTAAAAATGACTACGAGATGACCTTCAATAACGAGACTTCCGTCATGCCCTGTGAAGACGACCGTCATTTACCCACGGTTCAGTTTGATTTCACGGGGATCGATGACCTCGAGAGCAAGTCGAAAGACTCACTCGTAGGTAAGCTCGTGCATGGGAAGGAGGAGCAGGGAGGACTCGCTTTCTTTGCACTGTACGGGGCAGTGTCAAGACTTCAGTGCTTGCCCTTCACCGTTTGCTGGCATCAGAGTGGAAGCCTTGACCGCCTCCTGCTAACACGTGCCTGTGTTTTAGACGTCATCGGGATCTGCAAGAGCTACGAAGATGCCACTAAAATCACAGTGAGGTCTAATAACAGAGAGGTTGCCAAGAGGAATATCTACCTGATGGACACATCTGGGAAGGTGGTGACTGCCACGCTGTGGGGGGAAGATGTAAGTGCTAGGATGGGGCGGTCAGTACACACAGGAGGAGCTCCCGGAGGGGAGGTGGTCTTGTCCTGTAGAATGGGGTCTTCAGCACACACAGGAGGAGCTCCTTGTGGGGGCGGTTTTGTCCTATGAGTTAGGAGCTTTCACCGTGTAGATGGCAAATATTTGAAATCCTTTATCTTCTGTGAGATTTGCTGTGACTCAAGCTTTACGTGGGGAAACGCTCTTTCCCCCAACTCGAGGAAAGCGGTGATAGTTTCGATGTGTCTCTGAGCAGATTCTCATGTGTGAGGTGTGTCTTGTATAGATTCCATGTACACTGATTACGTTCACTCTACTATTGACTGTTTGCCTTGTTTTCTATCAAAACCTTCTGTGTTCTTCCTGCTAGTGACACTTGTCTATGTCTGATGTTTCTTTTACAGGCTGATAAATTTGATGGTTCTAGACAGCCCGTGTTGGCTATCAAAGGAGCCAGAGTCTCTGATTTCGGTGGACGGAGCCTCTCCGTGCTGTCTTCAAGCACTATCATTGCGAATCCTGACATCCCAGAGGCCTATAAGCTTCGTGGTTGGTAAGTTTTGTGGGGCTAAACAAAGGGTTACTTGAGGCTGGGCTTTGAGAAAAGCTGGTTACAGTCAGTATGTGAGCTCTGCCAAGCAGAAGGCTTCGTTACTGAGTGGTGCAGCTCCTGTGTTTCTTGGACGCATTATGCCTTCCGAGAGGAGGGCTTTAAGGCCCTTAAACTGACAAACCTGTAATCCCAGGACAAACCTAGAGTCGGAGGAGGCAATTAGAATATGAGTGCTGCCTGCTGACCTCCATCCTGCCACAGGAGGGGACGGCCAGGCTTCAGCAGCTGTGCAGTGTGCTGAGGGCGCCTTTCTTTCCAGGGCTTCAGCTCTGGGCCTCTGTGGTGTGGGGGGAACACATGCTTTCTTTCTCTGTCAAGTCTTTGGTGCCGATCACATCTCCTAGTGTGTATTCACTGGACTCTGATCAAGTGTGGTGAGAACAATGGGCTTTTTGTTAGGATTAGATTGCTATTCCCAAAGCACTCAAGGGATGAGGAGAGCCTGTTAAAATCTCCTCACTGTATCTAGCTTTTCAGGACATTCAAACTCTGTCTTAAAAGAGTACTTCAAACTGAAACACGGGATGCAAGGATTGATGTGGTCAGGGAAAACACTTCGCCAGCCCGAGCTTCAGTAATTCCTGTAGCTGTAGTCACGGGGGGTGTGTCGGTTTCCAGCTGTGTCTTAGGATTTAAGCAACTAAAGAATGAGCTCATGTTACCTACTCCTCCTTTGTTTTGACTCATTTGAACCAATGGCACTGGTGTCTGACCAGTTTCCTGAGCCATCTTCTGGAATGTTCAGTCACTAAGCCATCCTCACGAGCACTGTGGGCCACACGTGTCTACCGCACTGCAGGGTCCATTCATAGTCTGACCAGAACTAGCCACAGATTTGGTTTGTTCTTGTTGCTTGATTTTCTTTCATGCTCTGAAGCTCCACCCCAGGTTAATTGCATTCCCACATTAAGGTCTTCATATTTTACTTGCCAATAATCATGATCCTAGTCAACATAAAAAGCACAGCTGTGCCCAGAATAAAATAACTTGGCATTGATCAAAGACAAGTTCAGTGCACACACGCTATCTGGACAAGGATTAGAGATGTTTAGATCTTGGCCATAACAGTGTAGAGTTTTTACTGTAAGAAGGGCTACCTCTCTCCTTGCTCTTGCTTGTCACCCCTCCTGACGAGTGGTCTTTGGTGGCAAATGTGTCCTTGGAGCTTTCGAAACTGTAAACTTGTGTAGCTAGTAGTGGTGAAACAGATTTATGGGCCTTGCTGTGCCCCTGTGAGGGATTTAGCTGCTGACCTGACAGGAGAAGGCAGTTGTCTGCAGCTTAGGGCACCATCCATTCTGTTCGATGGTCTCTGTTTCGGGAGCCTGTTCTTTGTGTGGTTACCCACCGTCGGATGGTGTTTGGCACGCCTTTCATCTCAGGCCGGCTCCTCTCTGCCACAGCTGTGATCCTGAGCACTTTCTCCTTGGCCCCTTTTCCTTCATGTCAGTTGATGTGTGATCAAGAAGTACAATCAATTTTCATAATTTAATACAAATTAATTTAACTTCAGTATTAGCAAAAGTAAAATTTCACTAAGAAAGTAAATCTACAAGAAAAAAGATAGGCCGGGCGCGGTGGCTCACGCCTGTAATCCCAGCACTTTGGGAGGCGGAGGTGGGCGGATCACAAGGTCAGGAGATCGAGACCATGGTGAAACCCCGTCTCTACTAAAAACAGAAAAAATTAGCCGGGCGCAGTGGCGGGCGCCTGTAGTCCCAGCTACTCGGGAGGCTGAGGCAGGAGAATGGCGTGATCCCGGGAGGCGGAGCTTGCAGTGAGCCGAGATTGCGCCCCTGCACTCCAGCCTGGGCGACAGAGCGAGACTCCGTCTCAAAAAAAAAAAAAAAGAAAAGAAAAGAAAAAAGATAATGCCTTCTGATTAGTTGCTCTGGTTTATAAAATCTTGTGGACCAGGCACGGTAGCTCACGCCTGTAATCCCAGCACTTTGGGAGGCCAAGGTGGGCAATTGTTTGAAGCCAGGAGTTCAAGACCAGCCTGGCCAACATGGTGAAACCTTGTCTCTACAAAAAACAAAAATCAGCCGGGCGTGGTGGCACGTGCCTGCAGTCCCAGCTAACTCGGGAGGCTGAGGCATGAGAATCACTTGCTAGGAGGTGGAAGTTGCAGCGAGCCAAGTTAGTACCACTACCCTCCATCCTGGGTGACAAAGCAAGACTCTGTCTCAAAACAAAAAAAAAACACTTTTGGCTTCTGTATGAGGCATAGGAGGCCTTTCATGGAAACCCTTTTGCTATCACGGTATATTGACTGTCCCGCTCCGTACTGATGCATTTCGGGGAAGATCAGGACGCAGCTGCTGGCTGAGAATGAGCGTTAATAGCCTAAAGGACTAGCCCAGACGGCCACTTTATAGCTTACTGGTTGTTGACTTTCCCGGTTTTTGATTTTAGGCCTGGGGTGGTCCGGCCACTGCCGATAGGCAAGGCTAGTTTAAGAAAGGATTCTTCGGTACTTTGGCAATGATTCTCTTCACCACTGGGGGGCATCAAAGCAACTGGGATTCAAAGAGAGGTCATTCCCTTTCTTCAGTAGACTTTGGGCCAGGAGCAGTGCCTCACGCCCTGAAATCCCAGCACTTTGGGAGGCCGAGGGAGGAGGATTGCCTGAGTCCAGGAGTTTGAGCTCAGCCTGGTCAACATGGCAAGACCCTATCTCTAAAAGAAATTTAAAAATTTTAATGGGCCTGGGCATGGTAGTCCCGGTTACTTAGCGGGGCTAAGGTGGGAGGATCCCTTGAGCTCAGGAGGTCAGAGCTGCCTTGAATCGTGATTGTATCATTGCACTCCAGCCTGGCTGACAGAGTGAAACGCTGACACCATTTTTTTGTTTAATTTAAATATTTAAAAAATGAGAGAATTACGAAGATACTGACTTCAGCCGAGGTGACCGTGACCTGTGTGGAAGCTGGGCGGGTGGTAGGAAACCTGTGTCTAGCGTATAGCAACAAGTCGCGTGTTGAGAAGCACGTCATACATACCGAAGACTCGTCATCCGCTGTTTGTTCCTGTTCTCAGGTTTGACGCAGAAGGACAAGCCTTAGACGGTGTTTCCATCTCTGATCTAAAGAGCGGCGGAGTTGGAGGGGCCAACACCAACTGGAAAACCTTGTACGAGGTCAAATCCGAGAACCTGGGCCAAGGCGACAAGGTACCCGGCATTCCTAACCACCTTCACAGAGGCCTGCAAAGTGTGCAGGAGGATAGACTTCGGAACTTGACTTCCGACACCAGCTGTCAGCGCTGTAATTCTTACCCGGGGCTGTGACCCGAGCGTGACATGGGGGTTGCGATTCACTGGCAAGGGAAGTAGCCAGGTGGGCTCATGGGAGTGTGTGTTAACCCTCAGGGGACTGGAGGCAGGAGCGTCTGAAGAACTCTTAGAGTCAATTCCGAGAGGGATCTTAGAGCAGGGGTGACAGTCGAGCTTTGTGGTATCGTATCAGCTGCCTTCGGGTCCATGTGTCTTTTCTGTGATCCTTCCTGCAAATTAAAGTTCCCACATATCAAAAAGATGTTTTTTGAGATGAGCATTAGTCCAGCTCAGTGTCAGACATGAGGCAGTTTCACGGGTGCTGTTCCTGGCTGTAGAAGACAGTGTATTAACCTCATAGGCTGAGAGCTGCCGGCATTCCCTGACAAGGATTGGCCCTGATATTTGACTTTTAGTTGCAGCTTTTCTTTCAGTGTTTGTATTTAATGACCCTCCTCCCATCTTGATCTAAACCTGTATTCTGCCAGCAGTTGAGTATTTAGATCATTTATTTCTCCTTTATGCTCCTAAAATAGCAATGCCTCTCTTTTATTTTCGTCATATACAGTGTAGGTTTCCTTCCTACTCTCTCGTTTCACTGTACACCCTCATCCATCATTGTCAACAGCAGCTCTTACAGTGCTCTTATAGAACATCTCGAGAATCAAACACTGGACAGATCCTTGTCGTCTGTCATAGGACACCCAGTCTTTCGGTTCTCTGTAATCCCAGCCACCCGGGAGGCTGAGGCAAGTGGATCGCAGGAGCCCAGGAGTTCGACTGAGCAACGTGGGAGACCCCTTCTCTTAAAAACAAAAACTTACTTGCTAAAAAATGCTGACAATCATCTGAGCCTTCAGCAAGTCGTCATCTTCTCGTTGGTGGGGGGTTTGTTTCAGCGTGGATGGCTGGCTGATCACGGCGATGGTTGCTGAACATCAGGGTGTCTTTGTCAGTTTCTTAAAATAAGACAGCAGTGAAGTTTGCCACGTTGGTTGACTCTTCCTTTCACAAAAGATTTCTCCGTAGCAGGTGATGCTGTTTGACAGCATTTTACCCGCAGTAGAACTTTTTCAAATTGGAGTCTGTCCCTCTCAGGTCCTGTCACTGCTTTATCAACCATCGCAAAAGGATTTGCGAATTCTAAATCCTTTGTTGTCCTTTCCACAATGCTCATAGCATCCTCACCAGAAGAGATTTCATCTTGAGAAACCACTCTCCTTGCCCGTCGTAAGGGAGTTACGCTCCTCATCCGTTCAGGTTTGATCCTGAGATTACAGCAGTTCAGGCCCATTTTCAGGCCCCACTTCTGATTCTGGTTCTCTTGTTGTTTTCATCACATCTGCAGGTCCCTCCTCCACCAAAGTCTTGAAGCCTCAGTGTCAACCAAGAGGGTGGGAATCAACTTGTTCCAACTCCTGTCGATGTTGGGATTTCGGCCTTCTCCCATGAATCATGAATGTTCCTTTTTTTTTTTTAAATTTGAGACAGGGTCTCATTCTGTCACTCAGGCCGGAGTGCAGTGGCTTGATGACAGCTCACTGCAGTCTCCACCTCCCAGGCTCCCAAGCTGGGACTACAGGTGCTACCACAACTGGCTAATTGTGTTTTTTGTAGAGATGGCATTTTGCCATGTTGCCCAGGCTGCTCTCAAACTCCTGGGTTCAAGGGATCTCCCTGCCTCAGCCTCCCAAAGTGCCAGGGGTTACAGGCGTGAGCCACTGTGCCCAGCCAACTGTTCTTAATAGCATCTAGAATGGTGAATCCTTTTCAGATTTTCAATTTACTTTCCCCAGATCCATCAGAGGAATCACTCTGGCGGCTATTGCCTCGTGAAATGTGTCTCTTAGACTTAAAAAGTCAAAATTACTCCTTGATCTGCATGGGCTGCAGAATAGACGTTGTTATCAAGCATGAAAACAATATTAATCTCCTTTACTGTGTGTCTCCGTTGAGCCCTCGGGTGAACAGGTGCATTGTCAATGAGCAGTCGTATTTTTAAAGGAATCTCTTTTTCTGAGCAGTAGGTCTCAACAGTGGGCTTAAAACAGTCAATAAACCACACTATAAATAGATATGCTGTCATCCAGGCTTTGAGGTTCTATTTATAAAGCAGAGGCAAAGTAGATTCAGCATAGTTCTTATGAGCCCTAGGATTTTTGACATGGTCAGCGCGCCCTGGCTTCACCTTACAGTCCCCAGCTACATTGGCGCCTAACAGGAGAGTCAGCCTGTCCTTTGAAGCTTTGAAGCCAGGCATTGATTTCTACTGTCTAGGATGAATGTTCTTGATGGCATCTTCTTCCGGAAGACTGTTCTGTCTCCGCCGAACTCGGCTGTTGAGTGCAGCCACCTTCATTGGTGGTCTTAGCTGGATCTTCTGGAGAACTTGCTGTAGCTTCTCCATCAGCACTTGCTGCTTCACTTTCCACTTTTGTTATGGAGACGACTTCTTTCCTTAAACCTCATGAACCAACATCTGCTAGCTTCCATCTTTTCTTCTGCAGCCTTTTTTTTTGAGACAGAGTCTCACTTTGTCACCCAGGCTGGAGTGCAGTGGCACAATCACGGCTCACCTCAGCCTCCGGAGTAGCTGGGACTACAGGTGCACACCACCATGCCCTGACAGTTTTTTGTAGAGACTGGGTCTCACTATGTTGCCTGGCTGGTATCGAACTCCTGGGCTTAGGTAATCCTCTCACCTCTGCCTCCCAAAGTGCTGGGATTACAGGCGTGAGCCACCGCACCCGGCCTCTTCTGCAGCTTTCTCATCTCTCAGCCTTCATAGAATTGAAGAAAGGCGAGGCCTTGCTCTGGATTAGGCTTTGGCTTAAGAGAATGTTGTGGCTTGATCTTCTATCCAGACCACTACCACTTTCTCCATATCAGCAATAAGACTGTTTGCTTTCTTCTTTATGTGTTCAAAGGAGAGAGACAGGAATAGTTAATTGGAGGATCAGTCAGTATACATACAACATTTATCAATGTAAGTTCCCCATCTTATATGGGTGCAGTTAGTGGCACCCCAAAACAACTACAGTAGTGCTGTTAAAGATCACCATAGGCCAGGCGCGGTGGCTCACGCCTGTAGTCCCAGCACTTTGGGAGGCCGAGACAGGTGGATCACCTGAGGTCAGGAAATCAAGACCATCCTGGCCAACATGGTAAAACCCTGTCTCTACTAAAAATACAAAAACTAGGTGGGGGTGGTAATGGCATACGCCTGTAATCCCAGCTACTCGGGAGGCTGAGGCAGGAGAATCGCTTGACCCTGGAAGGCAGAGATTGCAGTGAGCTGAGATCGTGCCACTGCACTCTAGCCTGGTGACAGAGCAAGACTCCGTCTCAAACAAACAAAAAAAACCCCACCATAACAGATATAATAATAATGAAAAAAGGACCAGACATGGTGGCTTACTGCTATAATCCTAGCACTTTGGGAGGCCAGGGTGGGTGAATCACTTGAGGTTTGGAGTTAGAGACCAGCCTGGCCAACATGGCAAAATCCCATCTCTACTAAAAAATACAAAAATTAGCCAGGTGTGGTAGTGCATGCCTGTAGTCCCAGCTACTTGGGTGGCTGAGGCAGAAGAATCACTTGAACCTGGGAGGCAGAGCTTGCAGTGAGCCGAGATCACGCCACTCACTGCACCCCAGCCTGAGCGACAGAGCGAGACTCTGTCTCAAAAAAAAAATATATATATATATATACACACACACATATAATGAAAAAGTTTGAAATCTTGCAAGAATTACCAAAATGTGACAGAGAGACATAAAGTGGGTACCTGCTATTGGGAAAATTGTGCATTTACTTGACCCAGGGGCACCACAAGTCTTCAATCTGTGAAAAATGCCCTATCTGTCAAGTGCAGTAAAGCAAAGCACAGTAAAGTGAGGTGCGCCTGTAGTTGCAGCAGAGAGTATGACCAAACGGCTGTAAGGCCTGAAATGTTTACCGTTCGGCCTCTCACAGAAGCAGCTTGCTGATCCCTGGCCTAAACAAGGAAACGGTGAATCTAGGCCTAGAAATGACTGTCGTGTTTTTAACGCGGGAGGAGTGGCTGATCGTTGCTGTGCTGGGTTTGTGTGGTCCGCATTCTGTATTTCCTAGATCTGTGGCCTTTGGAGGATCAGAGGATCAGGAGAAACAAATCTTTGTCTTTCATACAGTCTTCAAGCAAAGAGGAAACAATTTCACTTTTGATTAACTCAGTCTAGTTTAGAATTAACTCTTTTATTGTTGAGGAATTATATGCCTTAGAACTTGGCTTATTAGAACTTGGCTTATTACTTTCATGGGTTTTGTACTTGGCACATGTGATTTCTAAAACTACAGAATGAATTATTCCCTGTGATCATTTGTGATCTTGAGGACTGGAATATATAAACACTTACCACCTAAACGTAAGGGCAAGCTTTGAACTGCCTCTCAGTCTGATCCCGAGTGGGCTCGGTGCTCCGTGCCTCATGCCATTCTTTTCTCCCGAAGCCGGACTACTTCAGTTCTGTGGCCACAGTGGTGTATCTTCGCAAAGAGAACTGCATGTACCAAGCCTGCCCGACTCAGGACTGCAATAAGAAAGTGATTGATCAGCAGAACGGATTGTACCGCTGTGAGAAGTGCGACACGGAATTTCCCAATTTCAAGTACCGCATGATCCTGTCAGTAAGTAACCTCGGTAGATGAGAACCACGGTTGTGTTCATTGAGGCCGTCCCGTGTGCCAGGCGCTGTGGTCACAACAGTAGAAACAAAGGCATTCCTGGTAGGAAGCCTGCAGGTGAGTAGGTGTGGAAGAGCTTATTCTTCCTCTTTTTCATGCCAGAAAGTGGCGTTGAGATCCCCCAGCTGATTTCAGTCTTTCGTGTATGTCATACAATCATAGCGTCAGTGACACGTGTCTGCTAATAACTGCTATGAAGATAGATTAATTTGAAATGGCATTTTTAGACAGCAGCGATTGTGCTTACACAGCCAGTGCCTGTATTGAGTTATTTTCGTGTGGATCGTCTATTCTCTAGCTTTAGTATCGCTGACTTCAGAGGAACCTGACGGTGTGCTGATGTGAGATTGTTGCTTCTTTGCATTTTAAGAATTGTTTCTTTCTGTTTTAAAAACGTTAAAAAGAAAGTTGTCGAGTTGGGTTTTTACATTTAAAAAAAAAAACAAAACAGAGGTCTCACTCTGTTGCCCAGAATAGAGTGCAGTGGCATCATCACAGCTCACTGTGGCCCCAACCTCCTGAGCTTAAGCAATCCTTCCACCTTGGCCTCCCAAGTAGCTGCGACTACAGGGGTGCACCACCACACCTTTTAAATTTTTAAATTTAAAAATTAAAAAAAATTTTTTTAAATAATTTTAAAAACTGATTTTTTAAATTATTTTATTGTAGAGACAGGGTCTCACTCTGCTGTTCAGGCTGGTCTCAGATTCCTGGCCTCAAGTCATCCTCCCACCTCAGCCTCCCAAAGTGCTGGGATTACAAGCCTGAGCCACTGCACCCAGCCTTAAGGTTTTTATTTTGTTTTGTTTTGTTTTCAACTAGGCAATAATAGCAGTTTAAGAAAAGAGTTTAAGGCCGGGCACAGTGGCTCACTTTTGTAATCCCAGCACTTTGGGAGGCCGAGGTAGGTACATCACCTGAGGTCAGGAGTTTGAGACCAGCCTGGCCAACATGGTGAAACCCCGTCTCTACTAAAAATACAAAAATTAGCTGGGTGTGGTGGTGGGCACCTGTAGTCCCAGCTACTTGGGAGGCTGAGGCAGGAGAATCACTTGAACCCGGGAGGCAGAGGTTGCAGTGAGCCGAGATTGCGCCATTGCACTCCAGCCTGGGTGACAAGCAAAACTCCGTCTCAAAAAAAGAAAACAGTTTCACATTTTTCCAAAAGACGATTTGGCAGGAATGTATCAGAAGCCTTAAAAATGTTCATATTGGCCAGGTGTGGTGGCTTGTGCCTATAACTCCAGCACTTTGGAAGACTGAGGCAGGATGATTGCTTGAGGCCAGGAGTTCAATATCAGTCTGGGCAACATGGCAAGACCCTGTCTCCACAAAAAGTAAAATTAGCTGGCCATGGCGGTATGCACTTGTCCCAACTACTCATGAGGCCAAGGTAGGAGGATCACTTGAGCCTGAGAGGTCAAGGCTGCAGTGAGCTGTGATCGTGACACTGCACTCCAGCCTGGATGACAGAGTCAGACCTTGTCTTTAAAAAATAAATAAGTAAGCTCGGGCACAGTGGCTCGTGCCTGTAATCCCAGCACTTTGGGAGGCTGAGGTGTATGGATCACGAGGTCAGGAGATCGAGACCATCCCGGCTAACATGGTGAAACCCCGTCTCTACTAAAAATACAAAAAAATCAGCCAGGCGAGGTGGCGGGAGCCTGTAGTCCCAGCTCCTCGGGAGGCTGAGGCAGGAGAATGGCGGGAACCCAGGAGGCAAAGCTTGCAGTGAGCCAAGATCACGCCACCACATTCCAGCCTGGACAACAGAGTGAGACTCCGTCTCCAAAAAAAATAATAATAATAATAAGTAAGTAAAATGAAATGTAAGTTTAGCAGGAGAGTTCTACATTAAGGCTCATTTTTTGTAAACTGTAAACTTTTCATTGAACCTAAGATGAAGAAAATTTGTTTTAGTTTATTGAAACATCAGCCTTTCTGTTAAACTCCTCCACGGCACAATCTCCCGCACACTTGTTTGATTTGATATTTGTCACACGTCTGTGTCATTGCAGTTCTTGCCCTATGTAATGAGATATTCGACTTCGTGGAAGGATCGTGCAGGGTAAAGGAAGTGTGAGCCCAGGGTGTGATCCTGTTGCTGTGTATTGAGAGTGCTTTGCGCTTTTAACTGGTTTTGTCACCTTATTTTTCATCATCACGTTCCCTCTATTAAAAGCCTTGTACACATGCAAAATGAAGCTGTAAAATCGTCAAAATGATGCCTTAAAGAAAGTCTACTCTGATTTCTACAAAGGCTTTTACTTTAGCAAGTGGATTCTTTGAGATCCGCTTTCTTCCTTGACTTTCTCCTATTTAATTTTACACCACAGCCCAATGGGAGACACTTGATCGCTGATTTCCTTTGCCAGGTCAATTTGGTGACTGACGGAGGCCCACGGGCAGGCTCTTCAGTTGTCTGGGTGCCCATCTGACAGAGCCGTCTCACGGAACTCCTCCTAGTGACTACAGAGTGGACAATTAAAAATGCAGAGAACTCCCCCGATTCACTCAAAACCCTTCATCCAAAGCCAGCTGCACCTGGACAGGAACTAATCTGAAGAGCCTCTCTCTGTCACCCAGGCTGGAGGGCAATGGCGCGATCTCAGCTCACCGCAGCCTCCGCCTCCCAGGATCAAGTGATTCTCCCGCCTCAGCCTCCTGAGGAGCTGGGATTATAGGCGCATGCTGCCATGCCTGGCTAATTTTTGTATTTTCAGTAGAGACGGGGTTTCACCATGTTGGCCAGGCTGCTTTCAAACTCCTGACCTCAAGTAATCCACCCGCCTCAGCCTCCCAAAGTGCTGGGACTACAGGCATGGTCTCACTGCACCCGGCCCTCTCTGGAAATTATTTTAATAAGTGGAAAAAGAACATTAACCTCTCCCCATCTTCTTAGTGTGTCTTCTTTTTATTATTTCTTTGCTGAAATAATGTAGAATTGTGTTTTTTAGGTAAATATTGCAGATTTTCAAGAGAATCAGTGGGTGACTTGTTTCCAGGAGTCTGCTGAAGCGATCCTTGGACAAAATGCTGCTTATCTTGGGGAATTAAAAGACAAGGTCAGCCACATATTTTATAATAACTTTTATAACTTTTAATGGTTCTCATCCTATAACACTGACCCCCCCCCAACACACACACACACACACACACACACTGTTTGGGGGTTTTTTTGTGTTTTTTTTCTATTTTTTGTTTGTTTGTTTGTTCGTTTTTGAGACAGAGTCTAGCTCTGTCACCCAGGCTGGAGTGCAGTGGCGCAATCTCGGCTCACTGCAACCTCTGCCTCCCGGGTTCAAGTGATTCTCCTGCCCCAGCCTCCTAAGTAGCTGGGATTACAGGCG
Source organism: Chlorocebus sabaeus (assembly GCF_047675955.1). NCBI lineage: Eukaryota > Metazoa > Chordata > Mammalia > Primates > Cercopithecidae > Chlorocebus > Chlorocebus sabaeus. Next base: position 1,839,984 of record NC_132919.1, read on the forward strand.
CCTGCCACCACGCCCAGCTAATTTTTGTATTTTCAGTAGAGACAGGGTTCCACCATGTTGGCCAGGCTGGTCTCAAACTCCTGACCTTGTGATCTGCCCGCTTCAGCCTCCCAAAGTACTGGGATTACAGGCGTGAGCCACCACGCCTTGCCCAACACTGACCCTCTTTTTGCTGTTTGATATTTTTTAGTTTGTTTCTTTTAGGTATTGTATACAGTTTCTCAGCCTGATAATTATTTAAGAGCTCATCTGATGTTATCTAATTTTGTCCATTTTGGATGTGCTTAACATTGAAATAATGTATATAAAAGTACTTTAAAACCAGAGCACTTTCTAAGTCTAAGCCACTCGTTTCTCCTGTTCCTATTAGCACTCAGAGCTAGTGTGCCTGAGATGACTTAGATCGGGAGGTGTCCTTGAAACAACCTGAATTATTACAGGCATGCTTTTTTAACATAGTAAATAGGTTCCAGAAAAGTGGAGTCAGATCCTGGTTTAAATGCACATATATCAAGTTCCTGGGTCTGTCCTATAGAACAATAATAATAAATGCACGTATAAGGTGCCTGCCGTTTTAGCCCATCAGATCCAATTCTTACGAAGTGACTTTCTCCCATAAGATAACTTTGTCCATTTCAGTTTCATAAGTTTGCATTTTCACATATTAGGTTTATTTAATGCACAGAATAGATTGCTAATAATACTGAATTTAGGAAGGGTAGTTGCTCAGATAAAACATAAGGAAGACAATAAAAGCTGTGCTTTCTGGGCCACATAAACGGGCACCTGTCTGTAGGTGGTTTTTTCCCCGATTTCCTCCAAATTGGTTGGAGCACTTTTTTTTTTTTGTTTTTTTTGTTTTTTGTTTTTTTTTTTTTTTTTGAGACGGAGTCTGGCTCTGTTGCCCGGGCTGGAGTGCAGTGGCCGGCTCTCAGCTCCCTGCAAGCCCCGCCTCCTGAGTTCACGCCATTCTCCTGCCTCAGCCTCCCGAGTAGCTGGGACTACAGGCGCCCGCCACCTCGCCCGGCTATTTTTTTTTTGTATTTTAGTAGAGACGGGGTTTCACCGTGTTAGCCAGGATGGTCTCGATCTCCTGACCTCGTGATCCACCCGTCTTGGCCTCCCAAAGTGCTGGGATTACAGGCTTGAGCCACCGTGCCCGGCCAGGTTGGAGCACTTGTAACGGCCACGAAGATGAAAGCCTTCGCCGTTTGTTCTGGTGTGTTTTTCTTTTCCTTTCCTGTCCCCAGTTCTGTCTGTTTGGGCTCTGCCCCTGACTCTTTCTTTAAATTGTCCATGAGAGCTCTCAAAATAGTCTCAACAAATCCTGTTACAGAAATAACTAGAACTGACTTTAAAGTGTGATAGTATCTTTTGTCTGTTTTTACCTGGTCCTCAATTTTCGTATCAGATTTTAAGGCTCGAGTCAGCCTTTCAGGATTTTTTATGAGCTTGTTATATTTGACTGTTTTTACTGCTGGTGAATGAGGACATACAGAAACTTCCCCGAGGAACCGTGAGATCCTGGAGTAGGCGCTCCACGCCCCTCAGCTTGGAAGTATAATGGCAACTGCTGTCATCTTCTCCAGCTTTAACCTGTTGTTTTATTTTCATATCAGAAAGTCCAGGGGATGCATTTGGTTTGGGTTTGGGTTTTGATCAAGTAACCTTTACAGAATAGAGTTCTGTATAGAAAGCTGCTCTCATGCTCGGCGTGACTTGCAGAAAATACTAGGCTGCTAGGCTGGTGTGAACTATTAATTTCTTTTTTTTTTTTTTTTTTTTTGGTCAAAGGTCTCAATCAACTATGTTAATATAGTTATTACACATTTATTTATGCATCTTTGTACATAGTATATTCTCTAATTCCTGTTTACCAGCCTTTTTTTTTTTTTTTAAGAAAGAAACAAATTGCATTTGAGGAGTGACAGAGGGAAAAGGATTGTTTCTAGGCCTTCCCTAGCCTTTGCCCACTTCAGCAGTCTTCTCTGCTTGCACACCAAATCAGTAGCTCTAAATACAGAGGCTGAAATCATGAATTATATTAAACTTTCTTCTGAGTGTTTTTCCTTTTTTTTTTTTTAATCTGAGACAAGGTCTTGCCTCGTCACCCAGGTTGGAGTGCCACGGTGTGTGATCGCGGCTCACTGCAGCTTCAAACTCCTGGGCTCAGACAGTCCTCCCACCTCAGTCTCCTGAGTAGCTGAGGCTACTGGCACATGCCACCATACCTGGCTTAATTTTTTTTTTTTTTTGGTAGAGATGGGGTCTTGCTATGTTGCCCAAGCTGGTCTTGAACTCCTGGCCCCAAGCAGTCCTCCCACCTTGGTCTCCCAAAACTTTGGGATCATAGTCATGCACCACCATACCTGACCTCCTCTTAATTTTTTTATTTTTTTATTTTTTTGGAGAGTCTCACTCTGTAGCCCATGCTGGAGTGCAGTGGTGCAGTCTCAGCTCACTGTAGCCTCCGCCTCCCAGGTTGAAGCCATTCTTCTGCCTCAGCCTCCCTAGTAGCTGGGATTACAGGCACCTGCCACCACGCCCAGCTAATTTTTGTATTTTTAGTAGAGATTGGGTTTTACCATGTTGGCCAGGCTGGTCTTGAACTCCCAACCTCAGGTGACCCGCTTGCTTCCATCTCCCAAAGTGCTGGGATTACAGGTGTGAGCCATAGCGCCTGGCCTTAAAGTCTTAGAAAATCCCTAAGAGTGTTTTTAATTTTTTGTGTCTAGTAAAACACACATAACGAATGTGCCTTTGTAACCATTTTTACGTGTACAATTTAGCGGCGTTAGGTACGTTCACATTACTGTACCCCGTCACCACCATCCTTCTCCAGTACTTTTTTAATAGGCAAATTCATAAAGACCGACGACAGACTTGTGTTTTCCAGGGGTCCAGGGAAGGGGAGAATGGAGACCCACTGTTCATGGGCAGCAATTTGAAGCTCCGTACATTGAGCAATAGCTCCTTTTCCAAAACCCTCTTCCCCCGGCCCTGACAACTGCCATTCTGCCTTCTGTGACTTTGATTAGTGTTTGAATTTTCAGTAAAATTCTACTCAAAACAGTTTCACGCAATGTTACCTGTAGACTAGTCATTCCTAAGTAATTTCAAACTACCTGGGAGAGTGGTTTTCAGAAGTCTTTTGAAAAGTCTTATTGGTATTTGCAGGTTGTCCAGTGGTTTCCATGTGTCAAGTTTTCTATTTGTTTTTGCAGAATGAACAGGCATTTGAAGAAGTTTTCCAGAATGCCAACTTCCGATCTTTCATATTCAGAGTCAGGGTCAAAGTAGAGACCTACAACGTAAGTAAGGGCCCAGGGCAGCAGGGTTAGTGGTGGGGAGGTGCTGTTTGTCACCCACGGCAGAGCCGCGGCGCTTACTGGCAGGGAGTTACTGTACGCACCGTGTGCCAGACCCCGGTGCTGACTTTGCCCCACACAGGTACTGTTATTGTCCCCGTTTCAGATGAGGAAAGAGAGAGCTTAAGTGTCCTGTCAAAACAACGGCGGCGGGTAGGGAACACTGTATGGGGTTTTTTTATTGTTGTTGTTTTTTGTTTTTTTGGGTTGTTTTTTGTTTTTTGTTTTTTTCAGTTAAATCCTATGATTTTTTTGTCTGTGTTCTGATAAAAATTATAATGCATGCAGTAGAGTCACATCTTTGACAAATTTAGATTGTGGATAAGTATATTAAATATATGAGCCGGGCGTGCTGGTGTGTGCCTGTGGTCCCAGCCACTCGGGAGACTGAGGCAGGAGTTCAAGACCAGCCTGGGTAACATAGTGAGACCCCATTTCTAAGTCAGTCAGTATATGAAACAAAGACCACATGTAGTTAAAACTACCTTGAAAATTCCTTAAAGTGATCATAATACTATTTATTTATTTATTTATTTATTTATTTATTTATTTATTTGAGACAGAGTCTCTGTCGGCCAGGCTGGAGTGCAGTGGGACAATCTTGGCTCACTACAACCTCCGCCTCTCGGGTTCAAGTATTCTCCTGCCTCAGCCCCTCGAGTAGCTGGGATTACCGGCACCCGCCACCACGCCCAGCTAATTTTTGTATTTTTAGTAGAGACGGGGTTTCACCATGTTGGCCAGGCTGGCCTCGAACTCCTGACCTCAGGTGATCCACCTGCCTCAGCCTCCCAAAGTGCTGGGATTACAGGCATGAGCCACCGCACCCGGCTGAGTTATATAGTTATAATCGAACAGTATTATTGAGCGCTGTCTGCCAGATACTGTTCTACATCCTTCACGTGGAATATCTCACTTGAGCCTAGTAACCCTCTATGTAGAAACTACTGTTACCCCATTTTGCCGCTAAAGGAATACATACAGAGACACGGGGGCGTTCACAGAACAAGTCACCTGCCTAAGTCGTGTGCTAGCAAGTGGCTGAGCTAAAGGCCAACCCGGGCAGCCTGACTTCAGAGCTTTGCTCTTCATTATGCTTATGGGTGTCACTGGATTCAGTAATGGCCAAGCACACAGCAGCGTGACAGCCCCGAGCTCGCCAGTGCAGCCTTCCCGGGCTTCCTCCCTTCTGCCCGGAAAGGCACCGTTCAGTCCTGGAATGTAAACGTAGGAGTGGGAGGGGGAGTGGTGAAAACGTCCCTGCTGATGGCAGGTGTACTCATGTATTGACCTTAATACCTGTTGTTAGACGTGCCACTATCAACGTTCAATGAGATAGAGGATCAGATGTCACTGTGAAACAACGTCAGGGAGTGGGGTGGGGCCGGAGGGGATTTTTGGGGTCCTTTAGCCCCATCGTGTCTGGACAGGGAAGGTGACGTGAAGAGAGGCTGCCTTCCCGAGCTGAGACGGGACAGGCTCGGTCGCCTCCCTCTGCTGTCGGTGTTCTTTCTTTCACAACTCAGCTTTTCTTGAAAGTTTAAAAGTTGAGCTTTCAGATCTGGCTGTGTGGCTTTGGGCAAGTCCCATGTCCTCTCTGGCCTGTATCCCCTGCAGTAGAGAGAATAAATTAAACTAGAGAAACCCTCTAAAGTCCATCTCACTAGGGTTCTAGGCTTCTGAGTGTTTGGGAGCTTGGGTAAAGAATCAGAAGGGCCTGTGCTAGAGAAAGGACCTGTTTGCTCGCCCAGCCCCAGACATCAGGACTAGGCTGTCACTCACCGGAATGAGTGAACTCGGAGCCCGGTGTGTCTGTTCCCTCCTGCTGGGCTCACTGAAACCACTGAAGCAAAAGGGGCTTCACTGCTCCACGCCACGCTTTCACCGCTCACAAACTGCTTCTGTCTTTGAAGGACGAGTCTCGAATTAAGGCCACTGTGATGGACGTGAAGCCAGTGGACTACAGAGAGTACGGCCGAAGGCTGGTCCTGAGCATCAGGAGAAGCGCGTCGATGTGAGGAGAGCAGTGCCGATTGGGTAGAAGTTTGCAAATAAAGAGCCAGAATGGAATCGATTTCCTCCCACCTCCCTGTGACGATCCCGTGTTAGCTACTCTGCACAGAGGCTCTTTGTGGTGGACTAGGCAATTTCCTCTCGTGTGTGCATCTCAGAACCCATCAGTAGGCAAAGGAAAATAACGCTCAGGTGTGGTGTAGACCGTGTCAGGCCTAGGGAGTCAGCCAGCGGTGAGTATAAGACCAGTCACTCCCTCTGCCTTCAGGGTTTTGTCAATTTCATTATCATCAAGCAGGAATGATGTCCTAAGTCACTGACACTAACGGCAGACCATGAAGTAAATTATGTAACTAGGTTTTTGCTTCTCCAGCAGTGACCCCCCCCCCCCCGCCGCCTCACAACTTGGGCTCTTCTCAGCAGGGAGAGCTGAGAAGCATTTGTGGGTACCTGGGTATTTTAGTAAGTGTGTCTTCCTAGAATTCAAAGGCTCCCTCTTTCTAGAGGTGCTACATAGTTGTTAATGCTTGGAATGACGATAGGGTAGAATTATTAATCAAAGGCATCTCTTTTCTATCTGAAGAGTATCCTTCCTTCAGGGTTTAATAGACTGAGTCAGATGGGTCTGATACTAATCAAAATTGTCTCTTCTGAGGACTGCTGATAAGCATTGACTTGCTGTCCCCTAGGGAAATCCAAGCGACTACAAAGCGTTTCTTTAGTTTTCATTTCAATTAATGTTGCATTTCGCTTGGTGAATGCGTACTTTTTCTACCTGTACGTATTCCTGGCATTGGTATATTTTGGTTTTTTTTTTTTTTTTTGACTAAAGCTATGTTACACGGAAAGGATTTTGAAGCCTTTTGTTTCCCTTGCTTTGTTGTAATAAACATTATATTCTTGGCTTGCGAATCCTCCTTTCTTTGAATGCAAAGAGTTCCCGTAACTGGAAAGCGATTAATTAGCCTTCATAATAAATGTTCACTTGGGGGAGATGTTAACTCACTATAAACCCAAAGATTAGTCCAAGGCATGGAGATCCTTCTTCCTAGTGTTTGCAGCCCTGAAATGCATCTTTAAAATCATGAAAACACTAAAAACAAAAAGCCATTTTGCCAAAGGATGTGGATGATCCGGCGCTTGGGATTTTATTGATGTTTACACAGCAGTCTAACACCAACCAGGCTTTGAAATGTGTACAGACAGTGAGCTGGTAAGAAAACAGTAATTATGCTACTGGGCCTTTCAGTCAGCAAGAGCATGCTTGCTCTGTGTGTTCCTAATCATATTAATTATCTATCTGGTGGCTGCAGCACACCGCCTGCCATTGGCTGCACATCTCACCCTCGTACCCCGGCAGTGCGGCGGTCAGTTGTCAGTCTGCTGCCAGAGGACCTGCTGTTCATCGCTGCAGATGCCACCCGTGGAGGCTTTTGGAGGAGGTGGTGTCCTGTCTGTCTTCCCCCTTCGCTGTCCGCCCGGACATAGGAGCCAGCCAGCCCTAGACGGGATGACTAACGTTCCTGAGGACAGACACAGGGACTCCTGCTCAGCCTCACTAATGGTTTAGACACATTCCTTCCTACCCTTCTCTAGTCTCAGGAGATGGTAACCGGGTCGCATTTCAGTCTCTGAGGCCTCAGCCATTTTTACGGAAGTTCTTTTCTGTCTGACCTCGCTCATAAAGCACCGACTAGAAAATTACAGTCTTCAGACTCTTCTGGATTGACAAATTGTGGGTGGGAAGTGGTGATCTAGCTTTCAGCCCAGTAACCAGTCTCTTACGCCTACTACTCCCAGCATTCCCTCCTCTCCCCACGTGTCTGTCCACACAGCGAAGAGGCCTGAGCAGCCGTGGCACCAGGACGCATCCAGGGAACGCTAACGCCCGGCCCCGCGCCTTCTCAGTGGCCAGCGTGACGAACCCAGCACGCCTCCGTGGATGTGATTGGAAACCCAGGGGCAGTGCTGGGGGGTAGGGCTCCCTTAAGGAGGATATTTCGAACAGATTTCCCCACTAAAAGGTCAGATCACCAGCAGAGGAGCGTCAGAAATGGGCTCCACTGTTGGGCTTTTAAGAGATTTTGGTCCCTGAGGGTTGCCTAAATAGATTCTGGCCCACAGTTCGTAGAATTCTCTTGGATATAGTTTACCTCGAAAGGCTATTCTTGTGGTTCTGTTTCTCCTCTTTCCCTTAGAGATCAGTGTTGATTTTGCGTACACCATGACATCAGCGTTAAGCAATGAGGAGAAAAAAATCTAATCATTTCGCCTTTATTTCAAGCGGTTCTTGAATTCCCTCCAGTCTCATTGTGAAAGGGGCAGGGAAAAAAAATAAAAGGGTAATAATCTGATTTCTGTCCATATTTCCAGCGTTTTATGCTTTCCATTAAAACCTTGCTAATCTCTCGCGTGCCATCCTGTTTCGAACTGCGGAGTCAAAAATGTTCCCCTCCCCCACTTTTGTTTCCTGAGTGGGCTGTCTTCGAAAAGTATAAATACTATTGATCGTGGTATTTAATACACTAATGAAACCCATGGTTATTGACTACATAATTAATATACTGTCTAAAAGTGAAGTTTGGCTGCCCAGTATGTAAAGGTTTATATTGACTCCTGTTTCTTTGGCAATATGCCGCCCAGGGTTTTATTTATAGAGAATGATACAGGTTGTTTGGTCTCCTTTTCTTCTTTTCACTTGTTAGAAGGCCACTATTCCCCCAGTAAATTGATTGCTTCCTTGTCTCAAAGAGAAGACTCCGCCCCCCACCCCCACCCCCACCCCGTCTCCTTTTATGTGGCTTGTTAGCTCTTAGCCTCATATCCACAGTGCTGGTAGAGTTCTGGCTTTTCTAAACACCTTTGGAAATCATCAGTTCCTCAAAAACAGAGCTTAGATGTTTAATTTTCACTTATTAATTAATTTTTTTTTTTTTTTTTTTTGAGACGGAGTCTCGCTCTGTCGCCCAGGCTGGAGTGCGGTGGCCGGATCTCGGCTCACTGCAAGCTCCGCCGCCTCCCGGGTTCACGCCATTCTCCTGCCTCAGCCTCCCGAGTAGCTGGGACTATAGGTGCCCGCCACCACGCCCAGCTAATTTTTTTGTATTTTTAGTAGAGATGGGGTTTCACCGTGTTCGCCAGGATGGTCTTGATTTCCTGACCTCGTGATCCACCCACCTCGGCCTCGCAAAGTACTGGGATTACAGGCGTGAGCCACCGCGCCCAGCCGTAATCCGTTTATTTTAGGAAGATAATCTGCAGTTAAGAAAAACAAAATGGGCCTGGCACAGTGGCTCATGCCTATACCCCCAGCACTTTGGGAGGCTGAGGCGGGCAAATCGCTTGAGCCCAGGAGTTTGAGACCAGCCTGGGAAACATAAGGAGACCCCATCCCTACAAAATAAAAATTAGCTGGGTGTGGTGGCCTGTGCCTGTAGTCCCAGCTACCTGGGAGGCTGAGGTGGGAGAATCACCTGAGCCCAGGAGGTCGAGGTTGCAGTGAGCCAAGATTGTGCCACTGCACTCCAGCCTGGGCGACAGAGCAAGACCCTATCTCAAAAAAGAGAGAAAAAGGGTGAGTGCGATGGCTCTCCCCTGTAATCCCAGCACTTTGGGAGGCCAAGGCAGGTGGATCACCTCAGGTCAGGAGTTCGAGACCAGCCTGGCCAACATAGTGAAACCCCACCTCTACTAAAAATACAAAAATTAACCAGGTGTGGTGGCGGGCTTCTGTAATCCCAGCTACTTGGGCAGCTGAGGCAGGAGAATCACTTGAACCCAGAAGGCAGAGGCTGCAGTGAACTGAGATCACACCACTGCACTCTCGCCTGGGAGACTGAGCGAGACTCTATCTCAAAAAAAAAAAGGGCAGAAGAAAAATAAAATTACTTAGGATTTCACCAACCAGTAATAAACACTTGTGTAGCTAGCTAATTTTTTCTTCCTTTTTTTTTTTTTTTTTTTTGAGACGGAGTCATGCACTGTCGCCCAGGCTGGAGTGCAGTGGCGTGATCTCGGCTCACTGCAAGCTCCGCCTACTGGGTTCACACCATTCTCCTGCCTCAGCCTCCCAAGTAGCTGGGACTACAGGCACGAGCCACCACGCCCGGTTAATTTTTTGTACTTTTTAGTAGTGACGGGGTTTCACCATGTTAGGATGGTCTCAATCTCCGGACCTCGCGATCCTCCCGCCTCGGCCTCCCAAAGTGCTGGGATTACAGACGTGAGTCACCGTGCCCGGCCTTTTTTTTTTTTTTTTTTTTTTTTTTTTTTTGAGACAGAGTCTTGCTCTGTTGCCAGGCTGGAGCTCGGTGGCAGGATCTTGTCTCACTGTAACTTCCACCTCCCGGGTTCAGGCACTTCCCCTGTCTTGGCCTCCTGAGTAGCTGTGACTACAGGCGTCTGCCACCATGCCTAGCTAATTTTTTGTATTTTTAGTAGAGACGGGGTTTCACTGTGTTAGCCAGGATGGTCTCGATCTCCTGACCTGGTGATCTGCCCGCCTTGGCCTCCCAAAGTTCTGAGATTACAGGCATGAGCCACCGCACCCGGCCCTGGCTAGTTTTTTCTATGTATCTATGTGTATAGAGTTTAAATTAAAAATGGGAGCATGGTATGCATATCATTCTGTAATGTTTTTCTCCTAGGATGGACATCTTTATTTTGATAAAAATTGCATCAAAACCACCATCAGGCCAGGTGCAGTGGCTCACACCTATAATCTCACACTTTGGGAGGCCAAGGCAGGCGGGTCACTTGGGATCAGGAGTTCCAGACCAGCCTGGCCAACATGGTGAAACCACATCTCTACTAAAAACACAAAAATTAGCTAGGTGTGGCCAGGCACAGTGGCTTACGCCTGTAATCCCAGCACTTTGGGAGGCCGAGGCAGGTGGATCACGAGGTCAGGAGATCAAGACCATCCTGGCTAACATGGTGCAACCCCGTCTCTACTAAAAAGACAAAACATTAGCCGGGCGTGGTGGCGGGCGCCTGTAGTCCCAGCTACTCGGGAGGCTGAGGCAGGAGAATGGCGTGAACCTGGGAGGCGGAGGTTGCGGTGAGCCAAGATCGCGCCACTGCACTCCAGCCTGAGCGACTGAGGGAGACTCCATCTCAAAAAAAACCAAACAACAAAAAAATCACAAACATAATTAAAAGATGTACTAATCATTTATAGCTTTAGATAAATAATCGTAAGTGGTGTTTGGCTGTTTGGATGTGTGTACTGAGCCAACTCACTGTTGCAGGAGGCTTATACTTTTCTAATTGTTATAAATTCAGGATTTCATGGGCAGAAGCGTTTATACTTTGTGGCACTGAAAATCTATGCCTTCTCTTGTTCTGTTAGGTTCTCTGATTGATTTTTCTTTGCCTAAGTCCAGGGATAACTTCTCTAACCCTGTATACCATCAAGGGTTGGCAGGTAATTTGACCAGGCCCTTGGAAGCAGGTAGATTAATGTAGGGAGGGGAGGGGAAAGGAAGGCTTTGGAGCCCTAGTTTCATCCTGCCTACTACACAGATGGGGGTTGTGCCTATGAAGAGGCTAAACTCTTGTTTTCCACCAGCCTGGCAAAAATGGCCTCTTGAGAATACATTTGACTTGCCTATAAATCAACCTGATTATCTAAAGCTGTTAATGATTATTAAATCTTGTAATTATATTTGTAATGGTGGTTTTGAAAAGTCATTGAGAAAAGTATGTAGTCACTTGTCTTCCTAGTTCCAGCCTCTCAGTGTGTGACTTTATCTTTTGAGATGGAGTCTCTGTCGGCCAGGCTGGAGTGCAGTGGTGCGATCCCGGCTCACTGCAACCTCCACCTCCTGGGTTTAAGTGATTCTCCTGCCTCAGCCTCTTGAGTAGCTGGGACTACAGGCGTGCACTAGCACGCCCAGCTGATTTTTTTTTTTTTTTTTTTTTTTTTTTTTTTTGATGGAGTCTCACTCTGTTGCCAGGCTGGAGTGCAGTGGCACGATCTCGGCTCACTACAACCTCTGCCTCCTGGGTTCACACCATTCTCCTGCCTCAGCCTCCCAAGTAGCTGGGACTACAGGCGCCTGCCATCACGCCCGGCTAATTTTTTGTATTTTTAGTAGAGACGGGGTTTCACCACGTTAGCCAGGATGGTCTCAGTCTCCTGACCTCGTGGTCTGCCTGCCTCAGCCTCCCAAAGTGCTGGGATTACAGGCGTGAGTCACCAGGCCCGGCCGATTTTTTTGCATTTTTAATAGAGACGAGGTTTCACTCTGTTCGCCAGGCTGGTCTCGAACTCCTGACCTCAGGTGATATGCCCACCTCAGCCTCCCAAAGTGCTAGAATTACAGGTGTGAGCCACCACGCCGGCCTTAGTGTGTTACTTTGTTTTTTTTTTTTTTTTTTTTTTTTGAGACAGAGTTTCGCTCTTGTTGCCCAGGCTGGAGTGCAGTGGCGTGATCTCGGCTCAACACAACCTCTGCATCCCAGGTTCAAGCGATTCTCCTGCCTCACTCTCTGGAGTAGCTGGGATTACAGGCATGCGCCGCCACGCCCAGCTAATTTTGTATTTTTAGTAGAGACGGGGTTTCTCCATGTTGGTCAGGCTGGTCTGAAACTCTCGACCTCGGGTGATCCGCCCGCCTTGGCCTCCCAAAGTGCTGGGATTACAGACATGAGCCACGGCGCCCAGCCAGTGTGTGACTTTAAATCAAGATACCTGTCCCTGGCCGGGCGCGGTGGCTCAAGCCTGTAATCCCAGCACTTTGGGAGGCTGAGACGGTCGGATCACGAGGTCAGGAGATCGAGACCATCCTGGCTAACACGGTGAAACCCCGTCTCTACTAAAAAAATACAAAAAACTAGCCGGGCGAGGTGGCGGGCGCCTGTAGTCCCAGCTACTCGGGAGGCTGAGGGAGGAGAATGGTGTGAACCCGGGAGGCGGAGCTTGCAGTGAGCTGAGATCCGGCCACTGCACTCCAGCCTGGGTGACAGAGCGAGATTCCGTCTCAACAACAACAACAAAAAACCCAAAAAAAACAAAACAAAACAAAAAAAGATACCTGTCCCTGAGAACTGTGGACTATTTGGAGCAAGGCTTGGGGGCTAAGTAGTCATATCACAGTGAAATTAAAATGCAGTTGAGGGAGAAATTGCTGGAAGACTGGAGTCAATCAGGAAAGACTTCACAAAGAATTGGGTGATTTGAGACTCACAGATTAGAGCCTTCATTTAGGTCAGGGCTGGCCGGTCTGTGTGTGGAAGACCGAGAGCAATACCTGGAAACGGTGGCGTGTGCTGTGTTCGTCACTGACATGAAGCCACTCAGTGCCACGGAGGCTGGGTAGAGGCACCGAAGGGAGCTGGGTTCCTGGTGCAAATAGGGTAGGGTTTGAGCATGGGCTGAGTAAAATGTTTTTTTTTTTTTTTTTTTTTTTTTTTTGAGATGGAGTCTCTCTGTTGCCCAGGCTGGAGTGCAGTGGCGCAGTCTCGGCTCATTGCAACCTCCCGGGTTCAAGCGATTCTCTTGCCTCAGCCTCCTGAGCAGCTGGGATTACAGGCATGCACCACCATGTCCGGCTAATTTCTGTATTGTTAGTAGAGACAGTGTTTCACCATGTTGGCCGGGCTGATCCTGAACTCCTGACCTCCGGTGATCTGGCCTCCTCGACCTCCCAAAGTGCTGGGATTATGGACGTGAGACACTGTGCCCGGCCAGTAAGAGGTTCTTGTGTTATCCATCGCCGTACCCTAACCTGCACTGGGTTTGTCGTGAGAGGGTCTGACTTGCCAGTGAGCTCGTGTGACAGGCTTTGAACCAGCCACCTGGCTGCATTTGCAGCTTCTCAGGCTCTTAGTAGCTGTCACTTTACACCCTCTCTTTAGCCGTTGGTGAGTCTCAAAATGTATACTTTTCAATAAAACAAACCATTTTTTTCAGCCTTGAATAGACCTTGTGAAAAACTGAATCCCACCTGCCTCGTGAGAAATATTTATATAGCCAATTCAAAAGTGATCATGTAAACTTTTAATAATGGTGAGCCGTTCTTATAAAATTATGCCCGTTCCCTAGTGCATTACCCAGTTGGTAATTGGAAGTTTGTGCTGTCATTAAAAATGACAGCTTCCTCAGATAACATTCTCGGTGCTTGTAAAATGCAAATAACCAAACCTATATTTAACTTGTGTGTGGTGCAGCTTCCTTTCAACAGCCAGGTAACCCAGGGGCTGGTGACTGTTACAGAGGAGGGCTCGCTACAGGGAGCTACAGCTCTGTGCTCTTGAATGCCCTGTGCTGAAATGGAGTCAGAACAGCCAGGACGTTTTAAAAATAAGCCCCAATTGGACTCTCATCTCCTCTCACCGTTGACACTGCTGTTCATGTTGAAGTTTATTTATATCTTCAGTCAGCCATGGTACAGAGGTCATTTCTATTGGCCTAAAATTTTAGAGGCTTATATGTTTGCCTGGGAACACTGATCTCCTCAGTACTTAGGCTTGTAATGCAAAGCCTGTCTCTTGCAGAAGCTTTTCTGCTTCCATAACGCCGCGACTCCCACCATCACCACCACCACCACCAATTTCCTGCTCCACGATTCATTCAAAACCTGAATAGCTGTATAAGGTGCATCCTTGCAAATGAGCTCTCCTCCTCTAATGGGCTCTTCCAGGCAGCACACCTTCCATAAAGGAGCCACTAATTAAGCAAAAAACAGTTTGTCTTACTTAGCCACATTTCAGGAACCCAGCAGTCAGTTTAGAAGATGGCAACATCCTTTATAGCCGTGATGTTAATAATATTCTTTTGTCTCATACCAGGGTCTTTAACCGGCGGTTTGGGTGTTTGTGTGTGTGTGTGTCCCTGTTCCTGTCTTGCTCTCCATCTTGAAGAGGAAGATGTGTTTCCGTGGACTTTTATTTTTATGGAAATCCTTGTTAAAGTTAACTCTTTAACACCAAGCCTTCCTGGTTGAAAAGAGGCGCTGGAAGAGTGTCGATTTGCAGTGGGGGCACGCACAGGCTCTCCGGGAAGACGCCTGTCAGTCAAAGCGGCTCTCGTAGTGAGAGGGCCTGACTGCTCAGTTCCCTTCCGTCTCCGTCTGAGGGAGAAGTGAAGGTGTTAGCAGGCTCACCGGGCAGCAACACTCAGACCAACGTGCAGGCCGCCGCCGCGTGCTGCACGTGCTTCCTGATAGAACCTTGAGCTCCTGCAGCCAAGCCTCATTTTGTGTGTGTGTTATTAAACTGCCAGCGACTAGGAAAAGCAGAGCCCTCTTGATTAGAGTGCAACATTCTTGCATAGTGGTAGTGTTCCGTTTGTGGCATAATTGTCACAGCAAATTACCAGTTAGGTTAAATATTGAGCTGGTAGTTCTCAGCGCTTCCATTCTTGGCTCCACCCCGCCACCTCCCCACCCCCTCCTACCCTCCCTCACCATCACCTGCTGGCCTGCACTTCTAACTTGATCTTCTGCCAAGTGGTAGCTTTTAAGTGAGGCTTAGAGCAGATACACTTTACAGCAGGAGCAATAAATCTAGCTTTAGGCGAGTTATAGGATGCCAGGAACATCTGAATGAGGGGTCCAATTTCTGCTGTGTATGGGGGTGTGCGAGGTCATCTTGTGGGGCTTCTGACTCCAGCGATAAAACTGGGTCCTCCGTATATCTGACATGGTGTCTGTCCTGTGAGAAGATACTTGAGGTGACACAAGAAATGCGAAGGAAATAGAAGACCTGGACCCTTCTCAATTTCCATCCATGAGCCGGGGAGCCTCACACAATGGAAGAGCACTTTCTATAAGCAAAAGCAGAGTGACAGAGGATGCCGAGTATGTGGTGTGGGAAGGGAGTCCAGTGGAGGAGAGGGGACAGTCTGGTGGAGGCAGACACAAGACCGGTGAGTTATCATCGTGAAGGTGCAAAAAGGGGACCAGCTGGAAGAAAAGTCCATTTCAAACTGAAGGACCGGCACTTTGCACAGGAGACAGTAAACCAGGTGCAGGTGATACCAAGAAAATTAGCTTGGTTTGAGCGGTGAGTCTTTGCAGAAAAATAAATGAGATTGCTGAACACCGGGAGGGCGGCCTGGATCTTCATTTCTTTGGAGCTTAAGACTTAAGCCCTGTGGAATGTAGGTCCTAGGAGTGTCCTTTGTCACTAATTGACCTTTCAGCTGCTCATAGAGCTGGCATTCTCGCAGGCCAGGTACACGGGAAGAGAATGCCAGAGCAGCCTGCCTCCGCTTAGCCCCCCGCATAGCTGAGGAAATCCTGCCGGGGGTGTTATTGGAGGGTTATGCACTTGATTCCTCCCAAGCTTCGTGCTGGGCTGCTCATTTTCTTTGGACAAAGATAGACTGGCTCCCTCTCTTGTTGATGGAATGGAAATTCTCTTGCATTATGGCTCGCGTGATAACTTCGGTGGCGGTGGTGTGGGGATAATGAAGAGTCTCTTAATGGCTCTAGTTAAACCTGGTAATATCAAGTCTATCAAACTGGAGCTGGCTGTGGGAATCTAACCCACTTTTGTATTCCTAAACGCCTAAAACCTGCCACGGGCATCTTTGCAGTGTTAATAAGGAACCAGTCATTGCTCGTCTGTGTCCCGGAACATATTTATAATCCTGTGTTAATTTCTGGACTCCAGAATGGCCCCTCTTCCAATCCCAGCCCCTGGTCAGTCTACCCGGATAGGTTTGGGAAGTCAGGTCGTTTTGGCCACACATCACCATTCTCGGTCCCTGAGCCGGGCATGCTGGTTTAGTGCCTCCAGAGGAAGAGAACTCATTTTATTCTGGAAATTGGGGAAGTGAATTTGCTTCAGGACCTGCCCAGGTCTAATTAGTCCAGTCCGTAAGCAGGCCTGGCTCCATGTCTGAGGCATGCGTGCACGTGGATGGTGTGTGTGCACACGTGTGTGTGGCATGTGCACGTGTGTGTGCCCTGGCAGCCACTATAACGTGCCCGGCAGTGGCTGCTGTTCGCCCAGATTGGCCCAGTTCAGTCCTGCTTCTCAGGGTAGCTGGTGGATGTGACCACCTTACAACTCCCAAAAGCCTTCCGGGTGCACCCCCAAATGCAGAAGGAGCCGGGTGGGGTGTGATTGATTGGGAAATGGGGGCCACGTGCCAAGACAGAGGAAGGGGAAATGGGGAGAAAACAACAAGAAAAGGAATAGGTGGGGAGAGAGGTCATTTTAACCTAAATTAAATAATGGAAATGACCATGATGAACACAACGAGGGCCAGGATTCCGCAGCCAGAGCTGCGAGACCGTGACAAACGGCTCTCCGGGGAAACGGGGCACAGCCTCCTCTCCTGGAAGTCAGGAAAGGGGTCCCTCCACCAACCAGGGGCGGGAGGCAGAGCCTGTGCTGCCGGATTTAGCCTGGAAGTTAAAATCACTGAAGCAGTTTATAGAAACAGCAGAGTGAGCCGCCGCGCACAATCGGTAGGCAGGATCCAGAGACGATGGCATAAATGTTTCAAATGTGCTCAGGGTAATTAGTTTTGAATTACCATGTGCATATTTTAAACATTTAAATGATCATCCCAGGTTTTCGAAAACACTTGCACGCGGCTTGATGTCGCCTGCCCTCCCGGGCGGGCTCCCCACGGGGACGCAGCCAGGTGGCGCCTCGGGGTCTTGCGGCCTCAGCCCGGGAGGGGCGCGCGCTAAGCCCCGGGATCAGCGCGGATTAGGCCGCAGCCCCGAGTCCGGGCGCAGCCGCTCGCCCGCCCGGGACTTCCCTTCCTCCCAGCCTGCGTCGGCTGTGCCAGGTTTTCAAAACGTTCTGCTCAGCGCTTCGGTTCCCCATTGTGCATGAAAATGCAATTCCACGCGGGCAGCTTTTTCTCCCCCGTTTGATTTCCCGGAGACCCGGGTGGCCGGGAAACTTGAAAGGTGACTGGGCCAGGTGGGAACCGCGTTTGGTGTTTGAAGCCAGCCACCTTGTCCGCCAGTCTCTGGGGCGAACTGCCTTCCCCCAACTCCATTCCCCCTGGGGTTCGACTCATTCCAAATTCTCTCATTCCGGAGGCGCTGGGAGGGGCGGAGGTTTCAGGCCTGGACCCCCCGCGCCTTCTCTGCAGGCTGCAGGGGCGGACCCAGGCTGCGCCCCCGGGTATCTCACAGACGCCCTGTCTGCGGGGCGCAGCGGGCCGGGGTGTCTCAAGTCAGATCCCTAATTTCAGGCACCCGAATTTAGCATCGTGGCTTAGAAACGCTGCCCTGCGTCCCCTTCCTCCCGGTTCCAAGCTGTTTCTCCAGCAGGTGGAGCTGGGAGAATAAAAACTAGGAGCCTGTGCCTGGGACCTTGAAGAGGGAGCTAGCTATCTGTGCTGAAATCCTGATTGAATGAAAATTGTTCATTATGCAAACCGTCTGGTTCAGTACACAGAGGCAGCCCCCAGGCACAAACCCCGAGTAGTTGCTGCTTCTCTCCCCAGATTAAAACATATGAACTGTTTTGATGTAATCTTATAACAAAGCCTAATAGAAATTTTATGTCTTTGAAGTTGCCTGTCATTTTTTAATGCCCCCGCCTTCTGCCGTCCTATTAATACCCGTGCAGTCTGGGATACGCGGCCGAGTTTAGACCGTATTTGATGATGGGAACAGTGCGTTTACCTCGGCAGTGGCTGGAGTTATTTAAATACAGTTACACTGCTTGCAATATGTTTAATCTCTTGGGCTTCCCCCCCCCCCCCACTGCTATTTATCATGTTAATAGAATGCTACAGAATATCACATTATGCAATGTGTTTAAATGGATCAATTATATTAGAAAAATATTGGATAGGAGTTTTAACGGTAAGTGGGTTTTCTTGGAAATAGTTTCTCATTAGTAGATCAGCTGCGCACAGGGCGGAAATCGTAAGGATTTGGGAATACGCTGTATTTATGACCTATTTGGCTAATTAAAATTGAAGCATAATTTTAGCATGAAGTTACTGCAAGACTTTGCAGAGAGGGTGGAGAAAGAAACTTGCCCAAATCCAGTTACTTTTAAATGTCAGTTGCCATAACAACTTCACATGAGCCATATTTTTACTTGAAAATTCCTTTTAGGATTCGGTTGCTATAATAATTTGCCTCAGCTCTTTTTAGGAGAAAATTTTCCAGTTTTCCTTCTGTGATCATTTCAAGACTTTCATTACTGTAACGAAAAAATGACCATGGAAACCTCAACTCTTCCTTTCTCCGTATGCAGGAGCAGAGTGGTCCCCCAACATGGAAATAGAGGTTTCCAAGAGGTGTGCTGTAGGAAGGCACCCCCAGGCCATGGGGGAAGGGGCCAAGCTCTGAGGACACATTGTTTCAGGAGTCAGTTCCCTTCTGGGTGGGAATTATGAAGCCAACAGAATGTTTTGAGGTGTGGCTGTGAAGCTTTTCTATGTCCTGGGAGTTCTGCATGAGGCAAAGGCCAGCCTGACCGTCTCAAGGAAGAATGAGTCTACTCATGTATTATGAACACCCACTGGGGGCCGTCAGCTTGTCATTCAGAGGAACTGCTGGCATTTGATGAGCGAGTGAGGCAATCCCCAGAGTATTTACTTAGAAGCAGAGTGGTAGCAGAGTAAAGTTCAGTGCCCTTTCTTTTCGGTGTTTAGCTGCTAACCTTAATTCATTAGCCAATATGACCTCGGAGGAGCACCTGCAGCTATGCTCTGTTCTGGCCACAGAACAGCAGAGGGGACTGGTGTCTGCCAGCCTTCCAGATCTCTCTGGGCCAACACCGTTGTTGCTGAAGACAAGCTCGGGGTCCCAAGAAAAAGGTCCTGCAAGCGGGAAGAACATTCCATTTCAAAAGGCTTCTGGTTCCTCCTTCTGGCGGGGAGCCTGGCTGCTCTTGCTGACTGGTGTCCCTGGCAGAAGCTGCAATCCGGTCTCTGGCTTTAGGGATACCATAGTTCCTCTTTTGGAAATTAACATGGTCCTTCCTCTCCCTTTTCCATCTTCTCTCTTTCTACATCAACTCTTTGGTGGGATCTCCAATGGCTCTCTATATATACATATATATATATATATTTTTTTAGATGGAGTTTCGCTCTTGTTGCCCAGGCCGGAGTGCAATGGCACAATCTTGGCTCGCTGCAACCTCCGCCTCCTGGGTTCAAGCGATTCTCCAGCCTCAGCCTCCACCTCCAGAGTAGCTGGGATTACAGGCACTCACAACCATGCCCGGCTAATTTTTGTGTTTTTAGTAGAGACGGTTTTGCCATGTTGGCCGGGCTGGTCTCGAACTTCTAACCTCAGGTGATCCACCCATCTTGGCTTCCCAAAGTGCTGGGATTACAGGCGTGAGCCATCACGCCCACAATGGCCACAACTTTTTTGGGAGGATTCTAAAGCTTGAAAGGGGCCGGGGGGCGGGGCGCAGTGGCTCATGCCTGTAATCTCAGCACTTTGGGAGGCCTAGGCGGATGGATCACCTGAGGTCAGGAGTTTGAGACCAGCCTGGCTAACATGGTGAAACCCTATCTCTGCTAAAGATACAAAAATTAGCCAGGCGTGGTGGTGCATGCCTGTAATCCCAGCTGCTTGCAAGGCTAAGGCATGAGAATCCCTTGAACCCAGGAGGCAGAGGTTGCGGTGAGCCGAGATTGCGCCACTGCACTCCAGCCTGGGAGACAGGGCCGGATCCATCTCAAAAATAAATAAATAAATAAATAAAAATGGAAAGGGGACAGTGGGCCTCCTGCAAGAAGAGCAGAGGAAAGAGGACACCTGCTTACCTCCCGCCCCCCTCCAGGGACTCCTGCACCTCCTGATGTCCTGACATGTGCAGCCAGGGGCACATTTGTCTCTCCCACCTCACAGGGTGGAAGTGAGGATCAAACACAATAATTTGTGGGAAAGGGAAAACATAAAACAGTCCATAAATGTGCAAGGAATCATAATTACTATATTTTCTCCTCTGGGTGAACCAGACTTTGGAGGTATGAAGCTCACACACGAGGAAAATCAACCGGGCCCGATCCATGATGAGCTGCTCTTTTCAAACCTCAGTGACGTGCCTCTGGAAGAGACTTTGGTGAAGGTTCGCATCTGTTTGGGGATGTCCAACATTTTGATTGTTCTGTACACGTCCGCTGAAATGTAATACTTGACATTTCTCGAGAACCCGTTGTATTTTTTTTAAACCGTGTAACTGAACTATGTGTTCAGGGAAATGGAAATAAAACATGATTACTTAGTTTAGATATGAAAGTGGAGTTTCTGCTTTATCCTCACCCTCCTTTGAGGACACTCATTCTTTCCCCACTTTCCGGCCCCCAGGCGTAGAAAATAGACTGTTCCTTTGCACATGAGGGAGGCAGCGTGGGGAGAAAGACAACGTGAGGACTGTGGTCAGGCAGATCTGGGTTCAAATCCCCCATCTTCCATTTACCTGACCTTAGAACTTATTCCCTCATGTATAAAGCAAGGATGATATTAGTGCATGCCTTTGGGGCCAGTTGTAAGGATTAGAAATACCATACGTAAAACACCTAGCATATCGTGGGCTAACATGTTTTTTTCTTTTATACATCTAATTCTGGGAGACGTGGGCTACATTTTTTAAAATGCAGTGATGGCTGCTATCCATGCTCAAGGAAACATGGAAATTCCTTTGGTCAGTCTGGCCCAGCTGCTGGTGCCCTAGAACCTCTGGGGGATGTTTTCATGCCCTCGGGTGATTAGCATGAGGCAGCTTCTGGAGTCTGGTGGTGACCATCATTTCTTCGAGCTCCTGAAGGCAAATTTGGGACAGTGGGTGAACAGCACTGCAGGCAGGTTGGTTTTGACTCAACCAAAAAAAGTGCTTTCTAATGATCAGAACCCACCTGTGACATAATAGGTTCCATTACAGTAGAATGAGCTTCCGTCCCTTTCCCATCGACAAAAGGCTGGTAAATGTCTGCAAAGCCCCCTAGAGGAGCAGAGCCCTGTGCTCGGCCCTGGTGACTGCCAGCTTCCGGTGAGGACACGTGAGGAGGAGTATCCCTGGTTCCCGTGCTTGGCTCAGGCTTCTCTTGGCTCCGTTCCTCGCTGAGGGTGCCTTGTGGGCAAGCTGCTCTGCTGTGGTCTCCCGCTTTAGAAACCGCCTCAGCGAGAAGGGACTCGGGGCTGAGGGACCCTCTGAGACAGGGACATGGTTTAGGCAGGTGTGGCCTGTCTCAGGAAAGGTCCAATGCCCCCATGGCTTTGTGATGGATCCAAAATTACAGTTACCCGGCTAGGCACAGCGGCTCATGCCTGTAATCCCAGCACTTTGGGAGGCTGAGGTGGGCAGATCACTTGAGGTCAGGAGTTCGAGACCAGCCTGGCCAGCATGGTGAAACCCCATCTCTACCAAAAATATAAAAAGTAACCGGGCCTGGTGGCGGTGTGCGCCTTAGTCTCAGCTGCTTGGGAGCCTGGGGCAGGAGAATTGCTTGAAGGTGGGAGGTGGAGGTTACAGTGAGCTGAGATCTGGCCACTGCACTCCAGCCTGGGCAACAGAGCAAGACTGCGTCTCAAGAAAAAAAAAAACAAAAAACCAAAATTATGGTAACCCAAGGGGTGACTGGGTGACTGGCAGTAGGCAGGGGCAGTTACTGGCTGACTGGCAGTAGGCAGTTAGCCCTGTTGCAGGGAACTTGCCACCACCATCCCTATCTGGCACTCTCCCTCCCCTTCATTATTCCCCTTCTTCTCTCTCTACCCCCTTCTCTTTTTTCTTCTCTGTCCCATTGACAGCAGAGGATCCAGTGAGGGCTGAGAGAGAAGTTCTCTGGGTCACGGTGGCTACCACAGTAGGTCGAACGGTGGCTGCCCATAAGATATGTCCACCTGGAAACAGAGAATGAAACCTCGGTGGGAAAAAGGGTCTTTGCAGATGTGTTTGTTAAGGATTGCAAGACAAGGTCATCCTGGATAGGGTGGGCCCTAAATCCAATGACAAGTGTCCTTCTAGGAGAACAGAAGGAAAAGGAGACAGGACGCCCAGAAAAGGGAACGTGAAGATAGAGGCAGAGAGGCTGGAGGGATGTCCCTACAAACTCAGGAACACCAAAGATTGTGTGCAGCCACCAGAGGCCAAGAGAAGGGCACAGAATAACATGGCGAGACCCAGCTCTACAAAAAAAAAAAAAAAAAAAAAGTAGCCATGGTGTCATATGCCTGTAGTCCCAGCTACTCAGGAGGGAGGCTGGGGAGGGAGGATGGCTTGAGCCCCAGGAGGTAGAGCCTTCTAAGCCATGATTATGCCATGGCACACCAGCCTGGGTGACAGAGTGAGACCCTAGGCCGGGTGTGGTGGCTCACGCCTGTAATCCCAGCACTTTGGGAGGCTGAGGCGGGCGGATCACGAGGTCAGGAGTTCGAGACCGGTCTGGCCAACATAGTGAAACCCTGTCTCTACTAAAAATACACAGAAAATTAGCCGGGTGTGGTGGCGAGCGCCTGTAATCCCAGCTACTCATGAGGCTGAGGCAGGAGAATCGCGTGAACCCGGGAGGCAGAGGTTGTAGTGAGCCAAGATCGTGCCACTGCACTCCAGCCTGGGTGACAGAATGAGACTCCATTCAAAAAACAAACAAACAGAGTGAGACCCTATCTCAAAAAAAAAAAAAAAAAAAAAAAAAAAAGAAAAGAAAGAAAGAAAAAGAAAAAAAAGAAAGACATGGAACAGATTCTTCCTGAGAGCCTCCAGGACCGAACCCGACCAACACCTTGATTTCAGACTCTGGCCTCCAGAGCTGGAGAGAAAGAGTATCTCTTGTTTCCAGCCACCCAGTTTGCGGTGGTCTGTTTCGGCAGCCCTGGGAACAGCGGCAGCCCATTGTGTCTGCCATCTTGAATTATCCTGTGTTCTTTTAGCTGGGTCAGTGGGGAAGCCGTGGGTTCCTCAGGTTTCCATTGTATTCATTCGTAACTGGGATCCCTCACTCCGGGGCTGTCGGGTTCCAATCCTCATGGCACAGCTCACCTTTCCTCATCCCCCAATGCCCCCTGGTGTCTGCCTTCTTCTGTGTCAGGTGTGGTTGCATCCTTAGGGACTGGGTTCTTATCACTTACTGGCATCGGAGCTGGCTCCGAGGAGCACGGGGCCCTGGGCACAGGCTCCCAACCCACGCAGAAAAAAAATAAATAAAGGGCCATCAGCAACTGGAAGAACAACCTTTTCAAAAATCACCTTTTGAAAATAGTGGCACCAGCCAAGCGCAGTGGCTCATGCCTGGAATCCCAGCACTTCGGGAGGCCAAGGCGGGCGGATCACGAGATCAGGAGATCGAGACCATCCTGGCTAACATGGTGAAACCGTGTCTCTACTACAAACACAAAAAATTAGCCGGGTGTGGTGGCGGGCACCTGTAGTCCCAGCTACTTGGGAGACTGAGGCAGGAGAATGGCATGAACCCGGGAGGCAGAGCTTGCAGTGAGCCAAAATCGTGCCACTGCACTCCAGCCTGGGGGACAGAGCGAGACTCCATCTCAAAAAAAAAAAAAGAAAAGAAAAGAAAAGAAAATAGTGGCACCAAGCATGCAGTAAATAGCTTTCAGCCACATTCGACCAGCCATAAATTTGATCTGTTTTGACCTGGACACAGCTGTTTCCTCTCCTCCCTTCAGCCTCTGACTCTGAAATGGCAGCGACCAAGTGCCCATTGTCATCGGCAGTGAGTTCTCGTGGTGAAAGGCACTCCAATGAGAGAGTTGGCACCACATCCTGCACCTCGGCATGTACTGTTCCCTCAGCAAAGTTTTTAGTTAACGAGTTTGGGGGTTTTGATCTGGAGAGCACTGGGGAGAGAAGCTGGAAGGCCCAGCAGTGACATCCTTTCAGAGCCTGCGCTGTCTTCCAGGAGCAGAAGATGAGCCCGCAGGGGGTCTAGAGGTGGCCATGAAGGTAGCATGCTGGGCTGTTCCCTCCCATCCACCGCTGCCCCCACCCCCAGCCCCCTGCCTTCTCCTAGGAGAACAGCAGAACCCCTGGGTGTGGTTCTTTGAGCTTCAATGGGCCTGCCCTGCTTTTCAGACAGAAGTGTCTCTTCTCAGAGCAACCCAGGATTAGTACGGAAATAGAGACATCTTTTTTTTTTTTTTTTTTTTTTTTTTTTTGAGACAGAGTCTCCCAGGCTGGAGTGCAGTGGCCGGATCTCGGCTCACTGCAAGCTCCGCCTCCCGGGTTTACGCCATTCTCCTGCCTCAGCCTCCCGAGTAGCTGGGACTACAGGCGCCCGCCACCTCGCCCGGCTAGTTTTTTGTATTTTTTAGCAGAGACGGGGTTTCACCGTGTTAGCCAGGATGGTCTCGATCTCCTGACCTCGTGATCCGCCCATCTCGGCCTCCCAAAGTGCTGGGATTACAGGTGTGAGCCACCACGCCTGGCCAAGGCATCATTTTTAAGGGGGCCTCTGCTGATATCCCCTTTACCGTTGGTGTGGGGGAGTCAGCCCCTGGGCTTTGCTCTAAGCAGCGAGCGTCCATCGATCCTGTCTCCTGGCAGGCGGCACCCAAGATGCCCTCGTATGGGACCCTGTCACTCCAGAACATGTGTTGAGATTCTCCCAGCCAGGCTCGATGTCCGAGGAGCAGTGGCCTTTCTGATTCTCAGAACCAAGAAGAACCTTTTTTTTTTTTTTTTTGGAGAGAAAGTCTTGCTCTGTTGCCCAGGCTGGAGTGCAGCAGCACCATCTCAGCTCATTGCAATCTCCACCTCCTGGGTTCAAGCAATTCTTCTGCCTCAGCCTCCCGAGTAGCTGGGATTACAGGTGCGCACCACCACGCCCGGCTAGTTTGGTATTTTCAGTAGAGACGGGATGTCACCATATTGGCCAGGCTGGTCTCAAACTCCTGACCTTGTGATCCGCCCGCCATGGCCTCCCAGGGTGCTGGGATTACAGGCGTGAGCCACCGCTCCTGGCCTAGAAGAACCTTTTAAACCTTTTCATCTCATTCTTTCTTCTTTTTTTCTTTTAGTATTACCAGCTGTGTGAGAGCACCAAGGAATGCTGCTGACAACGAGAGGGCTGTCAAAAACCAGAAAGGAGGAAAGTCAAATGCTATCCCCAGCAGCACTCACTGGCAAGTGTGCCACGATCCCCCCATTTCTCAGCAGGGTGGTCCTACCTGTGCCAGCCTAATTGCCACCAGTCTGCGGCCCTGCGTGGTAATGAGGGACTCGGGCGCTACGCACTCTTTAAATGACCATCGTTTAAACGACATCCATTTACCTTTCACGCACCTCTGCTTCGCTTCGTAATTATTGGCAGCATCTGACTTCCTCTTTTGCTACAGAATCCATTTCCTCATCCTCCTGGGGAGAGGCTGTGGCCCCCTGTGTACCGTGGGGCGACATGTTTTGTGGCAACGGATTGTGATCTGGGGAAGGAGGCTGCGACCCTCAGGATGAGAGAGATGCTGGGAGAGGGGACGTCTCTTTCGTGGAAAAGCAGCATCTTTAATGGAGTGTTAGCAATGGCAGAGGGCGGGGTGCTGTAGGGAAATGCACGAAGCTGCAGCGTGAAGTGTAAATATGATGACTGTTGTCTCTTTCTTGGGAGGTAAATAAATCAGCTCGATGTAGGTTCGAGAGGTGGCTGGTAGTGCTGTGTACTCGCACGGCGCCCCGAACTCGGCCTCTTCAGAGTGCTTCAGATGTTGATTCATTACGCCTTCCACCAGCTCAGGGAGGAGGGAGGTGTGGAGAATTATTATCCCGGCTCTAAACCCAGGGACTGGGCGAGGTTAAGAGGCAGTAAGTTGGGAGGAAAAGGCGGCGGCCCCGGCAACCCAGCCAACACTTCCGCTGTTAGAAGCGTCTGCTCCACTTAGAAACAAGTCATTGTCAAGTAACCTATTTTTCGGGGTGTAATTTCAGCATATGATGGCTTTGTCTCCTCTGTATATTTCCTTGCTTGAAAAATGTATGAGCTTATGGAGCAGGAGAGAGTGACTTTAATCCTGTGCCAAGCTTGTTTGGAAGCTGAAGCGTCCGAGAGGGAAACAGGAGAAGCTGACACACTCCATGTCCCAGCCCCACTGGACTGGAGTCCCTTTGACACATGGATAAAAACAAAAGCCCGGGCTGGGGCGCTGTGTGGCGTAGGTGGAATCACAAGGCTTATAACCTTGAGTTTCAGGAGTGTGGATCTGAAATGGTTTGATCATTAAGAAACTGTTGGCCAAGTGTCCGGAGGAAGGGTTCAGCCTGAGGCTCCGGCCGCGGTTCTGTGTAGCAGCTGGTGCAGGGACACTGGAGGAGCAGCTGGGCTCTGCGAATGGGTGGAAAGGGCAGAGTCTTTGTCATCCCAGGGCCAGAGTTCAACCTCAACTATAGCATGGGAAAGTCAGGCAGCGAGGAAGGGGCGATATTCAGACCCCAGAGGGGTGGGCAGCGTGTTGAACAGTCCTCTGAAGTGCATTTGGGGCAGTCTTGGGCTCATCTCGCCCCAATCCGTGCCGCTCTCCTGGGGCACCGGTGAACGGGAGGTGTGAGCAGGCCAGTTGCCGGCCGAGCTCTGTCGTGTGGGTTACCAAGGAACGAGAGAATAGAGGAAGCTGCCTTCAGAATCCCCAAAGACCAATTTCTTCCAGCCCCAGCAAGTGTGGGGAGCCTCCACCAAGTCCCAGCCGTCAGGGTGGCTGCGGCTCAGCATCTTCCGATGGCGTGACAGATGGAGGCACACCCGGCACCTCCAGGCACCTGGGGAGAGCACGGGGAGGTGCCCGACGCGCCTGGCTCCTTCTCTGAGGGAAGGCACCTCTGGGCATGCCTGCCTGGGCAGCACCTCCTGCCCCTTATGCATTGAAAGGGGGAAAAAGCCTCTTGCCTGTTTACTCAGCCCACAGGGCCCAGGCTGCTCCCAGCCCCACTGGGCAGGCCCTGTAGGGACAGTGGCAGTAGGCAGTTAGCCCTGTTGCAGGGAACTTGCCACCACCATCCCTATCTGGTGCTCTCCCTCCCCTTCATTCTTTCCCTTCTTCTCTCTCTACCCCCTTCTCTTTTTTTTTTCTCACTCAGCCTCTCTGCTGAATTCTGCATTGACATCAGCACTTCCAAAAACAACAACAAAGGAAAGTAGGTCAGCGGCGTGCCGGATCGGAGCTGGGCCCCGGTGCCAGCTGAGTCCGGGGCTGCGGCCCATCTCACGGAGAGCCGGGGGTGCCCCAAACTCTGCGCCACAGCCTGGCACATGCAGCTTGGTTCCTGCCCTGTGTTCTCAGGGGGAAGGGGTAGGTATGTGTGCATGGCCTGTGTGTTGGCATGCTGGCTTACGGACGGGGCAGAGTTGGGGTTTCTGCACCAAAGGCAACACTATGTACACTCCATACAATCCTTCTGGTCCAGGTATGATAGAACTGGGGGTCAAGAAACCCTGGGGGCACATGCCTGCAACTGGGACTGGGATCCAGCCTGCAAATGCACATTGATTGACATACGTGTGTGCATGAGCCTGACAGCACGGCCTTCTCAGCCCTCTCCCTCCAGAGCTTCACGCATAACATTTCCTTGGCTCTCTATGGTCACGGAACTCCCAGTTCTACTTGAAAGATTACCCAACATGCTAATTGGGACTCCTGCTATGATTAAAAAGAAATTTCAGATTGGAGCCACCATGCCATAGAGCTCAGGAAGAAAACAGCTCTTTATAAACCCAGCAGGAGCAGGCTTCCGTTTATTTATCTTTTTTTCTAACTTTGAAAGAAATTGCATCTTGATATTGTCTGGCCCACAGTGAGTGACTCAAGTACAAATAGTCACCAGGTCAGGCCCAAACCGTAAAGAGAGGGGCACTCGGGAAGAGATAAAATTACAGCCTCTTCCCCCGCCCCCGGCTTTTTAATAGTAACCGAGTTATTTCTGTAAGCCTAGATCCCGCCTCGGCCAGCGCCTTTGGCCCCCTGACCTGGGAGATGCTGCTGTTCCATCTGGGTCAGGCTTCACCCACGATAAAGCTTTTATGAGTAGCCCAGGGGGAGGAGCACATTGCTTTTTTGTTGTTGTTGAGACAGAGTCTCGCTCTGTTGCCCAGGCTGGAGTGCAGTGACCAGATCTCAGCTCACTGCACCTCCCGGGTTCACGCCATTCTCCTGACTCAGCCTCCCGAGTAGCTGGGACTACAGGCGCCCGCCACCTCGTCTGGCTAGTTTTTTGTATTTTTTAGTAGAGACGGGGTTTTACCGTGTTAGCCAGGATGGTCTCGATCTCCTGACCTCATGATCCACCCATCTCGGCCTCCCAAAGTGCTGGGATGACAGGCGTGAGCCACCGCGCCCGGCCCAGGAGCACATTTCAGTGAAGCTCCCTGAAGTGATTAGCTCTGGAGGTCCCCCGAGGAGGCTGCAGGGAGGGAGGATTTAAGCTGTGGTCAGTAAGAGGCAGCCACAGCTATGAGAGCAACACGTCTGAATGATTTCACCGCAGGGCTGAGCTCATCGTGTTGATACTTTTAGAGCTCATTAGCTTGGGGAGGGGCTGGCATGCTGTACCAGGTCCCCTGGGCATCTGACCTCTCAAAGCAGCTCTTCTTGGATCAACAGGGAGGAAGTCCTCCTAACTCCTTTTCTACTTCCACCATCAGCACCAAACACCCATCCCCTAGTGAAGGTTTTGAAACATTAACCTGGAACCCAAACCCTCTTAAAAGGCAGCCATTTGACTTTACGAAAATAGGCCGGGCACGGTGGCTTATGCCTGCAATCCCAGCACTTTGGGAGACTGAGGCAGGCAGATTACCAGGTTTGGAGATTGAGACCATCTTGACTAACACAGTGAAACACCCTCTCGACTGAAAATACAAAAAATTAGCTGGGCGCGGTGGCGGGCACCTGTAGTCCCAGCTACTCGGGAGGCTGAGGCAGGAGAATGAGGTGAACCAGGGAGGCAGAGCTTGCAGTGAGCTGAGATCGCGCCACTGCACTCCAGCCTGGGCGACAGAGCGAGACTCCATCTCAAAAACAAAAAAGGAAAAAAGAAAAGAAAAGAAAACATCTCCCTAATGTCAGCTTCATTAAAAGATGTAACAAAAGAACATCAATGTTTGCTGATAGAAGAATATAACTGTCGGCCAGGTGTGGTGGCTCATGCCTGTAATCCCAGCACTTTGGGAGGCCAAGGCAGGCAGATCGCCTGAGGTTAGGAGTTCAGGGTTAGGCTGGTCAGCATGGTGAAACCCTGTCTCTACTGAAAATAGAAAATTAGCCAGGCGTAGTGGCAGGTGCCTGTAATCCCAGCTACTCGGGAGGCTGAGTCAGGAGAATTGCTTGAACCTGGGAGGCAGAAGTTGTAGTGAGCCGAGATCACACCATTGCACTCCAGCCTGGACAACAGAGTGAGACTCTGTCTCAAAAAAAATAATTAAAAGAGAATGTAATTTTCTTTAAGGGTAACAGGCTGGTTATTGCAGATAATTATCTGCAAATAATGGAAGGCAGGTAATAAAGAGGAAGGAGGCCGTGCGCATGGAGCTGGCACAGGTGAGCAGAGCCTTTGGCCAGAGTGGGGTTGGGTCGGGGCTGGGGACAGCATAAGGCAAAAGGGCCACACTGCCAGACTCCTCCAAAATCACCATTCCCAGAGGTTCTGCATTCCACAGAGCAGTAGCGTTCCAGAAAGAATGTGGAGGGCTTGCCTTGGGTTGCCAGCATTTTGTTTGGCCAATGAGAGACCCCAAGACACAGCAGCTGCTATGCACCAGTCCTGTTGGTTCAGAAAAGAAATAAATATACATATTTTTAAGACAGAGTCTCACTCTGT
Organism: Chlorocebus sabaeus; assembly: GCF_047675955.1. Classification (NCBI taxonomy): domain Eukaryota; kingdom Metazoa; phylum Chordata; class Mammalia; order Primates; family Cercopithecidae; genus Chlorocebus; species Chlorocebus sabaeus. The sequence continues at coordinate 1,870,067 of NC_132919.1, forward strand.
CACCCAGGCTGGAGTGAATGGTGCGATCTTGGCTCACTGCAACCTCCACCACGCGGTTCAAGCAATTCTTCTGCCTCCGCCTCCCAAGTAGCTGAGATTACAGGCACCCGCCACCAGGCCTGACTAATTTTTTTGTATTTTTTGTAGAGACGGGGTTTCGCCATGTTGGCCAGGCTGGTCTCGAACGCCCGAACTCAGGTCATCCACCCGCCTTGGCCTCCCAAAGTGCTAGGATTATAGGCATGAGCCACCGCGCCCGGCCAAAGAAAGATCTTTTTAGAACACCCTTCTCCCTCCCCAAACCAAAGGAAAAAAAAAAAAAAACAAGGACATGATTTCAGAATAAAGGATTATCTTTAGATGGAATAAATTTGGCTTAGCAAAAACTCCCTACATTAATGTTTCGTTGCAAATCGGTAAAATCGCAATCACAGGCTCCCCTTGTCTCCAAACTAGCATTTGGAAGCCAGTGTTCCAGGGAGCTTGGAGCCTGCCAGTTGCCACAGCTTTTAGGATGACAAGGAAGCAGATTGCCTGGGTTTAAAATTCCGTTGCCGGCGTCTTCTGGAACCAGCCGCTCCATCCTTTTCCCCCACCTCCCCCCTCGCGATTTTCCTTGTGTGACAGAGTGGAGGCGTAGACGATTGGGTTGAAACCAAATTGGTCACAAGGACAAGCTGGTCAAGAAAGACATTTTCTGCCGCGGCCTTGGCTGTTCCACAAGCCGGTTCTGCCAGGAGAGCCGAGGACTCGTCATCCCCAGGCAGAGCGCCACCTACGTGCCAGGTGGGGGGCGGCGTTGCGGAGGGTGAAGGGAAGGAGTCTGGGCCAGTTCTCAGCCTTTTTCAGGATCTGATGAAAAGGCCGTGCGGGGCCTGCATGCACCTGTGGGCCCAGCTACTCAGGAGGCAGAGGCAGGAGGTTCGCTTGAGCCCGAGAGTTTGAGACCAGCCTGGGCAACAGAGCAAGATCCCGTCTCAAAAACATAAAATTAATAAATAAATAATAATAATTAATAATAAAGGCCGGGCATAGTTGGCTCACATGTGTAATCCCAGCAGTTTGGGAGGTCGAGGCAGGTGGATCACTCGAGGTCGGGAGTTTGAGACCAGCCTGCTAACATGGTGAAACCCAACCTCTACTAAAAATACAAAAATTAGCCAGGCGTGGTGATGGATGCCTGTAATCCCAGCTACTGGGGAGGCTGAGGCAGGAGAATCAGTTGAACCCGGGAGGCGGAGGTTGTAGTGAGCCGAGATGGTGCCACTGTGCGCCAGCCTGGGCAACAGATTGAGACTCCATCTCAAAAAAATTAAAAAAAAAAAAAAAAAAAAAGCTTTTGGCCTGGCACGGTGGCTCACGCCTGTAATCCCAGCACTTTGGGAGACCAAGGTGGGCGGATCACAAGGTCAAGAGATCAAGACCATCCTGGCTAACAGTGAAACCCCGTCTCTACTAAAAATACAAAAAATTAGCCGGGTGTGGTAGCGGGCGCCTGTAGTTCCAGCTACTCGGGAGGCTGAGGCAGGAGAATCGCTTGAACCCAGGAGGCAGAGGTTGCAGTGAGCCGAGATCATGCCACGGCACTCCAGCCTGGTGACAGAGCGACACTGTGTCTCAAAAAAAAAAAATAAAAATAAAGAAAAAGAAAGCTCGCTCTGGAAACCTGCACATTCCAGGGGCCCTACATTGAATTCCAGAAGGTTTGTGGACACCTCCTTCTTCATCTCCCCAACCTTGTTAGGGGAACTCTGGCCAAGAACGCTGCACCTGGGCAAATACGTCTCATTTTCCATTTCTCAGTTCAATGATATAATGATGTTTAAAATCCTAAAGTTTCATTCAGAAATATCCAAGAAAAAAAAAAAGGACTATTCCTTCCTTTGTGCCTCTTGGAAGATTTATTTTTTTCTTTATCAAAATTGTTTGAATATGTGAAAACTTTACCTAAATAGGTAAAATGAATATCATTAACTGAAAACAAAAAATATATATATTTGGAGCAGAGGTTTAATAGACAAAAGAAAAAGACAGGAGAAAGGTAAACAGCTCTCTGTCTCTAGTGAGAGAGAGGGAACTTCCGAGAGGAAAAGGCCCAATTTTTTTTTTCTTTTTCTTTTTTCAGACAGAGTCTCCTTCTGTCGCCCAGACTGGAGTGCGGTGGCACCATCTTGGCTCAGCAAGCTCCGCCTTCCGGGTTCACGCCATTCTCCTCCCTTAGCCTCCCGAGTAGCTGGGACCACAGGCGCCCGCTACCACGCCCGGCTAGTTTTTGTATTTTTAGTGGAGACGGGGTTTCACCATGTTGGCCAGGATGGTCTTGATCTCTTGACCTTGAGATCTGCCCACCTCAGCCTCCTAACGTGCTGGGATTACAGGCCTGAGCCACAGTGCTTGGCCCAAATTTTTTTTTTTTTTTTTTTAAACGGAGTCTCGCTCTGCCACCCAGGCTGGAGTGCAGTGGTGCAATCTCGGCTCACTGCAAACTCCACCTCCCGGGTTCACGCCATTCTCCTGCCTCAGCCTCCCCAGCAGCTGGGACTACAGGCGCCCGCCACCACGCCTGGCTAATTTTTTGTATTTTTTAGTAGAGACAGGGTTTCACCGTGTTAGCCAGGATGGTCTCAATCTCCTGACCTCGTGATCCACCCGCCTCAGCCTCCCAAAGTGCTGGGATTACAAGTGTGAGCCACCGCGCCCGGCCAATATATATATTTTTAATGGTAAACTAACAGGGAGTTACACAAGATATTACCATTGAGGGAAACTGGGTGAAAGGGCTCCAGGACCTCCCTGCGCTTTCTTTTTTTCAGCTTCCTGTGAACCTGTAATTATTTCCAAATAAAAAGAAAAAAACTAAGACACATTGTAAAACGTTGTAGTATCACCTAGGATAAATCGATACAGTTTTTAAGCCAATTTGCTATTAGACCATTTAAAATTGGAAACAAAATATTAAAATCCATGAAAATATTCCAAATAAGAAAAGTAGATGTATTTGATTGAAATTAACATGAAAATTTTACGACAGTTTTTCAAATGAGCAAAAAACAGTGAAAAGAAAATATAAATTCCAAGGACAGTCCCAGGATTCACAAAAGCTCTTGAGAAGAGGCCCAAAATTGCCATTAGGCCCAGCCTTTTTTTTTTTGGAGACGGAGTCTCGCTCTGTCGCCCGGGCTGGAGTGCAGTGGCACAGATCTCAGCTCACTGCAAGCTCTGCCTCCCGGGTTCATGCCATTCTCCTGCCTCAGCCTCCCGAGTAGCTGGGATTACAGGCGCCCGCCGCCACGCCTGGCTAGTTTTTTGTATTTTTAGTAGAGACGGGGTTTCACCGTGTTAGCCAGGATGGTCTCGATCTGCTGACCTCGTGATCTGCCTGCCTCAGCCTCCCAAAGTGCTGGGATTACAGGCTTGAGCCACCACGCCCGGCCTTTTTTTTTTTTTTTTTTTTTTTTTTTTTTTTTTGAGACAGGGCCTAACTCAGTCACTCAGGCTGGAGTGCAGCAGTGCAGTCATAGCTCACTGCACCCTTGAACCCCTGGGCTCAAGCGATTCTCCCACCTCAGCCTCCTGAGTACCTGGGTCCACAGGCACATGCCACCATGCCTGGCTAATTTATTTATTTGTTTATTTATTTTTTATATTTTTTTTAGTTGGAGTTTCGCTTTTTGTTGACCAGACTGGAGTGCAATGGTGCGATCTCGGCTCACCACAACCTCTGCCTCCCGGGTTCAAGCGATTCTCCTGCCTCAGCCTCCTGAGTAGATGGGATGACAGGCATGTGCCACCACGCCCGGCTGATTTTTTTTTTTTTTTTTTTTTTCTTTTTTTTTAGTAGAGACGGGGTTTCACCATGTTGTCCAGGCTGCTCTCGAACTCCTGACCTCACATGATCTACCTGCCTCGGTCTCCCAAAGTGCTGGGATTACAGGTGTGAGCCATTGTGCCAGCCTATTTTTTGTGTTTTGTTTGTTTGTTTGTTGTTTTTTGTTTTTTTGGAGCTCGGGAGTCTCTGTTGCCCAGGCTGGTCACAAACTTAAGGGCTCAAGTGATCTTCCTGCCTCAGCCTCCTGAAGTGCATGAATTACAAGAGTGAGCCACCACGCCTAGCCTGCCCAGCTAATTAAAACAATTTTTTTGGTAGAGCCAGGCACGATGGGTCTACAGCCACTCAGGCTGCCCAGACTGGTCTTGAACTCCTGGGCTCAAAACCAAGGCCAACATGGGAGCCTAAGGCAGGAGAATCACTTGAACCTAGGAGGCAGAGGTTGCGGTGGGCCAAGATCATGCCACTGCACTCCAGCCTGGGCAACAGAGTGAAACTCCGTCTCAAAAAAAAAATAAATAAATAAAAATAAAAATAAATAAGTACAGGTTGGGCGTGGCGGCTCATACCTGTAATCCCAGTACTTTGGGAGGCTGAGGCGGGCAGATCACGAGGTCAGGAGATCAAGACCATCCTGGCTAACACAGTGAAACCCCGTCTCTACTAAAAGTACAAAAAAATTAGCCGGGCGTGGTGGCGGGTGCCTGTTGTCCCAGCTACTCGGGAGGCTGAGGCAGGAGAATGGCACGAACCTAGGAGGTGGAGGTTGCAGTGAGCCGAGATCGTGCCACCGCACTCTAGCCTGGGTGACAGAGCGAGACTCTGTCTCAAAAAATAAATAAATAAATAAATAGGTACATTCTGGGCTGAGTGTGGTGGCTGACACCTGTAATCCCAATTCTTTGGGAGGCCAAGGAGGGAGGACACTTTAGGCCAGGAGTTCAAGACCAGCCTGGGTAACATAGTGAGACCCATCTCTACAAAAAAAAAATTTTTATTTTTTGAGACAGAGCCTTGCTCTTGTCGCCCAGGCTGGAGTGTAATGGCGTGATCTCAGCTCACTGCAACCTCTGCCTCCCGGGTTCAAGCGATTCTCCTACTTCAGCCTCCAGAGTAGCTGGGATTACAGGCACATGCCACAACACCTGGCTAATTTTTTTCGCATTTTTGGTAGAGACAGGGTTTCACCACATGTTGGCCAGGCTGGTCTTGAACTCCTGACCTCAGGTGATCCGCCCACCTCAGCCTCCGAAAATACTGGGATTACTGCAACCAGTCAATATTTATTTTATTTTATGTATATATATATGTATGTGTGTGTGTGTGTGTGTGTGTGTGTATATATATATTTTTTGAGACGGAGTCTCACTCTGTCACCCAGGCTGGAGTGCAACGGGGCAATCCTGGGTTCATGCCATTCTTCTGCCTCAGGCTCCTGAGTAGCTGGGACTACAGGCGCCCGCCACCACGCCCAGCTAATTTTTTTGTACTTTTAGTAGAGACGGGGTTTCACTGTGTTAGCCAGGATGGTCTCGATCTCCTGACCTCGTGATCTGTCCGCCTCGGCCTCCCAAAGTGCTGGGATTATAGGCATGAGCCACTGCGCCCAACCTGTACCTATTTATTTATATTTATTTATTTATTTGTTTATTTATTTATTTATTTTTTTGAGACGGAGTTTCACTCTGTCGCCCAGGCTAGAGTGCAGTGGCACAATCTTGGTTCACTGCAACCTCCACCCTCTGGGTTCAAATGATTCTCCTTCCTCAACCTCCTGAGTAGCTGGGATCACAGGCACCTGCCACTGCGCCCAGCTAATTTTTTGTATTTTTAGTAGAGACGGGGTTTCACCATCTTGGCCAGGCTGGTCTTGAACTCCTGACCTCATGATCCACCCGCCTCGGCCTCCCAAAGTGCTGGGATTACAGGCCTGAGCCACCGTGTTCGGCCCAGGATGTACCTATTTTATATCTGTGCAGAGAAGCCCCTATGTGGTTCTTGCAGGCCTGGTTGTCAACTTTTTCTTTTTTAAGAGTAAAGATTCTTCTCAATGATTGTCAAATTTGAGTCACCTTGTGCCCATTGTCTTCCAGTGGTCCGCAGACTGGAGGCTCCACCATGGCTTACTGCAGCCTGGACCTCCCAGGCTTGAGTGATCCGCCTGCCTCAGCCTCCTGAGCAGCTGGGACTACAAACGTGTGCCACCATACCAGCTAATTTTAAAATATTTTTATGTATTTGTTTTTTATGTTTAAATTGAGATGGGGTCTCTCTCTGCTGCCCAGGCTGGTCTTGGACTCCTGGGTTCAAGCGATTCTCCCACCTCGGCCTCCCAAAGTGCTGGGATTACAGGCGTGAGCCACCACGCCCAGCCTGGTCTATTTTTTGTAGAGATGGAGTCTTGCTATGTTGCCCAGGCTGGTCTCAAGCTCCTGACTCCAAGAGATCCTCGTGCCTTGGACTCTCAAAGTGCTGGGATTCCAGGTGTCCACTATCTTCCTTTACGTGGTGGAAGGAATTCCCTGTGGCAGCCTCATGGTACTCTGTAGGTGGAAGGAGGATGGGGCCAGGTCTTCTTTCGCTGCCCGGACTACAGGAGTCTGTCACACTTAACATGGGGTCTTTTCAGACATGAGGATTCAGTTACACCTGTCAAGAAACTGGGGCCACCACCTTGGCCCGTTTGGGAGTTTTCTGCCACTGCCTCTTTTTCTTGGTGGGAAGGAAGGCAGACATGGGGAGCTCTCGGCAGCTCCCTCAGTGACTGGGAGGGCAGTTCCAGTCACCCAGTTTGGGAAAGTTTGAGGGGTCAGGACAGCGGAAAGAACTAGGAAAAGCAAGAAGACGGATCTTCTGACTTTCTCTCCAAGGCTTTTGCACGTCAGCTCTTCTGAGCTTGAAGTTCCTGGGAGTGAAAAGAAAGATTCCCCCAGAGTGGTCTCATCTTAGCCTTAGGCCATGTGGGACAGGCTCTCCACTGCTGGGATTTCTTCCTCTTGGGCAAAAGGAAGAACAGGGCTGAATTGAGAAAGAGCCTTGCTCTGGTCTTGGACTCAGAAGCACAAATCTGAATAACTAGAAGGACCATTTTTTTATCTGTAAAGTGAGGATTATAATCATGTCTCCACACAGGGGGCACTTCTCAGTGGTGTCTGTGAGGGGACTTTAAAAATCTGAAATACGGGCCGGGCGCGGTGGCTCAAGCCTGTAATCTCAGCACTTTGGGAGGCCGAGACGGGCAGATCACGAGGTCAGGAGATCGAGACCATCCTGGCTAACACGGTGAAACCCGTCTCTACTAAAAAATACAAAAAAACTAGCCGGGTGAGGTGGCGGGCGCCTGTAGTCCCAGCTACTCGGGAGGCTGAGGCAGGAGAATGGCGTGAACCCGGGAGGCGGAGCTTGCAGTGAGCTGAGATCTGGCCACTGTACTCCAGCCTGGGCGGCAGAGCCAGACTCCGTCTCAAAAAAAAAAAAAAAAAAAAAAAAAAAAAATCTGAAATACGGGCCGGGCACAGTGGTTCATGCCTGTGATCCCAGCACTTTGGGAGGCCAAGGCGGGCGGATCACCTGAGGTCAGGAGTTCAAGACCAGCCTGGCCAACGTGGTGAAACCCCATCTCTACTAAAAATTCAAAAATTAGACGGGCGTGGTAGTGCGTGCCTGTAATCCCAGCTACTCGGGAGGCTGAGGCAGGGGAATTTGCTTGAACCTGGGAGGTGGAGGTTGCAATGAGCTGAGATCACACCACTGTACGCCAGCCTGGGTGACAGAACGGGACTCCATTTCACAAAGAAAAGAAAGAAAGAGGGAAAGAAAGAGAGAGAGACAGATGAAGCCACTCTGAGCAAGAAGGCTGAAAGAAAGAAAGAAAAGAAAGAAAGAAAGAAAGAAAGAAAGAAAGAAAGAAGGAAGGAAGGAAGGAAGGAAGGAAGGAAGGAAGGAAGGAAGGAAGGAAGGAAGGGAGGGAGAGAGAGAAAGAAATAAAAAAAAATGAAGCCACTCTGAGCGAGAAGGGTGAGTGGGCAAAAGGAGGCAGCTTCCTCCGGTGGCCTCTGGGGAGCCCGAGACCAAGCACTGGGCCCAGCATGAGGTTGGCTGGGGAGGAGAGAGGAGCTTGTGCTCCAGCAGAAGTGGTCACAGGGAGATCCCTCCCCGAGGTGTCGCCTGTGAGGCTGGAGGGATGTTCGTTTTTGGGGTGGTGTGGAGTGAGTGAGGAAGGAGGAAGTCTGAGGTTGGGGATAGCCGGCATGCTTGGCGGTCCCAGCAGCTGTACCCTGGCAGTTTGCAGCCGGGACGCCGCTACGGTATCTTCCAACTAGAATACCCAACCTCTGCCCGGTCTCCCCTCCGTGGGCATGATGCTAAGTAGGACCCGCCCAAGGTAGGTTTGAGACGCTTTTCTTTTTCTTTTCTTTGTTTCTTTTTTACTTTGTTTTAATAGTTTTAGTCTGCTTGCTAAAGAACTTTTTTTTTTTTTTTTTTTTTTTTTTGGAGATGCAGTCTTGCTCTGTTGCCCCGGTTGGAGTGTGATGGCTTGATCTCGGCTCACTGCCACCTCTGCCTCCCAGGTTCAAGCGATTCTCCTGCCCCAGCCTCCCTAGTAGCTGGGATTACAGGCACACGCCACCAAGCCCGGCTACTTTTTGTATTGTTAGTAGAGGCAGCGTTTCACCATATTGGCCAGGCTGGTCTCGACCCGCTGACCTCGTAATCCACCTGCCTCAGCCTCCCAAAGTGCTGGGATTACAGGTGTGAGCCACCGTGCCTGGCCAATGAACTTTTTTTTTCTTTTGAGACAGGGTTTTGCTGTTTCACCCAGGCTGGAGTACAGAGATGTGATCACTGCTCTCTGCAGCCTGAAACTCCTGGGCTCGAGCCATCCTCCTGCCTCAGCCTCCTGAGTAGCTGGGACTACAGGCACGTGTCAGCACACCCACCTAATTTTTATATTTTTCATAGAGATGGTATCTTACTATGTTGTCCAGGCTGGTCTTGAACTTCTGGCCTCAAGCAATCCTCCACCTTGGCCTCCCAAAGTGTTGGGATTATAGGCGTCAGCTGCTGTGCCAGACCTAAGCCTCCTTTCTGGGTGCTCTGGACACAGGCAAGGAGGCCAGCCTGGGAGGAGCTCCTGGAAAGGCGGCTGGTGTGGAAATTCAGAAGAGCCTGTACTGTAGACTTGCAAAGTGTCAGACACCCGGTGGCACTTTAAATGCCACAGATAAAACAGTGAGAGACTCTCCTGGCAGCAAGCAAGACGAGGGGTCAGGGACCTCAGGGCCTCTGAGGCTCAGATTTGAGATAAAGAATAAAAACATTGCAGGGTACAGTAGCTCATGCCTGTCATCCCAGCACTTTGGGAGGCCGAAGTGGGCGGATCACGAGGTCAGGAGTTTGAGACCAGCCTGGCCAACACTGTGAAGCGCTGTCTCTAATAAAAATACAAAAACTAGCCAGGCGTGGCGGTGGGCACCTGTAGCCCCAGCTACTCTGGAGGCTGAGGCAGGAGAATTACTTGAACCTGGGAGGCGGAGGTTCAGTGAGCCGAGATCGCGCCACTGCACTCCAGCCTGGGTAACAAGAGCAAAACTCCGTCTCAAAAACAAACAAACAAAAAATAAAGACACCTTGGGGACTCCGTGGTCCCTGGTACAGGGGAGAACGTCAGTGCACCCCAGCCGGCCATGGGAGTACAGATCCTCCAAGCTCACACTGGACAGGCAAGGCATTGGGTGGGACTAGGGGCTCCCTGCCCTTGGTGCCTCCACCCCCGTGAGTCAGATAAACTCCTTTAGGGCCAGGGCTCAGTGAGAAATGCCGCTGCTCAGGGCTCAGCCCAGAATCTGCCCACTTGTCACACAAGCGCTTGTGTCCCTGACAGATGGCCACCAGTGTGCGTGGAGGGAGGGGCTCAGCTCCACCCTTCACTCTTCCTGAGTGACAGCTGCGTGACAGACTCTGCTGCCCCTCTCCTGACAACTACCCCAGCAATCAGACAAAGGGGGATTTGGTTTTCCACCGCTGCCTCCTTGGCTGGCATGTCAGCTGCACACGGGGAGACCCTTGTGTTCACCCTGCTGTCCCAGGGGCTGGCTGGGGCCTTGCACATGGCCAGGGCTCAAATCTGTTTTGTTTCTTTTTTTTTTTTTTTTTTGACGGAGTCTCACTCTGTCGCTCAGGCTGGAGTGCAGTGGCCGGATCTCAGCTCACTGCAAGCTCCGCCTCCCGGGTTCATGCCATTCTCCTGCCTCAGCCTCCCAAGTAGCTGGGACTACAGGCGTCCGCCACCACGCCCGGCTAATTTTTGTATTTTTAGTAGAGACAGGGTTTCACCATGTTGGCCAGGATGGTCTCAATCTCTTGACCTCATGATCCACCCGCCTCAGCCTCCCAAAGTGCTGGGATGACAGGCGTGAGCCACCGCACCCGACCCAAGTCTATTGACTATGTGAATGTCCCACACTAGGCTGCATGAGGCTGCACAGGGGAGAGAGGCAGGACACCGTGCTGGAGAGGCGTGTGCACGTGTGTGTGCAAAAGCCTCTCCCTAACGTGGTTCCCGTCTGCATCTTTTCCTCCTTCTGCCTCTTCGGCTACACGGCTGCCCCGCGGAGCTGTGCTCTCTCTCTCTGAGTGAGACTGTACATGTGCAGCCTTTGGGATCTTGCTTAAAGACCACCTTCCCCTGCCCATCCAGTCCGTGCTACTGTTTCCTCTGTGGGTTTGTCCCCACCCCGGCCTCTCGTCACTGGGCAAGTCTTACGTGGCAATTATACCTCCAATCTCTCTGGCTGGAGTGGCACGTGGCCACCTGGATGCTGCCACTCAGAGGGCATTCTTGTCTTGCCAGTGACTGTGCCCAAAGCAGGGCCGGTGGTGGGGAGAGAAGACACGAAGCCTGGTGCCTCCTCCCAGCCTCCTACCTGTGTAGGCCTCCAGCACTTGTGTTGCCTTCTTCCTCAGAGTCGGTCTCCTGGGAAATGGTGCTTACAGAGATGGAAGAGTTTAATACATCTCTTGCTTCCTCTCTCTTTTCCGAGGCCCTCAGTGGGAGCTGCAGAAGCAGTGGCTGGCGGGGCCTCCGAGGCGTCTGGGTGAGGGAGGAAGGGGGTGGCGCGGAGCCTCAGCCAATTTGGAAAGCACTGTGACCCAAGCACATCTTGCAGCAGCAATGTCAAATTCTGCCGTTCAGGCATGCCATTAGTGTGCACGCTGCCACACAGGAATCGGTGACACAAAGGCACATCCTTCCCCACCCTCCTGGAGCTTAGAAACTAACGGCTCTAATGAGAAATGAGGGCAGAGAGGAGAGAGATGAGGGCGGGCCCCCTCCATGCAGGCTGGTGCCGGTGTCAGAGGAGGGTGACCCACTTCTTGTGGTGAGGGGCCTTGGCGGCCAGCCCACTGAAATGCCACTTAAACCAGCCGCTGCTGCCTGCAAGAGGGTCTCCTTTGTCCAAACCCCTCACTTGGTGCTCTTGGAGACAGCCCTGTTGCCCTAGCAGCACAGTTCCTCTCTCTGCCTCGCTTCCCCTTCTCCCCCAGGGTCCCCAGGGTCCCTTCACCCCGTGGGCTCTCCAGGGCCTGGGCTCCCCTGCCTTTAGCAGCCCTCTCTGGAGAGACAGGCAGGACCACGCGAGGGAGGGTTCTCAGGTGGCCATGCAACGCGCCGAGTCTCTCTTCCCAGCTTTTTGATTGTGCCGTGAGTTATTTAGCCAACAGTAGATGTTTATGTATTTTTTAGAGTTCATATTTATTAACAGGCGGGGAAGGAGGAGACCAGGAGATTTATACGGAAAGCATGGTGAGTTAAAAGGGACAATTAGAGGAGCAGAAAGATACCGAGCATAGAATTGTAAAGGATATTTTAACGCACAATCAAAGGTTCTTGAGATATTTTCCAAGTAGACAGAAGGTAAAAGAAAATTGGCCCATTACGAGCTGATAGTGGGGGATTGGTGACAGGGGATGGAGTCGTGGCTGACGGCTGAACTCCTGCTTAGAAGAAAGTGAGGCTAGAGGGCAAGGCGGGGAGCTGAACCGGGTCAGGAGCCTTCAGAACGGGGCTGGAAGGGACTCCATCAAAGCGTGCACCCGCCCCTCCTCAAAGAATGAACACCAGCCATGCGTGCTGGCCCAGCCTGTAATCCCAGCACTTTGGGAGGCCGAGGCGGGCGGATCACTTGAGGCCAGGAGTTCGAGACCAGCCTGGCCAACATGGTGAAACCCCATCTCTACTAAAAAGACAAAAAATTAGCTAGGCGTTGTGGCTCGCACCTGCAATCCCAGCACTTTGGGAGGCCGAGGCAAGTGGATCCCCTGAGGTCAGGAGTTCGAGACTAGCCTGGCCAAGGTAGCAAAACCCCATCTCTACTAAAAATACAAAAATTAGCCATGCATGGTGGCAGGCGCCTGTAATCCCAGGTTCTTGGGAAGCTGAAACAGGAGAATCGCTTGAACCTGGGAGGTGGAGGTTGCAGTGAGCCGAGATCACGCCACTGCACTCCAGCCTGGGTGACAGAGCAAGACTCTGTCTCAACAAATAAATAAAAAATAAAACAATTAACCCGGTGTGGTGGTGTGTCCCTATAGTCCCAGCTACTCAGGGGGCTGAGGCAGGAGGATTGTTTGAGCCTCAGGAGGCTGAGGCTGCAGTGAGCCATGATCATGCCGCTGCACTCCAGCCTGGGTGACAGCGTGAGCTCCTGTCTCAAAAATGAAACAAAAACAGACAACAAATAAACCCAGAGAAAGACTGCCTCCTTAGGTCAGCGTAGAGTAGGGCCTGGAGGAGCTGGGTCCCTGGCAGAGAGGTGGGTCTGCTCAGGGGCTGGTGGGGCCTGCCTGGGAAGCCAGCGTGCATGTAAAGGGGAATTTGCTGAGGGCTCGGTGGCTCCAGGGAGCCTCCCCAGCAAACTCCTTCTCTCTGACCCCAGTCCCTGCAGCTTGCCCTCCACGAGGCTTCCCAGGCTCTCCTGCTTCCCCAAACCTGCTCACAGGCCTTCCTAGGGCCCATTCACCACGGTGCTGGTGATTAGTTGGGTGATGAGTAAACATTTGCTAAATGGGATTCTTGGCTCTTGGTGTGAACAGCCCCAGCAGGAGAAGAGAGGGTGTGGCTCATGGGAGGGGCTCTGGGGCTGGTCCATGGTCAGAGCCGGCACAGGCAGAAGCACGGGGGGCCGGGGGTGCTGCTCCGAAGCCAGGAGGGGCTGAGGGCGGCTGGCGGTGGGGAAGCAGGGAGCGCGGCCGTGGAACGCTTCCCCAGCTTGGAAGCAGCAGGTGTCTGGGAATGGGCCTGTGGCCCAGGCAGACTTCCAGCAAGCGCTACAGCTTGCTGGCACGAGGGGAGGATCTGGCTGAGCCCAGGAGGCAAGTTTCCACCATGAAACCCACTGTTGAGGAACCGCGGCAAGGGTGCCACGGTGGGAAACCACGTGCCTATAGACAGGCTGGGGGGACGGGTGGGAGGATGACCCCAGGTCGGGGGGACCACACAGCCCCTCCACTTCCATGGCAGAGTGGAGTCCCTGAGCAGGATCCCCTGGGCCGCCCCGTCCTGGGTGCGTCTCCCACACCCTCAAGCCTGGAGTGGTTTTGGATACCCCAGACACGGTACTGTGACCACCTCCAGCCCCACTCCCCACACTCTTCTCTGGACGGCTCCTCATCCTCCAAGACTCACTGGCGTGTCACCTCCACCTGGAAGCCCCCTCTGACTGCCCCCACCCAGCTGAGCTCCTCATTTTGGTGGCTGAGGGGTGCGAACGCAAGCACCAGCTCCGTACCGGTTGCAAATACTTGTTTCCTCATCTGGGCTCTGAGCTCCCTGCCCTGAGCCACGTCTTCTCACGTTACGTCCTCAGTGCCTGGCCAGTGGATGGACACGGAAGCCCTGATCATCCCTTGTTGAATGAACCACGCAGAGCCAGCCAAGCTCTGGGGTCGGGGGGGAGCGTGTGTGAAAGGCCTTAGAGACCCCCAGTGGCCACCCAGCCCCTCCGACGGGGGTGGCTCTGTCCCCGTCAGTCCACAGTGGAGGCCTGCGTGGCAGGAGGGCGGGGTGGGAGAAGAGATGGTTCCATCTGGGAGTCCCGGGGGTCCAGGGAAAGCGGTGGGGGAAGATGGCAGCGGAGGGGTGGCCTCCGCCTCTGGGAAAACCACAGGAATCTGCATCTCCCTGCCCTGAACGAGACGCGGGGGGCTGGGGCTGGTGAATAGAGAAGACTTTGCCTCACCCCTGACATGTCCAGTTGCTCTGATGTTTGGGGCGATGGTGTCGTCGTAGCCGCGTAGCATGAGCTGCTGAGTGACAAGTGATGTCGCCTGCATCACAGCTGCCTTGATTCCCCCTACCTCTTAGAGGAGAAAGCTGCTAAAAATACCTGGCGTCCTGGGCCCCCACTGCCTTGCCTCTAATAACAGTCGGCAACCAGAGACTGTGCTGTGCTTGACAGAGGCGGATCACTTATAAAATATTAGCATTTCTCGTACTGACATTTCACTTCCATATTACAGGACTTCCTAAGTCTTTAAAAAAAAATTTAATAAAGTGCTTAGACTCTTGATTTTCCCACTGAGGGCCTTGCTGTCTGAAGTTGGAAATGAAATCAACAACATAACAGCATCCTTGGGTTCTAAGGGACAGCCAGGCCCTGGCACCGGCCTGGGTCAGCGCCTGCGGGCCACAGGGGAGCAACTGCAGGCTGAGGATTCTTTGGTCTGCAGTCACTGGACTCCCTTTAGTGAACGCCCCAAGCCTCATACTGAGGAGGATTTGTCTAGCCAGGCCTGAAAACACAGGTTTTCTCCCTCTATCCGGGGAACCCTCTCCTTTCTCTGAAGCCAGAGAGGCGTGCGCAGTCTCCAAGCCCACCCACAGCTGTCCAGGTGTGTCCCTGGCCTCCTGGAAAACCCCTGGGGCCCCAGGAACTGACCGTTCCCTTGCAGCCGCCCGTTCCCCCCCAGCCACCTGCCCGGCCCCCTGAGAATCAATCACTCAGCAGTTGCTCCTGAGGCTCCTGGGAATAGGCCAGAAGGACCCAGGACCAGCCTCCTCCGGGGAGAGCCACGGCGACGGTGCCAACCCAGGGCAGCCAGAATGTGGAAATCATGTCCTGAGCGGGCGAGGGAAGTGCCACGAAATGGAGCACTAGGGGTGTGCGCGCTCTCACGTGTCCCATGAGTCAGTGTGCCCCTGCCCCCTGCGGCTCCTCCCGCCAACAAATGTGCTGTGTTCCTAGAGCTGTGCCCGGCCAGGCTCGCCCACCCACAGAAGCCCAGGATCTGCCACCTGTCAGGAATGCGGGGTTAGGAAATGAAAAACAGGGTTCTTGTCCAAGATCATTTATTGTTATTATTATTTTTCTCTCTTAATTGGATTCAGTGTTCCTGGCTCCTCACACACATCCTCTCTGGTGGGGGATTCAGGTTTGTGCAAAGCGCAAAGGAGCTTGTGCCCACCTGGGCCCCCGGCCAGCAGCATGGCTGGCTTTGATCGGAGCCCCTCTTCCCTGTCCGGGCTCGCCTGCCCCAGTCCCTGCTCCTGACCCCTGAGTCCGGCCTCCCGAGCCTCTGCCTGCACCCTGAGCATCCCCAGGATGGCTGGGAGGGCCGGGTCTTCCGTGATGCAGAAGTGCCTGAGATGGTTCATGAAATGCCCTCGTCGTTCTCCTTCTGCTAAGGCCCCCCGACACCTCCCTCCTGCTGTCCTACACAGGACCCTTGCTGGGTCACCCACCAAAGAGCCTCAAGGAAAAATTCAGCAGCTGAGCCACGCGGGAGACCTGGGCTCAAGCCCAGAGTCTCCTTGGCCCGTCCAGACCGTCACTGACCACACGCGAGGCTGACGACACGGTCCAGCCCTTTGGACTAACACTGCGGATGCTGCCTGGCCTGCTGGCTTCCACCCAAAGCCCCTTCCTTCCCCTTCTCCATCTTGCTCATCCTCAAGGCCTGGCTCCCTGACATACAACAAGCTGCTTCTCACTTCTCACCCTGAAGCCAACAGCTACGACAGCAGGGGTGACAGGGTGCTCCAGGGTGGCAGACAGGCTTGTGTTGCATATGAAAACAAGGTGATGCTGTAAATATCTAAGAATATTGGTCCCCCAAACTGACTCTTGCTGCCTCCCCTTCCTCACCGTCCCCACTGACACCTTGCCCCAGGCCCTTGGCAAGCCCAGGTTCCTTGGAGACTATCATTGCCAGGTTGGGATTCTAGACACAAATTCTATCACTTTGTTCTTGCTAGAAATCACCAGTACAATCCTTAGTTAAGCAAATACAGTTTTCTGTATAGTTTATAAACATGAGAAGACGTACAGTTAGGTAACGGAGTGGGAGGGGACTGTGCATTTGTATATATATATATTTATATGTAGAGTGTGAATATATATAAGTGGACATAGTTATAAAACTGCACCTTCTGTGAGAACCTCATTGCCCGGGATGAAGTTCTAAATTTCAGCCTCTGATGATCTTTCCTTTGGTAATTGGTTCTTGGATCCCAGCAGTTGGGCCTGGGTCTGCCAGGGTTGCCTGAGACATTAGGAATGAGAGGCATTACCCCTGAGGGAGGGGCTGAAGGTGGAGTAGGGTAGAATTCAGGGCAGGGTGACTCAGTGGCCTCAGGCAAGAGCCAAGATGCCACCTGCTCATGTGTGCCCAGACTGCTGGCTGCCCAGCCTCGTGGGCGAGCCTCGTTTGTTCTCTGCGTCCTGCTTTCTCCAGGAACCACGGGGCCCTCCGGACCTCTCCGAACCATCAGGATTCCACAGAGCCCCGGTGCCGCCGTTGGGGGCGACTGTCCCACTGTTGCTAGTGGAGGGGGCACTTGGAGTGCCTTTTCCCACCTTGCCGGAGTGGACACTGTCCGTGGGTGCTCTGCGGGGCTGGCTGGGACAGCCGGCTGAGATGCGCCAACCCCTCCCGCCTAGGGCTGTACACTTTGGGTTTATAATCCACATGGCAGGGTCCAGGCGTCCAGACAGCAGCCGAAGCCTCTACCAGCCTTTTCCTGAAACCCAGCAGGTCTTCCACTGGTTAAAAAAAGAAGAAAATAAATTCTGTTCCTTGGTGGACATGTGGCAGTGCTGGGTGCTGACTCCCCGGGTCCTCAGCGGAGAGAGACCGCCAGCCCCAGTGTCCAGGCCAGGAGGGAGGCCCCCAGGGAACTGGCTGAGGAGGCCTGCTGCACCCCGCTGGGGGCACGGATGGGGGTCCTGCGGGCACACTTGCCCTTCCTCTTGGGCCGGGCGGTGGGCATGATGTCGAAACTGAACTTGTGCTGGTAGTCAGGTGCATAGTCTGGCAGTTCGGGGGCCTGTTTCCCGGCGCCTGCCTTAGAGATCTGATTGCGGTTCCTGTGGCTGGTGCAGTTCTTGCCCGACTTCCTGTGGCCCGACCGGGAGCCGGGTGGATGGCCATGCGGGTGGCCCTTGCTCCTGGTGGGGCCGTGGGGTGAGTGGTGCTCCTTGCGGGCAGCCCTGTCGGTGGTGGTGAGCGTGTGTGACTTGATCTGGTGGGGGGACGCTGGTCCCGTGCAGTTCCGGAAGTCCTCGGCCCTCAGCAGCTTCAGGTCCTGGCCGTGCCGCAGCCCGGGGGACACGCAGGGGACAGCGGAGCTGGAGCCTCGGAACCTCTGCAGCCATTCCCACAGGGAGCGGGCACGGCAGCCGCAGTCCCAGGGGTTGCCATTGAGCCGGAGAAACTCCAGGGCCCCCAGCGGGGCCAGGCAGTCACCCTGCAGCTCCGAGAGGCTGTTGTTGAAGAGGAAGAGGGTGGTCAGCCTGCGGAGGTCGTGGAACGCCTTGTGGTGGACCCACTGCAGCTGGTTCTCGTGCAGCAGCAGACGGTCCAGGTTCACCAGGCCCCGGAAGGTGCCCGGGCCCAGGCTCCACAGCTTGTTGCCATGGAGAAACAGGTGGCTGAGGTTGACCAGGTCCACGAAGATGTCGTCCTGGAGGTACTCGATGTGGTTGTCCTGTAGGTAGAGGTACTGCAGGCTGTGTAGGCCGCCAAAGATGCCGGCCGGTAGGGCGCTGAGCCCACACTTGTAGAGGTAGAGGGCGTGAAGCTTCACCAGGCCCTGGAAGGTCTCGGGCGCCAGCGTCCGCAGCTGCCGGTTGTCGCCGAGGTCCAGCTCCTCCAGGTGCACGAAGCCCTCGAAGGTGCTGGGGTGGATGTAGGTGATGTTGTTCGAGTAGATCCACAGGGTGACCATGGCGGGGCTGAAGTGGCCGGGCTGGAGGAGACCAATGCGGTTGTTCTGCAGGAAGACGCGCTCGCTGTCCACGGGGATGCCCTCCGGGATGGCCGCAAAGTTGTGCGCCTGGCAGCTGACCGTCATGGGCGCTGGGTAGCACACGCAGTCCCGTGGGCAGCCGCCACCCAGGGGCAGCCCCGCAGCTACCAGCAGCAGCAGCAATTCCACACAGCACCCTGGCAGGGAGAGAGAGCACAGCCAGGTCAGGGGCCGTGCAGGTGAGGACGGGCACCGCACCCTCCGGCGCCCGCCGGGGCCGCATCCTCGTCTTGGCTGAGCTCAGTGAGAGCCTCGCCCCTGGCTGCAGCAAGGCCAGGGTCAAGGCCCAAGCCTGGAACCCATCGGGGACGAGAGGCCTCCCCTCCTTGGTGACCCATTTCTGCTGGGCTGGGAGGTGAGTCTGGGGTGAAGGCCCCGATCACCCCCATACCTCCTTAGTTCCACCCCACAGCTGCTGAGCCCCAGCCCCACCTGCTTCAGCTCCTCCAGGCACGCTGCTGGGGTGAAGGCCATGACCCGGGAACACAGCCGTCAGCCTCCTGCTCTCCTCCTAGCTCTGCCACTGGTTGGTGTTATCTGCACTCACAGATACTGGGAGGGGCTCTTGCTCTAACGTAGTAAATATCTCATGTAGAGTCCTGAGGAATCTCTATTTATTTATTTTTATATTTAATTTCATTTAATTTATTTTTTATTTATTTATTTTTTTTGCAGGGGGGACGGAGTCTCACTCTGTCGCCCAGGCTGGAGTGCAGTGGTGCAATCTCAGCTCACTGCAAGCTCCGCCTCCTGGGTTCACGCCATTCTCCTGCCTCAGCCTCCCGAGTAGCTGGGACTACAGGTGCGAGCCACCACGCCCAGATAGTTTTTGTATTTTTAGCAGAGACGGGGTTTCTCCATGTTGGGCAGGCTGGTCTCGATCTCCTGACCTCAGTGATCTGCCTTGGCCTCCCAAAGTGCTGGGATAACAGGTGTGAGCCACCGCGCCTGGCCAGGATCTCCTTATTTACATCATTCCCAATCACAAACAGAGCATGCATGTGTGGCACCAAAGTTCACCTCAGATAATGTCTCCTTTCCAGTGTCTTCCACGCCCTCAAAACATAGAGGCAACACCGCTTCTAAGCCTCAGTTTCCTCATTTCTGAAACACAGACATGGCCGGGCGAGGTGGCTCACGCTTGTAATCCCAGCACTTTGGAAAGTCGAGGCAGATGGATCACCTGAGGTCAGGAGTTCGACACCAGCCTGGCCAACATGGTGAAACCCCGTCTCTACTGAAAACACAAAAATTAGCCGGGTGGCAGGTGCCTGTCATCCCAGCTACTTAGGAGACTCAGTAGTACTCAGGAGGCTGAGGCAGGAGAATCGCTTGAACCGGGGAGGCGGAGGTTGCAGTGAGCTGAGATTGCACCCCTGCACTGCAGCCTGGGTGACAAAGTGAGACTCTGTCTCAAAAAATAAATAAATAAATAAAATAAAATACAGACAATAGCAGTTCTCCCTGGCAGAGCTGAGAGGGTGTCCTGAGAGGGCGCCTGTCTGTGAGGGCCTGGGGGTGGCACCAGCTGTCAGACGGAGGCTGCCCCAATCCCGGCCCGCTTTCTGGCCCCTCCCCTCTCCCACCTCGCTCCAGCCCCCAGGCTGTGGCTGCAAAACCAGGCCTTGCCTCTAGACTGTCCAGAGCGTTTCCTCTGTAGCTTCCCTCTAATTGGGCATTAATTAGGCATTCGTTAATGGATCCTTAAAATAATTTATTTTCGGATGTGTCCAGCCTGTGGTCGGATAATAGCCCCGCGCTCATTATGGGAGCAGCCTTATTACGGACGATCGTCATTACCTACCTTTTTCCAGGGTCGCAGCTGCCCCAGGCGGCCGGGCAGGCGCGCCGAGGTGGGGGGGCCGGCTCCAGGCCTCCAGGCCCCCACCCTGGAGGGCCAGGCAGCCATCTCCTCCCTATCCAGCAAGGCTCTGGCCCCTTTGCTTCTAGCTTTCCAGCCAGGCCTCGTGGGAGAACCGGGGCGCCCGGGGCAGCTGAGGCTCTGCTGCAGCTGTGCCCAGAGCTTGTGGGATGAAAGAACCAACCCTCTGGTCACTCTCGGGCCAGCCCTGCTCCCGGCCTCGTGCCGCTGCCTGCCCAGGCTCCCGGCCCAGCAGGCCTCACTGCCACTGTCACCCCCTCGTTCCTGGCAGAAACAGTGTCGTAAATAAGTGACAGCTCCCAGCTGTTGGGAGTTATGGGCTCCCAGAGAGTGGCAGCTGCTTCCCGTCCCCTGTAATCACCCGGCTTCGACGGAACATTTCCAACACATAAAAATCATCGTACATAATTTGTGTTTTTTTTGCATAATTGGGCTCGGTTGCGACTTCAGAGGAGTTATGACTTCAGTGGTGGTGGTGGCACAGCTTCAAGGACCCTTTCTGGGCCAAGCCGTGCTCTCTGTGGCCTCTGCAGTGACTTCAGTCCCGCCCGTGCACAGCCCGCAGGCTGGGCCGAGGCTGCCGCTGTTCCCCCTCCTACCTCAGTTTCCCCTCCTACCTCAGTTTCCCCTCCTGCCACGCATAGATGATGGTAGTGTCCACCGTCCCCACTTGGAGGCTCAGATCTGGCCTCCAGCCCCTGCTGCCTGCCTCCACCTGCCCAAGGAGCCCCAGCCCTGCAGGGGGAGGCAGAGGTGTGAGGGGGGAGGAACCTGGGCTCCAAACCCCACCTGACTTTTGGGAAACCTGCCCACTGCCTGAAGCCTCCACACCCAGGGCTGGAAGGGGGCCCCAACCCACACCAGCTGCACCTGCCACGGAGCCAACGCTCCGTGTCTCTCTCAGCTCACACTCCTCACCCCTGCTCGGGCTGCCACCCTCCAGGAAGGCCGCACCTGCAGGAAGCTTCCTCCCGTAGGGAGTGACCCCGCTATGCCACCCTGAAGGAGCCAGGGTGCTCCTCCTAGCTCAAGGGTGTTCATGGTGTTCACTGCGCCTCATCCCACATCTAAGGCTTTTGGGGACGGGGCCACAGCCAGGCCATTCTGCAAAGACAAAGCCATTTCCGTCCCTCAGGCTGCAGCAGGAGAGGCCTCACGGCTGGGGGACGGGGGTGATATGTGTCCGGCTCAGCGCTAATCCCACTCGACATTTGCACAGCTTACTGGAGTTTACAAAGTGCTTCTGCTCACACTCCCCTGAGCCTCAGAACTACCCTGTGTGCTGGGCGCGGGGAGCCCTCCTCCACCTGCTGTGTGGCTATCTCTGTAAGGCCCAGGATGCAGTTCTCTGAAATGACACCCGGAGAAGCTAATAGGGGTCCCACGGAGAGACATTTCCCCATCAGACACAAAGCAGGTGCCTCCAAGGGATGTCGGGGAACAGGGGAAATCAGGCCAGGACCCCACTTTAGGCGAAAAAGCCAAATGGCCCCCAAATCCAGGTGTGGGCTTGGTATGTGGCTTGTGGGTGTGCCGTGGGTGGGAGGGGTCAGAAAGCAGGGGTGGGGTGAAGACCCAGGGCAGGAACCCTCCTGCCCCTCCTCTGAGAGGGCTCCAGGCTTGCGCAGGGCCTGGCTCACATTCCCTGTCTCAAGGAAGAACAAGCCATTGGATCAGGGGCCTGGAGGTGGGGGCCGGGCAACAAGCCACAGGCACCAGTGTGGGCAGCCCCTCCGGGCCCCTCGGGGGCCGGGCCGGGGATCCAAGTCCCAGGGAGCGCTCACCAACCTCAGCACTGCTCAGATGCAGGGGACCCATGCCAGGGAAGCTGTCCTTCCAGGCACCCCTGCCTCTCCTCCTGGGGAATGGGGATGTCTCGGCTGAGTGCTTCTGCACCCTGGAAGTTGGTCCCATCTCCAAGACCTGGACCAGCTGTCCCAGCCGGCTCCGCTGCCTCCAGTACCCCCTGCCAGAGCCAGTGGGTGCCCCAGTCTTAGACCGTTCCCCCTGCTGGGTTTCTCCCAGGGAGGCTGGCACAGCATTGCCACGGCTCCTCCCGTGCCCCTCCATGTAGCCCTTGGGAGCCCCGACCCACTGATTGCCTGATTAATGTACTAACAATGAGGCCTGCGCCTTTGCGGTGCATTTTAAGATTGCAAATTAGCAGAGATCAGAGTCTCTGTGGAGGAGCCTTGCACCCTCTCCCACCAGCCTCCTCCTCCCCTCCTGGGTGGGGCAGGGGTGGCTCTGCTCGAGGGGACTGAGGAGAGCAAGGCTGGGCCTCCCCCACGCTTTCCTGGGGTGTCCCCCTGCTCCTCCTCTCCTCCAGGGGCACGCACTCGGCTGACTGCTCGGCTACGCCCGAACCTCCCGGCCTCCCACACGCCTGAGCTCCCCCGCATCTCCACAACCTCATTCATTCCCTTCTCCATTCAGCACTTGCTGCCTGAGCTCCGGCATGTG
Source organism: Chlorocebus sabaeus (assembly GCF_047675955.1). Taxonomy (NCBI): domain Eukaryota; kingdom Metazoa; phylum Chordata; class Mammalia; order Primates; family Cercopithecidae; genus Chlorocebus; species Chlorocebus sabaeus. The sequence goes on from NC_132919.1 coordinate 1,892,549, forward strand.
GGGGGTGCCCTTGGGGAGGGCCCAGAATGAGTGGGTGGGGGGACATGGGGCATCCTCATGGCTCACTAGCAGATGGGGGTTCCTGAGACCAGGCAGTCTGGCCAGGTGCTGGGGCCTGGAGTAGGCCCCTGGAGGTGTGTGTGGGAAGCGGGGGTGCTCGGGAAAGACCCCTGCCGTCTCTGTGCCTCCTGCCAACATTGTTCCGTCACCTCCTAGAGTATGAATCTGGGAACCAGGGAGAAGGGTCCCTGCCTCACAGGATTGCCTTAGGATTTCAGCCAGCACAGAGGAGGCAAGGAGAGCTGGTATTGTGTCGAGGTCCTCCTTTCTGCAAAATCCCAAGTCCCTGCTTGCTGGGCAGGGAGCATGGGGGCAGCTCAGGTGGGTGGCCTGAGCATGGGAAGGCACCCTGCCCAGTCCACTCAGCAGCCCCAGATGTGCCTATGAGTGGTCCTGCGAGGCCAGACCTGCCGGAATGGGCGGGAAAGGAAAGGCAATGGTCACAGCCCATGCCGAGGCCTGTAGTGGGAAAGGGGCGACGTGCCCCTTCCTACCCTGGCTCTGCCTCTCAGGCTGTAAGCACACAGAGCTTCCAAGGAGGCTGTAACCTGAGCTCAGCTGGGCTGGGGGAACCCAGAGCCAGGATGGCCAGAGATCTCCCCACTGGTACCAGCCCAGAAGGGCCCTTGCCCCAGGCCCAGGCCAGCCGGCCGTTGCGGAGGGCGCTCTCCAGCTTCCCAGGCCCTGGAAGCAGGACAGGACCAACCAAGGCGGACCCAGACCTAATTGTGTACCAGAGTCCTCAGGACAGTCCCCGGGAGCGGCGCCGGTTCACAAAGGAGGAAACGAGGTCCACGGGGGAAGGCACCGGCCACGGCACAAGGCTGGCGACAGGGCAGCGAGCAGGCCCCACCCAGCTGACTGCGGAGTCCAGGGTTCTGCCCACAGATCCACCCTGCACGGGGTGGGCAAAGCATCCTCCACGAAGGGCTGGTTGGCCCTCACAGGCCCCAAAGCCTCGAGCTGCTCACCCCAATCTGCCAGCACCAAAGGGACTGCCCCTCCCTGTGCCCGATCCGGGGTGGTCCCATGGGCTGGCATCCCCGCAGCCCCCTGGGCAGGGCCGTGGGGCTCTCTGAGTCTTTGAGACGGGTCAGATCCCTCTGGCTCTGCAGCCCTCCCTCCCTCCCCCTCCCGGCTTTCCCAGCCCTGGCAGATGCTCCTCTCTACGCCAATCGATGCTAACCCAATGCTCTCTGCTGGTCAGATAAGAGCCTCAGGCTAGGCCGGCTGCACTTGGGGCTGCTGGCGTCTTAGGCTACTTGGCACTGTCCCTCCATGCTGCACCCAAGCGCAGGCCACTTCCTGGTGGGCCCATCACCCCCTCTCCAGCCTGGAGCCTGGCTCAGCCCTGGAGATGTGGAAGCCAGCCAGCGCACAGCTGGGCTTCCCTCGTCCTGTTGCTGGACGTGGGGTGTGGGGTGTGCAGGATGGGCAGGGGCTCCTTGTCCATGGCATAGGGCATTGGAAAGAGCACAAGCTTTGGAGCCAGAGAGACCTGAGTTTGAATCCTAGCTCCCCCGTTTTTTTTTTTTTTTAAGACACGGTCTTGCTCTGTCGCCCAGGCGGGAGTGCAGTGGCACAATCATAGCTAACTGCAACCTCAACCTCCCGGGCTCAGGAGATCCTCCCACCTCAGTCTCTCGGACAGCTTGGAATATAGGCCCACACCACCACGCCCAGTGAATCTTTTATTTTTAGTAGCGATGGAGCCTCACTATGTTCCCCAGGCTGGTCTTGAACTCCTGGGCTCAGCCTCCCAAAGCTCTGGGATTACAGGCGTGACCTCAACTTAACTAGTGTGTCCCCACGCTTGTGTGAGCCTCATCTTCCTCACCTGCAAAATGGGGCAGTCATTTAAAGCTCCAGCGTGGCCCTCTCGTCTGTGGACGTCGGCCTCCCCCACATCTCCATCTGTCACACGAAAGCCTCCCAAACTGAGTTCTGCTCTTCCCCCACAAGCCTCCTCCACTCGCATATAATCCATCTCAGTCAGAGGCAGCTCCTTCATTTCAGCTTCTCCGGCCAAACACCTCAGAAATATTTTAGACGGAGTCTCGCTCTGTCGCCCAGGCTGGAATGCAGGGGTGCAATCTCGGCTCACTGCAACCTCCACCTACCGGGTTCAAGCGATTTTTGTATTTTTAGTAGAGATGGTGTTTCGTCATGTTGGCCAGGCTGGTCTCGAACTCCTGACCTCAGGTGATCTGCTCACCTTGACCTCCCAAAGTTCTGGGATTACAGGCATGAGCCACTGCGCCAGGCCAACTTCAAAATGTATTCAGCAACTATCCACTTCTCATGGCCACCACCCTAGTCTGGGCAACCATCACCTCTCGCCTGGACTACTGCAAGAGCCTCCTAAGTGGCCCCTCTGCCCCGCCCTTGCCCCTGCATCTCATCTAAACAGTAGCCAGAGAGATCTAGCAAGAGTCTGTTAGAACACGATGCTCCTCTGCTCACCCCTCCGTGGCTCCCATCTCACTCAGTAAGGTCCCTCCAGGTCTGTTCTGTGACCCAGAGACCCCGCTGGAGCTGAGCTGCCAAGCCCTCGTTCCCTCCCCTGCCGCAGTGGCCTCCCTGATGCCCCTTCTTCATGCCAGGGATGCTCCACCTCTAGCCTTTTGCACGTGCTGTTCCCTCTGCCTGCCGTGCTTCCCAGGGTGTCTGGGGGGCTCCTGCCCTCACCTCACCATTTATAGCTGTCCCTGCCTCTTCCTCAGGTGCCCCAAGTTCCCTGAGGCCTTGTCTGAGCAGCCTGGTGTTTTATTGTTTTTGTTTTGACGGATCTCACTCTATCGCCCAGGCTGGAGTGCAGTGGCACAATCTCGACTCACTGCAACCTCCGCCTCCCAGGTTCAAGCGATTCTCTTGCCTCATCCTCCTGAGTAGTTGAGTACAGGTGCCCACCACCACGCCCAGCTAATGTTTGTATTTTTAGTAGAGACGGGATTTCACCTTGTTGGCCAGGCTGGTCTTGAACTCCTGACCTCTAGATCCACCTGCCTTGGCCTCCCAAAGTGCTGGGATTACAGGGGTGAGCCACCGCGCCCGGCTTTTTTTAAAAAATGAAGATAGGGTTTCACTATGTTGACCCGGCTTGTTTCAAACTCCTGGCCTTAAGCAATCCTCCTGCCTGGGCCTCCCAAAGTGCCGGGATGACTGGTGTGAACCACCGTGCCCTGCCACCCTGTTTCACTTTACCCCACAGCATTCCCCCTCTTATAATATGCTACATCATTTCCTTATTATTATTATTATTTTTTTGAGACAGAGTCTTGCTCTGTCATCCAGACTGGAGTGCAGTGGCGCCATCTCGGCTCACTGCAAGTTCCACCTCCCGGGTTCACACCATTCTCCTGCCTCAGCCTCCCGAGTAGCTGGGACTACAGGCGCCCATCACCATGCCCAGATGTTTTGTATTTTTTAATAGAGACGGGGTTTCACCATGTTAGCCAGGATAGTCTCAATCTCGTGACCTTGTGATCCGCCCGCCTCAGCCTCCCAAAGTGCTGGGATTACAGGCGTGAGCCACAGCGCCCGGCCAATTTCCTTATTTTTCTTATTGACTTTCCATCTCTTCTGAGCGTTGACTCTGTGAGGACGGTGGTTTTGTCTGCTGTGTTCTCTGCTGTACCTTCAGGGCGCAGAACACTGGCACCCAGCAGGTGCTGTGTCACAATGGTTGGATGAAGGAAGGGCCTTTCTGAGTCAGCAGGGGGACTGAGAGGTGCTGCTCAGGAAGCCTTAGGCCCAGGGCCTGGCTCCTAGCAGGTGATCCATAAACAGAGGGGTGCTTACCAAGGGCAAGGAGCCTCAGAGCCTCCAGGGTGAGAGCAGAGACTAGGCCCTGGCTCTATCCTGAGGCTCCCTGGTCAATCACAGGTGACCAGACAGCGAGGAGAGCTCTAGGAAGGAGTATCCAGCACCAGGTCAGCCAGAGGCACAGGGCAGGGTGACCAGGGCAGGTTTGCCTGGGACAGAGGGGTTTCCCAGGATGTGTGGGACTTTCAGTGCTAAAACCAGGACAGTCCCAAACAAACCAACTAACCAGAACAAGTCAGTCATCCAGGTCATTGGGGTCAGGCTCATCCAAGGCCTGTGCCTCCCTCAACAAAACCCCTGAATGCAGGACAGGGACGGACACACAGGCAGGCACGAGGCACGTGTCTTCTCAAACACCATGCGTCCCGCTCAGTCCCTGCAGCCAGGAGGTCAGCCTGGGCCCAGACTGAGCCTGTGCGGGGCGTGTGTACCTGCGTGTCATGTGCACGTGTACATGTGTGCACGGGGTCTATGTGCATATCTGAATGTGTGTGTGTGTGCACACAGGGTCTGTGTGGATCTATGTGTGAATGTGTGCCTGTGTGTACAGGGTCTGTGCATCTCTGAAAGTGTCTGTGTGTGCATGTGTGTCTGTGTGCATCTCTGTGTGAATGTGTGTGTGTGTGCACAGGGTCTGTGTGCATCTCTGTGCGAATGTGTGTGTGTGTGCACGGAGTCTGTGTGCATCCATGTTGAATGTGTGTCTGTGTTTGCACGTGTGTCTGAGCAGGTATGCTTGTGTGCTCGTGTACACATGCGGGCCTGTGTTTATACGTGTGTTCACATATATACGTGTGTTCACACACTGAGTGCATGTGCAAAGCCTATGCATGTGTGTGAATACACAGGTATGCACACAGAAACACATGCCTGTCTCAGGACTGTGGATGGGGTGGCAGCCCAGCCCCCTTAGCCCTGTAGCGTGCCTCGCTCACCCTCCTGAAAATGGGGCGGGGCCGTCTTCTAAGCAGAGCCACCCATCCCAGGTCTTATCCTGGCACTCGCTCTGGCTTTGCCTTCAACTCCCGCCCTCCTCCCGACACGCTGAATTACGTACCCGCTTCAGGTCCCTCCAGCACACCAGGATCTCTCTCAGCTGAGAAGTGGGCGGCCCCTTATTGGAATAGCCTTTCAGCTTTCATCTGCCTCACGGGGCCCCTGGAACAGGCCTGGCTGGGAATACAGTGCTAATTAGGCCCCCAAGTTCTCAGGGGGGCCTTGCCGGACCAGCCCCCAGCTCCCCTACCCTCTGCTGATCGGGTCTCCAGTCTCCTTGCTGTGAAGGTCTCGCATGGGGTGGGAGCTGGAGGCTGGCACACTGACAGCTCTGGACCCACATACTGCCCAGGCTTGAGAGTGGCCCCCGTGGCAGCACATTGCAGTAGGATGACCTTAGGCAAGTCACTCAGTCCTGAGGTCTGGGCACTGGGGGTCAGAGCTGCTGGCTTCTCGGGTGCACTCAGTGGGACCGTGCGCCGAACTGCTCAGCCCCGTGCTGGTTGTACGGGTGGCCCTCCCGAAGCAGTGATGATCACGTTACTGCTGGTGTTACCAGAGGGAACTGCTCCCCACCTGCTTAGGGCTCTCCCAACCCCCAGTAGATCCTGGACCCTGGATTTCAGTCCATCCACCCTGGTGCACCCAACCTGCCACAGAGGGACCTGACATATCAGATGCCGAGAAGGGGCTTTGGCCCAGGGCTGAGGGTCCCTGTCAGGTTACAGCTGCAGGTGGAAACAGTGCCCTGACCTCACTACTTGGGCCTCTCTCCCCATCGACCCAGTCCCACCTGGCCCTGGCAGTGCTCCTGAAGCCCAGGGCCCGTGGCCTCTACTTTTACCTCCTGCAGCCCCTGCTTTCCAGGGCTCATAAAATGTGTCCTGTTATGCAAATTTGCTTCCTGGTTTGGGGGCCCCAGAATCTAAGTTGTGGCAGCGCAGACTCCAGAGCTGAAGGCCGAGGGCTTCTGAGAACTTGCCCTTCCCAGGAAGTTTGAGGGAAGGCTCTGGGCCCTGCATCTGAGCTTGGCACCTTGTGGAGACAACTGCCCCTCCCCCAAAGCTACAGCAAATTGTGGACCACCCACTGCCGGACAGGAGGACAGGCAGACACAGGTGGACAGGCAGACAGGTGGACGGGCAGACACAGGCGGATAGGCGGACACAGGCAGATGGGTGGACAGGCGGACAGGTGGACACAGGCGGACGGGTGGACAGGCAGACAGGCAGACAGGTCCACTGAGTCCCCAGTGATACCAAAGGTGTGTTTAGTGGGGCGGGGTTACCTCTGTGGCGATGGGACCATCCTTGGTGGCAAATGTCTGTTTGTGATGCCTGCCTGGGGGTCCAGGTGGGGTGTGAGGGGGAGGTCGTGGGGTGGGGACCTACTGTTTTTTTTTTTGAGACAGTCTCAGTCACCCAGGCTGGGGTGCAGTGGTGCAATCCTGGCTCACTGCAACGTCCGCCTCCTGGGCTCAAGCCATGCTCTTGCCTCAGCCTCCTGAGTAGCTGGGATTACAGGCGCGTGCCACCATATCCGGCTAATTTTTGTATTTTTAGTAGAGGCAGGGTTTCACCATGTTGGCTAGACTGGTCTCCAACTCCTGACCTCAGGTGATCCGCCCACCTCGGCCTCCCAAAGTGCTGGGATTACAGGCGTGAGCCACCACGCCTGGCTAGGACCCGCTGTTCTTGAAGGCCGTGGTGCTGGGCAGGCCAAGGTGTCAACAATGCAAAACAGGAGCTGTGAGCCTGCCTTTGAGAAGCAGGCGCAGAATGCCCTGCCAGGGCCCTTGTTCCCCAGCCCCAAAGAGCTGCCCCTTCCCTGTGATCAGTGAAAAGCATTTGGAACCAGCACCTAGAGCTCTGAGCACAGCCCAGATCCTGTCCATCACCCGGTTCTGAATCTGTCCCCACTCCTTCATTCACGAGACTGACTGAGCTCTGGGCTTGCTTCCACAGCAGCAGGAGGCTCGGCTCCTTCCCTCCTGGGGCCTACATTCTCCTGGGGGTGCAGTCAGACTAAAGGAACCAGATAAGCCCCAAATGACAGATCGTGGTAAGTGCTGGGGACAAAAAGACAGGGTTGAGATAGAGACAAAGGCAGGGACCTATCTTAGCGGTGTGCTCTCGGAGGGCCTCCCTCCCTGGGCGACTTCTGAACTGAAACCTAAAAGATAAGAAGGAGCTGAGGAACAGCTTTCCAGGCAGAGGGCACAGCAGGTGCAAAGTCCCTGGGGCAGGACTGAGCCTGGCCTGGACGAGGGCAGAGAGGCAGGAGATGGGGTTGGAACAGAGGAAGCCAGGCCTCGTATGGCCGGAAACGCCACAGGAAAGGGTTTGGATCTAATTCTGGGTGTGATGAGGAGTCACTGAAGAGCCCGGGGCGGGAGCTACAGGAGTGGGTTTGGATTTGGGAGGTTGCATTTGGAGGGTGACTTGAGGGGGAGCCAGGAGGGAGGCCTGTGGCCGGGAGAGAGCTTGAGGGCCTGAAGCAGGCAGGGGCTGTGGAGACAGACAGTGCCGAATGGACCGGACAGATGCCAGGATGGGGCCCGACACCGAGAGATCAGGGTGAGGGAGGCGACGGGGGCCATGGGGCGACTTCCCAAGACTATTCCAGATGACGGTGAGGAGGAAGGTATCACTATGAGACTGGAGGAATAAAACAGGAAAACAGGCTCAGGGGCAGCCAGGGCACAGCTGAGGACACGTAACGTCCCAAGCCGTAGAGAGATGTTTAATTGGCCGCAGCTGGATGTACGAAACTGAAGCCCAGAGGTCGGCCGTACACCTGGGAGCTGTCGGCACAGGGAGGGCGTGTAAATCTGTGGGAATGAGGTCGGGGCAGCAGCTCACGCCTGTAATCCCAGCACTTTGGGAGGCTGAGGCAGGTGGATCGCTTGAGTTCAGGAGTTTGAGACCAGCCTGGTTAACATGGTGAAACCTCATGTCTACCAAAAATACAAAACTTAGCCGGGTGTGGTGGTGCATGCCTGTAATCCCAGCTACTCAGGAGGCTGAGGCACGAGAATCGCTGGAACCCCAAAAGCAGGGGTTGCAATGAGCCGAGGTTGCACTATTGCACTCCAACCTGGGTGACAGAGTGAGACACAGTCTCCAAAAAAAAAAAGGCTACTTGGCAACATAGTGAGACTCTCTCTCTCCGTGTGTCTCTTTTTCTGTGTGTGTGAAAGTAAGTTTGTTAAGAAAGTAAAGGAGCCGGGTGCGGTGGCTCATGCCTGTAATCCCAGCACTTTGGGAGGCTAAGGCGGGCGGATCACAAGGTCAGGAGATCGAGACCATCCTGGCGAACGCGGTGAAACCCCGTTTCTACTAAAAATACAAAAAGTTAGCCGGGTGTGGTGGCGGGCGCCTGTAGTCCCAGCTACTCAAGAGGCTGAGGCAGGAGAATGGTGTGAACCCGGGAGGCGGAGGTTGCAGTGAGCCGAGATCGCGCCACGGCACTCCAGCCTGGGTGACAGAGCCAGACTTCATCTCAAAAAAAAAAAAAAAAAAAAAGAAAGTAAAGGAATTAAAGAATGATGACTACTCCATAGGCAGAGCAGCCTCTATTTAAAAAAAAAAAAAAAAAAAAAAAAATTTAAATTAAATTATATAAGAGGCCAGGCATGGTGGCTCATGCCTGTAATCCCAGCACTTTGGGAGGCTGAGGCAGGCGGATCATGAGGTCAGGAGATTGAGACCATCCTGGCTAACACGGTGAAACCCGTCTCTAAAAATACAAAAAATTAGCTGGGTGTGGTGGCGGGTGCCTGTAGTCCCAGCTACTTAGGAGGCTGAGGCAGGAGAATGGCGTGAACCCGGGAGGCAGAGGTTGCAGTGAGCCGAGATTGCGCCACTGCACTCCAGCCTGGGTGACAGAGCGAGACTCCATCTCAAAAAAAAAAATAAAAAATAAAAAATAAAAAAATAAAATTATATAACACAAAATAGTAAACACACAGGATTGAGGCTTTTCACAACACAGTGCTTTTGGGGAGGGGAAAGGAGGAGTCAGCCACGGAGAAGGACTGGCCAGTGAGGTGAGAGGAAGCCACGAAAGTGCGGCTTTACCGAAGCCATAAGTTTTTCAGGAAGGGGATAATCAACCGTGATGAGGGCTGCCGAGGACTAATGTGAGGACAGAGAAGCGCCCCATTGATTTGGCGACTTGGAGGCCACTGGAAAGTTCTTTCCTGGTAAAAAGGCGGAGGCAGAAGGCATATGGAGTGGGATGAAGATCGAATGTCAGGCGTGCTGAGATCAGGAGGGACTCAGAATTCTAATGGCTCAGGGACTGCAGGACGGCTGAGGCTCTGCTCCAGGACCTGGGCCGAGACGTCACCCTCTACCCAGAAAGCTGCTGCTCTCCTAGCAGAAGGGAAAGACCTGGGGACATGGCCCTTGCCCTTTTGTTTCAAGCGACACATCTCTCCTGCTCACATTTCACTGGTCAAAGTAAGTCACGGGCCCAGCTGCCATCATGGACGAACAGCCCCAGGGGAGTTTGGGGAATAGTGGATATCTCTGAGCACCCAGAGAACACTCTGCAGGACATTTTACCATGAGAGGCAGCGGAGAAACGGAGAAAGACCTGGAGTGGCCTGGGTCAAGCAAGGCTGGCTTTTTTTTTTGAGATGGTGTCTGGCTCTGTTGCCCAGGCTGGAGCGCAGTGGCGCGATCTCGGCTCAGTGCAACCTCTGCCTCCCAGGTTCAAGTGATTCTCCTGCCTCAGCCTCCTGAGTAGCTGGGATTACAGGAGCCTGCCACCGTGCCTGGTTAATTTTTGTATTTTTAGTAGAGATGGGGTTTTATCATGCTGGTGAGGCTGGTCTCAAACTCCTGACCTCAGGCGATCCGCCCATCTCAGCCTCCCAAAGTGCTGGGATTACAGGCGTGAGCCACTGAGCCCGGCCTGGTTGTTTTTTAAATGGAAGAAACTAGAGCCTTTTCATGCTGACAGCACGACTCAAGAGAAGACAGAGAAACTGATGCAGGAGGAGTGAGAAGCAGGAAGAATATGAGACGCAGAGCTTAGAGGGATCTGAGCTGGTAAGGGTGGGAAAATGGACTACACGGAGATGATGATGGAGCTTGCCTCTGGGGGCTTCTGCTCTCTCCATGATGAAGGGGTCCTCAGCTGAGGTAGGGACGAGGGTGGGAGTCTGAGAAGAAAGAGGACAGGACGGATCAGGCCTTCCCTGTAGTGGGCGAGTAATACCCTAGTCACATGGGAGACGGGCGGAGGGTGCCTCTGGGCGGTGGGCGGGGGGGATGGAGCATTTCTTTTCTTGTTTTTGTTTTATTTTTTTGAGATGGAGTCTTGCTCTGTGCCCAGGCTGGAGTACAGTGGCGCCATCTCGGTTCACTGCAAGCTCCGCCTCCCGGGTTCATGCCATTCTCCTGCCTCCCAGTATAGCTGGGACCACAGGCGCCCGCCACCACGCCCAGCTAATTTTTTTGTGTATTTCTAGTAGAGGCGGCGTTTCACCGTGTTAGCCAGGATGGTCTCGATCTCCTGACCTTGTGATCTACCAGCCTCGGCCTCCCAAAGTGCTGGGATTACAGGTGTGAGCCACCATGCCCGGCCAAAGTATTGGAGCATTTCAAGCGCAACTGGTCACCCCGCCTCTGCGGCTCCCTCCGGTGATATTCGCTGCTTAGCATAGTGGGAGGCAGAGAAGGCTTCACCCAGGGCTGGGTTCTCCAGTGGGTACTGCAGAGTCAAGGAAAGATGATGAAGTTGAAGGTGTTTGCAAACAGAAGTTTCCGGGGCCCACCGACCCAGCCTCTGCCCAGGTTCTCACCTCGGGCTGGGCTACTGGGGCTGCGTGGCCCCCTCCAATTAAGTCTGATCGCAGAGACCCAGTTCCTGGTCTTTACGAGCAGACACATCTTTCCTGTGACTGCAGGATAGGATGCTATGGGAAATTTGTGGCTCTTTTTGGCCCCTCCCTCGGCCACCAAATCCTCCTCCTCTGTTTCAGAGCTCTCCATTTATGTAAATAAGCTATTCCCTCCCAGTCGGAGCTGACAGGGGCTCCAACTCATTTCCCCAGCCTCAAAGGACCCCGGCCAGGTTCTGCCCCTCAGCACACCTACCCCAGACTGAACTAGCAGTCAGAGACGCAAATAACCAGGAACGGGGCGGGATCCATGGCAGTGGCAAAGCCAGCGGGGACTGGCAACCGGCGGGAACATTGGAGGTGTAAGTGGAGGTGTCTGTGCCCTCACTGGGGGCACCTGCTCCTGGCTGTGTCGCCCACAACCCTCTGGGAGGTGCTGTGAGTTACCTAATAGCCTTGAAATAAGTCTGGTTTTTCACTCACATTAGGCAAGGTTGGTGTCTGCTGCTTGCAAATAAGAATCCTCCCTGATGCCAGGCCCCTGTAGCGCAGCATGGTTTCTGAGCTGAGACAGGTGTGCCCATCCGTGCCCCACCAGTCTCTGCTCTGAGGTTTCCTGCTCCCCTCTCCCTGCCTTCTTGGGGCAGCAGCTCCCGAGTTCCCTTGCAGGTGAGTCAGGAGGCAGGGCTATCGATGCAGCGGCTGGCATCAGCCGGAGAGACTCTGCCTCAGGAGCTTGACCCAGAAGCAAGCAATGGGTCTAAACCCTTTCATCCTGGCGGCACCATCCTGGGGACACTGTCCACTAGATCTTTCCACCAAGACCCCGGCGCCACCCTGGAGTCCTGCCCTCCCCAGAGCTGCATGGCTCAGCTTCTCCTTTGGGTCTGGGGGGTCACCCTCCCCCATTATTATTATTTTTTTTTTTGAGACAGAGTCTCACTCTGTTGCCCAGGCTGGAGTGCAGTGGTGTGATCTCGGCTCACTGCAACCTCTGCCTCTTGGGTTCAAGCAATTGTCTGCCTCAGCACCATACCCGGCTAATTTTTTTGTATTTTTAGTAGAGATGGGGTTTCACCATCTTGGCCAGGTTGGTATTGAACTCCTAACCTCGTGATCCACTTGCCTCGGCCTCCCAAAGTGCCGGCATTACAGTCATGAACCACCGTGCCCGGTCACCCTCCCCCATTTTCGTTCTGCACAGGTCCACCCAACCCCCCTCTTCTTGGCTATCAGGATCCAAATTTCCCTCAGAGGCAACCATGTGCGCCTCTCCTACTAGAGGTGAGTCTTTGTGTACTTCACTGCCTGGGGTTGGTTTAAACAGGAGCATGTGACAATTCTGACCTATGAGACACAAAAGAAAGCTTGCTGAGGGACTTGTGGAAAAATTTGTCTTCCTCCTTAAAAGGGACAGAAAGGGCCAGGTGCAATGGTTTGTGCCTGTAATCCTAACCCTTTGGGAGGCTGGGATGGGAGGATCAATCACTTGAGGCCAGAAGATTCAGGCTGCAGTGAGCTATGATTGTGCCACTGCACTCCAGCCTGGGTGACAGGGTAAGACCTCATCTCTAAAAATAAAGATTAAGGCCGAATACAGCGGCTCACATCTGGCTCACATCTGTCATCCCAGCACTTTGGGAGGCTGAGGCGGGTGGATCACCTGAGGTCAGGAGTTCAAGACCAGCCTGGCCAACATGGTGAAACCCCATCTCTACTAAAATGCAAAAATTAGTCGGGCGTGGTGGCGTGCCACTGTAGTCCTAGCTACTCGGGAGGCTGAGGTGGGAGAATGGCTTGAACCCAGGAGGCAGAGGCTGTAATGACCCGTGATTGTGCCACTACGTTCTCGGTGATGGAGTGAGACCTAGTTTCAAAAATAAAATAAAATAAAAATAAACAAAAATTAAAAAATAAAAATTAAGGTGAGACATGGTTGCTCATGCCTGTAATCCCAGCACTTTGGGAGGCTAAGGTGGGAGGATTGCTTGAGCCCAGGGTTTGAGACCAACCTGGACAACATAGTTAGAACCCATCTCTACAAAAAATACAATATTAGCTGGGCACTGTGGCATGCACCTGTAGTCCCAGCTACTCAGGAGGCTGAGGCAGGAAGATCACTTGAGCCCGAGGTTAAGGCTGCAGTGAGCCATGATCACACCACTGCACTCCAGCCTGGGTGACAGAGCAAGATCCTGCCTGCAGAGTCTCTGAGAATCTCCGGTCCCAGGCCTTGAATTACCTTCTCTTCTCTGTCAGCCTGAGCGCTGCCCTTTCACTAGGGACCCACCTCTGGCCAACCACCAGCCCCTACCAGTCTCTGACCTCAGGCCCAGGAGGTTGGACCCAGGTAGTATTTAGCATAGGCTTTGCATGTAGTCCCCAACCCTATTTTTCCCTGTGAGGTTTTTATTTAATATCAGTCATCATTATTTACTTCCAAAATAATACCTGCCAGGGTTGGGTGAGGTGGCTCACACTTGTAATGCCAATAATTTGGGAGGTCAAGGCAGGAGGATGGCTTGAGCCCAGGGGTTTGAGACAGCCTGGGCAACATAGTGACACTCCATCTCTATAAAACATTTTAACAATCAGCCGGCTGTGGTGGCACATGCCTGTAGTCCCAGCTACTCAAGAGACTGAGGCGGGAGGATCACTTGAGCCTGGGAGGTCAAGGCTGCTGTGAACCATGATCATGCCACTGCACTCCAGCCTGGGTGACAGAGTGAGACCCTATCTCAAAATAAATAATTACTAGTATTATTATTTTGAGACAGGGTTTCACTCTGTCACCCAGGCTGGAGTGCAGTGGTGCAATCTTGGCTCACTGCAACCGCCATCTCCTGGGTTCAAGTGATTCTCCTGCCTCAACCTCCTGAGTCGCTGGGACTACAGGTGCACACCACCGCGCCCGGCGAATTTTTTGTATTTTTAGTAGAGACAGGGTTTCACCATGTTGGCCAGGCTGGTCTTGAGCTCCTGACCTCAAGTGATCCGCCCGCCTCAGCCTCCCAAAGTGCTGGCATTACAGGTGTGAAATAATTATTATTAAATTAAATAAGACTTGCCAGTTGTGGAAAACATGAAAAGTATAGAAGTAAAAAGGAAGAAAAATCACTACAATCCCATTACCCTTGACAACCATTGACAAGAGCCTTGCTGTATCTTATTTCAATACTCCCCTTTTTATATGGAGCTATATAAAATTTAAATAAAAATTTTATTTAAAGAAATAAAATTGGGATCATGCTATATATGGAGTTCTGTATCCCGTATTTTCTACTTAAGACCATTCCATTCATTCAGCAGCTCTCAGGGGGCCTCTATCTTTGAGGTTGTGTACTAAGGAAGCAGCAGAGAGCTCAGCAGGCAGAGGGCCCCACCGCCCAGGGGGGTGCAGGCGAATGGGGAACAGGCACTCATCAAACACCACGCCCAAACACAATCGTAGTTCCTAACGCAGAGTACAGCGGAAGATCCAGGTAGCTACGAGAACTGTGGGGTTTCCCTCATCAGTGGGGGTGCGAAGTCTTGGAGAGTCTGAAGGCTGAGGACTCAAGTGGGGGCCTGGCTAGGGAAGTGGGTTCCAGCCAGAAGGAATCGTCTAGGCTGAGGGCCTGAGGCCAGAGGCAAGGCACAGCTACTTAACAGAAGAATGATGTGGTCACAGGCACGATGTTTAGAGTATCCCACTGCGGCCGGGCGCGGTGGCTCACGCCTGTAATCCCAGCACTTTGGGAGGCCAAGGCGGGCGGATCACAAGGTCAGGAGATCGAGACCATGGTGAAACCCCGTCTCTACTAAAAAATAGAAAAAAATTAGCCGGGCGCAGTGGCGGGCGCCTGTAGTCCCAGCTACTCGGGAGGCTGAGGCAGGAGAATGGCGTGAACCCGGGAGGCGGAGCTTGCAGTGAGCCGAGATTGCGCCACTGCACTCCAGCCGGGGCGACAGAGCGAGACTCCGTCTCAAAAAAAAAAAAAAAAAAAAAAAAAAAAAATAGAGTATCCCACTGCACGGACAGACCGTAATTTATTTATCCGTGAAAGAGTTAGATTGTTTCTCATTTTTCACTGCTACAAATGATCATGGCAGAAATTGCTAACAGTTACCTCCTGGGAGGGCTGCAGGGGAGCTCCGGGACTGGGGTGAGGGAAACATCACCGTATACCTGTCGAGAACTTTTTTTTTTTTTTTTAGACGGAGTCCCATTCTTTTCACACAGGCTAGAATGCAATGGCGCAATCCCGGCTCACTGCAACCTCTGCCTCCCACGTTCAAGCAATTCTCCTGCCTCAGCCCCCCGAGGAACTGGGATTACAATCGCCCACCGCCACACCCGGCTTTTGTGTTTTGAGTAGAAACAGGTTTTCATCATGTTGACCAGGCTGGTCTCGAACTCCTGACCTCAGGTGATGCACCTGTCTCGGACTCCCAAAGTGCTGAGATTACAGGCGTGAGCCACCACGCCTGGCCAGGAACTTTTGATGTATTACCATGTGACTGTATCTATTTATTCTTTTCAAGAGTCAGTTAAATTAAAACTAAATAACGTTGGAATGAATACCTTTGTGCTCACGACTTGGTTCAAATACCTGATCCTTTCCTTAGATCAGACTGATCGAGTGTAATTCCTCTTGACATCTGCTGACGAGACACCTTTCAGAACTTTCAGCTCCTAAGACCTTAAGTTCTACACTCAGAAAATCACCAGCTGTGGGAGCTCTCACACAGCTTCAACCCTTTCCTCTGTTTGTCTTCCCAACTGGACCACGAGCTACCCAAAAGAGACAAGGCCCGTGAGCCTCCTAGGAAGAGGAGACCGTCGGGAAGGGAAGGGGGTTAACACGTGCTGAACCCCTTCTGTGTGCCAGGCCTACCCATGCTGGGGATGTCCACACACACACATTGAACAGTCTCCTCTTAATTATTATAAGGGTATTAATATCCTCATTTTACACCTGAGAAAAATGAAGCTCAACAAAGAGAGACGGCAGGGCCGGACGCGGTGGCTCACGCCTGTCATCCCAGCACTTTGGGAGGCTGAGGCGGGTAGATCACCTGAGGTCAGAAGTTTGAGACCATCCTGGCCAACATGGTGAAACCCCGCCTCTACTAAAAAAACAAAAATTAGCCGGGCGTGGTGGCGGGCACCTGTAATCCCAGCTCCTCAGGAGGCTGAGGCAGGAGAATCACTCGACCCCGGGAGGTGGAGGCTGCACTAAGCCTAGATCACACCGCTGCACTCCAGCCTGGGTGACAGAGTGAGACTGTCTCAAACAACAAAAACACACAAACAAACAAACAAAGTGAGACAGCAGGTTGCAGCCCTCACACCTGTAACCCCAACACTTTGGGAGGCCGAGGCAGGAGGATCACTTGAGCCCAGGAGTTCAAGACCAGCCTGGGTAACACAGTGAGACCCATCTCTACAAAAACTAAATAACAGCAGCAACAATTAGCCTGGTGTGTCCGTGCACACCTGTGGTCCCAGCTACCTGAGAGGCTGAGAAGGGAGGATCGCTTGAGCCCAGGAGTTCGAAGGCTGCAATGAGTTGTGACTGCACCACTGTACTCCAGCCTGGGAGACGAAGTGAGACTATGTCTCAAAAGCAAAAGGAAAAATAAAACCAAAGCCAGGTGATTTGTCCAAAATGATAGAGTCAGGATTCAAACAAGCTCGCCCTGGCCTCCAACTGTGGGAGGAAACTTCTCTCTCCTTAGAGGCTGCTGCACAGCGACCCCTCTCCCAGCATCGGCCCCTCCAGTGCCCCACCAGGCACCCCTCTCCACCTCCCATGAGCCGTGTCTTTGCTCTCTTGCCAATAACTTCATTCCTCCCCTGTTTTCTTTTTTTTTTCTTTCTTGAGACGGGGTCTCGCTGTGTCTCCCAGGCTGGAGTGCAGTGGCTGGATCTCAGCTCACTGCAAGCTCCGCCTCCCGGGTTCACGCCATTCTCCTGCCTCAGCCTCCCGAGTATCTGGGACTACAGGCGCCGCCACCACGCCCCGCTAGTTTTTTGTATTTTTAGTAGAGATGGGGTTTCACCATGTTAGCCAGGATGGTCTCGATCTCCTGACCTCGTGATCCACCCACCTCGGCCTCCCAAAGTGCTGGGATGACAGGCGTGAGCCACCGCACCCGGCCTCCTCCCCTTTTTCATTATTAATTCCCTCTTCTTGTGCTTCGCACTCATGAGGCCAGGGAGACGGACGAGGCGGATGGGGAAGCAAGTGGAAATTCTGTGTAATACCATCGTCGGTATCACAAAACTTGTCTTAAGTGCCAGCCCTAGGGACTTGCTAGAGTTAGCATGACAGAGGTGGGGCTGAAGGTCAGATTAAATTGGACTAGTAACCCCAGGGGGATACTCGAAAGAGGTTGCTAAAGAAAGAGTTCCGGCAGGATCGTGCAGCGGCCGAGGCAGGCAGCTGGCAGCAGCGTGCGGGCCGGCCGGCCAGATCAAGCCCGCTTAGCGGGGCTTGTTGGTGACAGGCCTGGGTTCACACGTCCTCCTCCGGAAGCCTGAAATCTTACCTTTTCCCCCCCAGTAATGAGTTGGTATAAAAATGGATCTTGAATAAAATTGTCTGCAGTTTTCAAATTTCAAACTGCATTAGTCAAAATATATCAAATTTCCATGTACTGACTTACCACCTGCTCAAAATCGGATCCTTTTTCAGCTGGAATATATTGAAATATGAATCACCTCCTGAGAGGCAAAAGGGAAAAGAAGCGGAGGGTGAGGCCCTCTCAACACACACCGGTGGGCGAGCTGGAATCCTCGGCTCCGCTGGGCTCCCCCGGCCTCCGCCTGACAATGGCTCCTTTTATTTCCAAGGGTCGTCGAGGCCCCTTGGCCACTTCCCTTGATCCTAGGTTTCTGGCTCAGACCCTTATACTCTGGGCAGTCTATGGCACGCAGTGCAGAAAATAATCATTTCATGTCCTCTGGCCTTTAATAAGCACCTACTATGTGCTGGGTGCTCAGACTCACCAGAGAGGCAGACCTCCAATGGTATTGCTGAATCCAATAGTGACTTCTTCACCCCAATCTGCTCACCTTGGCAGCACTGGGCACAGTTGGCCTCCCCTCTGGAAACTTTTTCTTCTCTTCTCTTCGGAGACCTGGCTCTGTCGTCTTGTCCCACCTTGCTGCCTGCTGCTTCTTGGTCTGCTCTTCCCAGCCTGGCAACCACATATCCTAAATCCCCAGAGTTCAGCCCTTGAAACTTCTCTCTTCTGTAGTCACACCCGTCCCCAGTTGAGCTCGTCCAAGCCCAGGTTTTTATTTTGTTTTGTTTTGAGGCAGAGCCTCACTCTGTCATCCAGGCTGGAGTGCAGTGGTACGACCTCTACCTCCCGTGCTCAAGCGATTCTCACGCCTTAGCCTCCTGAGTAGCTGGGATTACAGGCACCCGCCACCACGCCTGGCTAATTTTTGTAGTTTTAGTAGATATGGGATTTCACCATGTTAGCCAGGATGGTCTCAATCTCCTGACCTCATGATCCACCCGCCTCGGCCTCCCAAAGTGGTGGGATTACAGGCATGAGCCACTGGGCCTGGCCTAGGCCCAGGTTTTAAATACCATCTTCATGGGGGTGGGGATCAGACATGTGTTTTGGCTCTAAACTGCAGACCAGTCCACCCGCCTGCCCGCCTGGCATTGCCATGTTAGTATCTAATAAGAAGCTCAAACTCTGCCTGTCCTAACTGTGTTCACCGTGTGGGCCTCCCTGTCTCAGCAGATGGCACCTGCAACATTTCGGTTGCTCAAGCTGGAAATGCAGGTGTTATTCTCCATTCTTCCCTTTCCTTCATCATCTTTTCCTTTAATCCACTAAGTCCCATTGGTCCCACCTTCAAAATACATCCCAAAGTCACATCACCCCGTCCCCACCATCCCACCCCACCCTAGGCCACTATCATCTGTCCCCTGGGCCCCTGCCGTGGCCACCCTCACTGGTCTCCCTGTTTTTATTGCAGCCCCATCACCACCCACAGCCTAAGCACAGCCAAAAGGATCTTCAAAAACAGTAAGTGCTATCATGTTACTTTCTTGCTCAATCTTCAGTGGCTTTCCATTGCACCAGAATAAAATGCAGGTTCCTCACCAGCCCACGACGCCCTCGTGAGCAGCCCTACCTCCCTCTCCAGCCCCATCCTGCACCACTCTTCCCAGCGCTAGCTGCACCGGCCTCTGTTCCTAGACCACAGCGAGCTCATTCTTGCCTTGGAGGCTCTGTTTTGTTTTATTGTAACATATACAAATTTTCATTACAAATAAATAACTAAAAGTTAACATTTTAAAGCGTCCAACTCACTGGCATGCAGCACATTCGCGACTATCGTCACTATCTAGCTCAGAACATTTTCCAAGGGAAACCCTGTCCCCATTAGCAATCACTCCCCATTCTTCCTCCCCCAGCCCCTGGCAACCACTAATCTGCTTTCTGTCTCTGTGGATTTGCCTCTTCTAGAGATTTCATACAAATGGAATCATACCACGTTGGCCTCGGAGTTTTCACACGGACTGTTGGTTCCTACAGGGCCCTCTCTGCCCCAACAGGGCCCTCTCTGCCCCAGGCCTTTGGGGGACCATCTCCTTCTTAACATTCATCTTGGCTCAAAAGTTACCTCCCTGTCTCCAGCTGATGCCCCTGCCCCTCTGCTCCCAGCCACTCTCGATTTCATTAGTACCCAGCCCTATTTATTTCCCTTTTAGCACTTAACACTCTCTGAGAACATCTTGCTTAATTATTTGTTCATGCATTTATTGTCTTTCCCCTTGTCACTCCCTGCGACATCCCCAGCCCCAGGACAGGGCCAGGCTCCTAGGTGGTGCTCAGTAATTATTTGTGGATCGAATGGGCCGATTCACTATCAAGCACTCGGATGGAGCCATCTACAAAGCTCAAGAAACAGCCAAGGAAGGAAGAAAGCAGTGCTGCCGAGGAGGGGAGGAGTAACCAGGAAAAGTCACGAAGGGAAGGGGGTACCTGGGAGGAGGACTGGACGCTCAGCTGGCCTTCGGCCTTCGGGGAGGAAGGGGCATTTGAGGAGGAAGGGGCAGGGCATTCCAAGCAGAAGGAACCGCATGGGCAGAGCCTGAAGGCGCGAGAGGAGAGAGCAGTCAAGGTAGGAGTCACGTGATGGCCTCTCTAGTTTGCAATTTGTCCCCTAATTAATTCACATTCACGGGCCTCCCACAGAGACGACATTTCATACAGGTCTGGGAGCTGGGTTTGATACACATGTAAGGGACCGAGAGGAAAGAACGGGTGGAGTCTCTCTTTTTCGATTCTTCTTCCCTCCTCCCACTCTGGTCCTAGTGCGCTCTGGACACCCCATGGACGCAAAGAAAAGTAGGCCGGGGCCAGGCGCGGTGGTTCAGGCCTGTCATCCCAGCACTTTGGCAGGCTGACACGGGCAGATCACTTGAGGTCAGGAGTTCAAGACCAGCCTGGCCATCATGGTGAACTACAAAAAAAAAAAAAAAAAAAAAAAAATACCAGGGCCTGGTGGCGGGTGCCTGTAATCCCAGCTACTTGGGAGGCTGAGGCAGGAGAATTGCTTAAACCCAGGAGGCGGAGGTTGCAGTGAGCCACGATCACACCACTGGACTGGACTCCAGCCTGGGCAACAGAGCGAGACAAGAAAGAAAAGAAAAGAAAAGAAAGAAAGAAGGAAAGAAGAAGGGAAGGAAGGAAGGAAAGAAGGAAGGAAGGAAGGAAGGAAGGAAGGAAGGAAGGAAGGAAGGAAGGAAGGAAGGAAGCAAGCAAGCAAAGCAAAGCAAAGCAAAGCAGGCTGGGCGTGGTGGCTCATGCTTATAATCCCAGTGCTTTAGGAAGCTGAGGCAAGAGGATCACTTGAGTCCAGGTGTTTGCCAACAGCCTGGACAACACAGCGAGACCCCCATCTCTCTAAAAAAAAAAAAGAAAAACTAAAAAAATTAATTAGCCAGGCGTTGTGGCACGTGCATGCAGTCCTAGCTGCTCAGGAGGCAGAGGCGGGAGGATTGCTTGAGCCTGGGAGGTCCAGGCTGCCATGAGCCGTGGTGTATTACTACACTTTATCCTGGATGACAAATCAAGACCCTCTCTGGAAAAAAAAAAAAAAAAAAAGAAAGAAAGAAAGAAGAAAGAAAGAAAAAGAAAAAAGACTAATTTCAAGTTTTCTTTTTATTTACTTATTTTTTGAGATGGAGTCTCACTCTGTCGCTCAGGCTGGAGTGCAGTGGCACGATCTCGGCTCACTGTACCTTCGGCCTGCCGGGTTCAAGTGATTCTCCTGCCTCAGCCTCCTGAGCAGCTGGGACTACAGGTGCTTGCCATCACGCCTGGCGTAGTTTCCAGTTTTCTGAATTAAAATCATCTTGTAACCACCTTTTAAGAGTCATGGGAAGGCCAGGGGTGCTGGCTCACACCTGTAATCTCAGCACTTTGGGAGGCCGAGGCAGGTGGATCATTTGAGGTCAGGAGTTCCAGATCAGCCTGGCCAACATGGTGAAACCTCGTCTCTACTAAAAATACAAAAACTAGCCTGGCAGGGTGGTGTGCCTGTAACCCCAGCCACTTGGGAGGCTGAGGTCAGAGAATAGCTTGAACCAGGAGGCAGAGGTTGCAGTGAGCCGAGATCGCGCCACTGTACTCCAGCCTGGGCGGCAGAGGGAGACTCCATCTCAGAAAAAAGAAAAAAAAAAAAGGCCGGGCGCGGTGGCTCATGCCTGTAATCCCAGCACTTTGGGAGGCCGAGACAGGCAGATCACGAGGTCAGGAGATCGGGACTATCCTGGCTAACACGGTGAAACCCCGTCTCTACTAAAAATACAAAAAAAACTAGCCGGGCGAGGTGGCGGGCGCCTGTAGTCCCAGCTACCTGGGAGGCTGAGGCAGGAGAATGGCGTGAACCCGGGAGGCGGAGCTTGCAGTGAGCTGAGATCCGGCCACTGCACTCCAGCCTGGGCGACAGAGCGGGACTCCGTCTCAAAAAAAAAAAAAAAAAAAAAAAAAAAAAGAGAGAGAGATGTTGGAAGGTAGGGAGGGGAATGAAGTATATATATCACAGATCATGGCCAACTCTATTTTATTTTTTTTAGAGACAGGGCTCTGCTGCCTGGCCTGGAGTGCAGTGATGCAATCATAGCTCACTGCAGCCTCGAGCTCCTGGGCTCAAGCGATACTCCTGCCTCTGCCTCCTGAGTAGTTGGGATTACAGACACGAGCCACAGTACCTGGCTTGTCAACTGTGTTTAAATAGTCAGAGGAGGGTCCCGGCTCTTCGGGTTCCGAGGAGGAAGGCAGAGCTGGGATGGACCTGGGACGGCTTCCCATTGGCCCTCCACAGACTCATCTTTCTGGGCTGAGCCACTGGCCCCTCTGGGCGCAGAGCTGTCTGTGAGCCCCGTGTCCTTCATTTCTCTTGATTGAATCAGGCCTGGCTGACCCAGCCCCGTGGCTCTGGGAGTTCAGCTGAGCTCCCAGGAGGAGAGGCCCTTGCCCAAAGCCAGGAGGCTCACAAAGGCAAATTCAATTGTGGGCGAGGTAGCAGCCATTAACCTGTCTGTGGACTGCAGCTCCCTCACCCTCTCTCCCTCTGCCAGCCAGGCCTGTCCAGGCTGCCTCTGCTGGATCCCCACTGTCTGCCACCTTCGGGGGCTCCCTGCTGCCTCTGGGCTGTGTCCGCCCGCCTTTGCCACTCGGCGCCCATAGCTGTCATCACCTGGGCCTCTAGAATCAGAGCGGATTTTGAGGTGAAAAGGAGAACAAATCTATCGGAATTTGCACTTCCGCCTTGGAGGCAAACCAGGCTCTTGGCCCTTCCCAACCCTCAAGCTTCAGGGTGCAATCTGCCCTTGGGAGTTCTTTTTTCTTTTTCTTTTTTTGAGACGGAGTTTCCCTCTTGTTGCCCAGGCTGGAGTGCAATGGTGCGATCTTGGTTCACCGCAACCTCTGCCTCCCGGATTCATACCATTCTCCTGCCTCAGCCTGCTGAGTAGCTGGGATCACAGGTGCCACCACACCTGGCTACTTTTGCATTTTTAGTAGAGACATGATTTCGCCATGTTGGTCAGGCTGGTCTCGAACTCCTGACCTCAGGTGATCCACCTGCCTCTGCCTCCCAAAGTGCTGGATTACAGGTGTAAGCCTCTGCGCCCGACCTGCCCTTGGGAGTTCTAATGGGGAGGAGGTCCTGGAGGCAGGTGGGAGTCACCTGAGAAAAGCGTTCTGGGGTCTCAAGCCTCCGGAACAGTCCAGGGCTGTGCTGTCCAGCATAGCGGCTGCTACGTCCATGTGGCTACAAACACTTGAAATGTGCTCACTTCAAAGACTTAGTAAGAAAAAGAATAAAAATATGAATAATTTTATATTGATTTCATGTTGATATTGCAATATCATATTCTGAATATATTTGGTTAAATATAAAAATATTTTAGGCCCAGTGTGACTCCTCATGCCTGGAATCCCAGCACTTTGAGAGGCTGAAGCAGGAGGATTGCTTGAGTCCAGGAGTTGGAGATGAGCCTGGGCAACATGGCAAGACCCCATTTCTACAAAAAAATTAAAAAGTAGCTGTACGTTGGCGTGTGCTTGTAGTCCCAGCTCCTCAGGAGGCTGAAATGGGAGGATGGCTTGAGTCCAGGAGGTCGAGGCTATAGTGAGCTATAATTTCACCTCTGCACTCCAGCCTGGGTGACAGAGCAAGAACCTGTCTCTAAAAAAAGTTATTTTTAATTTATTTCACCTGTTACAGTTTGCGTTTCTTTTTCCTTTTCTTTTGTTTTTTTTTTGAGACGGAGTCTCGTTGTGTCACCCAGGCTGGAGTGCAGCAGGAAGCAGGCCAGAGCAGGCCTCCCTCTGAAACACCCAGTTACCGCTGAGGAGCAGGGCGGGCCAGGAGCCCCGAATGGGTCTGGGAGACCCTCAGGGGTGCAAAGGAGAGTTGGCTCGAGGTAGAGTGGTCTGGGGCCTCTCCCAGTTTGCGTTCCAGGTGAAGACCCCTGGCCCTGCCAGGCCTCCGCTGCCCTCAGCACTGACTGACACCGTCCGGCCCATTCTTGCTGGAAGTCTGGCTCCCTCGGCCCCAGGACTCTCCGCGCTCGCCCAGCTCCATCTAGCAAAAGGCCACATGCCTGTGGTGAAGACTACGGCTTCTGCTTCCCCCCACCCCAGAGAGGGATGGCTTGCTCTCTTTCCTTGCTTCAAAGCCCAGAACACCCTTTCAGGCTCCCCACTGGAGCTCCTGCTTTCTGCTCAAGAACAGGGCAGGCTCGTTGACACAGCCAAGATGAGCACATCACTACATCGCGAGCGGCTCTGGTGCTAATGAAGGAGCCCAGCCTCCTGCTCAGGCCAACAGCCCCCCGCCCAGCTCCCTGCTCCTCTGTGATGGCTCATTATTCCGGTATTCCCAGGAGACAGATGGAATTTTCCCCACCAGCGCCTAATTACATTCCAACTCGACATGGTGCAGTGACATGTGTCCAAGCCGCGTACGACTCCCAGCGCCACTGAGAGCTGTACACTCTGCCAAAGGGTCCAAATGGGATGTTTCCGTCTTGAGGTGTGTGTTGAGCTGTTACCTGGGGAGGCCCTGGAGTGAGACCTCCTCTCCTGTCAAGAGCAAGCCCCACCTGGAACTAATAGAACTCGGCCTAAGGCCACACAGCTGCGCAGGCAGAAGATGCTTCAGATGGAAACTGATGGAGGGAGGGGGCGTAGGAAAAGCATTCCCTGAGGGCCTGTCCCCAAGGGAGGGAGAGGATTCTGACCCTCATTAGCCTAACTTCCCTGTACATGAGTGTTCAGTGGAGCAATCTCAGCGTGCTCCTAGCCTAGGAGAGTCCCTGAGCTGGGGAAGGGCAGTCTCTGTCTTGGGGGTCCCTGTCTGTGTGGCCCCAAGTTCCAGGGACTGCCCCCACCCACTAACACAGCCAAGGGTCTGATGTTGGGTGTGGACGCTCCCAGAGGACAGAGAGTCCTCTGCCCTCTGCCTCTCTCCAGAACTGGTTCTGTCATCCTGTGATGGGAATGGAGCCACTGCCGTTTCCTGGTTCAACATTTTGGCTGGTTCCAGCATTGCCACCACCAAAGCACTTCTCCACGGTGGTGCTTCCCACCTTCACCCCACCCCCACTGCCTTCAGGGACCCTTCCAAACGTTGCCCAGTCTCTCCCTGCCTCACCTCCAGGCCTGGCCCCTGGCCTTCTCAGCATCCTCACACAACCCTCCCAGAATTATGGGCCCTCTGCCTCTGGTCCCATTCTCTCACCTCTCCTTACCCGGAGATCTCAACTCGAATGCTTTTAGAGGCCATGCAGGAAACAGAAGAGGCTGAGGTGGGCTGGGAGATGGCACAGGTGGCAACCCAGGAGCCCCGCCCCTCTGCAGGCCCCCAGGCTCCCGCTGCTGCTCCCTGGAAGGAAGAGGGGGTCCTGGGTTGTCAACTCTTTGGATTTTGCCAGAGGCTGGGAATCAGGATTTTTGCATGCCATTGGTTGGCAGCAAATTTAACAAACAAAACAAACAAAACACTATGTGGGCCAAGACAGCTCCACCTGCAGCCTGGATTCTGCCCGAGGCCAAGGCTTCTGACAGCTGCCTTCCTGGTCTAGCTGGGCCCCTCAGCATCCTCAGCTCCTCGCCCGCCCGGCTCCCCACCGCGCCTCAACGTCTGTCTGTAGACTCAGCTCAAGCCTCTTCCCTTGAACCACGAAACCCTGCCCAACCCCAATCTCCCTGCAGCCACAGCCTCACTCTCCCGCCCTCCACAGGCCAACTTCCCCAAGGCCACCTTCTCCCTGGCCTCTCCCTCTTCCGAGTCCTACACCGGGAATTCCAGCCGTCCTTCCAGGCAGCCATGCAGACTCCTGCCGTTGCCCAAGCCCAACACTTTCCAGTCTATCTTTCTTTCTTTTAGAAAACAGAGTCCCACTGTCACCCAGGCTGGAGTGCAATGGCGCCATCTCAGCTCACAGTAACCTCCGCCTCCCAGGTTTAAGCGATTCTCCTGCCTCAGCTTCCCAAGTAGCCGGGACGACAGGCACCTGCCACCACGCCCGGCTAATTTGTGTATTTTTTAGTAGAGACGGGGCTTCACCATGTTGGCCTGGCTGGTCTCGAACTCCTGCCCTCAGGTGATCCACTTGCCTCAGCCTCCCAAAGTGCTGGGATTCCAGGCGTGAGCCACCAGCCCGTTCTCCAGCCCCTGTCTTGCCCCAACTGCCCTGAGGTCAAAGTCCCCTTGAAATCTGCCCATCCCAGTTTCCTTGACACGGCGCCCACCCAGGACCACTCCAACCACCCTGGACGTTCCTTCTCAGCCTCTGGCACGGGCACCTCTTCTCCTTTTACCCACAGCCCGTGGGGGCCACCGTGACCTGCGCATGTACTGGTGGCTCCAGATTCCCCTCATCTCAGCGCTCTGCTGATTCCAAGTCCGAACAGCTTTCTGCACAGGTCCTGTGGGATCTTCCGGAGGCTTCCCCCTCAGCATTCCCCCATCCAAACCCTTCCCCTCTTCCTGGGCCACCCTCTCAGTGACTGCCACCGCCTCAGTCTGCCAGAAACCCAGGACGCTGCCGTCTCCTCTCCCCTTGAGTCGGGTTCACCAAGTCCCACAGCTCAGGCCGGCCGTCCTCGCTGCTGACGGATCAGCTGCCTCCTCACTCATCTCCTGCCTTTGCCTGGCCCCACTCCCCCTTCTCTATCGGAGAGGTTTTTCTACAACTCAGCCCGATGGTGTCACTCCCAATTCCTGTGACCCTTCTTGCAGGAGGATTTCTGATTCTGCCCTGGGCTGGAAGCCAACGCTCATCTGCAGTCAGGAGCTCAGCGCACTCCGGGGCTGATGTTCCCTGCTTGTGCCTCCTTCCCTCCCATCTCCGGGCCTAGGGTCACCCCGTCCCTTCTCCCTGGGACGCCTCCTTCCCGCGCATCTCAGGCCTGGGGTCACGCTGTCCCCTCTCCCTGGGACGCCTCCTTCCCTCGCATCTCCAGGCCTGGGGTCACGCCGTCCCCTCTCCCTGGACGCCCCTTCTTCCCGCACATCTCCTGGTCTAGGGTCACGCCGTCCCCTTTGCCTGGGATACGCCTCCTTCCCGCACATCTCGGGCCTGGGACGCCCCTCCTTCCCGCACCGGCCTGGTTCGTTGCACAGTGTTCTTCGAACTTGGCACAGGCTAAGGGGATTGTTCCCTTTGGGGCTTACCCAGAACACTGTTCATTCGACCTAGCCTCATAATTGTCAGTTTGCATGTAGGTATCTGTCGCCGAGTGACAGACTACAGGCACAAATAGACAGAGCCAGGCCACATATAAAAATAGAACTCTGACCCACGGTCTGCAGCAACCAGCCCAGGAAGCCAATCTGTTGTCTACAAGTCAGACTCGTCGGGAGCTGGACACTGTCTCTTTTTTTTTGAGAGGAGTCTCACCCTGTCGCCCAGGCTGGAGTGCAGTGGCATGATCTTGGCTCACTGCAACCTCTGCCTCCCAGGTTAAAACGATTCTCCCGCCTCAGCCTCCCAAGTGGCTGGGATTACAGGCACCCGCCACACGCCCAGCTAAATTTCGTATTTTTAGTAGAGATAGGGTTTCACCATGTTGGTCGGGCTAGTCTCGAACTCCTGACCTTGTGATCCACCCACCTCAGCTCCCACAGTGCTGGGATAACAGGCGTGAGCCACCTCGCCCAGCCAGGACCACTATCTCTAGCAGACATTCCAAAAAGCCAAACAAGGACCTCTGCAACAGTCCGCCCAGAACAGCTAGGACTTGATTACTTTCCCTCATTTTTGTTCCCACTTCCAACTTCGGACCAACCGGACAGAAAGCCAAATACGCTCCCCTAGCCAACCACAGTGGATGACCTGCTTCCCCTTAGCCAGCCGCCAACTTCCCTAAGTGAACAGCCTCCAATCAGGGCATGCTAGAAGTTTTCCCATTTTCCTCTGTAAAACTTGCCCACTCCTCTGCCTGTCTCGACTCTTTGCCAAAATTTGAGTGAGGTGGCTGGCTCCCTCGCTATAAAAGCTCTGAATAAATAACCTTTACCGGTTCTTATTTGGTTGGTCCTTTATTTCCACATGTGTGTAACAAACCACTCTGAACACGAGGGCTTAAAACAAAACCATTTCTTACTACAATAGTCCTGTCCATGAAAAAAAATTCATGAGCTCATGACTCTGTGGGTCAAACAGGCTCAGTAGGATGGTTCTTTCGTTGCTCTCACTCCAGGTGTCTCATGTGGTTGCAGTCAGATGGTGGCAGGGGCTAGAGTCATTTGGGGACTGAGTTATGATGTGTAGACACCTGAGCCTCTCTCTCTCTCTCCAAGAGGTCTCAGAATTCCTGCTTTTTTTTTTTTTTTTTTTTTTTTTTTGAGATGGAGTTTCATTCTGTCATCTAGGCTGGAGTGCAATGGTGCAATCTCAGTTCACTGCAACCTCCGCCTCCCAGGTTCAAGTGATTCTCCTGCCTCAGCCTCCCAAGTAGCTGGGATTACAGGCACCTGCCATCACGCCCGACTAATTTTTTGTATTTAGTAGAGATGGGGTTTCATCGTGTTGGTCACCCTGGTCTTCAACTCCTGACCTCAGGTGATCCACCTGCCTCAGCCTCCCAAAGTGCTGGGATTACAGGCGTGAGCCACTGTGTCCGGCGAGGATTTCTCCTCTTAATGTGGTCTCTGTGCATGATCTCTCCAGCAAGGTAGCTGGACTTTTTACCTGGTGGCGCAGAGCTCCTAAAACCACAGCGTGAAGCTGCCAGCCTTCTTAAGGCTTAGGACCAGAACTGGCACAACCTTACTGTCACTGCATTCTACCAGCTAGATTCAGCTGCAGACCCAGCCCAGATTTCACGTGGGAAGGGGCCCTCATGGGACAGGCATGGCAGGAGGGATGGGGGCCATCTTTGGAGACTGGCCATGACACAGCTTCCTTCCCCACTGACACTGTGTTCTTGGTCTCTGTGCCCTTGGCATCTAGCAGGGGGCCTGTCCAAGTCAGTGCTCAGCCACACCTGATAATCAAGGGAATGGAGAGAAGGATGATGGGTCCAACAGACGGACAGAAGGGCTCCACACCGGCTCCCCTGCCCCCAGGCTCCTACCACCGTGTTTAGTTCACATAAACACTGCTCTCTGCTGCCTAACACTCCTCTATTTTTAAACCTCTCAAGCAGTGAGTGGTGCTTAACATTTTTTGAATCAGGGACCCCTTAAGGAATCTCATGAAAGCTGTAGGAGACCCTCTCCCTAGAGAAGTGAGCCTACACATAATTACTTACACTTCTGCAGCATATTAATGACGGCTGCCCTTGACTAAGATCTTACCGTGTGCCAGTGACTGTGGGGGTACATCATGCACATTACCCGACCTCTTACCCCAAACATCCTGCAAGGTAGATACTACTTAGTATGGTTTGCCTCTGTGTCCCCACCCAGATCGTATCCCTTATTGTAATCCCCATGTGTCGAAGCGGGGAGGTGATTGGATCATGGGGGCGGTTTCCCCCTTGCTGTTCTCGTGATAGTGAGTGAGTTCTCATGAGATCTGATGGTTTATATGTGTTTGACAGTTCCTCCTTCACAGGCTCTCTCTCCTGTCGCCTTGCGGAGAAGGATGTGTTTGCTTCCCCTTCTGCCATGATTGTAAGTTTCCTGAGGCCTCCCCGGTCATGCAAAACTGTGGGTCAATGAAACCTCTTTCGTTTATAAATCACCCAGTCTTGGGTATTTCTTTATAGCAGTGTGAAAACGGAGTAATACACTACTATTTCATTCAATTTTATAGATGAGGAAGCTGAGCCTTAAAGAGGTGAAGGAATAACTAGAAAGAGGCAGAACTGAGACTGAGCAGGATGTTCTAACTGCCAGGCCATGTACTTGGCTGGGCATGGCGGCTCACACCTGGAATCCCAGCACTTTGGGAGGCTGAGGTGGGAGGACTGCTTGAGCTCAGGAGTTGGAGACCAACCTGGGCAACATAAAGAGACACTGTCTCTACAAAAAAAAGTTTAAACATTAGCCAGGTGTGGTGACACACACCTATAGTCCCAGCCACTTGGGAGGCTGAGGTGGTAAGATCATTTGGGCCCAGGAGGTCAAGGCTACAGTGAACTGTGATCACACCACTGCACTCCAGCTGGGCAACAGCAAGATGCTGTCTCAAAAAATAAAGTAAAATCAAACCCCTCTCTGAGTGTTCCCAGAGTCCTACTTCCTGTTCCGAACACCCTGCCTGGCTTCAAGGCCCTGAAAAAGCCAGAGTAATAACTCTGTGCCCCCCATTAGATTTCTGCCTGCTCTCAGGCCACGTCTCCTGCTCCCTTCAGCCTGGCCACCCTTGACCCTTCCCGCTTTGTGGCCCCTCCCCTGCAACGCCCTCTCTACCCTCTGTCTCCACCCTAAGGTCAAGTCTCCCTTCTCCCTGGAGATTTCCCCGACCCTAGCCTGCCCCAGACTCACGCCTGTTTTCCCGCCTGTGTGGAGCTGTCATCATTTCCTGAGTAAAAGTTAACGTCCCGACTTAGCAGGAAGCCCGCGGAGAGCAGAGACCCATGGTCCACGTCTTTCTCACTTTCCAGACGGGCACTGGCATCAATGCTAACTGTCCACAGACTCCTGCACAGGCCCATTTTTCTATGCAATTCTTTTGTTTCCTGAATCCTCAAACCCAAAGACTAAATGAAACTCCAGAGGGGACCAGGCCAGAGAGAGCCTGGCTGGAGCAGGACTCGTCTCCTCTCTGCAGATGAAGCCACGACCGAAACAAAATGCGGAGTGAGAACCAAGCTGCCTCCAACCCCCACCTGCTGCTCCAGCGGGCATATCAGGTGTCATCTGTTTCTGTCTTTTGCATTCTCAGGGGATACCATGTTGCACAAAATCTGTGGCTGCTTTGTTTCCCAATAACAATAAATAAAGACTAGGCTGGGCACGGCGGCTCACGCCTGTAATCCCAGCACTTTGGGAGGCTGAGGCAGGCACATCACTTGAGGTCAGGAGTTCGACACCAGCTTGGCACCACATGGTGAAACCCTATCTCTACTAAAAATGCAAAAAATTAGCCGGGTGTGGTGGCAAATGCTTGTAATCCCAGCTTCTTGGGAGGGTGAGGTGGGAGAATCACTTGAAACCTGGGAGGTGAAGGTTGCAGTGAGCTGAGATTGCGCCACTGCACTCTGGCCTGGGCAATAGTGTGAGACACTGTCTTAAAAAAAAAAAAAAAAAAAAAAAAAAAAAAAAAAAAAGGCCGGGCGTGGTGGCTCAAGCCTGTAATCCCAGCACTTTGGGAGGCCGAGACAGGCGGATCACGAGGTCAGGAGATCGAGACCATCCTGGCTAACACGGTGAAACCCTGTCTCTACTAAAAAATACAAAAAACTAGCCGGGCGAGGTGGCGGGCGCCTGTAGTCCCAGCTACTCAGGAGGCTGAGGCAGGAGAATGGCGTGCATCCAGGAGGTGGAGCTTGCAGTGAGCTGAGATCGCACCACTGTACTCCAGCCTGGGCGGCAGAGCGAGACTCCGTCTCAAAAAAAAAAAAAAAACAGTCTGGGCAGGGTGGCTCACGCCTGTAATCCCAGCACTTTGGGAGGCTGAGGTCGGCAGATGACTTGAGGTTACAGTGAGCCAAGATCATGCTATTGCACTCCAGCGTGGGCAACAGAGCAAGACTCCATCTCAAAAAAAAAAAAAAAAAAGTAATCCCAGCTTCTTGAGTTCCCCAGGATTCTGCTCCCCTGGTGTCCTCCACCCAAACCAGGTCATGAACAGAAAGCAGAGACTCCCATTGGCCCAAGGACAGATGTGACTGACCAGACCGGTCGGCACCATTTCTGTCTCTGAGGCCTGGCCCCAGCCCCTCATGTTAGCTTGAGGGTCAAGGTTACAATTTGCGTATAATGATACATTTAGTTAAAAAGATCTAGGCCGGGCACAGTGGCTCATGCCTATAATCCCAGCACTTTGGGAGGCCAAGGTGGGCGGATCACCTGAGGTCGGGAGTTCGAGACCAGCCTGACTAACATGGAGAAACTCCTTCTCTACTAAAAATACAAAATTAGCTGGGCGTGGTGGCTCATGCCTGTAGTCCCAGCTACTAGGGAGGCTGAGGCAGGAGAATCGCCTGAACCTAGGAGGCGGAGGTTGCAGTGAGCCGAGATCACGCCATTGCACTCCAGCCTGGGCAACAAGAGTGAAACTCCGTCTCAAAAAAAAAAAAAAAGATCTATCATAGGAGTGGGGAAAGGTTACATTTAGTTCTCACTACCACCACACATGGAAACTGTTTAATAATAAACCTTTCCAGCCTGGGCAACAGGGCGAAACTCCATCTTTACAAAAAATTAGCCAGACGCAGTGCCCTGTGTCTGTAGTCCCAGCTACTTGTCTGCAGTTCCAGATGAGATCTGGGTAGGGACACAGAGCTACCATAGACCCAGCTGCAGAGGTGAGAGGATGGCTTGAGCCCAGGAGGCGAAGGTTACAGTGAGCTGAGATTGTGCCGCTGCACTCCAGCCTGGGCGACAGAGCAAGGTTCTGTCTCAAAAACAAAACAAACTCTCCGTTTTACACATGAGAGAGAACCACAACTTACAGAGGTAAATGACTTTTCCAGGACCACTGTGTCAGCCGAGTGTCATTAGATAATTTGAGGAGAGTTTAATAAAGGGACGATTGACAAAGGTGTGGGTGGGGCCTAGGGCAGCCAAAGGGATAGTAAATAACAGGCAAGAGGCCGGGCGCGGTGGCTCAAGCCTGTAATCCCAGCACTTTGGGAGGCCGAGACAGCAGATCACGAGGTCAGGAGATCGAGACCATCCTGGCTAACCCAGTGAAACCCCGTCTCTACTAAAAAAAAAAAAATACAAAAAACTAGCCGGGCGAGGTGGCGGGCGCCTGTAGTCCCAGCTACTCGGGAGGCTGAGGCAGGAGAATGGCGTGAACCCGGGAGGTGGAGCTTGCAGTGAGCTGAGATCCGGCCACTGCACTCCAGCCTGGGCGACAGAGCCACACTCCGTCTCAAAAAAAAATAAAAATAAAAAATAACAGGCAAGAAACCACTGGTGTTACTACCCAGGGTCTGAAAGGGTAAAGAAAGGGACTGGAAATGAGAACCCAAACAGAGAAGCCAGGTGGAGACGGGCTCTGACCAGAGCGAGACCTATGGTCAGGGGCAGTGCCAGCCTACAGAGGGGGATAAATACCCAGTGGTCCCTCTCCTCCTCACTCCCCTCTCTTCCTCTGCTCACCTGCCACTGTCTCCCACTAGCTGAACCTGAAGGCAGAGGGCAGGAGCCCCCTGGTGTCATCAGCATAGGTCAGCTTCCCACGCATGGCGCCTGCTGAAGGGCAAACGAGATGTCCCAGCACCTTCACTAGCTGGGAAGGAGCAAGCCTGCACTCAAACTGAGGCTCACTCGTCGCCAAAGGCCAAGCATTCAGTCCTTCCACTACCATCTTTCCATAGGGTAGAAGTCAGAGGCCCAGGGGTCCCCAGTGCCCTGAGTGTTGGCACCTGTGGCGCCCCCACCCGTAGTGATCTCATTCCTACCTTGCTCACCACACAGCTCTGACCCCAAAATGTACTTTCTAGTTTTGAGAGAAGATATGGTACAGGAAGCCGAGGAAGTCCCCAGCAGAGAGGAGCTGTTCGACCATTAACCTAAAAGCCTCGTATTAGCGTCTTTACCTAAAAGGCACCAAACACCCACACAGAAATGGGTCTCCCCCCACCCCCAACTGGCTTCTTGCTTGGGGTAGTGAAAGGGTTTCAGTGAAGATGTGAGCTGAGACTCCGCAGTTCAGAGCATCAGCAGAAAGCTTTTGGGGGGCTGGACGTGGTGGCTCGTGCCTATAATCCCAGCACTTTGAGAGGCCAAGGTGGGCAGATCACTTGAGGTCAGGAGTTGGAGACCAGCCTGGCCAACATGGTGAAACTCTGTCTCTACCAAAAATACAAAAATTAGCCAGGTGTGGTGACGCAGGGCTGTAATCCCAGCTACTCGGGAGGGTGAGGCAGGAGAATCGCTTGAACCTGGGAGGTGGAGGTTGCAGTGAGCTGAGATTGCACCACTGCACTCCAGCCTGGGCAACAGAGCAAGATTTTGTCTCAAAAAAGAAAAAAAAAAAGAAAGAAAGAAAAAGAAAAACAGAAAGCTTTGGTGGAAGGGGAATTAGGCTGCACCCTGTGACAGGAGGCTCAAGGCAAGCTAAGGCCGTATCATCTCACTGAACCCTGCACCATTTGCAGATTTATTGAATCGAGAGCCAATTCTCACACAGTTTCTTTCAGGACGATCTACCTCACAGGTGTGCGAAACGTATTTGAGATAAAGAAAACCATTACAGAGAGCACAATCTTCAAAGCCCACCCTTGAGACCAGAAATAAACAAAAACAGTAGCCCGTACAAATGTGCAATTAAGTTTCCAAATACTTGGGAGCCATGAGAAACACCATCCCTGCAGAGAGCAGGTCTTTAAGGCAATTTTCTTGAACTCTACTCAGCACTCACTCAAAATGCCTTTTAAAAATAACATATGATTTTCCTCCCTCTCCAAATGCACCCTTTTTCTTTCTCTTTCAGGTAAGAATGAGCCAGCTCTGGAGTGAGAAAGGCAGGCACTCATGTTGATAGGGAATGATGGACTATGTTCCCAGGAGGGCAAATCGCAAAGTCAGACAAATGCCCCTGCCCAGGGCTACAGGAGTCTCGCTGAGCCATGAGGAGGCCAAGGGGCAGGGGGCTGGCCCCAGGGGTCTTCACTCTCCCCTGGAAGGTCATGGTTCCAGAGACCAGGCTCCTCTCTGAAGATGTGTTGGCCCACGGCCTAGTCTGTGTTGAAATAATGAACGCTTTCCCCAGAAGGAGATTTGAGTCCCTGTGAGAAGAAGTCTCAGATTCACTGTAAGGTTTGCTGAAATGAAAGGATCTTCTCTCTGCATGAGGCTGAGGGAGTTACAACGAGGTTTAAGTAGTGTTGGTGCTGCAGAAGGAAACGGGACCCTCATCCTGGCCCTGCCACTCAGCAGCAGTGTGACTGTGGGCAGGTGCATTGGCCTCCTTGAGCCTCAGTGTCTGAGCTCCAGTGGGGTACTTTCCAGGGCTGTTGGGAAGCTGTGCAGTTTATCTGAGTACCTAGTTACAGTCCCTGAATCTGGCAAAAACCACTACAGTTGGGGCTCAAACCATTGCCCCACTCCTGGCAAAAGACCACCACCCAGCCTGCAGGGCAGGGAGCCAGGGCTGACACGCGTCTGAGACAGCACAGGCCATGGTTAAAATTAAAGGCCGGGCCGGGCGCGGTGGTTCATGCCTGTAATCCCAGCACTTTGGGAGGCCGAGGTGGCGGATCACAAGGTCAGGAGATCCAGACCATCCTGGCTAACACGGTGAAACCCCATCTCACCGGGCGCGGTGGCTCAAGCCTGTAATCCCAGCACTTTGGGAGGCCGAGACGGGTGGATCACGAGGTCAGGAGATCGAGACCATCCTGGCTAACACGGTGAAACCCCGTCTCTACTAAAAAATACAAAAAAACTAGCCGGGCGAGGTGGCGGGCGCCTGTAGTCCCAGCCACTCGGTAGGCTGAGGCAGGAGAATGGCGTGAACCCAGGAGGCGGAGCTTGCAGTGAGCTGAGATCCGGCCACTACACTCCAGCCTGGGCGACAGAGCGAGACTCTGTCTCAAAAAAAAAAAAAAAAAGAAACCCCATCTCCACTAAAAATACAAAAAATTAGCCGGGCGTGGTGGCAGGCGCCTGTAGTCCCAGCTACTCGGGAGGCTGAGGCAGGAGAATGGCGTGAACCCAGGAGGTGGAGGTTGCAGTGAGCCGAGATCACGCCACTGCACTCCAGCCTGGGCGACAGAGTGAGACTCCGTCTCTAAAAAAAATAAAATAAAATAAAGTCCGGGCCGGGCGCGGTGGCTCAAGCCTGTAATCCCAGCACTTTGGGAGGCCGAGACGGGCGGATCACGAGGTCAGGAGATCGAGACCATCCTGGCTAACACGGTGAAACCCCGTCTCTACTAAAAATACAAAAAACTAGCCGGGCGAGGTGGCGGGCGCCTGTAGTCCCAGCTACTCCGGAGGCTGAGGCAGGAGAATGGCATAAACCCGGGAGGCGGAGCTTGCAGTGAGCTGAGATCCGGCCACTGCAGTCCAGCCCGGGCTACAGAGCAAGACTCCGTCTCAAAAAAAATAAAAAAATAAAAAAATAAAGTCCAGTCTTTGGGTGGAACTCAGCTGGGACTCGTCATGTAGTGGCTATGTGCTCTTGGCCAAAGCCCTTAGCTTCTCTGAACCCCAGCATCCGTATCTGTGAAACGGGAACATTGACAACATGAGATCAAATGAGCCAGTCCAGGTACAGTGCTTAGCTAGTGCTTGGCTCGGAGTAAGTGCTTAATACGCAGTTTGTTACCATTGTGGCCTCTGAGATCTGACTCCCCGTGCTACCATTTAATCACATTTTGTTTCTTTGTATTTGTTTTTACAGTTACTTTCTATTTATGGCAGGTGATAGATACTCTGCCTCTCCACTGGATGCTGTATCCAGTTTCCTTTTAAAATACATTTATCTAAGTGAAAATGGGTCAATCTACGGAAGAAAACAGAAGTGCAAAAATAGTGCAGGTGCGCACAGACGGGCGAGACGCTGGGAAGGTGAGAGGCGGAGACTAGTGTCTGGGGAACACCCAGGCTATACAAAGGCAGAGTCAGGCCCGAGGGTGCCCCACACCCACCCCACAGCCACCCCGAGGTCGTTCCACCCCAAGGTCATTCCAAGGCCAGCAACGGTGATGGTGACCCTGACGACCTTGGAGCCTGCCCTTCCCCACCTTCGGGGTTCTCCCTGGATCCACCACCTCGTCTCAGGCAGAAGTCCCCATCCCCCTGAGGATGACTTTCCCCAAACACGAGTGGGGTCGACAGCCGCCCAGTGCCACCCCCCACCCGGGGTGTCTGGGACCCAGGAACCACCTGCGGCTGGGAGACCCAGGGCGGCCTGGCCAGAGACCGCGGGGCCTGGGGCTGCGGGAGGGGACCGGTAAGTGGGGGCAGGAGGAGGTCCCTTTGCGGAGGGAAACCAATGTCATCCGTCCCCAACTTCTGAGGAGAGACCCGGAGCAGCCAGCAGATAAAAAACCCATCCCGGCCCTCACCGAGGTGTTACAACTCTGTCCCAGTTGCCTGGCAACCGCGCAGGTGTGTGATAGGGCGAGCGGCGCTCCCGGGAGCCAACCAGCGGCCGCGGGCCTACCGGGTGGGAGCCGGCGTCGGGGGCGCATCCTGCATCCTGCACCCCGCACCTGCATCCGTGCCCCGCATCTTTCACTCCGCATCCTGCACCTCGCACCCCGCACCTGCATCTGCCCCCCGCATCCTTCACCCTGCACCCTGCACCCCGCATCCTGCACCCCGCACCCCTCATCCTGCATCCCGCACCCCTCATCCTGCATCCTGCACCC
Organism: Chlorocebus sabaeus; assembly: GCF_047675955.1. NCBI lineage: Eukaryota > Metazoa > Chordata > Mammalia > Primates > Cercopithecidae > Chlorocebus > Chlorocebus sabaeus. The sequence goes on from NC_132919.1 coordinate 1,929,759, forward strand.
CGCACCTGCATCCGCCCCCCGCATCCTGCACCCTGCACCCCGCATCCTGCACCCCTCATCCTGCATCCTGCATCCCGGATCCCGCATCCCTCACCCCGCATCCTGCACCCCCCGCACCCCTCATCCCGCATCCCGCACCCCGCAGCGGCGCGCAACGCAACCCCGCCTCCTGCGCCCTCGGGGGGCGGGGGAGGAACCGCCATTGCCTGTGGGGGTCAAGGTTGGGGCGGCTGCCAGGCCCTGCGGGGCTGCATTTAACCCCACCGTGCTCCTGCCGCCCCTGCTGTCTCCAGGCGTTGCTTCACCGGCCTCGAAATCAGTGGCCAAGAGCCCCCACCCGTGCAAGCGGCCTCCAGGGTCCCCACCCCACTGGGATCCAAACCCGGCACTTCAGGGGAACCCAAGAATGGGGACTGGAGGCACCTCCCTCTCCAGGACCTGGGCTCTCCTTTGGGCCACACACACACCTTCTCCTGTCCCCAGAGGAGGGGCTCGAGGAGCAGAAGCCTTCAGAGCAGAGGCTTGGCCGACCGTCCGCAGCAGCCATCCAGGAGGAAGCGCCCAGGTGGGCTCTGCAGCGGGCCTCCCCCTAACAGCAGGAGAGAATAGTGGCCAACAGCTCTTGCTTGGAATTAGGCCTGTGTTTGGATCCCAGCCGGTGACTGTGTGACCTTTTTTTGTTTTGTTTTGTTTTGTTTTGTTTTTTGAGACATAGTCTGGCTCTGTCACCCAGGCTGGAGTGCAGTGGCGCGATCTCGGCTCAGTGCAACCTCCGCCTCCCGGGTTCACGCCACTCTCCTGTCTCAGCCTCCCGAATAGCTGGGACTACAGGCGCCCGCCACCACGCCCGGCTAATTTTTTTTTGTATTTTTAGTAAAGAAGGGGTTTCACCATATTAGCCAGGATGGTCTCGATCTCCTGACCTTGTGATCTACTCGCCTCGGCCTCCCAAAGTGCTGGGATTACAGGCGTGAGCCACTGCGCCCGGCCGACTATGTGACCCTGAGCCAGTCTTGCAACCTGTCAGTTTGCTTATCTGGAAAATGCGGGGTGGGAATGGGCTGCTGTGCGGATTCAGTGAGGTAATGCACTCTCAACATGGAGCATGGTGCTTAGCAAATACTTAGCCCTCCATTCAGCTCAGGGAAAGAAATGGTTCCATTGGGAACTGGAAGCTGTTGCCATTAGGCACAAGTCCCAGAGTTGCTGGGGAGATTCCCACCACAGTGCTCCAAGCTCCCCACCACACCCCACTTCCAGTAACCTGTGCAGGGAACCTCTCAGAGGGGCCCAGAGAAGAGCGGAGGGCTACCTGGCTTCCCCATGTGGTGGCTATGCCCAGCCAGCAGAAGGTGTGGCCCCTGCATCTACTGCCTCCTAGCACCATTTCCAACAATCCTAAAGAAACACTGAGGCCAGGCACCGTGGCTCATGCCTGTAATGCCAACACTTTGGGAGGCTTAGGCAAGCGCATCACTTGAGGTCAGGAGTTCAAGACCAGCCTGGCCAACATGGTGAAACATCATCTCTACTAAAAATACAAAAATTAGCTGGGCATGCTGGCACACACCTGTAATCTCAGTTATTCAGGAGGCTGAGGCAGGAGAATTGCTTGAACCCGGAAGACCAAGGTTGCAGTGACATGAGATAGCGTCACTGCACTCCAGCCTGGGCGACAGAGCCAGACTCTGTCTCAAAACAAAAACAAAAACAAAAACAAAAAAACCTCATCTCTATAAAAAAAATATAAAAAATTAGCCAGGCATGGTGGCCCACGCCTGTGGTCCCAGCTACTCAGGAGGCTGAGGTGGGAGGATTGCTTGAGCTCAGGAGGTTGAGGCTGCAGTGAGCTATGAGTGTGCCACTGGACTCCAGCCTGGGCAACAGAGCAAGACCCTGTCTCAAAAAAAAAAAAGGACAAAGAAGGAAAGAAAAGAAATGCTGAATGGAGGGGGGTGGGTTGGGGGTATCACTCAAGGCTTTGCCTAACTGTCCAACTTACTCAGCCTGTCTTGGCCCTAGCTTTCCTCTGTCCCTCTAAGTAGCATTCCCCACGGCAGTCTTCATCAGCCCGTGCTGAGATCTCTGCCTTCCTGAAGCAATCATTGCTCACCTGCAATTCAGCAGGGCCAGGCACAGACCAGGACAGAAAAGGGGAAAAACCAGGCCAGCCAAGTCCAGCCCTTTGCCCAGTGGGGCGGTCCTTCTCTTTGGAGAGCACCACCCCACCCCGTCCCTTGTCCTCCACCCTTGACTGCCACTTACCGCTAGGCAGGCCAAGCGTGAAAGCGCTCAGACCTGGCATTGCGTGGAGAAGGAAATCTCTGTTCTTCGGGCAAACCCTGTCCAGCCTTTCAGGATGCCCCTGAGAAGCCATGCTGAGCCCCAGGAGGTGAAGGCCCAGTCCCTTTCCCACACACCCTGGCCTGGGGGTGTCTTAAAATCCCAGCACTCCTAATCCATTTGGCTCAGATACATTTTCTTTTCCTTTTTTTTTTTTGTTTGAGACAGGGCCTCATTCTGTCGCTCAGCCTGGAACACAGCGACACAATCACGGCTCACCAAAGCCTCGACCTCCCAGGCTCAGGTGATCCTCCCACCTCAGCCTCCCAAGTAGCTGGGACTACAAGCTCGTGCCACCATGCTCAGCTAATTTTTATTTATTTGTTTTTTTTTTTAGTAGAGACAGGACCTCACTATGGCGCCCAGCCTGGTTTGGAACTCCTGGGCTCAAGTGATCTGCCTGCCTAGGTAAACCGCTGAGATTATAGGCATGAGTCCCCATGCCTGGCCTGATATGTTTTCTTAAAAAGACAAATTCCAATTCCATAGGATCCCAGGCAGCTTTTGACACTAATATTTCCATGGCCTTTTTTAAAGCTTCGGATATTCATTAGAGAGCGAACATGTTAAGATGCTAACCACAGGGCCTGGCTCTGCCCTGCGTATTTGTCTCCCTCCCACTTCTTTATAGCGTTCTAAACTTTCCAATCTTTCCACAGATGACATATATTACTTTTATAGTGAAAATAAATAAATAAACAAACACAAAAGATTAATTCATGGGCCCGCTCAGCACCCTATTTAAATCCTTATCAAAGTGGAGCATTTGGGAGGCCGAGGAGGGCGGATCACCTGAGGTCAGGAGTTCAAGACCAGCCTGGCCAACATGGAGAAACCCAGTCTCTACTAAAAATACAAAAAAACAGTCGGGTGTGGTGGTGCATGCCTGTAATCCCAGCTACTCAGGAGGCCGAGGCAGGAGAATCACTTGAACCTAGGAAGTGGCGGTTGCGGGGAGCGGAGATCACGCCACTGCACTTCAGTCTGGGCCACAGAGTGAGATTCTGTTTCAAAAAAAAAAAAAAAGGGGGGGGAGCAGAGTTTCCCAGGTGGCTAAAACTGGCCCCTGTTCCTGGCTGCTTCCTGGAGCCACACTGGGCAGGAAAGGCAGGAGGCACCGACGGGGTGAAGTGCTCCGCAGGAGTCCCTTGTCACCACAGGGAGTGGCTGTAGTCACAGAGAAGAGACCAGCCTCTGCCCAGGACAGCCAGTTTCCTGGCAGCCTCGTGCCCAGGACATTGGCAGCACCTTGGGAAGCTGAGGAGGGAGGATTACTTGAGCCCAGTTCAAGACCAGCCTGGAAAACATAAGGAGACTCCGTCCCTACAAAAACTTAAAACTATCTGGGTGTAGTGGTGCACACCTGTAGTCTTAGCTTCTTGGGAGGCTGAGAGGCTGAGGAGGGAGGATCACTTGAGCTCTGGGGGGTCGAGGCTGCAGTGAGCTGTGATTGTGCTACTGCAACTCCAACCGGGGTGACAGAGCGATGCTTTGTCTCCAAACAACAACAACAAATCTAGAAATGAAGCTGACTCCATCTTGGTATTCTTTTCTTTGCCTAACTCTATCTTTCCAGAGACTAGGAAAAGGGGACTGCTGGGCCTTCCCTCCCTCATGCCCTGCGACTGCGTCGTGTGCAAATTGCCTGTGCTGGGGTCTTTCCTCCCTCATGCCCTGTGCAGATTGGCTGACCTGGTCCACCCTGAGCGGCCTCACAGGAGTCACCGCCTCCTTCCAGCTGAGCCTGCCCCAGCCTGAGCTGTGGCTGATGTACCCATGCACATTGCCCTGGGAGCTCTGTGCCTCAGCCTTGACTGCTCTTCTCCTAGAAAGCTCTAGAACCCACAGTGCAGTGCCTGGGACGCAGCTTGTACCCAACAAGCACAGTCATGCATCCCTTCATGACAAGGACGTGTTCTGAGAAATGTGGCATCAGACCATGTCGCTGTGCAAACATCACAGAGTACATTTACACAAATCTAGACTTTAGAATCTACTGCACACCTAGGCTATACGGGACAGCCTATTGCTCCTAAGTTACAAACCTGCACAGCATGTTCCTGTGCTCAACACAGCAGGCAACTGCAACACAAGAGTGAGTATTTATGTATCAAAACTGGCCGGGCACCATGGCTCACGCCCGTAGTCCCAGAACTTTGGGGGGCTGAGGCGGGTGGATCACCTGAGGTCAGGAGTTCCAGACCAGCATGGCCAACATGGTGAAAACCCATCTGTACTAAAAACTACAAAAATTAGCCGGGTGTGGTGGCAGACACCTGTAATCCCAGCTATTCAGGAGGCTGAGGAAGAAGAATCGCTTAAACCCAAGAGGCAGAGATTGTAGTGAGCTGAGATCACGCCACTCCACTCCAGCCTGGGGAACAGAGTGAGACTCAGTCTCGAAAAGAAAAGAGAAAAGAAAAAGAAAAAGAAAAAGGAAAGAAACGAAGGGAGGGAAGGGAGGGGCAGGGAGAGGAGAGGAGGGGAGGGGAGGGGAGGGGAGGGGAGGGGAGGGAAGGGAATGGAAGGGGAGGGAAGGGAAGGGAAGAGAGCCAGGCGTGGTGGCTCACGCCTGTAATCCCAGCACTCTGGGAGGCCGAGGCGGGTGGATCATGAGGTCAGGAGTTTGAGACCATCTTGACTAACACAGTGAAACCCCGTCTCTACTAAAACTACAAAAAAAATTAGCTGGGCGTGGTGGCGGGTGCCTGTAGTCCCAGCTACTCGGGAGGCTGAGGCAGGAGAATGGTGTGAACCTGGGAGTACAGGTTGTAGTGAGCCAAGATCGCACCACTGCACTCCAGCCAGGGGGACAGAGCGAGACTCCGTCTCAAAGAAAGAAGAGAAGAGAAGAGAAGAGAAGAGAAGAGAAGAGAAGAGAAGAGAAGAGAAGAGAAGAGAAAAAAGAAAAGAAACTCTGGGAAGGGGCAGTGCTACAAACACCCGGCCCCTGGATGCCATGCCGGGAGCTCTCCCCTCCTGTACGGAGGTGGTCGGCCAGGCTCCCCGACAGCTCCAGGTTGCTGGGTAACCCTGAAAATGGAGTGAGGAATGTCCGACAGCTTGCTGAGCCAGAGGAAGGAGGAAAGGGGTGGCTGAGCAGGAGGTAAAGCGAACCTCAGGGAGGGGCAGTGGCTGACAGTCACTGTATGCCACAGGCTGGGCTCCCTTTGCTGTGAGCTCCTTGAAAGGTTGGGTTTTTCCCAGTTCTCTCTTGGGCACCCCGCAGGGCACCAACCACCAAACTGGGCAAGTGCCTCCAAAAGGCCATTTTGTGGTGGAGCTAGGCTGAGACCTCACATTCTTCTCCTTCTTCTTTTTTGAGACAGAGTCTCGCCCTGTCGCCCAGGTTGGAGTGCAATGGCACCATCTCAGCTCACTGCAAGCTCCGCCTCCCAGGTTCAAGCGATTCTCCTGCCTCAGCCTCCCCAGTAGCTGGGATTACAGGCATGTGCTACCATGCCTGGCTAATTTTTGTATTTGTAGTAGAGATGGGGTTTCTTCATGTTGTGCAAGCTGATCTTGAACTCCTGGCCTCAAGTGATCCACCTGCCTCAGCCTCCCAAAGGGCTGGGATGACAGGCGTGAACCACCACACCTGGCCGAGACCTTACATTCTTCTGAGGACACTTGTCCAGTAATGACATCAGTGGGGGCCAATTGACTGTGAGAATAACGAAACATCCACAAGCCCTTCCCAAGAACAAGGTTCACTGCAACCTTCACCTCCTGGGCTCAAGCGATCCTCCCACCTCAGCCACCTGAGCAGCTGAGCCCACAGGCACGCACCACCATGCATGGCTAATATTTTCTATTATTATTATTTTTTTTAGTAGAGACAAGGTCTTACCAGGTGCATCCAGGATGATCTCAAACTCCTGGGCTCATACGAGCCTCTCACCTCCGCTACTCGAGCAGCTGAGGCCACAGGCACGCACCACCACACCTGGCTAATTTTTTCTATTTTTTTTTTTTTTTTTGTAGAGACAGGGGTCTTACCAGGTGTGTCCAGGATGGTCTCAAACTCCTGGGCTCAAGCAATCCTCCCACCTCAGCCTCCCGAAGTGCTGGAATTACAGGTGTGAGCCACGGCGCCGGGTCCTGAACCAAACTCTGTACTCATGACTCATGACTCGTTTTCACAACAGGGTCCACAAAACCCTCAGCCTCCACCCAATCCGGATTGGAACCAGAATGCCAAAGCCCACAGACTCCCTCCACCCACACCAAGGCCCACCCCCGGCTCCCGGCTGGGACGTGTAAGCTGGTTTCCCCTGGCAGAACCAGGCTAGAATGAGGGCTGGCCGGAGCCCTGAGGCCAAGGAAACTCCCAGATCATGTCTCAAGGCCAGCTCTATACACCAAATGCAGGTGGGCAGCACCTTCCCTTCCCCCATTTAGTCACAACAGCACAGAGTCCAAAGAAGTTCTTGATCATTTTGAATGGCGGCTCCTTTTGAGAAGCTGATAAAGGCCATAGATCTTCTCTCCCCTAAAATGCACCTGCACCTATTGTTCTAGGGGCCTGTGGATGCCTGAGGCCCACCAGGTGCCCTGTAGGAGCCTGAGCAGCCAAGTCAAGGCCACTGCTCTGCTACGGAAGCAGCTTGGCGTGAAGCTAACGTGGATGACAGTGAGGAGGTTGAGTTCCAGCCCAGCTGCTGCTGCTGCTTTTCATTCTTTTGAGACAGGGTCTCACTCTGTCAAACAGGTTGGAGTGTAGTGGCTCAATCAGAGCTCGCTGAAGCCTCAAACTCCTGAACTCAAGCGACCCTCCCTCCTTAGCCTCCCAAAGTGCTGGAATTACAGCCAGGAGCCATGGTGCCTGGCTCCATCCCAGCTTCTAAGTCACTTCCCCAAACCTCTGCTGAGCTTTGCATGAGATGTTCTCAAAATTCCTTCCAACTTGAGAATTCTGATTCTTTCTGCGACTTTCATCTTCTGCAGGCCTGAGCACTGCCTCCAGGCCTTCAAGAAAAACAGGAGAGCCGGGCAAGGTGGCTCACGCCTGTAATCTCAGCACTTCGGGAGGCCGAGGCCGGTGGATCATCTGAGGTCAGGGGTTCGAGACCAACATGGGCCACATGGTGAAACCCCGTCTCTACTAAAAATACAAAAATTAGCCAGGCGTGGTAGCGCACGCCTGTAACCCCAGCTACTCAGGAGGCTGAGGCAGGTGAATTGCTTGAACCTAGAAAGTGGAGGTTGCAGTGAGCCGAGATCCTGCTACTGCATTCCAGCCTGGGCAACAAGAGAGAAACTCCATCTAAAAAAAAAAAAAAAAGGAAAGAAAGAAAAAAGAAAAACAGGAGAAACAGAGCTCACTTAGGCTGAACACCCCGTTATATGTGACAAGCATTTTTCATACGCTGCTCATTTGGTTCTCTCGATGACTGTTTGGGGCAAATATACTTTGCTCCTTTTTAACTGATCATGAAACTGTCCTGTCAGGTGAAGGAACTTCCCTGAAGGTGCTTGGCAAGTGGTGGGGCTTGGATTTGAACCTGGGCCTGATGGACTCCACAAGCCTGTGCTCCTGGCACCAAGGCGCTCATTCCCTGTGTGCCTGCACCAACGCCCTGGGTTCCCCGCTTCTTCTCACCCCCTCTGTCAACTCTGCCCAGAAATGTGGGCCTTCCCTCTACCTTTGGAACCTCTTGGCATCAAGCCACCTGCCTCCTACTCTGTCCCCAGGGCCTGCAAGCCGCCTGGCAGATGGGAAATGAAGGGCCCATTCCCATCCATCTGGATCAAATCCTACTGAGTCCACCCCCTCCTGGGTCCACCGCTTCATTGGGGGACAATTAATGGCTATGGTTGGTTATTGGACACTTATGCATGGAGCCACACAAACCGGGTTTACATTCCCGGTTTTAAAAGCCCAGATTAATCGCCCTGGGCTGGTTCTGTCACACATAGGGATATATTTTCTTCTTGGAATTTACAAGTAGTTCCATCTGAGAAATAAACAACCAGAGAGATAAAAATTACATTGTCACAGTACAGGTGTGATAGATGTAGGAAGCCAGCCGTCTGGTGGCTGAGGAGGTGCTCTGCCGATGGAATCCACCAAATGAGCCCTGGAGGAGCCTCAGGTAAGGGGGATAAGATGCTGATGGGATCTCAGCCGCAGGGGAAGTGTGGAATCTCTGCAATTTGCATTGCATCACTGTAAATCACAGGGTTCCCTGGCCGGGCGCGGTGGCTCAAGCCTGTAATCCTAGCACTTTGGGAGGCCGAGACGGGCGGATCACGAGGTCAGGAGATCGAGACCATCCTGGCTAACACAGTGAAACCCCGTCGCTACTAAAAAGTACAAAAAACTAGCCGGGCCAGGTGGTGGGCGCCTGTAGTCCCAGCTACTCGGGAGGCTGAGGCAGGAGAATGGCGTGAACCCGGGAGGTGGAGCTTGCAGTGAGCTGAGATCCGGCCACTGCACTCCAGCCTGGGTGACAGAGCGAGACTCCGTCTCAAAAAAAAAAAAAAAAAAAAATCACAGGGTTCCCAGGCCGGCCTCCAGAGCTAGGGTGAGAGGGTGATTGGCAGGAGACCTCCTCAAGCTGCCCCGAATGCTTTTACCAAGTGCTCAGCACCCTGTGAAGACCTCGGCGAGGATTATTGTGTATTAATCCTCATGACTACCCGATGAAGTAGGCATTATTATCAACCTCACTTTACAGATGACGAAACTGAGGTGCACGGAGGTTAAGTGACTTGCCCGAGGTCCCTGGAGTGAATTGAATGGTGGCCCCTAAAAGGGTATGTCCACCTCCAAATCCTGGGAGCCTGTGGCCTTATTTGGAAAAAGGCGTCTTTGCCGACGTAATGAAGTTAAAGATCTTGAGATAAGATCATCCTGGATTATCCCGATGGGCCGTTAATGCGATGACAGATTTCCTTATAAGAGACAGAAGAGGAGGAGACAGAGGGAAGTCACATGAAGACGGAGGCACAGACTGGAGTGATGTAGCCACAGAGAACCTCCATGGCCCCGAGAAGCTAGAAGAGCCTTGGTAAGGGCACAGTCTTGCCAGCACCTTGATTTCATATTTCTGGCCTCCAGAACTGTGAGAGGATAAATTTCTCTGGTTTTAAACTACAGAGTTTGTCGTGACAGCCATTAAAAAAAAAAAAATTTCATAGCTAACAATCACAGAGCCAGGAGTCAGGTCCGGCAGGCTGACCCCAGACTCAGGCCCTGCCCACCGCATGACACGATGCTCCCAGGTTTCCAGGCCTGGGTTCCAGGCTTGGCTCTGTTGCAACTGAGCCGTGTGACCTTGAGGACATCTCTAAGCCTCAGCTTCCTTATCTGCAAAATGAGAGGGCTGGACCAGATAAGTGGGTGCCTCAGAGGCTGCCGCTGTGACAAGGTGACCAAGTGGGGTTCTGAGTAACGCAGGCAGGTGCGAAGGAGAAAGAAAAAAGGCTCAGCAAACCACCTGTAGGCAACCATTTATAGGGAGTTTTGGCCACCCATGAGATGGTCCCCTCCTTTTGGCCACAGAACCCTGCTTTTCCTTCGGGAGAGCTGGTCCCCTCCCCCAGCTCTCCACCCATGCCCGTGATGGAGCCAGCTCAGCCCCCACCTTCCGGAGTGGGCTTGTACCCAGTCAACACCTGCTCCCAGGCCTCCAGGACTGGTTCAGGGCTGAATTTGAGCCAATGTTATCAGGCCCACAACTTTTGTTCAAACCTGTGGGGGAAGAGAAGTTCTCCCTTTCCGGGAGGAGGGACAGATGGAAACCTGGAGCTGCCGCATCCTTCTGAGAATGATGCCAACTCCGGGAAGCCATGCCAAGAAGCCATGAAGGAGAAACCATGTCCGGAGACACCACGGGCTCATGATGCACCTGAGGATGAGACTGTCCGTTTCATGAGCCTGTAAGAGTCCTGCTCTGTTCCAGTGGTTTTGTTTCCATCTTTTGTAACCAGAGTCTCAACCTTCAGGTCCCCAGGCCTGGCCATTTCCAAGGGTCCTTCTAGCTCTGAAGCAGTGAGATTTCAGGGTCAACAAAATCACAGCACCTGTTTGCCTGCACTGCAGATGTGTGTGAGTTCAGGGACACACACACACACACACACACACACGGACTTTCCACACGTGATCCCACAACATCCCTGACCAGATATAATTAAGCCTTCATGCTGGGCGCGATGGCTCACGCCTGTAATCCCAGCACTTTGGGAGGCCAAGGCAGGTGGATCACCTGAAGTCAGGAGTTCGAGACCAGCCTGGCCAACATGGTGAAACACCATCTCTATTAAAAATACAAAAATCAGCCAGGCGTGGTGGCGTGCGCCTGTAATCCCAGCTACTCTGGAGGCTGAGGCAGGAGAATCACTTGAACCTGGGAGGCAGAGCTTGCAGTGAGCTGAGATCACACCACTGCACTCCAGCCTGGGAGACAGAGCAAGACTTCATCTCAAAAAAAAAAAAAAAAAAAAAGAAAAGAAAAAGAAAGAAAGAATTAAGTCCTCAGTGCTGGAACACACATCCCCTCTCTAGAGGTGTCTCTTTCCACTGCGTCCCTAGCACCCAGGAGTACGCCTGAACCCCCTGATGTCTTAAATACTTGCTGAAGGAATGGAGAAATGAATGAACGGATGCCGGATGCTGTAGGCACATAGAACTGGAGGACCTGATCTTGTCTAGAAGGCTCAAGACCACTTCCCAGGGAAGCATCCTTTGAGCTAGGCTCTAGAGGAAGGGTAGGAATCGTCCAGGTAAGCAGGCTGAGGCAAGGGTAACGTTCCAGGCAGCACAGCCCGCGTGTGTGAGGGCCCTGAGGGCGCAGGGAGACAGGCACATGTGAGGAACAGAAAGAAAATAGTCAGCATGAGCGGAAACTGGTGTGAGATGAGGCTGGAGGATAGGCAGGGGCCAGATCTCACGAGGTCAGTTAAAAAGCCCTGTTAAAAACAGGGGCCTCTATTTCAAGAGCCGTGGGAAGCCATTAAAGGATTTTAAGCAATCAAAGTGATATGATCACATCATGTTCCCTAACATCCCCTAATTGCGGCGGCGAGGAGGCTGGAGACCAGAGAGTAATCTAGACCACCAATCAGGAGGCTACTGCAATAGTCCAAGCAGGAGAAGCAGGACCCCGGTTTAAGACGGTTAGCGGCGGCAGGGGAAAACGGAGAGGAGGGGATGGAGGTAAAGGAAATGCAGGAGATGGACTCAACCGATGGAAGATGACGAGGGAGAGGATGACTCAGTGGGTGCTCAGCGCACAGCGAGCCAGATCCTGCACCGTCCTAGATTTGCACACTTCTATTAATGTGGCCAAAAATTATACAGGCTTTTTTTTTTTTTTTTTGGAAGGCACATCATCAAACTTTCTGACTCACTGTGCTTGCAGGCAAATGCTTCCTCATCATCATAACCCTTACTGGGAAGAGACGGCTCTACGGTGAGCACGCTGGAGGGGCCCTGGAGCCAGGGCAAGCTTCTGGATCGCAGGCTGGAGAAGGGTGCCGGAGTATCACGCTGGCTGAGAACGGAAAGCTGGGGGGTGGGGGTGTCCTATATTTTTTATTTACTTATTTATTTATTTATTGAGACAGAGTGTTGCTCTTGTCGCCCAGGCTGGAGTGTAATGTCGTGATCTCGGCTCTCTGCAACCTCCACCTCCCGTTTTAAGCAATTCTCCTGCCTCAGCCTTCCGAGTAGCTGGGATTACAGGCGTGTGCCACCATGCCCAGCTAATTTTTGTATTTTTAGTAGTGGGGGGGTTTCACCATTTTGGACAGGCTGGTCTCGAACTCATGACCTCGTGATCTGCCAGCCTTGGCTTCCCAAAGTGCTGGGATTACAGGTGAGAGCCACTGTGCCTGGTCTGAGTGTCATTTCAAGAAGGAGAAAGTATGCTTAAGCCCAGGAGTTCGAGACCAGCCCCAGCAAGACAGCAAGACCCTGTCTCTGCCAAAAAAAAAAACAAAAAAACATGATAGTTTGTACAACAGTGTGAATGTGTTTAATGCCACATAACTTAATGCCACATGTACACTTAAAATGATTACAATGGTAAATTTTGTTGTGTAGATTAAAAAACTTTTTTTTAATTATCAAGGATACATAGAATATTTGGGAAGCTGAGGCTGGAGGATCATCTGGGCCAGGAGGTTGAGACCAGTGCCTGACCAACATGGTGAAACCCCATCTCTGCTAAAAATAAAAAAATTAACCAGGTGTGGTGCCGGGAGCCTGTAATCCCAGCTACTTGGGAGGCTGAGAGGCTGAGGCAGGAGAAGCGCTTGAACCTAGAAGGTGAAGGTTGTAGTGAGCTGAGATCGCACCAGTGTCACTGCACTCCAGCCTGGGTGACAAAGCGAGACTCCATCTCAAAAATAAATAAATGAAATAAAATAATAAAAAATAAAAAGTTCTTGTAGGCCGGGCATGGTGGCTCACATCTGTAGTCCCAGAACCTTGGGAGGCTAAGGCAAGGTGGGAGGATCGCTTGAGCCCAGGACATTGAGGTTGCAGTGAGCCATGATGACGCCACTGCACTCCAACCTGGGCAATAGAGCTAGACCCTGTTTCAAAAAACAAAACTTACTGTAATAAAATCAAGCTGGCATAAGAAAGGAAGGAAGGAAGGGATTATCATGGAGCTTTTTGAGTCAACTACAGATGCGCTTCTGAGTCAGAATCTTTACAAAGCTGGGTTTTCTGTCTATCACACTGCTGTTCTGCTCTACCTCTTAAAGTCTCTCTGAGCTGTGTCTCCAGGGGCGGAGACGGTGTGTACCAAGCCCTACACCCACCCTTTCTTGCATGTGTAGTGCTCCCCCTGCATGGCCACAATGCAGAAAGGGAGAGCATCCGGGGATCGAGTCTCTCGAGATTCAGAGAAGCACAAACTCAGGTGGAATTCGGATGCCTGACCTTGACCAATTAGTACCTTGCTCAGTGTAACCAACCGAGTCGCAGATTCCATTCGATTCAGCAAACATTCATTGAGCATCTCGGTGCCAGCTGATTTCTGTCTGTTCTATAAGTGCAATGAAGCTCAGCCTTCTCTCCAGATTAGAGTTATTTGTATTTCAAGGCAAAAAGATAGGTTTTAAGTACCTGTGAGAGGCCGTAATGGATGCCCTGGGGAGGGGCAGGCATAGGCTTGTGGGGAGGGAGAGGAGCTGAGAATCAGGGCGGTAGGACCTGGCTGGAAACGGAAGAAAAGGTGAACTGAGAAATCAGATAAAGCCTGCGAGTTTGTTTTTTTTGTTGAACCTCCCCCCACTTTCTTTTTAATTGAAAAGATAATGCATGCACATAGTAAAAAGAAAAAAAAAAAAAAAAAAACAACTTCAAAGAACACAAAAGGGTACACAATAAAAAGTAAGTCTCCTTTCCTCTCCCAGACACCTCCAGGCCCCAGTGTCTTTCTTCAGAGATATCCTACTGTTAACAGTTTCTTTTGTGTATTTCCAGAAAATTTCTATCACACACAAGTATATCTTTTTAGAACCCAAATGGTAGTGCCGTGTATTACCACTGCTTTTTCACTTCGCAAGGCAGCTTGGCATCCACCCCACCTCGGTGCATGCAGTCGCCCGCTCCTCGAAGCAGAGAATCCCACTGCACTGGGGCTGTTGTCATCTACCTAGTGGATCCCCTCCTGATGGACAAGCGGGTTGTTTCCAGTTTCTGAACTTGCTCCCACATGTGTGTTTCTGCCCACAGATACGAGGGCAGCCGTAGATCAGTCCCTGGACGTGGAATTGCTCTATTTATGTAGCTGCAACTGTGACTGTGACTGACAAGTCCGGGGAGAGCTGTGTCCCAGAAGAGGAGAGACGTGTACTGAGCACCACGCCCACCCCCCTTCCTTGTACACACAGGCCCCCAGATCCCTCATGACGTGGGCCATGTAGGAGCAAGGGTTGGACCGCAAGCAGAAAAAGAGTCTTCATGCCGGGCACGGTGGCTCACGCCTGGAATCCCAGCACTTTGGGAGGCCGAGGCGGGTGGATCACGAGGTTAGGAGATCGAGACCATCCTGGCTAACACGGTGAACCCCGTCTCTACTCAAAATACAAAACAATAGCTGGGTGTGGTGGTGGGCGCCTGTAGTCCCAACTACTCAGGAGGGTGAGGCAGGAGAATGGCGTGAACCGGGGAGGTGGAGGTTGCAGGGAGCTGAGATCGCGCTACTGCACTCCAGCCTGGGCGACAGAGCAAGACTCCGTCTCAAAAAGAAAGAAAAGAAAGAAAAGAAAGAAAGAAAGAGAGAGAGAGAGATAAAGGAAGAAAGGAAGAAAGAGAAAGGAAGAAAGGAAGAAAGAAAGAGAAAGGAAGAAAGAAAGAAAGAAAAAGAAAGAAAGAAAGGAGAGTCCTTCTCTGGGTTCAGACAGAGCCAACTTGTGTGGCTGGGGACCCAACTGGGGACAAAGAGCCGCCCCCCTCCCCAAGTTGGGGCTAAGAGCGTGTAGAGGGATTGAAGCTTAAGGACACAGTGCCTGGCACGCAGTGACTGCTCCATCAGCATGACCTATTATTGCTATTATTATTATCGCTATTGTGATCCAGAGGGAGCCTGTCCCACCAGTGGCCGGGAAAGCTCCCTGTGTTGTTCTGTCCAAGAGTCTAGTTGACTCAAAGGCACTGAAGTGGGAGCCTGCTCAGCTCTTGGAGCTGGATGAGAGCTGAGACAGGCAGTTCCCACTTATCACAGCTTGGCATCTGCAATTCCCGGGCCTTTGCCAATACCTAATAAACACCATACTTCATGCCTTGCCATCGTCACCCACGCGTCCCCTGACGCCTGCTGACGATGGCTGCCACAGCACACAGTCAGCATTTCGCCCTGACACATGACCCTCTTATGACCTGCTTTCTCTTTGGATGGATGCGGCCTGAATGATGTCACTGTGACATAATGAAACTACAGGTGAGGGCCGGGCGCGGTGGCTCCCACCTGTCATCCCAGCACTTTGGGAGGCCGAGACAGGTGGATTGCCTGAGATCGGGAGTTCAAGACCAGCCTGGACAACATAGTGAAACCCCATCTCTACTAAAAAAAAATATACGAAAAATTAGCCGGGCATGGTGGAGGATGCTGTACTCCCAGCTATTCGGGAGTATAGACAGGAGAATCACTTGAACCTGGGAGGCGGAGCTTGCAGTGAGCCGAGTTTGCACCAATGCACTCCAGCCTGGGCGACAGAGCGAATCTCTGTCTCAAAAACAAAAAGAAAGAAAAGAAAAGAAAAGAAGAAAAGAAAAGAAACTACGGGTGTGTATGACTGGGTGGGGAATGTCAGCACTGACACACCCAAAAAACAATTAGAAGCATTAGCCTTGACTTTGGGGGCCAGTCAGACCTGGGTTCAAATCCTGGCCCTGACACTTCTAAGCACGTGTCCTGGGGAAGTCATTTAAGTTCCTTGAGCCTTAGTGTCATCACCTGTGAAATGGGCTAAGTACTTGTTCTAACAGGATTACTGTGAGGAGTAAGAAAGATAATGAGTTATTTATGAGGTTTTTTTTTTTTTTTTTTTTTTTTTCCAGACCTGCTTTATTGTAAAACTTATTTCAGGCAGTTGAGATGATAATGTGTAAAATGTTTGTCACATAGTAACGGTTCCATAAAGCACCCGTTCCCTTCCCCTGCCCTTCATCACAGTGGTCATCTTTGAACCCAAGCCCCCCTCGCAAAGCACTGCCATTACTTGAAACAATTCTGGAATCTCCTCGCGAGAAAACTGGCTCAATTCATTAGGGTGCCATCGTGTTTTCAATCTTAAAAAAAAAAAAAAAAATTCCAATAACAAAAACAAATCACATTCTGCAAATTGTTCAACCCCTGTATTCGCAACACACGGCTTCAGATTACTTTTGGCCTTTTCCAAAAAATCAAACCCACCCTCAAAGGTCAAGGATTCGCCACTGCCAAGGCTATTAAGAGGAAAATGCTGTGAAATCTGAAGCAATTTCCCAAGAAGAACTCATCAAGTTTTGAGCAAGCACAGCAGAACTGGACGAAAAACACAGCCCCCCAGTGCCCGTGGAACCACCCCGTTCCTCAGGACTCGTTCGCTCGAACCTCGCCGCTCCAGGTCCCAGTCTGTGGATTGCTTTCCCCAGTCTCTGGAGTAAGATCTGATTTTGCTGCCTCTGAGAAGAGTGTACCCATGTGGAATTCACAGGCACTGGGGGCTTGAGGGGGAAGTGATGGGCAAGAGCTGGAGAGGAGGAAGTGGTTTTCATTCCATCCCTTATGGGGACGGTGAGGAGGGAGTCCTGGGACAGTGGACCAGCAACCCGATGCCTTGGAGGCAGAGCCGCGTCTCCCCCATACTGAGCCCACCCGGACCCACCAACTCTCGCAGCCAGGGAAGCACTTGGTCCCTCCTTGGGCAAAAGCAGGGCGAATACTGCCCAAGGCCTGACTATCATCGGCCTCATCCCCAGATATTCTCAATTCTCAGGTCAGAAAATGCCAAGGGGCCTGCTCCATCCCCTCCCTGCCAGCTTGCGAGCTTATCAAACCCACAATTTGGGAGAAGGTCCTGCCTCTACCTAACTCCACAGAAGGCGAAGGACAATGAGTCTGAGTGAAGATGCTGGAGTCGGCCAGGCCTGGATTCTAATCCCAGCTCTGCCACTGACAGGCCCGGTGACCTTGGTCAGCACAAGCAGGCTCTGCTGCTTCCCACCTCCAAACCTTAGTTTCCTTCTCTAGGCAAGGGGATAATACATAGTTGGATTGGGGGAAGGGTGGTTGAAAAGGAGGCTTATAAAGATTTAATGATGACCGCAGGTGGTGGTACATACCCGCATACAATTCCAGTACTTTGTACTTTGGGAAGCCGAGGTGGGAGGATTGCTTGAGGCCAGGAGTTCGAGACCAACCTGGCCAACATAGCAAGACCCCATCTCTAAAACAAACAGACAGACAAATATGAAATGAGATGACAGAGGCTCTCAACAGATGGCCACAAATATTCCCAAGGCCCTGTGTCTGGAGCGTGTGGTTCCCCTGTGTTTACAGGGGGCCTGGGACCATGCTCAGAGCCCACAGTGATGGATTGAGCCTCTCAGGCCCCAGCAGCCCCCTGAGCTCTCACTGCAAAAGGTAGGCATGGGGCTGGGGGCGGGGGCTCACACCTGTAATCCCAGCACTTTGGGAGGCCAAGGCGGGTGAATCACCTGAGGACAGGAGTTTGAGACCAGCCTGGCCAACATGGTGAAACCCCGTCTCTACTAAAAATACAAAAATCAGCCAGGCGTGGTGGTGGGCGCCTGTAATCGCAGTTACTCGGGAGGCTCAGGCAGGAGAATCGCTTGAACTCGAGAGGCAGAGGTTGCAGTGAGCCGAGATACTGCCATTGCACTCCAGCCTGGGTGACAAGAGTGACACTCTGTCTCAAAAAAAAAAAAAAAAAGGGAGGGCGTGGGCAGGGGAACCTCTACAGCCAGGAGGGCCTAAGCTTGGCTCTGCAATGACCTTTGTCGTTCACTCACTCTCCTCGTCCACGTAGGGTCATAATCCAGATAAGGGAGCTGACTCTCCCTGTCGCTAGAAGTCCCACCTGCCAGAAGGCGGTAGAGCAACATGGTTACGCCTGGCACTGCGTGCTGAAGAAATACCCCTGGATCATTATCATCCCCCTCAGATGGCTCGCTGCAAGATCTACCGTCAAAGATAAACAAGTCCTTATCTTCTTGCTAATTGGTTCGAATCGATTGACCTTATAAGTGGGTCTAATGTACAACTGGTGAAAGATGGCCTGTATGCCAAGCAACCCATGCACTTAACTAGCTGTCACTCAAGCACAGAACAAGGCATATGAACCCAAATTTCTCAGACCGCCTTCTCCTGAGAGGCTGCAGAGCCAGCATCTCCCGTTGGGTTAACATTTGCTGGGTCAACAGGCCCGCTTAGAGGCACCTGGATGCTATTAGGCGGGTGGTGATAACACTGCTGTAGGTTCCTCGGAGAGGTGAGGGAGCGCTGAGCCTGTGACAAGTGTCCCTGGGCCCTGCCCTGGCCTGGCTCAGGCTGCCTGGCAGGAGAAGGGGCTGAGTCCCAAGTGTTGGCAGGGGAGGAGCAGGAAGGCAATTTTCCTGGTACTCTCCTCATCTGCCTTCCGTGCGCCTTTTGATCTGTTTCCTTACTCGGCCTTCTCCCAGGAAAGCTTGAATCTGTCTCATTGAACCCATCTCTGAGGCCAGGTCACTGTTGCTTTCCAGGTGAGAGCTGATGTTCAGTCTTTTATCACTGCCAGTGTCTGAAATAGTCCAGAAACTGGTAAAGACAACAGACACCAGGAGATGGCCTAAAAATCTTGGGTAGAGTACGGGTGAACAGCAGCTCTCCCCACCTCCCCTACCCCCCACCCAAGACAGCTGGCTGCTGCCCTCCCCCTAAGAAGCGGCCAGCTATCCCCAACTTTTTTCTGCTCTATTAATAAACCTCAGCTGAGATCCTTGCGAGCCCCCTCCTCCGGATTTGATCCTCCCTGGCTCGCCTTATCAGCCTTGCTTTTCACAAGCACTTAAATTCATGAGAAAAGGGAAAAAGTGAAATCAGATAGAAATGCAGGTCTGTTTGCTGTTTTCTCCAATGAAATGGTTCTGGGTAAACAGCAGACGCCTTTGATGAAATCCCAGCAGGCTTAAACAATAAAGCTGGTTACAAACTCAATCTGGCGGAGATATCAGATCTGAAATTGTTTCAAAAAACATGTCAACATTTTCTAATGCTCCCCCCAAAAAGAAACTTCCTGGGCTGCCCACTGTGGAGTCTGGGTCAGGGAGACAGCACAGGGGCTACCCCAGCCTCTGCCCAGGCCCGCTGGGACTTTGTGCACCAAGAGCCCAGGAGGCTATTCCTGGTTGCTGGGGGCCCTGCCAGCTGCAGATGTGTAAATGGCCACTTCAGAGTCATAACCTAAGCCAGGCAGGGGAGCAGCATCCCTTGTGTACACCACTGCACCATCCCCCACAACCAACCTGGCCTCCCCACCTTCCCCCTTAGCTGTCTTCCATTCTCCACACTGCAGTCAGCAGAGGCTTTTAAAAATGTAAATCAGATCATGTCATTCCTTTGCTGAAAACCTCTAATGCGTTCACACTGCACTTAGAATAAAACCCGGACTCCCCCGTGGCCTACGAGACCTTCAGGGATCTGCCCCTCACTACCTGCTTCTTCCCTAACGACACTCAACCTCGCTAGCCTTCTACCCAAATTATTTCCTGCCTCTGGGCCTTTGCACTTCCTGCAAACTTTGTCTGGGATGCTTTTATCCCAACCCATCTTCATCAGACAGCTCCAAGACCACCCCAGGGGATGTGGCTCCTCTCCCGGCCAAGTGCAATATCACATAAGAGTTTTATTCTCTAATCACGATCTGAAATCATCGCATGTGTTTACTTCTTAACTATTGCTCTCTGGAATGCAATCCCTCGGCAGGTCTGAACTTGACTGTCTGGTAGTGGACAAGTATGACAGGCGCATAGTAGGTGCTCAATCGTTATCCACTGCATGAATGAATAAGCGGTGAGGATGTCACCATCCCCTCTAGGATATTCCCCAGGCAATGCCCAGGAAATCAGGAGCACCACCAGAACATTAAGGTATAGGACTACCTTGCCCGCCTCCCTCTAGGGCCCCTCTAGCTGCCCCTGCCCCACCCAGGCCTCATGCAAGCCCCTGCTGGCTTTAGGCCACGAGGACTTGGAGATCAGGCCTGAGCCGGGGCTGGGAGGTCCCTGCCCCCTCCACAGCCCTCCTCCTCGGGCCTGCATCCCCGCAGACTACCCCCCACCCCAGCTGACGCCCTCTGAGAAGGGAGATGGCAGCCGCAGGCCGGTGGGGGCCGGCGCGCTCCTCGCAGGCCTTCTTGGGAAAGCGTGGGCGCAGGTGCCTTCGGTTGGGCTCCTGGGTCTGGGGCCTGGGGGCGGACAGCGATGTCACCCCCAGGGTGCCGGGCGCCCCACCCCCACCCCCGCCCCAGGCCGCGATCGATCCCTGCCTCTCCCGGCCTCATTACCGAGGAAGAGCTGCCCGGGGCTGGCAGGGGAGCCAGACGGCGGCGGAGGGGGCGGGGAGGCCTCCTTGGCTCCCTGGCCCGGATTAAATATTTACTATGTTTTGTTTGGCCTTTGGGGGAGGGGCGGGGAGGGCTGTCGTATTGATCCGGAGCTGCGGGGCGAGGCCGGGCCTGGCCTGGGGCGAGGGCGGTGCCCAGACCCGGCGCCCCAGGGCCTCCCGCAGGCCGACCCGAGCCGAGGGCCCCCTTTGGGCACCGGCCCCGCCCAGGAGGGTCGTCTGGCTCTAGAACCGGGGGCCGCGCTGAGAAATCGGGGTCAGCGCGCGGGGAGCCACGGCCGCGCTGGGATCCGTTCCCTCTCGCGGGAGCCGCCGGCCGAGGGTCTGCGCACCCCACGCGCCCCGCTCGGGTCGGGCCTTCCCTCCCCGCGGCTGCCCCCGGGCCGGCCACCGCTGCCCAGCGCGCAGGTCCCTGCCGGAGCCCCGGCGGCTTTCCTGCCCCCACTTTACAGACGCGAACGCCGAGGCGGAGGGTGGGGGACGTGGGGCCTCCTCCTGGGCTCGCCGGGATGGGGCCTCCGAGGTGGCCGCGGCGCTTTCCTGCCCAAGCTGGCGCTGCCGGAGCGCCCGGGCCCCGCTCGCCTCGCGGGCTTCGCAGCAGAGACGGGGACAGGGGCGGCTTCGCGCGCACGGGGACCCCGGGGTGGGGGTGGGGCTCTGCGAGGGCCCTAAAAAGGTTGGGGGCGCGGGTTTGACGCACTCTCCCGGCAGCCGAAGAAGCCGCCGAAGCCCCTTTATTCTCTGCGCGCTCATCCCACGCGCAGAACAGACACGGGTCCTGCCCTCACCGAGGGTTCCAGTCCGCTGTGCACAACTGAAGAGCCACTCCCCTTCCCTGCACGAAGATACCCTCTCACACACCGGGCGGGACCACTGGACAGCCCCTCACAGGGATGTTCACTCGCCCCAGAGAGCTGCTCACACCACAGTCTACACGAGACACACGCGCTCACACACACACACTGCACTGAATGTGTGCTCATCATAGAAACACACACACACGGGCCGGGCGCGGTGGCTCACGCCTGTAATCCCAGCACTTTGGGAGGCTGAGACAGGTGGATCACGAAATCAAGAGTTCGAGACCAGCCTGGCCAACATGGTGAAAAATACAAAGCTTTGTAAAAAAAAAAAAAAATACAAAGCCGGGCGTGGTGGCGGGTCCCAGCTACTCAGGAGACTGAGGCAGGAGAAGCGCTTGAACCCGGGTGGCGGAGGTTGCAGTGAACCCATGGGCCACTGCACTCCGGCCTGAGCAACAGAGCAAGACTCCATCTCGAATAAAAACAAAAAAGAAACACACACACATACACGTATACACACACGCAAGAACTGCCCCATCCCCGTCCACGTATGTGCACATGCAGCTCCCAACACTCACACACAAAGAGCTGTTCACCCACTGCCACCCTGTACATGGCGGTGTACACACACGCACACAGAACTATCAGCCTCCTCTTCCTGTCCCTGCACACATGCACAAATACACACTGCAGTGCCCACTCCCTATACATGCCCCCCCCCCCACACACATACACAGGCACACACTCCTGCGTGCTGACTGCAGGCGGCTGGGGAAGAACTGCAGCCTCCAGTCCTGCTCCTATTTAAAGAGAAGCATTGCTGGAAAAGGAACAAAAGCAAAGCTGGCTATAAATAGCCATCTCCCTCCCGGCTTTTCCTGCCCTCCGGCCTCACAGCCTTGCCTCTCCTCTCTTCTGCTGCCTAGGGCCCAGAGCAGCCGGGGCAGGCCTGTCCCCAGGGGGGCAGGCAGTGGGGCCCTGGAGGCCAGGTGGCCAAGTGCTGACCACGGGGCAGGCCAGGGGCCCTGGGCCTGGATGGGTGCAGGGGCACAGGCCGGCCACCTGCAGCCAGCCCTGTGTGCATGTACCCAGCACAGAGGGAGGGAAGCCTGCCTGGGCCAGGGCTGCTGCCTCAGCAGAACTGCAAAGGCTGACAGCTGTGTGGGGAGAAGGCGTGTCTGCCAAGCAGCAGCCACCGCTGCCCCAGGTGTCCCTCCCCAGCCCGGCCAGGCCTTTCCTAGTTTGCTTGCTGTGTTGGCTCCTGGGACTCAGAGCCAAGGATATTGGGTGCCTTGTCAGGAAGCAGGATGGGGCAGAGGAAGGACAGGAGGCAGGGAAGGGACACAAAGTCCTACTTTGGGTTCCATTTTTTTTTTTTAAGATGGAGTCTCTCTCTGCCGCCCAGGCTGGAGTGCGGGGGCATGATCTCGGTGCTACCTCTGCCTCCTGGGTTGAAGCAATTCTCATGTCTCAGCCTCCAGAGTAACTGGGATTAGACGCACATGCTGCTATGTCCAGCTAATTTTAGTATTTTATTTATTTATTTATTTTGAGACAGATTTTCGCTCTTGTTGCTCAGGCTGGTGTGCAATGGTGCGATCTCGGCTTACCTCCACCTCCCAGGTTCAAGTGATTCTCCTGCCTCAGCCTCCTGAGTAGCTGGGATTACAGGTGCGTGCCACCACATCTGGCTAATTTTTGTATTTTTAGTAGAGATGGAGTTTCACCATGTTGGCCAGGCTGGTGTCGAACTCCCAACCTCAGGTGATCTGCCCCACTCAGCCTCCCGAAGTGCTGGGATCACAGGTGTGCGCCACTGCACCTGGCAGGGTTCTGGTTCTGTTACCTACGGTTCCAGCGGCCTTGGGCAAGGCTCCAAATCATACCACCTAGCCTCACCTTCAACCCCTCTTGGAGAGATGGTGGGAATACTGCATGAAAACTGTTGTGGCTGGCAGGCCTTTGTGAGCTGTGGAGGGTGATGGAATAGGAGAGGTGACAGGCTGCCCTCTGTGTCTGAGAATAACTTGATAAAGATAACAATAATAATGTTTTTCATTTACTTTGTTTTTATTTTTTTGTAGAGATGGGGTCTCACTATGTTGCCCAGGCTGGTGTTGAACTCCTCGGTTCAAGTCATCCTCCCCTCTCAGCCTCCCAAAGTGCTGGGATTACAGGTGTGAGCCACCACGCCTGGCCTTTCATTTACTTTGTATTTTCCATGTGCCAGACACTGGACTATGTTTAGCTTATTTGATCCTCTGTAAGGTAGGCACGATTTATAGTCCCATTTTCCAAATGAAGAAACTGACACTCAAGTGTTTGTTCCAAGGTCACACAGGCCCCTAAAGCACACAGCCATGTTGCAAGGTAGAACTGGGTCTGTCTGAGACCAAAGGCCTCCTTCCTATGTCCTGTACGGCTGGGGACTAAGGCACCCGTGTTCTCGAGCAGCCCCTCCTTAATGGCCAGTGGAGACCTGGGTGGGGCTAGGCTGCCTCCCCCAGGGCTGCGGGAAGGGGTGACTGCGGGATCCTCCCCTGCTAAGGTCCCCACTCGGGGTTTGCGGCATCAGCCCGCCCCTGTCCCTGGCTCCCCTGAGGGGCCTCTTCACTTCAACCCCGGGGGAGGGGAGGAGAGGGAGTGGGGGGAGTTCAGGCAGACCTACTTTCAAGGCTTTAATCCTTTTTGCTTAAAGGATTTTTTTTTTTGCTTGGGGAAGACTTGGTCTGATCAGAGGAGAGACACAGGGAGCTGACAAGCTTCGGAGGATGGGGGGTGGTGAGGAGAAAGAAATACATATTTATTACCCTCAATTATTAAAAAATAGATAGTACGAGATCTTAGGTCCTGGCAGACACTGCAGCGGCATTTCTGCAAGGACTATCTTCCTTCCTTCTTTCTCTTTCTTTCCCTTTCTTCCTTCCTTCCCTCCCTCCCTCCTTTCTTTTTTCTTTCTCTTTTTCTTTTTCAATTTTATTTTTATTTTTATGTTTTTTTGAGACGGGGTCTTGCTCTGTCACCCAGGCTGGAGTGCAGTGGCGCCATCTCGGCTCACTGCAAGCTCCGCCTCCTGGGTTCACGCCAGTCTCCTGCCTCAGCCTCCCAAGTAGCTGGGACTACAGGCGCCCACCACCACGCCCACCTAATTTTTTGTATTTTTAGTAGAGACGGGGTTTCACCATGTTAGCCAGGATGGTCTCGATCTCCTGATCTCATGATCGGCCCACCTCGGCCTCCCAAAGTGCTGGGATTACAGGCATGAGCCACCACGCCTGGCCTCTCTTTCTTCCTCTCTCCCTTCATCCCTTCCTCCCTTCCTTCCTTCCTTCCCTCCCTCTTTCTCTCTCTCTCTTCCTCCCCGCAGCCCCTCTCTCTCTGTTGAGATGGTAACATGGCTAGCTTGTTAGTAAAAACACTGGCCAGTTCCCAGTGAGGGGCGGAGGGAAAGTCAGGTCCCGGCGAGGAGGCAAGGGCAGCAGCCAGGGTACTCCATACCGCAGCTACCAGGAGGGGCCCAGACCCAACTCAGCAGCGAGGGTGGGGCGGGAAGGATCTGTGCCCCGTTTTAGGCTGCACAGGCTGGGTCCGAGGCGGGCGTGTTGCCCCAGCTATTTTTTTTATGTACCTGCTGCTCTCTCGGGACAAACCCTCCACCAATAACAGGCCTTCCCCTGTGTTGCTGTTCTTTTCAAGGGAGTGGTGAGAGAGAAATCGATTCCAGCTTTCTCTGTGGGGGAGGTGGCAGTTCTCGCCCCACGCTTCTGAGGGCTTCACCAGGGGGCACTGCCAGCTTCCAGAACACACCCTTATCTTCCCAGGGATTGGATCTGCTTGCTGGATGGGGGCCAGGCATAAGCGTGGTGCAAAGATGCCAAGGCAGCCTACGAGGGTCCTGAAGGCCTCTGATACCTGACCCTGCAGGCTGGCATACAGGCGGGCGACACCCAGGCTGGCATACAGGCGGGCGACACCCACAGCCTCTTTTGTTGTGGCTCCTAAAACAGGGCAAGGCAAGAGGGATCTACAGTGAGGAGAAAGGCCAGGGAGATAAGCCCACTGAGAAGAGGACTGTGGCATTTTCATTTCGGTGCTCAGAGTCCCCCCAGAGCCTGGCGCCAAGAGGCGTCGTCCATGGCTGCAGTGACAGAGGACAGTGACGCAGGAGGAACAGCAGCAGGGGCTCCCGGAGGCCTTGCTCTGCCACAAGAAGGCATGTTACATCCACTTTGTCACAAACTCTCAAAGCCCCAGAAGGCAGATGGCATTAACCCCACTTTTCAGAGGACAAAACTGAGGCCAGAAGGATTTAAAGCATCTCACCAGGGTCAGGCACCTGGTAAATGGCAAAGCAGGGGCCTGAGTCCCGCCTGCCTGGTCCCACAGCCCTTGCCCCTGTCTGCTTGGCACAATCTGTGGAAGCAGCAGGAAAACCTGAGAAGACCAGCATTAACTTCAAGAGGAACCAGGCAAGAAGCAGTGTCGGGGCAGGGTGTGGTGGCTCACACCTGTAATCCCAGCACTTTGGGAGGCCGAAGTGGGCAGATCACTTGAGGTTAGGAGTTCGAGACCAGCCTGGCCAACATGGCAAAACCCAGTCTCTACTAAAAATACAAAACGTAGCCGGGCGTGGTGGCAGGTGCCTGTAATCCCAGCTACTCGGGAGGCCTGTCTCAAAAAAATAAAAAACAGGCCGGGCGCGGTGGCTCACGCCTGTAATCCCAGCACTTTGGGAGGCCGAGGCGGGCGGATCACGAGGTCAGGAGATTGAGACTATCCTGGCTAACACGGTGAAACCCCATCTCTGCTAAAAATACACAAAATTAGCCGGGCGTGGTGGCGGGCACCTGTAGCCCCAGCTACTCAGGAGGCTGAGGCAGGAGAATGGCGTGAACCCGGGAGGCGGAGTTTGCAGTCAGCCAAGATCGCGCCAGTGCACTCCAGCCTGGGTGACAGAGTGGGACTCCATCTCAAAATAAAATACAATAAAAAATAAAAAACAAAAAACATAACAAAGAAGCAGTGTCTATTTTGCAGGCCGGGAGGTGGAGGCACTGGGCTGAGGCGGGGCTTTCTTTTCCAATCAAGGAGACCCTGTTTCGGAGACAAGGAAGAAGCGGCCGCCTGGAGGTCAAAGCTATGGACTGGCTGTTGTTGGATGGTGTACCAGTTTTCTGGGGGAGGCCTTCACCCTCATCTCACTTTTCCAAGCCAATGAAAACCACTTTAAAATGCTTTCCGCAGTTCCGCCTGCACCGCCTTAGGGGACTTCTCCCTGGCCCTGGGCAGAGAGGGCAGAGGGATCAGGACAGAGCAAGGATAGTCCTTGGCAAACAGGGTGGCCCCCTCCACTCTAGGTGACCTGTCCCTGCTGGTCTTGAGTTTCCTGCCCCTGGCCAGGACTGGCATGTGTCCATCCTGACCACTCACACAGCTCTGGATGCAGAGAGGCCAAACTCCAAAGGGCAGTGAGATGTGGGCTGTAGCAAGGTCAGCCCATGAAGTACGCTGGGAAGGAAGTTACCACTGCTACTAGCAGTAGGCATGGCAGTGTTCGTTGAGCTCCCGTTCTGGGTCAGGCCACAATAAAGTGCCAAGAGCTTTTTAAATTTTTATTTATTTGTTTATTTTTTGAGGCAGGGTCTGGCTCTGTTGCCAAGGCTGGAGTGCGATGGCATGATCTTAGCTCACTGTAGCCTCCACCTCCTGGGCTCAAGTGATCCTCCTACCTCAGCCTCTCCAGTAGCTGGGACTACAGGTGCCCGCCACCACACTCGGCTAATGTTTTCCACATTTTGTGGAGACGCGGTCTCACGATATTGTCCACGCTGTTCTCAAACTCCTGGACTCAAGTGATCCTCCTGCCTTGGCCTCCCAAAGTGCTGGAATTACAGGTAAGAGTCACCACATCCAGCCACCAAGAGCTTTATAAGCACTGTCTTATTTCATCTTCACGACTGAACAAGTACTATTATTAGGCCCATTTTATAGATGAACTCAAGTCTGGAGAAAAAAGGTCATTCCCAGGATTTCAAGCTGGCTCTGGCTTAATCACTCCACTCAGAGGCGAAGGGCTTGGCCACTGACCTTTGGAATTAGGCCCTCCCTACCAAGTCCTTTCCTCTGATGAGGAGGAAGGCTCCATTGAGCAAGGACAGTCACTGGTATGTCCAGAGAGGCCACAGGGCTCATGGCTGGCGTGGTGGTGCACACCTGTGGTTCCAGCTACTCAAGAGGCTGAGGTGGGCGGATCGCCTGAGCCCAGGAGGTTGAAGCTGCAGTGAGCTGGGATAGCGCTGCTGCACTCCGGCCTGGACAATAGAACAAGACCCTCTCTCTCTCTCTCTCTCTCTCTCTCTCGCATTCTCTCCTTCTCTTTCTTTTTTCTTTTCTTTTCTTTTTTTTTTGAGACAGAGTCTCGCTCTGTCACCCGGGCTGGAGTGCAGTGGCTGAATGTCAGCTCACTGCAAGCTCCGCCTCCCGGGTTTACGCCATTCTCTTGCCTCAGCCTCCCGAGTAGCTGGGACTACAGGCGCCTGCCACCTCGCCCGGCTAATTTTTTGTATTTTTAGTAGAGACGGGGTTTCACCGTGTTAGCCAGGATGGTCTCGATCTCCTGACCTTGTGATCCGCCCATCTCGGCCTCCCAAAGTGCTGGGATTACAGGCTTGAGCCACCGCGCCCGGCCTCTTTTTTCTTTTCTTTTCTTTTTTTTTTTGAGACAGAGTCTCGCTCTGTCGCCCAGGCTGGAGTGCAGTGGCACCATCTTGGCTCACTGCAACCTCCGCTACCTGGGTTCAAGCGATTCTCCTGCCTCGGCCTCCCGAGTACCTGGGACTACCAGCACCCTCCACCACGTCCGCCTAATTTTTTTTTATTTTTTAGTAAAGACGGGGTTTCACTGTGTTAGCCAGGATGGTCTCGATCTCCTGACCTGGTGATCCACCCGCCTTGGCCTCCTAAAGTGCTGGGATTACAGGCATGAGCCACCATGCCTGGCCTCTTTTCTTTTAATAGGTAGGGTAAGGGGAATTAGGAATGTCATATTTGGGGGAGTTTTGCAATTTTTTTTTTTTTTGGCAACAGAGCCTTGCTCTGTGGCCCAGGCTGGAGTGCAATGGCGTGATCTTGGCTCACTGCAACCTCCGCCTCCCAGGTTCAAGCAATTCTCAAACTTCAGCCTCTCAAGTAGCTGTGATGACAGGCGCACGCCACCAGGCCCACACCACCAGGCCCAGCTAATTTTTTTGTATTTTTAGTAGAGACCGGGTTTCTCCATGTTGGCCAGGCTGGTCTCCAACTCCTGACCTCAGGCAATCCGCCCATCTCAGCCTCCCAAAGTGCTGGGATTACAGGTGTGAGCCACCACACCCAGCTGGATTTTTGAGACAGGGTTTTGTTCAGTCACCCAGGCTGGGGTGCAGTGGTGCAATCATGGTTCACTGCAGCCTTGACCTCCCAGGCTCAAGTGACTCTCCTGCCTCAGCCTCCCAAAGTGCTGGGATTATAGGCATGAGCGACCACACCTGGCCAAGTTTGTTTTGTTTTTGTTTTGAGACAATCTCTCGCTCTGTTGCCCAGGCTGGAGTGCAGTGGCACGATCTCAGTTCACTGCAACTTCTGCCTCCCAGGTTCAAGTGATTCTCGTCCCTCGGCCTCCCAAGTAGCTGGGATTACAGGCGCGCGCCACAATGCCTGGCTAATTTTTGCATTTTTTTTTAGTACAGACTGGCTTTGGCCATGTTGGCTGGTCTTGAACTCCTGGCCTCAAACAATCCTCCTGCCTCAGCCTTCCAAAATCCGGAGATTACAGGCATGAGCAACTGTGCCCGGCCTTTTCTTTTTTTTAATGTGTGCTCAGCTGGGTAGAGGTACAGGAAGAGGCTGGCGATGGGGTCCTGGAAAGATGAAGGGTGTGTTACCCGCCATGCTGTGTGGAACACATTGGCTGACCATTTCCAGTGCCGTATGATGTTGGGCAAAGCACTGCAGCTCTCTGAGCTTCAATCTTCCAGCTATGAGGTCCCTTCCAGTGCCACAGTTGAAAGTCTACAAATATGTCAGAATCACACAAATCCCCTGGCCCAAATCAGAAGCAAGGGGTATGCCCCTCCTCATACTCTAGCCACAGTTTTCTGATGCCACAACCACCCGGATCCCAAAGAAAACGAACGCCTCTGCACACTTTCCTCCTCTGGATCACCCACAGTCGGCTTCACTGGAGACCTAGGCCATGTTCACAGCCCCAGCATACACACACACACACACACACACACACACACACACACACACACGCACTCTTCCTCTCCAAATAATTGGATGATAGTAATTCAAGTCCCATCTGGCTGCTTGGGGTGGTGCCAATGGATGCCACCGACCTCTTGCTCTGGCCTCCACCCAGTCAGCTCCCTGTGAAGGCCTTGGCCTCTCATCCTGCTCCCCTGCCTCTGCTCAGAAACTCACAAAGTGGGTAGGCCAGGATGCCAGATGCTGGCTGTGGCATGGTCTCTACCAGTGGTCTTGCCAATCTGGGGGTGCTGGCAGATTCCATAATGGAGCATTGTGCAGTCATTAAAACTGAGGCTTGGCTGGGCACAGTGGCTCACGCCTGTAATCCCAGCACTTTGGGAGGCCAAAGCAGTTGGACCATGAAGTCAGGAGTCCAAAACCAGCCTGGCCAGCATGGTGAAATCCCGTCTCTACTAAAAATACAAAAGAATTAGTCGGGCATGGTGGCGCGCACCTGTAGTCCCAGCTACTTGCGAGGCTGAGGCAGGAGAATTGCTTGACCCCGGGAGGTGGAGCTTGCAGTGAGCCGAGATCGCGCCACTGTACTCTAGCCTGGGTGACAGAGCAAGACTCCGTCTCAAAACAAAACCAAAAAAACAGACAACAACAATAACAAAAAGCTGAGGCTTAGGCCAGGCTTGGTGGCTCATGCCTGTAATCCCAGCACTTTGGGAGGCTGAGGTGGGAGGATCGCCTGAGGTCAGGAGTTTGAGACCAGCCTGGGCAAACTCCATTAAAACAAACAAAAAAAGTTATCTGGGCATCGTGGTGCACGCCTGTAGTCTCAGCTATTCGGGAGGCTGAGGTGGGAGGATTGCTTGAGCCCAGGACTTACAGGCTGAAGCGAAACACAAGCATGCCACTGCACTCTAGCCCAGAGGACAGATTAAGACCTTGTCTAAAAAAAAAAAAGCTTAGAATTACAAACATAAGAAAACATAAAATAAAATTTTGACACATTGAAAAAAAGGAATTACCAACATAGAAAGGTGTTTGAGAAATACTGTTAATTAAACAAGACGGGTACATCTGCATGAATGTAGGAAGGAAGCGTAGCCGGATTATGAAATGCACGAACGCCCTGGGAGGAATGAGTTTTCCCACACTTTGCTCTTTGGGCTGTGGGGTTGTAGTGATTTTCTTCTTTTTGCCAATCTGTAGGTTTCCAGTGTCTGCTCCCTGGGTATGCATTTGGGAAGTTCAAAAAAATTCTGTGGCTGTTGAGTCAACCAACCCTCCTCCTCCCTGGTTCTTGAGGCTTTGCAACAGTTGGGCTCCCACCAATCTGCCCTACCACTAACTGATCTGCCACCGCTCCGTGGCACGAACAATGACCGTGGCCTAGGCACTGGTTGCCGCATTGCTCTCCAGCCTTTCCAACCTTCCCGTCAAGCCCCTCTTCCTCTCACAAAGCCTCCCAGGTGCACCTGGTGGGCAGGTACCTCTCCTCCAGCCGCCTTCCCCCTTGCTTGAAAGTGCCTTCCTTATTACCTACACCATCCTTTCACTTATCCAGCGTGTGGCTTCTCTCTCCTAGCAGGTTGTAAATTTCCTGGGCCTGCAGACTGAGCCTCAGCCCAGGGTGTACTGGCTCCCACCCTGCCTGGAGCACAGTGAGAGTTCATTCAGGAAATGACTGCAGGGCCCAGGGGTTCCGGTCTGGCTGGAACCAACGGTGTAGATGGGGGAGAAAAGGGTGATGTATCAATGAGACAGTGACTGAAAAAGACAAGGCTGTACACAGAACTAAGTTCTATGTTGTATGCTGTGGAATAAAAAGGCAGGGTTCGCCAGGCGCAGTGGCTCACGCCTGTAATCCCAGCACTTTGGAAGGCAGGATCACCTGAGGTGAGGAGTTCAAGACCAGCCTGGTCCACATGGGGAAACCCTGTCTCAACTAAAAGTACAAACGTTGGCCTAGTGTGGTAGCTCACGCCTGTGATCCCAGCATTTTGGGAGCCTGAGGTGGGCGGATCACGAGGTCAAGAGTTTGAGACCATCCTGGCCCACATGGTGAATCTCATCTCTACTAAAAATACAAAAATTAGTTGGGCGTGGTGGCATGTGCCTGTAATCTCAGCTACTGGAGAGGCTGAGTGAGGCAGGAGAACTGCTTGAACCCAGGAGGCAGAGGTTGCAGTGAGACGCGATCACACCACTGCACTCCAGCCTGGGCGACAGAGCAAGACTCCATCTCGGGGCCGGGCGCGGTGGCTCAAGCCTGTAATCCCAGCACTTTGGGAGGCCGAGACGGGCGGATCACGAGGTCAGGAGATCGAGACCATCCTGGCTAACACAGTGAAACCCCGTCTCTACTAAAAACACAAAAAACTAGCCGGGCGAGGTGGCGGGCGCCTGTAGTCCCCGCTACTCGGGAGGCTGAGGCAGGAGAATGGCGTAAACCCGGGAGGCGGAGCTTGCAGTGAGCTGAGATCCGGCCACTGCACTCCAGCCCGGGCGACAGAGCAAGACTCCGTCTCAAAAAAAAAAAAAAAAAAAAGACTCCATCTCGGGGAAAAAAAAAAAAAAAAAAAAATTAGCCAGGTGTGGTGGTGCACGCCTATATTCCCAGCTACTCAGGAGGCTGAGGCAGGAGACCTGCTTGAATCTGGGAAGCAGAGGTTGCGGTGAGCTGAGATCGCACCACTGCACTCCAGCCTGGGCGACAGAGCAAGACTCCATCTCAAAAAACAAAAAAGGGAAAAGGCAGGATTCATGAGAATCAATCTCTGACCTTATACTCAAACTGCAGCCTGGGCCACATAAACAGCCGAGAGAGAGAAGTGTCTGACCCTGATGTAAAGGAGGATCCCCAGCTCAGCTACTCCTCCTCCTGCCGCCGTAGCTGTTGCCTTGGTCCCTGAACCCCTGGCCAAGTGGCTGACGGACTTGGGACTGACCGCAAGTTCTGGTTCTGGTACTTTCCAAAGGAATCTCAAACCACTCCACAGGTCGCAACACAGAATGCCGGCCCTGCCCACAGCCCCAGAACGGAGACAGCCAAGTACTGTAGCAAGCACACCCTGACGCAAGGCCTTTGCACCTGCTGTCGTTCCTTCCGCCAGGAGAGCCCTCCGCAGGGAGAAGCAGCTCTAACGTCTGCAGTGCCCTCCCTCACTCCCTCACTCTGCATAGGCCTCTGTTCGAATGTCCATCTATCAGAAAGACTTCCTGCCAGTCTCCCTAAAATAACTGCTCTCCGGTCACCCTCTGTTCTTCAACTATCAATTTTCTTCAAAGCACTTACCCCACCTGATAGAATATAGTTGTTTAGCTGGGCGCGGTGGCTCACACCTATAATCCCAGCACTTTGGGAGGCCGATGTGGGTGGATCACTTGAAGTCAGGAGTTCGAGACTAGCCTGGCCTACATGGTGATACCCCATCTCTTCAAAAAATCCAAAAAAAAAAAAACCAAAAAAAAAAAACTAACCAGGCACGATGGCAGGCATCTGTAATCCCAGCTACTCTGGAGGCTGAGGCACGAGAATCGCTTGAACCCAGGAGGCGGAGGTTGCAGTGAGCCAAGATCTTGCCACTGCACTCCAGCCTGGGCTACAGAGCAAGACTCCGTCTCTCTCTCTATATATATAGTTGTTTATTGTCTATTTCTCCACCCCAACTAGAATGTCAGCTCCATAAAAACAGGAAACTTGGAATTTATTTATTTATTTATTTATTTATTTATTTATTTATTTTGAGACGGAATCTCGCTCTGTCGCCCAGGCTGGAGTGCAGTGGCGTGATCTCGGCTCACTGCAAGCTCCGCCTCCCGGGTTCACGCCATTCTCCTGCCTCAGCCTCTCGAGTAGCTGGGACTACAGGCACCCGCCACCACACCTGGCTAATTTTTTTGTATTTTTAGTAGAGACGGGGTTTCACCGTGTTAGTGAGGATGGTCTCGATCTCCTGACCTCGTGATCTGCCCGCCTGGGCCTCCCAAAGTGCTGGGATTACAGGCTTGAGCCACCGCGCCCGGCCTATTCGTTTATTTATTTATTTAGAGATGGGGTCTTGCTCTGCTGCCGAGGCTGGAGTGCAATGGTGTGATCACGGCTCACTGCAGCCTCCATCTCCTGGGCTCAAGCAATGCTCCCCCCTCAGTCTCCCAAATAGCTGGGACTACAGGCACACACAACCATGCCTGGCTAATTAAAAAAAAAAAAAAGAAAACTTTGTGGAGATGAGGTCTCACTATATTTCCCAGGCCAGTCTTGAAATCCCAGGTTCAAGTGATCCTCCCACCTCAGCCTCCCTAAGTGTTTGGATCACAGGTGTGAGCCACCGTGCTCGGTGCCTTGGATTGTATTCATCGCTTCATCCTCAGTGCCAGCAGAAGGCAGGCAGTTAATTGTTGTTAAATAACGTTGGTCACATGGAGACAGCCTTCCATATCCCTCCTGGCTGACAAGATAAAAGGTATCTGCTCATCCATGGATAGAGAACTGGTCGGTGATCAGGCCGGGCGCCGCGGCTCACACCTGTAATCCCAGTACTTTGGGAGGCCGAGGCAGGTGGATCACAAGGTCAAGAGTTCATGACCAGCCTGGCTAAGATGGTGAAATCCCGTCGCTACTAAAAATACAAAATTTAGCCTGGCATGGCGGCAGGTGCCTCTAATTCCAGCTACTCGGGAGGCGGAGGCAGAAGAATCGCTTGAACCCAGGCAGCAGAGGTTGCAGTGAGCCGAGATCGCGCCACTGTACTCCAGCCTGGGTGACAGAGCGTGACTCTGTCTCAAAAAAAAAAAAAGAGAATTGGTTGGTGATCATGGTCTGTAACATGGTCCAACAAGAGTCATGACATGGCTGGCTCCACTGGGCTCTTCCTTCTGGGAAATAAAGCTGGGAAAGCCAGGAATTCGAGGCACTTAGCTGTGGGAGGGGAAGGTGAAAGGCAGTGTTGGAGAGCAAGGGGTGGGTGGGTCCTTGGCTTTGGATGTGGGGCAAGAGGTGGGGTGCAGGGAAAGGCCAGAGCAGGGAGGCCAGGAGAGGGACCATAGAGGGCTGTACATCCTGGAGCTACTCCTTTGCCTGGAGGCTTTGGGAGTCCAGGTCACTCATCTCCTTGTAATAATCGCCCATTTCCAATGGGCTCCCATGAATCTCTGCAATCAGAATTGGCCATGAAAGCAGAAATACCAGTCCATCGGGGCAGTGGGCCAATTACGGTAAGATGATCACCATTACAATCTCAAGGCAGCCCCGGGGCTAACTGCTGCCCCTCGAGTCACGTGTGAGTGGTAAAATGTCCCCTTTGGCTGGTGCATTCTCTTGAGCATGGCCCGAGAAGTTGCCAGGCCTCTTTCCCTCATCCCTTGCTTGCTGGGGGGGGGAAATTCTTTTTAAAACCGCAGGCCTGAGCAACACCCCTGGAGCCCTCCCTGGGAGGAGAGGAAGCAGTTCAAAGTAACAAGTCAATTTCACAGATGGGAGCCAAGACAAAAGAGGCAGAGTCTTCTTACCCTAGGCACCACCTGAGCTCAGCTTCCTCTGGCAATTTTATCTCGTCATGTTTGGTCCGGCCTCGTTTAAACATTTCAGATCGCTGAAGCCCAGAGAATGTCCACGAGAGGTTTCCATTTGCCACAGAATCGATAGTGCAAATTTTGTTCCAAACAAATCTGCCAAGTACAACCCTAAACTTTTCCAAACGAGAGGTTCTTTCTTTTCCCAACACAGCGCCTGCTCTGCTGGGCATCCTCTGTGGTCCAGAAGACCAGTCTTTCCATGCCTGCTGGCCTCCTGGGGCCACGAGGAACACAGCTGGGCTGGGGTGAGGCGGCAGCAGCGCTGGGGCCCTGCCCCAGCTACTTAGCCCCCACTGGAGCCTCGGTATCCTCATCTGTAACTTGGGGCTAATGAAACCTGCGTTTTCTGCTTTTAATGAGGCGTTGCACAGGGAAAATTGCGTGGTAGGACTCTTCTACATCCTCCTCACTAAAAATTCCCCATTTCTTCCTGGTTCCTGGTACTGTTTCTATTTTTTCTTTCTCTTTTTCTCCCTCTCTCTCTTTTTTTTTTTAAAGCCCTAGATTATGATTTAATTTTTCTTATGGTTACAGAATAATTTAAATATTAGGTTTTGGTACTAAGTTTCTTGTGGTCCAATCTATGTGTACAGTCATTCAATCAACATTTATTATCCAATCAACTCATGTTTACTGATCCAACACTAATGTCGCTATGTGCTATGTTCTTTTGTTTTTGTTTTGTTTTTTCGAGATGGAGTCTCGCTTTGTCACCCAGGCTGGAGTGAAGTGGTGGGATCTCGGCTCACTGCAACCTCTACCTCCTGGGTTCAAGCAGTTCTCCTGCCTCAGCCGCCCAAGTAGCTGGAATTACAGGCACCTGCCGCCATGCCCGGCTAAATTTTGTATTTTTAGTACAGAAGGATTTCATCATGTTGGCCAGGATGGTCTTGAACTTGTGACCTCAAGTGATCTGCCCTCCTCGGCCTCCCAAAGTGCTGGGATTACAGGGGTGAGCCTCCACGCCTGGCCTGCTATGTTCTATTTTGTGCAGGATGCTGTTTTAGTGGTGTCCTGATAGCAAAAAGCATTTTCAGATTGAGCAATTTGATGAATAAAGAAGAAGATAGAAGTGCAGGGAACAGGGAAGGCCTCAGAGATAAAGTCATAACCACCCCCAACACATACAGACCCCCAGGGCTGAGTGAGGGGGAGCTCTTACTGAACTCAGAGGTAGAAAGAGCTGCCAGGAGAGCTAGTGGCAGGGGCTGTGTAGCAGATACTGCGAGGGCCTGCCCACAGCCCTGACTTTGACCATTTCGGCACACCCGCCTGACTTTCAGCCGCCAGGACTTGCATTTCTTTGCCTCAGGGCTTTCTCTAGCAGCAGAGCTGGCTTTGCTCACCTACAGAGCAGGCCAAATATGCTGGGAATGAATACCGCTACAGGAACAAGACTCAGCCAGTGACCGGTGGGCACTGGAACATAAATACCCCAGCTCCCTCACCCTGGAACATAAATACCCCAGTTCCCTCACCCTGGAATATAAATACCCCAGTTCCCTCACCCTGGAACATAAATACCCCAGCTCCCTCACCCTTGGGGTTTGATAACTTTGAAGTGCGGGTTCTAGACTGCATCCCAAAGTTGTGCAGCAGGGTTAAGCTCTGGTGCCCACAGTGGTAACTACTTGACCCAATGAGTCCCTGATTGGCTTCTCCCCTTCTCTGTTTCACCCTCCCACTCGCTTCCTGGCATTTCCTTGGATCATTTCCCAACTAAACTACTTGCTTGAATTTTTGAAACTCAGGCTGTGCTTCTGGGAAAACCTTTGGGTGGCCTTTTGCAGAGGGACACCCAGTGCCCATGGGGACTCACCCTTGGCAGACCCAGCTGGAAGTGGGAGGGTGTGGAAGCCCACTGTTGAACTTGGACAAGCCAACCCTGGAGGACAGAGAGCAGCGTGAGGGATCTGGAGGGGCACAGGATGGAGAAGTTCCAGTCTCCTCTTGGAACTCACCACCATCCGGCGGGGAAGACAGATCATGTAAAAGTATTACCATTGCAACAAGGCAGGCTGCGTACCATGACAGGGACGTGCAGGGCCCTACAGAGCTCTCAGGACCCCCCACTCTCCCCATTCAAGGCATGAAGGGACTTTCCCCAGAAGATGTGTGTAAGTTGAGACCTGAGGATGGGAGTGCAGGGGAAGCAGCCACGGAGTGTTCTAGGCAGAATGAGCTGCTTGTGCAGATCTTTCTTTTTTTTTTTTTTTTTGAGACGGAGTCTCGCTCTGTCACCCAGGCTGGAGTGCAGTGGCGGGATCTCAGCTCACTGCAAGCTCTGCCTCCCGGGTTCACGCCATTCTCCTGCCTCAGCCTCCCGAGTAGCTGGGACTACAGGCGCCCGCCACCTCACCCGGCTAGCTTTTTGTATTTTTTAGTAGAGATGGGGTTTCACCCTGTTAGCCAGGATGGTCTCGATCTCCTGACCTCGTGATCCGCCCGTCTTGGCCTCCCAAAGTGCTGGGATTACAGGCTTGAGCTACTGCGCCTAGCCAGTGCAGATCTTTCAAGA
This sequence comes from Chlorocebus sabaeus, assembly GCF_047675955.1. Lineage (NCBI taxonomy): Eukaryota > Metazoa > Chordata > Mammalia > Primates > Cercopithecidae > Chlorocebus > Chlorocebus sabaeus. Next base: position 1,967,306 of record NC_132919.1, read on the forward strand.
CAAAAGAACATGACTCAGGCTGGGCGCAGTGGCTCACGCCTGTAATCCCAATGCTTTGGGAGGCCGAGGCAGGCGGATCACCTGAGATCAGGAGTTCGAGACCAGCCTGGCTAACATGGTAAAACCTTGTCTCTACTAAAAATACAAAAATTAGCCAGATGTGGTGGTGTGCACCTGTAATCCCAGCTACTTGGGAAGCTGAGACAGGAGATTACTTGAACCTGGGAGACAGAGGTTGCCGTGAGGCAAGATCACGTGCTACTGCACTCCAGCCTGGGCGACAGAGCAAGACTCCATCTTAAAGGAAAAACAAAAACAAAAACAAAAAACAAAGAACATCATTCAGTTGAATCCAAAGAAGTTCGGTAGACCTGGAGCTCAGAGTTCAAAGCAGTGGGGAGAAAGAAGGTCAGAGCTGTGGTGGGGCCAGGAGGAAGGACGTGGCAGGCCATCCCCCTGATGAAAAAGGGAATCGCTGAGGGGTTCTAAGACGAGAGAGACAAGAGCACAGGGCACTGTGGAATCCAGCCACTATGTAAGACCTGGTTTCAGCAAAGGCAAGATAGGAGGCTGCTGGGAGGGTCAGGAGATGATGCTGGCCTGGGCTCAGGTGGAGGCAGAGCAGGCAGTGGTGGAGGAGGTGGGAAGGGCGCCATGGGAGAAGGGCAAGGCTTTGCGAGGGACGGAGGGTGTGGGAAGGTCAGGGGTCAGCTCTTGAGCTGGGGGTGGCTGGAGAGCAATGGTGCCAGATGCCATGATGGGGAAAATGAGGAAGAGGCAATTTCAGACATGCTGGGTTTGAGAGGCCTGTGAGACCACCAGTGAGGACACTGGTGGGCAGGTGGCTCTGGACATCAGAGGCTGGGGATGGGATATCAGGGGAGTCAGCCAAAGGCCGGCCACTGCAATGAACGCCCCAGGAGCCAAGCATGGCACTGCCCAGGGAGGTGCCACATTTGAGAAGTGGTAAGAGGAGGGAAGCTGGCCAAGACGGCCGAGAGGGGCAGCCGTGGAACCATGGAGGCTGCCATCAGGGAAGCCAGGGAAACAGGACAGCCAACAGGGTCAATGCCCCAGAAGTTGTCAAGGAGATAAGGAAAAGGTCTGTCGGGTTTAGCGTCAAGCCAGAGCAGTGACTATGGATGCCAGGGAAAAAGCAGGGTTTGGCTTGAGGGGTGAGAGGTGAGAATAAGGAGACTCCAAGTGTGGACAACCCCTTCCTCGATCTGGGCGGAGAGAGCCGAGTGGCCGCAAGGGGTCTGAAAGGAGGGGATGAAACATCCCACCAGCCACAGGTGACAGAACCCAAACCCCTTGCCCTGTGGACAGCGGACCGTCTTCCTTGTTAACACACAACACTCAGCACACCCAGTGGTTTCCTATGTCCTGCTAGGAGGGACCACAAGGGACTCCAGAGCCTCCAAGCTGGAGGGGCGGCCTGGGTGGCACTGAGGCCAAAGGAGGAAGCTCTTCCCCCTGGCTCTGGCTCTGATCATGGACCCCCTGCCCTGGGCTCTGACATTAGGTACCATTTGAAAAAACTCCTGCTATTGAAACATTTGACGGCCGGGCGTGGTGGCTCACGTCTGTAATCCCAGCGCTTTGGGAGGCTGAGTTGGGAGGATCCCCTGAGGTCAGGAGTTTGAGAACAGCCTGGTCAACATGGTGAAACCCTGTCTCTACTAAAAATACAAAAATTAGCCGGTTGTGGTGGTGGGTGCCTGTAGTCCCAGCTACTTAGTAGGCTGAGGCAGGAGAATCACTTGAACCCGGGAGGCGGAAGTTGCAGTGAGCCAAGATCGTCCCCCTGCACTCCAGCCTGGGTGACGGCAGCGAGACTCTGTCTCAAAAACAAAAACAAAAAACAAAAAAAACTTTGAAAGACCATCGATCTAGTCATATTACAGATGGGTAAACTGAGGCCCAGAGACGAGGAGACATGTCTGGGGTTCTACTGAGTCTGCCCCAGAGATGACCGGATGCAGCCTCAGGGTGCCAGCCTCGGTGGTCTTTCCACAGCCCCACAGTTCCTGGAAAGGAAACGGCCGTGGCAAGGCCAAAGCCAGGGTTGCCACAGGGCTGTGGTGAGAGGCGGAGTCTGGCAGCGTGTGACGAGAGACAGAGAGACACATGCGGCACACGCCAGCGACAGGCAGCAGCAGGCGGGCAGGCGGGCGGTTGGGCTGCAGCACCAGAGCAGAGCCGCTGTCCCCAGCATCCGGCCTGCCCAGGTGCCCCACACCGGCCATCGAGTGACCTCCCTGGGCCCTGCCTCCCCTGAGGTTGGCCGGCTGCAGACCCCAGGCCCACCTCCACATGTGCTCCTTCCTTCTCCCAGCTTGCTCAGACAAGCCCATCAATAGAACATTAAAGGCAAAACCTTCTAAAAGAAACAGCAGCTCCCTGGTAGCAGTCGTCCCACTAAATGTCAAATGCAGAGCAAGGCTTCTTGCCTTGTGCGCGTCTCACTAATGGAGGCATCTTAGCCTCCATATCCCCATCATCCCATCGCCCTATAAATAAATCATGGTCAGAAGAATGCCAGTTTCCCCCCTAGGGCCTCATGAATCGCTCGACATAGGCATATGTAAAGGCCCTCTTCACCATGTGCTGGCTCTGGCGCCCGGAAAGAGATAGCAAACCCTGTGAGGATGATTTTAGAGGCAGAAGCAAACTTTCCTACCACCTCGGTGGGCTGACAGTTGGGAGCCCAGCTTCTGTCCTGACTTGGGAGAGACTCTCGCTCAATTTCCCACAGACCTACCCTGGCTGATGTGGTTGTCACCATGATGCCACCACCCTCTGGAATCAACTCAGTAAGCTGCCAAAGGCCCATCGCTGGGGGCTGCAGTGGTCTGTCCCCTGGCAGACAAGTCATGAGTCGTGCCCACCCACCCCCTGTGAGGGCGAGCCACACACCCACTCAGCAAGTGTTGTTCCTGACATGTAGCACACATGGCGCTGGCCCGCCCACTCCTGGGAGCCCCTGCCCCCACTGAGTGGCTCACCAGCGTGCCATGGCGCCAAACCCCACTGGTAGACTGATGGTGTGGGTGCCAACAGAGGCTCTGGTGCACTTGGGGGGTACTGCTCTGCAACAGTGACCTCTGGCACACACACTCCAGGGAGCCTGTTGCGTGCTTGCCAGGTGTGCCTCTGTACACACACACACACATACGCTATGGTGCCAACTCTTTATTGCTGTGCCAGCACAGAGGCCTCCAGAGTGACTCTCCTGAATCAGATAGCAGGGAATGTTTGCAGTTTCGTTTCCACGCTTCACTGACTGGTTAGACAGTGATCACAGGTTCGGAAGCACGTGCCTCACCGCGGCAGAGGAGGCCTCCGCTCCGAGGCGGGATTCCACCCTCCTGCACCCTCAGATCGGCGAGACTCCCTGCTTGTTTCATCTTCTTTGTTTTCCTAAAGAATCACAGGGAGCATTGACCTTCTGGGACTCAACTGTGGCTGGAAGGGGACAGGAGAAGAAGCCCTTTCTGGAGGACAGCTGAGCCCTGCAGCTGCCATCCTGCCTGGCAGGCTAGGGCTGGGCTGTGGGAAGGACCCCCAGGAGGTAGGGAGCACTACAAGGCTAGAGGAGCAGGTTTAGGTGGAGGAAACGGTGTGTTCCGGGGCTGTGCTAGCAAGTCCATCAGGTAACCCTGGAAGGGAAGCCAGAGAGAGCAAACCATGGGCAGGGCTGAGAGCCCAAGCAGAGCCCAGACCCCAAATAAACCATGGCCCTGGGCCTTTCTCAGAGGCATGAACGCAGGCAGGAGGGTTCCTGGCCCACTGTCCCATCTCTGTCCGCAAGAAAGAAACCAGGGCAGGAGACAGAGGTGAGGACTGTGTCTTCCAGACACCAGGGGAGAGGGAGTAGCAGAGGGCATATGAGACAGCAGCTCAGGCCCCAGGGGTCCCAGATCCCAGCCAGAGAAGTTCCTGAGGAAACGCAGAGGGGAGTGCACGGGAACCACCAGCAAGCTCTGTGAGAAGCCAGAAATGAATCAGCAGCGCCCAGCGCCCCACAAAACAAATGTCAGAGAAATCAAGACAGATGGGCACGTGAGACAGTGGAGCACAGAGGTCCAGAGAGCAAGGGGGAGGGTGGGCTTGACAGACAGAGCGGGGGCTGCATCCTGACTCAGCAGTGTGCCGGCTGGGTGGCCCAGGTAAAGGGACTCCAGCTAGCTATGCCTCAGTTTCCTCATCTGGAATAAGCACAGACGGATCCTGCAGGGTGGTGGTGGAGGTGGCATGAGATAAGGCGTGGAGCACCCTCAGTGAGGCTCAGTAAACGCAAGCGGCTATTGGTAGCATGTGGACAGGGATGCACAGGTGGGGAAGAGCAGGTTATTGCCTGCTGCCTGTTTCCAGCTAGCATCCATATCTCCTCGCCGCAGGCTTGGCTGGGCATGCTCTGTGAAGCCCGAGGTGGCCGTGACTCATTCTAGTGATGGACACCAAGTCAGTGGGCTCCTCTCTCCAGTTTCTCGACATCCCTGGAGGCCCCTGCTCCTGCAGCCCTAGCCTTGGAGCTGACGGTTCCCTCAGTCTTCTCCAGGCCTTGGGGGGGCCCTCGCGCCAGGGTCCCTTCCTGACTCCTCTCTCTGTCTCACTTCTGCCCAGGGAGGTCCGGCCACTGCACCCCGAGGAAAGGGCTGCTTCTGGCACTCTGCGTGGAGGTCCTGGCTTCTGCCGTCCCTGGAGGCTCCGCTCCCGTTTTGCCAGCTATTTTGCTGCCTCGGCCATCTGTTCCCTCCCTGTCATCTCCTCTCTGCTTTAACCTTAACCACTACTTCACTGCAGATGGTACCAGGCAGTTCCGCTCTCCACATCCTTCACGACGCCTGCCCCTCCTTCTCATCTCCAGCAAGTGAATTGCTCTGTCCTTTTTCAAGCCTCATCCCAAAGACATGGTCAGAGCTTGGAGTTGGACTCGCCCCACACAACTCCCCCTCCTCGATGTCATCTGCTTTCAACTCCACCACTGGCCAGGGGCAAACACCTACCCCTTCCCCTGCCTTTTCCTCTTGAGACTACTTCTTCTCAAACTCAGCCAAGAACCTCTCCTGGCATGGAGCGTGTGTCTGCTCCGGGTGTCTACCTGGTCTCCCTCAACAGAGCCAGGTAACCGCCCAGAGGGCTCCAGGTTGGCAAGCTGAGGCGGAGGCCAGAAACTCTGAAGCTCATTCCTACTGTGGAGGAACCAGGGCTCGTGCTGGGAGTGTGGGTCATGAACAGTTTCCCTGTCGAAAATGGACCTGAACACTCTGCAGTAAGGAATTGTTTCCGTGCTGGCGTGGTGGGAACTGAACCAAAACACTTTTTCTATGTTGTCTGAGCTCACAGGAACATCGCTCTGCTGTCCTTGCTGTTATTCTGGCTACTGGTGAGAAAATGCATGCATGGGCTTTACTTAGCAACTCGCTCTGCCTCTTCTCTCTGTCAGGGTGCTCCCCTAAAATCTCTCCTCTTGGCTTCTTTTTTTCTGGCATAAGGACCCAGAGCTTTGAGGAGAGCAGCAGCCCAGAAGCTCCTAAGGAAAGAAGCTGTTTTGGTGAGATTGGTTCCACCAGGCTACCTGCCTTGATTGGGACAGAAATGGGCTGGGAAGACCGAAATCTGACTTCTGCACCTGGATTTGGGCTAAAAAGTCTCACAGCTTGATAAGGGCTCTTGTATCTCCCCTCTATATTTCCTCTGCACAGAAAAGAGTGTCTTGGCCGTCCACGGAACACTCTTCTCTCCCCCTCGCCACTGGGGCTAAGGGCAGCTATATTACTAATAGCTCCAAGTCTTGGTTGCCCCCAGAGAGAAGCAAAGATGTAGCCTGCCCACGTCTGGCCACATGAAGACTCTCCAAACACCTAGAGGAGCTCTGGATTCAAGTCAAGCAACCGTCTGACGTCACCACGGTCCCTCCTTCCCTTTGCCTTCCCTTCTTTCCACAAAAAAGAAGCCCAAATCTGCCACCAGCCCAGCCCATCTGCCCATGGAGACCAACGGAACCAAATGCATCTTGCTGGGTTGTAGGCCTTAATCTAGCTCTTGCTGAATTATTCAGGGATGGCATTAACTTATAAATGAGTGTGTTTGACTGATTTTGTGGTTGATGTACAGATAAATTCTAATGAAAGACAGTTACAAGATTTTAAATTATTAATTAGACTGCCACTTAACAAAGCCTATTTGGCACTCTATTTTGTTGCTTAACAAGACAAAAACTTTAAGGAAAGGTTCTGTATTAGCCCAGAGGTTCTTGATTTGCATTCTGTTTTTATAGCTCTACACATGAAAACCATGGGTCCTGACCTTAAGTAGGCCACTTCTGGCAAAGCAAACCCCCCAACAGGCCGCCCTTCCTTCCTGGATGTTGCCAGGTGGCTCGGGGCCTCGCTTGCCCTCCTGCCTCTCACCTCTCAACCAGAGGCTTGCTTTTAATATCCCTGGTTTTGCCGGCTAGGCCACGAGATGGAGAATCAGGGAGGGCAGCTGCTGAAGCCTTCAGCTACCAGGACTATCAGCAGCTTTCTCCCACTGGGGCTGTTCTAGTTCACAGAGGTGGGGCTGCGGCCAGTAGTCCTTTCATTAAGAGACGCAAGGCAGTCCCCCCAGTCCTCCCAAAATGTCGTGCCAGGGGACAGCTTTACTAGGACAACCAGCAATCAGAAAGATGATCCTCATGGCCCAAGGTCTGCTCCTGCCTTCCTCCTCCTCTGGGGCTTCATACCACTGGACTCCTCACTGCGCAGGGCACCCCGTTATCAAGACCATGAGCCCTGCCCTTTGCAGAAAGATAAGGGTTTTCTTCTCTTCCCTCCTCCCCACAGGATCTAGGGAAGGCTACTCTTTCTTCATCTTTCAAACCCTTTTCAGAATCATAATTAAATTATTACACTCCTTCAGGTCCAGGACCCCACATAGGGCTCTGCATATTATAGGCAAGAAAATAGCAAGATCTGTCTAAACACTTCCTATATCTTTTTTTTTTTTTTTTTTTTTTTTTTTTTTTTTTTTTTTGATGGAGTCTTGCATGTTTTCCCGGGCTGGAGTGCAGTGGCGCAATCTCGGCTCAATGCAACCTCCGCCTCCCGAGTTCAAGTGATTCTCCTGCCTCAGCTTCCCAAGAAGCTGGGATAACAGGCATGTGCCAGCACGACTGGCTAATTTTTGTATTTTTAGTAGAGTTGGGGTTTCACCATGTTGGTCAGGCTGGTCTTGAACTCCTGACCTCAAGTGATCCTCCCAACTTGGCCTCCCAAAGTGCTGGGATTACAGGTGTGAGCCACCGTGCCCAGTCTGTTTGTTTTTTTTTTTTTTTTTTTTTTTTAAATAGCGCCTGGCTTTGTCCTGCAGGCTGCAGGGCAGTAGCACAATCTCGGCCCACTGCAGCCGCTACCTCTCAACTCAAGTGATCCTCCCATCTCAGCCTCCCAAGTAGCTGGGACTACCAGCATATGCCACTGCACCTGGATAATTTTTAAAAATTTTGGCCAGGTGCAGTGACTCACACCTGTAATCCCAGCACTTCGGGAGGCAGAAGTGGGTGGATCACTTGAGACCAGGAGTTTGAGACCAGCCTGGCCAACATGGCAAAACCCCATCTCTACTAAAAATACAAAAAATGAGTCAAGCATGGTGGCGTGCACCTGTAGTCCTAGCTACTTGGGAGGCTGAGGCAGGAGAATTGCTTGAATCTGGGAGGCAGAGGTTGCAGTTAGCTGAGATTGCACCACTGCACTCCAGCCTGGGCAACACAGTGAGACTCCGTCTCAAAAAAAAAAAAAAATTTTTTTTTTTTTTTGTAGAGACGGAGTCTCACTCTGTTGCCCAGGCTGGCCTCGAACTCCTGGTCTCAAGTGATCCTCCTACCTTGGCCTCCCAAAATGCTGGTATTATAGCCATGAGCCACTGCACCTGGCCTCCTATATCATTTTTGCTTGGAGACTTTGGGAACAATTCTAGAAGCAGACACTTGAATGGCCACCTCCCTGGGCATTAGCCTCAGGCATGCTTTTGGCTTTGGGCGCCTACCTAGAATCCATACAGAGAATCTGAGTGTCCTATACAGGTGTGCAGAAGAAACAAATCCAAAGGATCAGGATCTGGGGCCAAGAGAGAAAACTGCCTGCCCAGGAAAGAACCAACACAAGTCCTCTGTCCACACAGTGTCCTAGGGGCAGTCTCCAGGTCCCCAGGCTGAGCCCAGCCTAGTGAAGGGCTTCTCTTCTCTGCTTCCTTTGGGCCAATTCAGGTGGAAACCTATCGGTGGAACCTCTTCAGCCAACCAGGCTGTGCAGGAAGGAAAAAACAGCCTGAGTAGCAAACACACGTGACTGCTAAGCCTCCAGTGGCCACCTCTTGTGCAGGGTAAGGAGGCTCCCCCACGGGAGCCGCCTCCACAATGCAATGGGCTCATCCATAGCTGGGCCTCTGGCTAGCCAGGGTGGGAGAGAAAGGCTCTTGGAGGCTGCTGGAGCCTCCTTGGGCACCTAAACCATATAAATAAAGTGCGTGGGCTGCTTGGTGGCTCATTTTTAACTATAAACTGCCAAAAGACAAAAGACCAAAAGGGAAATGAGATGTCAGTTCCTCTCCATTATCCCTATCACAGACCAGCAGCCCAGACATGGCGGCCTCTTAGAGGTGCCCGGGAAGCCTTCCCGACTGGGGCAAGTTTGCATGCTCCAGGCCCAAGTTTCTCAGACCTGGGCTCGTGCTCAGCTCTGTAAAAAGCACCTTCTCTGTGCAAAGACACTTTGGCCAGCACTGCTCGGTTGCTGAAAGGACTTTTTGTGCCTTTCTGCAGGGAAAAGGAGGATCTGGGGTGTGTCTGCGAAGCGGTTTCTCCAACTAGCCCCAGAGACTCTTCCACACCACAGCAAGACAGCCAGCGTTTCCCCCTGCACTGCACCGACCCACGTGGAGGGCATAAATCACACACAAGTTTGTGACTCTTCCAAGACGACTGGGCAACTCAGCTTCCTCGGTCGGCCCAAGCTGCGACCACCAAACGGCCTTTACCGCCCCACCAAAGGCGTGGTTCCTCCACCCACCTGTCTGACCTGCTTATATCTGGGTCTCCGCCATCACCTCCACATCTGCTTCTCTCCGCCCATCTTAGGGCTTCGCTTCCCCCCCTCCCCCACCTCCCCTACCTCCCCCACCTCCACCCCCTCCCCGTGCGCGTTTTCTCCTTCCCCATCCTGCTGTGAGGTCAGAATCCTGTGCTTACGACACCTCGGTCTGTTGCCATGGAAACAGGGGCGGATTAAGGCTGGAGCGCGGAGCGCAGGGATCAGGCCCCTCCGCTACCTGAGCTCCCGCCTCAGCGGGCTCCCGCAGGGCCGGGGCAGCCAACCGCAGGCCCCGCGGCTTCTCAGCCTCCCGGCCGGGCCAGGCGCGGGGGATCCCGGCGGGGCGCCACAGCCCGCTCGGACCTGGGAGGGGAGAGAGGCAGACGCAGAGGCTGGAACAGCTGGTGGCGGGGCCCGTGGGCTCCCGGCGTGATCACTTGCCCTCCCAGGGCCCGGGGAACGGCGCCCAGCGTGGCAACCACGTGGGGGCGCGGCGGGACTTCCCCGGTGCCCGCACCAACTTTGCCGCGCTCGGTACTGGGCCGGACTGCCGGGGCGTCTAGCTAAGGTGGTCGCGAAGCCAGCTGTCCTCAAGTTGAGCTGGGCACCGGTCGCGCACACTGGCGGCACGGCCTTCGCGTCCCTGCACTCCCAGCATAAGGAAAGTTTGAGGAACTGGACATCAGGCGCTGGCTGCTCCCCACCCTCAGCAGCTGGGTGCCCAGAGCCCATCCCTGGGGATCAGAGCAGGACTGCAGAGAAGACGTCCGCGTCCGGGCCTCGTCTGGGGACCTAGGGCGCGCGGGGAGCGCCCGGGCCGCGCGGTCACTGACCGCTGGCTGCACAGGAGCGCCGTGCGGACTCGGCCTCCACAAAGCGGCAGAAGCAAGGGCGTGTGCCCGCGCAGGGGATGGAGCCTGCAAGTGCAAAACTTTATCACAGCAAAGCAAAGGTCCCAGGAGGCCGGCTCCCCTTCCACCACCGGCTGCTCACTCTGGTCTCCGACTGACCCCTCCGGCCTGATCTCTAGGCCTGGCCACTCGATCCACGGAGCAAACCCCGTGTCTCACAACTGGCCACCGACGGGAGCTGAGCCCCAGCAGCAGCCCCTCGGCGGGTGCGCCCGGCAAAACCCACCAGCCCGCCGGGGGCTACTTCCCGGATCGGGAGCCCCAGCGCCGGGCGGCTCCCGGGCTCACGGCTCTTTCCTGAGCGCATTCAACTTCAACTTGCCCCTGCGGCTCCAACTCACCTTTGCGAAGCATGTTGGCCACGGGGCCGCCGCTCCGAGGTCGGCCTAGGCGCACTCCCTCCCGGGGTCCAGATTCAAATCCCTGGGCGCCAGCTGCAGCTAATCCGAGCGCGTCGAGGCGGGGGCAAGCCGGGGATCCGCTCGTGCCCGGTGGCCCGGCCCCTCAGGGGCATGGTGAGCTCCAGCCCCGCGCCGAGGACACCGGCGCCCGCAAGCAACCGTGGTGCTGCCCGGCAGCCCCGCGCGCTTGCTCAGCCCCGGGGCGAGCGGCTTGTTCCACGGAGCCGGCGGCCTGCTTCTGCCACCCGGAGCACTTTGCAGGCGGTTTTGAGGGGGGACGCCGCCCCCTGGCCGGCCGGTCGCAGCCCCCTCCTCTCCGCCCCCTCGGACCACCGCCGCCGCGGCTGCTGCAAAAGGGCGCTCGCACGCACCGCCGAGCTCCGGGGAAAGCGCCCGGCGCGCGTTTGCAGGACCGAGCGATCGGCGGAGCGGGGCGCCTCCCTTCCTCCCCCCCACCCCGGCTTCCCCCTCCTCTCCTCCTCCCTCCCTCCTTTGCTCGCTAGCTCCCTCCCTCTCGCTCCGCTCCCCGCCCCCGCTCACGGAGCGCCTCCCATACAAAATTTATGAAAGTGCTCTCAGCTCGCAGTGCCGAGCGCCGTCCTATTCCCAGGGCAGCAGCGCTCAGCCGCGCGGCGCCGCCTCCCAAGGTGTTTTCACTGCACCCGCCCCCGGGGAAGATCCTCGGCCGGCGTCCGTCCAGGCACCTGCCCCAGTCCCCAAGCCGGTCCTCGGACCACTCCACGCCCCTCCCAGGCCCCGCAGGCCTCCCGGAGCCCGAACCCGCAGCCCAGCCCCCGCCCGCTCGCCCTTCGCGGCTGGAGGTCATCCGGAGAGGCGGCTGGGACGCGAGGACCGCCGCCCAGAGTCTGGATCGCGAGTGAGCTCCCTGCCCCGTCTGCTCCCTGCCCAGCGCCCCTTCTCCCAGTCTCGACGGCTCTTCCCCGCACCGGACAGCTCCAGCGAAACCGGCTGCCCCGCACCCCGAGTCCCAGGACACCGTTCTTTTGTGGGGAGAGGAGAGGAGCAAGCCATTCGGGAAGGGTCAATTGCAAATTCCAGGGAGAAGGAAGGACCCATGCGGGCTCAGGTGGGCTGTCTCCACCTGGGTGGGGTGGGGGAGGGTCTCTGATCTCCCTTGGTCCACACAGACCCCTCCAGGAGTTCGCGGAAAATAGAGGAGACGCCCCTTGGAAAGCGGGTCCCGCAGGGGCCTGTTGGGCTGAGGGAAGAGAAGAGAAGGTTCGGGCCAGGCGAGATCCTGGGTGGAGGCGGCACCCTCTGCTGGCCTGAGATCAGAGGGATTCGAAGGGAAGGAAAAGTGGATGGACCAAGGCTCTCATTCAACACACATTCACCGAAGGCTCAGCATGTGTGGGGCACTACTGTGGCTAAAAGTTCAGCAGACGAAAAAGGCTTGTCTTTGCCCTGTCCTCAAGGAGTTTCCTTTTTTTTTTTTTTTTTTTTGAGACGGAGTCTCGCTCTGTCGCCCAGGCTGGAGTGCAGTGGCTGGATCTCAGCTCACTGCAAGCTCTGCCTCCCGGGTTCACGCCGTTCTCCTGCCTCAGCCTCCCAAGTAGCTGGGGTTACAGGCGCCCGCCACCGCGCCCGGCTAGTTTTTTGTATTTTGAGTAGAGACGGGGTTTCCCTGCGTTAGCCAGGATGGTCTCGATCCCCTGACCTCGTGATCCGCCCGCCTCGGCCTCCCAAAGTGCTGAGATTACAGACGTGAGCCACCGCGCCCGGCCGAGTTTCCATTTTAATAGGGACCAAATGAGGAAAGTCCAGAGAAGATGGGAAGATGGTGCTTAGAAGAAAACAAGCAGAGTATTATTCTGGAGCTGACACAGGGGTAGGGGTGGCAGTGAAGGAAAGTTGCTCTGAGCAGGTGACATCCAAGCAGAAATTCAACTGAATCCCTCCTTGTAGGAAAAGGTGACATGATAGGAAGGTCAAAAAGAAGGTCAGGGCCGGCGCGGTGGCTCACGCCTGTAATCCTAGCACTTTGGGAGGTGGAGGCTGGCTGATCACGAGGTCAGGAGTTTGAGACCAGCCTGGACAGCATGGTGAAACCCAGTCTCTACTAAAAATACAAAAATTAGCTGGGCATAGTGGCATGCATCTGTAATCCCAGCTACTCAGGAGGCTGAGTCAGGAGAATCGCTTGAACCCCGGAGGTGGAGGTTGCAGTGAGCTGAGATCGTGCCACTGCATTCCAGCCTGGGTGACAGAGCAAGACTATCTCAAAAAAAAAAAAAAAAAAAAAAAGAAAAAAAGAAAAGAAAAAAAAGGTCAGGCTGGGCGCGGTGGCTCACACCTGTAATTCCAGCACTTTGGGAGGCCGAACTGAGCAGATCACTTGAGGTCAGGAGTTCAAGACCAGCTTGGCTGGGGTGAAACCCTGTCTCTATTAAAAATACAAAAATTAGCCAAGTGTGGTGGCACGCACCTGTAATTCCAGTTACTTGGGAGGCTATAGGAGAATCTCTTGAACCCAGGAGATGGAAGTTACAGTGAGCCAAGATCACACCACTGTACTCCTGCCTGGGCAACAGAGCGAGACTCTGTCTCAAAAAAACAAAACAAAACAAACAAACAAAAAGAAGGCCAGTCTGATGTATTCACTCATACATGCATTTGGTGGCACTGAAGCTTCGATTTGAGCTAAGGCTCTGGGCTTGGGCTTCCAGAAGCTTCAGGTGTCATGGGAGAAGAAAGACCCACAAACCATCTTGAGTTTGACAGAAGTCACAAAGACTGAGAAAGGGCTCTGCTAGCTCTGCCAGGGACTATGGGATAATCAGGAAACAGTCACAGAAGAGGTGCCCTTGGAGTTAGGTCTTGAGAGCTGAGTTTACCACATTGAGAAGGGGGAAGGGCATTCCATGCAGATGCTTGAAGGTGAGAAGTAACCTTGTTCTGAAGATGAATAAGATTGGTCCTTCCTGAGGACCATGGGCTTATACCTATAATCTCACCATTTTGGAAGCCTTGGGGTGGGAGGATTGCTTGAGGCCAGGAGTTCGAGAGCAGCCTGGGCAATACAGTTAGACTCCATATCTATTTCAAAAAAATGTTTAAAGATAAAAAAAGATTGATGGCTGCTACTCTGGGCACACTGCCCATGGCCACAGGAGCAGTTAAAAACAACGAAAAAAGATTGGTCCTTCTTGGGGTGGGAACAGAAGGTGAGGCATTCCTTCTCTTAACCACCAGCTGCAAGGCACTGCTGACCCCACTGCCTGCCTGAGCCCTGACACTGGGGGCTTGAGAGGCCCTCTGGCAGTACACCGAGGTCCAGAGAGGATGAACAACTTGCTCAACGTCACATCACAGATCAGCGATAAAGTGTGGGCCTGACTCAGGGACTGAATGTGGGATAATCCTCCTTCCACCTCCCCAAGCCGCCTCCCCATGACCCCCTAGCCCACAAACTCTAGCATCTTAGGAAAAGTTGGCTGGGGCTGGGCGTGAGTGTGAGAAGCAGAGTTATTTCAGGCCTCAGGAGGGCTGGGTGCTGCCTTGGAGTCCAGCCAGGGGGTGGGGATGAGTGAAGGCGGGTGTTGTGGTGTAATGTGGGGGTGCGCTGTGCCCGCCTTCTTGTCAGGCAGTAATTAGACTGCTGAGTAACTCAGGCAGGGAGACCCCCACAGACAGATGGAGGTGTCCTCGGCCCAAGCTGAATGGCAGCCCCCAATGTCCTGCACTACGGGGTCTTGAGGAAGCAGTCTCACATCTGTTCTGCACGTCCAGTTCTCCTAGGCATCATCTGGCTTCCTAATGCGTGCCAGAGCAGTTCATTAGGCACAGTGGATGCGGGGTGATGTTACAAGAGGATAGGACCTTTGCCATCCACAGGCCCCACCTCTGATGAGGGAAAGGTCCCAAGGGATATGGCGCCTGCTAGGGAGAAGCCATTGCTCAGCTGGAGTCAATCCTTTCCCCTTGAAACTCGATGCTGCAGCCAGAGCTAAGGCTGTCCACAGGCTGGGCAGTGGTGTCCTGAGAAAGGAGGGCCTGAGTGAGCTCCTGGAATTCAGATCTTGCACCCTGGGGATCCGGAGAAGATGAGGGGAGATGGGAAGTTCCAGTCTGGACGCTTATCGAGTGGAGGGGAGTGTTCTTGGGACCCACAGTGGTCATGTTTCTGTCTAGAGCTACCTGTCCTAAGAGTGCTGATGGCCTCAGGGGCCGAGCACTGACCCTTGGTGATCACTCCCCGCCTGCCCAGCCATTCCTCCTCCCCCGGGAAGCCTCCCAGGCAGGGCCTGTCTCTGGCTGCTTGTTTTCACTTCTCCCTGCACCTTAATTAGGGGTTTCCAAGCAGGGAGGGCCTCTGGGGGAGCCTGAGGCCACAGAGCTGACTTAAAGTGCTAGCTGTGCTCACAGCACCACCACAGAGAGAAGAGGAGGACACCAGGGGACTGGGTAGACTGTCAGCCCTGACAGACCATTGTTCTGCAGGACAGTCTGCTGAGGGCCAGTCCTGCAGGTACTTTGCTCTTCCAAAGGTCAAAGCTGTTTCACTGGCTGTCTTCTCTTTGGGGTCTCTTGGGCTCTGTCAGTGATCAGGAGAAAGACTAGCCCTGAGGGGCAGGGCAAAGGTTGGCCAGGGTCCAGAAGGGTTGGACATCACAGTCCTTGACTGCCCACCCTCCCAGGAAAGCACCCTCAGGCTGTGGGCCTTCCCCAAAGGTGCAGTTTCGCCCATGTGAACCTTCTACAGGGTCTACACGGTGGATTCTAAAGGTGATAAGGGCTGGGTGCAGTGGCTCACGTCTGTAATCCCAGCACTTTGGGAAGCCAAAGTGGGAGGACTGCTTGAGTCCAGAGGTTCAAGACCAGCCTGGGCAAAACAGTGAAACCTTATCTCTACTAAAAACAAAAAACAAAAAACTTAACTGAACGTACGCTTGTGGTCCTGGGTACTCAGGGGGCTGAGGCAGGAAGACGGCCTGAGCGCAGAAGATTGAGACTGCTGTGAACAATGATCGCACCACTGCGCTCCAGCCTGGGCGACAGACCAAGATCCTGTCTCAAAAAAAAATTTTTTTAAAGGTGATAAGGGCGATCCAGAAACCTGCACCAAGACTCTCAAGTTGGAGTTGGGTTGGTGGTCCCTGAGTTCTGTCCTGCCGGACAGTGGGGTCCCCCTAGGTAGGGAACGTGGCCCCACACGGCGGCCGGGTGACTGGCCACTGTTTACCAGGAGGGGGAGACTGGCAGGGGGTCTGAAGGAAGATCTCGTGGGTGTCCCCCTTCACAAGACTCGGCCTGCAAAGCTCGTGCAGGGAGTTAGCACATAGGAGAGCCCTGGTCCGGGAGTAGTAGGCTCGTGCACGGCCGGGGAGAGGAGTGGGAGACTGAGTCGCAGGGAGAGGGCAACTGCAGTGGTCGGGGACTACCAGGGAATCCTGAGTCCCGGGATTCTGGGCTGGGGTGGAGCTCCGTGTAGCCCCGCCCCTATCTCCTCCTTTATGGCCCCGCCCAGCGGGTATCCCCGCCCCCCGCTGACCGATCGGCGATCGATCGCAATGTCTGCGCTCTCCGCGTTCTTCCAGCGCTGTCTTTTTAGTACCACGTGCGCAGGCAAGTGATGGCGGCGCTGGTTGCGTTCGGGGCAGCGGAGCAGGGCGGCCGAAACGGCCCTGGCAGAGGTGGGTGCTGCAACTCTGCGCCCTCCAGACCTCGCATCTCAGGGCGGGGCCCCCAAGTTAGGGACAGGACCAACCCCCTTTAACGGCGGCAGCGTCTTTCTCCTCTAGAACCCGCTGTTAGTCGCCTTGGGCCGCTGTCACTAGCTGGGGGTCGCTGTCAACCGGAGCCCAGGGGTACCAGTCTTTTGCAGCTTTAGGGCGCGACCGAGAGCAGCCCTGAATCCTCAAATTGGAAACTACAGCCTTGCCTTGGCGGGCAGACGGACGCAGGAAGATTGACTGATAAAACGGACTCGACGGGGAGGGAAGCGGCCAGGCCCGTTGCAGCGGGCATTTTTTTTTTTTTTTTTTTTTTGAGACAGAGTCTCGCTGTGTCGCCCAGGCTGGAGTGCAGTGGCCGGATCTCAGCTCACTGCAAGCTCCGCCTCCCGGGTTCACGCCATTCTCCTGCCTCAGCCTCCCGAGTAGCTGGGACCACAGACGCCCGCCACCTCGCCCGGCTAGTTTTTTGTATTTTTTAGTAGAGACAGGGTTTCACCGTGTTAGCCAGGATGGTCTCGATCTCCTGACCTCGTGATCCGCCCGTCTCGGCCTCCCAAAGTGCTGAGATTACAGGCTTGAGCCACCGCGCCCGGCGCAGCGGGCATTTTACGAGTGCGCCCTCAGGGAATGCTTTCAGGGAAGAGGCACAAGGTTTCATTCGCCAGGCATTAACTGAGCGCCCACCGAATGCCAGGCCTGCGCTGGGTGCAGGTACTGGGATCAGAGATCTCAGTCTACTAGGGGAATGTTAATGTAAACATATCATAGCCTTGTGATATAGGAGGAGGTGCCTCCTGGCCCCTGGGACACATTGAAGGGCTGGTGTTAGCAGCTCCTACACCCCAACGACCACTAGGGACCTGTCAGAGGAGGATCTGTGATGGGCCTAGGAAGCCTAGGCTGATTGTCCAAGGCTTTTGAAACAACTGACCAAAAACCACAGCAGTGGTAACGTTCAAATCTGGTCTCAGGGTCCCAGCCTGCCAGACTAGATCTCCACTGGACCATCCCCACCGCCGCCCACAGAGTGGGTGAAGCCTCAAATCTGGGCGGATCCCTCCTATCATAGCGTGGGGCCCTAGCAGAAGTTTTGGCACACAGTACAGTCTCAATACATAGTCGTTGAATAAGTTAATTTCTTGCCTTTTCATATCCTCAGACTGTCTGGCTCCTAAAGAGATATCAGGGTTGAACTAAGCTTAATGTGGGGGCAGGGCATAGTGGCTTACACCTTTAGTCTGAGCACTTTGGGAGGCTGAGGAGGATTGTGTGAGCCCAGGAATTCCACACCAGTCTGGGCAAGATAGGGGGACCCTGTATGCACAAAAAAATTAAAAAATAGCTGTGCGTGACTGGGCGAGGTGGCTCACACCTGTAATCCAGCACTCTGGGAGGCAGAGGTGGGCGGATCACCTGATGTCAGGAGTTCAAGACCAGCCTGGCAAACATGTTGAAACCCTGTCTCTACTAAAAATACAAAAATTAGCTAGGCGTGGTGGCGCATGCCTGTAATCCCAGCTACTTGGGAGGCTGAGGCAGGAGAATTGCTTGAGCCTGGGAGGCTGAGGTTGCAGTGAGTTGAGATCACGCCACTGCACTCCAGCCTGGCAGACAGAGTGAGACTCTGCCTTTAAAAAAAAAAAAAATGCTGTGCATCTTGGCAGTGCCTGTGGTCCTAGCTACTGGGGGGGCTGAGGTGGGAGGATTATCGTTTGAGCCCAGGAGGTCAAGGCCGCAGTGGACCATGACTGCGCCCCTGCACTCCAGGCTGGGTGATGGAGTGAGACCCTGCCTTAAAAAATAATAAGCTGAATTGTGGGGAACAGGGTGAGACCAGAGTAACGGCTGCAGTCTTTCTAAGCGCTACGGTTTCCCCTTTACTCCAGGAGTTGTAATTATGTGTAAACCTGTCTTTGCTAGACTACTGGTCCCTAAGGGACAAGGTCACTTTTCTGTCCTTACTGGTACGTCCACCACCCTGACTCAAGTGTTCTTCCCATCTTTCCTGGCTTAAGAGTAAGGAGGAGCAATGGGACAGCTAAGTCAGTGTATGACGTTTATTTCCCTTTTAAATGGGGAGAGGTAAGCGTGAAAGAATTAACCAGTGTGGCCATAGTCAGTGGGATTCGGAGTAAGGAGGGCAGTCTTTTAAGTTAGTATTCATGTTTAATGGTTTGCTTATAGACCTCATATCTAGAAGCTCAAACCTTCAAGGTATCCTCAGGAGGAGGGAGAGGGGAGACATTCTCCCAGGCTGGCTGGGCTGGCTAGACTGACTTGGGTTTTCCGCAGGGCTGTTCTCTATCAAGGAGCGGTATGTGGACTCAGACTCATTCTTTGCTCCTTAGCCCCCTGGTGTCACCTCTACTCTCCTGAGGAAGACGGTGAGCCATATTCTATTCATGGGCTCAAGTCTTCCATTCCCAGTAATTTCACAACATGGAAATTATACCGGTTACCTTCTGGCTTAATGAATTGTCTCTACCTTCGGGATGAATTCAGTGAGAATGAAAGCTGGGCCAACCCCCTTGGTGTCTGCATCTGGCCCTTAAACTTGGTGGAGTTAACAGCTTAACTGGGTCTTTTTACTGAACTCAACTTGGGTCTCCCCGTCCTCACAAAGCAAAGCCAAACACTGACATTGAGATTTGCAGGGAGAGAACAAGCATTTACTGTAAGGCGCCAAGCAGGGAGACTGGGCAGCTAAGGCTTAAGACCTAAACTCCCTGATGGCTTGCAAGCAAAGGGTTTTTATTTTTTTAATTTTATTTATTTATTTAGAGACGGAGTCTCGCTCTGTTGCCCAGGCTGGAGTGCAGTGGCACAGTCTTGGCTCACTGCAAGCTCCGCCTCCCAGGTTCGCGCCATTCTCCTGCCTCAGCCTCCCGAGTAGCTGGGATTACAGGCGCCCGCCACCACGGCTGGCTAAGTTTTTGTATTTTTAGTAGAGATGGGGTTTCACCTTGCTAGCCAGGATGGTCTCGATCTCCCGACCTCGTGATCCGCACGCCTCAGTCTCCCAGCACTTTGAGATTCCAGGCGTGAGCCGCACCCGCCACAAAGGATTTTTAAAGGCTGGGCTGCAGGGGGGTCTTTAAAGTGAATTAAGGGCTGGGGAATTTCTGGAAATTTCTGACCTACTTTCTGGCTTCAGTCTGTCTTAGGTCTTACATGACAGCAGTTAGTTGGCATTTTTCATCTGGTGGGGGGTCCTGGTTTCTGAAAAACAACTTAGGGATACATGTCAAGATGTTATCTTTAGTTCCTGTGGGGAACCAGATATCTCATGACTCTGACTTGAGTGAGTGTTGTTTATTATCTTCTTGTTTAGCAAGTTACTGACTTCCCTAATTGCTGGTTATAGGGCTAGCTAAGATGCCTGGGACTTTTCTTGAGATGACTCAAAATTTTTTATTTCTATGCTTGAGTGGGGGCACCGACAGACCCTGAAAAGGGGTCTCTATTCCACCTCAGTCTAGCTGCGGCCAAAGACAGACACCAGCTCAGGCCTTATATCCATTCTAGTTCGGGCCCCTCGGGGCCGCGTGGCCAATCAGATCCCCCCTGAGATCCTGAAGAACCCCCAGCTGCAGGCAGCAATCCAGGTCCTGCCTTCCAACTACAACTTTGAGATCCCCAAGACCATCTGGAGGATCCAACAAGCCCAGGCCAAGAAGGGTGAGCCTGTGATCATTGAGCTGGGGTGGGGGTGGAGGGGCTGCCTGGCCCGGATGGGACAGCGTCCCCCCTGTAGCCCCTTCCTAGCCCTCCACCTCTCACGTCTTTGCTCTGTCTCGCAGTGGCCTTGCAAATGCCGGAAGGCCTCCTCCTCTTTGCCTGTACCATTGTGGACATCTTGGAAAGGTGAGGCTTGGGACCCTGGAGAGGAGGCTGAGCCAGGCTGCTCCCACCCCCTGTGCTCATTACCCGGGTGGTTAATGCCCTGGTGGCGGGCATTTTTTCCTTCTGGACCTCCGCCGTCCCCCTTTCCCTCCCACAACCACGAACACACTAAGGGAAAACGTGAAACAAATCTCCAGCTTGCTGAGGCCCTGCGTGTCCTTGCAAACCTCTCCTCCCTAAACATTTGGGACAGAGAAAGAAACCAATCCCAGTGTCTTCAAAGCTGCACCCAGAGCAGGTGGTAGGACCCAGGGAGGAACCTGAGAATTCTCCAAGCTGCCCCTGAAATGTGCTGAGTGGTCAGTGAGAGGTCTGTCGGTGGGGGCGGCGGGGGCACCTTTTCCTCAGGCACATTTGGGGAAGTAGAGCAAGGATGGGTTTGGAGCACGGAGTGTCCGGGAGAAGGTATTCAGTTTCTCTACATCCTACCCCGTCACTCTAAGTTTCTGCAATACAGTGAGCCATCCCTGGTGGGGAGGGTGAGAGCTTAGCCATCTGGAACCAGCACAGGAACAGGGGATGGGAACGAAGAAAGGGGAGGTCATCCCATGCTGGGAACCTCCCACTCCCCTGCTGCCCCATCCCCCTCCCTCCCCTGCTCCCCCTCCCCCTCCCCTGCTCTCCCTCCCCCTTCCCTCTTGCCCCCTCCCTATCTCCCCCCTCTGCCTCCCCTCCTGTTCCCTCCCCCTCCCCTGTTGCCCAGTCCCCCTCCCCTGTTGCCCAGTCCCCCTCCCCTGTTCCCCAGTCCCCCTCCCCTGTTCCCCCTTCCCCTCCCCTGCTCCCCCATCCCCCTCCCCTGCTGCCCCATCCCCCTCCCCTGCTCCCCCCTCCCCTGCTCCCCCCTGCCTCCCTTGTTGCCCCCTCCCCCTCCCTGTTGCCCCTCCCCTTCCCCTGTTGCCCCCTCCCCTTCCCCTGTTGCCCCTCCCCTGCCGCCCCATCCCCCTCCTCTGCTCCCCCTCCCCCTCCCCTGTTGCCCCCTCCCCTTCCCCTGCTGCCTCCTTCCCCCCCCCAATCCTGTTACCACAAACTCACTTCCCTGCTCCTACCCTCTTGCCCCTTGGGGATGCTCTCTGGGGCTCAGGCCAATTTGCATACATTTTAATCTATAAAAAATTAAGTGCTCTGGCTGACTCAGACGCCTGGGCTGCATTCTAAGGAGCTGAATAATCTGCTTCTGGGCACAGCCTGATTTGGGGAAGGGGGTGGAGCAGGGGGTGACTAGCAGGAGCTCAACTCTTCCACTGCCACAGCCCCAGGGGAAGGATGGGGGGACCCCAGTCACTGAGCCAGGCTCCACACCCCAAGGGTGAGTCTCTTCCAAGGAAGAGGGTGCTCTCCTCCATTCCTAGGGTGAGTTTAGGGGTACAGGGTCTTCCTCACCCACATCTTCCCCACCCACGTCTTCCCCACCCACCCCCTCCCCCAGTGATTCTGGCCTGGCAGCAGATCCCACCGCAGTGTTCTGGCCAGAGCCTCCTCTTCCTGAGGCAGGAGGCGTGTAGGTGGCGCCATGTGCTGTGGGGGACCTGTGCCTGGGTCCCCCGTCCTGGGCACCAAGTGCCCTGCCTGTGGTGGGGAGGGAGTGGGGGTCCTGTGGTGGGGAGGAAGTGGGGGTCCAGGCGAGAGGGTCCTGCCTGTGGTGGGGAGGGAGTGGGGTCCTGTGGTGGGGAGGAAGTGGGGGCCCTGCCTGTGGTGGGGAGGAAGTGGGGGTCCAGGCGAGAGGGTCCTGCCTGTGGTGGGGAGGGAGTGGGGTCCTGCCTGTAGTGGGGAGGAAGTGGGGGTCCTGCCTGTGGTGGGGAGGGAGTGGGGTCCTGTGGTGGGGAGGGAGTGGGGGTCCTGCCTGTGGTGGGGAGGAAGTGGGGGTCCTGCCTGTGGTGGGGAGGGAGTGGGGTCCCGTGGTGGGGAGGAAGTGGGGCCCTGCCTGTGGTGGGGAGGGAGTGGGGTCCCGTGGTGGGGAGGAAGTGGGGTCCTGTGGTGGGGAGGGAGTGGGGTCCTGTGGTGGGGAGGGAGTGGGGTCCTGTGGTGGGGAGGAAGTGGGGTCCTGCCTGTGGTGGGGAGGGAGTGGGGTCCTGTGGTGGGGAGGAAGTGGGGGCCCTGCCTGTGGTGGGGAGGGAGTGGGGTCCTGTGGTGGGGAGGAAGTGGGGTCCCGTGGTGGGGAGGGAGTGGGGTCCCATGGTGGGGAGGGAGTGGGGTCCTGTGGTGGGGAGGAAGTGGGGGCCCTGCCTGTGGTGGGGAGGGAGTGGGGTCCTGTGGTGGAGAGGAAGTGGGGGCCCTGCCTGTGGTGGGGAGGAAGTGGGGTCCTGTGGTGGGGAGGAAGTGGGGTCCCGTGGTGGGGAGGGAGTGGGGGTCCAGGCGAGATGGGGGCTGTGTGTATCCATACAGCCACACCTATGCCCACCGAAGCCTCAGCGTGGGAGTGAGGACCTTTGTGTGTGTGTGCGTGCTCACTGCTCTGGGTGGGTGAGTCAGGGCAGGGGGCATCTGTGTTTTGACCCCATGTGTGCCAGACTGAGGGTTGGGGTCCCTCTTGCAGCCTGAGCCTGGGCAGAAGAATGAGGGTCCTCGTGCAGCAACAGTTCCAGGAGCGGTTGCCAGGCTGGGGGAGGTGGCAGCTGTGCCCCTCCTACTCTTTGTTGGCAGAAGTGGCAGCTGCCAACCCAAGGAACTGGAGAAGTAGGGAGAGGAGCTGGGCCCTGAGACACCCTCCCAGCATTGGGTCTCTGCCACCCCACTCCCTGTGTCCCTGTCCCACTGTCCCCCCCACCGACAGGTTCACGGAGGCTGAAGTGATGGTGATGGGTGACGTGACCTATGGGGCTTGCTGTGTGGATGACTTCACGGCGAGGGCCCTGGGAGCTGACTTCTTGGTGCACTACGGCCACAGTTGCCTGGGTATGGCGGGGCCAGGACACCTGGACGATGGCGGGGCTGGCAGGGAGGCAGGCTGCACACTCATCTTCCCCACGGCAGTGGCTTCTTGTCCTGCTTGGAGACACGAGGTCCCTCCTGGTTTCTGGGGTGGCCTCTGCCTGCCTGCTCTGCAGGTGCATCTTTCCTTTGGATTTGGTTGCCTTGGCAACTGTGCTCTGTCCCAGATGCGGGTGTTTGAAAGGCTGCTGGTCGTAGAGCAGGCCAGGCCCTGGCCGGGTGACAGAGAAGTCCGATTGAGAAGGAGCTTCTAGGGGACCTGTGACCCCCTCTTCTCCTACCCTGCCCTTTTACCCCCAGGCTGAAGCCACTGGGCCTGGTTGCTCAGAGACCTGAGCCTGGGCCGGGCCCTCTGCTGCTCCTGCCTCCCAAACAGCTCCTGAACCCCTCCCTCCCGCAGTTCCCATGGACACCTCGGCCCAAGACTTCCGGGTGCTGTACGTGTTTGTGGACATCCGGATAGACACTACCCACCTCCTGGACTCTCTCCGCCTCACCTTTCCCCCAGCCACTGCCCTTGCCCTGGTCAGCACCATTCAGTTTGTGTCGACCTTGCAGGTGAGTGGAACGAGGATCCTCGGCCTCCCACAGGGTGGACAGCAGCCACTCTCTGGCTGTTGCTGGATCCCCAGGTGCTCCAGGCTGTTTCTCAGCCCTGGCTCTCCTGCCCCAGCCACTGGCTTCCCTTCCCTCGTCATTCCTACAGGCAGCCGCCCAGGAGCTGAAAGCTGAGTACCGTGTGAGTGTCCCACAGTGCAAGCCCCTGTCCCCTGGAGAGATTCTGGGCTGCACATCCCCCCGACTGCCCGAAGAGGTGGAGGCCGTTGTGTAAGTTAAAAATGGGAGCCAAGTCAGTCCTAGAGACCTGACTGTATCCTGGGAGGGAGCCTGAGGTTCATCATCCAGGAAAGAAACCAAATCTAATGTTCCTTACTGCCCAAGGTCACACTGCAAGGTGGGGACCAAACAGGGACCAGACTTCAGGTTTACTGTCGCTTTCTCCATGACCCAGTCCACCACCCAGAAGGCTGTGCAGGGTGGGGGCAAGAGTCAGAGGGCCTGACGCGGGGGATGAGGGTGGGCTGGAAATGGTGGGAATATAATTGGGGAAGATGGATGGGCACGCCCAGGCTGCAGCCCTGTTAATTTGCCATCCGGACAGCTAACAAGCAGAAGCAGTGTGTCTCCCGCCGCCTCATTATTTTAGGTAATGGAAATGCTTAATGTTGTGTGAATGCAGCCAGCCTGAGAGCCGACAGCTCCCCTGACTGGGACCAGGGAAGGGAGCCCCATTCCTTACTAATGTCTGGGAGGGAGGGGCACTCCCTGACTCAGTCCCACCTCTGGGACTTCAGAGGCTGTTCCCACAGGCCTGACACCCCTGCCCCTAGACAGGTCCACATCAGGGCCTTCCCCAGCCCAGACCTGGCAGCCCTGCTCCCTGAGCCGCATTCCCCCTGTGCCCGCGCCACTCGGTTTCTACCCTTGGGGGCTTCAAAGTGTATGTTGGAGGGAGGGACACCCCGAGTGTTAGCCATTCATCAGAATGAAGTGTGGTCGCCAAGAGGGAGAGAAGGAGCCGCTACAGGCAGGTTAGCTCTCACACTCTGGAGTCTGCAGGGCTGGGAAGCTACTGTCAGGGACAGCACGTCTGCGGGCACACTTGGTGCAGCCTGGGGTTGAGCTTCAGATACGCTGCTTCCCAGCTGTTTAATATTAGGCAAGTTTCTTAACATCCCTGAGCCTCAGTTGTATCTTCTGTAAAATAGGTATACTATACTAGTATCTCGGAGGATGAGTAGATAGGACTGCGTGAACGAATTCACTTCAGGTACTTAGTCTGTGCCCGGTACATAGAAGGCACAAGTCCAATACACAGGAGCTGTTGGCCGGGCGCGGTGGCTCACGCCTGTAACCCCAACACTTTGGGAGGCCAAGGCAGGAGACTTGCATATGTCCAGGAGTCTGAGGCCAGCCTGGGCAACATAATGAAACCCTGTTCTCTCCAAAAAAAAAAAAAGAGAAAGGAAAAAGAAAGAAGAAAAATTGGCTGGGTATGGTGTCCACGCCTGTAGTCCCAGCTCCTCAGGAGGCTTAGGGGAGAGGATCGCTTGAGCCTGAGATGTCGAGGCTGCAGTGAGCCGTGATTGAATCACTCAGCCTGGGTGACAGAGTAAGACCCTATCTGAAAAAAACAACAACAACAAAAAAATGAAAATGAGGTAGCTATTGTTATAACTCAGTAACTGAACCCAAGAGCTAGTTTGGGCAGAAAGTAGCCGTTGTATGCCCTGCGACCTCATGTACAGCATCGATCAGAGGTCCCCAGTCCTGGTCCCATGGCCTGTTAGGAACCCTGCCGCACAGTGGAAGGTGAGGGGTGGGCCAGCCAGCTTGACCGGCTGAGCTCCACTCCTGTCAGATCCACTGCGGCATGAGATTCTCGTAGCTCAAACCCTGTCGTGACCTGTGTATGTGAGGGATCTAGGCTGCATGATCCTTCTGAGATTCTAATGCCTGATGATCTGAGGTGGGACAGTTTCATCCTGAAACCATCCGCCACTCCCACCCGTGTCTGTGAAAAACTGTCTTCCACAGTGCCAGAAATGTTGGTTATTTGAACACCACTGTCCACATCTGTATTGAGCTTGTAAAGGAGAATCTGTTCCCCAACTTCCAAATGAGGATCTGTAGAACCCCAGGTGGCCTCACCATGGCCGGGCTGCTCCTTCACTCTTCCCCAGAAGCTTGGGGTGGGACAGTTCTTAGATTCTGCTTTATGTAAATAGAGTCATCCAGTTCAAACTCTTATCTCACATATGAGAAAACCAAGGCTCCAAGAGGTGAAATGATTGCTTGTCCCAGTTCACACAGAGTCACAGCACAGCCAGCCGGGAATTCAGTCCTCTGGACTTTTTTTTGAGACAGAGTCTCGCTCTGTCGCCCAGGTTGGAGTGCAGTGGTACGATCTCGGCTCACTGCAGCCTCCGCCTCCCGGGTTCAAGTGATTCTTCTGCCTCAGCCTCCCCAGTAGCTGGGACTACAGATGCGTGCCACCGTGCCCAGCTAAGTTTTTTGTATTTTTAGTAGAGACGGGGTTTCATCTTGCTAGCCAGGATGGTCTCAATCTCCTGACCTTGTGATCCGCCCGCCTCGGCCTCCCAAAGTGCTGGGATTACAGGCGTGAGCCACCATGTCCGGCCAGCCCTGTGGACTTCTAAGCCAGCGAGTGCCTCTTCTGCTGCCCCAAACCACACTTACAGCCTCCTTTCCACCCCTGCAGGTATCTTGGAGATGGCCGCTTCCATCTGGAGTCTGTCATGATTGCCAACCCCAATGTCCCCGCTTACCGGTATGGGCTGGGCCGGGCTGGGCTGGGCTGACCAGCTGGTGTGGGGTGAGACTCCCGCCACCGAGGCCCTCAGTGGGCTGCATCCCCATTTCCTGGCCACTGAGCCACCAGCCCTAAGGGTCTGCGGCACTTGGGCCCTGGATCTGGGCATTAGCTCCAGGGCTGCTGTTGCATACCGGTCTCCTGGGGTTTCCACTGAAATCCTAAAGCCGCCATCTCTTGTGTCTGCTCAGCTGTGGGACAGGTCTTCCTAACGACAATCCCCGCTCTTGCCTCTGTTCCTAATTACCTGCGTGGGGCCTAAAGGTTCAGGAGCCCACGGGGCTGAGTCAGGAGCTGTGTGCACGGTCGTAGTCCCCACAGTGCTGCACTGTGACCCTGACTGCTGCTTTTCCAGGTATGACCCGTACAGCAAAGTCCTGTCCAGAGAGCACTATGACCACCAGCGCATGAGGACTGCTCGCCAGGAAGCCATAGCCACCGCCCGCTCCGCTAAGTCCTGGGGCCTTATTCTGGGCACTCTGGGCCGCCAGGGCAGTCCTAAGATCCTGGAGGTCAGTGGGCTCAGGACAGCCTCTGGAGGAGGGTAGTGGCTGGGAACACAGCTGGGAAAACCTGTAGGCCACAGGTTCAGCTTTGGCTGCTTTACCAGGTGACCCCCACCCTGTCTCCCTCTCCTAACAGCACCTGGAATCTCGACTCCGAGCCTTGGGCCTTTCCTTCGTGAGGCTGCTGCTCTCTGAGATCTTCCCCAGCAAGCTTAGCCTACTTCCCGAGGTGGATGTGTGAGTTTCCCCACCTTACCTGCTTGGCTATGACCGGCTAAAGAAACTTAGAAGCTGGGTCTTGCCCATCTCATCTTGAAGGCTGGAGCCAACAGGAATTGCTTCCATGGCCATGGAATTTTAATGTTTACAGAGACCTCCCTGGGAGGGCTAACTGGGTCATCCCTGCTTTGGGACTCTGGGGCTCAGAGGCAATGGCACCATCACATTTGTCCTTGTGAGATGCGTCTGAGTGGTGGCTGACACCTGCCCTGTACCAGGTACTAAATTTGGTTCTGGGGATACTATCACCAGTGAGCTGCCCTGGAAAGCTCATTGTCGGCAGAGGAAACCGGAGAAAACACGCAACAACACAGTATTCCAAACAGCAGTGGGTCACTGTCTTTACTTTAGGATTCATAAAGCCTGTTAATGAATGGGTGTGCTGGGGCACTGTCATGGTCTTCAGCATGCTGCGGGCAGAGGAGGCCCTTCCTCGGGTCTGACCTGGCTTCCCTTTCCAGGTGGGTGCAGGTGGCGTGTCCACGCCTCTCCATTGACTGGGGCACAGCCTTCCCCACGCCTCTGCTGACACCCTATGAGGTAACCCCAAGCTCTGGGAGAGAGCGGGCTTTAGACGCGGTTCTCGAAGGCCAGGTCTGCAGTGGAGTGGTGTGGGTGGGCAGCATTTCGCTATGTTCATAGATTCCGGAGTCTGACTGTCTCGATTTCTCCAACGGAGTCACCTCCTAGCTGTGTAGCCTTAGGCAAGGCCCTGAACCTCTCTGAACCACACATTTCCCTTCTGTGGTGGGGGACAGTGTGCCCTTCACAGGCCGACGTGAGGACTGCAGTCAGTCATCCAGGAGCAGAAAAACACTGGCGAATGTTATTGTCCGCTCCCCTCCCCTAGGCGGCCGTGGCTCTGAGGGACATTTCCTGGCAGCAGCCCTACCCGATGGACTTCTACGCTGGCAGCTCCTTGGGGCCCTGGACGGTGAACCACGGCCTGGACCGGCGTCCCCAGACCCCGGGCCGACCCGCGCGGGGGAAGGTAGGCGGGGCTTCCCGGAAGGAGGAGAGACCGCGCCTGGGCACTGGCCGCCTCCCTGGCGACACGAGCCGAGGCCGCCGCCCTGCGACCGCGACGGGAAATGCACAGGAGCGGAGCGGAGGGAAATGCAGGGTCGCAGAAACGAGACCCTGACCAAAGTCTGCAACCTCAGGTGCAGGAGGGGTCCACGCATCCCCCTTCAGCCGTGGCTTGCGAGGACTGCAGCTGCAGAGACAAGAAGGTGGCGCCGTTTGCTCCTTGACAAGCTCCGGGGCCTCAGGTATCCGCCCTTGCTCTGGCTGCGCCCCGCCCTTTGCCGTTGTCATGGGAACGCCTTGGCGCTCCGAGGCCCGCCTTCGGGGTGTTGCGGACGATTGGCTCCGCCCTTTGCATTCTACTTCCGGTCGGGGAAAGACCGCTTCCGGTGCTTCCGTCGCTCCTTGCCGGTCATAATGGCCGCGCAGCGACCCCTGCGGGTCCTGTGCCTGGCGGGCTTCCGGCAGAGCGAGCGGGGCTTCCGCGAGAAGACCGGGGCGCTGAGGAAGGCGCTGCGGGCCCGCGCCGAGCTCGTGTGCCTCAGCGGCCCGCACCCGGTCCCCGACGCCCCGGGCCCCGAGGGCGCCGGATCAGACTTCGGTGAGACAAGCCCTGCTCCGGAAATACACTCAGTTTTCTCCCTCTTGTTTCGTCCCCTCGACACCCCTCAGCATCCCCCACCCTGCGTCCACCCTCATTCCTCCCACCCGGTCCACACCCTTCGTTTCTCGCGGCCCATACCCTCTTGCTCAAACTGCAGCCTGTCCTCCCAGGCTTCCGCCTTCGTCGTCTTCCTCCGCTGTCTCCTGTTCAGGCCAATCCATTCCCCGCCCCTCATTTCCCCCAGATTTTCGCCTCGATTCCCTCTTTTCCTGTCATCTGGAAATCTCCCGCCCTTTCTCATTTCTTTGCCTCCTGGAGCCTCCCATGCGCTAATCCCATCCTCTTTCCCCATACCGCTGTAGGGTCCTGCCCTCCAGAGGAGCAGCCTCGAGGCTGGTGGTTTTCAGAGCAGGAGGCGGACGTGTTCTCCGCATTGGAAGAGCCCGCCGTATGCAGGGGCCTGGAGGAATCCCTGGGGATGGTGGCGCAGGCACTCAGCAGGCTGGGGCCTTTTGACGGCCTTCTTGGTTTCAGCCAAGGGGCTGCGCTAGCAGCCTTTATATGTGCCCTGGGCCAGGCAGGCGATCCCCGCTTCCCCTTGCCACGGTTTATCATCTTGGTATCTGGTTTCTGTCCCCGGGGCCTTGGGTTCAAGGAATCCATCCTGCAAAGGCCCTTGTCATTGCCTTCACTCCATGTTTTCGGGGACACTGACAAAGTCATCCCCTCTCAGGAGAGTATGCAATTGGCCAGCCGATTCCCCGGAGCCATTACCCTCGCCCACTCTGGTGGCCACTTCATTCCAGCAGCTGCAGCCCAGCGTCAGGCCTACCTCAAGTTCTTGGACCAGTTTGCAAAGTGAAAGATCAAGAAATGTCTCTGCTCCTACATCCAGCCCCTCTTGGGGTAGCCTCCGTCATCTGTGCCCTCCCAGGGCCCTCCACTGCTGTGAGTGCGCCTCACCAGGACCAGTTAAGAGACAACTATCAATTCTTGAGACTCAAATTATATGGGACCTGCTTTGTATTGAAGAAAAGGGGAGCACAAGGCCTTAATGGACATTGACTTGTGAAACTCAAACATGAAAATGATTGGAGAGCCCTGGATTAGAAGGGTGACATGGGGAAGACAGGCTGGCACCATGGCGACTGCCACATAATAAAGTGGTGATTTGGATTTTGAGCATCTTTTTCCTGGTACACACACAAAAAATTTTATAATGGAAGTCGGTTTCTTAGCCATCTACATGGTCTTCTGGGCAGCGCCAAGCAGGGAGATGTTTTCAGTTGTGAGTCCCAGGACAAGCTTCTGCATGGGGGCACATACTCACACGTTATCGGTGGAAGTTTGAAGGCCCAAACTGAAGGGAAGGAGGCTCGGTGGCACAATCAGGGAGGAATATACATCTGAGAAGTTTTGGGAAGACATCACCTGGCAAGGCTGCCCGAACCACAGTAATTTAGTCTTCTCTATCCAGATCCCTGAGAGTTGTGTGCTGGTCTTCTCTCAAAACCTGGCTGTGTTCCCTGCTTCTCCCTAAGTGCTCTAACCTCGCTGAACGGTGAGCTTGAAGGGTGGGTTGATGCCAGACCTTGGGTGGAGGCCAGAGACAGTACAGAACAAACAGCCTCTTCCTAAATTGATCCCATCTTCAGGGTTTCTGAGATTGATGCCATTCTTTAGTGACTACAGCCAAGGCCTAAGCAATCCAGCTGGTTTTCTCTTTGGGGAGTGTAGTTAGTTGTTCTTGGATACTTTGAGGATTGTTTAGTTTCTCTTTCTTTTTTTTTTTTTTTTTGAGACAGGCTCACTCTGTCATCCAGGCTGGGGAGCAGTAGCCAAGATCCTGGCTCACTGCAGTCTCGACCTCCTGGGTTCATGCAATTCTGCCTCAGCCTCCTTAGTAGCTGGCATTACAGGCATGCGCCACCATGCCTGGCTAATTTCTATATTTTTTTGTAGAGAGAGGGTTTTGCCATGTTGCCCAGGCTGGTCTCAAACTCTTTAGCTCAAACAATCCACCTGCCTCAGCCTCCCAAAGTGCTAGAATTATAGGCCTGAGCCACTACACCTAGCTAGGAGTGCCCACTCTTTCTTCTCTTTACTTTTAAAGACAAGGTCTGGGCCAGGTGTGGTGGCTCATGCCTGTAATCCCAGCACTTTGGGAGGCAGATCACGAGGTCAGGAGATCGAGACCATCCTGGCTAACGTGGTGAAACCCCGTCTCTACTAAAAATACAAAAAATTAGCTGGGCGTGGTGATGGGTACCTGTAGTCCCAGCTACTTCGGGAGGCTGAGGCAGGAGAATCGCTGGAACCCAGGAGGCAGAGCTTGCAGTGAGCTGACATTGTGCCATTGCACTCCAGCCTGGGTGACAGAGAGAGACTCTGTCTCAAAATAAATAAATAAAAGACAAGGTCTGACTCTATCACCCAGGCTGGAGTGCAGTGGCACAGTCTTGATGGCCTCCGCCTCCTGGGCTCAAGCCATCCATCCTCCCACCTCAGCCTCCCAAGTAGCTGGGGCTGCAGGTGCACATCACCATGCCCGGCTAATTTTTGTATTTTTTGTAGAGAAGGGTTTCACCATCTTGTGCGTGATGGTCTCCAACTTGTGAGCTCAAGCAATCCACCTGTCCCGGCCTCCCAAAGTGCTGGAATTAGAGGCGTGAGCCACCTCACCTGGCCAATTGCCCACTCTTAACAATTTACCTCCCATGTCCAGTGCCACCTGACAGCCCCCCCCCCTCCCCACACACACACTGTGTTTTCTGACTTCTGCCTCTGCAAGACAAGAAGCCTGTTCTTTTTCTGGAAGATCACACCAACTCCTGTTTAGCCCTCAGGCATAGTTGCCAGGGAGCTAAGCAACTGAGCGGCAGTTGTGGTCAGGGACACAGTACAAATACTCCAGCCCATTTTTCTGACAACCAGACCGATATCCCTTAGGTTACCGAAAGTTCCAGGTTCCTCACTACAGAGAGTAGCTGTCCAAAATTAAAAACAAAACAAAAAAACAGAAACAGGAATTATCCACCCAGAGACCCAGTTACTGGGTGTGGAAAGTGTGTGTGGGGAGGGGTGGGAGGTGGTTCTCCCTTGCTTCAGTTGGCTTCTGCCTTGCTGTTTTAAGGAATCTTCTCCTTCAGCAAAATGAGGAGACTTTGGAATTGATTACACAGATTGTGGTATCTGACCCATTGAATTTTAGAAAAACTTCTGATTTAAGGTTTCAGAAATTGCACAGAAAAATTCAGATTTCTGGCTTCTCTGGAAATGATAGATTTGCAGTTCAGGGCTCCCATATCCTCATGACAATCATAGGCTGCCCCCTTGAGCACAGTCCCAAGAGGTGAAAATGACTTGCATACCCCAGCTGCTTGGGATTATTGAGGATGAAAGTAGAGAGAGGGAGAGAAATATTGGGGAGTGAATTTTAAGCCAAGGCTTAACATTAGAAGTGGGGTGGGTACAGCCCAGCAGCAGCAGGTGGAGCAGAAGGGCTCCTGGTCAGGGTGAGGATTCCTCCTGAGAACCATAGTGTCCAAGCTAGAGGGAAACGTGGGGTCCACTAGTTCTCAACAAGTGGAACAGGTCACTTCCCATCATGCCGTCCAGGAGCAAGAGAGACTCTTAGGGGGTTGTGCCCTCTCCCCACCCTCAATGCACAGAGTCTGTGTACCATTTACATCCAGATCATTTGTTAAAACCTGAAATCTGGCCCTGCGCGGTGGTTCATGTCTGTAATGCCAGCACTCTGGGAGGCCGAGGCGGGCGGATCACCTGAGGTCGGGGGTTTGAGGCCAGCCAGATCAACAAAGAAAAACTGTCTCTGCTAAAAATACAAAATTAGCTGGGCATGGTGGCACATGCCTGTAATCCCAGCTACTTGGGAGGCTGAGGTGGGAGAATCGCTTGAACCCGGGAGGTGGAGGTTGCAGTGAGCCGAAATTGTGCCACTGCACTCCAGCTTGGGTGGCAGAGTGAGACTCCGTCTCAAAAAAACAAACCAACTCGAATTATGGGGCCAACTCCAGATGTACTGAGTCAGAATCACTGGGACCCAGGAATCTGCATTTTGGCAAATTGCCCCCATCATTCCCAAGCAGGGTATTTGAAAAACCACTGCCTTAGGGGTTGAAGAAAAGTCTCTGCTGAGCGTGTGTTATTTGAAAAAACCCCTAGTGTGACTCTCATGCAACCCACCAGGGAGGGAGCAAGCTCCCCAGAAGAATCACTGGTTAAACATTTGCAATTTATAGCAAAGGAAAATTAGGTCCGAAGGATAGAAATAGGAATAGCATTCATTCATTCATTCATTCATTCAGAGACGGAGTCTCGCTCTGTCACCCAGGCTGGAGTGCAGTGGTACAGTCTCCGCTCTCTGTGACCTCCACCTCCCAAGTTCGAGTGATTCTCCTGCCTCAGCCTCCTGAGTAGCTGGGACTTCAGGTGTGCATCACCACTCCCAGCTAATTTTTGCATTTTTAGTAGAGACAGGGTTTCGCCATGTTGGCCAGGCTGGTCTCGAACCCCTGATCTCAAGTGATCTACTCACCTCAGCCTCCCAAAGTGTTGGGATTACAGGCGTGAGCCACTGCACCCGGCCAGAATAGCATTTATTGAGTACTAACTGTACAGCAGACATTGTAATAAGCAAACGCTTTAATGTTGCCTAATTTAGGGCCAGGTGCAATTGCTCATGCCTGTAATCCCAGCACTTTGGGAGGCTGAGGCATGAGGATCAATTGAGCCCAGGAGTTCAAGACCAGCCTTGGCAACACAGTAAGACTCCCTCTCTATAAATAATTTAAAAGTTAGCTGGGTGTGGTGGCATGCACCTTTGGTCCCAGCTACTCGGGAGGCTCAGGTGGGAGGATCACTTGAGCCCAGGAGTTTGAGGCTGCAGTAAGCTGTGATTGTGCCACTGTATCCCAGCCTGGGAGACAGAGCTAGATAGACCCTGTCTCCAAAAGAAAAAAAAAAAAAAAACTACAAAAATTGGCTGTGGGTGGTGGCACACACCTGTAGTCCTAACTACTCAGGATGCTGAGACAGAATTGCTTGAACCTGGGAGGGGGAGGTTGCAGTGAGCCAAGATCATGCCACTGCACTTCAGCCTGGGCGACAGAGCAAGACTCTGTCTCAGAAAAAAAATAAATAAAATTATATATATACACACACACACACATATATATATAAAACACATATGTTATATATATTAGGAGATATATATATATAGCTTAAACCTCACAACTTCATGTTTAATCTCACAACTTCACGAGGTAGATACCATTAGTATTGTTATTTGAGACGGAGTGTCAGCCACCCAGGCTGGAGTTCAGTGGTGCGATCTTGGCTCACTGCAACCTCCGCCTCCCAGGTTCAAGTGATTCTAGTGCCTCAGCCTCCTGAGTAGCTGGAATGACTGGCAAGCACCACCATGGCTGGCTAATTTTTTGTGTTTTTAGTAGAGAGAGAGTTTGACTATGTTGGCCAGGCTGCATTATTATTATTAAGACAGGGTCTACCTCTGTCACCAGGTGCAGGATCATGGCTCACTGCAGCCTCAACCTCTTGGGCTCAAGTGACCCTCCCGCCTCAGCCTCCTGAGTAGCTTAGCTGAGACTACAGGGGCCACCTATCACACTGGCTTTTTTTTTTTTTTTTTTTTTCAGAGATGGGGTTTCACTATGTTGCCCAGGCTGGTCTCGAACTCCTGGGCTCAGGCAGTCCTCCAGCCTCGGCTCCCCCTGCAAAATGGTGTGATCACAGGCATGAGCCATGTCTCCCAGCCCTAAAGATTTTTTTTTTTTGAGACAGGGTCTCACTCTGTCATCCAGGCTGGAGTACAGTGGTGCAATCACGGCTCGCTGCAGCCTCAACCTCCCAGCCTCAAGCAATCCTCCCACCTCAACTTCCCAAGTAGCTGGGACTACAGGTGTGCAAAACTAATTTTCTTTTTTTTTCTTCTTTATTTCTTTTTTGTAGAGATAGGTGTTGCATTGTATTGCCCAGGCTCGTCTCGAACTCCTGGGCTCAAGTAATCCTCCCACCTCTGCCTCCCAAAGTGCTGGGATTACAGGCCTGAGCCACCATGCCCGGCCCCTAAATGATTTCTAAGATGCTAAACAACCCTGACATATTGTACGGTCAATCCTCTGGTTCTTTCCCCTCTGACCACACTCTGACCTCTTCTCAGAACATCCCAACCATTTCTCTTTTCTACCTCTGATCCCACCTTGAATTCCTAAAGCTCTTAGGAAAGAGAGCCCCTTTAGCAAGGAACCCCCTCAAAAGCCCCAGGCCCAGAGTGAACCCAGGAGGCGGAGCTTGCAGTGAGCCGAGATAGTGCCACTGCACTCCAGCCTGGGCGACAGAGTGAGACCGTCTCAGAAGAAAAAAGAAAAAGTGTATGTATAACATACATATAATATAGATTATAAGACAATAAATATATATAGCCTAACGCTCAAGGTGTACCCCCCGCATCCCGTTCATTCTGCCTAAGTGCCCAGAGCTGGGGTCCCCTCCCAACACCACCCCCTCACAAACATGTAGTAGCCTAACGGAATACTTAAGATCAAAATAACATTCTGCTGTTTCCAGATTTTTACTTACATGATCCTATTTAATCCTCACAATGCACCTGCCGAGGAGAAGAGATTATTATCCCGTTGTACAGAAAGTTCGGAAACAGAACATGGCCCCTTAAATAACCACCAGCTGCTGCTGATGCAAGGTTGAACCTCCGGCTTCCCAGAGCACTACACCCAGCAGTCCACTGCAGTCCACCCACTGACATCCACTGGAACCCAGAAGCAAGTGCGTTTTAATCGGCAAGACCTCGGGGCCCTGGGGAGGTGGGACGGCTAGCACGTGGGTGTTGATTAGCTGGAAAACCGGCACCGAGTGTCTTAGAAGTCCTTCACAAAGGCGCGGGGTGGGGAGTGAAGCGGGGGGAGTGGGGCGTGAGACGTGAAGAAAAATTGGATTACTGTGTGGTGGGCTGGGTTGCATTAACCATTCCCAATACTATCTCTGGGCAAGTCTCACACCTGATATTCAATAGACATCCCCTGCAGTGGGTGATGTTGGCAGTGGCAGGCGACACATAGGTATTTTTAGGGGTCCTTGTTCACACTTCACCTGCACCAGAGGACTTCAGCCCCTGTTGTATTCACTCCTCTTTAGGGCTCATTTGAGAAACTGTCTCAAATTGGAATCCCACACCTAGAGACAGGCTGCGGTGGGCATGCTGATGTGTTGAGACGCTTCGGGGACCAGGTTAACTTTACAAGCGCACTGGCTTCCAGAGGGCTGGGGACCCTTCTTATCCTCCTAGCTCAGAGGGAAAAGGCGGGTGGAGGGAGGAGAGGCTGTGGCTCTATCAGGAAAGGGATTCAAGGGTTTACTCTTCGCCCAACGCCCACTACAGCTGGGGGTTCCTGGAAGAACCGGGCTGTGGAGTATTTCAGAAAACTCCCTCTACTGTCTTCAGGCCCCAGGAGACAAACCTTGTTCCAAGCCTCCTGGTCCCAGTGGCTTCCCTCCCACCGAAATCGAAACAACCCGAGTCCCAGCCCGACCCCTTCTCTCGCCGAGCCCTGGCTGGGATACCTTGTCCGGGAGGACAGCACGGCCTCAGTCTGGCCGCCAGATGCATTCCGCAGGCCGCGTGCGCGCTCGAGCCTCGGTGGACTCAGCCGCCAGCCCCGGGAGGCCGCCTCCCTGCGCAGCACCTCCTGCCACCCGCGCGGGCACGTGGGATCTTGACTCGCTGCCCCCGCCTCCTCCTGCTCCGCGTCCCCCGCCCGCGGCTCGGGGCGCGGCGTGGCGCGGCGCGTGGGCGTGCTGCGGGGCGACCATGGCTGTAGACTGTTACCTCCAGTTCCCACAGTAACAATCGAAAGCCACGGTTGCCCTGGAGACGCGGGGGCGGGGCGCGCGGACGGCGCCGGCGCGGGGCGGGCTGACGTCAGGGCCGCGGGGGGCCGGGCGGGGCAGTGGGGGCTGAGGAGCGCGCGTGGGCCGCCGCCCCTTGCAGTCCCTAGGGACCCGGACGGGGCGGCCCGATGGCGGCGTCTGCGTTGATCAGCACCGCGGACAGCGGCGGCGCGGGCAGCGGGCCGGGGGCGGGGCCCTGAGGGACGGGGACTGGGGGTCCCGGGGCGCGGCGGCGGCCGGGGCCGCGGTCCTGGGGCGGGGCCAGGCGTCGGTGGCCGTGACTGGAGACTGTTACTGAGGGCGGCCCGGGCAGTAAGCAGTCTAGAGCCAAGGTGCCGGCGCGCTGTCCGGGCGGGGTGCCCCGGTCGCCCCGGTTGGGGGCGCTGCTGCTCCGCCTCCCCCGCGTCTCCCGCCCTGTCCCGCCCGGCGCTCGCGACCAGGCACGCGGCCCCTGACGTCAGAGGGCCGTGACGTCAAAGATGTCTCAGAGGGGGCACTTCCGGTGGGGGCGGGGGCGGGGCGGGCCCTGCCGAGGCCCCGCCCCCCGGTCCTGAGAGGACAGCTCCGCTCGCAGAGGCGGGAAGCCGTGGGCGCCACGGGACCCGCTGGACGGGATCGGCCGGGGAGGGGCGCCGGGCGCCATGCGGGGCGGGGGTCCCAGGAGGGCCGAGGGGGCGGGGGTGGGCGTCCGTCTGTCGCCTGCACCCCCGCTCAGCCGGCCCGGGCAGCGAGGCTGAGTCACCGCGCCGCAGGGAGGGAGAGGAGGGGCGCGTCTCCTGGGGCGCCAGCACCTTCGCCCCACTTTCCTGGGAGGATGGCGCAGGAGCCCCAAGAAAGCCGGGGGGGTCTCCGAGGTCGGTCCTCCACTCGATGCTCCTCCGAAGTAGCTGCGTCTCCATCGGGCGCCGGCAGGTGCTGCGCGGGCTCCTGTCGTCTCCGGCCCCGGCTCCACAGCCGCGAGGGGACCCCGGTGCCCCCCGCCCGCCCCCGTCCCCACCCCGGAGGGGCCGCCCCACCCGCCGCCTGCCCGTCCCTTCCTCGCCTTCCCGTCCATGTCCGCACATCTGTCCCTCCGCGGCCGGTCCGTCCCGCTTACCTGGCGGGCCGCGTCGCCACTGCCCGGTCGCCTCCCGCAGCCTGGCCGGCGCGGCGGCTTTTATAGGCGCGCGTAGTACTCGTGCGGCGGCTCATTCATGCGGCCGCGGCTCCTACACACTGACGCGCTGCCGACGTCAGCGGGGAATTTAGGAAATGGGAAAAGGGGCTATTTATAGTGGCGAGGCGGGGGGTGGGGACCGAGGCGACCGGGAGGGGAGGAAGGGGCGCGGAAGCAGCGGCGGGGTGGGGGGAGCCGCGCCCCTGCCCAGCTGACAAGGGGTTAATTTTCCGGAACCGCGGGCCAGGGGGCCGGGGAGGCGGCGCTGGGGGGCGCGGCGGGCCCTTCGTGCTTATTCACGCTCTCCTTCCGGAGCCCCGCGGCTCCTGGGGGTCCTCACCTGGCAGCCCCTTCCCCCTCCTCAGTTCCTGGACCTGAGGGCTCTGCCGTCACACCCTGCAAGGCCACTGCGGTGTCGCCACCCTCTTGTCCTGCGGGGTGGGCAGGAGAGGAAGCTGGATTCCCTTGGGGGCCTGGGGCGCAGCTAGGGCTGTGGCATCGGGGGCCAGGAGAAGAAGGGCAGGGGAGCCAGAGGTAGCCCAGGAGTCTTTAGCGGAGGCGCCTGGGCCTGGGAGGGAAGGCCCAGCGGGGGTTTAGGTACCACCCAGGAAGTGGAGACCCTAGGGAAGGCAGAGAAGTTGGGGAAGGTGGGCCAACCTCCCCAGAAATGATGAGCAAAGGGATCCTCTGTGAGGGAGCTGGGGGAACGCACCAGAGGTAGGAGTGAGAGGAATGGGCAGCCTCAGCAAGGGAGAGAGGAAAGGCTGTCAGTGCCACGCTCCAGAGCCTGGCAGCTAGGACCCACATTCGGACCATCTGTGGCACGACGGACGCTCCCAGAGCTCATGTTGGGGTGATAGAAAGTGAAGGAGACCAGCACTTTGGCCAAGAGGGGCCCCCAGGGGATGAGGAGGACCGTTTCCTGGAGGAGTTAGTGTTCCTGGAGGCCAGAATTGGCAGGGAGAGCCCATGACTTGGGCAGTTCCCCTGGTTGGGAGCAGGGAAATGCATGGTCCTGGCCCAGGCTGGCTCCATCGAGATGGAGGAAGGGTCTAAATGGGAGGAGAGTGTTCAGACGAGGAGCTGGACCAGGATGGGGAGGGCTGT
Source organism: Chlorocebus sabaeus (assembly GCF_047675955.1). NCBI lineage: Eukaryota > Metazoa > Chordata > Mammalia > Primates > Cercopithecidae > Chlorocebus > Chlorocebus sabaeus. The sequence goes on from NC_132919.1 coordinate 2,006,244, forward strand.
GCATGGCATGGCCGGAAGAGCGGGGCAGGGAGAGAAGGGTCGAAGAATTAAGTCCACAGGAGGGCAAGGAGGTACTCTCACTGCCTGGGCTGGGGCAGGACTGTGAGACCCTCCTTTACAGATGCAATTAGGGCTTGAGAATGGGGGGTAGGGATAGTAAGATAACTTGGGGAGCTGAAGAATAAAGACTGTGGGTACGGCAGACCCCTGTGGCAGGTTAGCAATGCACAGACTCCACTGCACAAAGATACAAGGGACGGAGGGGCTCTTTGGAAGTGGGGGGGATCTGACGCTATCAAAAGGAGAAAAGATAAAAGAGATGGGGTCAGAGAGGCCCTGCATAGTCTGGATTTAGCCTCCTAGAGCTCCCGTTTTCTTGCCGCTAGCCTTTGTCCCAGGGGTTCTATTATTTACAAATGCCTTCCTGCACGGTGGGAGAACTCCTATTCATCCGTCAAAGCCCAGCTCTAGGAGCACTTCTGAGGAGCCTCTCCACCTCCCCTCAGCACTCCGTAACTTCCGTAACTTCCACCTCAGGCCGCAGCACGGCCCTCAGCCAAGATGTCGGGGTCCGCCTTCCCTAGAGACCGGCAGCTCCGGAGGCCTCCGTTTTCCTCTTTGGGACCTCCCTGCTTCTAAAGTGAGGATGCTATGAGGAGACACGGGAGAGGGCGTGGGTAAGATGGATCCAGAACATGGGGCGGACTCAGGCAGCGGCGGGAATCAGGCGGACTCGTTCGGACCGAAGCCTCCGCCAGGCACCGAAGCCGTGAAGTCGCCTGCGCTGCAAAGGGAGCCTCCGGGGGGCGCCCGAGACCTTGGTGTCGCTCGGGGGCCGCTGGTAGCCGCGCCCGCTGCCCCTCGCCGGGTGACTCAGCCGGTACCTCTGGCGGGGCCATGAGGGCCAGAGGACAGCGCGGGGGGCGGCGGGCACGGTTGCTAAGCTCTCCAAGGCCTCAGAGGGACGGGATTCGGGCGCACCTCATCGGTTGCCATGGTAACGCTGCGCCCCAGCCCCTCGCGCTCCGCGGCGGAGGGAGGCGCAGCCAATCGGAAGCGGCGGAGTTCTCGGGGACCCCCCCCCTCCACGCCGCGTGTGGGCGGGGGTCAGGAGGTGCGGGGCGGAGGCGCAGCGTGGGCCGCGGAGATCCGGCGTTCGCAGGAGGCTTGGTGCGCGGCGGGGCCGCACGGGGCCACTTCCGGAATAGTAGTGCGGGCAGCGGCGCGCCATTCGGGGTCCCCTTCCTCCCAGAAGAGACGTCACCCACACAAACCTGACCTTCACGTGGGGTGCAGGGCCTTGCGGGGTCCCAGCCGCAGGCGACCCTGTTGTTCACTTCGGGCGGGTGGGTTGGAGAAAAAGGTCACGTGGGATTCTTCAAAACGGCGTACATGGAGATTCTAGGGCCCCGGGGTTACTTCTGCGGACCCCCGGAGGCGCTGTCCAGCCATTTCCAGTCGCCCTGATGACTCGTCGTGGGTTCCTTTAGGAGACCCGAAAGTTGAGGGCGGGCTGTGTGGGTAACACCTCTGCCCAGGTTCCCGGAGGGCACTAGGTGGGTGCCCCTGGAGTATCCCAGAGCGCCAGGGCTGCGGGAAGGGGCGGGTGTGCGTCTGGAGACCTGCGCGCCTGCTAGTACCAGTGCCTGGAGAGGGCTGGGTGTGACAAACCGGTTTATGCCGCGCACACCGAATCCATGCGCCTGAGTGAGGGTGGGTGTGTTGGGGCGTGCGTCCAAGTGGACAGTGCCGTGTCCAGTAATGTCTACGGAGAGTTCCAGGAGAGCTTGGCTACTCCTGCCCAGGATAACCTCTCCCCCGCCACCCGAGTCCGGTGTTTGCGGGCAGGACTTTTCCGAACTGGGGCTGTGAGCCTAGAAATACGTACACGGGAGCGCTCAGCTCAAAGCCCCAGGGTTTCCGGGGCTCGCGTGTCCGGGGTCGGGGTCCCTGGTGGGCACAAGTGGGAGGGCGAACCTGCGGATAGGGTGGGCCCCTCCCCGCCGGCTCAGCATCTGTGCGCCTCCAGCTCAGGTGCGCGGAAGGAAGGCAGCGGCCTGCCCCGCAGAGCCCCGCGCGCCCGCGAGGTGGCGCCATAGCCGCAGCAGCGCCCGCCGGCCCGGGCCGCTCCAGATAAGAGTGTGCGGAAAGCGCGGCGGGGCTGAGACGCGACCAGGACGCGGGGAGGACGGACCAGCAGGACAGACCGACCGGGGGCCCGGCGGGCGGAGGGCAGCGCAGCCACGTCCCCCCTGGATCCGCCGGCAGCCGGGCCCGGGGCTTTCGACATGCCCCCCAGGTGGGTCCTCGAGCCGGGGACCGGGAGGGACGGGGGGCCCGGGACAGCCCGGTCCTCGTGCGTCGGCCGCCTCGAGCGCATCCTCTGGCGCGGGTGCCCCATCGCGGCTGGCGGCTGGCGTTCAGGGCTCCGGGTGTCGTCCCTGTCGGACTCAGGACCGCCGGGCCGCGGCTCCACGCCGGGTTCACGGCGGGGTCAGCGGCCCGGGGCCGGCTGTGCCCGCACATGGGCTGGAGAGGCGAGGGGAAGGGAAGGGAAGGGGAGCTGGCGGGCGGGGCTGGCAGGGGCGCTGCCCTGGCACAGCTCGGGGCCTGGCAGCGGCGGGTGGGGCATCGGCTAAGAGCTGCCACCGCCGCGGGGAGGGGAGCCCGGCCCTCCGGGGCTGCAGGTAACGGGCCGCGGGGCCCCGCGGGCCAGGAGGGGAACGGGGTCGGGCGGGCGAGCAGCGGGCAGGGGAGCTCAGGGCTCGGCTCCGGGCTCTGCCGCCGGATTTGGGGGCCGCGAGGAAGAGCTGAGAGCCGAGGGCCTGGGGCCGGCGCACTCCTCCCGCCCTGTCTGCAGTTGGAAAACTTTTCCCCAAGTTTGGGGCGGCGGAGTTCCGGGGGAGAAGGGGCCGGGGGAGCGGCGGAGGGAGGCGCCGGGCCCGCGCGTGTAGGGCCCAGGCCGAGGCCGGGACGCGGGTGGGGCGCAGGCCCGGGTCAGGGCCGCAGCCGGCTGTGCGCCGTGCCCGCCCGGGGCGCTGCCCCCTCCCTCCCCTGGGAGCTGCGTGGCTCCCCCCTCCCCCCCACCTGCTTCCTGCCTCAGCCTCCTGCCCCGATATAACGCCCTCCCCGCGCCGGGCCCGGCCTTCGCGCTCTGCCCGCCACGGCAGCCGCTGCCTCCGCTCCCCGCGCGGCCGCCGCCCGGGCCCCGACCGAGGGTTGACAGCCCCCGGCCAGGGCGGCGCCAGGGCGGGCACCGCGCTCCCCTCCTCCGAATCACTTCCCCCAACTGGGGCAACTTCTCCCGAGGCGGGAGGCGCTGGTTCCTCGGCTCCCTTTCTCCCTACTTGGGCAAACTTTTCCGCCCTGAATGACTTTTCCTGAAGCGGACATTTTACTTAAATCGGGTAACTGTCTCCCAAAGGGTCACTTCGCCTGAACAGTCTTCTCCTCGGAAGCCCCAGCACCCAGCCAGGTGCCCTGGGGCATGCAGGCCGGCCTGGCCTCCCCTCCACCGGCGGTCGCTCACCTCCCGCTCCTTCTCCTGGTCCGGGCGGGCCGGCCTGGGCTCCCACTCCAGAGGGCGGCCGGTCCTTCGCCGGTGCCCAGGCCGCAGGGCTGATGCCCCCGCTCAGCTGAGGAAGGGGAATTGGAGGGGGAGAAGTGCCGGGCAGGGGGCAGGCGGCCAGGGCGCCGCACGGCTCTCACCCGGCCGGTGTGTGTCCCCGCAGGAGAGTGTGCTGGGCAGACGATGCTGGACACGATGGAGGCGCCCGGCCACTCCAGGCAGCTGCTGCTGCAGCTCAACAACCAGCGCACCAAGGGCTTCTTGTGCGACGTGATCATCGTGGTGCAGAACGCCCTCTTCCGCGCGCACAAGAACGTGCTGGCGGCCAGCAGCGCCTACCTCAAGTCCCTGGTGGTGCATGACAACCTGCTCAACCTGGACCATGACATGGTGAGCCCGGCCGTGTTCCGCCTGGTGCTGGACTTCATCTACACCGGCCGCCTGGCTGACGGCGCAGAGGCGGCTGCGGCCGCGGCCGTGGCCCCGGGGGCTGAGCCGAGCCTGGGCGCCGTGCTGGCCGCCGCCAGCTACCTGCAGATCCCCGACCTCGTGGCGCTGTGCAAGAAGCGCCTCAAGCGCCACGGCAAGTACTGCCACCTGCGGGGCGGCGGCGGCGGCGGCGGCGGCTACGCGCCCTACGGTCGGCCGGGACGGGGCCTGCGGGCCGCCACGCCGGTCATCCAGGCCTGCTACCCGTCCCCGGCCGGGCCTCCGCCGCCGTCTGCCGCGGAGCCGCCCTCGGGCCCCGAGGCCGGGGTCAACACGCACTGCGCCGAGCTGTACGCCTCGGGACCCGGCCCGGCCGCCGCACTCTGTGCCTCCGAACGCCGCTGCTCCCCTCTTTGTGGCCTGGACCTGTCCAAGAAGAGCCCCCCGGGCTCCGCGGCGCCAGAGCGGCCGCTGGCTGAGCGCGAGCTGCCCCCGCGCCCGGACAGCCCTCCCAGCGCCGGCCCCGCCGCCTACAAGGAGCCGCCGCTCGCCCTGCCGTCCCTGCCGCCGCTGCCCTTCCAGAAGCTGGAGGAGGCCGCACCGCCTTCTGACCCGTTTCGCGGCGGCAGCGGCAGCCCGGGACCCGAGCCCCCCGGCCGCCCCGACGGGCCTAGTCTCCTCTATCGCTGGATGAAGCACGAGCCGGGCCTGGGTAGCTATGGCGACGAGCTGGGCCGGGAGCGCGGCTCCCCCAGCGAGCGCTGCGAAGAGCGTGGTGGGGACGCGGCCATCTCGCCCGGGGGGCCCCCGCTCGGCCTGGCGCCGCCGCCGCGCTACCCTGGCAGCCTGGACGGGCCCGGCGCGGGCGGCGACGGCGACGACTACAAGAGCAGCAGCGAGGAGACCGGCAGCAGCGAGGACCCCAGCCCGCCCGGAGGCCACCTCGAGGGCTACCCATGCCCGCACCTGGCCTATGGGGAACCCGAGAGCTTCGGTGACAACCTGTACGTGTGCATCCCGTGCGGCAAGGGCTTCCCCAGCTCTGAGCAGCTGAACGCGCACGTGGAGGCTCACGTGGAGGAGGAGGAAGCGCTGTACGGCAGGGCCGAGGCGGCCGAAGTGGCCGCGGGGGCTGCCGGCCTAGGGCCCCCTTTTGGAGGCGGCGGGGACAAGGTGGCCGGGACACCGGGTGGCCTGGGAGAGCTGCTGCGGCCCTACCGCTGCGCGTCGTGCGACAAGAGCTACAAGGACCTGGCCACGCTGCGGCAGCACGAGAAGACGCACTGGCTGACCCGGCCCTACCCGTGCACCATCTGCGGGAAGAAGTTCACGCAGCGTGGGACCATGACGCGCCACATGCGCAGTCACCTGGGCCTCAAGCCCTTCGCGTGCGACGCGTGCGGCATGCGGTTCACGCGCCAGTACCGCCTCACCGAGCACATGCGCATCCACTCGGGCGAGAAGCCCTACGAGTGTCAGGTGTGCGGCGGCAAGTTCGCACAGCAACGCAACCTCATCAGCCACATGAAGATGCACGCCGTGGGGGGCGCGGCCGGCGCGGCCGGGGCGCTGGCGGGCTTGGGGGGGCTCCCCGGCGTCCCCGGCCCCGACGGCAAGGGCAAGCTCGACTTCCCCGAGGGCGTCTTTGCTGTGGCCCGCCTCACGGCCGAGCAGCTGAGCCTAAAGCAGCAGGACAAGGCGGCCGCGGCCGAGCTGCTGGCGCAGACCACGCACTTCCTGCACGACCCCAAGGTGGCGCTGGAGAGCCTCTACCCGCTGGCCAAGTTCACGGCCGAGCTGGGCCTCAGCCCCGACAAGGCCGCCGAGGTGCTGAGCCAGGGCGCTCACCTGGCGGCCGGGCCCGACGGCCGGACCATCGACCGTTTCTCTCCCACCTAGAGCGCCCCTCGCCAGCCCGCTCTGTCGCTGCTGCGCGGCCCTGGCCCGTACCCCAGGGAGCGCTGGGGGCGGCGCAGGCCAGCCGTGCCGGGGACAACTGCAGCGTCGCCGCGGTGGCGGCTCCACCTCTCGGCGGCCTCACCTGGCCTCACTGCTTCGTGCCTTAGCTCGGGGGTCGGGGGAAAACCCCGGGACGGGGGTGGGACGGGGTAAGGGAAATTTATATTTTTGATATCAGCTTTGACCAAAGGAGACCCCAGGCCCCTCCCCGCCTCTTCCTGTGGTTCGTCGGCCCCCTCCCCCGGCTCCGCGCTGCTCTAAGGCGGGGAGGGGTGTCACTGTCGGGGCGCTCCTAGCCCTACCTCCGGCCCTTGCGACCACACCCATTCTCACTGTGAATCTCCCCGCTGGGGTCGGAGCATCGGGCAGAGTTGGGGAGTGGGGAGGGGACTGAGCCGGCCGGAGGGCCCCCCGCACCCCCACTCCCACCCACCCCGGGACTGATAATGTGAAGTTCCTCATTTTGCACAAGTGGCACTAGCCCCAGGGCCAACCCTTCCTTCCTCAACCACCAAGGGCGGGGAGTTCTGGAGTCAAGAGGGCGAAGAGCCCTGGCCTGCCAGGTCTCCCACTCCCGCGGTGCCCCCTTCCCTTCCCTTCCCTGGGGCCCCGGACCATATTTATTGCATGCGCCCCGGCGGCCCCGCCATCCCGAGCCCAGGTTGGGCTGGGCTGGAACGCGGTCTCTTTAGCTCCCTCCTCTTCGTTTGTATATTTCCTACCTTGTACACAGGCTCTTTCCAGAGCCGCTTCCATTTTCTATACTCGAACCAAACAGCAATAAAGCAGTAACCAAGGACCCCGACCCCGCTGCTCTCTTCTGCCTCTGCACAAGGACCTGGATGGGCTGCGCCCGCTGGGTGGACTGGCCAGAAAGGGCCGCCGTCAATGCAGGTGCAGAGGCTTGGACCTGCCTCCCTCCCCAGTCCCAGAAACAGATCAGCAAGAGGTCAGGTATGTTTCATAACTAAAAATTTATTAAGGAAACAAAACCAGTGCTGCAAACGGGACAGAAAGGAGAGATGGGTCTCCCTCCCAACCACCCAGTCATCGGCCTTCCAGCTGGGAAGAGAATCTTAAAGGAGAGGCCGGGGACCCTGTACTCCAAAGAGCCAGGTCTTCTGAGACGCTAGGGGACTCCTAACCCCAAACTATTGGCCTTGACCCCCCTGCACGGTACCCCATTGCTTCTGGCATAGTCCTAGGCCTCAGGGAAGGCAGAGCTGTGCAGTCAGGCCATGGGCTCTGGGGTATCCCTCACTGGTCCCATTAAGATTTGCCCCTGGCTCCACCTAAAACCCTGTCTTCCCCTAAGTCGTCCTCATCTCTGGCTCTGGGTTGGAGGAACTCATTCCCGGTAAGGAAGCCTCCCCACTGAGGTACCAGCTAAAGGGGCAAGGAAAGGACCCCTGTGTCTGTTCTCGGAAGTGAGGGCAAAGCTAGAAACCAGGTTAGGCGATGTTGCCCCAAGCACTGGAATGCCTCAGGCTGGGCTGTCCAGGCCTGGAAGTTTCTCGCAGCACAGGAGCCGAGGGTGGAAGGCCCTGGGTGGGAGAGCTGTATGTACTAAGTTCCTGCCATGGGTAGTAGAGAGGGAAGGTTCAGAGTGAGAACCCCTATGACGAGGAACCGCAGAGAAGAAATGAAGTGGATCAGGGAGGTGAAAAGGATCAACTAGAAGGGAAAAGAGGATGAGGGGCTATTCTGGAGGGAGGGTAGGCAGGCAGAGAGGGGTGAAGGGGGAGCTGAGGAGAGTCTGAGGACATTTCCTGAAGAGGAAGCTAGACTGAAAGAAAGGCCAGTGAGGAGAGAGGGAGCAGGTGGAGGCCACCCGAGAGCATGGGCCTGAGACCAGATGCCCCTTTCCTCTCGACCCATGACTGTCCAAGGGGAAACAAATGGCAAAGTGTGAGGGACCCAGGCTGATAAAGGCAGGAAGAAGAGCAGCAGGAAGGGTGTGTGGTATGTCTGGGGTGGATGGTAGAAGAGGTGGGGGCCCAGGGCTGCTGTTAGGGACATGGTGTCTAGAAGCCAACTTGGGTCCATGGGCGAGTCCAGGCCTCAGGGAGATGGGGACACATGCCCTGGGCACTTCTTCCTGACATAACCAAAGCCTCTTGAACACATTTCAGGACAGAGGTTCTGAAGATGAAAGGGACCTGTGATTTCACTGCATCTGATGGAAACTCTGAACCCCTGCCCTGTCTCCACTGGAGAAAGTGGCTGCGTCCCCAGGCGAGAAGGCCCTCCCCCAGCCTTGGAATGAGACGGGGGAGGGAGAAAGGCTGAGAGCATGGGCAGCCTATCTGGCTTGCCCAGCTGCTGTCGCTGTAGCCAGCCACCTCCCTGCTAAATTCTGGCAGCCCAGGAGGGTCCCAGCAGCTTCCGCCCGATCCTTGGCAGGGGCTCTGTGAGGAGCAGCTCCCCCACAGCATGGCCACGGCGTGGGTTGGAAGAGGATGGTTTATTGTCTGGGTGGATTGGTGGCTCAGGCACGTGGGCATCTTCTGTGCTACACTGGGCGCCTGGTAGCCTTTCAGGAACGGTTCCACAGGGGTGGGCCCCAGTGTGGCTCCCTCAGCCCACCTGGGCCCACGTGAGGAAGGCTGGGATGTCCCGTACAGGAACATTCCTTGTGAGCGCCTTCACACGCAGGTTCCGGTCATCCGTCAACAGCACCACCTCCCGCAGTAGCCGGATTGGCTCCTCTGTGGGCACGAGAGAGCAGACGGCTGTCACTGAGGACAGGAGGCAGAGGACTGGCTGCTCTTCTCACCCTGGGGAGAATGTGGTCCTGGGGAGGGGGTGCCACGCTAGCTATTTTTTGGCCCTTCTACAAGTCCTTTCCTCTATCCGGGCTCTCAGCCCCGGGGGCCCCTCCCCTACTGGCTTAGAGAGGGCTGCACTGGCCTTTTGCTTTGACTCCTGCCTCCCATACAGGACTCTCTTCTGCCTAGTTCCTGAGAGCAGCGCACCCCTGCCAGCCTCCAAAGACCTGTTTCCCAGGACCCTAAACTGAGGGAACAGAAGCAGGCCCTTGCCCTCTACTCCTTCTTACCACATGGCTGGCCCCCAGATCACAACACTGCTCTCCCCAAACCCCACTTTTGTTTTGTTTTTTAACAAGTCCTCTCCCTCTGAAAGCCAGCAGGTTGACGCTTTAAGCATCCAGTAAAGATGGAACAGAAAATGTATCCAGGGTTTTCCAGATGTGGGGAGAGGGGTTAGCTCAAAGGAGCCCTGAGGAGAGGAGAGGGTAAGGGTCTTTGCAGAATTGTGCCAAGGGCACACCAAGGCTTTGGCCAACTGATCGCCCCTGCTAAATAACAGTAATCCATGTATACAGGCAAAAGTCTCTAAGAGAACAGAAGAGTAAAAAGGAAGAGCAGAGGTACGATGATGATCCCAGCTCTCCGTCTTGTACACAACCCAGGGAAGATCTGTGTATCCTTCCAGGTTTCTTTAGGCACATTTACAAGTACATACACTTGGACGTATAAGCTTTTTTTCCTACATCATCATGATCGTATTAGCCACACTTTCAGAGTATATACTTAAAAGATCTTTCTATAGTGGCACAGATATCTTTCATTCTTTTTAGATGACTTTTTTTTTTTTTTTTTTTAGCATAGTCTCTCCACTACTTCTTTTTCTCTAACTCCCTAATCTTTAACACATTGGAGAGAATTTAAGCCAGGGACGAGCACTCACACAAGTGACATGCCTACCCTGGCATGCCTGCTTGGGTGGCAGGTCTACTCCTCAGTCCCAGGCTGGGCATTTCCTGACGGAGGTCCGGCAGACAGCAAGGCACAGGAAGCGTCCTGCCGTGCTCACTGACTGCGTGGGCTGGCGGGGGTGGGGGTGCAAATATCCATGTCTGACCTGAGCAGTCTCAGGCTTGCCAGCTCCAGGCAGGGAGGCTGAGAACTGGCCTTCAGCCTGGGGAAGAGTTTGGAGGATTTGGGAGGGAGAGGTTTGTGCGACTGGTGGTGGTGAGAGGACAGGAGGAAGGAGAGCGTGAAGGCAGGCAAGGGGCTGTGGTGGGCAGAGGGGGGAGGAAGGTGGCCTTGGGTGAGGGGATACTCAGAGACCACTCAGCTGCCGGGGCCAGGCCCCTCTGCGGATAAGTGTGGCTGGGGTGGTGGTATGCCGGGCTGCGTGGGGCTCCCAGCCGGCTGGCTGCGTCTGTCCCAGCCCCACCATTCCTGCCCTGGGCCTCAGACCAGGAGCGTCCCAGGCCTTAGGTCAGCCAACCAAGGCCCGACGTTGCTGGCAGGGGTCTGCAGGGGTTTCTGTGGATACTTGGAGACATTTTTCACAATAAACATCCTCTGTTTTGACACTGGTAACTTCACTTTGTTAGAAACCAGAGACTGTCATCTTGTCAGGCTCCATCCGCCATAATCCACATGATTTTAAAATTCAACATCGTTTACACATAAACATTTAGTGACGGTTTCTCTGTGAATCTGACAAGTTAATCTGCTAAGAATTCACACTGACAAGTGAGGCTTGATCACACCAGCCATTGCTGATGTAATTCTGATAGAGGCGGTCCCCAGGATGGCAATGGGTTCCTGTTGGCTGTTTGGGGTGAAGTCAGGGGTGGGAGAACTAGTAGGGCCAAAGCCAAAATGCGTCCGTTCTGAGAAAACGTTCTGAGGCTGGGGTGCGGCCCAGCAGTCCTGGAACCACACTTCCCAGCAAGGCCTTCAGCAATCCTGCCTACCTCTCTCTCAGGAGGTACCCCTCTCGGAAGCTCAGGCTTGCCAGCTCCAGGCAGAGAGGCTGAGAACTGGCTTTCAGCCTGGGGAGGAGTTCGGAGGATTCGGGAGGGAGAGGTTTGTGGGGTTGGTGTTGGTGAGAGAAGAGGACAGGAGGAAGGAGAATGTGAAGGCAGGCAAGGAGCTGTGGTGGGCAGAGGGGAGAGGAAGGTGGCCCTGGGTGAGAGGATGCTCAGAGACCACTCAGCTGCTGGGGACAGAACATAAGCTCCTCTGTTGGCTCAGCCAGGTCTCCTTTTATCACTCTAATGCTCCTATCTGGTCCTGAGGGAGATGGCATGCAAACCCGGTGGCAGGACAGGACCTCTCTTGAGCAGCAGCTGTGGGCTCGTAACCAGCCCCTAGTAAAGAGACTCATGCAGGAGTGAGGGGCTGTGTCAGTGTGGAGAGAAGACGCAGGGAGAGTCAACTCCCAGAGCAGCCTGAATGCGAGGGCTAGAAACACCGACAGAAAGGAGACAGCAGCAGAGACGGAAAGGCAACGACAAGAGACCACTTATAGGTAGACAGAAATGAAAGTGAGAACTGCCAGCTCTGCAGATGACACAGAGCTGGCAGGTCCTAGGAATTCCTTCCAAATGAAAAAATGCCAGAATCCTGGGAGCCAGGAGCAGAAAACCTGAGTGACACTGACCTGTGGGGTGACGCATGAAGGCCAGCCAGCTCAGGGTTGAGGGTGAGGTGGTCAAGCGCTTGGGTGAGAACTCCAGAGTGGGCCTTTGGCCCAAAGATGAGATTCTGCTTACCCCAAAAGGTCTTGAAAACCAGGCTGAGGGCTCGGTCCTCAAGCTCTCACCTACCTCCAACTCTAGCCAGCCTTCAAAGTGCTATAACTCGTGACCAAAGAGACCAGAAAGCAAAGCCCACTATACACTGGGGAAGTGCCTCTGCCCCAGGCCTGAAATAGGGTAAACATTCAGTGGTGAACTGAGAAGGTAGGAAGGTGAGCATGGCCAAGAAAGGGAAGTGTGCCCTAGGGACCCCTGGGGGCTGCCCTCAGAGCTGCAGAGGGCTGGGCTTGGGAGACCACGGCCAGAACCAGCTACATGAATCATAAAGACATTCTTGCTGTCAGAGGGAACTCACTGAGGACACCCAAGAAAGGAAATGGATGCACACTGGGTGAAGAACTTCACGGCCCAGGGCTGGGCTTCCTGGGCTAGGCTCATCTCTAGTTGGCCCAGGGTGCCCCTGGCATTCCCTGGGGCTTGGGGGAGCCAGGACAGGGAGGTTGGGCCTCAGGCGTGCATCAGCCCTGAGCACTGATGCCTTAGACTTCCCAGGCCAGAGTCAGTGGAGCCCTTCTCAGGGGCTGAGGATGGGCAGGACGAGGCAGGGCAGGGGGATGGGAGATCCCGAAGCAGAGGGGCAAAGCTGTACCTTTGCTGGCAGGCATGAAGTCCTTAGCCTTGTCCTTGCAGTAGTGGAGGCAGCAGGACAGGATGAGATCATCGTTGTTACCCTGGAGGAAGACATGTGTGAGAAGCATCACTGGGCAGAAGGGGGCGCCATGCGGAGGAGGAGGAGGGATCCTCTGCCTCTGGGGCCCTGGGCAGGGCCACCTCCGAGATCCCTCCCGTGCATGCCCTGGCCCTGTCTGGCCTGGTCTGTGCTAAGAGTGATTTCGGGGAGAAGGCGCTCCCCCACCTGGGCCTCCATGGTGGCTGGCCCTCAGCTGCCCGGGCTGGTGGGTCTCCTCCAGCCCTTCCTTCCTGGAGACCTTGTTCTGAAAGCTGGCTGTGGGCTTTCCCTTCCGGCCGAGGGGTCTCACCAGCTGGCCAGTGATGTCCTCACTCCGGAAGGCGATGGATTCAAGTTCATTGCCACGGCTGGTCAGGGCTCGCAGGCAAGAGTCCCGACTCTCGAATCGCTGCTCGAGGAACTCGATGGACTTGCGGGCCTTTTCTTGTACCACACGGGCATAGCCCCCAGCCCGGTGGTCTGTCTCCTGCCCCTTGGCCAGGCCGTCCAGCTCATTGATCACTGATGAGACAGAGCCCCACAAGACATCAGCCTCAGCAATCAGCTTTCATCCTAGGCCTCGGTCCGTTCACTTTCCCAGCCAGCACCTTCCCAGACCAGAATCCATCCTTCCCCCGCAGGAGTCTTCCAATGAAACTAGGGCCAGAGGGGAGCTTGTGGGGGCAACAAGTGTCTGAAACTTCCACAGGGCTCTTCCCCCTTTCTGTCTCTTCTCCTGGGCCCTGCCCTCCTCTTGGGAGGAACTTAAAGGAATCTCCTGGAGCTGCTGTATTTAGAGGAAGAAATCTGGTTCCTTTATTACACTCCTTGATTATAAGACGGACGTGGAAGGGTCCCTTAGGAGAGGCCAGGGTATGCAGCGGCTCAAGGGAAAGGGAGGAGTCCTTCCTCAACTTCTTGGGCCCCCACACACAGCAGTCCAGGAGGGGTAAAGTTCTACCCCCAACCCCACTGGCGGAGTGCAGGGAGGCCACCGTGGAGGAAGGGGCAGTCACAGCCTCATTTGCAAGGCCCTAGTATGCCTCAAAACCAGAACCTTGGCATATCTACCTTCTCTGATACTGCACATGTGTGTATGTGTGCGTATCCGTGTGTCTGTGTGTGTATGCATGTGTGTGCATGTGTGTATGCGTGTGTGCGCGTATCTGTGTGTGTATGCATGTGTGTGCATGTCTGTGTGTGTATGCGTGTGTGCGCGTATCTGTGTGTGTGTATGCATGTGTGTGCATGTCTGTGTATGCGTGTGTGTGTGTGTGTGTGTGTGTGTGTGTATGTGCCTGTCTGCCTGCCTATGTGTCTGGGACATGGCTTCATTTTCTGGTGAAGATTCTTTCCAAAATTCCAGCCAAAAGCCTGAGGTCAAGTGGGAAATATGTACTCCTTGGGGGCTCTGGGAGAGTTTGGGGTCTGAGGCCTCTCCTTAGTACAGTGATTCATGGCTCAGGGAGCCGGCGTGAGCACACTGTTCCATGGTGAGCCTGGCACTCACTGTCTGGGTATTCGGAGACACTTTCTGGAAAGGGCCCATGTGGGAACACACACACACACACACAGTGCCCATGCTTTCAGCACCCTGAGGCTGCAGTGTCCACACAACGCATGGCTGAGGTGGGAAGCAGTGGTAGATGGGTGTACGGTACAGCAAACAACATCAAACAGGAAAAACGGGTATTCTCTCCCAAAATCTGCTTTCCTGCTTCCAAACTAAACAGGCTTCAAAGAGGAAGCTTGTTTGTGCTTCTGCACCAGGCGGGGCTTCTCCATGCTGGGGTCAGGTCTATGGAGCACAGAGCAGGTTAAAGAGCACCAGAAACAAGAAGGGAAAGTTGGCGGCTTAACCCTTCGCTGCTCTGGGCACAGGGCGTGAGTCCACCAAGGAAAGCATCAGTAAACAGGACCTCTCCTCTTATAGCCCCTGAGAGAGTCCAGGGACCTGCCCAGCTGAGGCAGGTTCGGAGAGGCTGGCCTGTATGGTGGCTGCACAACCGTCAGTTCCCAGCACCCTTAGGCAGTCTCTTTGTCCTGCATGTATTTGCTGGGTATTCTCATACGTTTGCTCCCTCCCCACCAAATCCGGATTTCCTTACTAAACCCTAAGCTCCTCAGGGCTACAGCTCTGCCATTCACTGGATCTCTCAAGAACAAGGAGACTGAGCCCACAGTAGGGGGTACAATCAGTGCTGGTGACCAAAAACCCTAGTAGCCTGGAATGGTGTCTGAGGCACCTTCCGGCTCTTAGGGGGCTCCTGAGATGTCTGCAGCCTCTTTCAGTTGTACCATTTCCTGACCATCTAGCAAAACACTTTCTTTCCCCTGAAAAACTCCTGGGTAGGAAAGCAGAGAGACATATGACCCAGCAAGGCACCCCGCCCCAGGACCCAGTGAGGGAAAAGGGAAAGCCTGGGACAACATGATCGTTCTGCTGCCCTGCCTTGGTGACAGAAACCGCTCTACTATTGAAGAGCAGAAAGCCTTCCCTTAGGTCTAAGGGCCTGGATTTAAGAGGTTCTGGCCAGGCCACATGGGGAGGGGAAGGAAGACGGGGAGGGTGGAGGCAGGGAGGAGGGCTGCTTCAGTGCCAACATTCTCAGGTGGTGCTAACGTGTTTCCCACAACCCCCCAGGGTTCTGTAGCCTCTGCAGGGGCGGATGTTTCCTGCCCTTTGTTTCCACCCCCATCTGGCACTAAGACACTTGGGACTGGGAGGGAAGGCCCAATGGAACATCTTGGCATGGATGTCAAAGGTGGCTTGGCAGGCAGACGGCCAGTCTGGTGGCTTTTCCAGAAGACAAGGCTCTCAAACTTGCTCTAAGTAGCTGCTGAGAAGGAGACGTGTAAATGCCTGGGCCTCCCAATAATCTCCTAGACCCTCTCCCTCCACAGAGGCCATCAGCTAGATACGAGCCCAGAGCCCCGAGCCCAGAGCCCACCCTGACGCTGACCCACCACAGAGCTCCAAGAACTAAGGGTACCCAGACGGTCCCGTGGAGACGGCCCAGCTGGGCCTCTCTGGCTAGAGGGTGGGAAGGCAAGCTAGCTGGGTCCTGAGATGCTGACCCTGCACCAGCACCAAGGCCCAGACAGTGGAAGGGCCCAAGTGGTAGGAATCCACAGGCATCAGCCAAGGGTTTGCTCGGGAGGGTTCCTGCTGGCCTAGCCTTAGGGTGACACTGGCCAGAAGAATGCTACCTCGAACCAACAGAATGATCATGAAAAGCTACAAGACAATCAGACCAAAGGCATCCAACCACTTCAAAATCCTGCCGGCCTCCCCGCCAGACCACCCAGCAGCGCCGGTTATCTGCCAGGGCTGAGTGTTTACCAATAACGGGAACCAGCTTTGCTGTTTTACTGCGAGCTTTATAAGGATAAAAACAAGGGCTGGGCTCATGCAGCCTCTGGTTGCTGGGACACAGGAGTCCATTTGCTCAAGCAGTTTAAGCCATGGATCAGCCATGATAATTTGAACTGCTTTGATTATTAAACAATTTTCTTTGCCCCACGCATTCCCTACTCCCCTGCAAATCCCGTCTTACACACGCACAGCAGGGCTCTGCCTGCCCGGCCCCCAGGCCGTGGGGCGTGTGTGGAGGGGGCTGCTGTGCAC
Source organism: Chlorocebus sabaeus (assembly GCF_047675955.1). Taxonomy (NCBI): domain Eukaryota; kingdom Metazoa; phylum Chordata; class Mammalia; order Primates; family Cercopithecidae; genus Chlorocebus; species Chlorocebus sabaeus. The sequence continues at coordinate 2,022,076 of NC_132919.1, forward strand.
GTGCAAGGCTGCTCTGCCCTTCCCGCCTGACTCACCGATCAGGGGCACCACCAGGATGTACTTCCTGCTCTCCAGCAGCCGCGCCAGACTGGCCAGGTGGTCAATGAAGCCATTGGTGTCTGGTACAAGGAACAAAGGTCTGATTTCGAGCTCCATCTGCCTCATCTGACTGTGGTCCTCCAGGACAGCCTACGGGGACACAGAGTGGTGAATGAGCCAGGCAGTGAGCAGGCAAGCAGGTGGGTGAGCCAGGGCCCTGATACTACGGTGTGTCAGCATCCTGCCCCTAGGAGCCTCTTCCCCTCCAGAGTAATAACCAGCCCCAGTCAGGCCTGAGGGACAGGCCTAAGGGCTGAGCACAGCACTGCAATAAAAACAGAGATCAAGTGGCCCCAGGAATGGCATGGTAAAACCCTGCCTAGGGCTGAGAAAGGATCCTGAGGATATTCAAAATAACAGGTCTCTCAAAGTAAGACTGGGACTAAAATTCAACAAGGGAGAATTAGGTTCCTTAGATATGACAGTGGTTTCATATATATTATCTAGAAAGCCTACAGAGGGGGTACTTTTCAATCTAGACATGAATATGCAAACAGAATCTGTTATTTTGATTTACTCCACTGTGCAGCTAAAACAAAACAAAACAAAACAAAACAAAATATAGCCTGGGCAACATGCTAAAACTCTGTCTCTACAAAAAAAAATTAGCTGGGTGTGGTGGCACACGCCTGTGGTCCCAGCTATTTGGGAGGCTGACATGGGAGGACTGCTTGAGCCCTGGAGGCAGAGGCTGCAGTAAGCTGAGATCGCACAACTGCACTCTACCCTGGGTGACAGCGAGACCCTGTCTCAAAACACAAAAACAACAACAACAAACAACGAACAATGAAGTTTAAACTCAAAGGCTATACAAAAAAGTGATACTGACAGCTAATAATACGAAATTCTCCTGCAGCAGCAGCCGAAGACCATGCAATGTGATGAATTAAGACCCAACTCATGTGTCTGCAAACAGCAACACCCAGGCTGATCACAATGGCCCACCACCTTGCCCTTGTCCAGTGTGGTTTCCTAAACACTGGTCTTTTCTGTTCCACTTCTGCTCCTTTGCCACGAATCTGTACAAGCTACACTACTACTGGCTCAACGTTTTTCTTTAAACTGACTTTGTCACTTTTTTTGCTTAGCCTCTTCTTCAGCAACCATACCATGGTACTAAGCAACGGACAGCCTAGTCATGTGCTTCCTAGCGCAAGCTAAACTACCGAACAAAAAGCAGATGAAAGAAGAAAAGCAGGAGTCTCCTTGGCCCCACTGACCCACCGCCTCCTCTAGCACCTCTCACCAAGCACGTGGTCCAGCGCTTCCCTTCCCTGTGGACTTTCACATTTCCCAGGAAGTTCCCGAGAGATGCACATTTGCGAAAGTCCGACTTTCTTCTCTTGACAGCCTTACACGTGTGGTAGCGGCCCTTCGAGACAGGCTCTGGGTGTCTGTCACTACAAAACATGGCCACTACTGTACTGCTTCCTCTTCTGAGGACCACGGCCAAGACTCGAACTGATCTGCTGGCATCTGCCCAGACAGCATGCTCCCTGAGCAGGGAGGTAGAGGGCACCCACACAAACCTGGCAAGGCCAGGAGGGCAGGTCCCAGCCCTGTCACACCCTCTTATGGCCTTCTGCCACCGAGCAACTTGCAGAGACCCAGATGCAGGCACAGGGCAGGGGAAGTGGACGTGCGTGCCAACTGAGATGGGGCCCACAGTGCTGGGTCCTGGCCACCAACAGTCAGTGAGGAGGCTGCTCAGGTTTCACTGGCAATGACAGTAAAACTGAAAGGGCATGCCTTCAAATGATGGGGGTGGCTTCTCTGTGACCTGCCAGGGACCTCTCCCTATGAGTAAGTTGTTGTTGCCACTGCTACCACAGCTGGTGAAGGCACAGGCCACAGGACGCTGGCAGGCATGAGAAATGCAGCTCAGGGGCCCGCTCTGCTGAAGTCTTCCTACTGGTCTCACCTCATGAGGGCAAGGTGCCACTACTGCGGGCTACCTTCCCATGGCAGGCGGGGTCACTGACCCTCTGCATAGGGCTGCCACCTACAGGGTGACATGCATTCCAACAAACCTGACTTGGGCATTTTGTAAGAACAGGAAATGGTCCCCACTCAGGTTCAGTAAACCCCTCTCTGCCCTTTCTCCTCTTGCGGAGGAGCATCAGCACTGCCGTTCCTCATTTCCCAGGCCATGCGCTCTCCGTCCAGCTCTTCTGCTGCCAGGCATGCTTTCCTGGTACCGTGGCTCTCAAATCTGTCTTTCTGGGTGAGCAGGGACAGAATAAGCATGGCTCAGGGAGACTCAGGAGCAGTGGCAGGTGGAGTGACAGGGGCGGGGGGTCCAGCTCTGCACTGCACCTCTGCCCCGCAAGTCTACTCCCATCTCAGTTCTCCTGCCTTGGGAAACGACTGTCCAGCCTGGTCTGACTATCAAGGAAGTGGAACCGGCTGCCATTTTTTTTTTTTTTACCCTATGTGAACAGTCAGCTCCTAAGCCCTGGTACCATTCTACCTCTGTTGCTGGCAATTAGGCAGGAGGGCCTTGAAGCCAAGTGGTCGAGGGAGGCTGGGGACAAACTGAGCCTACCTGTGTGTTCTGATGGCAGGACAGGAGAAAAATCTAGAAGCAAGGTCCAGAGACACTCTAACTTCCCCGGGTTCTTAGCTCTGGCTTGCAGCTAGAAAGGTGAATAGGCCGCAGCCTTTCGGAGAGGGCAGCCCTGCCACTTTCCTGGGGGTGGAGTGGGGGCCAAGCCCCGTGAGGGTGGTCCGAGCTGTACTGCCATCATCCGGTCCCAGGGACGCCTGCAGACAACTTCCCTTAACCTGGCTCTGCCCAGTGAGTCACCAAACAACTGCTTCCTGTTCCCCGCATGCCCTCACGGAGTCTCAGGAGATGAGATGAAGCTGCTCCCTCTTCTCCTGGGGTACCGGTGGGCCTCTGGGGGGGGGTCTCACCTGGGTCACAAGACTGGCTCAGTCCCCTTAAAAAGAGCAGCAGGCCGACGAGGGCTTCGGAGTCCACAGGCACCCTTCTACGGGTGTCTGCATTTCCGGCCCTTTCTGAGTGGCGCTGTGTGTGTGTGTGTGTGTGTGTGTTTAGCATCTGCCCTCCCAACTTTTCCAGATTTTACCCGTCAGATTCCTGGCAGCTGTGCACGGCGCCTGTGCCGGCCGTCACGTCCCACTCCGATCTCTGGGTCGCACGGTAAGAAGAGGACACAGGATGCGCAGGGAGTGAAAAAGTGATGTTGGTGGGGAGACTGCCAAGTCCCCACTCGCAGCCATGGGACACTTGGGGAGCAAGGGAAGCATGCCGCTGTGGAGTTCAGAGGCCGGTAGTGAGGTTTATTTTTGTTTGTATGAGTAAAAAGCTGCAGAAGCCTCTGGTGGGGGTGAGGGGGATGCAATCGGAATGCTGTGGTTCAGACAGACTGGCCCTGGCATGGAGTCAAGTGTGCTGACCCGGAAGGAGAGTTCCACAGGAACCTTCTAGCGGCAGCTAAGGTTGGGCCACAGTGATCCCTGGATAGTGCACTTGGAACTCAAGCAACGTATGGACACTCTCAATCAGACTGGTGGCAATAAGGACTTGAGTTGGCATAAAATGTGTGAGAGAAAAATAATTCTGTTTCTGGAAGGTGCTAAGTAACCAATTTTCTCTGAGGTATGGGAGTTTCCTGGAGCAAGCTGGCAGAGAACTGGGAAACAAGATACACAATAATACCTAAGGAGGAAGCTAACAGGCTTGGGTCTCCAGCAAAAACTCTTGCAGGTTAAGTTCCTTCTCTACAGTGGAGATGATCTTATGATGCTTACTGTTGCAAGCTGAGACACTGAGCATTACAAACAGCAATTCAATGAGCTGACACAAGAGGTGTGGCACTTGGAGAACCTGGACCATGAAGCAGAGCAAGACCAGGAGAGGGCCTTCTGAGGTTTTCCTTCTGCTTAGGGGCTCCCATAGGGACCGTGGCTGCTTCCTTCCCTCTACAGGGTGAAAAATCATTCATCCCTGAGCCTCTCTGGCCAGAGCAACGTCTTCAACAGAAATTAGAAGGTTTGTAACACAGGAAATTTCCACATTCACCTTATATATAAAAGTACCTAGCAAAGTGCCCGACACATATTAGTAACTCAACAAATGCCAGCTTCTTTTCTTCCTTCCCAACTCTGTTTTTCATCTTCTACATATCCAGAGGATAAATATCTGGGGGAAACCACCAGGAAATAGAATGGGGAATGAGGAGGGGTGGAGTAAAGGACTACTGATGTTTTTTTTTTTTTGAGATAGAGTCTTGCTCTGATGCCCAGGCTGGAGTGCAATGGCACGATCTCTGCTCACTGCAATCTCTGCCTCCCGGGTTCAAGCAATTCTCCTGCCTCAGCCTCCCGAGTAGCTGGGATAACAGGCGTGAGCCAACACACCCAGCTAATTTTTATATTTTTGGTAGAGATGGGTTTTCACCATGTTGGCCACACTGGTCTCAAACTCCTGACCTCAAGTGATCTGCTGCCTCAGTCCCCCAAAGTACTGGGATTACAAGCGTGAGTCACTGGGCCCAGCATTTTTTTTTTTTTTTTTAAAGAGACATGAGTCTCAAGCCAGGCACGGTGGCTCATGCCTATAATCCCAGCACTTTGGGAGGCCGAGGCAGGTGGATCACGAGGTCAGGAGTTCGAGACCAGCTTGGCCAACATGGTGAAACCCCGTCTCTACTAAAAATAAAAAAATTAGCTGGATGTGGTGGCTCATGCCTGTAATCTCGGCCACTCGGGAGGCTGAGGCAGGAGAAATGCTTGAACCCAGGCAGCAGAGGTTGCAGTGAGCCGACATGGTACCCCTGCACTCCAGCCTGGGCAACAAAGCAAGACTCCGTCTCAAACAAAAAAAAAAAAAGAGAGACAGAGTCTCATCCAAGCCTGACCAACATGGTGAGACCCCATCTCTACTAAAAATATAAAAATTAGCCGGGCATGGTGGCGCATGCCTGTAATCCCAGCACTTTGGGAGGCAGAGGTGGGCAGACTGCTTGAGGTCAGGAGTTTGAGACCAGCATGGACAATATAGCGAAACTCCATCTCTACTAAAACTACAAAAATCAGCCGGGGATGGTGGCACATGCCTGTAATCCCAGCTACTCAGGAGGCTGAGGCAGGAGAATTGCTTGAACCTGGGAGGCAGAGGTTATAGTGAGCTGAGACCATGCCACTGCACTCTAGCCTGGGCGACAAGAGTGAAACTCCATCTCAAAAAAAAAAAAAAAAGAGAGAGTCTGACTCTGTCACCCAGGCTGGAGTGCAGTGGTGTGATCACAGGTCACTGCAGCCTCAAACTCCCAGGTTCAAGTGATCCTCCCGCCTCGGCCTCCCGAGTACCTGGGACTACAGGTATGTGCCACCACGCCCGGCTACTGATTTCTATTAAAAGATGTATTGTATATATGTATCTTCACTATGTGGATGTAAATAAAAAATCGGAAATAAAATAAAAATAGGAACAGTGAGTGAGATAAGAACTGGCTGACGGTTCATCTTGGGCCAGCAGAAGCCAAAGGGGGCAGACATTGAGTGTGCTAGAGAAGGCGGGCAGAGCCACCAGCAGCATCCCAAGGGAGCAGGAGGAAGAGCATCTTCATTTGGGGTACACTGCTAATGAAAAAAAGTACTGCGTAGAACAGCTTTTCTGGATGTCCAAACGTACCACAGAACTTAATATATTCTTGCATTCTTTTAAAATATAACTATGGCAATTTGTTTGCTATTTCTTACTGTTTCAGGAAGACTGATCTTATTTTCAAACTAGACTGTAAAGTGCTCAAGGAGAACTGCCTGCTTTTCTGGTGGTTTCCACTGTCATACTTCGCATACCACCTGTTGTATCACAGGACTTCAGGGGACAGTGGGCTCAGTCACTGGGTCTCAGAGCTGAAGGGCACTTAAAGATAATCTGATTGAATTTTAACTAACTTGATCTAAAAAGGCCAAAGAAGCAGGTAGGCCCTTTCCTGATGGAGGAGAGAGGGTGGCAGGGCTAAGCATGGCACCTCTGAGCTTGCTCCGAGCAGGAGCCTGAGGGCGTTTCAAATAGTGGCCTGGCCACTCTGTGGGAAGACAGGCCCCCAGTGGATGGTGCTGGAGCAAGCTGGAGGGCTGGAGCAAGCTGGAGGTCCAGCACTCAGGTTTTGGGGAGGCTGGAGCGGGCCTGGGTGGGAAGGGCGGATGCCCGCTCTACAGGCTGATGTGCTTTCCTGCCTTGACGTGAACGTGCCCCCGGCCTGGTGGTGTGTTGGCTCCCACCCTGTCTCCGACAGCCAGGAGCCAGGGCTGAGTGTCTGCCTTCCGCCAGCTTCCATACAGGTGTGGGGGGCTCTGTGCATACCCCATTGTTCCACAACAGCCCCCCTAGCTGGGTGGCAGTATGAATGGACGGCAGCTAAATTTAGAGTGGAACTCCTGGGGCCACCACAAAGGAGGGACTACATCTTCAGGAGGGCGGGTGGGCGGGAAAGGGACAGGGGAGAGAAGCTATTTTCAGAACACATGTCATTGCTGGCCACAGAGCAAGACTGTGGCCATAATGCCGAGGGAAACAATAGATGTGGCCAGAGGAAGAGCCTGTTATGTTTCAGGTGGGATGTTTGCAACTGCTCAGGAAACCTGACCCCGCCCGACAGCAGCACAAATCACAGCAGAGCCTCTGAGAGGCAGTGAGGAAGCGGGGGATTCACAGGGCCAGCGCCAGCATGAGGTGCCAAGAGGCCACGCCTCATGCCTGGAGGAGCATTTTCAGTGACTGCTTTGCCCTGGGGGTTTGGTCAGGAATGAAACACTTCTGACCAACTTCCCAAGCCATGTACCCTGCCCTGGTCTCTGAACGACTCCAAAGAACGGCAACGGGAATGAACAGAACTCAGGAGAAAAGCAGCAAGGCGGGCAGCACCAACAGGAGCAGCTGTCTCAGGCAACGAGGCAGAGCGTGGGCTGAGCCGGAGAGTGTGGCCTCAAAGCCCTGGGTGGGCGGACTTGGCGCCCCCAGCATCCAGGGGCCTGCCTGGGTGCTGCAGCTCCAGCTGCACAGGCTCTGAGAGCTCCCCACACCCCTTTTCTGACCTCCAGTCGGCCCCACTCACCAGCCTCTGTGCAACGCCGGAAGCAGGGAGGGACAGCCTGCAGAGGCAGGCCAGGCCTCACCTCCCCCATGCTCGCAGAAGAGCTTAGGCCCAGGGGTCTAGGTAAGAGCAGGGAAGTGGGGGTGTGGTTACAGCCCTAGATCTCACTTGGACTTTATAGCTATCCTGGGGGCCAGGAGGATTTTTTTCAACCCCATCTTCATATCCCCTTCCCCAAACATGTGTGGTTCCTGTTTTGCTACATCTGTGAAAGGCGCTGGGAACTGGGGACTTGCCTTACACCTCTCGGTTAACACCCTGGAGACTGATGGAGTTCAGAGCAGTGTAATTTACAGCCCATCCCTCCAATCTTAATTCACTCGATGCTCCTTTCTTCCTTATTGTATTAGTGTGACCCAGGTACCTGCCAACAATAATGGCCTCTCCAGCTAGGAGCCTCTCCCCCACTCCCAGGACAATTTATACCTTTTCCTTGGATTTTCCCCCCTTAAATTAAACAAAAAGAGGAAAAATAAGAAAAGGTTAGCATGGGTTTGGAGCACTGAAGCCCCCATGGTCTGGGCAGGAAGCCAATGGCCTGAGGGCACACATGTGTGTGCTCTCCCAGAAGGGCCTTCACCGGCCCTGTTTTACAGCCACCTCGGCACAGACTCCAGGGTTCACGCATATGGCCAGACAGATGTGTCTGGCTTACGTTCAAGGCTGGAAAATGAAGAATTATGGAAGTGAAGGGCCCCGGGCATTAAAGGGCGGGGGAAGGGAAGGGGGGAATTTTTCCTCTGCTGAGAAATCCTCTTGTGGCTGTGAGGCTGGAGGAAGGAGGCTGACAGGAGGCAGGGCCGCCAGCTTGGTGCATGTGGGGCCTGTTCTTAAAGGGGCCACAGTAACCTCAGCTCCAGCTGGCCCGCAGCAGGCCTTCCATGCTTGGGCCTAAGCAGCCTCCTCAGCAGGAGCTCATCAGGAGAACAGGCAGCCTGGACAGGGCCCGCCAGGGGCACTGGAAGTCAAGTGTTGGAGGAGACCTCCAATCCTGAAGGTGCTGTTGGTCACTGGAGAGGCAAAGCTAAACACGAAGCTCCAGAAGGGGATTGATTCTGGCAGCATGTGTTTCCTCGGCATCCTGGACTTCCGTTTTGTATGGACACTCATTCACACTTCAAATCACTTGTCAAGGACTCCACCACATTGTACCATTGTACTACACTCTGGAATGGGATTAGTTCTGTGTCCCCCAAACAGTAGCATAGTAAATGCTCAGTGCCACTTGCTAAACTGAGCTGGAGACATGCCTCCCGATTCCAAGGAGTTCACAGTACAATGTGGGAAACAAGTCCAGAAATAACTGTAACATGAGACATGATAGCAGGTCCACAAATGAAGTCTGATGAGTGCCACAGGAACACTAAGCAAAGGGAGACGGATCCCTCCTGGGGGAGACCAGGGGTGGCCTCACTGGGGAAATGGAGTTTCATCTGGGGATTGAAGGAGGAATAGAATTTTGACAGGTAACAAGATATATGGAGCAGAAAAAGGGCACTTTGCTTTGAAGGACAGCATGAACAAAAACCCAAGAGTGGAAAAGGGCAAAGCACGTCTAGGGAGTGGAAAGGAAGGTTAGTGTCACTGTCCAGGCAGGAGGGCCTTGGTGTCTGGACAGGCATTTTACACGCACTGTGATTCATTCTGAGGCTTCACGGCAGCTCTAATGTTGGTGCTTTTACCACTTTCACTTTTTAGTGTTTTTAAGAGGTGGGGTTTTGCCATGCTGCAATGGCTATTCACAGGCATGATCACTGCACACTGTAGCCTTGTACTCCCAGGCTCAAGCTATCATCCAGCCTCAGCCTCCTGAGTAGTTTGAACCATAGGCACGTGCCCACTGTGTCCGGCATTACTTTCATTATACAGATGAGGAAACAGGCTCAGAAAAGTTAAATAATCTGCCCAATGTCATATAACTAGTAAGAGTTCATGAGGGATGGGGTAGTGGGAGAAGAGGCTGGAAAACAGACTGGGAACAGACTGAAAAGCCTTAAATGCCAATAATAGGGAATTAGACTTTATTTTACAAGCCAAGCAAAGGCCTGATGATTTCTGAGCAGGGGAGTGGCTCCTTCAGGAAAAGAATGATGGAGGCAGCGCAGTGAACAGAAGCCCAGTGGGCAGACTGTGTGCCACAAACTCCAGGAGGTGCCATTCACAGAAACTAGGGAAATGGCACCTTGTGGGGCTGTGCAACACAGGGGCCTTGATTGCTACCCTCTAAGCAACTACTTGACCTAGAATAGTAGTAGTGGCAATAGAAACAGAGAGGAAAGGAGGGAATAAATGTGTGAATAAACAGTATTTAATATGAAATTAGATACTAGGGATTAAAAGCCAGGGTGGAATTAAAGATGATGCTCTAGTTGCTACTATTATTGTCACTGAATACTTTTTTTTTTTTTTTTTTTTGACAGAGTCTCGCCCAGGGCTAAAGTACAGTGGCTCGATCTTGGCTCACTGCAACCTCCACCTCCCAGGTTCAACCGATTCTCCTGCTTCAGCCTCCTGAGTAGCTGGGAGTACAGGCGCCCGCCACCACGCCCGGCTAATTTTTGTATTTTTAGTGGAGATGGGGCTTCATCATGTTGGCCAGGCTGGTCTTGAACTCCTGACCTCAAGTGATCTGCTGGCCTTGGCCTCCCAAAGTGCTGGGATTACAGGCGCGAGCCACCGCGCCTGGCCACTGAATACATGTCTGCTGAACACTAACTCAGCCTGCTGAGGCTAAGGAGTAAAAGGAAGCATGGAGGGGACCAAAAAAAGAATGGTGGTGAGGAAGCCCAGGAGGGTGGTCTGGTGAACAGAGAGAAGACAAGGGGTCATTCACTGATGCTAAAGTGAAGCTGGAGGAAGGTGGCTTTAGGGCCCAAAGACAAAAGGAGGTCAAATACGACACAGACTGAGTTTTGATAAACATAAGTCATCGGTGATTTTCCCTTTTTTTTAAGATGGAGTCTTGCTCTGTTGCCCAGGCTGGAGTGTGGTGGTGCAATCTTGGCTCACTGCAACTTCCGCCTCCTGGGTTCAAAAGATTCTCCTGCCTCAGTCTCCCAAGTAGTGGGGACTACAGCCACCCGCCACCACACCCGGCTAACTTTTGTATTTTTAGTAGAGATGCGGTTTCACCATGTTGACCAGGCTGGTCTCGAACTCCTCACCTCAAATGATCCACCCACCATGGCCTCCCAAAATGTTGGCATTATAGGCGTAAGCCACCGTGCCTGGCCATGTTGGTGATTTTTGACACAACAGTTTCCGTAACTGCTGGGTTGAGAGTCAAGAAATGAAGGTAGCCGGGCGCGGTGGCTCAAGCCTGTAATCCCAGCACTTTGGGAGGCCGAGATGGGCAGATCACGAGGTCAGGAGATCGAGACCATCCTGGCTAACACGGTGAAACCCCGTCTCTACTAAAAAAATACAAAAAAACTAGCCGGGCGAGGTAGCGGGCGCCTGTAGTCCCAGCTACTCGGGAGGCTGAGGCAGGAGAATGGCGTGAACCCAGGAGGCGGAGCTTGCAGTGAGCCGAGATCCCGCCACTGCACTCCAGCCTGGGCGACAGAGCAAGACTCCGTCTCAAAAAAAAAAAAAAAAAAAAGAAATGAAGGTAGAAACAGAACTTCTTGGAAAACAGAAGGTGAAGAAGAGCAAGAAAAGAAACATGAGGGCACTTTGGGAGGACAAGGTGGGCAGATCATGAAGTCAAGAGATTGAGACCATTCTGGCCAACATGGTGAAACCTGATCTCTACGAAAAATACAAAAAATTAGCTGGGCGTGGTAGTGCACACCTGTAGTCCCAGTTACTCGGGAGGCTGAGGCAGGAGAATCACTTGAACCTAGGAGGCAGGGGTTGCAGTGAGCCGAGATCACGACACTGCACTACAGCCTGGTGACAGTGAAGACTCCATCTCAAAAAAAAAAAAAAAAAAAAAAGAAAGAAAAATAAGAAGCATGAGGATGAAGCTGTTTTGAGGGTCACACATAAGTTTACATGCAGACCCACAGCAGGGCTGGGGAGGCAGCCACACAACAATGGATGATGCTGGTATTACATGGATGATCAGTATTACACACTGATTCCAATGGCAGCAGGGCCCCCGTGGATCTGTCTAAAGAATGATGGAGACTGGGCGCAGTGGCTCATGCCTGTAATCCCAGCACTTTGGGAGGCCAAGGCAGGCAGATCACCTGAGGTCAGGAGTTCGAGACCAGCCTGGCCAACATGGTGAAACCCCGTTTCTACTAAAAACACAAAAATTAGCTGGGCATGGTGGCAGGCGCCTGTAATCCCAGCTACTTGGGAGGCTGAGGCAGGAGAATCGTTTCAACCCGGGAGGCAGAGGTTGCAGTGAGCTGAGATTGCACCACTGCACTCCAGCCTGGGCAACAGGGCAAGACTCCATCTCAAAACAAAACAAAACAAAAGAATGATGGATCTTGGCCAGTGTGATGGCTCATGCCTATAATCCCAGCACTTTGGGAGGCAGAGGCGGGCGGATCACCTGAGGTCAGAAGTTCAAGACTGGCCTGGCAAACACGGCAAAACCCTGTCTCTACTAAAAATACAAAATTAGCTGGGCATGGTGGCAGGCATCTGTAATTCCACCTACTCTGGAGGCTGAGGCAAGAGAATCGCTTGAACCCAGGAGGTGGAGGTTGGAGTGAGCCGAGATCGCACCACTGGACTCCAGCCTGGGCAACAGACGGATCTCGACTGGCATTCATTCCTCTTCCCTGGCCAGGGTGATGAGACAGATATCAGACAAAGGTGGCCCTTTATGGAGCACATACTAAGTGCCATGCACTATGCTAAGTGCTTTACATACACTATCCCATGTAGGCCTCACAGTGACTCTGGGAAACAGGTGCTACTAGCACTTTTTTTTGAGACGGAGTCTCGCTCTGTCGCCCAGGTTGGAGTTCAGGGGCGCGATCTCTGCTCACTGCAACCTCTGCCTCCCGGGTTCAAGCAATTCTCCTGCCTCAGCCTCCTGAGTAGCTGGGATTACAGGCATGCGCCACTACACCCAGCTAATTTTTTGTATTTTTATTAGAGATGGGGTTTCACCATGTTATCCAGGATGGTCTCGATCTCCTGACCTTATGATCCGCCTGCCTTGGCCTCCCAAAGTGCTGGGATTCCAGGGTGAGCCACTGCACCTGGCCAGCACTTTCATTTTACCAATGAGGAAACAGGCTCTGAAAAGCTGAAGAGTTTGCCCCATGTTACAAAGCTACTCAGGCAGCAGGGCCTAGACTGTCACCGGGTCTGCCTGATCATATGCATCAAACCCTGTGTCAAAGGAGAGGGTTGGAAATGGGCGTCCTTAAAGAGGCTGAGTGGGTGGCTTGACGCTTCCCTGTGCACATGGTTCGCCTTTAAACGGGGAGCAGGACTGCATCTTTCCTGTCTGCCCCGAGCCCTAGAGGACGGGAAGTGGGCTTGTGGCACAAGGGAACAGACCTAGGAAGGTCAGGAGGAAACACTTGCTGGGGGTGAAGATGCAGGCCCGTGAGAGGGCTGAGGCGCCAAAGTCCGTCTGTGGAGACTAAGGCGTTTCTCCCTGCGAGGGTGTAGGGAGTATCTTGTCCAGAGGGGTCTTCCATTTTAGTGGGAACCCAGGTAAGCAGACTGCGGCCATGACATCCTCTCCCTGAGAATAGGTGTTCTGAACTGAGAATCCACAGCCTCTCCAGGAATATCTGGATAAGGCTCAGGGAGACTCTGAAACGCTCAAATTGTGTGCAAGATCATGTATGTGTGGTGTCATTTGTAGATTCTCACTGGGGAAGCAGCTTTTCTCAGATGCTCTCAGAAGACCCTACCCCTGCCTTGGAGCCCAGGACAAGGGAGACTTTAGGCATCAAACTTGCTACCAGAATTTAGTGGTAGAGTAAAAAACGGGTAGAGCTAGAGAGAACAATGCAACTCTTCCTTAGCGTCCTGCTCAGCTCTGCTCTCTGCCCACAACCTCTCATGCCCTGGACAGCAACCCCCATCGTGGGAACCATGCTCCCCAGGCTGACTTCACCTGGATCTTTTCCTGGCGACGCTGCTGCTCAGCTATCTTCCTGGCCAGAGCCAGCTTCTTGGCCCGAAGTTCCCTGATGTCATCCTCGCCCCCGCTGCCTTCAGCCTCTGAGTCTTCCTCAAAGTCTTCGATCACCACATCCTCCTCCTTTGGGTGGTGGAGCCGACCAGGAGAAAGAGGAGACAGTTAGCTGAACCCATGGCACTTACTGAACCCGACATTGCCCTTGTGGTCCCTCACCCATGCAGACTGGGCCCATCCCTTGCAAAGGGTCCCCTGGTGTGTGCTTCCCTCTACTCAGGCAAAGGGAGGTAGACAGAAGCTGTCACTCTTCCCCTGGAGCTGCTCTCTTTTATACTCTGGGCCTCTTCCCTCAGAGAGTTACACCATAAGTCACTCACAATCACACATGTACACCTGCGTGCTTGTACTCACACTCTGTGTTCTCCCTCATATATACTCAGTTACACCATAAGTCACTCGCAATCACACATGTACACCTGCGTGCTTGTACTCACACTCTGTGTTCTCCCTCGTACACACTCAGAGAGTTACACAAGTCACTCGCAATCACACATGTACACCTGCATGCTTGTACTCACACTCTGTGTTCTCCCTCACGCACACTCAGAGAGTTACACCATAAGTCACTCGCAACCACACATGTACACCTGCGTGCTTGTACTCACACTCCGTGTTCTCCCTCGTACACACTCAGTTACACCATAAGTCACTCGCAATCACACATGTACACCTGCGTGCTTGTACTCACACTCTGTGTTCTCCCTCGTACACACTGAGAGTTACACCATTAAGTCACTCGCAATCACACATGTACACCTGCGTGCTTGTACTCACACTCTGTGTTCTCCCTCGTACACAGAGAGTTACACCATAAGTCACTCGCAATCACATATGTATACCTGCGTGCTTGTACTCACACTCTGTGTTCTCCCTCGTACACACAAAGTCAAACTTTAGGTCTATTTTCATTCTGAAGTCACCAATGATTCAAGAGGGAAACAACAGAGAAAGTAAAACCACCCAATTTAAATCTAATTCATACTAACGATCTGATAGGAATCAACTCTAGCCAACAGCTGGGAATCAGGCGTGGAAGTTCCCTTGCCCCAGACAGCACCAGGGACAGATGCTGCAGCTCAGCAGACCTTGCCCTGGTTTCTTTTTAAGACTCCGGCCTGGTGGTGTGAGGATTGCTGGACCCTTTTACAGCAACTCACATGACATGACCTTGCTCAGCTGCCCTTCAGGGCCTGGGCAGGGTAGGAGGTGGCTGGCTGGCTTAAGGAGCCTCCTGCCAGGCTGGTGGTGCATTCCCCAGGGATGGCAGCTCCCTACTTGCAGCCTCAGCTCTTAGCAGCCATCACTCCCTGGGTGGTCCCAGGCTCCATTCCTTGCTTTCTTACTTTTGGCCTTGGTCAACAGAGAACATGCAGCTGCCCAAGACAGCTTCCCTTGAGGGACAGGGTCAGCGTGGGTACATGGGGAATAATTTAGTAGAAGGTTCCTGTTTCTAACTGGATTATAATAATGACAATGATGACAACAGGTATCACTTACTCAGTGCTTATTATTGGCCAGGTACTGGGCTAAGCATTTTTCATGTATTAACTCAGTTAATCCTCACAACAGCCTGAGAGATAAGATATGTGCTATCACCATCTCTATCTTATACATGAACAAACTAAGGTTTAGAAGTCAACACCTTGCTCAGGGTCACACAGCAACTAAAGGCAGAGCAGGGATTCAAGCCCAAGTGAATCTGACTCCAAAGTTTATGCTCTTCCCAGTAATACTGAGCCAAGCCATCCTGAACCTAGACCATAAGCTCAGATCCAGCCCTTAGTGGCCCAGCATTGTTAGAGCTGCTGTAGGCCACCCTAGACCTGTTGAGTACAGACTGCTCTCTCCTCTAACTGTCCAGCTTGACTGACAGGGATTACTTAGGTGGGGGGCTGGGTAGATGACAGAGGTATACTTTGTCTTGGGAGCAGAATCTAGGGGTGTTTTGGTAACACCCCGAAGCAACTAAACTGTGTTCTATTCACAAAGAACAATGTCTGAAGAAACATCTTTCCCTACCTCTCCCAATCTGCTGAAGTGATTCAGTTTCGCAGTTTGGGGAGAGATGAGATCTGAGGATGAGGCCAGAACTGTCACTATCCTAAGAGATGTCAGGGGTCTGGGATGTCGTCCACAGTCACCATTCATCTGACACAGGCATGCTACAGCGCCACAGAGCTCACATCCAGAGAGGCCCAGACCATGGAAAGGAGGAAAACTGCGCATTCACTTCCTTGTTCATGGGGTTAACCCAGGCTGCAGTGAGTGGGACAGAATGCCTGCCTAGCCCGTGGGGAAACATTGCCTCTGCCTGCTCTGACTAGGGATATACAAGGTTATCACGGGGCTTGAAGTGAGCTTGACGGAGGTCAAAAGAGGGTCAGAGAGGCTTGTCTGAGGTTCGCTCAGCTCTCACAGTAAACGAGGAAGTGCAAGGTTATGAAATTACACAGACCAGGGTAAGTAGAGTTTCCCAGAGGCCACTAACATGAAGGAGCCCAGGAGACTCGTGGGAAAAGGAAGAAGTGGGCAGCCGGCGTGGGTCACAACCTTTGTCTGGTCAATAAGCCTTAGAATGAGAAAAAAAAAGTCTGGCACTACCAAGATCTGGGACCAGAGAAGTGATCTGTTCCTTGTGAGAGCAGAGAAGGCCTTCTCTGGCTTCGATGCTGTGGCCCTCTCTGGGCCCCACTTGCCTCACTGTATTTGGGACTGCAGGCTCCACTGGCCAGAGGGCATCTTGGGGCAAGCCTGGGACTAACTTGGCTCTGCCTTCAGCCTTCAAGTGCGGGTGAAATAGCTGATGGAGGCACTGCCCACTGGTGCTTCCCCACACAGTGCCCAGGGCTTGGGTGGCACTTGCTCTGCCCTGCCTGAAGCCTGGACACCCTGCCAGCTCAGCAAGCCTGCTGTCCCCTCCCATGCTAACAGCTCATTCTTTCCCATTATTCTCTGCCCAGGTTTCATCTGGAGAGTCTGGAATCCCAGGCTCAGCTTTATCCCTGGAACTACCTCTGTCCTGGAAGCTGAGTTCTATGTCACCAGGGGTGGGGTGGGGCTCTCCAGTTATTCTAATGAAGCCAGTCCAAGACTCTGCTGCTCTCCGTCTCTGATCCAAAGGTGGCTGCTCTATCACTGTTTCAGATCACAAACGACAGCTTCCAGCTGACATCTGGCTTCCTTGGCCTGTTGCTGATTTCATCCCTGTACCCCGCCCTGCTCTACCGGGCGCTTGAGACTGCTGCGGGCCAAATGACTGTGTTGGCCTATGGGTGACCTGGCCCCTGGCTAGAATCACTTCCGTCCCTTCCCTTAGTCCCATGTTCCTTCCCACCTAAGTCTCCTGTCTTTAACACTGTGTGGTAAAAAGAGTCAACCTTCAGGCAAAAGTGAGGTGTGTGTGAACACACACCCAGACAGAATTACCCACACCCAGACACACAGCGGGGCAGCTGGCAGTGATACTAAATGCATACATGCTCCAACAACATCACACTCACATCCACTCAGAACCCACAGACAGCAGGGAAGCTGGCAGCAGTGTTTACTCAAACTGACACACAAACCCACATCAACAATCACCCCCAGAAAGATACATATATGCAATAGCAATATATAGGGCAGGGCAACTGCCAGTGGAGTTTTGCAGGGGCGGGTACACAGGCTCATGCATGTGCGCGCGCACACACACACACACAGACACACACAACGAGTCTGGAGTGAAGCAAGGGCTACAGGAACAACCAAGGGCAAACAAACAAGAGGAGAATTCCTTAATCACATCAGGATGTGCAGGAGGGAGGGAGGGAACAAGGGAGGGAGGGCAGGCCGGGGGAGGGGTGATTTTCCACACAGGGCCAGCAATGTCAGCTCTTCCTGTACGTGTGCTGCAGGCTGGAGTTCAGGCCTGTGCTGCACTGGGCTCCACACATCTATAAACTTGATCCTGACCCCTCCTCTCTCTCCCTTTCCTAAGCCTCGAGAGCTGCACATTATTCAACTCCTTCTTTCTTTCTTTTCCTCCCTTCTCAATGCAGCATTAAAAGAAGCATCTGGAACTCGTAGCGGAGTGGGATGGAGGCACTGGGGTGGACTGGCCGGAAGGGGCACCAGGAGAGCACACTCTCAAGAAGGTGGCTGGTCATATTAACACAGACACTGCTCTCTGTGCTCATAAATAAGCAGGAGTAGAAGCCGAAGCCACGGGTAGAATGGGGAGGGGGCCTTCCCTCTGCCACAGCGGGCTCTTCCTGCATAGTACCTCATCTTCCAGTCGTGTTCCCTCTTGGCTTCCCATTTCCTTTCCCATGGTGTCTGGGACGGGTGCCACTGACACATACTTTCCACCCTTGAATGCCAGCAGAGGCTCTTCTTGTCCACAAAGGGCTTCCAGAAAATACTTCAGCACTGTGACCCTTTTGCAGTCAGCTGCAATAACCTACAGGGTGAGAGGGAGAGAAGAAAAACAGTGTTTTCTGAAAGAGAAGATGGAGACGAGATGTTGCTTGCGGGCTGAGGGGCACAGGGGAATTGTGTCAAAGCTACCAGGCAAGGGGGTCAGAATGAATGACAGGGTGTGGAGGGCACCAGGGCATGTCAGGTGGTAAGTGAGGGCCCAAGGCAGGTCGAGGACCAAGACTGTCTGAGGGAAGGAAGGTCCCACAGTCTCTCCTTAGGTTATCTCTGGGGCCGCAGACAACCCCAGGGACCAGTGACAGGTGCCTTACATTTATTTGACCAAAGTCCTGATACAAAACAGAATACATGACATTCTTCTAAGTCTGGTCTAGAATCAGCAGAGGGAAGAGTGGAGTACTTTCACAGCATAGAGCTTTCTGGGGCCCCTCGCTGCCACTCTCCACGCCTCTCCCAGCACCCCTGCTCCAGACTCCCAAAAGGAGAATTTTCAGCCCAAGTGCAAAATGAATGCTAAGGGCTTTCTTGGCTGTTTCATTTCAACCAGATCATTTTGGACTTCCCCTGACAGGTTCCTGCCCTATCTAAGAGCTCCTCATGCTCGAGAGACTGGAGTCAGGCAGGAAATTGTCAGGAGAGACAGGTGGAGATGTTTCACCAAAGCTCTGCTCTTTCTGACGTTTACGCCAAGCTGCTCCCACGTGGCCATGTGAGCACACAAGTCAGTGCTGTCAGAGAAGCCTGGGCTGATTTAGCTGAGATGAAACTCAGTATCTTGAGCAACAGTCAAATGTGTAAGTGTCTCAGATGAAGGGTCCACCGTCCCCCAGTCTGGCCCCTTCTGGAGGCACCACACACGCACGCCCTCTCCTGCACACCCGTCTGCTTGGCTTGCACTCTCCTCCATGCTTGCCCCTTTGTGCCCTTCTCTTCATCTCTAGCCTCCAGCATCCTCTTCTCCCTGTTGGCTGAGTGCTCAGCAAGGGAGAGGGGCCCTGCTGGATCTGGAGCTTGAAAGCTGAAGGCCATTCCACATGGGAACCACCCATCAGTGGCCAGATGTGCCACACGGGACGGCCCCTTCATCCTCATTGACTAGCCCCGGCCTCTCTTTTAATGCATCCTCATTTCTTAATGTGAAAGGAACTTCACATTAAGAAGTCCCTTCTGGCCGGGCGCAGTGGCTCAAGCCTGTAATCCCAGCACTTTGGGAGGCCGAGACGGGCGGATCACGAGGTCAGGAGATCAAGACCATCCTGGCTAACACGGTGAAACCCCGTCTCTACTAAAAAATACAAAAAACTAGCCGGGCGAGGTGGCGGGCGCCTGTAGTCCCAGCTACTCAGGAGGCTGAGGCAGGAGAATGGCGTGAACTCGGGAGCCAGAGCTTGCAGTGAGCTGAGATCCGGCCACTGCACTCCAGCCTGGGCGACAGAGCGAGACTCTGTCTCAAAAAAAAAAAAAAAAAAAAAAAAAAAAAAAAAAAAAAAGAAGTCCCTTCTATCTGCAGCACACAGGGAGGTACTAATCTGGAGACAACTGATCATCATTTTACAGGTGCAGGTGTTCTCTTTCTCATGTGGACAGCAACCCATCTGGTGGCAAAGCCGCCTAAATCTCATCGTTTTTGTACGTCACTGGCAAGAATTGTAAGGACAAGCTGTGCACACAGTAGACTCACAGTAAAGACAGACAGCACAGGGAAGCTCAGCTGGGTACCACAGACAGCAGATGAAGCAGGCATGACCCATGTTCTCTAAGACAGTGGAAATAAATGAGCACCGCTCTGCAGGCTGGCTGCCCAGGCAAGTGCGGCACACGCCAGCCAACTGTGACACACGCCAGTCAACTGTGTGCTCCATGGCTGCATCCTCTGCCACCTTCACCAAAAGCCAACCCCGCTTTCCTACCCCATCTAGGGGTGTTCTCTGCTTTCTCTCACCATTGGCCCTGTTACCATTATAGGCTGGAATCTCAAGCTAAGTACTTTGACCACCTTCACCTGAGAGGTTGACATAAAAGGTTCTCGGCCTCCCAGAAGGGCATAGAAAAAGTTCGGCCCCTTGAGCTTGGGGTGCCTGGTCCTGGGCTTACCTCCGTGGAGGAGAAGGAAAGCTTGTTTTGGCCCAGGGCAGGTAACCATGGGTTCATTGCGTGTGTTCAAACATGTGATGAGGAAGGCTAGAAATACAGAAGCAGGGGCTAAAAGGCATTAAAGAACAGAGCCGAAATGAGTAATAGCCTGGCAGGCAGCACGCACAGTGGCTCCCTGCATCTCCAGCCTCTCACTTGCATAGGAAACTTCTGCATTTCCACAAGACTGCCAGTTTCCTCTCTGTGGTCTAATTTTAACCACCTTGTCGTTACAGTGTGTGTCAGCCACCTGACCCCACTACGACCTCTGACCTTATGCCCCAGCTACTGCTTGCACTATGGAGAATTATGTAACGGGTCCAGGACTTTCCTTTTTGGTGTGAGGCTGCTGCCACTGAATGGAGCGGAGAGGGGAGCTAAGGGGTGAGAAGAGGACAGAGGAAAAGCTTACAATGGTCCTTGGCCTCACCTGGACGATGAGAGGTACAATGGCACCCCTGCTAACTGCGCAGAGGAAACCTGCCCAGGACAGGAGTGTGCCACAGGGGCATGCACAGACAGGCGGGCAGGAGCGCTGCTGCCGCTGGAGCATGGGCTACGTGGTACGCTGAGTGGCTAAGAAAGCGTGGTTCCCGGCCGAGAGGGAGAAAAGCCACATGTGTGGACGTGGGACTCCTGGAGATGGGGATTTCCAGGGCACAGCAGGACCCAGGGATGTGGACATCCTGAGGCCGCCTGCAGCACATCCTTACAGGGTCAGTGGGAATTGTCTATTCCACGGACACACAAGCAACGAGGAGTAGCCCTCTCCTGGTTTTCACTTCCACCCATTCAGAAGGAAGTTGGTTTCCTTGGGGACTGTGTCTGCCATAGCCATTAGTTCCTCCTCTAGGACAAGGACACTTCTGGCTGATATGCAAAAGGCTGTGATCCACTGGGGTCTCTGACCTCGTGTTAACAGGCCTGAAAAGGATTCTACCTGCTTGGAGAGAGCAAGGTTGTCTGTCTTAGAAAAGTGTCCTCTGTCCTTTGCAATCCAAGCAGCAGGGAGGATGGTCAAAGCTGTGTCAAGTGTACTGTGGGAGTGAGAAGGGCGAAGTTTGAGCTCTTTAGGAGATGGAGAAACTGAGAGGCAGAACGTCCAGGGCTTGCCCAGAGGCACAGAGAAACCTGTCTGTAGCTCACTGGCCTGTCTGCCTAACGTGGGGGACAGGCCCACTGGGAAGAGGACCACAGCTCTCCTGACGCTGCGGTTCTGTAGGAGACTTACAGGAATATTCTCCTAGACAAAGCCTCCAGCACTTGAGTCAGGGGAAGAACAACACAGAACAGTTTAAACATGGTTAATAAGAGACTTCACAATGGAAGAAGCCTTTCAAATCACCGCCTAGGCCGATTCCAAGATGAGCTTTGCTTGGTCTAGGAGGACTTCCTGGTAAGACAGGGGTTAAAGCTGGACTCCCTGCTTGGAGAGGAAGGACTCCAGATGAAGTCTGTGACATCATCCCACAGTAACTCTGCTCGTGAGCACATTTTTCCACTCTGTATCAATGAAAAACAGAGAATGTAAGTGGCATGTGTATCGCAGCTCTGGGGGCAAACTCTGGATTCTCCAGAGGAGAAAGAGCTGGGTGGGAGAGGCTCCCTTCCTGGGCTACATTAACACGTGGGGCTGGACTGGGGCTAGCGGCGACTAAAAGGGCTGCCAGCCAGGGAACACCCTGGGGAGGCCACGGACCTCTGCGGTGTACCTTCTCAGTCACAGTCCTGGCCTCTCTGGAGGGAGATTCACTGTGTAGGCGACTGTCAAGAATTCCCAAGTTAATTGACAAAATATCAGACACAAATCATTTCAATCAGCTTGGGAAAGAAAACTGGGGCTTTAGGTCAGGGAAGAGCTGAAAGAAAGCCCCTTTCCCTTCCCCTGAAGACTGCCGGAGGCAGCTTACCACGGCAGCAGGAACTGAAACCTTTAGCTTCAGGGCTCCAGTTATCACTCTAATCAAGTCCACACGCAAAGCACCAAGCAGAAAGGAAAACTGAAAGTGAGATGTGGAGAGGTGCACAGGAGGCTGTCTTCTCCTAGGCTCAGTTCCTTAGAGAGAGAGAATGTAAGCATGGGCTAAGTAGAGGCTGGAGCTAAGGGGAGCGAGGAACAAAGGAGAAAACCTCTAGGTCAAGAGAGAAGACCGGGTTACTGTTCTGGGGTATTTAAGGTGGAAAGGTGGAGAAGTAAAGAAAAACGGCATTTCTTGGCTGGGCACAGTAGCTCACGAATGTAATCTCTGGGAGGCCAAAGTGGGCAGATCACCTGAAGTCAGGAGTTCAAGACCAGTGTGGCCAACATGGTGAAACCCCATCTCTACTAAAAACACAAAAATTAGCCAGGTGTGGTAGCACGCGCCTGTAGTCCCAGCTACTAGGGAGGCTGAGGCAGGAGAATCACTTGAATCTGGGAGGTGGAGGTTGCAGTGAGCCGAGATTGTACCACTGCACTCCAGCCTGGGCAACAAAGCGAGGCTATGTCTCCAAAAAAAAAAAAAAAAAAAAGAAAGAAATAAAAAAGAAAGAAAAATGGTGTTCTCTGAAAACTGGTGACTCTTCACAGCTACTCAGCAGGGAACAAGCACAGTGTGGACAGAGATGCCTGGGGTGGGGGAGCGGGTTGGGGAGAGAAAACGAGCTATATGTTCTTTAGGTGAGACAGAGAATGGGAATTAAGCACCAGGTATCACATACTGATGAGCAAGGAGCTGCAAGACTTAACGCCACAGGGAAGGGAGAAAACCTCCAAATCCAGCCAGGGAATATGAGGAAGGCCTGGAGAGCCAGGACCCTGCATGCAAGCTCTAGGAAGTGAGGGACTCGCTCTGTCGTTACCTGGTCCCCGTTTTCTCCAAACAGCCCTCTTGGAAGGCACAACCATGGTTACTAGTCATTCTGCAAAATTTCTTTTTCTGAATTTTTGGTTTGGAGAAATCGGAGTTTAAACTTGTACTATAAGCCAGTTCTTTTTTCTAGTCTTAACAGTCCAGCTTGCTACTGCTCCTCTGGTTAAACAGAACAATCACATGGGTTTCCCCTGACAAACTCAAGTTTACAGGTTGTTTTTCTTGTTTCTCTAAATGGAGCCAATTATTCTCACATTTGTTGAAACCTTCAATCAAACTTTATAGCTTGTTAATTTTACAGAATGTCCTTAGAGCAAATAAGATGCAGACAGGAACGTGAAGTCTTGCTGACATTATTAAGAAACCTTAAAATAGCCTACAAATCCAACACCAAGGCTGGTAAAATACAGGCTGCTTGGCTGGCTTCTGAGGTCAATTAGCAATGGGTTAATTATCATCTTTAATGAGCCAAACCTCCAGGATTGGCCACAAGAAATTTAACTCCGACTAATGTGTTTTCACAAACGGGGAACCTCTAGTTACGCACTACTCACCCTCAGAGGAAACTGAAGGGTGGGAAGCAGCCAAGGGTGGGCCAGCCTAGGAAGGGGTCTGCCAATGGAAGTTCAGACACGAGAAATAAAAAATACCACACAGGGAATCCTCTGGAGCTGGGAGGACAGAGGAAATGGTTTATTCACATTCCTAGGGGGAGGGGCCTCCTGGCAGGAAGCAGACTCCAGAAGGCAGGAGTGAAACTGGCCACAAGGATGCACAGTCACTCTGAAGACACAGGCAGTAGCTTAGGATGGGGAGACAGACATTCACAGCCTACTTCGAGTCAGAAGAAGTTGGTATGAAATTGGGAAAGAGGCTCATGGGTCAGAGAGGAGTGAAAGAAAGAACCTGTGCAGGGGCTTAATGAAAAGGGGGACAGCATGAGGAAAAAGCTCACGTCCTTGGACCAGATGCATCTCCTGACGCCTTGGAGCATACTGTCCAAGGGATCAGTTCAAAAAGGATTTCACTCTCTGCCTACCCCGCTACAGCTGGGCCTCTTTCTACGTGAAGCATTAAGTACAGGCTACTTTCTCGCTCTGTCGCCCAGGCTGGAGTGCAGTGGCGCGATCTCGGCTCACTGCAAGCTCCGCCTCCCACCTTCACGCCATTCTCCTGCCTCAGCCTCCCGAGTAGCTGGGACTACAGGCGCCCGCCACCAGGACTGGCTAACTTTTGTTTTGTATTTTTAGTAGACAGGGTTTCACCGTGTTAGCCAGGATGGTCGTGATCTCCTGACCTTGTGATCCGCCCACCTCGGCCTCCCAAACTGCTGGGATTACAGGTGTGAGCCACTGCACCTGGCCCCCTTTTTTTCTTATTTTTTTGAGACAGAGTCTTGCTTGGTCACCCAGGCTGGAGTGCACTGGCATGATCTCGGCTTACTGCAACCTCTGCTTCCCAGGTTCAAGTGATTCTCCTGCCTCGGCCTCCCTAGTAGCTGGGATTACAGGTACAAGACTCCGTTGCAAAAAAAAAAAAAAAGGTAAGACAAGCCTGGGCAACATAGTGAGACTGTGCTAATTTATGCCCAGCTAATTTACGTATTTTCAGTAGAGACAGGGGTTTCACCATGTTGGCCAGGCTGATCTCGAACTCCTGACCTCAACTGATCCGCTGCGCCCGGCCTTTCTCAGTCATTTCTAATCCCAGTGTCCAGATCCAACCCTCCCTCGTCGTATGGTTGGCCTGTGCTAGCTGAAGGGTCATTGGGTCACAAGATGAAATGCTAACATCATTGGTCCCCCCACAGCAACCACATCATTCCATGTGTCTGGTCCCAACAGCTGTGTTTTCTTCTTAGAGGAAACGAGGGCCATTATCAATCAGCCACCATTGCACAGATGCTTGCTGTTCCCACCTGTAACCACCGTATGTGCTGAAGTCTCTCAGAGAGGGGGAGGTGGGAACTGGCAAGTGGTCAGATGGTAAGACCTGGTGCTGGTGGGGAGACTATCCCAAGACAGGGTTATTGAAGATCCCAAAAAGTACAGGTATTTGGCTACTAGGAAGGAGATGATGTTCAAACTGAAGGGAGAACCAGGGGAACAGGGGAGTTGTAAAGCATACACAGGAAGTAATGAGGTAAATAAAGTAGAAAAAACGGGGCCATTCTGGCAAGAGGCAAGACAAGGCAATACAGGAGGCTGGAAAAGAGCCTGGGCTTCATAGTTACACAGACCTGAGTTCAAGTACTAACTGCCACTTCCTGGCTGTTTATCCTTAGACAAGTTACTTAACTTCTCTGAGCCTCTGTTTGCTCAAGTTGTTTTTGAGGTTTAAAAGATAATACAGGCCAGGTGCAGTGGCTCATGCCTGTAATCCCAGCACTTGGGGAGGCCGAGGCAGCGGACCACCTGCGGTCGGGAGTCCGAGACCAGCCAGGCCAACATGGTGAAACCCCATCTCTACTAAAAATACAAAAATTAGCTGGGTTAGTAGCGGGCTCCTGTAATTCCAGCTACTCAGGAGGCTGAGGCAGGAGAATTGATTGAACCCAGGAAGCGGAGTTTACAGTGAGCTGAGATCGTGCCATTGCAATCCAGCGTGGGTGACAGAGCAAGACTCCGTTGCAAAAAAAAAAAAAAAAAATGGTAAGACAAGCCTGGGTAACATAGTGAGACTGTGTCTGTCAAAAACAAACAAAAAAGCTGGGCATGGTGGTGCACCACACCTACGGTCTGAGCTAACTAGGAGGCTGAGGTAGGAGGATCGCTTGAGCCAGGGAAGTCAGAGCTGCAGTGAGCCATGAGCACACCACTGTACTCTAGCCAGGGTGACCAGTGATATCGTGACTCAATAAGAAAAGACAAGACCGAGAGAATACATATCAAATACTCAGCGAGATGCCTGGGCCTAGTAGGTGCTCGATAATTGAGCAGCTGTCATTTTTTTTCCCTCTTTGCTCCACTCTCTTCAGAGGTGGGAGGGACACTGCCTAACATGGCTGAGCTGTTTGGAAGCCAGTCTGAGAGGCAAGGTGGGAAGCATGGGGCTGGCATATAGCCTAGGGCCAAGGGGAGAGGCCCTGGAATGCTTACCTGGCTATTGGAACTGCAAAAAAAATTTTTTTTTAATTTGTCCAGGCTGGAGTTTGCAGTGGCGTCATCATGGCTTGCAGCAGGCTCAGCCTCTTGAGCTCAAGCGGGAACCTGGCTAATTTTTAAAAATTGCTTTGTAAAGATGAGGTCTTGCTATATTGCTGGTCTCAAACTCCCGGCCTCAAGTGATCCTCCCACCTTGGCCTCCCAAAGCACTGGGATTACAGGCACGAGCCACCACTCAGGGCCTGAAATATTTTATTCAGAACTAAGGTGCTAGATCCAGGCTACTGGGCTGGCCAAGTAGGGGAGGGAAGACCTTGCCTCTCTTCAGCAATCCCTCTCCCTATTCTTCAGAAAGACTCCGGACCTAACTAAGAGGTACACATGCATTACTCCAGTAATCTAGAGAGGCTCCAAGGTCCCGGGCTTCGGAATAAGTGTGCCACTAGTAAATATATCAGGAATACAGTCACAATTGCCTTGTCCATCAGGTCCCTTCACAGTGGGGTATGGGCGGTGGCTCTGCCTTTGCTAATGGGATTGTTGAGGGTTTGAGGAGGCTGTGCAAACCCTGCAACTGTATCTTTCTTTTTTTTTTTCTGAGATGGAGTCTGGCTCTGTCGCCCCAGGCTGCAGTGCAGTGGCGAGATCTTGGCTTACTGCAACCTCCACCTCTTGGGTTCAAGAGTTTCTTCCTAAGTAGCTGGGAGTACCGGCATGTGCCACCACGCCGGGCTAATTTTTGTATTTTTAGTAGAGATGGGGTTTCACCATGTTGGCCAGGCTGGTCTCGAATTCCTGACCTCAGGTGATCCACCTGTCTCGGCCTCCCAAAGTGTTGGGATTACAGGCGTGAGCCACTTTGCTTGGCCAACAGTATCTTATTTTATCCTAAGATGGGGTCTTGCTTTGTTGCCCAGGCTGCTCTTGGCTGCTCTGAACTTCTGGCCTCAAGGAATCCTACTGCCTTAGCCTCCCAAAGTGCTGGGATTACAGGCATAAACCACTGTGTCCAGCCTGGTATCTTTCTTAAATAAGACCCAGCTGGATCCTTGCCTCATGTCTCCCAATGTTAAAGTAGTGATGAGAAGATCCCCAGTACGGTATTTTCTACCCACCTGCATTTCCTGAGCTTAGCTATTCCAAACAAAGCCAGATAGAGTACGCTTGCTCTTCCTGAACTGTTCCTTCACGGACAGAAACTGTTCTTTTCTAGAGCTCTCGGCTCCGGCTGCACCAGAAAGGTACATTCTCAGCGGCAAGAGCGTCACAGAGAGCAAGCTATAGGCAGCAGTAGCTCGGGCTTCAGTCCAGTTCTGCTTCCCCTGCAGAGTGCTCTGAGAGCAGCCACCCACATTGGCAGGGGTTAAGGACGGATATTGGCACTGCCAACACAAGCCTTTCAGGTCTGGCTGGCTTCAGCTGGTCTGAAACCTGGAACATAGGCGCTGGGGCCCTCACTTACTGAACCAGCAGGGGAGGCTGCAGGCTCAGCCCCTGGGGATGAAAGTCCTCCCGTCTGTCTCAGTCTGCAAATATCCACACAGTCTGTTTCTACACTGCGAGTTAGCTCTGGGCCAGAGGCACTGAACTTTGGGCTCTAGTCACTCGGAACCACATTGTTTGCCTTCTAGACAGCCACGTCCAGGAGGCCTCCCCTTAGGTTTGTGTTTAGGCTCCTTTACCAAATTTGCTCCTAATTGTATTTATTCTACGTGTGGCACAAGAGTGGTCTCTCGGAGACATCTGTCGTCTTCAACATACTTAGGCAACATGCAGTTCAGCCAAATGTAAGTGCCTACTGTGTGTGTGAGGCACTGTCCTCTAGACCCTGGGGACTCCTCACAGAACAAAGCAAAATCCCTGTTTCAGTTGGGGGGTTGGGTCACATTCATACCAGATACATCAAAAGACCCCCTGCATCAAGAGCGCACACGCCCCTCCCCGGCTGCCACGACCTGCGATACTCAGGAAGGCAGAATTCTCAGCCCAAGGGAGAAGAAAAGCTCCTTGCAGACACTGCGCCTTCATTCCTTTCAGGCTGATGGGTCCTGAGGAAGTCAGGATGGAGAATTCTTTTGGGCTTAGCCTTGCTATAAAATGAAATCCCAATCTCTCTTAATGCTTCCCAAGCTCCTTGCAAACCCTCGCCCACCCACCCCTCCCCCAAAAGATCACAACTGGCACTTCTGGCTATTATTCCCTAATCCTGAACTTCAGTCCCCAGGCAACCCCCTTTGCTATACCCTGCAGGCTGTCTGCTTACTCTGGCACCTCTGAAAGTTCACATATTACTCCCCCAACCTGCAGTGATTTTACATTTAAGCAATCAATTCATTCCTTCATCATCATCATCTTTTTTTTTTTTTTTTTTTTTTTTTTTGAGACAGTGTCTTGCTCTGTCACCCAGGCTGGAGTGCAGTGGCGCAATCTCAGCTCACTGCAAGCTCTGCCTCCCGGGTTCAGGCCATTCTCCTGCCTCAGCCTCCCAAGTAGCTGGGACTACAGGCGCCCGCCACCACGCCCGGCTAATGTTTTTGTGTTTTTTTTTTTTTAAGTAGCGATGGGGTTTCACTGTGTTAGCCAGGATGGTCTCCATCTGCCGACCTCATGATCCAGCTGCCTCGGCCTCCCAAAATGCTGGGATTACAGGCTTGAGCTACCGTTCCTGGCCCCCTCATCTTCTTTTAAGCTTGATAAGGTCTTTTCTCTCTTTTTTTTGAAACAGAGTCTCACTCTATTAGCAATCAAGGCTCACTGCAGCCTCAAATAACTGGGCTCAAGCAATCCTCCTACCTCAGCCTCCAGAGTAGCTGGGACCACAGGGGTACACCACTTATGTCTGGCAAATATATATTTATTATTTATTGAGACGGAGTCTTGCTGTGTCGCCCAGGCTGAAGTGCAGTAGTGCAATCTCGGCTCAGTGCAACCTTCATCTTGAACCTGGGTTCAAGTGATTCTCGTGCCTCGGCCTCCTGAGTAGCTAGGATTCACAGGTGCACGCCACCATGCCCGACTAATTTTCATATTTTTAATAGAGATGGGGTTTTACCATGTTGGCCAGGATGGCCTCAAACTCCTGACCTCAGGTGATCCACCTGCCTTGGCCTCCCAAAGTGCTGGGATTACAGGCGTGAGCCACTGCACCTGGCTAATGGCTAATTTTTTTTGGTAGAGACAAGGTCTTACTATGTCCCCTAGGCTGATCTCACTCATAGCTTTAAGTGATCCTCCTGCATCGGCCTCCCAAAGTGCTGGAGTTGTAGGTGTGAGCCGCCCAGCCCAGCCTAAAAGTCCTTCAAGACGCCAGTTAGCCTTTGTCCAATCTGCCAGCCTACCTTCCACAAATGCTTCGTAACTCCCTACTATGTGACAGGGACTGCTAGACATCCTGGGCATACAAGACAAGACAAGACAAGACAAGACAAGACAAGACAAGAGAAGACAAGACAGATGCAGTCCTTGACTTCACATGACTTTCAGTCCAGCAAAGGACTCCACAGGAACCTCGCGCTAACCTCTCCCAAGGACACAGGTATCCCTTCAGCAAATGTGGACTAGGCCCACACTTCATTCATCTTCTCTGACTCCATTAGCAGCTCTCAACATCTGCACTACGTGTATGTCACAAAGTGAATGATTTTGCCCTTTGGTTGGAAGAGACCTTAATAATCATTCAGAGCCACAAGAGAACCTCCTCTAAACACCCCTCAGTGATCCAGCACTTTCTTGACTACTTCTGGTGGAGAGGACTCAAGGCCCTGGAGTAGTTTTTAAAATCAATCATTACTTAACATTGAAGAAATATATAATTTTTCTTTTTTCTTTTTTTTTTAGACAGGGTCTCTCTCTGTCCACCTAGGCTGGTGTGCAGTGGCACAATCACGGCTCACTGCAGCCTCGACTTCCTGGGCTTAGGTGATCCTCCCATCTTAGCCTCCCAGGTAGCTGGGACTATAGGTGCGAGCTGCCACACCTGTTAGAGTTTCACCATGTTGGCATGGCTGGTCTCGAACTCTTGGCCTTAAGCAATCTGCCTGCCTCTGCCTCCCAAAGTGCTGGGATTATAGGCATGAGTCACCACGTCCAGCTAGTAATTTTTATTATCTACACTAACGGACTTTTTTCCTGACCATTCTGTATGAGGTGTGTTACTGTGTTGAATCTGTAAGGGGACATATTTCCTACTAGAAGGCCATTCTATTTTTGGATTTTTCTAATTGGTAGAAATGTTTACACCTTTTAAACCCAGATCTGCCTCCCAATGCTTCTAATTTGGTTCTCTGGGGCCACGTAAAACAAAACAAAACAAAACAAAAACCCCCCAAAAACTCTAATCCTGCTTTTATCTGGCTGGCCTCAAATTACGTGAGGTCTGCTGTGCTATACACCTTCTCTAGGCTAAACAGTCCCACTTCCTTCAACTGTGCCTCACTCCAACTGTCTCCTAAACATCCTGCTTATTCCTTCACTAAGACTTTCACTAAGACGAATGTGTCTCCTCCAGTGAGTGCCCACGTGACCTGGTAGCAGAGCAGAGAGTGGCCCATCCCCTCTCATCTCTGTTGGGGATACCCAATTTTAATAACAGACTTAACAGCATTACTTTCATTGTCCCCACCTTGCACTACTGATAAACTGTGAGCTGCTTTTTCCCTTTTCTTGTGGGCGACAGGGTCTTGCTCTGTTGCTCAGTCTGGGGTGCAGTGGCGAGATTGTGGTTCCCTGCAGCCTTGACTTCTCAGACTCATGGGATCCTTCCACCTCAACTTCCTGAGGAGCTGGGACTACAAGCATGTGCCACCACACCTGGCTAAATATTTTGTAGAGACAGGGTTTCGCCATGTTGCCCCAGTTGGTCTTGAACTCCTAAGTTTAAGGAATCCTCTTGCCTCAGCCTCCCAAAGTGTTGGGATTACAGGTGTGAGCCACTGTGCCCAGCCAATTGTGAGCTTCTAATCAACAAATCCCCAAATTGTTTTCACATATGTTGCTAAATCCTATCTCCCTTTATGGAGTACAAGCCCTCCATCAACTATTCCCTTTGACGTCTTTTCCTTCACCACGGTCTTCTCCCCATGCCTAAAGAAATCTCATTATTTACCATTGTGCTGCATGCTACGCGCTACGTGTGGCTGACTTTTTGGACCAGGATAGGTTTTTACATTTATTCTTATTTGATTTCATCTTGTCATTTACTTCTACCATTGCAACCTATTAAGTTCTCTTTGGATCCTAAATTTTTCATCTGAGAATGCATTCCCTTCTCAGGTTTATGTTACATACTTTTTTTTTTTTTTTTTTGGTGAGACAGAGTCTCAGTCTTGTTGCCCAGGCTGGAGTGCAATGGCGTGATCTCGGCTCACTGAAACCTCCACCTCCCGAATTCAAGTGATTCTCCTGCCTCAGCCTCCCGAGTAGCTGGGGTTACAGGCACCCGCCACCACGTCCAGCTAATTTTTGTATTTTTAGTAGAGACAGGGCTTTCCCATGTTGGTCAGGCTGGTCTCAAACTCCTGACCTCAGGTGATCCACCTGCCTTGGACTCCCAAAGTGCTGGGATTACAGGCGTGAGCCACCGTGCCCGGCCATGTTACATGAATTTTATCAGTTGGTTTTATTTACAGTTCTCAGTAACTTTCTCCCATTTATCTGTTGTGTTTTTTTCTCCTAAGTAAGATTCTTGAGGGGAGGCACTAGTGTAAGTGTTTATGTGAGTGCTTAAAATAAAATCTATCTGCAGTATTTAACATGCACTGTGGATACCCGAACAATGTGGATGAGTGATCATGGGGGTCAGACGGCAGCCTCAGGACAATCCCAGAGGACATCACGGAGGGGGTGCGGCCATACTGTCTATACTGTGTCAATCATGCTCCCTGAAGCTGTGCAACACAGACACCTGGACACACTCGGAGATGCTACCTTCTGTTTGGGTGGTGCTCCTCATGGAGGTTTGGACTCAATAAGGAATAGGGACTCCTCTTTGACAGGCTGCCTCCAGTTTCTCATGTGAAACCAGATACCACAAGAAGCCACGCTCTGGGCATGTCTTGCTTCATCTTAACTCCATGGAGGCTGCTGTACCAGCTCAAGGTAACACATACCTCTAAGAAGTGAGATTTAATGCTCTTCAAAGCACTGATGTCACGCTTTGAAAAAAAAAATTACATCCACATCTGAAGAACCCCCACAGCATATTAAAAAATGTAGTACAGAGACGTTCTCTGAGATTTGGGCTGAGGTAGAAAGCCATTTTAAGTTGCATTTTTAGGTTCTATGTTTCTGGAGTCCTGAATTACAAACACAACCCATGCCTCATAGCTGGAGACAAGACAAGCTTTATTAACACAAGCGAACTAGTCTATTCATAGCTCGGGATAAGGTGTAAGTCAACAAATGGCTGCTATATAGAACCACCTCAATCAATATTAGTTCCCCCTTCTTTACATCTGAACATGAAAAAGCATTTTTCAAAACCAACTGTATCACAATCACACACTGAGCTTATTAGAAATGCAGATTCCAGAACCCCAATTTTTTCCTTTTTCTTTTTTAGAGTCTCACTCTTGTCGCCCAGGCTGGAGTACAGCAGTGAGATCTCCGTTCACAGTAACCTCTGCCTTCCAGGCTCAAGTGATCCTCCCATCTCAGCCTCCTGAGTAGCTGGGACTAGAGGCGCCTGTCACCATGCCCGGGTCATTTTTACCCTTTTTTTTTTTTTTTTTTTTGAGACAGAGGCTTGCTCTGTTGCCCAGGCTGGAGTGCAGTGGCACGATCCTGGCTCACTGCAACCTCCACCTCCCAGATTCAAGCAATTTTTCTGCCTCAGCCCCCTGAGCAGCTGAGACTACAGGCAAAAGTGCCACCACACCCAGCTAATTTTTATATTTTCTGTAGAGATGAGGTTTCGCCATGTTGGCCAGGCTGGTCTCAAACTCCTGGCCTCAAATGACCCGCCCGCCTTGGCCTCCCAAAGTGTTCAAGTACAGACGTGAGCCATCGTCCCTGGCCTAATCTTTGTATTTTTTTTAGAGATGGGGTTTCACCATGTTGGCCAGGCTGGGCTTGAACTCCTGGCCTCAAGTGATCTGCTGTCCTTCGCCTCCCAAAGTGATGGGATTATAGAAAGTGCTGGGATTATAGGCATAAGCCACTGTGCCCAACTTGGTTTTCTTTTTACCCAACACTACTCCTTGGCTATGGATTCTACTTTGAATTCAATGAATCAGTATTTCTTGAGATAGGACCTTAGAATGTATACTTTTAAACATTTTATTTTATGAGATCGGGTTTTGCGCTCACCTAGGCTGGAGTGCTGTGGTGTGAACACGGCTCACTGCAGCCTCAACCTATCGAGTAGCTGGGAATACAGGCGCACACCATCACATCCAGCTAATTTTTTTTTTTTAAATGTTTTGTAGAGATGGGGTCTTGCGATACTGCACAGGCTGGTCTTGAACTCCTAGGCTCAACAGATCCCCCTGCTTCGGCTTCCCAAAGTGCTAGGATTACAGGCATGAGCCACAGCGCCTGGCCAGAATGTATTGTATAGGTTGGTCTTGAACTCGTAGGCTCAAGAGAGCCCCCTGCTTCAGCCTCCCAAAGCGCTGGGATTATAGGTGTGGGCCACAGCGCCTGGCCAGAATGTGTGCAAGTGTTCCAGGTACTCATGAACACTGAGTTTGAGAATTACTGCTTTAAAGGATGGAAGGTTAGGTCAGAATGGTCACAATTTTAGTAGACTCTTCAAAATGCAACTCTATTTTTCAAAGGTGCAAACACTACTACTATTTATGTATTTTTTGAGACAGGGTCTTGCTCTGTCACCCAGGCTGGAGTATAGTGGCATGATCAAAGTCCACTGCAACCTTGAACTCCTAGGCTCAAGTAATCCTCCTTCCTCAGCCTCCCAAGTGGCTGGGACGACAGTCACGTATCACCATGCCCAGCTCATTTTTGCATTTTTATTTTTGTATAGAAGGGTCCTCACTATGTTGCCAGGACTGGTCTTGAACTCCTGGTCTCAAGTGGTCCTTCTGCTTTGGCCTCCCAAAGTGTTGGGGTTACAGCCGTGAACCACTGCACCCAGTCTACCTTAGTTTTTCATGACACTTTTAGGATCTAAAAATCCTCTGCACTCTTTGATGTAGTTACTACATCCAGATGATGCAGATGAGCAAACTAAAATTCAAATAAATTAAATGACATTCTCAGGAGAACTAAGATCCAAAGCCAGACAAAATGATTTCCTCATTCAGGGCTCTTCCCAGCTCACCAGGGCTACCTTCCTGGAAGAGTGCCAGCAGCCTTCCGGGACGTAACAAAACCTGCTGCACGCCTCGCTCACCCTTCGCAGCCACAGCGAGCACCAAGAGAATGGTTACTACGTGCCAGGCACTGTGCCAAATGCCTCACACGAACCACTCATGTGATCCCCACAACCTCACGAAGCAGATACTGTCGCTGCTCCCATTACAGTGGTGAGGAAATCAAGGCATAGGGAAGTAACTTGCTCAGGGAACGCAACTAGTAAGTGCAGGGGCTGGACTGCTCTAACTGCCACAGCTCTGTGATCCAGGACACTCGCAGGTGTCTCAGGCAGACCCTCACCATCTCTCCGAGGAGAAAGCTCTCACCTAGCCTGGAGATTCGTAGAAGAGAAGAAGGCAGCCTCTCAGAGCTGATTTCTTGAAGACTGAACTCTTCTGGGCACGGTGCACTCCTGGGGGGCTGACATGCCACAGGTCTAGGACAGGCAGGGCCCAGTGGAACAGTAGTGTCATGGCCTCCTAACTTGTGTGCTCTCAGGCAAATTACTGAGGCTTGTCTAGTAATTACTGCTCTTATGTCTGATAACTTGTGTGCTTGTGGGCAAAATCCTGAGCCTTGTCTACAAGCTGCTAATAATTCTGAAGATCTATATTCCTAGTCCTTTATAAAATTTTATTATGATCTGACAATTTATATTTGTGTATATTTACAAGGGTACAAAGTGATCTGTTTTATGAATACAATGTATAATAATTAAATCCAGCTAATTAACATATCCATCACCTCAAATACTTATCATTTTATTGTGGTGAGAAAATTTGAAATTTACTCTTAAAGGATTTTTTTTTTTTTTTAGACAGGGTCTTGCTGTCACCCAGGCTGGAGTGCAGTGGTATGATCAAGGCTCACAGCAGTCTTGACTTCCCAGGCTCAAGTGATCTTCCCACCTCAGCCTCCCAAGTAGCTGGGACTATAGGCGTGGACCACCACACCCTGCTAATTTTTTTTTTTTTTTTAATTTAGAGATGGGGTCTCACTATGTTGCCCAGGCTGGTTTGAGCTCCTGGTCTCAAGTGATCATCCTACCTCAGCCCCCAAAGTGCTGGGATTACAGCTGTGAGCGACCACGTCTGACCTCTTAAAGCAATTTTAAATGTACAGTACTGTATTTTTATGTTCACCATGCTGTTCAACAGATCTCAGAAAAACACACACCCATCTTTCTCCCACGGAACTGAGGTTCTGAACCCTTCGACCATCATCTCCCCATTTCCTAGCCTCTGGAGCCACCACTCTACTGTCTGCTTTTATAAGCTGGACTCTTTCAGATTCCACATGTAAGTGAGAACATATGGTATGTGTCTTTCTGTGCCTGGCTTATTTCACTTAGCATAATGCTCTTCCATTCCATCCATGTTGCTGAAAACGACAGAACTTCTTTTTAAAGACCGACTAGTACTCCGTTGTGTGTATGTCTCACCTTTTCTTCATCCATTCATCTGTTGGTGGACACTCAGACTAATTCCATAACTTGGTTACTGTGACTGATGCTGCAGTGAACCTGGGAGTCCAGATATCTCTTCAACCAACTGATTTCAAATCCTTTGGGTGAATGCCCAGAACTGGGATTACTCTCTTTCCATTCTTACAGGTTTCTGTGATTCTGGGCAGTCGTCTTGGAAAGGAGGAAAGGATTGTTCTGCCGCCGAGCTTGACGGAGGAGCTCAGCTCTGTCATAGGGGACAGTGCCAAGAGCTGGGCTTGGCCTTTCTGGAAGGGTTAAAGATTCAGAATGTGAACTAACAGTGAGAGGCTAGAGATTACTCTGATGGAAAAGGGTGGTACAGGTTACTCTCATATGATAAGCCACTCAGGAAGACTTGGAGGGTTTTATGGAATCATTAGCACAGAGCTCCCCTCTGGCCACAGAGCAGAGGAAGAAACAGCGGACCAGTTTATAAAGCTCCAGAGCGGAAAATTTCTGTTGGTGTCCAAACTAAGTTTTTGGCTTTCTGTGAAGTTTGGAAAGACTTATACTGATGTTTTAATCACCTGTTTAGTGTTCTGAGGACTCCTGTCAGCGGCCTCACTGAGCTTGCTTCAGCAGGCAGTGGGGAACGGCTGGCTCTCGCCCCATGCTCTTCTTGTGAGCTGTTTCTTTCCCATGACCATCTCCAACACACCCTGTAGCTCCCTTTGGGCCACTTGGAGGGTATAAACCAAACCTGTCAACCCTACAGGAGACTGAGCGCACTCTTTTGGGCTAACTTATCACCAGATCTAAAGTCAGGAAAGACCCCTTAATAAGAGCCATGGTGCAAAGAGGTAAGAAGTAGTCTCAAGATTAGTCTGCCAGCAACACCTCTGTGGTGGCACAGACAAAGCAGGCTTGCCTTCCAGGAGAATCACCATCAACACATTTTTTTTTTTTTTTTCAGTTGGAATCTCGCTCTGTAGCCCAGGCTGGAGTGCAATGGCACAATCTCAGCTCACTGCAACCTCTGCTTCCCAGGTTCAAGTGATTCTCCTGCCTCAGCCTCCTGAGTAGCTGGGACTATAGGCGTGCGCCACTATACCTGGCTAATTTTTGTATTTTTAGTACAGACAGGGTTTCACCATGTTGGCCAGGTAGGTCACGAATTCCTGACCTCAAGGGCTCCGTCTGCCTCAGCTTCCCAAATTGCTGGGATTACAAGCATGAGCCACCGTGCCTGGCCACCATCCAGACTTTCTAAAGCACTTGGGTATTTATCGTGAAAAGAAGTCCTCACAAGTGAAAATGCATACTGAACAAATTCAGGGCAGGGAAAGTTCTAGAAAGAAAAACTCATGAGCATGCCAGAAGCTCTTTAAAGAGGTTAAGGGGGTTGGAAAAAAAAAAGAAAGGTTCAGGGTAGTGGCAGGTAGAGCAAGTCAGCATCTTACATCCTCTGCAATTTTCATTGATCACAGTTTCTTGGTGGCCCAAATATCCCATTTTACTGGGAAAGCTGTGGTGTAGATGAAGTGGTGACAGATGGTTACTAGGAATTATGCTATTTCATTTGATTATCATGGTAATCCTGTGAGACAGGAAGAGGAAACTAAAGCTCAGAGAAAGCAAGTGATGAAGTGATGAAGCTGGGCTTTGAACCCAGATTTGTCTTCCTCCAAAGTTTGTGCTCAGTTCATTGTATTATAATATGGCCTCTTATGAAGGAAATGGCACTTCCACAGAGTATAGGGCACTTTTGAGAAAGGGCTCTACTTTTGTTTTTGAAGACAGGGTCGCACTCTGTTGCCCAGACTGAGTGCAATGGCGTGATCATGGCTCATTGCAGTCTCAAACTCCCAGGGTCCAGTGATCCTCCTACCTCAGCCTCCTGAACATCTGGGACTACAGGTATGCACCACCACACCCAGCTTTTTTTTTTTTTTTTTTTTTTTTGGAGAGATGGGGTCTCACTATGTTATCCAGGCTGGTCTCAAACTCCTGGACTCAAGCAATCCTCCCACCTCAACCTCCCAAACTGGTGGCATTATAGGTGTGAGCCACCACACCTAGCCTACTTCAAGTCTTTCTCACTTAAAAAATATTACACTCGGCCAGGTGTGGTGGCTCATGTCTGTAATCCCAACACTTTGCGAGGCCAAGGTAGCTGGATTACCTGAGGTCAGGAGTTCGAGACCAGCCTGGCCAACATGGTAAAACCCCATCTTTACTAAAAATAAAAAAATCAGCCGGGTGTTGTGGCAGGTGCCTGTAATCCCAGCTACTTGGGAGGCTAAGGCAGAAGAATTGCTTGAACTTGTGAGGCGGAGGGTGCACTGAGCCAAGACCGTGCCACCGCACTCCAGCCTGAGCAACAAAAGCAAAACTGTCTCAAAAAAAATTAATAAAAATAAATAAATAATACTATGTAGAGTATATTATAATTATGTAAATATAATAGTAGTAGTATAGTAGCCTAAGGCCCTCAGGACAAAAGAAACAGTTCTGACAAATTTGCCTTCAGAGGAACACAAATTGAATGGCTGCTTGACTAAGCTACAGGCAAGAAAAGAAATACTGAAATTTAAAATTTCTCAGAATACCTGCCCTAAAAAGAGTTCTATCATTCAGATTCATTTCATTTCACTGGACATAATATGTGCAAAACCTCAGCTGATTACTTGATGAGCTGAATGAATACAGGAAACTAGTAACTGCCAGATGTTAAGACCTGTATGTGGGTAACCTCTGAAAGTTGTCTGCACCACAGCCTTGAACTTTTATACTGAATGTAAAGAGTAAAGTCCATCATGAGGACAGGAAAATGGAAATCAAAGCTTCCTCCTGATACTTGGCACCCAAAGGCTCCACAAATCTATCAATCCAAGTAACTTTTACTTTGCAAGCAACAGGGTGTGTTATTTATTTGGCAATGCTTGATCTTGGAGACAGTATGAAGGAGGAGAAGAGAGAATAATAGTTTACTTCTCAGTGGAAAAACCAGGCTTAAGGAGGAGATACTGATTTCTAATTGAGTTCTCAGGGAGACCTTCTCTGCCATAGAATTTTCCCTTCCCACCCCATCGCTTTTCTTCTTGTCTCTTTTCTGACCAAGGGAAGTTTCTCCAAACTGCTGTCTCTGGCTCAAAGTTAATTTCCCTTTGGCCAAACCACTCTGCACATGCCATTGTTCCATGCCCTGTTGTGCCAGAGTTCAAGCCGATAAGCCACCAACATGCCTTTTAATAAAGGAAGGGAGGGGGTCTCTCAAGGGAACTCTGCTTACTGAGGGAAAAGAGAGTCCTATAGCAGCAAAGGCACATGCTACCCTTCCTCAGTGACCTCAGAGGAGTCTATTTACAAAGGCTATAGTTAGAGAGGAAAGAGCGAGAAGGAAGGGAAAGAGATGCAGACCATGACCAGAGAGGTCGTATGTCCCACAGGAATAACTCTGAGGACAAGGAAAAGGCTGTCCTGTCACAAGGGCAAAATTAACCAGACCCAGCCAATTATGAGAGAGGGAAGGAGGATGCTGGGAACATGAAGGGGGCAAAGCTTACAGGCCACGATATACATGGGGGAATGCAGGAGGAAACTGTTCCAAAGCTGATGACAAGGCAGACAGGAAACCTCCGTGTCTCTGCTGACAGGAATGAAAGAGTGAAATTCTGGATCTTCTCTCTAGGCAGGATTTCTCTTTTTCTTTCTTTCTGTCTTTTTTTTTTTTTTTTTCCTGAGACAGAGTCTCAGTTTGTTGCCCAGGCTGGAATGCAACTGCATGATCTCGGCTCACTGCAACCTCCGTCTCCCGGGTTCCAGCAATTCTCCTGCCTCAGCCTCCCAAGTAGCTGGGATTACAGGCATGTGCCACCACGTCTGGCTGATTTTTGTATTTTTAGTAGAGATGGGGTTTCACCATGTTGGTCAGGCTAGTTTTGAACTCCTGACCTCAGATGATCTGCCCACGTTGGCCTCCCAAAGTGCTGGAATTACAGGTGTGAGCCACCGAGCCCGGACTCTATGAAGGATTCCTGATAGGCATGTGACGTTCCCTGTCTTCCCATGGGTGCACTGACAGCTGGGAATCCTGCCCTTCAGGTCAGGCAGGGCAGGGATCTAGACCTCTCAGGAGTTCACGAAGAAGTTCAGTAACGACTGAAATCACGATCCCAAACACAAACGGGGACTGTCATTTCCTGTTGGGTTTCCATGCTGTAAAACAGTGGGGGAGAAATGCCAGCTACGAAGTACTACGTCTTCTGTGGAAAATGGAGCATGCAGTGTATCTGGCTCCAGGTTCTGACTTGTAAATCTATGTGAGAACTGGCTGTTAGCTGCTAGAGGATGATAGTGTTAAAGAGACACTCTACCACTCAACCTGCCGCCTTTCTGCTCACTCTCTATGGGCTCTAGGTAGCTGATGAGCCTCCATGGGAAGGGCAGTCCTGGGCTGGGGCAGCTCCTCTGGGCACTAGTTCACTGTCCTGTGTTCTTAAACAGCTCTGATGGAACAAGCCATCTGTGAGGGTTATTTAACTTGGAGCTGGAAGAGGGTGAGGATGTGGAAAAAATAAACTGAGCAGCCAATGGATGGGGCCAGAGAGAGAGAGAGAGAGAAGGCAGGTGGCATGTTCATGGGACTGTGTGCCAGGGCCAAGCGGGGTGGGACTGCAGAAAGGAATGGTGCCGAAAGGAGGCCAGCATGGGAGGGGCTGGAACACCCAGGACAGCAGAATTTTATTTCCAAAATGGTATTTTGTTGTTCTCCTTCAAGGACACCCAAGCCCTCACTTTAGAGTTCCACTTACGGGAGAATCCTGGAACAGTGTAACTAAGTACACCTGCCTTGCCTTCTGAAAAGCTACCTGAACCTTGCCTAATTTCTGAGCCTTAGCCTACAAGATAAATCTAACAGGTTTTTTTTTTTTTTTTTTACATCCAATGCCTCGAAATAATGGCAACAGCTAAGAGGGTAGAAAACGGAAATGACAAAGGATTACAGAGAATTTGCAGGAATTACAGAAAATAGCTACAGAAACTACAGGATGATCCAGAAGAAGATATGGGAATCTGGTGTATGACTGAATTGTAACTGGACCTCTTTGGAGTCTTCTTAGCCACTCTCCAACCCCCACTATGAAAACACATACTGAAACTTTCATTTTAAAAAATCTTGCCAGGTGCAGTGACTCACGCCTGTCATCCCAGGACCTTGAAAGGCTGAGGCAGGCGGGTAACTTAAGGTCAGGGGTTCGAGACCAGCCTGACCAACATAGTGAAAATACAAAAAACAAAAATTAGCCGGGCATGGTGGTGCACACCTGCAGTTCCAGCTACTCAGGAGGGTGAGGCAGAATTGCTTAAACCCGGGAGGCAGAGATTGTAGTGAGCCAAGATTGTGTCACTACACTCTAGCCTGGGCCACAAAGTGAGACTCTGTTTCAAAAAAAAAAAATTCTGAGCCAGGTGTGGTGGCTCATCCCTATAATTCCAGAACTTTGGGATGCCAAGATGGGTGGATCGCCTGACGTTAGGAGTTTGAGAACAGCCTGGCCAATATGGCAAAACCCCGTCACTGCTAAAAATACAAAAAAATTAGCCGCACGGGGTGGCGAGCACCTGTAATCCCAGCTACTGGGGAGACTGAGGTGGTAAAATCACTTGAATCCAGGAGTTGGAGGTTGCAGTGAATTGAGGATTACACCACTGCACTCCAGGCCGGGCGACAGAGCAAAAAAACCCCTAGGCATTTTCACTTATTTTATCTC
Organism: Chlorocebus sabaeus; assembly: GCF_047675955.1. Lineage (NCBI taxonomy): Eukaryota > Metazoa > Chordata > Mammalia > Primates > Cercopithecidae > Chlorocebus > Chlorocebus sabaeus. The sequence continues at coordinate 2,063,444 of NC_132919.1, forward strand.
ATTTAATCCTTACTAAAATGTTATGAAATAACTAATGTCATCCCCATTTTTCAGAGAGTAAACTCAACCTCAGAAACAATAAATTACCTTGAGTTTTCTTATGACTAGCACAGAGCATAATAAAGGCTATGGCATCTATATAGAACAGGAAGATGTATTTTTCTGCAGGTTATCCTGGCAAAACAGCATTAGAGCTGACAGTATCTCATCTGATCCATTCCTGATTACCAAGTCTATGTAGTATATGCTCACAAGATTTGAAAGAGGGACCAAAAAGCTGCTGTTAGAATATGTCTCTTTTTTTTTTTGGAGACTGAGTCTCACTTTGTCACCCAGGCTGGAGTGCAGTGGCGCAATCTCGGCTCACTGCAAGCTCCACCTCCTGGGTTCAAGCGATTCTCATACCTCAGCCTTGCGAGCAGCTGTGATTATAGGCACGTGCCACCATGCCTGGCTAATTTCTGTATTTTTACTAGAGAGAGGGTTTCGCCATGTTGGCCAGCCTGGTCTTCAACTGCTGGCCTCAAGTGATCCGCCTGCCTCAGCCTCTCAAAGTGCTGGGATTACAGGTGTGAGCCACCGTGCATGGCCTTTCTCATTCTTTATTAAATATTTCCAAGGCAGCAGATTAAGAATAGGATTAGAGACAGGAATCCAATAACTGCATGTGCTGCTTACTCTACTTTTGAAGAACACATATAGACAGGCAAACCATTATAAACTACTTTGAAGTATAGTTTCAGTGCTTTATATTGATAAAAACAGAGACAAAATTTCTGGACCAGCCTATACTAGGGAAACCTATACACACCCTAAACTTTAAAAAAATTGACAACACAAAGCCAGACGCTGTGACTCACGCCTGTAGTCCCAGCACTTTGGGAGGCCAAAGTGGGTGGATCACCTGAGGTCAGGAGTTCAAGACCAATATGGAAAAACTCTGTCTCTACTAAAAACACAAAAATTAGCCGGGTGTGGTGGTGCACATCTGTAGTCCCAACTACTTGGGAGGCTGAGGCATGAGAACTGCTTGAACCCGGAGCCAGAGGTTGCAGTGAGCAGAGATTGAGCTACTGCATTCCAGTCTGGGTGACACAGTGAGACTCCATCTTAAAAAAAAAAAAAAAAAAGACAACACAGAACTAAAAGCTGTCACTTAATTCTGTTACTTAAGCTAAAGCCACTACTGCTGCTGACAAAGTACCAAAGGAGTTCAATGAGAACGTCTGTTCCGGGAGGCACTAAAGATATGGCTGCATCTCAGAATCAAGTACCAGGTCAAACTGAAGCCGAAGCTGTTTAGTAATGTGTAGTTTAGAAACATGGCACATGGTAAAAACAAGCAATACGAAGGCTGAATTTTAAAAACAAAACCTTCCCACCTCTTTTTAGGCCCTGTTGCGAGTTTCTGGTATGTTCTTCGGAGATATTTCTGCATTTACTGACATATGTGATTAACTATGAGCTCTCTCTATACCTTTTATAGATATATTTATGTAAGTGGTAATATACTATGACACACGCACACATGGTATCTTAAAGATCATCAACATCATTTGTGAAGCACATTTCATGCCAAATACTAAGGATCATCAACAATAAAGCACTCTGTGTTGGGGGGACTGACGGAAAGACCTAGCAAAAGCAGCAAAGGAAAGCAGAGAGAAGAAAGACCCTGATGATATGCTCAAATCCATCAGCCATCATCAAGTCCAACGGGCCTGGGAGTGGTCAGCAACAAGAGTCTCCCCAGCCAAGCAGGGTCTCAAATGACAAAAAGGTGGGCAAAATGGGCTGCATTTACATGTCACAAAATAATGTGCAAAGTGGATACATGCGCTGCTGTCTGCATGCTGCCCAGAAAGAGCTCCCACCCCAGAGGAATCAATATCAGGAGGGTCACCAACAAATCTGAAGGCCAGAAACAAAGAGTGCTATATATATATTTACTGTGAAAATTAAACGGTTCTAATTCCATCTCGATGTGTAGGCTAGGTGTTATGGCAAGAGCTGCCTGGTACATCTGAAGGCTGCTGCACCACCTTCAGTGCCAGTCTCCTTATCAGAGGAGCACACAGAGCTGTCACAGAACAGAAAGTAAGATATTTGAGGTGTTTCAGGCTGATCTCACAGTCGGAGTTCTAAATGTATTCTACTGAATTCAATAAATATTTATTAAGCACATGCTATGGTGTGGCAGGCCCTATTCAAACCACCAGAATACAGCAGTGAATAAAACAATGCTCCTGTTCCCATGGAGCTTAACATTTTCCTGAGACTGAGAATCAAATAAGCAGATAGTAGCGGGGAGTACTGCGAAAAAAAGTCGGGTAAGAGAGACAGAGAGTGGCAGGGTGGGGAAGAGTATAGACATTATATATAAGATGGTGAATAGAAGACCCTAAGAAAGGTAACATTTGATCAGACTTGAAGGAGTAAGCCACAAAAAAGAGAGGTCCTTTCTTATCTGAGACAGGATCTCGCTCTGCTGCCCAGGTTGCAGTACAGTGGTGTGATCATCGCTGATGCAGCCTCCCAAGTAGCTGGGACCACAGGCACCTGCCACCATGCCGGGCTCATTTTTTATAGAAACGGGGTCTCCCTATATTGCCCAGGCTGGTCTTGAACTCCTGGGTTCAAAGGATCCTCCTGCCTTGGCCTTTTAAAGTGCTGGGATTACAGGCATGAGCCACCACGCCTGGCCTGAAAAGTCCTTAGAGTGGGCTTCTTGCACGGGTGGCTGGAGCATTAAGGAGTTCCTTCTCTGATCGAAGGGCTTGTTAGCTACACAGTGTGAAGGAAGGAGAACAGGCTTTTCTACCTCAGCCCGGTGAGACAAGAGGCCTTTGAGAGTTTATGCAGCTTGCACACCCGCTCCATGCAGTTTCTGGAAAGTTTCCATCACAGATGAGAGTTTTATGTTGAATTTTAAGTTTCACCACAAATATTTAAACTTCCCTGGACCACAAATACAGTATCTTCTCTGTGGTTTATCTGGCAGCAAGTACATATTTACAAATCTCTATATGTCTGCCTGTTATTTAAACTTCTTACAGAAGTGCCAAGGTCTTTAGTTGTGATTTACCCCCTCCCCCTCCGTATTGGTAGGTATAGTCTTGATTAGGCCTAACTCTTGGGAAGAGGAGGTATCTTTACAATAGAAGCTTAGAAGTCTTCCTGCTTAAATTTCCTATTATCGCTTTCCTCTTAAAAAGTCTATGGTCTGTTCCAAGTTCTTATATTTGAATTGAAATGTAAAAATTGAATTGTTTTGGTGCTTTTTCTTTTCCCCACTAGAGAACTGAGAATAAAACTTAAAGCTAAATAAATCTGCATACTTTAGCTGTATTAAAAAGCAAAACAACAAACAAAAAAAAGCCAAGTATAATGAGCTCCAAACTTTTTTTTTTTTTTTTGAGACAGACTCTCATTCTGTCACCCTCTGTCACCCAGGCTAGAGTGCAGTGGCACAATCACGACTCACTGCAACCTCCACCTCCCAGGTTCAAGCAATCCCCCTGCCTCAGCCTCCTGAGTAGCTGGGACCACAGGCATGCATCACCATGCCTAATTTTTGTATTTTTGGTAGAGATGGGGGTTTCACCATGTTAACCAGGCTGGTTTTGACCTCCTGAGCTCAAGCGATCTACTGGCCTCAGCTTCCCAAAGTGCTGGGATTACAGGTGTGAGCCACTGTGCCCAGCCTTTTATTTATTTATTTTTTCAGATACAGAGTCTTGCTCTGTCACCCAGGCTGGAGTGCAGTGGTGTGATCAAGGCTTACTGCAGCCTCCACCCCCCAGCCTCCCAAGCTCAAGTGATCCTCCCCACCACTTCAGCCTCCTGAGTAGTGAAGAGTTAGCACTACAGGCGCATGCCACCATACCCGGCCAATTTTTTTTATTTTTTGTAGAGATAGGGCCTCACTATTTGCCCAGGTTGGACTCGAACTCCTGGGCTCAAGTGATCCACCCGCCTCGGCCTCACAAAGTGCTCAGATAACAGGTATGAGCCACTATGCTGGGCCTAAGGCCCAATTTCTAAATGAATACTTATTTACTTACCAATTCCTGAAAATTATAACACGCACTAGAGTTACAAAGAATACAGCAAACATCCCTCCTCTCCAGCGAGGTCTTCAACAAAGCTGGCTTGGGAACAGGTTCTGACTCCACGAGAACACAAAATGCTTACATGGGTCTCTGGGTTATCAGAACCGGTTTCTCTTACACAGCTGCCAAGAGAGCTGTGTGGCATTCTTATCAAATGAAAGCAAACAACAGGTAGATCATCTAAAACCCATGGCCTCAAAACAATCATTCCTACTCCATTCTGGAGATCTTCCATTGTTTTCTTCTTTCCTTTCCTGGACCTTTGGGGTACGTCCCTACTAACATCCAGGCTATAGAGTTGAGACCCAACACAGAAAGACTTAAGGAGCATCTTCATGAAATCACTGAATTATCTCCTCCCGAGTGTCATAGGAGAGTAGTGGAACTAGGTATGAAGTAACAAACCCATGCACATAAACCCATGAAAGCACATTCTATGTACAATGCCTACCTTAATCAAATGAACAATGACCTTCAAAGTATTCAATCTGGAAGGCTAGAAGCTCATTTCTTAAAACCTAGCATTGAGGCCAGGTGTGGTGGCTCATGCCTGTAATCTCAACAGCTTGGGAGACTGAGGCAGGTGGATCACCTGAGGTCAGGAGTTCAAGACCAGCCTGGCCAACATGGCGAAATCCCATCTCTACTAAAAAAATACAAAAATTAGCCGGGCGTAGTGGCACATGCCTGTAGTCCCAGCTACTTGGGAGGCTGAGGCGGGAGAATCGCTTGAACCCAGGAGGCTGAGGTTGCAGTGAGCCTAGATTGTGCCACTGAACTCTAGCCTGGGTGACAGAGCGGGATTCCATCTCAAAACAAAACAAAAAAAAAAAAAAACCCAAAAAACAAAAACAAAACTAGCATTGATTTGTTTAATCAGAAGGACGTTAAGATGTGCTTCTATTCTGTCTATCCTTCCAGTTTCCCACTGAAATGACTAAAAACAAGTAAATAAATAAAAATGAAGAAAGCATGCATCAGTACTAGGCAACCCCATACCAGAAACTTTGGGAAACTGTCTGCAAGACAAACAGCGGGTGGGACTGGAGTGAGAAAAAGGACAACTGATGTTCAGCCCTTTTCAGGCTGAGTGAGAACACAGACGAGCCCTCAGTGGCCGCACCACATTCATACCCTTATCTTTGTGCAACTAAGACAAGAACCAAGGTGGGTTGTGATGCAGTTGGAAGGGCACCAGGGACTGGGCGCGGTGGCTCATACCTGTAATCCCAGCACTCTGGGGGGCCACGGTGGGCAGATCACCTGAGGTCAGGAGTTTGAGACCAGCCTGGCCAACGTGGTGAAACCCTGTCTCTACTAAAAATACAAAAAATCAGTCGGGCGTGGTGGCAGGCGCCTGTAATCCCAGCTACTCAGGAGGCTGAGGCACAAGAATCTCTTCAATCCAGGAGGCGGAGGTTATGGTGAGCCGAAATCATACCACTGCACTCCAGCCTGGGCAAAAATAAAATCAAACAAACAAACAAACAAATAAAAAGAAGGGCACAACTGGATCCTACCAGGGTTGATGAGAAACACAGCAGGTATTGGAAGAAACTTTGTGGCTGCTAACTGATAGCTGGTGTGAGTGGCCAGATGAGGCAGAAGAAGACACAGCTGAGAAGGATGGCTTCTAATAAAGGCAAAAAACTCGAAATAAGAACATTAGGTTGAGAAACCTGGTCTACTCTAGCAAACAGAGTGTTTAACACTGGCAGTATAAATCAAATGTTCCTCTTTTCCCTTTGTCTGCACCTGAAAATCTTAAGAGGCCCATCTAAACTGTCAATATGAACAAGCACAGACTGGCCCTAACAAGGATGAACAAAAAAATCACCTCACATATAAAAAAGTATCGCAGTTCAACAGGATACCAATCTAAGGACTTGGTACACATCTTTCTAGAAGAGTCAATGTGAAAACAGGCACAAACTTTGGAAACTTTCAAACTAATACTTAAAAATTTAATAGTAATGGCACAAGGAAAGATAAATAGACCTTTGGGGCAGAAGATACAGTCTAGAAATAGACCCAGACACACATAATCATCTGACTTATGACGTGACATCACTGCAGTTCAGTGGGGAAAACTGATCTTTCAATAAAATGAACCACAGACCTAAATGTGAAAGGTGAAATAATACAGTTTCTCGATCAAAATATAGAAGAATATCTTCCTTCCAATATGTTGTCTTGGAATAGGCAAACATTTCTCTTTTTTGGGTGGGGAGGTGGGAGGACAGGTTCTTGCTCTGTCCCCAAGGCTGGAGTGCAGTGGCATGATCATAGTTCACTGTAGCCTCGAACTCCTGGGTCCATGCAATCCTCCTGCTTTAGTAGCTAGATGTGCACCACTACGCCAGACTAATTATTTATTTATTTAATTTTAGAGGCAGGGTCTTGCTATATTGCCCAGATTGGTCTTGAACTCATGGACAGAAGCAATCCTCCCACCCTGGCCTCCCAAAGTGCTAAGATTACAGGTGTGAGTCACTGTGCCTGGCTGCATTTCTTAAATAAGACACAAAAAGCACTAACTTTTAATAAAAATATATCTATTTATTATTTCATTTATTTATTTTTGAGACACAATCCTGTTGTGTTGCCCAGGCTAGAGTGCAGTGGCATGATCTTGGCTCACTGCAGCCTCAACTGCCTCGGCCCAAGCAGTCTTCCCACTTTAGCCTCTTGAGTAGTTGGTACATATGGGCATGCACCACCATGCCCAGCTATTTTTTTTTTTTTTAATTTTTCTGTAGAGGCAGGGTCTTGCTATGTTGCCCAGGCTGGTATTGAACTCCTGGCCTCAAAGGATCCACTCACCTTGGCCTTCCAAAGTGTTGAGATTACAGGCATGAGCCACTGTACCCAACCAAGAAAAAATTGTAAATATGACTTAACTACACTAAGATTTGTGTTCATAAAAAGATACTGTTAATACTGAAAGGTGGCTGGGCGTGGTGGCTCACGCCTGTAATCTCAGCATTTTGGGAGGCTGAGGTGGGTGGGGTCAGGAGTTCCAGGTCAGGAGTTCCTTGAGGTCAAGAGTTCGAGATCAGCCTGGCTAACATGGTGAAATCTCGTCTCTACTAAAAAGACAAAAATTAGGTGGGCGTGGTGGCGGGTGCATGTAATCCCAGCTACTCAGGAGGCTGAGGAAGGAGAATCACTTGAAGCCAGCAGGTAGAGGTTGCAGTGAGCTGAGATCGCGCCACTGCACTACAGTCTGGGTGACAGAGCGAGACTCTGCCTCAAAAAAAAAAAAAACAAAAAAAAACAAAACAACAACAAAAAAAACCACCCTGAAAAGATGAACCACAGACTGAGAGAAGATATTTTTAATACTTCTATCCAACGTAGGACTTATATTCAGAATACTGGAAAAACACACACACACAACCCTAGAAATCAATAAGAAAAAAGACAAAGAATCCAAGAAAAAAATGGCTAAAAATCAGGAACAGGCACTCCCCAGAAAAGGGTATTCAAATGGCCAATAGCAGAAGAAAAGGCACTTAATATCATTACTCATCAGGGAAACGCAAATTAAAATCACAATGAGAACAACAACAACAAAAAACAAAACAAAACAAAAAAATCAAAATGAAATACTTCTAGACAGCCAACAGTATGGCTTTTAATTTTTTTTTTTTTTTTTTGAGACAGGGTCTCTCTCTGTCACCCAGTCTGTAGTGCAGTAGTGTGAACACAGCTCACTGCAGCCTTGACCCCCTGGGCTCAAGTGATCCTTTTGCCTCAGCCTCCCAAGTAGCTGGGAACACAGATATACGTGGTCCCAGCAAGGATGCCCGCTCTCACCGTTTCCATTCAACACACTAGTGGAGATCTCAGACACTGTATTAAGGCAAGAAAAAAAAAGCTGAAAGCATAAAAATGGAAAAGAACTGCCTCTGTTTGCAGATGACATGATTGTTTAACACAGAAAATCCCAAAGAATGTGCAAATAACTACTAGAATAAATTCTAATAAAAATGTCTTTAGGATTGAAGGACACATTAATATACAAAAGTTAATTGTATTTTCATATTCTAGCAACAAAAGATTGGTAAATACAATTTAGAAACAATTACCTTTATAATGGCATAAAAAATAAAATGTACTTAGGAATAAACTTAACAGACAACGTCTAAGACCTGTACAATGAAAAGTATAAAAGACACAGGTGAAAGGCTAGCTATACTATGTTCATAAACTACAAAAATGCTGTTAAGATGTCAATTCTCCCAAAACTGATATGTAAATTAAACTTACTCCTATAAGGATTCTAGCGTTTGTCATAAGAATTTTTAAATCAAAAAGAACAGAAAGTGTAAGACACCCCTGCTTATATGCTCATCTGATACCTGAAAAAAGTACCAAAGCAATCCACTAGAGGCAAGAAATGCCTTTTCAATAAATAGTGCTGATATAACTTGATATCCGTATGGGGGGAAAAAAGTTTTAGTTTTTATACCACAAACAAAATTAATTTGAAGACCAGGCACACTGGCTCATGTCTGTAATTCCAGCACTTTGGGAGGCCAAGACACGGGTATCACTTGAGTTCAGGAGTTCAAGACCAGCCTGGGAAACATAGTGAGACCCCATTTCTATAAAAATTAAAAAATTGGCCGGGCGCGGTGGCTCAAGCCTGTAATCCCAGCACTTTGGGAGGCCGAGGTGGGTGGATCACGAGGTCAGGAGATCGAGACCATCCTGGCTAACACGGTGAAACCCCATCTCTACTAAAAATACAAAAAAATTAGCCGGGCGTGGTGGCAGGTGCCTGTAGTCCCAGCTACTCGGGAGGCTGAGGCAGGAGAATGGCGTGAACCCAGGAGGCGGAGCTTGCAGTGAGCCGAGATAGTGCCACTGCACTCCAGCCTGGGCGACAGAGCAAGACTCCGCCTCAAAAAAAAAAAATAAAATAAAAAATAAAAAATAAAAAATAAAAAATAAAAAATTAACCATGTGTGGTGGTGCTTGCTTATAGTTCCAGCTTCTTGGGAGGCTGAGGTGGGAGGATCACTTGAGCCTGGGAGGTTGAAGCTGCAGTGAGTCATCCATGCCACTGCATTCTAGCCTAGGTGACAGACCAAGACCCTGATTCAAAAAACAAAACAACAGGAAGGGGTGCAGTGGCTCACGCCTGCAATCCCAGCTCTTTGGGAGGCTGAGGCGGGCGGATCACTTGAGGTCAGGAGTTAGAGACCAGCCTGGCCAACATGATGAAACCTCGTCTCTACTAAAAATACAAAAATTAGCCGAGCGTGGTGGCATGCACCTGTAGTCCCAGCTACTCAGGAGGCTGAGGCATGAGAATCACTTGAACCCGGGGGGCAGAGGTTGCAGTGAGCTGAGATCGTGCCACTGCCCTCCAGCCTGGGTGGCAGAGTGAGACTCTCAAAAACAAACAAACAAAAATTTAATTTCAAATACATCATAGATCTAAATATAAAAGCTAAATCTACATAGCCTTTTTTTTGTCTTTTAAAATTTTGAGCTACGGTCTTGCTCTGTTGCCCAGGCTGAAGTGCAGTGGTGCAAACATGGCTCACTGCAGCCTTGCCCTGCAAGGTTGCAAGCAGCTGGGACCACAGGTGTAGGCTACCATGTTGGGCTAATTTTTTAATTTTTTGTAGTCATGGGGATCTCACTATGTTGCCCAAACTGGTCTCAAATTCCTGGACTGAAGGGATCCTCCTGCCTTGGCCTGCTAAAGTGTTGGGATTACAGGCGTGGGTCACTGTGACTGGCTCAATGTAGCCTTTTTTTTTTTTTTTTTTTTTCCCTACATAGAATCTCGTTCTGTTGCCCAGGCTGGATGGAGTGCAGTGGTGTGACCTTGACTCACTGCAACCTCATTCTCCCAGTTCAAGTGATTCTCCTGCCTCAGTGTGCTGAGTAGCTGGGATTACAGGCACCCACCTGGCTATTTTTTTTTTTTTTTTGAGATGAAGTCTTGCTCTGTCGTCCAGGCTAGAGTGCAGTGGCACGATATCGGCTTACTGCAACCTCCGTCTCCCAGGTTCAAGTGATTCTCCTGCCTCAGCCTCCCGAGTAGCTGGGATTATAGGTGGCCGCCACCACGCCAAAAAATTGGCCTGGCTAATTTTTTGTATTTCTAGTAGAGATGGGGTTTCGCCATGTAAGCCAGGATGGTTTCAATCTCCTGACCTCATAATCCACCCACCTCGGCCTCCTGAAGTACTGGGATTATAAGCATGAGCCATTGCACCCGGCCCAGAATTATTATTATTATTATTATTGAGATGGAGTCTTGTTCTGTTGCTGAGGCCGGAGTGCAGTGGTGCAATCTCGGCTCACTGCAACCTCTGCCTCCTGGGCTCAAGTGACTCTTGCGCCTCAGCCTCCTGAGTAGTTGGGACTACAGGCGCGCACCACCATGCCTAGCTTTTTTTTTTTTTTTTTTTTTTGAGATGGTGTCTCGCTCTGTCGCCCAGGCTGGAGTGCAGTGGTGCGATCTCTGCTCACTGCAAGCTCCGTCTCTTGGGTTCAAGCCATTCTCCTCCCTCAGCCTCCCAAGTAGCTGGGACTACATGCGCCCACCGCCACGATCAGCTAATTTTTTTTTTTTTTGAGGCAGAGTCTTCACTCTGTCGCCCAGGCTGGAGTGCAGTGGCACCATCTCGGCTCACTGCAAGCTCCGCCTCCCGGGTTCGCGCCATTCTCCTGCCTCAGCCTCCTGAGTAGCTGGGACTACAGGCGCCCACCACCGCGCCCGGCTAATATTTTTGTATTTTATTAGAGACGGGGTTTCACCGTGTTAGCCAGGATGGTCTCGATCTCCTGACCTCGTGATCCGCCCGCCTCGGCCTCCCAAAGTGCAGGGATTACAGGCGTGAGCCACCGTGCCCGGCCATGACCAGCTAATTTTTTTGTATTTTTAGTAGAGACGGGGTTTCACCGTGTTAGCCAGCATGGTCTCGATCTCCTGACCTCGTGATCTGCCCGCCTTGGCCTCCCAAAGTGCTGGGATTACAGGCATGAGCCACCATGCCCAGCCATGCCCAGCTAATTTTTTTGTATTTTTAGTAGAGAACGGTTTCACCATATTGGTCAGGTTGGTCTTGAACTCCTGGCCTCAAGCAATCCACCCACCTCGACCTCCCAAAGTGCTCGGATTACAGGCGTGAACCACCAGGCCCAGCCTCAGTATAGAGTTTACAGGAAAACTAAGTAGAAGATCCTCATCACTTGGGATTTTGAGCCCTCATAAAGTAACCATAAAAGAAAAGCATGATAAATTGATTTCATGAAAATTAAAACCTTCTGTTTATCAAAAGATATTAAGAAAACGAAAAGGCAAGAAACAGATTTTGTGAAAATATTCACAAAACATGTATCTGACAAACTACTTACATCCAGAATACATAAGGAAATCAGTAAGAAAATAACCCAACTAAAGAAGATGGGCAGAAGATGCGAAAAGATGCTTCACAGGGAAGATATACAAAATGGTCAGTAAGCATATGAAAAAGTATACAACTTCAGTCGGGCATGGTGGCTCCTGCCTGTAATCCTAGCACTTTGGGCAAGTGAGGCAAGAGGACTGCTTGAGCCCAGAAGCTGGAGACCAGCATAGGCAACATAGCAATATCTTGTCTCTACAAAAAGTTTTTAAAAAATTAGCCCAGTGTGGTGGCACACACCTGTAGTCCCAGCTACTTGAGAGGCTGAGGCAGGAGGATTGCCTGAACCCAGGAGGTCAAGTCTGCAGTGAGTCGTGATTGCGCCACTGCTCTTTGGCTTGGGTGACAGAGCAAGACCCTGTCTGAAAAAACAAAAAGTATACAACTTCATTAGTCACTAGGGAGATACAAATTAAAGCCAAAAATGATGTATCACCAGTCACCACACACCTACCAATGAGGATGTGAAGCAATCTTCATCTTCGGAAAAAGCTGTAGGGCGGAGGTATCCAATCTTTTGGCTTCCCTGGGCCACAATGGAAGAAGAATTGTCTTGGGCCACACATAAAATATAACAGCACTAACTATAGCTGACGAGCTTAAAAAAAAAGGGGGGGGGGAGCAAAAAAAGCTCATAGTGTTTTAAGAAAGTTTACGAATTTGTGGTGGGCTGCATTCAAAGCCATCCTGGGCTGTGCAGCCTGTGGGCCACAGGTTGGACAAGCCTGGTCTAGGGCATCTCTAATAAAAAATGCACATCTAATCTCTGACTAGGCATTTAGTCAAGTGAAAACACATGTCCAAAAACAGATTTGTGTACAACTACTCACAGCAACTTTATTCATAACAGCTAAAAACTGGAAATAGATTCGCTGTCAACCAGATAAACTGTGACATATTCATAAAATGGAATACTATTCAGCAATAAAAAGGAGTGAGCTACTAATATATGTAACAACATAGAGGAATCTCAAAAAGATTAAGCTAAATGAAAAAAGGCTTACTCAAGAGCATGTACTTACTGTGTGATTCCATTTATATGGGGTTCTAAAATAGCCAAATCTAATCTTGGTGGAAAAAATCAGAACAGAGCTTGCCTCTGGGGACAGAGGTGGAGATAAGGGATTATAACATAATTATATGATCATTTATATATATACACACACATATACATATATATACACATATGCATATGTGTGTGTGTGTGTGTGTGTTGGAGGGGGAGAGAGAAAGAGAGAGAGAGAGACTCTCGTTCTGTCACCCAGGCTGGAGTGCAGTGGCATGATTTTGGGTTCACTACAGCCTTGACCTCCTGGGCTACTAAAGCAGTTCTCCCAAGCAGCTGGGTCAACAGGTGCTTGCCACTACATTTGGCTAATTTTTATATTTTTTGTAGAGATGGGGTTTCACCACGTTGCCCAGGCTAGTCTTTTCTTTTTTTCTTTCTGTTTTTTTTTTTGTGTGTGTGTTTTTTTTTTCTTTTTTTTGAGACGGAGTCTCGCTCTGCCGCCCAGGCTGGAGTACAGTGGCCGGATCTCAGCTCACTGCAAGCTCCGCCTCCCGGGTTTACGCCATTCTCCTGCCTCAGCCTCCCGAGTAGCTGGGACTACAGGCGCCCGCCACCTCGCCCGGCTAGTTTTTTTTTTGTATTTTTAGTAGAGACGGGGTTTCACTGTGTTAGCCAGGATGATCTCGAACTCCTGACCTCGTGATCCGCCCGCCTCAGCCTCCCAAAGTGCTGGGATTACAGGCTTGAGCCACCGCACCTGGCCTTCTTTTTTTTTTTTTCCTTGAGACAGTCTCACTCTGTCGCCCAGGCTGGAGTGCATGGCACAATCTCAGCTCACTGCAACCTCTGCCCTCCTGGGTTCAAGCAATTCTCATGCTTCAGTTTCCTGAATAGCTGGAATTTAGGTGCCCGCCACCACATCCAGCTCATTTTTGTATTTTTAGTAGAGACGGGGTTTCACCATGTTGGCCAGGATGGTCTCGAACTCCTGGCTTCAAGCAATCTGCCCGTCTTGGCCTCCCAAAGTGCTAGGATTACAGGCATTAAAAACATATTTAAAAGAAGAAAAAAATGGATGGATGGATGGATGGATGGATGGATGGATGGATGGATGGATGGATAGATGGATAGATGGGGAAGAGAGGGAGAGACATAAACATAACATGATAAGACAAATACAGTAAAACGAGAATGACAGCATCTAGGTACTGGGTATAAGTGAGTTCACTTGAGAATTTTCAACTTTGCTGTATAATAAAATGTTGGAAAATCAATCACATCACTAAAGTATAAAAAGACAGTATTTGGAAGCACTGGACCTAGTTGGATTAAAAAAAGAAAATCTGCATCAATCCCTGTTGCTGTCACTAAACAGCCGTCTCGTTAGCTGTTAAGGAAAACACAGTGTCAGAGGGCTGGTTTTGCCATGTAAAAGAAGTCTTCAGCTTGCTATGTCCTAACACTGGATCTCATATAAATCCCCAAATTCTCAAGGCTAGAAAGGTTTAAAATGTAGACGCAGCTTCAATATCCAGGAGGCAGATCTAAGAACAAGAGATGTAAATCCAGCTCTGGCAGTGGGAAGGGGCGGGGGGCCATGGCGATGCGAAGTTAGAAGCCGCCAGCCACTGAGCCTCTCCAGCCCCAGTGGTTCTGTGTCTGGATGTCGGCCCCATATATTGGCTTAAAACCTCAAGATGCTAGAAGATCTCACCAGTGGGAGCAGCCAGAGCAGCTGAAACATGTCCCTGTAAACAATAAATGTTTATCTGGGCAGATAACCTGGCAGATAGCCTTATTCTGATCTTAGGCAACTTGAAACTCCACAATGGGAGGCTGAGCACAGAGGGGCCCCTTCCTCTTTGCCACATGGGTAGGAAGCAGAGATGGAAGGTGGTCCTGGCTCCTACCACATGAGAGGTGGCAGAAAGCCACTCTCTGTAAATGCCAACTTCTTCCCTACTGGATGATGGCCAGATTCCCTTAAAGACAGAGGGTGGGGACAGAGAAGTCAAGTCAACCAACGCTAAACAATGCTACCGCATAAAGTTGGCTGTTACACCATAGCCCTGAAGGTATGAGGAACTCTGGCGTGTTTGGCTGCTGCCACAGGAACCGCACTGGCTAAGGGCTTCCCCAGGCCTGGGTGGGATGCTTGTCACTGACTCCGGCCACACACATAGGCTCAGTCGCCACCTCGGTCAGTGGCAAACAGCTGCTGAGAGGGGAGGAGTAGACCCAGGGGTGCTGTGTGCTGCACAGCCAAATCTTCCACTTTTGGAGACTCCAAACAATATTCCTAAGAGCCATATGGCTTAAACCCCATGGAGGTACCAGGCAAAAGGCCGTATGGGGAAAGAGGCAGCTGGAAGGAAGGAATGGAAGTGTGTTGATGGCACAGAAACTCCTCTGACAATTAACTCTGCAAACAATTTTACTACCAGTTCTGAAACCCCAATTCCTAACTGACAAATGCAATCTTGGCACTGGTTATTCCTCCCACCTATACACTTCTGCCCAATCTGTTCTTGGAAGAAGACAGGATAGGGAAATGAAACCCACAGTATGCCGAAAGGGAAGTTGAGCTCTCATTCATAAGACTACGAAGCTCTCTCACAGGGAAGAGAACGGAGATGGCACAACAAAGGCTCTTTGCTCTCAAATAGCACCGAAGTGAAGCCCGGCAGAGCCAGGGTGTGGATCTTGGACGGAGCGCCGGGAAGGAGTGTGTTTGTGTGTATGTTTGCGCTCATCTGGTTTTTGTTGGGGGAAGGTGACAATTCATTATTTTGATTTCATTCAAACTTATAGCTGCTTTTATAATCACTTCCTGAAAACACAGTAGGAAGACAGTGGTATGTGCTCACCCCACCCTCCATTTAACACTGCCCCAGCAATCCAACTATGTGCTTTACACTGAGAAGAGGCCAGCTTTTTGCCTTTGGCAGCACTGAAGGCCAGACATTACCAGCACTCCTGTGTACAGCTCAAGGCTCCACCCAAATCAGACTGCACACACTGAATCCAAGAGGAGTATCATTCCAGAACAACAACCCAGGAGAGAGAGAGGAGGGCTGAGGAGGCTGGGTGGGACAGTTGGGACACTTCTAACTTCTGACACCAGGACACCCAAGTGGTTGGCAGAGGCATTTCGGTAGTGCAGTGACAGATCAACTGTAGTGTGGGAAATGCCAAATGCTATCGTAAAGAAGTTATCTCTGCACAAAGAGAGGGGTGACAACAAGGGTGGGGTACAGGCCACAGGGCAGTAAGGTAGAGAA
This sequence comes from Chlorocebus sabaeus, assembly GCF_047675955.1. NCBI lineage: Eukaryota > Metazoa > Chordata > Mammalia > Primates > Cercopithecidae > Chlorocebus > Chlorocebus sabaeus. The sequence continues at coordinate 2,079,279 of NC_132919.1, forward strand.
ATCAGCTTTAGCGAACTGGCTAACTACCGGGCTAGTCCAATTCTGAATACACAAGTGATATTCTAGCCTCTTTTCAGGAGAGACTGATGTAGAGTAGTCATGGGAGGCCAGGAAATAAAGTTCCATTTCTGGCCTAAAGTGGATTGGAGGGTTCCTCTGCAGAGAGTCATAACACAGTGTTTATATAAAACCCCACAAACCCACTGCTCCTGGCTGTCCGAGGCCAAAGTCGTCTTCTTCCTGGAGAGCTACGTCTCTTACCCTCTCGGATCTAAGACTCCCTATTTTACTTAGTAAGGCTTCCTGTTTACTCTGAGATCTGCAGATCTCCCCAAGGAGTCTTCAGAGAGAAGCCAGGGAAGGGGGCAGCAGGGAGACTGAACAGTACTAAGGACATAGGTCTTCCGCATCCTACCATTACTTCTTACATGGCAGAAAAACGCATGGACACTAAAAGGGGGTTTCCTAGTTTAACTAATTATTTACAGCGCTTATTCTTTATTTTTTCTTTCCTAATGTGCAGGCATCTCTTAGATTGTTGACCCTCAAGGAAAACGCAATTGGGAGCACAACCGTGACTGACACCTAAAGGCACTTTTAATTGCTGTTCCCATGAGAACACCATCAGAATGATGGACAAGGTATATACTGCTACAAAATAATCAGCATCTCCATTTGGAGAAGGAATTTCTTTTAAAAACACCCCATTTGGGGCACTATGGTCTCCTCCTCTATGGAAACGGGAAGAGGCAGAAGGAGTTCCATTCCTGCCACAGCAGAGTCTACTTTTTGCTAATTTTTTGGAAAACAAGTTCTCTTTGGCTCTGGAGAAAACCAGACATTTCCAAAGGGAAAACAGAGAAGGAGACAGAGTCTGATGTGGCAAGACTTGTAGCCCTCTTGTATCTCCAAGACAGAGATAACCCGGAGGGACCCAAATCCCTCTGTATATTCACCTTCTAACCATGCATTCCATATAATCCAGATTTCCGGAGACACTACAAGACCTCTGAAGATGTCACCACAATCCTATGATTTAGGAAGAAAAGAAAATCCGAGGATAATTCTCTTGGGCTGTGCTGGCCAACAGGATGACCATTAGCTACAATATAGCCAAACTTAAATTTAAATTTCCTAAAATTGAATTAAAAATGGAGTTCCAATAAATGGAAAAACATCCTATGTTCATGAATTAGAAGACTTAATATTGTTACGCTAACAATAGTAACCAAAGCAATCTACAGATTCAATGCAATTCCTATCAAAATCCCAATGGCATTTTCCACAGATACATAAAAACACATCTTAAAATTCATATGGAATCCAGCTGGATGCAATGGCCCATGCCAGTAGTCCCAGAACTCTGCGAGGCAAAAGCGGGCAGACTGCTTGAGGTCAGGAGTTGGAGACCAGCCTGGTCAACATGGCAAAACCCCGTTTCTACTAAAAATACAAAAATTAGCTGGGTGTGGTGGTGCATGCCTGTAATCCCAGGTACTTGGGAGGCTAAAGCACAAGAATCGCTGGAACCTGGGAGATGGAGGTTGCAGTGAGTTGACACTGTGCCACTGCACTCCAGCATGCGCAATGGAGCGAGAACCCGTCTCAAAAAAAAAAAAAAAAAAAAAAAAAAAAAAATTCATATGGAATCTTAAGGGACCCCATACAGTCAAAATAATCTTGAAAAGGAACAAAAGTTAGAGGGCGCATGCTTCTGGATTTCAAAACTTACTGCAAAACTATACTAATCAAAATGGTGTGGTACTGGCATAGAATAGAACAGAAAACCTAGAAGTAAACTCTCACAAATACAGGGTCAACTGACTTTTGACAAGGATGCCAAGACCAATTCCAATCTTATGGAAGGAATAGTCTTTTCAACAAAAAGAGCTTAAAAAAACCTGGATATTCACATGCAAAAGAATGAAGCTAGACCCTTACCTAACACCATATACAAAAACCAATTCAAAACAGACCAAAGACCTAAAAGGAGCTAAAACTAGAAAACTCTTAGAAGAAAGCATAAGGGAAAATCTTTGTGACACGGGATTTGGCAATGATTTCTTGGATATGACATCAAAAGGATAGGAAACAGAAGAAAAAATAAGCAGGCTGGACACACCGCCTGACGTTTGTAATCCCAGCACTTCGGGAGGCTGAGGCAGGTAGATCACTTGAGGTTGGGAGTTTGAGACCAGACTGGCCAACATGGTGAAACCCCGTCTCTACTAAAAATACAAAAATTAGCTGGGCGGGCCCCTGTAATCCCAGCTATTTGAAAGGCTGAGGCACAAGAATCACTTGAACCCAGGAGGTGGAGGTTGCAGTGGGCCAAGATCAAACCACTGCACACCGGCCTGGGCAACAGAGTGAGGCTCAGTCTCAAGAAAAAAAGAAAAAAAAAGAAAAAAGCCAACCGGACTTTATCAAAATTAAACACTTTTGTGCATCAAAGGTGATGACTCACACCTGTAATCCCAGCACTTTGGGAGGCTGTGGTGGGACGATTGCTTAAGGCCTGAGAGTTCAAGAGAAGCTCTGGTAACATGGGGAGACCCTATTTCTACACACACACGTGCACGCACGCAAACACACAGACACATGGACACATACACGCACGCACGTGCACACATGCACAAGCACACACACGCGTGAACACACGCGTGCATACAATTAGCTGGGTGTGGTGGTACGTGCTTGTGGTCCCAGCTACTTAGGAAGCTGAGGTGGGCGGATCCCTTGGGCTTGGGAGTTGGAGGCTGCAGTGAGCCGTAATGGTGACACTGCATTCCAGCCTGGGCAACACAGAGAGATCCTGTCTCAAAAAAAAAAAAAAAAAAAAGGACAAATATTGCATGATTCCACTTATATGAGGTACTTACAATAGGGAAATTCATAGAGCTATAAAGTAGAAGTTGCCGGGGAAGGGGGAATGAGGAGCGAGTGTTTAATGGTTACAGCATTTGGAACGATGAGAAGTTCTGGAAATGGACAGTAGTGATGGTTGCACAACACTGCGAACGTACTTAATGCCACTGAGTTGTACATTTAAAAAATTGTTGAAATGGTAAATCCTTTTTTTTCCTCTTTAAATAGACACTTTATTAGATCCACAGGCTATAATATCCCAGAGCTACTGTTAGGCACGTAAATATAGACCCTACTAAATATTTAATATTATCAAGCTTGTGTGACTCAAGCATGGTTTTGGGGCCAGCAACCTCAGTTCCTATCTTCCTGTCTCTCTGGGTGAGGGCCCGATCTTGCTAGGCATGCAATGTCACTATTTCTGCTCTCAATTCCAGCAGCTTCCTTTTGTTCAATGAATACAATTCTTTTACTCTGCTCTTTTCTAGGCTGAAGTCTAATTTAGTATCTGTTAGGACTTTAATCACTTCATCCATTACTTGTTTTAACTGATTTAGTTTGAGTTTTATTTTCTCATTCTCTGCTCTGAGGGCTGAAAATTCACACTTCTCCCAAGTAATCGTATCCTTTTCCACATTCAGTCTGAGACATTATCGGCTGAAGAGCGATCTCCTGCTGCATCTTGGTGGCCATATCTTTGCAGACCATACCCATGTTGGTCTCCAGGACCTTGACCAATGCAGACACAATGATTTCTGCTTGCTGAGTAGCAAACCCATTGTCTTCCAGTAAGCATACTAAGGCATGAGTGTCAAAGTAGAGCTTCCTACTCCCAGAAGAGGTGAAATCTTTCCTTTTGCGCTCCAGCTGCAGGTATCCAGCAGACCCCTGCAGGAAGGGAGTGTGGGCGCCACGCCGAGGCACAGGCAAAGGGCGCTGGCAGCAGCGGCGATGCCCGGGTTAAGGCCTCACGGGCACATCCATGTGCCACTGCGTCTGGCCAAGGGTGCGGCGTACCCGAGGCACGACTGTTCCCAGTCCCCAAGCTGCTGGCACAGGGTGGCAGTGGCCAAGTGCAGGGAGGGCACGAAATGGTAAATTTTATGTGTGCATATTTTACCACAATTTAAAAAATCATTTCTTCAGGTAGACCAGCCACATTTCATGTGCTCAACAGCTACACGTGGCCAGTAGTTACCACACCAGACAGTGTAAAGTAGAATACTTTCACCACTGCAGAAAGTTCTATTGGACAGCATGGCTCTAGAGTTAGATTAAAAACCACTGGATTCTGATTTCAACAGTACTAACCTATATGCCACTCTAACTGCCTTATGCTTTATTCTGTATGCCACTATCCTGCCAATTTGTTATTCTAACAGCCTCTCCAAGCATTGTATACCCACTATTGTAAACTTGAGGCCCGGCACGGTGGCTCATGCCTGTAATCTCAGCACCTTGGGAGGCCGAGGCAGGTGGATCACTTGAGGTCAGGAGTTCGAGACTAGCTTGACCAACATGGTGAAGCCCCATCTCTACTAAAAACACAAAAATTAGCTGGGCATGGTGGTGCGCACCTGTAGTCCCAGCTACTCGGGAGACTGAGCTGGGAGAATCATTTGAACCCAGGAGGTGGAGGTTGCACTGAGCCAAGATCGTGCCACTGCACTCTAGCCTGGGTGACAGAGCAAGACTCTGTCAAAAAAAGGAAGGAAGGAAGGAAGGAAGGGAGGAAGGGAGGGAGGGAGGGAGGGAGGGAGGGAGGAAAGAAGGAGAGAAATGGCATGCAAGCAGCAGAGTAAAAACCTTTAAGAAAATGAAAGAAATATGTTATCTCCCACAAAACAACTATGAGTCAAGAATATGTTCATGTTGAAGTTTGGAAGAGTACACTGACTATTTTAGGAAGAAAATGATAGCTTTAAATTAGAATTTTATTACGGGGCTGGGTGGGGTGGCTCACACCTGTAACCCCAGCATTTTGGGAAGCCAAAGCAGACGGATCGCTTGAGCCCAGGATGGCGAAACCCCATCTTTATTAAAAATACAAAAAAGTAGCCAGGTGTGGTGGCACACGCCCATAGTCTCAGTTACTCAGGAGGCTGAGGTGGGAGGGGCAAGCCCAGGGAGGCTGAGGCTGCAGTGAGCCATAATCGCACCACTGTACTCCAGCCTGGGCAATGGGAATAAGAACCTATTTAAAAAAAATTATTAATGTATAACCCCATATGAACAGGTTAAAAAGAAAAACTACACGATCATCAACAGATTTAAAAAAATATTTAATTAAATTAAACCCTTATTTGTGATTAAAAAAAAATACTCAGCTATCTAGGAATAGAAGTGAATGTTCTTAACCTGACAAAATACACTTATCAGAAATCTATGGGCCAGGCATGGTTGGTCACACCTGTAATCCCAGCACTTTGCAAGGCTGAGACGGGCAGACCACCTGAGGTAAGGCGTTCGAGACCAGCCTGGCCAACATGGTGAAATCCTGTTTCTACTTAAAATAAAAAAATCAGCCTGGCATGGTGGTGCGCACCTGCAACCATAGTTACTCGGGAAGCTGAGACAGGAGACTCTCTTGAACCCGGGAGGTGGAGGTTGCAATGAGCCAAGATCATGCCACTGCACTCCAGCCTGGGTGACAGGGCAAGACTCTGCCTCAAAAAAAAAAAAAAAAAAAGAAAAAAAAAAAGAAATCTATGACAAGTAGATTTAATGTAACTTTAGAAGCATTGCTATTTTTTTTTTTTTTTTTTTTTTTTTTGAGACGGAGTCTGGCTCTGTCACCCAGGCTGGAGTGCAGTGGCCGGATCTCAGCTCACTGCAAGCTCCGCCTCCCGGGTTTACGCCATTCTCCTGCCTCAGCCTCCGGAGTAGCTGGGACTACAGGCGCCCGCCACCTCGCCCGGCTAGTTTTTTGTATTTTTAGTAGAGACGGGGTTTCACCGTGTTCGCCAGGATGGTCTCGATCTCCTGACCTCGTGATCCGCCCGTCTCGGCCTCCCAAAGTGCTGGGATTACAGGCTTGAGCCACCGCGCCCGGCCTAGAAGCATTGCTATTAAAGTTAGAAACAAAGAATTTCTATTATTATGGTTACTCTTACAGAACAAGACAGCTCAGTAAAGTTGATAGATATAAGATGAAAAGCAACAGCATTTATATTCATACCATTAATAGTTAACTAGAAAATATGATAAATTAGTAACAAAATCTGTGCAAAGGTTTTATGGGAAATATTACAAAACATCCTTGAAGGGCATAAAAGAAGACCTGAATAAATTAACAGTATATCATGTTCATGGATGGGAAGACTAAATACTGTATATATGGCAATTGCTCACTGGTTCAATGGAACAGAACGGAGGACTAGGAAACGGAAATCTGCTTTACAAAATAAATCCCAAATGGAATGAAGATATAAATGGAAAACCAAAATGAAAACCAAACATTCAGAAGAAAAATGTAAAGTAAAACTAAAACTTTTAGAAGAAAAATGTTGTTATATATTCTTTATGACCTCAGGGTATGTAAGGTTTCCTTTTTTTCATGCAAAATTGCAATTATTCTTGGTAATATTTTAACCTAACAACCAAGTGGTTTAAAAAAAAAAAAAAGATCAAATGGGCCAGACATGGTGGATCACCCGAGGTCAGGAGTTTGACACCAGCCTGTACAACATGGTGAAACCCTGTCTCTACTAAATACAAAAATTAGCCAGGCGTGGTGGGCGCCTGTAATCCCAGCTACTGGGGAGGCTGAGGCAGGAGAATCACTTGAACCCAGGAGGCACAGATTGCAGTGAGCCAAAATTGCACCATTGCACTCCAGCCTGGACGACAAGAGCAAGACTTCGTCTTTAAAAAAAGATAAAATGACAAAGTCTTATACAAAGATAAAAGTAACCCTTTTACTCCACAAAATTATAAGCTCTGGCTTATTATTAGGACAATTGATTTTATATACAATAAAACTTTAAGCATATTTGCTATTAAATGCATGCCAGTGGTCTTGTTTTATTTTTTTTTAATTATGGAAAATCTCAAACATATATAAAAGGAGAGACTAGTATAATAAATAAACCTGATACCATCGTCTAGCTTCAACAATTAGCAATATATGGCCAATATTGCACACTCAGAACGGATTTCTTTTTTTGTTTTGAGATGGAGTCTCGCTCTGTCACCCAGGCTGGAGTGCAGTGATGCAATCTCGGCTCACTGCAATCTCCGCCTCCCGGGTTCAAGTGATTCTCCTGCCTCAGTCTCCCGAGTAGCTGGGACTACAGGTGTCTGGCCACCATGCCCAGCTAAATTTTTTTTTTATTATTTTTAGTAGAGACTGGGTTTCACCATATTGCCAGCCTGGTCTTGAACTCCTGACCTTGTGATTTGCTCACCTCAGTCTCCCAAAATGCTGGGGGATTCCAGGCATGAGCCCCTGTGCCCAGACAGAAAGGATTTCTTAAGTAAGACATAAACCAGAAAGGAAATGGCTGATTTGTCATAAAAATTTTTATGCAAAGAAAATGCTGTAAATAAATTTAAAATTATACACTGGGTGATCCGCAATGCACGTAGCTGACAAAGATTCATATGCAGACTTGCAAATCAATAAAAACCAATCAGCCGGGCACGGTGGCTCATGCCTGTAATCCAGCACTTTAGGAGGCTAAGGCAGGCGGATCACTTGAGGACAGGAGTTCAAGACCAGCCTGGACAACATGGTAAAACCCCGTTTCTACTAAAAATACAAAAATTAGCCAGGTGTGGTGGTAGGCACCTGTAATCCCAGTTACCCGGGAGACTGAGGCAGGAGAATCCCTTCAGCCCAGGACGCAGAGGTTGTAGTGAGCCAAGATGGCACCACTGCACTCCAGCATTGGGTGACAGAGCGAGACTCTGTCTCCAAAAAAAAAAAAAGAAGGAACTTTTGAACTCGAGCAATCCTCCTGCCTTGGCCTCTCAAAGTGTTGGGATTACAGGCATGAGCCACCATGCCCAGTGAATTTATTTTGCTTACTTATTTCTTTACTTGTTTGCTCTGTATCCCCATAACTGGAACGTAAAATCTGTGAGGTAAGAGACTATGCCTGTCTCATTCACCACAAAATCCCTAGCACTGTGAATGCCTGGTAAATAGTAAGTGTTTAATAAATATCTAATGTTGAATGAACACCAGAAGTCAAGCCTCGGAGCAACTTAACAGCAGATGTGTCACCCTGGCTACATGTGGACTGTAGATTCAAGCGCCAGTCCCACTGAGTTGTCTATGGGGAAGAGGTGTGGGACGATCAATGGATAGTGCTCTTACCTGTTACAACTCATAACAGTACCAGGGGGAGTGGGAGAGAAGAGAAAATATAAAATTGTATTTGGAAAGCAAATTTCTATTAACAAGATGTAGAAACTTTGAGCCTCTGGATTCTCTGCAGACATCTCATTAATTCCCCAGCACAATCTTCTCATGCAAGTTCCTACATGAGGTACAGGAATGAAATTTCTAAAACCCGAAACCATGTCAATCTCTTTTCCCAGCCTCGGGTCTGAGAGAGTGACAGAAGAAGAAAGGGGACAGTGAAGAGAAACCAAGAAGGCACATTAAATAGATTGCCTTTTGTTGTTGTTGAGACAGGGTCTCATTTTGTCACTCAGGGTGGTGGGAACATAGGTCACTGCAGCCTCAACCTCCCAGGCTCAAGCAATGTCCCTGCCTCACCCCCCAAGAAGCTAGGACTATAGGCACATGCTACCATATCTGGCTAATTTTTGTATATTTTGTAAAGACGGGGATTCACCATGTTGTAATCTCAGCACCTTGGGAGGCCAAGGTGGGTGGATTACTCGAGGCCAGGAGTTCGAGACCAGCCTGGTCAACATGGTGAAACCCCATCTCTACTAAAAATACAAAAATTACCCGGGCATGGTCGTGCGTGCCTGTAGTCTCAACTACTCTACTTGGGAGGCTGAGGCAGGAGAATCACTTGAACCCAGGAGGCAGAGGTTGTAGTGAGTGAGATGGCACCACTGCACTCCAGCCTGGGTGACAGAATAAGACTCTGTCTGGGAAAAAAAAAGAGTTTAAAAACATGTAAATTCTTAGAATAATATCTAAGACAAAGCAAGTCCTCAGTAAACTGTAGCTTTTATTGTAATTATTCATCTGCGAGAGAGGGAACTTATGTTTAATTCTTTGGAAAAAATGGCAGCCCTGGAGGCTCAGATGACTAAATCATTAGCTAACAAGTCAGAGACAACATGAAACAGTGGGAAAGCACCAGACCAAATATCAAAACACCTGCTGGAGCAGAGTTTGCCAGTTACCTCCCAATCCAGTCTTCCCCTCTTTAGCAAAGTAACTTTGATTTTTAACTAAGAGTGTGAGTGTGTGTGTGTTTTAGACACAGGGTCTCAATATTTCACCCAGGGATGGGATACAGCGGCATGATCATGGCTCACTGCAGCCTCGAACTCCTGGGCTCCAGTGATCCTCCCGCCTCAGTCTCTAGAGTAGCTAGGACTACAGGTACGTGTTACCACATCTGGCTAATAGCTGGGTACATTTCTACCAGTCAGGTGACTATATTTTCAGCCTTCTCTGCCGCTAGGACAGCCATGTGACTCTTGAGATGTTTATAAATATAACTTCTACATAAAACCTTGAAGAAGTCTCTTTAAATGTATGGGGCATACCCTTTCTGTTTTCTTCCTCCATTAAGCTTCCTGCTGATGCTCTACTATCTTGGGATGGGACCACATCGTAGGATGTTGTACATTAAGCTCCAGTGTCTGCCAACTTGGGGAAGCTAAGTGGTAGAGCCTGAACACTAGCCCTGGACTACCTATGTCTAGACTCTTGATCTAACAGGATAAAACTGTATGTTTAGGCCTCTTATTCACCTAAATCTAATAGAAACTGATAGGTTTGGGTTCTGACCTAGTATCGCCATATGATCTCAGATAAATCAGTCTAATTCTTAATCTTCTCAGCTGTAAAATGTGATAATGCCCACTTTGGGAGGCCGAGGTGGGTGGATCACGAGGTCAGGAGTTTGAGACTAGCCAGGACAATCTGGTGAAACCCCGTCTCTACTAAAAATACAACTAGCTGGGTGTGGTGGTGCGCGCCTGTAATCCCAGCTATTTGGGAGGCTGAGACAGAACTGTTTGAACCCAAGACGCAAAGGTTGCAGTGAGCCGAGATCGTGCCATTGCGCTACAACCTTGGAGCCTGGGTGACAGAGCGAGACTCTGTCTCCAAAAAAAAAAAAAAAAAAAAAAAAAAAAGCAAGTGTTAATGATGAAGGCATAGCGATAAAGACAAAATAACTTTTAAAAAGTCTATGAAAGGAGGCTGTGTTTCTAAGAGTAGAAAACTTTCTTACAGAAGGTCATGAAAATTGATCATGTTGGAGATAATATTCTGAATCCTGCTAAATACACTACTAAATTATCTCAGCAGGAATCTTGTAATTTACCACTCTTTGAAGTCCGTAGCTTCTGATGCTGATTCATTCCTAATTAAATGGCTTTAGCTATTCAAATCCTAGTACCTCCCTCTCAATATCCTGTCATCATCCCAGACCTTTTAAAAAAACAGTTTTATTTTACTTTATTTATTTTTTGACACAGAGTCTCACTCTGTCACCCAGGCTAGAGTTCTGTGGCACGATCTCGGCTCACTGTAACCTCGGCCTCCTGGGTTCAAGCGATTCTCCTGCCTCAGCCTCCCGAATAGCTGGGATTACAGGCATAAGCCACTACGCCCACCTAATTTTTGTATTTTTAGTGGAGATGGGGTTTTGCCATGCTGACCAGACTGGTCTCAAACTCCTGACCTCAGGTGATCCACCTGCCTCGGCCTCCCAAAGTGCTGGGATTACAGGCATGAGCCACTGCACCCAGCCTAATAGTTTTATTTTAAATTGGCAAATAGTAATTGTATATATTTATGAAGCAAAATGTGATATTTTGATAAATGTGTACATGTGGAACAATCAAATTGGGCTATGTAACACATCTGTCATCTCATATACTTATTTATTTGTGGTGAGAACATTTAAAATCTATTCTTTGAGCTATTTTGAAATATGCATTATTCACTCTAGTCACCATGCTTTACAACAGATCATAAGAACCTATTCCTCTTGTCTAATAAAAACTCTGTATCCTTTGCCCAACACCTCCTCTTTCCCCATCCACCCCGACCAACCCCAACCTTAATAACTGAGTCATACTTAGTGACTTTATCACAAAGCAAAGTTGTCTAAGAGAACTTTATGGCAATAATGGAAATGTTCTATATTATGCTTGACAATACAGTACCCATCAGTCTCATGTGGTTACTGGCCACTTGAAATGTGACTAGTGTGACTGAAGAACTGAATTTTCAATTTTATTTGATTTTAATTAACTAAGTTTTGACTGATTGATTGAGACAGGGTTCTCAGTCTGTCACCCAGGCTGGAGTGCAGTGGTGCAATCACAGCTCACTGTAGCCTTAACCTCTCAGGTTCAAACAATCTTCCCACCTTAGCCCCTTGAGTAACTGGGACTAGAGACACGTACCACCATGCCAAGCTAACTTAAATTTTTTGTAGAGATGGGATCTCACTATGTTGTCCAGGCTGGTCTTGAACTCTTGGACTCAATCCTCCCACACTGGCCTCTCAAAGTGCTGGGATTACAGGCATGAGATACTACACCTAGCCTATATATGTGTGTGTGTGTGTGTGTATACACACACACACACACACACACACACACACACATATATTTTTTAAGACAGTCTTGCTCTGTCGACCAGGCTGGAGTGCAATGGTGTGATCCTGGCTCACTGCAACCTCTGCCCTGGGGTTCAGGTGATTTTCATGTCTCAGTTTCCTGAGTAGCTGGGATTACAGGCATGCACACCATGCCTGGCTAATTTTTGTATTTTTAGCACAGATGGGGTTTCACCATGTTGGCCAGGCTGGTCTCGAACTCCTGGCTTCAAGCAATCTACCCGCCTCAGCCTCCCATAGTGCTGAGATTACAGGCATGAGTCACTGTGCCTGGCCAAATAATTTAATTTTAAGTAGACAAATGTGGCTAGTGACTGTTATCGGTCAGCCATACAGTGAGCTCTAAGAAATAGAAGTAAATCATGGCATTTCTTCATTTTCATCTGACCTATCTCATTGACTCTAAATATCTGTGGCAAAATGTTTTCTTTTTCCTCCTTGGAAAGTCTCCATTTCCCTATTCAGAATTTGGGATTAATGATCTTCTTTCCAGAGGAATAGACACATATGTTCAACACACACACACACGTATACGCACACAGAGTCCTAAGTCAAATTCAGCGAAAACTTCACTGAACACATCAAAATAGTTGGATTCATGGAATCCACCAAAAAATGTGCCAAAGACAATTCAATCCCTGAAAAGCCCTCACCATTTTTTTCTTTTTTTTTTTTTTAGCTTTTTTGTCTAAAGACACCAGAATTTCAATTATCCTTCTTGCTAAGTCCTTATATAAGTTTAGTATGTTCTTTTTATTAAATAAAACACAAGAAAAAATAGGCATGTTCTGCTCCTGAAAGATCAAATTAAGATCAGGCATGGTGGCTCGCTCCTGTAACTTCAGCACTTTGGAAGACCGAGGCAGGAGGACTGCTTGAGCCAGGAGTTCAAGACCAGACTGGGCAACATGGTGAGATCTCTTCTTTACAAAATAAATAAATAAATAAATAAAATTTAAAAATAAAAAAATTAGCTAGGTGTGGCGGCAGACACCTGTAGTCCCAGCTACCTGGGAGGCTGAGGTGGGAGGACTGCTACTTGAACCCAGGAGGTGGAAGCTGCAGTGAGTGCAGATCCCGCCACTGCACTCCAGCCTGGGTGAGAGTGAGACCCTGACTCAAAAAAAGGATCCAACTAAAAGAAGTGGTTTGAATCAAGGTTACTAACCATGGAAAGCTTCTTGGTACTACTACCAGACTAATGGGCAGGCGGGAGAAAAGCAACTCTCCAGAAGGGAGTACCAAAGGTGGTGATATATGGAGAAATGTTTTTCTAGCTCGAAAGAAACACACTAGAACACACACCCTAACCCTGATGACCACCCCCCAGGCTGCTATTCAGGTGCTCATGTTTTAGATGTGAGCAAAAGTGTAATTCCTTAAAAAAAACTCCTTGATGTGACTCCAAGAAATGATGTGACAGTACTTGCTGCAGATTTCCCTCAGAGGCACACCAGCATGACCTTTTCAAATGCAAACCGACTTACTCATCAGAGCTGTCAGGTTTCTCGGGGAGGAGTTTAAAAGAAAGGCAACACTTCCCTCTGAGTGAACTGAGGAGTGTGGCTGACCCTGACTAAGTGAGAATGAAGGGACAAAAGACACCTGGAGAATGACCCCTGCAAGCAGAAAGCGCCATGGGACTAGGCCTTGAAAGAACTTGATGGGAGCGGAAAGTCTTTGGCTCTACAGATTCTCTGCTTCGATCAGCCCACCTTGATTGGTTTTGGCACACCCCCGACCCCCAAGCTGGCTTAGATATTCACGGATCTTAGTACTGAATCCAAATGTCCTCTGTATCTCCAAATCAGATCTTCCTTGTCTTTACAGCAGGACTGCCTGTCAACCATGTCACTCAGCTAGGCTTCACTGGCTCTTCCTCACACAGCCCTCATTAAGACACGAGCACCACACTAGGCACTTGGGGATGGCAGTTAGAGAGGAGTATCACGGAGCTCACAATCTAATTGTCCAGTGTGTAGTCTTCTTTTTTTTTTTTTTTTTTTTTTTGAGATGGAGTCTCACTCTGTCGCCCGGGCTGGAGTGCAGTGGCCGGATCTCAGCTCACTGCAAGCTCCGCCTCCCGGGTTCACGCCATTCTCCTGCCTCAGCCTCCCGAGTAGCTGGGACTACAGGCACCCGCCACCGCGCCCGGCTAGTTTTTTGTATTTTTTAGTAGAGATGGGGTTTCACCGTGTTAGCCAGGATGGTCTCGATCTCCTGACCTCGTGATCCGCCCGTCTCGGCCTCCCAAAGTGCAGGGATTACAGGCTTGAGCCACCGCGCCCGGCCCAGTGTGTAGTCTTAAAGGCAGATGCAGACAAAAAGAGCTGAGCGATGACCCAGAACTGTGTCCACACCTGGAAAATGCCTTCGGTCTTTAAGGGGTTGTTATATCACAACATGGAAATACAGTGATCAAGTAGAAGGCAGGGGAAAAAAAAAAAAAAAAAAAAACCCTGGAATTTCAGAAAGAAGAAAGAAAAAAAATGTAGGGTAAAGGTAGGTAGTGGGTGGGATTAGTGAAAATGACAGTGAAACTTTAGATTTTTTCAAATATAAAGGTTAGGGAAATGAGAACTGGATATTCAAACACGCCAAGATAAAGAAGCTTGTCCCCCATCTACAGGAAGTTTATCCCTAACATCTAAATAGTCATGTTTTAAAATCAACAAGTTTGCTGGTTTTCAGCTGCCACTAACCAGAACCCCCAGTGGCTGTGGCCTACAGTGTAGACAGACTGTGCCCAGCCGGACTAAATGAAGACATATAACCGGAAGTCCGCCACCAGCCTGACCCCTCCCAGTTTCAGGAGGAGACCGAGCAAAACACTATCCAGCTACATGAGTAGTAGACAAGATGCTTTAACCCTAGCAGCACAGGGTGCGAAGGATCCCACATCTGAATCAGCAGATTCAGAGAGTAAGTGGTCTATGACCCAAGGAAACTCTAAGGGTAAGAACGGAAACTTACCAGCAAGTTCAGCAGGACTTTTGGTTTCCCCCACCTCTCTCCCTCCCTGTCCACTGCAGTTACATATTGATGTCCACAGTCACATATTTTTAAAATTTGATATAATTATCTCCTAGAAATTACTGTATGTAGCCTCTTGGGATCTAAGGCAATTAAGTGAAGATAAATGTATTTCATAGAGCAAGCTGTCAAAGGATAAAGCAATTTCATTCCCCATTTGAAGTGGAGGCTTGGGTCACGCATGGTTTATTTGAAACAAAGCCATCACCTAAAGCTGCCGATCTTATCTCTAACTCTGTTCTCCGTTCCAAACTGCTGGAGATGTGTAGCGTGGCACTGCCTGAAGTTATGACATCTGGCTCAAGGCCAGCAGAACAAGCCAGCTCCTCTTCTAGGTTTCAAGCCTAAGAGAACAAAAGTCACATTAAAAGAAGGTAACTACACAGGTGAAGTCTGTTAAACCCTGAAGAAGGGAGATGTTTCCAGGGTATTGGGAGTGACTACAGAGGCACCCAACAGTGGGGAAATTGTGCAAGAAAAGGCAGAAGAAACAGCCCCCAAATGGGGTAGGTAAAATACATGCCAAGGAACCAGATTTTTCTCATCTGGGAGACACCAAACCAAACAGTGAGGCCTATTTCATGAAACAGCCTAAGAGATGGAAAGCATGCCAGACTGACAATCAAGAGACAATCAAGGGTTCTAGTACTGTAAGGCTGTGTGAAACTTACGGAAAAGTGCCTGTTTTTTAGTTTAGTTTTTTTTTTTTTTTTTTGAGATGGAGTCTCACTCTGTCATCCAGGCTGGAGTGCAGTGGTGCAATCTCAGCTCACTGCAACTGTGGCCTCCCGGGATCAAGCGATTCTCCCTGTCTCAGCTTCCCAAGAAGGTGGCGTGCGCCTGACCGCAAGTGATCTGTCTGCCTTGGTTCCCAAAGTGCTGGGATTATAGGTGTGAGCCACCGTGCCTAGAGCTTTAAAAAAAAAAATTTTTTTTTTTTTTTTAGATGGCGTTTCGCTCTGTCACCCAGGCTGGAGTGCAGTGCTGTGATCTTGGCTCACTGTCACCTGTACCTCCTGGTTTCGAACAATTCTCCTGCCTCAGCCTCCCAAGTAGCTGGGATTACAGGCGCATGCCACCACATCCGGCTAATTTTTGTATTTTTAGTAGAGATGGGGTTTCACCATGTTGCCCAGGCTGGTCTCGGACTCCTGAGCTCAAGTGATCCTCCCACCCCAGTCTCCCAAAGTGCTGGGATTACAGGCACGAGCTACCATGCCCAGCTGGGAAAGTGCCTGTTAACTAATTTTTTTTTTTTTTAACTGTAACGGGCACTTTCTTTTTGAGACAGGGTCTTACTCTGTCACCCATGCTGGAGTGCAGCAGTGAGACCTGGGCTCACTGCAACCTCTGCCTCCCAAGTAGCTGGGACCATAGGCGTGTGCCACCATGCCCAACTAGTTTTTGTATTTTTTGCAGAGATGGGGTTTTGCCATGTTGCCTAAGCTGGTCTCCTGACCTCAAGTGATCTGCATGCCTCAGCCTCCCAAAGCGCTGGGGTTATAGGCGTGAGCCACTGCACCTGGCCTCGCACTTAATTTTTAAAAATTCTTCATATCCAAGTCGGGTGTGATGGCTCACACCTGTAATCCCAACACTTTGGGAGGCTGAGACAGGCGGATCCTGAGGTCAGGAGATCGAGACCATCCTGGCTAGCATGGTGAAACCCTATCTCTGCTAAAAATGCAAAAAATTAGCCAGGTGTGGTAGCACGCACCTGTAGTCCCAGCACTTGGGACGCTGAGGCAGAAGAATCACTTGAACCCAGGAGGCAGAGGTTGCAGTGAGCTGAGATTGTGCTATTGCACTCCAAGCTGGGCAACAGAGCGAGACTCCGTCTCAAAAAAAAAAAAAACAACAAAAACAAAAAAACCAACTTTATATTCACATTGTATTCATTTTTATAACATGCAGTCAATGCACTATTTAGAAAGTAGTATTCAATTTTTTTTTTTTTTAAAGTAATTGAAGCTGTCTTTAGGTGAAATACATGCGTGTCAGACCTTGTCTGAGCACTGCTTTTTGCAGAAGCCTTGACAAACTGGAATTGGCTTTCAAGTATTAGTGCATTGGAATCACCTGGAGAGTGTGTTAAATGAGATTGCTGGGCTCCACCCTCAACTCTTTATGATTTATAAGTCGGAGGTAGGGCCTAAAACATAACAAGTTCCCAGGTGAATCTGATGCTGCTGGTAGTGGCACAGAGAAATCTGGCCAGGAGAATGATCTAGAATTGCCGTGTTTAATACAGTAGCCACTAGCCACATGTGGATATTTCAATTTAATTACATCAAGATTTGTTTTTCTGTTGCACTAGCCACATTTCAAGTATTCAAAAGTCACATGTGGCCAGTGGCTACCACACAGGATGGTGCAGAAATAGTAACTTTCCATCATTACAGTATTAAACACTGCATCATTACAGAAAGTTCTATAATATTTCACAGCACTGGTCAAGAATCTATTTGATTGCACTGGTTTGTTTAGCTTAGAGAAAAGAAAACGTAAAGAGAATTTCAAGTACAACTAAGGTGTGTTAGATATAGAAAAAACAGACTTTGTGATTTTGAGAAAACCTTTTAAAAATCATTAAGTGGGAATTATAGGAAGGCAGGCTGTGTTCAGTTTGAGATGGAACTTTTTTCTTTTGGAGATGCGGTCTTGCTCTGTCACCCTGGCTGGAGTGCAGTGGCACAATCACAGCTCACCATAACCTTGAGATCCCAGGCTTGAGTGATCCTCCTGCTCAGCCACTTGAATGGCTAGGACCACAGGTGTGCACACCATACCCGCTAATTTTTTAAAAACTTTTTGTAGAGGAAGGGTCTTCCTATGTTGCATGGCTGGTCTTGAACTCCTGGGCTCAACTGATCCTCCTACCTTGGCCTCCCAAAGTGCTGAGATGACAGGCACAAGCCACCTCACTCAGCCTGAGAAGAAACTTTCTATAGTGACTGTCTCAGAGTAAATTCTGGGAAGCATCTGGAGCAGAGGCCACTGAGAACATGGGAGGACTACTTTTCATTAGATAAGAGACTGGCCCTGATGTCTTCTAAGGAACTTTTTTTTTTTTTGAGACGGAGTCTCGCTCTGTTGCCCAGGCTGGAGTGCAGTGGTGCGATCTCAGCTCACTGCAAGCTCCGCCTCCCGGGTTTACATCATTCTCCTGCCTCAGTCTCCTGAGTAGCTGGGACTACAGGCACCGCCACCGCGCCCAGCTAATTTTTTGTATTTTTAGTGGAGACGGGGTTTCACCTTGTTAGCCAGGATGGTCTTGATCTCCTGACCTTGTGATCCGCCCACCTCGGCCTCCCAAAGTGCTGGGATTACAGGCGTGAGCCACCGCGCCCGGCCCCCTCTAAGGAACCTTTTAACGCCATGCTTCTTCTGTAATCAATATGATCCAATTTTATAGTTACAATCATTGTTCACCATTCCTTTGAAATCCAGGACACTTTTCTAAAGCATGTACTTCAGGTAAAAGAAACTTCCTCTAGTGGGGATATCTGGTGATAAACTCTGTTTTGTTTTTGTTTTTGTTTTTGGTGGGGGGACAGGATCTCACTATGGTTGGACTCCAATGCCTGGGCTCCAGCGATCCTCCTGCCTTAGCCTCCCAAGTGGCTGGGAATATGGGCACACATCAGCTTCTCCCAGTCCTTATTGTTTAAAAATGTCTTTATAACACCAAAGCACAAGTAATAAAATAAAATAAACCAGATTAATTGGACTTCATAAAAAATTAAAACATTCAAGAAAGGGCAAGGACAATAAAATCATAGGAGAGAGAAAATATTTGCAAATCATTTATCTGATAAAGGACTTATATCCAGAATCTATAAAGAACTCCTGCAACTCAAGGCTGGGGGTGGTGGCTCATGCCTGTCATCCCAGCACTTTGGGAGGCAGAGGTGGGAGGACTGCTGGAGTCCAGGAGTTCAAAACCATACTGGGCAACACAGTGAGACCCTGTCTGTCTCTCTGTGAACTTCTACAACTCAATGTAATCTTTCTTTCTATCTGTCTGTCTATCTATGAACTCCCACAACTCAATAATCTATCTTTCTATCTATCTATCTATCTATCTATCTCCTACAATTCAACAATAAAAGACAACCCAATTTTAAAAGTAGGCAAATATTTGAATAGTAGTTCAAAGAAATACCAATAGCTAGTGAACACATGAAAAGTTGTTCAACATCATTAGTTATTGAGAAATGCAAGTGAAAATCACCATTTAGATACCACTTCACACACACTAGGATGGCTATAATAAAAAAGACAATAATAACAAGTGTTGGTGAAGATGTGGGGAAATTGAACCCTCATACATTTGCTGCTAGTGAGAATGTAAAATGTTACAGCTGCTTTGGAAAACTGTCTAGTGTGGAAGTTCCTCCAACAATTAAACACAGTTTACCTTATGACCAAAGAATACTACTTCTAGGTATATATATCTAAGAGAAATGAAAACATACGTCCACATAAAAACTCATACACGAATGTTCATATCAACATTATTCATAATAGCCAAAAAATGCAAACAACCTAAATGCTTATGAAACTGATGAATGGATAAACAAAACGTGGAATTATCATAAAATGGAATATTATTCAGGTATAAAAAGGAATGAAGTACTGATATGAGCTGTGACATGGATAAACCTTAAAACATTAAGCACACCAGAAGACGCCAGATACAAAAGGTCACATAATTATATGATTCCATTAGTATGAAATAAGCAGAAGAGGCACATCTGGAGAGACTGAAAGTAAACTAGTGGCTGACAGGGGCTAGGAAGAGGGGGAAATAGAGGTGACACAACAGGTAGAGGGTTTTTTTTTTTTTTTTTTGAGACAGAGTCTGGCTCTGTTGCCCAGGCTGGAGTGCAGTGGCGCCATCTCGGCTCACTGCAACCTCCGCCTCCCGGGTTCACGCCATTCTCCTGTCTCAGACTCCCAAGTAGCTAGGATTACAGGTGCCCACCACCACGCCCAGCTAATTTTTGTATTTTTAGTAGAGACGGGGTTCCTCGTTGACCAGGCTGGTCTCGAATTCCGGACTTCAGGTGATCTGCACGCCTCAGCCTCCCAATGTGCTGGGGTTACAGGCGTGAGCCACGGCACCCGGCCATTAATTTTAAAATCTTTTTGTAGAGATGGGGTCTCATCATGTTTCCCAGGCGGGTCTTGAACTCCAGAGCTCAAGTGATCCTCCTGCCTTGACCTCCCTAAGTGGTGGGTTTACAGGCATGACCCACCATGCCTGGTCACCTTTGTTTATCCTTCACAAGATAGCTCTGTTGAAAATGACAATTATTTACTTTAAGTATATTAAAGGCTGTGGGCTGATTTCCATGGAACAGTATCCATGTGAATTCTTTGTGGCCTGAGTTGAAGCTGCTTGTTTCCAGAGAGGACTTTGCTTCTGCGGGTTACCCTGGGATGATGTCAGACACAGATCACTAAATTAAACCATCTGCTGCTCCAGGTTTTTCAGAGCAGACTAAAATCTCAGGTGAGGGTTAGCTGTTGGTCGTAAAATGCTCACCATGAGGTTTCCTTCTCATTTGCCCTCACCCTGAAGCTCTTTTGGAATCCCAGCTTTAGGAAAGGCCTCTGATATCATTCCTCACCTAGGGCACATCCCACGCTTTCAGGCCTGCTCGCCGTAGTCCAAGAAGCTTTTAGTGAGTACACCCAAAGTTTCCATGGCTTGACAGAAATCATCAGGACAACCACCAGCCAGCTTTGGCACTCGCTTCCTTTTCAGAAATCTCTTGTTCGCTTAGTTCTTAAGATCTGTAGATTTCTCTCTTTCATGCCAGCTCAGGATGCGTTACATTATAGTTAGCATTTTGTTATTTATTTCTATTTTTGTTTTTTTTTGAGACAGTCTCTCTCTGTCGCTCTGCTGCCCAGGCTGATCAGTGGGGTGAAATCGGCTCACTGCAACATCCGCCTCCTGGGTTCAAGCGATTCTCATGCCTCAGCCTTCTGAGTAGCTGGGACTACAGGCATGTACCACCACGTCCAGCTAATTTTTTTTTGTCTTCTTAGTAAAGACAGGGTTTCACTATGTTGCCCAGGCTGGTCTTCCACTCCTGAGCTCAGGCAACCCACCTGCCTCACCCTCCCAAAGTGCTGGGATTACAGGCATGAGCCACTGTGCCCAGCCTATAGGTAGTACTTTTGTGTTAATTGAGAAGGTTGTTCAGTGTATCTAATCCTACCATACAACTAAAAATGGAAGACCCTGTTAAGCTCTTTGAGTTCTAAAAACCTCATGTAGGGTGGACACAGTGGCTCACACCCATAATTCCAGCACTTTGGGAGGCCAAAGTGGCTGAGATCGCGCCTGCACTCCTGCCTGGGCAACAGAGCCAGGCTCCATCTCAAAAAAAAAAAAAAAAAAAAAAAAAAAAAAAAAAAAAAAAGCATATAGCATACCTTTGCATCAGAAGCCATAGAGAGGATGCTGATGTACCTTCAGAAATAAAAACAAAAAAGAAAAAACAAAAAACAAGAAGCCATAGAGAGGAAAATCCATTCTTGCTCATCCATTCTGAACTCAGTTAGGTGACTGTTGGTAACTGGAATAGTTTCTGGAAAGCACAATCCACCCTGAAATTCGGGTCAGTGTAGACTCTACCTGTCTGCAACTGTTCCTGAGTAGATGAACGATGCTCTACCTAAATCTCAATATATATTCCATGTCTTTTTTTGGTCTTTTTTAGTTATTCAGATTTTAGTTTTAAATATTTAAAATAACTAAAATCTTTCGGGGCTCCTTTCCTAAATATTTCTCTTTGTTGAAACAAACAGGAGAAAAAGGGCCTAGAAGATATGATTAAATGAACTAAAATAATGTATATCGGAGGTTATAATTCTCAAAAAACAATAGTAATGCAAAAACATGCTTAAGTAAAACCTAGTGAAGCTTGTGGAAGCATGAACTCTGGTGCCTGGCACAGGCTAAGTGGTAAATATCTGTTAGATTACATAACACTTACTTTGGATGGGCAGGTGATGGGGCCAATGCATCCACATCCCGAAACAATGCTGAGCAGACTTTGTGACCACTTTCAGGGGAAAAACCAAGTCAGAGACTTGACCCTTGCCCTATTTCAGAGGACGCAACCCCATACTGGGAGATGAACAGATAGGAGTAAGTAGGTCACCTGTGCTCTGTTCCTTTTACCTACCAAAGAAACATATAGCCTTTGGTCTAAGAGAAAAAGACTGTAAATTCGTTCTGCCTTCATGTTTGGTAAAGAATTTCAGTAACAGTGAATTTGATGGCTCAAGATGATAATGTCTGTTTTTTTTTCTTTTAGACCAACACTCTGCCACCCAGGCTTTTAGACCACCACACAGTGCAGTGGTGTGATCTCAGCTCACTGCAACCTTCGCCTCCCACGTTCAAGTGATTCTCGAACTCTTAAGCTCAAGTGATCTGCCCACTTCAGCCTCCCAGGTAGCTAGGACTACAGGCGCATGCTGCCACGCCTGGCTAAGTTTTGTATTTTTAGTAGAAATTGGGTTTCACCATGTTGGCCAGGCTAGTCTTGAACTCCTGGCCTCAAGTGAGCCCTCCACCTCAGCCTCCCAAAATGCTGGCATTACAGGTGTGAGCCACCACGCCTGGCCTAAATTGTATTTTTGCAGAATCTTTACAAAGTGCCTTCATAGAGTTGATCTCCTTTAATTCTCACAACAGCTCTTTGAGCTGGGTAGGGCAGTTAGGGGTTTCCTTGTTTTACTGAAAAAGATACAGAAGCCCAGAGAAGTTACACGCATATTTCATTTTTGCTTAAAAAAGAAAAAAAATCCAAAAGAAGGTATATATGAGATAGAGTTTTTGTTCATTTGGTTTGGAAAGCTATAGGTTATAGGGGCCAGAACGATGGCTCACACCTGTAATCCTAGCACTTTGGGAGGCCGAGGTGGGTGGATCATTTGAGGTCAGGGGTTTGAGACTAGCCTGGCCAACATGGTGAGACCATGTCTCTACTAAAAATATAAAAATTAGCCAGGTGTGGTGGCACATGCCTGTAATCCCAGCTACTTCAGAGGCTGAGGCAGGAGAATCGCTTGAACCTGGGAGGCAGAGGTTGCAGTGAGCCAGGATTGCACCACTGCACTCCAGCCTGAGTGACAGAGCAAGACTACGTCTCAAAAAAAGCTATAGGTTATAGGCCACACAAGTAGCTTATAGCAAGTTAGGATCAGAGCCTAGGTGGGCGTAGTGGTGCACACCAGTAGTCTCAGCTACTGGGAAGGCTGAGGCTGGAGAATCACTTGAGCTCAGGAGTTCAAGTCCAGCCTGGGTAACATGAGACCCTATCTCTTAAAAAAAAAAAAAAAAAAAAAAAAAAAAAGATCAGAGCCAACATCCGACACCTTAATGCTCAGGCATTACAAGGCCAATCAACTGAGTAAGGAGAAATTATACATTTTAAATGTACACAACAAATAGGCACACGAAAAGATGTTCGACATCACTAGTCATGAGGAAAAATGTGAAATCAAAACCACAGTGCAATACTACTTCACACCAATACACCGATTAGGATGGCTGTTATTAAAAAACAAAAGTGTTGTGAGAATGTGAAGAAACTGGAACTCTTGTACACTGTTGGTGAGGATGTAAAATGGCACAGCCGCTGTGGAAAATGTATGATGATTCTTCAAAAAATTAAACATAGATGACCAGCTACGGTGGCTCGCGCCTTAAATCCCAGCACTTCGGGAGGCTTAGGTGGGTGGATCGCTTGAGCTCAGGAGTTCGAGACCAGCCTGGACAACATGGTGAAACCCCATCTCTACCAAAAACGCAAAAACTTAGCTAGGTGTGGTGGTGCACGCCTGTGGTCCCAGCTACTCGGGAGGCTGAGGTGGGAGGATCATTTGAGTCCAGGAGGTGGAGGTTACAGTGAGCTGAGAGTGTGCCACTGCTCTCCAGCCCAGGCAAAAGAGTGAGACCCCATCTCAAAAAATAAAACAAAATAAAATAAAATAACACAAAATAAAATAAAATAAAATAATTAAACATATAAGAGTGACCATAGGATTCAGCAATTCTACTTTCTACTTCTGGGTATACACCCAAAAGAACTGAAAGCAGGATCTCAAAGAGATATTTGTACATTTGTGTTCACCGTTGCATTATTCACGACAGCCAAAAAGTGGAAGCAACCCAAGTGTCCATTAAGAGGTGAAGGGACACACGAAGGGTGGCAGATACACGCAGATGACAGAGTATTATTCAGCATTAAAAAGAAATGAAATTCTGCCACGCGCTACGGCATGGATAAACTGTGAAATCATTATGCTAAGTGAAATAAGCCAATCACAAAAGGACAAATTTTATGATTCCATTTATATGAGGTTCACAGAGTAGTCAAATTTATGGAGAAAAGCTGGGCGCTGTGGCTCATACCTGTAATCCCCACACTTTGGGAGGCCACAGCGGGTGGATCACTAGAGGCCAGGAGCTCAAGACCAACCTGGACAACATGCCAAACTCTGTCTCTACTAAAAATACAAAAATTAGCCAGGTGTGGTGGCAGGTGCCTGTAATCCCAGCTACTCAGGAGGCTGAGGCAGGAGAATTGTTTGAACCCGGAAAGCTGAGGTTGTAGTGAGCTGAGATGGCACCACTGCTCTCCAACCTGGGCGGTGGAGTAAGACTCTGTCTCAAAAAAAAAAAAAAAAAAAAAAATTTCATAGAGAAAGTAAATAGAATGATGGTTGCCAGGGGCTGGGGGGAGGGAGGAATGGAGACTTATCATTTTATGGGTACAGGGTTTGAGTTGGTGAAGATGAAAAAGCTCTAGAGATGGTTGGTGGTGATGGCTGCACAACAGTTTCAATGTACTTAATGCCGTAGTACTTAAAAAACTGGTAAAAACGGCTGGGCAAAGTGGGTCACGCCTATAATCTCAGCACTTTGGGAGGCCGAGGAGAGTGGATCACTTGAAGTTAGGAGTTTGAGGCCAGCCTGGCCAACATGGTGAAACCCCGTCCGTACAAAAAATAAAAAATTAGCCAGGCGTGGTGGCGCATGCCTGTAATCCCAGCTACTTGGGAGGCTGAAGCAGGAGAATCACTTGAACCCAGGAGGGAGAGGTTGCAGTGAACAGAGATCACACCACTACACTCCAGCCTGGGTGACAGACCAAGATTCTGTCTCAAAAAAAGAAAGAAAGAAAAAAAAAACAGTTAAAATGGTAAATTTTATCTTATGTATATTTAATCACAATTAAAAAAAATAGAATGAGCATTACTTTAAGAATAAGACTAACCTCTCTTCCTAACTCCTCACCCTCCTGCCTCTTCTGGTATTTGACATTTTGCAGCTTCTGGTATTGACAACACAAGGAAGAACAGGTAAAAGCTACCAGTGAACCAAGGTCTGTCCCATGACCCCCATACACCTGGAGCAAAAAGCAACCTAGGCAGGGCTTGTAGGCACTCCCGGACATTGTGGTCTCACTGGCAAGGCCAAATATTGTCCTCAGCTCTGTCTGTATGAGATATGCAGGTAAAGAAAGAAACAACAAAAGACTCCTTCAGCTGTCTTTTTATGGGTTGGGCCCTCCAAGAAAGAGAGCTGGCTCTTAGTCCTAGGAGGCTACAACTTGCCTTATATCAAAATGTAAGTCAGTGGCAAAGCACCAATTCCAACATTTCAGTTCTAAGTCCACAGGACTTTAACGTTCCCACCAGGAGGATCCTGCTCATGTTTTGTAATCCTAAAAGGCAGAACTGCCTGTTCGTTCATGTTCAGTTTAGCAGGAGGGCTAGAAAGGAGACAGGTTAGATTCTGGAAGAGTGTCTTCTTCTGCCAACTGCATCCAGTCTAGAGCAGGGGTCCCAGCCCCCGGGACTGTGGACCGTGGTACCAGTCCATAGCTTGTTAGGAACTGGGCCGCACAGCAGGAAGAGAGCAGTGGAAGCAAGCAGGACTGCCTGAGCTCCACCTTCTGTCAAGTCAGCAGCGGCATCAGATTCTCACAGGAGCGAAGCGCGAACGCTATTGAGAACCACACGTGCAAGGAATCTAGCCTGCATGCTCCTTATGACAACCTAACTAATGCTGGATGATAGGAACTGGAACAGTTTCATCCTGAAACCACCCACTGCTAACCCTATCTGTGGAAAAACTGTCTTCAACAAAACCAGTCCCTGGTGCCAAAAAGGTTGGGGACCACCAGTCTAGAGTACCAAGGGCCCAAGACCAATGTGTTGAACAGATGCTGTTGGCGCTGTCTACTGTGTTCATCAACATACCCAAAGAACACAGCTACGCCCCCATGTAATCAGGGGCCGCTCACCTCTAGGTGGTTATGTCCCCTGGCCCTCGAGGCTATGGAGATGATCAGATTCAACTCTGATGGCCATCTTGAGATGTTCTTCCTATTACACTTTATATTGCTGTTCCCAGAAGTGAGGCAAAGGCAAATCACAAAAGATCTCTGCCTATACAAAGTATAAGACAAGTTTTTAAAAATCACAAATGAGTATTGGTCAAATTAGGACACTTGATAGTGACATCTTACACCGAGGCTGTGAAATACCCTTTCCCCCAACTCTCAAATCCAGATCTCACTTGAGTGTGATGGATTTAAAAAAAAAAAAAAACACACACACACACAAGAAAAAAAACCACGTAACCCAGCTGTGACACTTCCTTCCACCTCTACCTGTACATCTGTTTCCTACGGCGTGCTGCTGCCTCAAGTAAGATGGGTGAGGCTTCTGTAGATGCTGGGGAACAAGATGGAACAAAAATGCTTCACACCTGGCTCCCAAATTACAGGAACGCTGGACCGAGGCCAACATAAGCTGGCACAGCACCAGCTGAAATGGACATCAATTAAGAAGCCTGTCATTTTTCAAGACTACAGGGTCTTTTTTCACTCCACAATCTGCACTGCTCCACCAACCAGCCACAGCACCACTAGCAGGGTTTTCCAGATGGGATCATTTCCCTGAGATTCCACATTTGCAGATTTATTGCAGAACTTTTTAACCCATCCCTCCATTTTTAAAGCCTGAAATATTATTCCACATTACAGTTTTATATTCAATTGAATTTATTTGTCTATAGTAAAATCTGTACCTTCATGAACAGAAAAAGAAAGTTTTAAGCCTGCCTACAAGTTGCTGCTTTGCTTACAAAAAGACATGCAAATAACTGAGATCCGTGAAGGCTCAGAAATTCTTCTCTGAACACATTGCTCCAACTGGGGTCAGAGGTCAGACAGCCTTGACCAGGCTCCACTGTCCTGGTGACATGGACAGATCTCCAGCACTAAGGCAGACCTCCTCCAACTATCACAAGCAGTGTTAGTGATCCATGTCACATGCATACAAGAAAAAGAAACTCTACTAATGTCTAGTCAGTGGCAAATACTGTTTAAGAAAAACATCTTAACAGGGATCAGCAATTAAAAAGTGACAAGATTCCACACAGTATCTTCTCTTGACTTTTATCCAATGGGGCAGGACATCTTCCCTACACCTACGTGGCTGCCCAGTGGAAAGAATTCCACGCAACACGAAAGAGACCCATGGTGAGTATGTTCTGAGAACTGAATTCCATTGCCTCGGGGGCCTGTCTGCTGCTGCCAATTTGCTTCTCATGGCAGAACACTGTGTGTCAGAGCCCTGACTAGGCTCTGCCGATGCTTGTCTGGAAAAGAGTCCAGCTGGAGATGAAAGGAGTTCTTCAAAGCAGTGACTCCTTGGAGGCTATCACTTTAGAACTGGGGAATGATTACTTATCAAAAAACTACTTCACTCTGGAATAGACTATGGGCAAGAAGCTGGCCTGACCTCTCGGGTATCCTGCTGGAGTCGGCCTGAGCTGGAGAGGCCTTGATGGGTTTGGAGTGATGGCAGGAAGTGAGGAACCCAGTTGAAGGTAAGAGCCCAGAAGCTACATCATAGGCGGGGACAGGAGAAAGAACTGAAAAAAGCTTCAGAAATATGTCTGGACAACTCAGTTTGGCCCACCCCTTACACCCCTCTTTTATTTTAAATAAACAGCTTCAAAAGGGGTGACCCTCACATCTTTCTGCTGACTAAGGTCTCAATTTCCTTATATTTCTCTACTAAGAGAGGCTGAAACCTTCAGCATTTAATCAGTCAAAAGTTAGTCTCTGAAGTGAAAAGACAAGCCACAGACTGAGAGAAAATATCTGCAATGTATTTGTATCTGACAAACAATTTGCATCCTAGATATATAAAGACCTCTCAAGACTCAGTAAGAAAATAATCCAATTTAACAATAGGCAAAAGATGTGAATAGATGCTTCACCAAAGAAGATACACAGATGACAAATAAACGTATGAAAAGATGCTCAACATCATTAGCCATCAGAGAAATGTGAATTAAAGTCACAAGGTACCTATTACAATTAAAAAAACAAACAAACGGACAGTATCAAGTGCGGATAAGGACGCCAGAACAACAGGAACTGCTCGTGCAGTACGGTGCAGCCACTTTGTAAAAACCAGTTTGGCAGTTCCCAGCAAACTTAAACACTCTCTTATATAGACCATCCGTTCCATTCCGAAGTATTTATCCAAGAGAAATGAAAACTTAAGTTCATTGAAGAAACGTAAAGACTGATGCACAGATGTTTACAGCTGTTCTATCCATGACCACCAAAAACTACAAATAGCCCAAATGTTCAACTGGCGAATGGATAAACAAATCATAGTGTATGTACACAATGGAATACTACTCTGCAACAAAAAAGTACGTATGATTGATACAGGCAGCAACATGCATGAATCTCACATGCATTATGCTATGTGAAAAGAAGCCAAACTCAAAAGTTCTATATCAAGCTTGTCCAACCCGTGGCCCATGTGTCCCAACACAAATTTATAAACTTTCTTAAAATATTATGAGATGTTTTTTGAGGTTTTTTTTTTTTTTTTTTTTTAGCTTATCAGCTATCGTTAGTGTTAGTGTAGTTTATGTGTGGCCCAAGACAATCCTTCTTCTAACGTGGTCCAGGGAAGCCAAAAGATTGGACAACCCTGCTCTATGTACTGTATGATTTTATTTATACGTCATTCTGGAAAAAGCTAAGTTACAGAGACAGAAAACATCAGAGGTTGTCAGGGACTGGGGATGGGAAGGGAGCTGGTTGCATGAGGGAATTTTTGGGGGTGTTGAAAATGCTCTATATCTTAATTGTAGTGATGGCTACATGAAAGTATGTGTTTCTCAAAAGAGTACAACAAAGAGTGAATTTTAACTTATGCAAACCCACCAATCTTGGTGCTGAAAGTCTCTGTGGGAAAGGGGTGAACTGGTGGAACAGCACTCCATGTGGTGACTGGGGATACCTGGGGACGCACACATCTGGAGTGCGATGGGGCTGAGACAGAGCCACTCTCACCTTGCAATTAGAGACAACACTACAAAACAGACATAGATTTATGTTGGAATAAAAGGAATTTTAAGCCCTTTGTCCTTCAACTTTTTCCTTGTTGTAGAGACAATACAACCTTCTTTAGAGATTAAAAAGGTACAAAATCTCAGCCTGATTTTCCTCCTCCCTTTACCTGTCCTGTTTCATTTAGGCAGAGGTCTCTGTTTCTCCAAAGAGCAAAGTGTATATTCAAGCTGAAATCAGAAGCCTAGACTAACTAGAGGCCTGCTGGCCAGAAGGGGTTAATGTGCACAGAACTTAGTAAAAATGAATGCTGAAACTATTTTTAATAATAAACACCTGCCAACCTCTAATTAAAAATTATAGGGACAGCATGGTGGCTGTAATCACAGCACTTTGGGAGGCCAAGGTGGGTGAACTGCTTGAGCTCAGGACTTGAAGACCAGCGTGGGCAACATGGTGAAATCCCATCTCTACAAAAAAAATACAAAAATTAGCTGGGTGTGGTGGCGTGTACCTGTGGTCCCAGCTACTCAGAAGCTGAGGTGGGAGGATCCCTTGAGCCCAGAAGGTTGAGGCTACAGTGAGCCACTACACTCCAGCATTGGCAACAAAACAAGATGTTGTCTGAAAAAAACAAAGTATACTCTGAGAAAAAAAAAAATTTTTTTTTTTTTGAGATGGAGTCTCATTCCATCACCCAGGCTGGATTGCAGTGGTGTGATCTTGGCTCACTGAAACCTCCACCTTCCTGGTTCAAGTGATTTTCCTGCCTCAGCTCCCCGAGCAGCAAGGATTACTGGAACTACAGGTGTGCGCCACTGTGCCCAGCTAATTTTTGTATTTTTAGTACAGACAGGGTTTCCCCATGTTGGCCACGCTGGTCTCAAACTCCTGACCTCAGGTGATCTGTCCGCCGCACCCTCCCAAAGTGCTGGGATTACACGCGTGAGCCACAGCACCTGAACCAAGAAATCTCTGTCATGTTTTCAGTGGGTAAGGGGAAAAATATATCGATGTGAAAATAAAGTTTCTCTTCATGTCATTAACAATAAAATGATGAGGACAGCCACCTCCAAAGATACAGCAGATTAAAGGAAAAGGAAGCCTCTCATGATGAGGTTACATGACCACAGGGAGCAAGTAGGTTCCATGGAAAAAGATGTTTGTTACAGCAGTACCCAGAAAGCTACGAAAGCAGTGAGCTTGAAGAACAGAACATATCCCACTCCTGCCATAGTGTCTGAGCTTCACGCCTCTGCTTCACCACTTAGTCCTTCTAGTACTTCTTGGGTGCTTCGAGAGGAAGGAAATGGTAGAGAGACGCAGCTCTTACCTTCAAAGGGCACAAGCATGTAAGCATATGCACACATACAAATGCAGAGAAAAGGCCTTTTCATTTAAATGGAGGAAGCTGCCATGTCTACCTCTATAAGCAAAAGTATTAATCATCCACCGTCTGGTTTTAATCCACACGCTCCTGATCCCGCATTTGAATGTATTGTTATCAGGGGAAGGAGCATTTCTGCTCAATCTTATTCACCAGCCAAAAAACTGAAAATGTGAAAACCACATTGGTAGAGTACCTTCTTAGGGACCCAGAAAACTGAGCTGAGCTGCTCTTTTATTGTTTTCTTTACCTTTTTTTAAAAAAATGGTGAACAAATGTCAATTTCAGGGGCACTGAGATTAGAAAGAGCTCAGGCCGGGTGCTGTGGTTCATGCCTGCAATCCCAGCACTTCGAGAAGCTGAGGTGGGCAGATCATTTGAGGTCAGGAGTTTGAGACCATCTCGGGCAACATAATGAAACTCTGTCACTACTAAAAATACAAATTAGCTGGGTGTGGTCAGTGGGTGCCTGTAAACCCAGCTACTCCGGAGGCTGAGGCAGGAGAGTCGCCTGAACCCAGGAGGTGTAGGATGAAGTGAGCTGAGATTGCACCACTGCACTCCACCCTGGGTGACAGAAAGACTCCTTCCTAAAAATAATAAAAATAAAAAAAATTTTTAAAAATAAAAAAGTAAGAGCTCAAATTATAGGTCCTTCTATCTTGGAGTGACACAATCCTCATGGAAATTAGCACCTTTTCTTCTGTATTTCCCAAAGAGATCCAGCCACCCACAACCTGACTGACATCAGCCTGTCAGATGCAAGACTGGGCACCCAGGTACATCCCTTAATGAGCATTTACAAATGAAATGGCAAGCCCAAACAGCAAGCCTTTCCCTCCTCTCTCTTTTTTTTTTTTGAGACAGGGTCTTGCTGTGTCACCCAGGCTACAGTGCAGTGACACAATCACCGCTCACTGTAGCCTCGACCTTTCACGATCAAGCAATCCTCCCACCTCAGCCTCCAAACAGCTGGGACTACAAGCATGCACCACCATGCCTGGATAATTTTTATTTTATTTTATTATTACTATTTTTTGAGACGGAGTCTCGCTCTGTCGCCCAAGCTGCAGTGCAGTGGCCGGATCTCAGCTCACTGCAAGCTCTGCCTCCTGGGTTGACGCCATTCTCCTGCCTCAGCCTCCCGAGTAGCTGGGACTACAGGTGCCCGCCACCTCGCCTGGCTAGTTTTTTTTTTTTTGTATTTTTTAGTAGAGACAGGGTTTCACCATGTTAGCCAGGATGGTCTTGATCTCCTGACCTCGTGATCCACCCGTCTCGGCCTCCCAAAGTGCTGGGATTACAGGCTTCAGCCACCGCGCCCGGCCAATTTTTATTTTTTTTGTGGTGACAAAGCCTCACTATGTTGCCCAGGTTAGTCTCGAACTTCTGGGCTCCAGCGATCCTCCCGCTTTAGCTTCCCAAAGTGCTGGGATTACAGGCGTGGTGTCACCAGGTGGGTCTCCATTCTTCTAGTTCATGCTTTGCTAACAGTAAGAGGAAGGTTTAAAAAAGTGTGTATGCATCTAAGCACGTTTCTTCCACTGCTTGTGCTGGAGACCCTCCCCCTCTGAAGGCTTAACCTAAAAAGGGTCCCAAAGCCCCTATGTGGGCTGAAGTACCTTCTTCAAAGCCATTAGTCACCAACCTTACAGTCTTACTCCAGACTGCTCAAGGGGCCACCCATGACACAAAAACTCTGGCAAGATTAGGGGCCAGCAAGAGCAGAAGAAACCGCAATATGCCTGAGACTCCCAGGAGAACAATGACTAGTGCTGGTAGGGAACAGACTGACAGACAAAGCAGACAGACTCTAACCAGGCCTCACACTGTTTTCGATGCAACACAAATGTTTTCCATTAAAAGTTCCCTGTCCCACAAACACTCATACATGCAGCTATGAAATCCACATACTTAACTTCTGCTTTTCTGGCACACTGACCCAACTACCTCTCCTGTTTCTCTGGAAGACAGCAAAGATGAGGATAAACAGATTTTGGTACCCCTATCACAAAGGTAAGTGGAAGAGAATCACAATCAAAAGCATGCTCACCAAGTACCCCAACATGAGTATGCCTGCGCGAGCCAAAGGGAAGAAGGCAGAAAGCAAGGACTTTCCTTTTGCCAAAACCAATCCTGTCTAGTTTTGGATCTTCCTATTTGGCTCTTATGCTTTCAGCTTAAAGTTAGGCTTTATTTTGTAGTAAAGTCTGCAAATGATCTTCGTCAGGAGGTGTTGGTCACCAGTAAAAGAAAAACAGGCAAAAACCTCAGATTCATTACAAAGTCTGTAAAATTCTAGTACTAAGAAATCAGGGAATGCTGGCTGATTTGTAACCTGTATTTCAAATGCTTAGAACCAGCTGAGTATTATACTGGCAACAAGAAGCTGAACTAGAAGTCCCTAAACCATCAGCAAGCTCTCCTCCCACCACCAGTAGAACTGGGCCCAGGTGCATTTCTAACCAAAGTCACAGAAGTGGGACACATAAATGTTTGAGTAATCCCTTAAACGAAAGAAATCACAAACAAGAATTCAAGGGAGTAATAAAAAGGAGTGAACATTGAAAAGAAGGGAAGAAGTTAATTTTTTAAATGGCATGTGAGAAATAAAAAGGAAATCCCCTATTCAGGCAGCTCTGGAGTTCCCTAATTGCACAAGAGCAAAGGACACCCCCCGCCGAACATGTATGCCTTGTTAAGCAATTGCTCAACCTACACTCATTGTGCAATTTCAACCTTCCAAAGTTTTTTGCTGCACATATGCAAACCACGTTTTCCTCTGCATTCTAGAATTAAAAACAGTTTATCATTCTTCTCTTCACTTTAGAGAGGGGTGTATGCATGAGACAAAAAACAAAAAAAAAAAGATTGCTCGATAAGCATTTACTACAAATGAGGTTTTATATTATTTCATCTGGTTATTTCTGAGTTTACTGGTAGTTAAGAAACACTTGAATTCACTCTTAGGCAGCTAAAGTTTCATTTTTCCTGTCACCGACAATAATGATATCACAAAAAATAGCCTACGAAAACATCAAACCTTCAAAAGCCTTTGTCCTAAATGATGGCAATTCTGGAATATTTGAAGCAGTTAAAAGTAGAAGTCCCTACTGTGTAGTCAAAATTCCACTGGAAGGCCAAGCACCATGGCTCATGCCTGTAATCCCAGCACTTTGGGAGGCTAAGGCAAGTAGATCGCTGGAGATCAGGAGCTGAGACCAGTCTGGGCAACATGGCGAAACCATGGCTCTACAAAAACTATAAAAATTAGCCAGGTGTGGTGGCGTGCACCTGTAGTCCCAGTTACTTGGGAGGCTCAGGTGGAAGGATCCCTTGGGCAACAGAGCAAGACCCTGTCTCACAAAAAGAAAAAAAAAAAAGTCTGCTGTTCAAGACTACATTTAAAAAAAAAAAAAAAAAAAAAAAGGGCAAACCAGTCACAGACCATGAGAAATATTCACAGGATGTATATCCAACAAGTATTTGTGTCCAGAATATGGACTCTTATAACTCAATAAGAAAACACCCCAATGTTTAAAAATGGCCAACAGATTAGAACATTTCCCAAATAAGGATGTAAGAATTGTCAGTAAACTCATAAAAAGATGCTCATCATTATTCAGGAAAATGACTATTAAAACTATGGCCAGGGACAGTGGCTCACGCCTGTAATCCCAGCACTTTGGGAGGCTGAGGCGGGTGGATCATGTGAGGTCAGAAGTTTGAGACCAGTCTGGCGAACGTGGTGAAAAACTGTCTCTGCTAAAAATACGAAAGAAATTAGCTGGATGTGGTGGCACACTACAGCTGTAATCCCAGCTACTTGAGAGGCTGCGGTAGGAGAACTGCTTTAACCCAGAAGACGGAGGCTGCAGTGAGCTGAGATCGCACCACTGCGCTCCAGCATTGGTGACAGTAAGACTGTCTCAAAAAACAAACAAACAAAAAACCCTCGAAAACATAAAACCGAAATGAGATACTACTTCACGCTTACTAGCACAGCTAAAACTATAAAGATTAGAAATACCAAGTGTTGGCAAGAATGTGAAGCAACTAGAACTAGAACGCTCATACATTGCTAGTGGGAGTATAAAAGGGTGCAATCACTTCAGAAAAGTTTGGCAGCTTCTTTTAAAGTTACGTATATACTTATATGACTAAGCAATTCTACTCCTGGATATTTATCCAAGAGAAATGAAAACATATGACCACAAAAAGACCTGTACATTAATGTTCACAGCATCTTTTTCATAACCCCTCCAAAATAAAAAGAGCCAAAATATCTATCAACAAGTGAATGGATAAACTGTGATATATCCATATAATGGAATATTACTCATCAATAAATGACTGAAAAAATATAATGCACAATATGGGTGAAACTCAGACGTTATGCTGAGTGACAAAACAAAGACAGTATATACTATATGATTCTATGTATATGAAATTTTTTAACAGGCAAATCTAATCTATAGTGAGAATAATTACATCAGTAGTTGCCTGGGGCAGGGAGTAGGACGGGGGATAGAGGCACTCGGGAACATTGTGTGAAGGAGGAAATATTCTATAACTTGATTGAGGTGGCCCTTACACAGAATATATACACATTCTGTATCTTGACATGGGTATATATACACCCACATTCAAACGTATACATTTCATTGTATGTAAATACACATTAGTAAAAGTTGATTTATAAAAGTAAAGGTATTAACTATAAATTTATTTTTATTTTAATTCTTTTGAGACAGAGTCTCACTCTGTTGCCCGGGCTGGAGTGTAGTGGCGCAATCTTGGCTCACTGCAGCCTCCACCTCCTGGGTTCAAGTGGTTCTTGTGCCTCAGCCTCCCGAGTAGCTGGGATTACAGGGTGCACCACCACACCTGGCTAATTTTTGTATTTTTAGTAGAGACAGGGTTTCACCATGTTGCCAGGGCTAGTCTTGAACACCTGACCTCTGGTGATCCGCCTGCCTCAGCCTCCCAAAGTGCTGGGATTACAGGTGTGAGCCACCACACCTGGCCTTAAATTATTTTGAATATCTAAAATTATGGGCTGGGTGCAGTGGCTCATGCCTGTAATCTCAGCACTTTAGGAAGCCGAGGCAGGAGGATCACCTAAGCCCAGGAGTTCAAGGCCAGCCCAGGCAACATAGTGGGACCCCGTTTCCACAAAAAATTGAAAAATTAGCCAGGTGTGATGGCGTGCGCCTATAGTCCCCAGCTACTCAAGGGACTGAGGTGGGAGGATTGTTTGAGCCCAGGAAGTCAAGGCTGCAGTGAGCCACGATCGTATCACTGCCCTCCATCTTGGGCAACAGGGCAAGACCCTGTCTCAAAAACATAAATAAAATAAAAGTAAATACAATTATGAAGTAAAAATATATATTCTTTTACATATATGAGATTATATCAGTAAAGAAAACTAAAAACAGAAAGTACCCAGGCTGAAGTTTAAATCAATGTTTACATTCTTCTAACCAATTTGAATTTTATATTTATTATAATTTATTATATTATTATATTAAATTTATATAATTTTATATTTATTAAGTCTTGAGACAAAGGTTGTAGGTATGTATGTAGGTAGTTAGGAAGGCTAGGCAGGCAGGCATGCTCACATAACTGATCCTCGGTTTTTTTTCTCAGATGGGGTTTTGCTCTGGTTGCCCAGGCTGGAGCGCAGTGGTGTGATCTCAGCTAACCATAGGCAACCTCTGCCTACTGGGTTCAAGCAATTCTGCCTCAGCCTCACGAGTAGCTGGGATTATAGGCTTATGCCACCAAGCCCGGCCATTTTGTACTTTTAGTAGAGATAGGGTTTCATCATGCTGGCCAGGCTGATCTCGAACTCCCGACCTCGGGTTGATCTGCCTGCCTTGGCCTCCCAAAGTGTTGGGATTACAGGCATGAGCCACCACGCTCAGCCTTTTTTTTTTGAGACACAGTCTCACACTGTCACCCGGGCTGGAGTGCAGTGGCGTGATCTCGGCTCACTAATCTTCAGGTTTTTATATACCAGTCATCATCATCAGTCAGTGTTCATTTATAAGCAATCTTGCCTCCAAAGTTTGGAGTCTCTGGTCCTTAGATGTTGCACTGCCACTACTCTCATATTTTTGCCCTTGAACACACCTCCTAAATGATGTAGATAAGACTATGTATATTTAGTACCACTCAGAGCACTCTCAAGTCTCAAGGATTTGTCTTAAAAAAAAAAAAATCATATTCTCACTTCAAAGACTCAAATTCTAGACTTTGAATCCAGGGCATTCCAAGATTTGAAGAATATTCAATCCAGAGGGAAAGACGCGGTAAATTCGGTCTGAGCATTCTATTCCACTCATATGAACTTTTCCTTCTTTGTTTATCCTCGGGAACTATTCTAAGTCGCTTTAGATATCTATGAAATGATAGAGAGGGAGGTCTAAGAAGGAGAAACTATCTCAAAGGGTAAGAACAAAAGACTTACGTGTAAGGCTGCCTGAGATGGCATCGTTTACAAAACAGATAAGTCATTAACTTCCTATAAAATGTCTAATGATTAAGGACTAAACAAATATTATAATATATCCATACAATATTGTGCAGCTCTTAAATTCATGTTATAGGTAAACATGGAAATATATACTTATTGCTAAGTAAACAAAGTATATTACAAAACAAGACATACAGTTTGATTCTATTTCAGTTAAAAAGCAAAAATTGGCCAGGCGTGCTGGCTCACGCCTGTAATCCCAGCACTTTGGGAGGCTGAGGCGGTTGGATCACGAAGTCAGGAGATCGAGACCATCCTGGTTAACATGGTGAAACCCTGTCTCTACTAAAAATACAAAAAAACTAGCCGGGCATTGGTGGCAGGCGCCTGTAGTCCCAGCTACTCGGGAGGCTGAGGCAGGAGAATGGTGCAAACCCGGGAGGCAGAGCTTGCAGTGAGCCCAGATTGCGCCACTGCACTCCAGCCTGGGCAACAGAGTAAGACTCAGTTTCAAAACAGAAAACAAAAAAAAAAAAAAAAAAGAAAAAGGCAAAAATCAGTGCTGGACGTGGTGGTTTGCACCTGCAATCCCAGTTATTCAGGAAGTTGAGGCAGGAATATTGCTTGAAGCCAGGAGTTCAAGACCAGCCTGGAGAACACAGCTGAGATTCCATCTCTAATAAATAAACAAATAAGCAAAAAACTTCACTTATATCCAGTCATCCATCTACCTATCATCCATCCTTCTAGGTTGGAACATATGGAGCAACATGGAACAAGAAACAGTAGTTATCTCTGGGTAGTGGATCAAGAAAATCTTTTCTTTTCCATATTGATAATCATGATTTTCTCTCTCTCTTTTTTTTTTTTTTTTTTTTTTTGAGAAAGGGTCTCCGTTTGTGGTCCAGGCTGGAGTGTAGTGGTGCAATCTAGGCTCAGTACAACCTCTGCCTCCTTGGCTCAAGTGATCCTCCCACCTCAGCCTCTCAAGTAGCTGGGACTACAGATGCACATCACCACACCTGACTGATTTTTTTATTTTTTATAGAGACAAGGTCTCATTATATTGCCCAGGCTGGTCTTAAACTCCTGGGCTCAAGTGATCCTCCGGCCTCAGCCTCCCAAAGTACTGGGATTACAGGTGTGAACCAACATGCATGGCTGCTAACACTGATTTTTAAAAAAATATTTCTAAGTGAACATTTATTTTATAATACAAAGATTATTTTATTTACTTTTTAGACAGGGTCTTGCTCTGCCACTCAGGCTGGAATGCAGTTGTATGATCACAGCTCACAACCTTGACCTCCTGGGCTCAAGTGATCCACCCACCTGAACCTCTCAAGTAGCTAGGACCACAGGTGTAAGCCACCAAGCCCAGCTGATTTTTTAAATTTTTAGTAGAGATGCTGTGTTGCCCAGGCTGATCTCGAACTCCTGGACTCAAGTGATCCTTCCACCCTGGCCTCCCAAAGTGCTGTGATTACAGGTGTTAGCCTCCGTGCCAGGCACCAAACCTTCATTTTGTTTGATTCTGGTATGTAGATATGGGATTGATTTTTGTACAATGACTTTATATCCAGCAACTTTGCTACATTCACTTATTATTAGAATAATTCTAATAATTTATCCTTTTTGGGGATTTTCTAAATGTATCATGTTATTATCTACAAATAAAAACAGCTTTATTTTTTCCCTTCCAATAGTCTTATTAATACTTCATTTTTTTTTTTTTCATGTCTTACTGTACTGACTAGGCCCAACACAGACTGAATGGAAATGGTAACTCATTGCCCTTATCTTATTCTGTTTCTTGAGCTGCTTGCTTGGTGGTTATGCAGTTGCTTACTCTGTGAGAAGACTGAGGCGGGCAGATCACTTGAGGTCAGGAGTTTGAGACCAGCCTGGCCAACAGGGTGAAACCCCATCACTACTAAAAATACAAAAATTAGGTGGGTGTGGTGGCAGGTGCTTGTAGTCCCAGCTACTCAAGAAGTTGAGGCAGGAGAATCGCTTGAACCCAGGAGACAGAGGTTGCAGTGAGCCGAGATCACACTACTGCACTCCAGTCTGGGTGAAAGAGAAAAACTGTCTCAGAAAACGACGACGACATGACAGGGTGAAACCCTATTGTACTAAAAGTACAAAAATACAAAAACTTAGCCAGAGCCGGGCACAGTGGCCCACACCTGTAATCCCAGCACTTTGGGAGGCTGAGGTGGAGGTGGGTGAATCACTTGAGGTCAGGAGTTCAAGACCAGCCTGGCCAACATGGTGAAACCCCATCTCTACTAAAAATACAAAAATTAGCTGGGCATGGTGGCAGGTGCTTGTACTCCCAGCTACTCAAGAGGCTGAGGCAGGAGAATCGCTCAAACCCGGGAGATGGAGGTTGCAGTGAGCCGAGATCACGCTACTGCACTCCAGCCTGGGAGACAGAGCAAAACTCTGTCTCAGAAAACAACGACGACAATGACAACAACAACAAAACTTAGCTGGCCGTGGTGGCATGCACTTGTAATCCCAGCTATTAGGCAGCCTGAGGCAGGATCATCACTTGAACCCAGGAGGCAGAGATTGCAGTGTGCTGAGATCATGCCACTGCACTCCAGCCTGAGTGACAGAGGAAGAGAGTGAGACTCCCCATCTCAAAGAAAAACAAACAAACAAAAAAACCCAGCCGGGCGCAGTGGCTCATGCCTGTAATCCCAGCACTTTGGGAGGCTGAGGTGGGTAGATCACCTGAGGTCAGGAGTTTGAGATAAGCCTGGCTAACATGGCAAAACCCCATCTCTACTAAAAACACAAAAATTAGCCGGGCGTGAAGACACGTGCCTGTAGTCCCAGCAACTCTGGAGGCTGAGGCAGGAGAATCACTTGAACCCAGGAGGCAGAGGTTGCAGTGAGCCAAGACTGAGCCACTGCACTCCAGCCTGGATGACAGAGCGAAACTCTATCTCAAAAGAAGAAAACAAAAACAAAAACAAAAACACCTTAATGACATCTGCAAAAGTCTTTTTGTCACGTAAGGTAACACGTAGCAGGTTTCAGAGAGAGAAGACGCAAACCTCTTTGGGGAGGGGTGTTACTTTGCCTACCACAAAGGGTGAGGACAGCTCACGAGGCAGACGCAGACCACCACTTGGAAGCTTTCTCACTGCTATAAATCAGTACCACTCGCAGTGATTCAGCAGTTCAGAGAGGTCTAAGGCAAATTCCCACACTAAACGGAAAGTGGCCCAATGACAGAATTTCTTCTTCACATGGTAGGCCAAAGCTCCAAGAAGGTGACAGGACGTTGCAATATCATTTATATGAAAGAGACTGGAAAAAAACCCTGAAAACTAGACATGAGCGACTAGCTCTGATATAGTAGCTCCACTGTATACAGAACAGAAAACGTAGAAAATAAATTCATTTATTGACATTGCACACCACTTGGTCCCCTTCCCACTCCCTTGAGGTTAATGACTTGCTAATACAGGTTATTCTTTATCCAAAATGCCTGGGACCACAAGTGTTTCAGATTTTGGAATATTCGCATTTTATACTTACTGGTTGAGCATCCCTAATTGGAAAATCTGAAATCAAGCTTTGGATTTTAGAGTCTTTTGTATTTCAGATTTTTGGACTAGAGATATTCAATGTGTACAAACTCTATACTTGAGCGAGAGATTTCAACTATTACCTGTGGGCACACTCTGGGAGGCCAAGGCAGGAGGGTCGCTTGAGCTCAGGAGTTTGAGACCAGCCTAGGCAACACAGTGAGGCCTTGTCTCCAACAAAAAAGTAAAAACAATTAGCCAGGGGAGGTGACGGGCGCCTGTAGTCCCAGCTACTCAGGAGGCTGAGGCAGGAGGGTCGCTTGAACCCAGGAGGTCGAGACTGCAATGAGCTACGATCACACCACTGCATTCCATCCTGGGTGACAGACTGAGACCTTGTCTCAAAAACACAAAGAAGGCCGGGTGCGGTGGCTCAACCCTGTAATCCCAGCACTTTGGGAGGCCGAGACGGGCGGATCACGAGGTCAGGAGATCGAGACCATTCTGGCTAACACGGTGAAACCCCGTCTCTACTAAAAAAATACAAAAAACTAGCCGGGCAAGGTGGCGGGCGCCTGTAGTCCCAGCTACTCGGGAGGCTGAGGCAAGAGAATGGCGTAAACCCGGGAGGTGGAGCTTGCAGTGAGCTGAGATCCGGCCACTGCACTCCAGCCTGGGCAACAGAGCGAGACTCCGTCTCAAAAAAAAAAACAAACAAAAAAAAACACAAAGAAACAAAATGGCCAGGCGCAGTGGCTCACGCCTGTAATCCCAGCACTTTGGGAGGCCCAGGCGGGCGGATCATGAGGTCAGGAGATCAAGATCATCCCGGCTAACACAGTGAAACCCCATCCCTACTAAAAATACAAAAAATTAGCCGGGCATGGTGGCGGGCGCCTGTAGTCTCACCTACTCAGGAGGCTGAGGCAGAAGAATGGTGTGAATCCGGAAGGCGGAGCTTGCAGTGAGCCAAGATTGCGCCACTGCACTCCAGTCTGGGCCACAGAGTGAGACTCCGTCTCAAAAAAAAAAAAAAAAACAAACAAACAAAAAAACAAACAAAAAAAAAAAAAAAAAAAAAAAACCAAAAATTAACTGGGCGTGGGGGCGGGCGCCTGTAGTCCCAGCTACTCGGGAGGCTGAGGTAGGAGAATCACTTGAACCTGTTAGGTGGAGGATGCAGTGAGCCAGTGTCATGCTACTGCACTACAGCTTGGGAGACAGAGTCAGACTCCACCTCCAAGAAAAAAAAAATACTATAGACAAAGAAGG
The DNA here is from genome assembly GCF_047675955.1 of Chlorocebus sabaeus. Taxonomy (NCBI): domain Eukaryota; kingdom Metazoa; phylum Chordata; class Mammalia; order Primates; family Cercopithecidae; genus Chlorocebus; species Chlorocebus sabaeus. The sequence continues at coordinate 2,121,074 of NC_132919.1, forward strand.
CATCCAGTGAGAATCTACCTAATCTGTTTGAAGCAAGTATCTTCCTTTGTTCAAACAAAGGAAGTGACAAAAAAATGTAAGTGACAAGCATCAAGCTGTAGAAACTAAAGCTGAGGTCCAAGAAAACAATCTGTCCCTCAGGCTGGAGTATGGTGGCACAATCACAGCTCACTGCAGCGTAGACTGCCAGGACTGAAGCAATTCTTTTTTTATTTTTTATTTTTTTGAGACGGAGTCTGGCTCTGTTGCCCAGGCTGGAGTGCAGTGGCCGGATCTCAGCTCACTGCAAGCCCCGCCTCCCGGGTTTACGCCATTCTCCTGCCTCAGCCTCCCGAGTAGCTGGGAGTACAGGCGCCCGCCACCTCGCCCGGCTAATTTTTTTTGTATTTTTTAGTAGAGACGGGGTTTCACCGTGTTAGCCAGGATGGTCTTGATCTCCTGACCTCGTGATCCATCCGTCTCGGCCTCCCAAAGTGCTGGGATTACAGGCTTGAGCCACCACGCCCGGCCGACTGAAGCAATTCTTCCACCTCAGCCTCCTGATTAGCTGGAACTACAGGTGTAATATCATTAACCCTGGCTAATTTTTATATTTTCTGTAGGGACAAGTTTTTGCCATGTTTCCCAGGCTGGTCTAAAACTCCTGGGCTCAAGTGATCTGTCTGCCTTGGCTTCCCAAAGTGCTGGGATGACAGGCATGGGCCACTGCTCCCGACCTTCAACTGAATTCTTCAAATTATAGACTCTGTGAAGTATGTTAAATGAAGAATGAAAAAGCAAAGACAGATATAACGGGACTGAGGCTGGGCATGGTGGCTCATGCCGGTAATCCCAGCACTCTGGGAGGCTGAGGCTGGCAGATCACATTGAGGTCAGGAGTTTGAGACCAACCTGGCCAACATGGCAAAACCCCGTCTCTACTAAAAACACAAAAAAATTAGCCACGTGTGGCAGCACATGCCCCTGTAATCCCAGCTATTCGGGGGGCTGAGGCAAGAGAATCACTTGAACCTGGGGAGGCGGAGGGGGTGCAGTGAGCCGAGATCGCACCACTGTATTCCAGCCTGGGTGACAGAGTGGGACTCCGTCTCAAAAAAAAAAAAAAAAAAAAAAGATATAAAGACCGACTGACTAAAAGACAGGCAAAAAATAAAGGTTGTCAGATACAATATAAGAGAACAAATAATGCAACAGCAGACTTAAATCCTGAACTAGAAGTAGTAAAGAGTAGAATCAATGCTATAAAAATATATAAAGAGGACAAACTTGAGAAACTTTCCCAGAATGCAGAAGAAAAGCAAAAACCGATTAAAGTGATGACAGAAAAAGTGACATATAGGACAAAGAATAGAGATCTAACACAACAGTAGAGCAGAAATTACTGAAGAAAAGAATGGAACAAAGAGAGTATTTGCACTCAGAGGCATATAAGGTGAAAACTTTTCTGGTTCAAAGACACAATGATAACATTAATGCCAAATCAGTGCTCTTGAAGCAATGCCTTCGCTTGGATACTACCAGCTCAACAAAACTCAAGAAGTCCTCAAATTCACTGATGCTGCCATTCACATCTTCACACATGGCACAGACTCTCTCTCAAACTAGGAAGACAGTTGCCTTACGTGTCTGGATCTCCCAGGCGGTGTTGGCAATACGTGTTTAGTAAATATCTGCAGAATAAGCATCAAGGCAGGACCAAACATGAGACTAATCTCGACCAGTAATAAAACTGCTCAGACTGCTGCCACAGATGAGCACCTGAGATATGTTTTATGTTTCCTAGTAATGAACCCTAGAAGCTGAAGGAAATGTTTATATTTTTCAAATTTCTTTTTTATTTTTTTCAGACGGGGTCTCGTTCTGAGACCCAGGCTGTAGTGCAGTGGCACAATCATAATGAGCCTTGAACCCCTGCACTTAAAAAATTCTCCCGCCTCAGGCTCCTGAATAGCTGGGCCTACAGGTGCTTGCCACCACACCTGGCTATTTTTAAACTTGTTTGTTTAAACTTGTTTAAAACAGGGCCTCACTATGTCACCCAGGTTGGTTTAGAGATCCTGGCCTCAAGTGCTCCTCCCACTTTGGCCTTCCAGAATATTGGGATTACTGGTGTGAGCCACCATGCCTGGCCCTTTTGCAGATTTTTCTTTTTTTTTTTAAGATTTTTATTTATATATTTTTTGAGACAGAGTCTTGCTCTGTCACCCAGGCTGGAGTACAGTGGCACAATCTCAGCTCACTGCAACTCCGCCTCCCGGGCTCAAGCAATTCTCATGCCTCAGCCTCCCGAGTAGCTGGGATTACAGGGGCTCACCACCATGCCTGGCTAATTTAGTAGAGACAGGGTTTCACTGTGTTGGCCAGGCTGGTCTCAAACTCCTAGCCTCAAGTGATCTGCCCACCTCAGCCTCCCAAAGTGTTGGGATTACAGGCGTGAGCCACCACACTAGGTCCCCTTTTGCAGATTTCTAAAAGGTCAAGAGTTCTAAAGATTCCCTGACACATCCACGCTAATCTCCTAGGTTGGCCACGGAGATGAACCACATGAGCTTATCATCATTCTTTTCTCTTGAGCTTCAGTATCCTCTTTTACAAAATTTGAAGGGGGTGGCTCACGCCTACAATCCCACCACTTGAGGAGGCCGAGGCAGGAGGACCACTGGAGCCTAGGAGTTCGAGATGGCGGGCAAGATGGTGAGGTCCCGTCTCCATTATGGAAGTGTGAGAAAAAAAAAAACTTTTTTTTTTTTTTTTTTTTTTTTTGAGATGGAGTCTTGCTCTGCCACCCAAGCTGGAGTGCAGTGGGATGAACTTGGCTCACTGCAACCTCCGCCTCCTGGGTTCAAGCAATTCTCCTGTCTCAGCCTCCCAAGTAGCTGGGATTACAGGGCCCACCACCACACCTGGCTAATTTTTGTATTTTTAGTAGACACAGGGTTTCACAATGTTGGCCAGGCTGGTCTCAAACTCCTGACCTCGTGCTCCACCTGCCTTGGCCTCCCAAAGTGCTGGGATTACAGGCGTGAGCACCACGCCTGGTCAAAACTTTTTTTTTTTTTTTTTTTTTTTTTAAAATCAGCCAGGCATGGTGGCACATGCCTGTAGTCCCAGCTACTCAAAATAAAAAAAATTTAGCTCGTCATGGTGGCGCGCCTGTAATCCCAGCTACCTGGGAGCCCGAGGCAACAGAATTGCTTGAACCTGGGAGACAGAGGTCCCACCAGGGTGGGAGGACTGCTTGTGCGCAGGAATCTGAGGTGGCAGTGAGTTATGATAATGCCACTGACTCCAGCCTGGGTGACAAAGTGAGACCCATCTCTTAAAAAAAAAAAGGGGGGGGTAATAATACTTCCACGGCAGGCTTATTTAGAGAACTTAATGAAATACTGTACAGAAGTACCTAGCTCAGGGACTGATACATGATAGATACTCAGGAGACGTGATTTTCCCCTGCCGTGGATGGGGAACAATAAAGCAGAGTACCACTTTATATGATTATATTATGTGGCCAGGGAAGCTCTCTTTACCAAGGTGACAGAAGGGAGTGCGAGAGGCACACAGCCGAGTACAGCGTGTTCCCGGTTAAGAAAAGAGCAGCTGCGAAGACCCTTAGGCACGAGTGCTTGGTTTGTTTGAGGAAAAACAAGGATGTCAGTGTGACTACAGCACACTGGGTTGAAGGACAGCAGGAGGACCTGAGGTCAGAGAGCTTGGGAGTGGGATGGAGGTGGGGTTAGATCTAATGGAGGGCACTGTAGGCCACTGTTAAAACTTTGGCCTCTACTCTAAGTGATAAGAGCAATCATCAGAAGGTTTTGAACTAAGAAATGACATGATCTTACTGATATTTTGAAAACGGACTGAAGAATAGAAGGGGAAAGGAACCAGAGCAACCAGTCAGAAGCATTTCAGTGAACCGAACCGGGGTGCAGTGGGAAGAGAGAACTGTACCTGTACGTGTTTTGAAGGTAAAGAAGACATTAACTGCCAGTGGATTAGATATGGAAGTGTGAGAAAGAAGTGCCAAGAATAACCCCAAGCATTTTGACATGAGCAGCCCCAAAATCAAAGCTGCCATTTACCAAGATGGGAAAGGGTAAAGGAAGACCAGGATGGTGGGTAGCGGGTGGGGCAGGATTCAGGAGTTTGGATTTGGACATGTCAGGTTTGACATACCTGTTTCACAGTCCCTGAAGTGGAGACCTACCTTAGTCTCACTGAGCCGCAACTGCCGCCTAGGTATCCTGTAGATCACTACATAGGCTAAGGGCTGGTGTGCTGGCTCTGTGCTCTCCTCGAGCCAGAACACATACGTGGTATCTGACACTAGAGCTAGGAGAGCTGATGAAGACGGGGCGTGGGAAGAGTCTGAAGCTGGTTAGTACTCTTCTACTCAGCACCTGCCCCACACTAAAAGACAGCTTCAATAGCCAACTCCCAAAAGCATCCTCTGGAATCAAGACCACTCTGTGATCACGAAAGAAGAGTATGAGGATTCTCCGGCCCAAGCCACGTCATCCAGCCTCTCTTCTAACCGAACACCTCCTACACGTACAAAACAACTTGTTAGCTGTCCTCAGCCTCACGTACTACAAATCCCCATTATCTGCCCATTCTGAGACTAGAAGAGCAGAATTTCACTCTAAGTTTTTGTTGCAAAGGCATAAAATAAGTATTTCTCTTGGGAAAGAAGGGTTCTCTGATTCCCAAGATATAGTAGCCATTAAATGCATCCAAAGAGTATGAGTTTTTGATATATCAATGTCCAGAACCTTAATCTACTTACAGCAATTTAACCAAAGGGAATATATGCTCAAATTCTGCTACAAGAAACTGATTCACTGTTTATAACTGTAAAAAAATTGGGAACATTCTCTTGATTCAATAAAGCAAAGATGGGTTAAAGAAATCTTCGAATATAAAAGAATTCTGGGTAACTATAAAAAATGATTCCATATAAGAATATATTAAAAACATGAGGAAAAAAGCAGATTACAAATAGTATATACAGCTGGGCATGTTAGCTCACACCTATAATCCTAGCACTCTGGGAGGCTGAGGCAGGTAAATCGCTTGAGCTCAGGAGTTAGAGACCAGCCTGGCAACATGGCGAAACCCCATCTCTATTCAAAAATACAAATATTAGCTAGGTATGGAGGTGGGTGCCTGCAGTCCTAGCTATGCGGGAGGCTGAGGTAGGAGGACTGCTTGAGCCTGGGAGGCAGAGGTTGCAGCAAGCTGAGATTGTGCCACCACACTCCAGCCTGGGCAACAGAGTGAGACCCTATCTAAAAAAAACAAAAAAAAAAAACAAATAGTATATATTAATATTAATATAACCTCCAGTTTTACTGAAAAGAGTGTGTGTGTGTGTATACTAGAAATTAAATACGATTATATATGATCAGCAAAATAACAGCGCTCTTACTTCTGGGTAGAAAGAAGGATTACGGATAATTTTTCTTCTTTTTATTTGCGTGTGTTTTCCAAATTTCCTACGGTGAACAAATACTCTTTTATACTAAAAACTGTTTGTTTGTTTGTTTGTTTTTAGAGACAGGCTTCTCATGTTGCCTGGGATGGTCTCAAACTCCTGGGCTCAAGCGATCCTCCCGTCTCCGCCTCTCAAAGTGCTGGGATTAAAGGTGTGAGCCACTGCAACAGGCCAAGACTTTATATTCTATATAAAGCCTCTCATATTTGTGGTTCATGTTTGGAACTTTTACTTTTTTTTTTTTTTTTAACATCTCCCTATGTCCCTAGTACGTATATACTTCACCTAGGTCAAAAGACTTCCTCCTGAGAAGACATTTGTGGAACCTCCCTGAAGGCCTGTCCCTCAAGGGATGTGATGCTCACTGCTCTACAGAGAAGTCAGTCACAGGGTCTTCCTGCCTCCACACAGCACTTCGCTCCGGAGCTCGGTGGCTACTATGTCCCTAGCCTAGTAACTGTTATTACACGTGGGAAAGGTGAGGCCGACTGGACTACCCTACTCTTTACCTGGCTGAAAACCCAACTGTTAAGCAGAGACTAAGAGCTCCACAGTCCCCATCAGCAACAGGGAATCGGCTTTGTTTTCTATAAACAGACAGGCAAGAAAAACGTTCAGGTTAAAACACAGTCCTCAGAGGAAGGAAAATAGAAACCAGGCAGCGGGGAATGCTTCATATTCCTACAAGTTTTTTTTTCTAAGTTAACACATGGTGTCTGCTTCTCTCTAGTCACCTATTTATCACTCTCCTCCTTAGAGAAGGGAAAAAGCCCTGGCTGTTTTCCTAGTGCAGAGTTTTGTGGTGGGGCGGGGGGGGGGGGGGGTGGAGGAAGGGGGGAGAAAGGAGGGTGCTTTGAGCATGATGCAAACCATTTGGAGCCGAGTGAGAGCACTGCCAACACAAGCTGCACTATTTAAACAAGTGAGGAAATGATCGTATATACAACATGCCAGCGAGCACACACACACACCAAAGGAAGTCGAGAGCGCTTTTTTTTTTTCAGGACACAGAGCTGGATGTCAGCGGCTAAAAGGTCGATATTTTCCCTTAACACCCTTCTCAATGACTTAATCATGTTCCATTTGCACAGAAAACTTCCCAAGAATAAAAAAGTCTGGAGAATTAAGAGGAGGGGCAAATGGGGAGGGATGTTTGGCCTGGGGCTGACCTTATCCGAGGTTTTCTCCACGTAGCAGGGGTCCTGAGGGGCAGCCAGCAAGGGGACAAAGCCCGAGAGAAGCCGATCCTCTTCCAGGATAAGAAGGGTGAGGTCATCATCCGGGTCCTTGTACAGTGGCACCTCAGACTGATTCACTGCAGTCAGTATGTTACAGAAATCAGCCAGCGTCGACCACACATCCACAGCAACACTGTGAGAAATAAGGTAAGAAAAGAGCAGCTCTAAAGAGGAGCCAGTAAAAAAAAGAATTCTTAGTACTTGTGAGCAGGGAAGTACTTGCAGCAAATGTTGTCTAGGCTGGCATCTGCCAGGAAAGCATACCCTAAATGGGAGGAAACAAAACTGTGCCCAAGGCAGCAATCTAAGGTATGTGTATGTGGATCTACACAAAGTTGAAATTGATTAGGGGGAGTTTGTAATCCTCACCAGAGAGGAAAAAGAATTTAGAGAATCAGTTGCCTAATGCAGGGTCCTGTCATCTTTCCAGACAGTGTGCCTGAGACGCTTACTCAAACACTCTAGACACCCAGTGCCTGAGGCTGCTCCCAGAATTCCCCACTGCTGTCCAGCCAAGTATATGCCATACTGAGCACCAGCCTCTCCTCCCCCAGCCACAGCCATGGCGGGTCTAGTCACAATACAGCAAGAGTCATGCAGGTTTTCCTCCTATAATGCTTTAGAAATCTCTTCCCTACACATAGGCAGGCAATCAATCAATCAATCAATCAATCAATCAATCAATCAAACAAAAACCTCATTCCTGGCCCATCAAGATCCTCACAGGAAGGTAAAGCCTCTTACACACTTCATTGGCGCTGTCTCAGCCATTCCATGCCTCTCCTTTCTCTCATGTGTGGAAGGTTAGATACAGGGTGACCAACCATTCTGGTTTGTGTGGGACTGTCCTGGTTTTAGCACTGAACATCCCCAGAAACCCCCCAGTCCTGGGCAAACTGGGACGGCTGGCTGGCTCAACTGTGTATCACCAGGTCCTGGTTGAACCTGAGAAGAAACTTTGAAACTGTGAAGTCTGGCTCTCCCTAATTAAAATTTCAGGGTAGAATTATAAAAAAAGAGGTTCATTTCTCTGTTACCATCACTTGTCAAAAATCGACTGTGGGGCAGAGTCCTGCTTTGGTGGGTGTTGAGGATCCATAAGGCTTTTTTTTTTTTTTTTTTTTTTGCCTACCCAGGGATACTACAAATTGTGGTAAAGACATAGGGCCAGCCAAGGCTACAGACGTGGCTTTCTTCTCCACGGAAGCACCTAACTAGGAGTCTGGAACAGATAGTGTCCTATGGATGCTAAGTTTTACTCTAAAAGAAGAGAGATCCATAGGAGAATTACAAAGACAAGCTTCACAATTAGATTCACAAGCTAGAGTGGCAAGAGGCAATATGTAAAGAGAGTTGTACGAATCATCCTGGGCTGGGTGTGGTGGGCCACGCCTGTAATCCCAGTACTTTGGGAACATGAGAAGGGAGGATCACTTGAGGCCAGGAGTTCAAGACCAGACTGGGCAACACAGTGAGACCCTCTCACTAAAAACAACCAAGAAGAATCATCCTGGAATCTCCCCAGTGGAGTTACTGCCTATGAGTCCTACTAGGGAGGGGTCTCAGATCTAAGCAATTTGTTTCTCTTGGAGACTAAGAATCTTCGGGAGATGGCAGAAAAGAAAGCATTCGAGGCACATGCCACTGAAGGTGACAGTGGGGAAGAAAGTGGAGCAGAGGGATGGGAACTCCCTGACTGGCTCCAGGTGGAAGGAGGCTGCACTGGTTTATTTACTGTAATCATTGCACTAGGAAAAGGCAATGAAATGAAACATCTTGTTTTCAAGAGTGTCCTGGGAACCAGGCAGAACACAGCCCCATTAATCACACAACGGCACATAATCAACACACGTGTACTGCAGAAGTAACTCGCTTCACAGGCTTTACCCAGGAAAAAGAACATGTTTGGGAAGAATCACCGGAGGGACGAGTTTTCGAAAGCCTCTCTCAGCGCAGACACCGACAACCAGACTCATTCACAAAGCTCCATCTTTTGGCTCAGCCGGGTTTGGCTGTCAGAAATGTTTAAATATGGAAAAAAATAAACAGTTGCAACACGTTTCTGTGCAGAGATCTGCCTGAGCTCCTTTGTGATGTAATGGGAAACGCGGCATTCAGGCTACCAGCTGTAGAATAAACAGAACTTCGAGGGTTAAAAGGAACTGAACTTTCCACGACCCCATCTGCAGAGAAGAAAATAATAAGAGGAATGATGCACTGCCCCACAGCCCTGATAGTTTATCCTCCGGTCCGGCTGCGGAGACAAGCACCGGATGTGATAGGACTGCTCAGGGCCGCCTCCGAGGTTAGTGCTGCCCATGGGAGACGCACAGGGAGGCTCTTCCAGTTCCCCGCTTCCTCCCCCAGTGCCCTGCTGGCCACTTGAGCCCACTGCCTGAGTCTGATCCCACAGCACTGGTGAGCTTTGGCCAACAGGCACTGCTCGGCTGCAGAGCAGCAATTTGGAAAATAAACAGGAAAGACGACAGTGAGAAGGAAGAAGGTGAAAAGTCTCCCAGCTGAATTTTTGGCTTGGGGGCCCTGGTTGGTGCTGCGCAGGTCAAGGCTGCGCAGGACGTAGCTGGGGGTTGGGGGTGGTGTGGGCAGCAGCATCCCCAGCCAGAGAGAGGCGGCCGAAAATTACCCACGGCTGCCACAGTGGGAGGCCCCACATCCCTCTCTCATCCTCCCACCCCTACCATCTTGGATCCAAGATGAAGAAATATGTGGTACCATGTGGTTCTCATTACCATGCTCTCCTGTCCCCTAAGGCTCAGATAAACCAAAACTGACTCCTCCCAGAGACTGTTGGCCACCACTAGGGACCCCTGCCCACATATGCCTTTTTGCCCATTACCACCCACCTTGTACCAAAACCTTAAGACTCACTGCAAAAATAAGGTGGCTGAGAATCCCTACCTCAATGTTGATTTGTAAGACAGCAGCTGATGCCAAAAGACGTAGGGAGTGCCCAGAGTTCCCAACTCAGAAATATAAATAAAAGTGGTCCAAGAGCCAAGCTAGACTGTGCAGAACCCAGGAAATACACAAAGTCTTCAATGAGAGGTCATTTCTACTCTGGTTAATTCCGACTGGTCTTGTACTCTGGTTGTGAGTAGCTGCCTTCTTCTGGTGTTTCAGTGGGATCACCCAAACTCAGTTCACATTCATGTCATCAGTTATCTCCTTTCATCAAACACCACAGACATGAACACAACTACCCAGAGACCCACGGGCTACACAGTGACTCTCTACAGGAGTGAGGGAGTGTCAGGAAACTCAAAGGAAGAGGTGCTTTGAAAAACCAGGTGAGATGTCTGAACTCAAAAGTTAAGATATTTGTAAAAGGATGAGGTAATTCCTGGAAGCTGGGCAACATCACCTCAGCTTACCCCGATCAGGCCTTTGGGCTGGGAGGTCAGTTTTGTGGGTGAACATAGGATTTCCTGTCTGTAGAAGGAGAAAAGTTTAACATTTTCCTGCTTTAATTCCTCATCCCAACCAGGAGCACCTTCTAACCTTTACCCGACAGCAGTCCTTCGATCCTATGGATTCAAGGTTGGCCTGGGCCAAGGAGCCAAAAGTCAAATTCGGGTGGGGTGACGATCTGTAAAGAGCTGCCACTCTTTTGGAAGTGCTTGGGAAATAACTTCCCAAAAGGTTTCCCAAATAATCTCAAACAACTTTTGATTCTAAATGGACCCTCTAGAGTGCTGTGGGCTCAGGTAGGTCCTTCTGGTTTGTTCTGGTTCAATGTACATTTTGGGGAAATTCCCAGAGCCCACAATATCCCACTAAAGTTAGGGTGGATTCTTCCCCAAACAGACACAAAGCAGCCAAAGAATATGAAACTGGGTCCAATGAGCCTGTTTATGGCTCCCAGAATGATGGCCAGGGAGTCTCTCAGCAGCTGTGATGTGATTAGTGAGCAGGGATCAGCAGTTGCAAGGTGACCCACTGGCCCAACCCCACAGAACACACCACACACCAGCACAGCAGACCCCTGGCTGGAGTCTGAAAGCCAGATCCTAGTTTGGGACAAACCAGCAGTGACTAGTTACAAGTATGCACTCAGAACCAAGGCTCACTTGCTTCCCTACAGACATGCATTCACTTAGTCCACCAGGAAAGGAAAAAAATAAGAGTTAATTTACTTTTTATTGCCTCAGAATTCCAAGGTTTAATGTATCTGTCAGTTTGAGTGCAGTGCAGCTGCTGGCCGATACAATGCAGCCCAGGCCAGCCCAGGTGACTGGGGAAACACATTTCACAGAAACAAACCAACACACACTCCTGGCTGGTTGTTTGGGGGATATGGACTCGGGGAATCAGATTAACCCTTCAGGCTGAGGTGAGTTCTGCAAATAGCCATGGAAAGGCGGCTGAAGTCCAGGGAACTGAGAAGCCCTGCTCTCAGACGGGCCATGGGTTTCTCTGTTCCTAAAATGTGGCTTTTCTCACAGGAGAGGTTATCCAACTGCAGCATCCCCTGACAGATTAAGGAATGCCAGGTGAGACACGTTAACTACAGTAACCTACCTTCTTGCCCAGAGCTCAGAAACGGACTCTGCCAGCTTCACAGGGAAGGGGTCAGGCAGGACTTTTTCTGAAAGCTCCACCGGGGCAGGACTGAGAGGAGGAGAGAGTCTGAAAAGAGCGGAGCACTAACGCCTGACCAAGACTCAGTCCATCTTTCTGGCAAGTCTAAGGAGGACGAAGCACTTACACACTCCTTCATATTTTACTGGGGGAACAAGCTGACTGGTGATTAATATCAAGTACAATGACCCCACGTTACAAGCCTGCTGGGGCCTGTGGAGGTGGCCATTTCCTGTGTAATACCAGCTTGTTTAAACACTAGCACTCAAACTCCACAGCTGCAGAACAAACCCGGAAAGAGCTGAGTGAGAAGAAGCCGTGCATTGTGTTTCAGAGCGATGGAAGATCAGAGAAGCAGTACAGATGGGAAACAAGTTGGGTCTTCTGGTTCCTGGAGTGAGGAGATCTGGAAATACAGCCAAGATGGCACAGAAGCTAGGCACAAGGAAGCCAAAAAAGAGGACACCCATGTGGTACAGACACAAAGACAGACAAACGGCTGTAACAAGAGAACCACACCTAAGACATGCAGTATCTGCTTTTTCAAACTGTTTCCCTGTGGGCCGTTACATCCTAGCCTACAACTCTCCACACAGGGGTCAGAGGCTAACATGAGACCACTGTTGCCGTGGAGAACTTCTCACTCCACTGGAGAAAACTGCGGGAAGTCAGCAGCTAACAGCAGAAATGGACTTGAATCCAGTAAGTCTGGCAGAGTTATAAGAATAATACCTGGGCTTGAAATGGCTCAGCACGCCTCTTGGAAAGTCAAGATGTCATGCCAGCTCTGTCAGCAGCGGGCTAAGGATTTGGTTCTGGTGCCTCAGTGCTAGGTAGCTCCATAGGCCCAGGGTTGGGATGGAGATCGGGAGAATTCTATGCAGCTCCTGGAGATTTCTAGCAACAATGTGTCATCTAGATGCCACATGATACAAAGAAGAGACAAAGGTATCAAAGGTCACCATTCCAGGAGTTAAGATATGAGCAGCAAGATACCATCCTCTAAGAATAAGATGTTTACTGGGTGACTGACCACTACAGAGTATAAGACTCAGGTGAAGATAATCCCTTCTATCTTTCTCGTTTATACCAACAAGTCAACTTGGGCCTTTGGGAGCGTACTCACCCTAAATCAATTTTTCCCAAAAGGGCAAGTCAAATTCTGAAGCTTAGTCATCCTGCCCTACTGCAAGAATATAAACCTCTCCACGTTCTAAGCAGGGCAGCTGGAACCCTATGACCAGCAATAGGTCACAGTAACCTCATTCCAGGATTTCTCAAGTATCAGAGCACCTCTACCATCCACTGCCCCCAACATGTATGGGGTCGGTGCCTTATTTTATTTCCGTTCTCCAGAGCTACACTCGCATGTACAGCCTCTGTCGTGTCACTGTGGTGTGTTAAACCCATCAGCACTGTATGTTTGGGAAAGAGCAGCCCCTAGGGGATCTTGACATCTCCACGGCATGAGGGGAGCCCTCGGCGGCCCCCCTGGTGCGGATTCTCACGGTTCCTGCCTCTCCAAGCTTTTAGCTGTAACCACTCCAACACGTCTTCTTAGCTTAGCACACACTGGACCCAAATAACCTCAGCTCAGAGTTGGAAAGTACTCTCCCTGGGGTCAGCTGCTGTACCCTGCTGGGGTCAGACTGGAGCCTTAGGCCAACACCCCTTCCTCTCACAAGGAGTCCTATGGGAGGCGTGGGGAGGGGACAGGGGCTCCTGCCGTGGGAGAGATCACGTGTGCCCCACTCAGCATTTGGAGGAAGAGGAACCCCCTGGTGCCAGGCTGCAGTGCTAACGCCCCAACCCGGAGCCAGGGAGACTGGGTGGGGAGCCAGGGTAGCAAAGGGGCTTCCCACAGTCACCACCACTTCCTTCAGGGAAGTGCTGATGGACTATTACTCAGTGACCTCCTAAAATGCCCTTTTGGGAAGACGTATTAAGCGTCCTTGAAGGGGTGCCGATTAGACTTGGGATTAGTTCTTATTTCAGAGCTGCCCTATGAAGGTGAGTGAACTAGTTGTTTTTAACTTGAGAACTTCTATCTCATCTACAGAGTCAACACACGGAAGCTCCCTGAGGAAGTCAGCTTACTGCATATGCCCTACGTCTCCCTCTTTCTCCCCACGTGACAAGACCTTAGAGGGCTCCCAACGACCCTTCTCCACTGTGCTCTGTAGACTATGGAAGATGAACCATGGAAAAGCAGCAAGGACAAGAATTTCTAGAGTTTTTTTTTTTTAAACAGTACTCCAATCCAACAGTGTGATAAATGCATCCGAGCTACAATTAGGAAGATATATAGCATCAGAATGCGAAGGTCTGGGCAGCCTGGTGAAACGCGGGCTCTCCAGAGCCCCAGCTATGTTTCCCATTATGTAACCCTGGTCATGGGCAGACAGCCAGACTCCAAATGAAAAAGAGACTCTGGCTTGGCACTGGTTCTATTTTCCTATCCTCATTCGGGGTCAGCGCAGTGTCATACAGCTGCAGAGAAAGCTCTGGGGATTAAACCTGGGAAAGCCTCCAAGACTAGGACCTGGGTTCAAGTACCAGCTGAAAGCAATAAACCAACTGCCACAGCTGGGCTAGGTTTGGATGTTCTCAAAGTCCCCTGACTCTTTCACTTACTGAGAACTAGAGATCAGGATAAGTGAAGATTTGGCCTCGGCAGAGACTGAAATGAGGTAGGCTGTCCCACTGCCCTAGCCTTGCCAAAGGTCCTGGGATGCAAGGGGTCACTATGCTCAGGTTCATGAAGCCTGTAGCTCTACTACTCTCTAGCACGACTTGCTTGTGCTCACTTGCCGAAGTAGGGGCGCAGCTGCCTCTCCCTTCTCACCAGAGGCTTGGTGTGGAAGGGAACACAAACTCTGCTAGCAGATGGGGCAAGTAGATGGGCCCTCCAAACACAGCAGTCTGTTCTAAATACACCGACTTTTACAGTGGCCCCAGACCACTCTCCACATCCTGCTATAATCCTCTATACCAACAAACTCCTGGGATTACGAAGCCATTCGGTTACAATCCCTAATGGGTACAAATGGGAAATCAACTTGCTTCCATACATGCTGGCTCTAGCACACAGATCTAATAAGTGCCACAGTGAGGGAAGGCACCCATGCCCAGCAATCCTGCCCTCCTCACTCTGCAGTGCCAGCAATATTCTCATCACCACCCTGAGTGTTTCACATGTGCCTGCTACTGTGGACTTGACTGGAAGGAAGAGGAGAGAACCAAGGAAACTAATGATGAAGCCTGGAATTCCCCTCAGAGAGGGGAAGATGCTGTGCAATGATTCTCTAACTGCATAAGGAAAGAAGGTAACAATTAAAGACAGGGAGGGGACGAAGGAAGAGAGATGAAAGAAGGGTCCCTACATGTCAGAGGGACCATTTGCAAGTGGGGTTTCTGGAGGAAAAGCAAAGGGGACTTCCTCTTTGTAGGAAAAACAGGCTCTCTGGTCACCTTATCTTAGGATCAGAGAAATGTATCTTTGCAAAGAAGAAACGCAGGCAAAGACCAATGAAAGCATGCCAAGAAAGGGCACTAAACAGCAGCCATTTCCTTCCTGCTCCCTCGAGAGCATTTCCAAACCCTTCAAAACGAAGAGCAGCAAGAAGGACTTTACAAGCGTCAGGGGGGTCACAGTTTCGGCATCTACACAACCACTGGGGTGTGTTATTCTCTATGACCTTAAAAGAAAAGCCTCTTCAATCTATAAGGTCGGTGGGCACAAGATAAAGTTTGAAACCCACAGAAGCACCATACCCTTGCCAATCTCTCAGAGTAGTTACTCTGAGTATTAGGAAGCTACATGAGAATATGGGAAACAAAAGAAGGAAGGTGCAATTCTGATTCCATTTTCCAGTCCTTTGATCTGAAGGCTCTGAGGTGGGACTACCCTCCGTGGTAATCAGGCCAGGTTTGCTCTGTTGAACAGGGGCACCAGTCCTTAAATAGCCATGCTTTGGGGTCAGGCCCCAGGATAGCAAAGCCTCTCTTTCATGCTTAAACTTGCATTCCAGAGATAACCAGCTGCTGATCCTAACTGCAGAGAGAGAGAAAGAGAGCACAGGAGGAGACGTTTTTCTCTATTACACTGATCTCTCTAGCCCAGTCTGGCTTCACGAGAGAGCAAGTGGTATCCACAGCTACGGTAATGTATTTGCTGGGCAATTAAATTCAATATACTATTTGGTCAGATTTGCTCTCCTCATGAAGAAGTCTGAGAAGACTAAGCAAATATGACTCAAATGTCCCAACCCCCTCTGCCTCTCTGTAGCCCAGAATGTGAAGCCCAGCCGGGGATGGCTGTAGCTTGGACCACGTGCCTGCCTGTAGATTGAGCCCTTGCCCAAAGATGGGCAGCAGCTCAGAGCCGGCAACGAGCCATTTGCTGCAGCATCCAAAGAGAAAACAGACTCAGCATCTCAAGCAAATGAGACCCAGCACTTCCTGTGTGAGCTTTCCATTTCCTCAGCCAAACAAAAGCCAAAAAGGAGTGAGAGAGGGAGGAGGGATGAAGGGAGACATGCTGCGTGAGAGAGCTAGCAGACCTGTGGCCCAGGATCTGGGTAAACAGGGGCTGTGTGAATCCTATCTAAGCGACCGGTGGTTGTGAGGTGAGGTGACGCAGGGAAGGCCCAGGCTCCAGGGACAGATGGTCTGCCTCCCCACCCTGAGAGAAAGGAAGGGACACTCAGTGACCCTTGTGCATGCTCAGAAGCAGTGGCTTAGATACTTGGAGAACTGAGTCCTTTCTTGGCATTTTCTTCCCAAAACTGCCAACTGCCTAGTCCTCATTAGAGATGAATAGCCTGAAAAGTTTGAGGCTGTAGATGTTAACTCTTTGGGGATCACTGCTGAGAAACAGCTGTCCCCTAGCCAGCAGATCCATCAGTTCCTTTCTGTGGCCCCAGCTGCACAGCATTTTGGAAACCTAGGAGGGCCCACAGATAGGATACAGAGAACTGTCCGATGCTGTGAGTGCCGACCACACAGTGACAGAGCTAGAGGTGGGAAGGGCATGTGGAGACTGAGATTAGTAACAGTCCAGAGGTGCATCCTGAGGCAAGGACAGGGAAAAAACTGAGAAAGAAAGGAGGAAGAATCAGACTACACAGTCTACACAGAAACTGCTGGCCAGAAATTTCTGCTTTACCTTCCCTCTGGAGGTCACCCATGAGTCTAGGAGACTCACATAGCTGGTCCCCAGGTCAGACAAGCTCCCCTCCCTACTCCCCAAAAGTGCCCTCCACAGTAGCCAGGGTCTCCATAATCTATCCTCCAGCATTACTCGTCTCCAGAGAAGAACACTGGAGATGCTTGTTCTGAAACACACATAAATGCATAACACAGAGCATGAAGGAGCTTTGGTACAAAGCACCAGCTGAAGACCACACTCAGAGAATGCGGGGTAGGGGAAGAAAAGGAAGAGGGAAACGAGAAATGGCCGGGGTGAAACGGAGAAAAACAGAGACACCAAGGAAGAGTAGAGATAAGAAAGAGAGGCCCAGCACTGTGGCAGGCTGAGGCAGACTGCTTTAGTCCAGGAGATCAAGGCCAGCTTGGGCAACATGGCAAAGCCCCGTTTCTATTTTAAAAATACAAAAAAATTAGCCAGGTGTGGTGGTGCACGCCTGTAGTCCCAGCTACTTGACAGACTGAGGTGGGAGAATCACCTGAGCCCAGGAGGTCGAGGCTGCAGCGAGCTGTGATTGTGCCAATGCACTCCAGCCTGGGTGACACAGCGACACCCTGGGAAAGGAAGGTAGAAAGGCAGGAAGGGAGGGAAGAAGGAAAAACAAAGAAAGAAGAAAGAAGGGAGGGAGGGAGGGAAAAATTAAAGTGAGCAGGAGGGAGAGATGAACAGTCAACAGGGCTGAACAGAGATGGAGCCTACACACACGTACATGAAGATACAATTGTACAAACATGAACACACATAGTGACACTAACACAAAGAAGAATGTGACACATGGAACATGGACAGAGATTGAAGTCAGCAAGCTTTTTCTGTAATGAGCTGGATTGCAAATATTCTAGGCCGTGTGAACCACACAGCCTGTGGCAACTACTCAACTCTGCTCTGTAATGTGAAATCAGCCATAGACACAGTGTAAACAAATAAGCATGGTTATATTCCAGTCAACTTTATGGACACTAAAATCTGACTTTTACACAATTTTCATGAGTCATGAAATGGTACTCGTTTGATTTTTTGTTTAACCATATAAAAATGTAAACCATTATTAGCTTGTGGGCCATGGTATGCTGATCCCTGATACAGGCGCGCGCGCACACACACACACACACACAAACACAGCAGAGGCAGACAAAAGCAGAGGCAAGGAGAAACACAGAGGCAGGCAGGCAGAGACAGGTGAGGACAGACAGACAGACAGGGAGGTAGGTAAAAGGCAAGGCAGGCAGACACAAGAAGACCCACATACACAGAAATCCCCCCTCTAACAGAGAGATCCAGACTGGCACACAGAGACATAGTTACACACAAACACGGACATGAACACAGACATTCAGGAACATATACTCACAGACGCAGACACAGACATGAATGGGACCAAAGCAGACTCAGACTGACATGGACTCAGAATCAGAAAGACACAGGTTGGACATGCTGGCTCATGCCTGTAATCCCAGCACTTTTAGAGGCAGAGGCGGGTGGATCACTGGAGGGCAGGAGTTTTGAGACCAGCCTGACCAACATGGTGAAACCCCATCTCTACTAAACCCAAAAAAATTAGCCAGGCCTGGTGGCTCACACCTATAAGCCCAGCTACTCGGGAGGCTGAGGTGGGAGAATTGCTTGAACCCAGGAGGCGGAGGTTGCAGTGGGCTGAGATCATGCCACTGCACTCGAACCTGGGCAACAGAGCAAGACTCTGTCTGGGAAAGGAAAAAAAAAAAAAAAAGGCCAGACGCGGTGGCTCACACCTGCAATCCCAGCACTTTGGGAGGCCAAGGTGGGTGGATCACCTGAGGTCAGGAGTTTGAGACCAGCCTGGCCAACATGGTCAAATCTTATCTCTACTAAAAACACAAAATTAGCTGGGTATGGTGGTACATGCCTGTAGTCCCAGCTACTTGGGAGGCTGAGGCAGGAGAATTGCTTAAACATGGGAGGCCAAGGTGGCAGTAAGCTGAGGTCACGCCATTATACTCCAGCCTGGGCAACAAGAGCAAAACTCCATCTCAAAAAAAAAAAAAGGCTGGGCACGGTGGTTCACGCCTATAATCCCAGCACTTTGGGAGGCTGAGGTGAGTGGATCGCCGAGGTCAGGAGCTTGAGACCAGCCTGGCCAATGTGGTGAAACCCCATCTCTATTAAAAATACAAAAACTATCCAGGCGTGGTGGCAGATGCCTGTAATCCCAGCGACATGGGAGGCTGAGGTAGGAGAATAGCTTGAACCCAGGAAACAAAGGTCGCAGTGAGCCAAGATTGTGCCACTGCACTCCAGCCTGGGCGACAGAGCGGGACTCCATCTCAAAAAAAAAAAAAACACAGCTATAGATGTGGACACAGAGACATGGAAACACAGAAAGAGACCTCCATGGGGACACATGAACCCCATACAGAGACACATATACTCAAGGATATACAGACACAAACAGGTATAGACACAAATACAGACACAGATATGGACATCCCACATGAACACATACGGGTAACACACGTGGCCACAGTTGGATGGATGCACACGGACAAGTAAACACACAGACAGACATGGATAGGCACACCGAAAGACCCCTAGATAGGCCTCCAGAGGCAGACACACAGAACTTTGCACTCAGACACAGACACTAAGACACACACAGACCTACAGACACACAGACAAATGGACCTAGCCAAGCACAGAGTCGGACACAACCCAGACACAGATATAGACAAAGATAAAAGAAGTAACCATATGGGGTTGCACAACACTCTGTAAATGTAATTTATGTCACTGAACTTAGAAATGGTTAACATGGCAAATGTTATATATATTTATCTCCACAACTAAAAAAAAGAAAAAGGCATACAAACACATAAACTGATCTACGTAAATACACCCAGGCAGACACACAGACTCCAACACCTGCCCCCCGCCCCCAATACACAAATGCTCTGTCCCATACACAAATGCTCTGAGAGATGCCACAGTGACACACAAAGACAGGGGGTGAGGGCAGGGGCATGGTGAGAAAACAGGGGGCGAGGGCAGGGGCATGGTGAGAAGATGGAGACGAGGGCAGGGGCATGGTGAGAAGACGGAGACGAGGGCAGGGGCATGGTGAGAACATGGAGACGAGGGCAGGGGCATGGTGAGAAGACGGAGATGAGGGCAGGGGCATGGTGAGAACATGGAGACGAGGGCAGGGGCATGGTGAGAAGACGGAGACGAGGGCAGGGGCATGGTGAGAAGACGGAGACGAGGGCAGGGGCATGGTAAGAAGACGGAGATGAGGGCAGGGGCATGGTGAGAAGATGGAGACGAGGGCAGGGGCATGGTGAGAAGACGGGATGAGGGCAGGGCCATGGTGAGAAGATGGGGCAATGGCAGGGGCACAGTGAGAATACAGGGGGCAAGGGCAGGGGCATGGTGAGAGGGGAGGGGCATGGTGAGAAGACAGGGGATGAAGGCAGGGGCATGGTGAGAAGACGGGACGAGGGCAGGGCCATGGTGAGAAGATGGGGCAATGGCAGGGGCACAGTGAGAATACAGGGGGCAAGGGCAGGGGCATGGTGAGAGGGCAGGGGCATGGTGAGAAGACAGCGGCGAGGGCAGGGGCATGGTGAGAAGACAGGGCATGAGTGAATGGAGGAGAAATGTGCCTGCACTCAGCCTCCCCACATGCTGCTATGCCAGGAGACAAAGTGCAGAAGGCAGCACAAGTAGCAGTGACAGAGCCTTAAAGATGCAGAGAAGGCCGGGTGTGGTGGGTCATGCCTGTCATCCCAGCACTTTGGGAGGCTGAGGCAGGTGGATCACCTGAGCTCAAGATTTTAAGATCATCCTGGGCAACATGGCAAAAAATACATGTTTTTCTCTACCAAAAAATACAAAAAATGAGCCAGGCATGGTGGTTTGCACCTGTGGTCCCAGCTACTCAGGAGGCTGAAGCAGGAGGATCACATGAGCTGGGAGGTGGAGGCTGCAGTGAGCTGAGATCGTGCCACTGCATCCAGTCTGGGTGACAAAGTGAGACCCTATCTCAAAAAAAAAAAAGCAAGATGCACAGAAAAGCTAGTAAGAGAAAGAAACAAAGTCTCACACATATCCACACAAATCCAGACTCCAGAGGCAGCTGCAGAGATAGTGAGTATGCACAATATGGAGTGAGGATGAGGGAGGGAGAGCAAGAACAAATAAAATGGAGAGTGAGAGGAAAGAGTGAGTGTGAGAGGAGAGGGAAGAAGCCTGGAGAACAGGAAAAAATAATCGAAAACATCAGAGGACAGGGAAGGTGTTCAAAAAAAGTTCAAGTAAAGAAGAAACAGAGAAGCAAGCAAGCTGTGGGCAGAAAGAAACAGAGCAGGATGAAGAGGGGAGATGCGGGAACACGGGCAGGCCCAGGCCAGTGGTGCTAAAGCAATGGGCAGGTCAACTCACTGCGAAGGCAGATCCAGGGATGTGGGAGGAGGATTCCAGGTGTCTGGGTAGCCAAGCATCCAATCTGACCAGACTTTGACACTAGGGAGCAGCTCCTTCAGGTCCGGGACAAAGGAAGACACCTTGATGTCATCTTGGTCCTCCTGGTCCTCAGGAGAGGACAGCTGAGCTGCAGAGGCAAAGGGTGAGAACTGGGCCTATGTCTGCTGTAGCCCCCGAGTGAGGCCTGGGGCGCTGGGACGGCAGCAAGCTCTTAGGGAAGGGAGACCAAGTCCACAGGAAAGATGGGCCCGGAAGCGAGGAGAAGCGCCAGCACCTAAGAGGATTCTGAAAAGTAGGACAAACAGAGAACCAGTGTACTGGGTCTGCCCCTGGACACCACTGCTTCTGCTTCACCTGTGGCTTGGCTGAAGCCTCTCCTCTGGCCTCTAGCCCACCCTGCCAGCCTTCCTTCAGCACAGTACCAAGATGGCACCAGAGTTCTTGCCAAAACTGCATGACCTGAATTTAATCACAAGGAAACATCAGACAAACCCAAACTGTGGGACACTGTACAAATGATTTACATTCTTCAAAAATGACAAGGCAGGCCAAGTGCGGTGGCTCACGCCTGTAATCCCAGCACTTTGGGAGGCCGAGGCAGGCGGATCACGAGGTCAGGAGATTGAGACCATCCTGGCTAACACCGTGAAACCCCGTCTCTACTAAAAATACAAAAAATTAGCTGGGCGCGGTGGCGGGCACCTGTAGTCCCAGCTACTCAGGAGGCTGAGGCAGGAGAATGGTGTGAACCCAGGAGGCGGAGCTTGCAGTAAGCCGAGATCACGCCACTGCACCCCAGCCTGGGCGACAGAGAGAGACTCTGTCTCAAAAAAAAAAAAAAGGCCAGGACATGTAGGACAAAAGAAGATCGAAAAACCATCCCAAATTAAAGGACAACCAAAGAGACAGGATGACATCTAAATGCAATGTGTGCTCCTGCACTGGATCCCAGAGAAGACAACAACTTTGTTTTCCCCTTGCTGTAAAGAAATTAGGGCAACTGGCACAAACTAAATAAGGTCTGTGAATGCAATAATAGTATTTTATCAATGTTGACTTCCGATTTTGATAATTGTCATTAAGAGAATATCCTTATTATTAGGAATATAGAGTCAAGTATTTGGGGGGTAAAGCGCCAGCAACTCTAATTTAAAGTCAAATGGTTCAGAAGAAAAATAATAACCTTAAGTATGTGTGTATGGGAAGACGAACGTAAGGCCACATGGTAAAATGTTAACTGGGGAATCTGGGTGGTGGGTATATGAGTTGTCTGCACTATTCTTGCTACTGTTCTGTAAATCTGAACTTATTTCAAAATGAAAAGTTGCCCTTCTGTCCCTAAAAAAAAAAGCAGCCTCTGAAGCTGGAGGCATTCACAAGGCTAGTGTGGCATGGGGTGACAGTGGGGTCTGATTAAGTCACTAATATTGATCTGGGAGCTGAAAAGAAAGGTGTAACCTTCAGCCCTATCTTCTACTGCTATGGCAATCAGGCTTAGACTTCTAAGGGCAGCCTTAAAGGATATGGGATACTGTCTCAACCTAAGGGCTAAGAATAGCACCTGCTCTATCTGGTCAAGTGAGTCTCCCATGACGGCCGGTCCACGGTGGTTACAGAACTCACCAGGTACCACACAAAGATAAAGGGGAAAACACAACATCGATTATGGAAACTAACTTTTCTGGTTTCCTGAGGATGCAGGAACATGCAGCAGCTTATAGGTACAGTGAAAATTCTAACTACTAAAGAAGAAAAAAGGGAGGAAAGAGTCTACAAAAAGGAGAAGAAGGCCTTAGAGGCAATTAGACTGTAAAAGGAAATGCGACTAGTTAGGCAGGCAAAAGGAAGAGGGGCATGTAGGTAAAAGGAAGAATGGAGACTACAGGGAGAAGACACCGAGAAAGCAGCAGGGCACTGTGAGGTCTGACAAGGTCAGGCAACTGGAAAGCCCACCAGGCCGGGGGCTCCTGCTTACCTTTGGCGGACTCCTTAAGTAAGCAGGTGCAGCGCCGGACCAGCAGAGAAAACATGGCCAAGCCCAGAGCTGCAGCCTGTTCCTGGATCACAGAGCGGCACTCCTCTGAGAAGCAGTCTGAGGAGAAGCAAATGAAACTCTCAGCACCCCAGGGGGACAAGGGCTACTTTTCCCTGCGTTACAAGATGCACATCACTGGCCATGTTACCGACCTTCCTTTTCCTCACTGAAGACTAGGGCTAGTAATATTCCCCCTCTCAGAGTGGTCATAAGGCCAAGTACAGACTCACGTGAAGCACTTACCACGAGGTCTGGCATATGGGTATGTGTTCAATAAGATGATAAGGGTCACCTATGTCAATTCTACATCACTTTCCCAGGAACAGTTACCTCAAGAAGGGCAGTCTGAGCTGGAGCTGCATGGTCTCTGCCTTTAGCTGCCTACTGATAATGTAAAGCTATCGTAATAAGAACTCAGATTTAAGTAACTCAGTCTCTCTAGTGTATAACTAACAGGAGCATAGTCATCAATTAAGATTGGAAAAATACACATTTAAAAATGACCTTCTTGAATCACCAAACTTTAGTCCCATCCTTACCTTCTCCATGTCCCTCCTCCTAAGAAAACACACATGACACAAATAATCTACTTTCATGGAATGAGTTAATTTTATGCAGAACAGTGCTTGGCACATAATAAGCACTTAATCAGTGTTGGCTTTTGTTTTCACAAATTCCTTCCCCTAGCACTAAAAAATAAATCTGGCTCCCAATCCCAGTACCCTCTTTCCATTACTTTTTCAGCCTGGCTAACTAACTTCCTTCTGGCTCCAGGTCACTGAAAGGAGCCATCTTGTTGGTGGGCAGAATTACTCTTTGGTGGCAGCTATGTGACATACTCCCAAAAGCCTGCCTGTACCTACTCTTCATCAGTGGCCTTCTCCGAAAGCCACGTCATCTGAACTCGAGAGGAGCTGGTGACACATAGAAGGCAGCAGTCGACCACACAGCCTCTGAGGAGACTCCACATACCCACAGGAGACAGAATCAGGGGCCAGGCTCACTAGCTCTGGCAGCAGCTAATCTGTTAATTCCCTCTCTATTACAGGAGAACTCTCAGAATCTCCAAGTGTTAAAAGGATAATCAGCTAAATGTCTGATCTCTGTCCCTGCCGGTATTTTAACCACAATAGCCAAGGGGAGCCCTCTCATCAGCTCACCAGTCTTGTCAATGGGGCCTCACTGAAGCTGTTACTCCAAGAGACATTACCCAACCACAGTGATTCCTTACCATCTTTGCCCCAGGAGCAAGTATGACTGGAGTACACAAAGCCAGCCCCAAATCACTTCTGAAAGTACTGGGCATAAGAAGGAACAGGCTGCTGCTCAGAAGGGCCAAACAAACGAATAGCATCAGGGTACTCATTCTTTGATTGTGGCTTTCCCACCATCCTTGCAGATGCCCACTGGTCCCAGATGTCACCCTCTGACTTTCCAACTCAACTGTGGCAGGCAGTTAAGGAAGTGGTAACAATCCATGTGAGCAGAATAGACCAGTCTCATCATTCCTGTCCTGTTAAGGCCCTAAACCTCTGTTAGAAAGAAAACAAGTATCCAAGAGCCAAGAAGAGGGAGGATGGAAAGCAGGAAAGGGGAAGATATGTAAGTTGTCAAGAAAAGTTAGCAACTTCTCCCCTTCACCCTCCCCACAGGCAGCAGCACTGTCAGTACCGCCCAGCTCAGTCCAGGCCATTGCCACGCCCAGACAACATCCTGCCTCTAACTAGCAACAGAGCTGGGAAGAAGGGAGAAGTCCAGAACAGAGGGAGCTGGGAGAGAACAAGTGGAGGCCACATCCTGGCAACCGACACTGAATAAACATTAGTGCCCCCTCATCAACTGAGCAGAAGTTACTTGCACTCAGAAGGCTAGAAGGGATGAAGTGGGGTGTCCTGGCTCCAAGAGACTGGCATTTTGTGAAGCACACACTACAATAAGACACTCTCGAGCTTGGACAGAGACAAGACAGGGGAGGTTTCTTTCAGCGAGCCTAGTTCTATATTTATGACAAATGGCAATCTCAGGCTAGACTGTCTCTCAGAGTTCAAGATGGGGGGCTAGGGCTCAGAGGGGAGAATGGACTGCTTAAGAACAATGGGACCTGTGGTCTTTGTGGGCTCCAGGTTGGCTCCTTTTCTAAAGGCTCCTGCAATAAGGTCTGGAGACCAGGCAAGGTAGCAACAGCTGGAGTCTCTTTGGTGTAGATCTGAAAGTGCTCAGCCACCTCCCAAGCAGCAGCTAGAAGGCAGCTTCATGACTGCTCTGTCCTTTGTGATGGTTATGTCACCTCGACTCCCCATCCCCTAATCCCCTCCTAAAGAAAGGCTTGAAATAACACTGCCTGCTTATGTGTCTGGTCCATCTGATGCGGCGTGTTAACCAGTAACTGTTCTGCCGTAATCAAGCAGGCGGAGATTTCACAAACAATCGAGGGGGTCAGACCTCTGACTGGCCATGTTACCTGGAGCACCTCCTGGAAGGCCTGCCCTGCTCCATGGCTCAGTGGTACCTCAAGCATATAGTGAGCGTGTAGAATGTGCCAGACTGTGTGCTAGGTGTGATGGAGCACACGGCTACAAATAAAACATGCTCTCTGCAATCTTTCAATAGGGTAAAGAAAACTGTTATTTATCCAAGTAACCACGGCAACCTGGATCCAGCGCCTCAAGTGAGACATTCACTAAGTGCATAGCATCTTCCTGGGCTGCTCTCGGCCTCACGCAGGCTTCCACAGGCTAGAAACCACAAGACACCACTCCCTGAAAGCATTCACTGTTACACAGTGGGTAGGAAAACAGCATCTAGATTCCCAGAGTCCACCCACTTTGGGGCTAGACCTAGGAAACTGGCCCTAGTCTGATGAATGCCCATATATATCCCTAGGGTTGGGCTGGGCCAAGCCAACAAGTGATGTGGGGTGGGGGAGGAAAAGACATTGTTTGCCTTGGTATTCGCCTGGGTTCCTCTGGCTTTGTGTCAGGTAGCAGGAGCATGACAGGAGCTGAGGAACTCATTAACACTGTGAAACAGCCTTTCCCCTTCTTTCCAAAAGCAGAGACTTGCTCAAGGGTTTCGGCTAAGGGTTTTGGCTAAGGAAGTCAGACAGAAATATTTCTTACTAAGAAAGTCACCTGAGGTCTGAACTTGGTTCCGCCCCTTCCCACATGTGGGCAGGTGACCACAGCTCCTATTATTCCTATGGCCAAATACCTGCTCGGACAGAAATATTCTTCTTGCTCCTATGTAATGGGGAGACTTTCTCATTTTTCTGAGAATATATTCATGGAAAACATAAACCAACTGTCGTCAAAGTTGCATGAAATCAGGAAATGGAGCGGCCGGGAGAAGGCTGCCATGTGGCCGGATGTTATGTATTTCTAATTAGTGCTATACATCTTTCAACAGCAAGTGTCCTTCTGCTGGGAAACACAACACACTGCCCTTGTTATTGTAACTGTCAGAGAAGTGCTTAAACAGATAATCTCCAGGAAAAGTGATAAACATGTCCCCTCTCCCACCACTATGTGTGCAACGGTGCTGCCAAAGCAAAGCTGTGCCTGACAGCTCCAGGATGGCAAGGCATCCTCCTGCAGGAAATGGGAGCGAGGCAGGAGGGGTGGAGAGGGAAGAGCAGGGGATGGGAGGCAGGCCCACCTGCCTGGGCCCTCTAAGCCAAGCCAAGGGATGGTGGCTCAGAACCACTGCTTCTGATCAATTCTAGTGTTTTCGTCAGGGAGAGATTTGAAGGAAACCAGTACCAGTGGGATGGAGTTCGGTTGGTCACAGAAAAATCTGGCAGCGATGGAACTATCATACTTCGCCTGGTGCACACAGCCAGCTTCCTGGCAGGAGCATAAGAAGAGTAATGAAGAGAAGACGCAGAATGGATGACACATAAGTCTAATGCTCTGACAGCAGCAGAAGGGATTCTGAGGGCACTGGGGTCCATGAGCCATTCTAGCACAGAGAACCAACTATCTGCCTAGATGCTTCACTAAGAGCTGGAGAAAAATGCAGGCAAGACCACTTATTCACCAATTCCCTCCCCACTGTCTCCTCCCAAAGAAAGGAAATGAATGGTCAGTCACCTCCAAACTAACACCACCTGGAGGCAATTTGTTGGCCCTTATCTTTCCGACATAAGGCTGCTTTTCTCATGAGTCAGTTACCAGTCAGACACAACGCTGGCACAGTTCCTGAGCAGCCCACCAAAACCTCCTTGTCTACAGGAAGTGGGCAGTGAGAGCATCTTTCAACTGCTGCTGCTTGAGCCACAGAGTTCCCTGTGGCAGATGCTAGCTGAAGAGGAGGTAGAGGAAGCAGTCGCTGTATAGGAACCAGACAAGAACAAAATCTCAGAGCAAAAGCAGAGATGTCTTTTCATCATGTCATTCCCCGAGGAGAAGAACGAATGAGTCAGCAGAATCAGGCACTAACACACCCAAGCGAATTATTCATGCACAATGGCAAACAGAGGCGACTGAGTGTAAAGCAAGTCATAACACTTTCCTAAACTGATACAGTCAAGCGACATGGTGTGAATATCTGTCCCCACCCAAATCTCATGTCGAACTGTAATCCCCAGTGCCGGAGATGGGGCCTGGTGGGAGGGGTCTGGATGGTGGGTGCATCCCTCAGGCCTTGGGTGCTGTCTTTGTGGCAGTGACTGAAATCTTGCGAGATCTTGTCTTTGAAAAGTAGGTGGCACTGCCCTACTCTTTGCTCCAGCTTTCGCCATGTAAAGTGCCTGCTCCCCTTTCGCCTTCTGCCATAGTTGTAGGCTTCCTTAGGCCTCGCTAGAAGCCGAAATGCTTCCTGTACAACCTGCAGAACCATAAGCCAGTGAAACCTCTTTACTTTATAAATGATACAGTCTTAGGTATTTGTTTAGAGCAATGCAAGAACAGCCTAGTGCACGAAGACAAGACAGAAGAAGGTGGAAGGCAATTTCCTTCCTAGGAGCCCTCCCTGTCAGTGTTCTTTGGATTTTCTTCCAAAGCTCTTCTGAAAGTAGGGAGATGTGGGGGCAAAGGAAATCCCAATCTCCTAACTAAATGACTTCTCCCATTAATTCCGAAAACACGTGAGTGCCCAATTGTGGAGGATATAAAGGAAAGTAGGATCCTGCCTGCAAGAAGATGATAATCTAATAAAGAAGACAGGAAGCATACATACATACTCAAGTAACTATAATTCAAGACAATGTACTACATATCATAAGGAAGATGGAAGTAATATGTTTCTGTCACCAGAGGGAAACGAAATCATTTCAGCTAGTATGTAACAGAGAAAGTTTCATGGAAGAGACCTTTGTTTTTGAGACAGATTCTCACTTTGTCGTCCAGACTGGAGTGCAAGTGGTGCGATTGTGGCTCACTGCAACCTCTGCCTCCTGGGTTCAAGCAATTCTCCCACCTCAGCCTCCCATGCAGCTGGAATTACAGGCACGCACAGTTTCACCATGTTGGCCAGGCTGGTCTCGAACTCTTGGCCTCAAGTGATCCACCTGCCTCAGTCTCCCAAAGTGCTGGGATTACAGGCATGAGCCACCATGCTCGGCCAGAAGAGACCACTTCTAAGCTGGGCTGGAAGAGACGAACAATGATGGAGTTGGTGGATGCAGGAGGGACCACATGTACTACTTGAGTCATGAAAGTAGTGTGTGTGCTGTGCTCTGCCTGGAACCACAAACTATAGGGCCTGCAATGCCAGAAGAGGGAACATGAACCTGACTCAACAGTGAGGAAGCACTCACTGAAGGTTCTTGAATGAAGCAATGAGTGAATATTTTATAAAGATTCATCTAGCTAAAGCATTTAGGACTAATTAGGGTAGCTGGAAAAAGCTAACAATGAGGGAGACCAGTTGGGAAGCTAAGAGAGCATGAACTTGTTTGAAGCAAGATAAATTACATGTAAAGCACTTCATAAAGTTTATAATGCCAAGTAAGCGTAACATCTTTCTTATAATAAAGGTAGAAGAGGGAATGAAAAGGAGTGCATAGATATGAAAATTACTGCAGAAAGAAAATCAAAAGAGGCCAGTCACGGTGGCTCAGGCCTGTAATCCCAGCACTTCGGGATGCCGAGGCGGGAGGACTTCTTGAGAGCCCAGGAGTTGAAGACCAGCCTGGGCAACAGAGGAAGACGCTGTCTCTACCAAAAGAAAGAAAAAAAAAAATCAAAAGAGGCTGAAGATAACGCTGTTGAGGCGGGTAGGAAGGGGTGAAGACTGCTGGAGCAGGTCAAAGACTCACGGACGTTCTCAGCAGGTTCCAGAGGATCCTGAAAACTCAAGAAGAGTAACAACTCACCAAACAAGATCCGAGAAAGGGGACAGAAACTCAGGACTGCAAAACACCTGGAGGGAGAGAGGTATGTGTCAAGGAGTCCCCAGGCTCCCTCCCTCCTGGCTCCGGGCCAAGTCCTGTCTTTCCAGAACAAAGACACTTCAGGGGGTCAGAAATACTTGAGGAAGACCTAGCAAGAGAAGGCCTGGGAAGTCTGAACGGGCGCTCCCTGTGGAAGCCATTAGATATTCGGCACTTCATTTGTTTCCAATTCTTGTATGAGTACAGCTCCAGGCTGTGGGGTGAGAGGCTCCTCTCTGACGTAATCAGGAAGCAGCTGCAAAATTAAGGAATCCCTCATGACATCATAAAAAGGGTCGATGGTTTACTGGGGAAAGTATAAAAATTAATTACATATTCCCAAATGACACCCTTCCCCTAAATCTGTAAACACACTCTCCCACCTCCACACATTCTCTCATCAACATCCAGAAGCCACCTCAATGGACAGGGTACAAAAGGGCAAACAAAACCATCAGAGAAGATTCTTTGATGCACCCACACTGTCTGCCCACCTGTTTGGAACTTAACAAGCAATACCTTGTCCTGGAATTTTTATTCATAGAGTAGGTTTCCTCAACAGAATTCTAAGCCCCTTGAGGGCAAGAGCTATGTCAAGACTTCACATCCTTGGAAATCAGCAACATAAAGAGGTTCAAGAAGCGTTTGCGGCTCATAACAGTAGGCACACGTGCCTCTCTCACTTGTGGATCTAACTATGAATGACATGATTCCACTGTGGCCAGACATAATAACTAAGACATTTTGAGACCTATGTTGGGCAAAGAATATTTATATATATTATCTCAAAGTTTTACAAAAGGATTGCCTAACTATTATTCTCCTTTTCGACATTTGAGGAAACTGGCTCAGAGAGGCTAAACGAGCTGCCCAAAACAAGGCTAGAAAGTGCCAGAGCTGGGATCTGGATCCAGTTCTGTCTGCTCTCATGCCCACGTTGTTTGCATATCTGATTTTCAAATGCCTGTGACTCAAGCTTCACACTCCCACTGCTCCTCTCTCCTTTGCTATGAACACGAAAAGCTCAGACTACTCCAACCACAGTGCTGCATAAGGAGCTCAGAGATGATGACGCTGTGGAAAGCGAAAATGAAAAACATGACATCATTTACAACAGTAACAAAGAAAATGAAATACTCAGGTAGAAGTCTAACAGAACGTACTGAAACGCTACGCTAAAAATCTGAAAATGCTGATGAAAATCAAAGACATCCTGGGCACGGTGGCTCATGACTGTAAACCCAGTACTTCAGGAAGCTGAGGCGGGCAGATGACCTGAGGTCAGGAGTTTGAGACCAGCCTGGCCAACATGATGAAACCCCATCTCTACTAAAAATACAAAAAAAAAAAAAAAAAAAAAAAAAAAAATTAGCCGGGCGTGGTGGCGTGTGCCTGTAATCCCAGCTACTCAGGAGGCTGAGGCAGGAGCAGGGGAATCGCTTGAATCCGGGAGGCGGAGGTGGCAGTGAGCCAAGAGTGCGTCACTGCACTTCAGCCTGGGTGACAGAACAAGACTCTGTCTCAAAAAACAAAACCCAGAAAATAAAAGACAACTGAAAAACTGGGGAGAGTTACCATGTTCCTGAACTGAAAAACTCAGCATTGTAGAGATGTCAGTTAATTGTTTAATGCAACTGCTATCAAAATCTTAGGAAGGTTTTATGTAGATAATAGATCTATATGTTTAATGCAATAGCTATCAAAATCTTAGGAATGTTTTATGTAGATAAAACAAGCTTACTATAAAGTTTATCTGGAAAAGCAAAGGTTGTAGAACAATTCAAACAGTTTTGAAAAAGAATAAAGTGGGAGAAATCGTTCTTCCTGATATTAAGTTAACGAAGAAAGGGGCTGGGCATGGTGGTTCATGCCTATAATCTCAGCAATCGGGGAGACCAAGGAAGGACTGCTTGAGATGACTCCACCTCTACTAAAATAAAATTAAAAGGAGGAAGAGCTTTTCAACAAATGGTAGTGAAGCAATTAGACATCCGTATGCAAAAAAAACCAAAGAAACAAAACCTTGACCTAACTTTCACACTTATACAAAAATTATCTCATAATAGATCAAAGACTTATATATAAAACACAGGACCATAAAACTCTTAGAAAAAAATGGAAGAAAATCTTCAGGACCTAGGACTAAGAGTTCTAAGACTTACTGCCAAAAGTACAATCCATAAAAGGAAAAATTGATATACTGGATTTCATAAAAATTAAAAACTTTTGCACTGCAAAAGACCCTGTAAGAAGATGAAAAGGCAAATGATAGGCTAGGAAAATCTATTTGCAAACCACATATCTGCCAAAGAACTAGTATCCAGATTATGTACAAAACTCTTAAAACCCGGCCAGGCGTGGTGGCTCACGCCTATAATTCCAGCATGTTGGGAGGCCAAGGTGGGAGAATTGCTTGAGCCCAGGAGTTTGAGACCAGCCCTGGCAACATAGCAAGACTGTGTCTCTAAAAAAATAATTTTAATTAGCTGGATGTGGTAACATTCGCCTGCAGTCCCAGCTACTTGGGAGGCAGAAGTGGGAGGATCACTTGAGCCTGGGAGGTCAAGGCTGCAGTGACCCGTGACAGTGCCGCTGCACTCCAGTCTGGGTGACAGAGACCCTGTCTCAAAAAAACAACACATAAAGAAAAATAAACACAAACCAAAAAACAAAACAAAACAAAAACCTCTCAAAACTTAACAGTAAGGAAACAATACATTTAGAAAATGGGCAAAAAGACAAACAGATATTTCATCAAAGAGGATATACAAATAGAAAATAAGCACAAGCAAAGATGTTCAATATAATTAGCCATTAGGGTAACGGAAAATAAAACTATAATGAGATCTCATTACATATCTATCAGAATGGCTAAAATAAAAAACAGTACCACTTCCAAATATTGGTAAGGATGCTGGGAAATCGGATCACACGTACATTGCTGACGGAATGTAAAATGGCATAGCTGCTCTGGAAAATAGTTTGGCAGTTTCTTCTAAAACTAAAAATGCACTTATGATCCAGCAGTTGAACTCTGGGGCTTTATCCTGAAGAAACGAAAACTTACATTTGGGAAAAAAACAGTATGTAAATGTTCACAACAGCTTTATTCATAATAGCCCCAAACTAGAAACAACCCAAATGTCTTTCCACAGGTGAATGGTTAAACAACTGTGGGACATCCATACCGGGGAATACTACTCAGCAATACGAAGGAATGAACAACTGATATGTGCAGTACGCTGACAGGCTCCAGGAAATTATGCTGAGTGAAAAGCCAACTGCAGAAGGTTATATACTGTACAATCCCATTTATATAATATTCTTGAAATAATATATTTATAGAGATGGAAAACAGATCAGTGGTTGCCAGGGGTTAGGATTAGGGGCTGAAAGGGGGTAGGGATGGTTCTAAAGCATAGAGCAGGAAGGAGTTTTGAGTGTCGGGAAAGTTCTGCATCTTGATTATGGTAATAGTTACATGAAGCTACATGTGTGATAAAATTGCACAGAACCACACACACAAGTGCAAGAGAACTTGTGAAATCTGATTAAAGTCAGTGGATACCAATGTCAATTTCACGATGTTGATAATACACTAAAGTTATGAAAGACACGAAAAATGGGGAAGGAGGGGTGAAGCGTGCATAAGACCCCTCTGTACATTTTAAAAACAACTTCCTGTGAATCTATAATTATTTCAAAATAAAAAGCTTTAAACATGTAAACACAACAAAAAAAGTAAACCCAAATAAAATCGAAACAGATCTGACACAGCATTCCAGAAAGTTTTACACAGAAAAGGGTTACTCAGTCACTTGGGGGATACTT
Organism: Chlorocebus sabaeus; assembly: GCF_047675955.1. Classification (NCBI taxonomy): domain Eukaryota; kingdom Metazoa; phylum Chordata; class Mammalia; order Primates; family Cercopithecidae; genus Chlorocebus; species Chlorocebus sabaeus. The sequence continues at coordinate 2,154,305 of NC_132919.1, forward strand.
TCTCAATTAACAGTAGCTCATGACCCTGTCCAGATGCTGGAGCCCCTTGTTCTCATCTTCTGCTGCCTGGCCTGAGCTGGTGGAGATGCCCAGTTGTGGCTCCGCATCAGGCTTGAACAAGAAACCGTCAGTGGCAACCAAAAGGAAAAACAAAAAGGAAAAGTTCACTGAAGACAGAACTGTCTGAAGAACAAGGACTAAAGCAAGAGAACTTCATCATCAAGGCAATGAATCACTGGATCAGTAAATTCCACGGCAAGCAGCACAAAGTGAAGGCGATGAGAAAGTGAAGAAAGGTTACGAATGAATTGCAGAAACCGAGTGAGCAGTTTAAAACTGTTCATGCTTCTCAAAAAGAAGGTACATATCTCAAACCAATGGTACGCACATTCTTCAAGAAAGGGCAGTCAGAGGAAAAAGCTGCTTCAAACGTGAGTCTGAATACTGTTTTCTTCCTAAAGGAAACTACTTAGGCATTTTCAGGGTTGCTTTGGATCATCAACCAGATGGATATTAAGGTATTTATTTTTGGCCAGGCATGGTGGCTCACACTTATAATCCCAGCACTTTGGGAGGCTGAGGTGGGAGCATCACTTGAGCCCAAGAATTCGAGACCAGCCTAGGCAACACAGTGTGAGACCCTGTTTGAGCCCAAGAGGTTAAGGCTGCAGTATCGTGGAGTGATCATGTCACCGCACTCCAGCCTGGGTGACAGACCAAGACCTTGTCTCAAAAACAAATAAAATAAAAATAAACATAAAAGAATTTAATTTTTTTTTTTTTTTTCTTTTTAATATTTTTGGAGGTCAGGCACAATGGCTCACGCCTCTAATCCCTTCGCTTTGAGAGGCTGAGGCAGGTGATGACTTGAGGCCAGGAATTCAAGACCAGCCTGACCAATATGGCGAAACCCATCTCTACAAAAAAACACGAAAATTGGCCGGGCGTGGTGGGTCATGCCTGTAATCCCAGCACTTTGGGAGGCCGAGGTGGGCACATCACAAGGTCAGGAGATCGAGACCACGGTGAAACCCCGTCCCTACTAAAAAATACAAAAAAGTTAGCCGGGCGTGGTGGCGGGCGCCTGTAGCCCCAGCTACTTGGGAGGCTGAGGCAGGAGAATGGCGTGAACCCAGGAAGCGGAGCTTGCAGTGAGCCGAGATCGTGCCACTGCACTCCAGCCTGGCAACAGAGCACGACTCCGTTTCAAAAAAAAAAAAAAAAAAATTAGCCGGGTGTGGTGGCACATGCCTGTAGTCCCAGCTACTCAGAAGGCTGAGGCAGGAGAATCACTTGAACTTGGGAGGCAGAGGTTGCAGTGAACTGGGATTGCGCCACTGCACTGCAGCTTGGGTGAGAGAGCAAGATTCTGTGTCAAAAAAGTGTTTGGTTTTTTTTTGTTATTGTTGTTTTTTGTTTTTTTGAGACAGTGTCTCACTCTGTCGCCCCAGGATGGAATGTAGCGGAGCAATCTTAGCTCACTGTAACCTCCACCTCCTGGGTTCAAGCAATTATCCTGCCTCAGCCTCCCAAGTAGCTGGGATTACTAGCACCCACCACCATGCCCAGGTAATTTTTGTAGTTTTGGTAGAGACGGGTTTCGCTATGTTGGCTAGGCTGGTCTTGAACTCCTGACCTCAAGTGATCCACCCACCTTGACCTCCCAAACTGCTGGGATTACAGGTGTGAGCCACCGTGCCTGGACAAAAAAACCTTTTTTTTTTTTTTTTTAAGTGTCAGCAGTAAATGGATTTTATTTTAGGTAAACTTTGCTGAAAAGTGGAGACTAAAAGGGATTCAACCTGTATATACCTTTTGTAAAAATGTGAATTTAAGCCTTGTATTCCTTACGAACAATTTTTAAATTATACTTTAAGTTCTAGGGTACATGTGCACAACGTGCAGGTTTGTTATATATGTATACATGTGCCATGTTAGTGTGCTGCACCCATTAACTCGTCATTTACATTAGGTATATCTCCTAATGTTATCCCTCCCCCCTCCCCCCACCCCACGACAGAAAAAAAACTTTTTGTAGAGACAGGGTCTTGTTTTGCTGCCCAAACTGGTCTCAAACTCCTGGCCTCAAGTGATCCTCCTGTCTGAGCCTCCCAAAGTGCTAGAATTAGAGGCATGAGCCACTGCACCTAGCCCGAGATATACACAAACAGAAACACATACACACAATTTTATTTTATTTATTTATTTATTTATTAATGAGACAGGCTCTCGCTCTGTTGCCCAGGGTGGAGTACAGTGGCACAATCATAGCTCACTGTAGCCTCAACTTTCCAGATTTAAGCAATCCTCCCACCTCGGCCTCCCAACCTCCTGGTCTCAAATTCCTGAGCCTCAAGTGATCCTCCAGCCTTGGACTCCCAAAGTGCTGGGATTACAGGTGTGAACCACCATACCCAGCCCAATATGTATTTTTTAATTGGCAGCATCAACTGCAATATTCTCATAAATAGCCCCTTTGCCAATATATCTGTAATTACAAATCAAATGTTTCCTAAAAAGTAGGTGATTTCATCTGAATCAAACATGTTTGCTTTTCAAAAGACAAAATGAAAAGGAAAGCTACAGAAAATTATCTCACTGGGAAAAAAAAATTGTAAAAGATACATCTGACAAAGGACTCAGAACTGAGGTATATAAAGAACTCTTTCAACTTAGCAAAATAAACAAAAAAATTGGGCAAAGAAGATAGATGGGGCCGGGCGCGGTGGCTCATGCCTGTAATCCCAGCACTTTGGGAGGCCGAGGCGGGCGGATCACAAGGTCAGGAGATCGAGACCATGGTGAAACCCCGTCTCTACTAAAAAATAGAAAAAAATTAGCCGGGCGCAGTGGCGGGCACCTGTAGTCCCAGCTACTCGGGAGGCTGAGGCAGGAGAATGGCGTGAACCCGGGAGGCGGAGCTTGCAGTGAGCGGAGATCGCGCCACTGCACTCCAGCCTGGGCGACAGAGCGAGACTCCGTCTCAAAAAAAAATAAAAAAAAAAATAAAAAAATAAAAAATAAAATAAAAAATAAAATAAAAAATTAAAAAAAAAAGAAGATAGATGGATGGCAAGTACGTACATGAAAAGATGCTCAACACTACTAATCATTAGGGAAATGCAGATCAAAATCACACATACAACTCCATACCCAACAGGATGGCAATAATAAAAAAGATGGACAAACAATAACAAGCACTGGAGAGGATGTCAAGTAGCTGAAATTCTCACACACTGCTTCAGGAATGTTAAATGAGGCCAGGCATGGTGACTCAGCCTGTAATCCCAGAACTTTAGGAGGCTGAGGCGGTGGGTGGATGGCTTGAGGTCAGGAGTTCGAGATCAGCCTGACCAACATGGAGAAACCCCATCTCTATTAAAAATACAAAAAATATTGGGCATAGTGCAGGCACTGTAATCCCAGCTACGTGGGAGGCTGAAGCAGGAGAACAGCTTGAACCTGGGAGGTGGAGGTTGTAGTGAGCCGAGATCACACCACTGCACTCCAGCCTGGGTGACAAAATGAGACTTGGTCCAAAAAAAAAAAAGGAAAAAAAAAAAAGATAAATGATATAACCACTTTGGCAGTATCTTAAAAAGTTAAACACCAGGCTAGGTACGGTGGCTCATGGCAGTAATCTCAGCACTTTGGGAGGCCAAGGTAGGTGGATCACTTGAGGCCAGGAGTTCGAGACCAGCCTGGCCAACATGGTGAAACCCCATCTCTACTAAAAATACGAAAATCAGCCAGGCGTGGTGAGATGTGCCTGTAAACCCAGCTACTTGGGAGGCTGAGGCAGGAGATTCGTTTGAATCCAGAAGTTGGAGGTTGCAGTGAGCTGAGATTGTGCCGCTGCACTCCAGCCAGGGCAACAGAGCAAGACTCCATCTCAAAGGAAAAAAAAAAAGTTAAGTACCAAATGACCCAGCTATATCACTCACAGGTATTTACTCCCCAAAAATGAAAGCATATGTGCACGCAAAGAATGTTCATAGCAGTTTTACCCATGAAGCTTAAAAACTGGAGGAAAAAACACCAACTATCCATCAACAAGTGAATGGATAAACAAATTGTGGTATATCCACACAGTGAAGACTATTCAACATTACAAAGGAACAAACTACTTAATCATTCGGATGTCAAAAACAAGTTCACACCTGTAATCCTAGCATTTTGGGAGGCCAAGAGGGGAGGATCACATGAGCCCAGGAGTGAGAGACCAGCCTGAGCAACATAGTGAGACCCTAACTCTAGCAGAAAAAAAATAAAAAATTAGCCTGTCGTGGTGGCAGTTGCCTAGAGTCTCAGCTACTTAGGAGGCTAAGGCAGGAAGATTACTTGAGCCTGCGAGTTCAAGGCTACAGTGAACTAAGATCATATCACCACTTTCCAGCCTGGGTGACAGAGCAAGACTGTGTCTGAAAAAAGAAAAAAAAAAAGAAACAGAGTAATGACATTTAGAAACACAGTAGTCTGATCCTTCACCTGAAGTGTTAAGGGTTCATAACTAGAGGCTAATTTGATGAAGAAAAGTAGACATCCACTGAGTACCCAGCATTCAACAAAGCCTTGGACGAGGTGTTTTGCATATTGTATCTAACACTCAGAAAACCCCTGAGAATTGGCACTGATAACCTGCTTTATGAACCAAGAAACTCAACCTCAGAGAGGGTAAGTAAACTTTCATCATCAAGGCCACGCAGTTGGCAAGTGGCTGCGTAGGGAATTCTAACCCTCCACCAGGTTGATTCCAAAGCTCTGTACAGCATAACAACACAAGTGCCACCTTCTGAAGGTGAGAAAATGATCTCCAGAAGTGCTGGGCCCTCCAGAGGACAGCCTGGCTTTCCCTTCTTCTTTATACAGAACCCCAGGGCCAAGACATGTCCGGGGGGCTCTATCAATACATCTTGGCAAGACAGACAGCAAACCATCTATTCTCTACAAGAAAAAATGAAAACACTTGTAAATGAGTGCTTAACTTTTTCCAGGAAATACCCATGCAGTTTTAGAAATGGTACTCCAATAGACTTCCTGGAAAATAAATAAATAAATAAGTTGCCAGTCAAAACACACTTTGGCCATTTCCACCTTAGCTGTGTCTCTGGATTGATATTTTTGTCACTCACAGGTTACTGCCTGAGCCCAGAGTTATTCAACACACATCCCCTCTCGGGCAAGCAGAGCTGCTGCCAGCAGAATAGCATGCTGGCACTGGACGAGTCCCTTAGTAATGAGGCCCAGGAGAGCAAGGGCCTGCCATTCCAGCATCTCATTTGGAACAGTTACAAGCAGATCCTGTAGGACAGAGTTTCTGCTTCTACACCGCTTGCCAGACGTTTTGGGAAGCTTGCCTCTCTCCCAGTATTTGAGGAAAAGCAAAGGAAGAGTAGAAAAGCATGGTAGCTCCTTAAACAAGACAGGTAGTCCCTATGGAATCCCATACGGCAGATATGAGGTGTCTTGTGTCAAAAGTTTAAGGTTGTGGAGGAGCAGTGATACGGAAGAGGCTTCCTAAGAGGCATACCCATTAGCCAATCTAGAAGGAAGTTTTCCCGTAACAGTGAGAAGGAAGAAATACAGCTACATTACTTTTAATAAAGCAAGGAGAGATTTGGCTGCTGATTCACACACACACCTTGAAACCCACCTCTGCTGGTGTGAAGCTTCAGGAGCACTTTCAGCCAGAAGTAAAAATTAGGGGGGGATAATGCCTGCAGACACCTTGATTCAGAGAAACTCCATTGACACGGCAGGCAGAGGGGCGGGGAAGTGTTCAGCTTCCATTTTCACAAATTAACTCAATTTATTTTCATTCTATGGCTTCCTAAAAGATTTTTTTTTTTAAGCGATGGGGTCTTGCTCTGTTGCCCAGGCTGGAGTTCAGTGGCATGGTGATAGCTCACCGCAGCCTTGACCTCCCAGGCTCAAGTGATCCTCCCACCTCAACCTCTGAAGTAACTGGGACCACAGGCATGTGCCACCATGCCCAGCTAAGGATTTTTAAAAGTCTGACAGTGTTTGTAAACAATGCCAAAAATAAAACAATTCCGAGACAAGTGAGACAGAAAGGTACCTAGAACAGAAAGGACCTCTTGGAGGCCTTCTGAGAAGTTAGCTTTTTAAAGAAGCTTCCAGAATGTAAAGACTAGAGTCATCAAACAAAGTTTAAGGGGTCAGTACTGAAAAACAAGACCAATGATAAGATACAACTTTTTGGTGGCTACCTTGTGAATATCCAGATCTGCGCATTCATTTGACTCTGCTCTAGAAACTCATTCTAAAATGTTTCCTTGAGGCCTACAATCCAAGACCGATGTCCAGACCATTGCGAACGTAATGACTTCATCCAACCCCACCCACTGTGGTGCATCTAGTTTTAAAGTAGAAGTCAGAAGAATAATAAGCTAGATAAAGCAATTGTGTCAAGGAAGAAAGTGAGAAAATAGCACTAAATGAAGGTGACTAGAAACGTGGTAAGGTACTAGCTAGTCTCCGGACCTAGAAGCTGTGGAATGGACGTACCTTTCAATAATAATGCTTCCAGCTGGGTATGGTGGTTCACACCTATAATTCCAACACTTTGGGAGGCGAGGTAGGCGAATCACTTGAGCCCAGGAGTTCCTGGCCACCCTAGGCGACATGGCAAAACCTCGCCTCTATTAAAAATACAACAATTAGATGTGGTGGCATGTGCCTATAACCCCAGCTAATCAGGAGGCTGAAGCAGGAAGATCGCTTCAGCCTGGGAGGCAAAAGTTGCAGGGAGCTAGATCACACCACTGCACTCTAGCCTGGGTAGCAGAGTAAAACTCTGCCTTAATAGTAATAATAATCATATAGCCCATCCAAATTTGTACTTAGCTGCTGGACTGGTCAACTTGTCAATATACTTACTGAAAACAACATACATTGTTTTAAAGTTGTATGTATCTAGTTCTTTGTTTTGTTTTGTTTTTTGAGACTGAGTCTCGTTTTGTCACCTAGGCTGGAGTGCAATGGCGCAATCTCAGCTCACTGCAACCTCCATATTCCGGAATCAAGCCATTCCCCTGCCTCAGCCTCCCAAATAGCTGAGATTACAGGCGTCCACCACCATGTCTGGCTAATTTTTGTACTTTTAGTAGAAACTGAGTTTCACCATGTTGACCAGCCTGGTCTCGAACCCCTGACCTCAAGTGATCCGTCCATCTCAGTCTCCCAAAGTGCTAGGATTACAGGCGTGAGCCACCACGCCTGGCCTGTATCTAATTTTAAACTAGATTAAAATTTTTTATATTTATTCTTTTATACCACAATTCACAAAAGATTTGTGACGACTTACAGCAAAATCACATAAAATGAGATAACGTTAAAGTAGATTAGAGAATCAAGACCAAGAAAAAGGAAAAAATGTCAATCACATGGGTTAGCAGCCTACCATAAACGGACTTAAAATTTGACTTAAAATTTACTGTCAGCCAAAGCAAAAAAGGAAACACCAATAACTGTATAGTTCTCATTATCAGAAAGGAATAAGTATATCAATTCCTCAGGAAAAACAACTCCTTTTTCTCAGCACTGAGTCCAAAAATAATTTTTTAAAGCACAGACTCTATGCAAGAGATAGTATATGAAAAAAGTGAACAATAACCTTACAAATATATAAATACACACACACACACACACATATATATATATATATACTTTTTTTTCTTCCCAGACAGAGGCTAGTTCTGTCATCCAGGTTGCAATATAATGCCGCACTCTCAGCTCGCTGCAACCTCTGCCTCCTGAGCTCAAGCAATTCTCGTGCCTCAGCCTCTCGAGTAGCTGGGACTACAGGTATGTGCCACCACGTCTGGTTAATTTTTATGTTTTTAGTAGAGGTGGCATTTCCCCATGTTGGCCAGGCTGGTCTCGAACTTCTGACCTCAACTGATCCACCCGCCTTGGCCTCCCAAAGTGCTGGGATCACAGGCATGAGCCATTGCACCCAGCCTGAAAATATTTTTTATAACACATAGCCTATTATTACATACTGTTAAAAGATACCCCAGAAATAGTATCCTAAAGTTATCTATATGGTGAGACAAAATACATATATATAAAGTTCTAAAAATATTTTTCCAAAACCCATATATAGGAATAAGTTATACATTAATAGACACATTGTGTTTTAAGAAGCTCTACAGGCCAGGTGCAGTGGTTCATGCCTATAACCCCAGCACTTTGGGAGGTCGAGGCTGGAGAATCACTTGAGTCCAGCCTGGGCAACACAGTGAGATCCCACCTCTACAAAAAAATAAAAAATAAAATTAGCTGGGCATGGTGGCATGCTCCTGTAGTTCCAGCTACTCAGGAGGCTGAGGCAGGAGGATCACTTGAACCCAGGAGTTCAAGGCTGCAGTGAGCTATAATCACACCACTGCACTCTGGCCTGGGCAACACAGCAAGACCTTGTCTCTAAAAAAAATAATAAAATTTGGCCGGGAGCAGTGGCTCATGCCTGAAATCACAGCACTTTAGGAGGTCAAAGCAGGCAGATCGCCTGAGGTCAGGAGTTTGAGACCAGAGACCAGCCTGACCAACATGGTGAAACCCCCTCTCTACTACAAGTACAAAAATTAGCTGGATGTGGAGGAGCATGCCTGGAATCCCAGCTACTTGGGAGGCTGACGTAGGAGAATCGCTTGAACCCTGGTGGCGGACGTTGCAATGAACCGAAACTGCGCCAGTACACTCCAGCCTGGGCAGCAGAGACACCTTCTCAAATAATAATAATAATAGTAGTAATAATAATAATAAGGAGCAGATCACGAGGTCAGGAGATCGAGACCATCCTGGCTAACACAGTGAAACCCCGTCTCTACTAAAAAATACAAAAAACAAGCCGGGCATGGTGGGGGGCGCCTGTAGTCCCAGCTACTCGGGAGGCTGAGGCAGGAGAATGGCGGGAACACGGGAGGCGGAGCTTGCAGTGAGCCGAGATCACACCACTGCACTCCAGCCTGGGCAACAGAGCGAGACTCCATCTCAAAAAAAAAAAAAAAAAAAAGATCTATAAAACTAAATTAAAATAACACTAGGCCAGGCACGGTGGCTCATGCCTATAATCCCAGTACTTTGGGAAGCCGGGGCAGGCAGATCACTTGAGGCCAGGAGTTCAAAACCATCCTGGCCAACATAGTAAAATCTTGTCTCTACTAAAAACACACACACAAACACACACACAAAATTAGCAGACATGGTGGTGCATGCCTGTAATCCTAGCTACTTGGGAGACTGAGGCACAAGAATCACTTGAACTCAGGAAGCAGAGGTTGCAGTGAGCCGAGGCCGAGATGGTGCCACTGCACTCCAGCCTGGGCAACAGCGCAAGACTGTGACTCAAAAAAACAAAACACAACAAACAAAAAACCCCACTAAACTAGAAAATGATCAGTTTTATTTCAAAATTATCCATGATGGGTTTCTTTAAATAGAGAGATTTCTAATATCTCATATCTAATATCTGATACCTAATATCTGGTATCTAATATCTAATATCTGATATTTAATGCAGTTGTTTAGTCAACATTCTGTATATGACACCTCTAAGGGTCAGAGAAACCCAAATGCAAAAATGCTTTACAGTTGATGATGAGGGATCAATCCAGAATGAGGAATGAAGAATTCTAAAGTCCTAAAGAAAAACTCTAGATAAAGGAGAAAGTGACATACACTAGAAAAGATTGTTTTAAAAAGACCAACAATATATTAAAATATATATGCAATTAAATATATACATATATAAACACAGATGTATGGATATAAAGGGGGAATTGTCTAGATTGTAAAATTTAATTTAGGCACATTTTTGGAATATTTCTACAACAAAAAGTATAACAGTATGCTATAGAGCAAGGGGATTTAAAAGCTACATTTATATTTTAACACTGGTACTGAGAACAAAGCTCCATAAATGTGGGATTAGCAACCCCCTGCCAAACAGACAGGTTTTAAAGCACCAGTTCAACTTTATTTTCTTGGTGAGATTTCCTCCATTTAGAGGACAGAGCTGACCTGCTTCTGCCTGGCTCAAAAGACCTAACAGGTTTATTTATAGACCATTGCCTTGCTTCTTTAAAAGGGCCCCGCACTTGCCAGGTGCGGTGGCTCATGCCTGTAATCCAAGCACTTTGGGAGGTCGAGGTGGGAGGATGGCATAAGCCCAGGAGTTGGAGGCCGCAGTGAGCAATGTTCGTGCCACTGCACTCCAGCCTGGGTGACAGAGGGAGGCCGTGTCTCTCCAAAATAAATAAATAAATAAAGCGTCCCACATCCAAAGATGGCGAATGACCAGTCAAAAAACAAAATGGCAAACCTGCCTCCACGCTTCTGAATGGCCATTCTCCTACCCCACTCTCCACAGTTTATGTCTTTCCTCTCCCTTGCCTAAGTCCTTCCTTCAAGATCCAGTACATACCAGACCTGTACTATAGGCCTCCTCCTCTGGATTCTGGCAGTATTTCTACCTGTAACACTCACCAGGCGTGTGGCTCACAGTTGTTCTCATACAGGATTTACAATTTACCAAGCTGCCCCACCAGCCTAGAAATCCCAACAGGGTGGGGTCCAGAGCGCAGACCCCACCAAACCCGAAGTGCTTACTACAGTGCCTGGGTTGTTGGAGCTGATCTGAACGGTACTTCACGTGGTGCTGAACCAATTCGTTCCTTTATATTCACAGTCAGCATTCACCAAGTGGCTACTATATGTAAGGATCTGTGCTGGGCATTTAGTTTGTGTAGATGAATCAGACATAAACTGGACCTTCAAGGAGCTGAAGTCTAACAGGATTTGCTTGTGCTATCAACTAGAAACCAAAGAAGAAAGTGAAAAATCTCTAGGAAGTTTAAAGAGGTATGAAATGATGTGAATGATGAAACTCACCGTTGATACAGTTTGGACAGGAAAAGACTGCAAACATGAATATAAAACAGCCATTAAAAAGAGTAAGATGTCCAGGTGCGGTGGCTCAAGCCTGTAATCCCAGCACTTTGGGAGGCTGAAGTGGGTGGATCGCTTGAGCTCAGGAGTTGGAGACCAGCCTGGGCAACAAAGTGAGACTCCATCAAAATTAGCTGGGCACAGTAGCATGTGTCTGTGGTCCTGGATAGTGGGGAGGCGAGGTGGGAGGATGAGTTAAGTCCAGGAGGAGGAGGTTGCAGTGAGCCGAGATCACACCACTGCATTCCAACCTGGATGACAGAGTGAGACCTTGTCTCAAAAAACAAAACAAACCAAAAGAGTAAGATGTAAGACAGTTCTATTTGTTTTTTGGTTTTGTGTTGAGATGGAGTCTCCCTCTGCTGCCTAGGCTGGAGTGCAATGGCACCATCTCAGCTCACTGCAACCTCTGTCTCCCGGGTTCAAGAGATCAGCCTCCCAAGTAGCTGGGATTACAGGTGCGTGCCACCACGCCCAGCTAAACTTTTTTTTTTTTTTTTTTGAGGCAGAGTCTTGCTCTGTTGCCCAGGCTGGAATGCAGTGGTGCAATCTCGGCTCTGCAACCTCTACCTCCCAGGTTCAAGCAATTCTCCTGCCTCAGCCTCCTGAGTAGCTGGGACTATAGGTGTGTGCCACCATGCCTGGCTAACTTTTGTATTTTTAGTAGAGATGGGGTTTCATCACGTTGGCCAGGCTGGTCTCGAGCTCCTGGCCTCATGTGATCTGCACATATTGGCCTCCCAAAGTGCTAGGATTACAGGCGCCAGCCACTGTGCCCAATCTAAATTTTTGTATTTTTAGTAGAGACTGAGTTTCACCATGCTGGCCAGGCTGGTCTCGAACTCCTGATCTTAAATGACCCACACGCCTTGGCCTCCCAAAGTGCTGAGATTATAGGCATGAGCCACCGTGCCCGGCCAAGATAGCTCTACTTACAAAAATATATGTATATAAAAGTGACACAACAATTATTGTGTATAGTAAGGGTATTCTGTGTATGCCTTACGAGCCTATATGCCAGGCAGAAAAGAGGGGCAGAGAGGCAAGCAATATGCAGAAAAGAGAAGTACAGAAAGAGGCTTTCTTGGCCGGGTGTGGTGGCTCACGCCTGTAATTCCAGCACTTTGGGAGGCCGACGTGGGTGGATCATGAGGTCAGGAGATCGAGACCATCCTGGCTAACATGGTGAAATCCCGTTGCTACTAAAAATACAAAACATTAGCCAGGTGTGGTGGCAGGCACCTGTATTCCCAACTACTCGGGAGGCTGAGGCAGAAGAATGGTGTGAACCCCGGAGGTGGAGCTTGCAGTGAGCCGAGATAGCACCATTGCACTCCAGCCTGGGTGACAGAGCGAGACCCCACCAAAAAAAAAAAAAAGAAAGAAAGAGGCTTTCTTGGTTCCATTCCCCTCTGCAGGCCTGGCTTTATCCTTGTCCTAAAGTCCTTTATACTATAATTCCTTTCTTGTTTAAGCTATTTCAAGATGGCTCTTGTTCTGTTCTCTCTCTCTGTCCCCCCTCTCTTCTCTTTCTTTTTTCTTTTTTGGAGACAGGGTGTCACTGTGTTACCCAAGCTGGAGTGCAGTGGCATGATCGCAGCTCACTGTAGCCTCAACCTCCCAGGCTCAAGCGATCCTCTTGCCTCAGCCTCCTGAGCCCCTGGGACTGGGACTACAGGTGTGTGCCACCATGCCTGCCTAACTTTTTCTATTTTTTGTACAGACAAGGTTTCACCATGTTGCCCAGGCTGGTCTCGAACTCCTGGACTCAAGTGATCCGTCTGCCTTGGCCTCCCAAAGTGCTAGGATTACAGGCACAAGCCACTGCACCTGGTCCAGCTCTTGTTACTTTCAAATACTCCTAACATACAGGGTAAAAAAGAAAAAAATATAAGAACAGTGTAGGCATTTGTCAAAATTCATCAAACTGACCACTTAATATCTGTGTATTATTGTTTCATGTAAATTATACCTCAACTTAAAAATACAAACGCTGAGGCCAAGACAGCCCGAGTTCATGGAGGACATTGGTACCGATCACAGAAATATTATTGCACATAGGAGGAACCAGTTTGGTGGGGCAGTAGATTACCTGGGGCACTGTCCAGATCCCCTCCAAGACTAACGCACTCACTCCTTCCACCAGTGTTGGCAATGGCAGCTCTCATCTGAGACCTTCACTGAGACTTGTTCTCAGCTAAAGAAAGGCACTTCCCCCAAATCCCTGCACCTTCCCAGGTAACCCACATCCAATTACTTGGTGGGGAGAGAGAGGCGGTACAAAGATTCGGCCCCTCTGATCCAATTAGGGAGTACTCTGAAGGGTTAGCCTAGGTCCAGAGCTCCTTGCAGGACTGGGTAAGCCCTTTTTATAGCTGCAACACAGTTCAATTTCTCCCTCTGCCCCAATCCAGCTTCCTGCATGCAAATATCCATCTTAAGAGTTTGCCTCCTGGGGGGAACCTGACAAGTAAGTGAGGGAGAGGATGAACCTTTTTCTTTTCTTTTCTTTAAGAGATGCGGGTCTCGTTATATTGCCCAGTTTGGCCTCAAACTTCTAGGCTCAAGTGATCTTTCCTCAGCCTCGTGAGTAGCTGGGACTACTGGTCTGCATTACTGCAAATCAGCTATGGATGAGTCAATTCTGAACAAGCTTGTGATTCCAGATGAAAATATACAACAAAAAGTTAGAAATGTGGGCCAAAGTTCATGAAAAAGATCAGGGCAGTAAAGAAATTTTGGGGGGCTGCACAGAGATGACAGTTGAAATGGCGAGATTTTACAATATACCAATGGGGAAAGAGAAAGAGGAGGGCCAAGGTAGTATCTTTAGTTAATGCTGATATATTGGATGCTGCACGAGAAAAAGGAAACCCAAGAAACAGGCAGAGAGGACAAGCAAACCGAGAGAAAACAGATACAGCATTTCTGAAAACGCTGTCTGCAGCCAACAAAGGCAAAAGCTTAAAAAAAAAAAAAAGCAAACTAAGAGCTAAGCAGACAGACACATCATGAGTGCTTAACAAATCCTTGTTAACTGAACTGAGTGGGATACATGGCCTGTAGGATGCTCAGCTTTTAAACCTAGGTGAGCCAAGACACGGTTTAGCTGCTGCTTGAGTAATCTGGAAGAAAAGCCCTTCTGAAAGGCTTCCTTCAAGAGCATTCCCAAGGATCTCCTGAACAAACTGTCGGGGTACCTGAGAAGGATCACCATGCTTGCCTACCAAATTCCAACCTCAGTCAAACCCATGGACTCTCAAATACATAGAACTTCCTGCAGGAGCTGGATTTTATCTTTAAAAAATAGAAAAAAAATACATAGAACATGCTATAACAGGATGTCTTAGACTGGACAACAGTTCAAAGGTAAAAGAAAAAAATAAGTTAATAATCATAAAAAATAAGAAAAAATACATAGATGAATTCTAATATATATATTTTTGTGCTTCAGAACACAGCATAGGTATAAAAGGGAAAAGTGTGGTAATCATTTTTAACAACAGCAACATCATCATTGCCTTGAAAGCAAATAAGTAACTCTTCTTAGCCTTGGCACCCTAAAGAAAATAACAAAAAGATGTTATTTGGGCCGGGGAGCGGTGGCTCACGCCTGTAATTCCAGCACTTTGGGAGGCCGAGGTGGGCAGATCATGAGGTCAGGAGATCGAGACCATCCTGGCTAACACGGTAAAACCCCGTCTCTACTAAAAATACAGAAAACTAGCCGGGCGAGGTGGTGGGCGCCTGTAGTCCCAGCTACTCGGGAGGCTGAGGCAGGAGAATGGCGTGAACCTGGGAGGCACAGCTTGCAGTGAGCAGAGATCGCGCCACTGCACTCCAGCCTGGGCGACAGAGCAAGACTCCATCTTAAAAAAAACAAAAACAAAAAAGGTGTTATTTGACCTTCAGCCTTGGCTGGAGTAAACAGAAAATAATTTACCTTATATGCATAGAAGGAAATTACATTCTGTTCCTGTGCCCAACACGGCTATGCCATATTCTTCACTGACTCACTGACTTTCCCTGTTTCCTTCTGGGTGTGGCTGGGGATCCCCACATTCACATCTCTTGCTCCAACTCTTCCTGCCCAACCTGCCAATCAAAAGCCAAGGCTCCAAGCATCACAGACTCCCCAAGAGCCAGTTTGGTTATATTTCCCGCAGAGATCTGAAAACCTGCTGGAGCTCCAAAAGTCAGTACCAATTTCAAATCTGATCAGCATCTCTGAAAGTCACAGTTACCATACATCTGAATAAAATATTTTTTCATAAATTTAACGCCAGCGTGTCTGTGTTTGGAAACTTTGAAAATACATGTTGTATGGTTTACTACACTGGAAAAGGTGCCAACAGAGTTTCAAAGGAAGGGAAGTGTATAACTGTTTCCTTTCAAATGCATTTTCCAATGGGATCCATTCAGGGAAAAGGCTGGAACTAACTAAAACATTATTAAAACTGTTATGGAAAGAGACAGGGAGATGGAAAAAGATAGACCCAAAAAAGTGAAATACATAACCAAGAGTGAGACAGACATACAAGGAAAAAGAAAGGGGATCTGGGCAGCGAGACAGGTTGGACAGGGAAATGGGGTGAGGTGCAGTGTTGTCTGGCAGTTGCTGCTGGTGGTTTTCTATTGCTGCAGATCAGTCGATCAGGACTGCAGCGCTGCTGGCCCAGTGGCACAAGACAAACCACTGAGTTGGCTTTACGTTCGGCACTTGCGAACTGCTGACCTTCAGTTTTCAAACCAAAAATATTCTTTGGGAAACAGTAATACCAGGTTCGGTCCAAACAGTCAAGAGAAAACAAGGACTACTAACCTGAAGTAACACCCTCTTCAGTTACATTAGGCACCAACCCTTCATAGGCATCAACCAGGGACGTCTGCAAACCTGAAACCACACCCTACCAAACTAACTCCAGGTTCTGACTCAACCAACTAGGCAGTGATAACCAGGAATGCTCAAATAAGTGACACGGTGTTTCAAAACTGGCTTAACCAGGACCTACTCAAGCGGGAAGGCCAGTCCACACTCACAGAGCCAGAAACACAGCAATGCTTTCTGAGGTCACATGTGCATGACTCCAGCGGAATCTGCATGCAATGCTTAGGGCAGGGTTTGGCGCTGCCTCACAAAGCCATTACATTTCTAGACAAAGAATTAACAGTTTGTAGTGAGTGGGTTATCTGTTATTTCTTGCTAAATTCATCTAAGCTAGTATGATGCTAAAATTTATCTCCTAAATTGGGATACTTCTGAGAGTGAATGGGTGTGCTATGAGTAATTCATAAATAGGATCCATCCCTGGGCAAACCAGGACTTACAGTCACCCTGGCCTAAACCATAGCATCTTTTTTCTTCTCAGGGTCAGTATTATAAAACTCTACCTCAGAAGAATCTTTTCAAGAGGCAGAACTGCTCTGCTGAGTGCCAAAGCACTTTCTTCTTGAGCTCCTCCAATGGAGAGGTAAACAAATCAATTAAGTTAACTACAAAAACTAACAAGAAAGATTGAGCTGACAATCAGGATTCTGGAGGAGCTCAAAATTCCAAGCAGCAGCTTCAGAGGAGAAGGGAACTGTGCCACAGACGGAGCTGTGGAGGCTGATCCACCCGGCCTCTCAGCGCTAGGCCCTGATGCCGCAGCCAGCTCCAAACAACAGAGTGCAGGGCAGGCAGACGTTGGTGCGAGTTTGCTGAGTTCCAGGCCATCATTCTTGAGGGTGTAATAACCATGGGCTGTAGCACACATGTTGAGGGATGAGGGAAAAAAATAAACAGAGAGACAAAAGAATGAGGATGCACTGCCAATTTCAATTGTGCAGCTTTTATTTTCAAATGCTTATCAAGCTGAGAGAGAGCAGAGTTCTTGGAAAACAAGGTTTCCTTTTTTCCAATGCCAGGGTAAAACACCCTCAAGGATGGGTACTGCACAGACTGTAACAAAAAGGAACGTGGCTTTGCATCCTCCCAGCAACAAAGTCCATCATGGGTCCCACGCCACTCTGATTTCGGCTCAGCCGAGAACTTGAAATAACAGGCCCACTGCCTCTGGTAAAAACTGCTCTTTTAAAATTTTTTATTAATCTCCAAACTGGCTGTGTTAGAATTACGGCCCATTACCTACCAACTCTCTTCACTAATAAAATAAATTTGTAAAAGGCCTAATTACTACTTTTACTGAACTACACTGTTTTGGGATCAAGTACAGGAAGCTGAGAGCTCAACCATTTGTCAGCCAGGGGATGACGGGGAAAGGACTGGGGGACCTAGAGTCACTAGCAGGAACATAAGGCCCAGAGATAAGTCTCAGAACCCATGCCCAAAAAGAAACAAAAGGTCACTAACCCTGTTTTTGTTCTCAACAGCTCCACGAGGATCCATGCCATCATGGCACTTTGGGAGGCCTGTCACGAGTTACACAGGCCTAGGCTGCCCACGCCCCAGCTCAGCAGAAAAAAAGAATTGCAATCCAAGTCAGACGGATCCTGCCCGGACTCTCCACAGAGAGCCTGGAGAGTCTGACCAGCAAAGAAACAGCAATCTTCCCACTTACCCCACTTTATTCCCCCACCCCAATCCAGGCTCCCGAAGAAGAAAAACAAACAACAACAAAGCAGGCAATTGCACAAGAGCTGCGACGTGAAGGCGAGGTGGACGGCAACGGCTTCTCGGCTGTGCCCTGTGTCTCATCCCAGAACACTGATGACAAAGCTGGAAACATTACTCACATGCCGAGCCAGTCAGCCTCTCACCCAGGGCTGGTGCAGAGAAGTCTGACTAGAAACCGGCAGTCAACGCTGACACACTCATTTATAATAAAAGGTGTATATTAAACAAACTAGTCAAATCCTTAAACAAAAAGTAAGGGCAAAACGTGACTGTCATTCTTAATTGTCCATGCAAAATCCTCCCAGTTAAATTCCATGTGTCTCCTGCACTTTGATAAACGTTGTTTCTCCTCTCAAGAACATGGACACCACTGCTGAAGTAGCTCTTCTGTAAAGAAACCTGATAAGAAAACCTGCTATGGCAGGTGAGTGAAACCTGTGGGGGACACCATTTTGGGGGATGACCAGACTGGAACATAATATTTCACGGAGGCAGAGGGGTCTGTGGTTACTTTCTGCATGCCACATGTCTAGCCCTAAAGAACTGAGGAATGCTCTTGACAGGAAAAACACAGCAGCCAACACTGTGATACCAAAGCCACAACTCCACGGGGCCCTGCAGCCTCTCAAACTCAGCTGCCAGCTAGGGAGCTAACACTAGCTTTGGATAAAACACAGCTCTGGTACAGTAATTAATTTTTTTCTTAACTAGGATTACATTAATTTTCAAGGACTAATGGAGTCCAGCTGTAATGTGAAGAGTGGCTGCCGATGCACAAAGGCACTTGTGCGTACATTATAAACACACACACACACACACACACACACACACACACACACACACACAGACCTATAAAAAGGATCTACTATAACAGGATATTTTTAGTTTCTACAATGCTGCACTAAAAATACAGTCCCGGCTGATACATCATGGCAGAACTATTCTCTCTCTGTCCCTTCAGGAACAGTTTAAAACATTTATTTTTGTTTCCTTTTGCGATGGTCAGAGTAGAGAGAGAAAATAGCAACTCATTGATAAGAGGAAACGAGACAGACATGAAAAATTGAAAACTACCTAAAAACTCATGGAGAGGTTTATTTTATTAGTTCTTAATAAATATCTTGCAGATTTCCTCAGGAAATACACCAGATCACATGTAAAATAGTTTGATACTGATGTCAACTGCATCAACATATGAAGTCTATTAGGGTGAAGCCGCAGCAGGGTGATCAGCGTGCTGAAAAACTCCACAGTACTTGTGTGTGTGTGGGGGGGGATCTCACGGCCTTCCAAATTCTTCGAGAGGTAAAAAAGTCAGCCAAGACGCAGAGAGAGAAAGAGAGAGAAAAAAAGATCCCACATCCTGCTTTCAGCTGCCAGCAATGTGAAGTGCCCAGAGATTAATTCTACGTCTGGCCTGGAAATGCGACTTTAAAGCATGAGGGAGGGGAGTGAGGGTGGGGGGGGTTAGGAGGAAAGTGGAAAGAGAAGGACAGGCTAACCGAGGCTGGCAGCAGGCCACCAACCCCCTCCCAAGCCATGTTTCAATGCAGACAGAAGTAAACCCCCATAGACAGCAGCGCCTCAGCCTGCCAGGGCCTTACACCAGCTGCAGCGCATCTCGCTCTCCCCTCAGCCCTGAGTGCAGATGTTCCCCGCAGCATCACTTCCGCTACCCTTTCTTTTAAAGAAACAGCACACACAGAGGCATTTCTGCCTCTTCCCAACAGGCAGAAACGTGTGGCCTTCTGGAACCTCGGGCAAGGTGGAAACTCAGATGGCAGGTGCCACGATGGTTAAGCAGCTACCCCAGTCTCCCTCGGAAAGGACCAACCAAGGCATCCAAGGAATGGGGTCAAGGGCATTAGTGAGGGAATAGGAATTGCTTTACAGATTTGGCTTTCTATTGTCTTCAGAGGGACAGAGACAGGTCCCCACAGTTTGGGGCTAAGAAAAGGGGGAAAAAAGTAGACTGAAGATTTAAACCCTCATTTCTCAAAGCAGTCTACTGTAATATTACCATCTCAAAGGGATCCTGATGACTTCATCACGGAAGTCTTACAAAATTTTTTAAAAATATAATTCCAACGTATTAACATTTTGCAAAGCACAATTACTTACCTATAAGACATAATTTTTTTAAATCAACAATCTGTTAATTTCTTATTTGTCTAAACTCATTTTATACATTCTCAGACCTTAGAAAATCAATCAATCAATCAGTGATTAGGCACCTAACTTTTTCAAAATTTCTGGCCCTTTTCTGTGAGAATAAGCATCTAATTTTGGAGTTAGCCTTGAACACTGTTAGGAATTTGATAAAATATCATATAGTCTCTTGTCCCCATGGAGAGATACTCTAGTTGAGGGATTTATGCATTTTATGAAGCTAAAATAATTGCATTTTCAAGATGAGCTAAATATTCCCTAATTGGTCTATCAGGTTGTTAGTTCTTTTGGAATGAAGGAAGAGTTAGAAAAATCAGTAATGTCAAAAGAAAACAAGACAACTGGTATACCCTCAAAACCTGGGTTAGTTCTTTTGAAATTCAAGTTCAAAATAAGAAACAGAATCTTCCTTTATGGGAAGGGGAGAAATACTGGCAATCAGTGGCAAACATACTATGGTAGGAAAGTTTAATTCAGCCAACATTTATTAAATGTCTTCCATCCACAAGGTACTGGAAGTAGAAACAGGTTTGGAAATGGTTAAGTAATTTGCATAACTCAGCAAGTACACAATCAGAATTAGAGCCTAGTTTTATCTAATTTCAAATGTTTCTTTTTATTATAATTTTTAAAAATACATTTATTACTAAAGTACTGTGATACAGAAAACTACCAAAGTACAGAGAAAAAAGAAAATTTAAAACATGTATAATTAGAAAATCATGTTTTAAGTTTTGATGGATATCTATCATGGATAAGTTTTGATGGATATTCATCAGTCTATTAAAATTAATATATGTATAATATGTATTATTTTACCACAATGTGATCAACTGCAAAGTTCATAACCATGAAGCCACACAGTCTTCAGAGAAAGGAGATCACATTTTTGGCAGCTGACCACTCCATACCTCCAACCACCAGAAAACAGAAAAGTCACGGTCCAACTCTAAACTGGGCATGATTTTTCTATTCTACCCTTACACCTGTCTCTGAATTCTTTAAAGCAAAGCTATTTCAAAAACATCTCATTACCCTCTACCCTCCTCCTGCACATCACCTAGAGCCCAAGACAGCCAAGTACACTGACTCCCCTCAGCCACCTTCCACATTGCTTCCAAAGCCAAAGAATAAACAAAGAAAA
The DNA here is from genome assembly GCF_047675955.1 of Chlorocebus sabaeus. Taxonomy (NCBI): domain Eukaryota; kingdom Metazoa; phylum Chordata; class Mammalia; order Primates; family Cercopithecidae; genus Chlorocebus; species Chlorocebus sabaeus. The sequence goes on from NC_132919.1 coordinate 2,175,208, forward strand.
GGACCATCAGAGCTTATGGGTAACACTTGTATTTAAATGTCTGGCTGAGTATGGTACCCTGAGCCCTTACTGACAGCCTACTCTCTTGCTGTTCAGCTCAATAGATGGTTTAATCCAAGAGCTTTTACTCCAATATAGAGATGTGCTTCTCCCATAACATTCTGTTATGGTGCAGACAATTCATTCGTTAGTAAAAACTAAGATAACCAAATAGGCCGGGCGTGGTGGCTCACACCTGTAATCCCAGCACTTTGGGAGGCTGAGGCCAGTGGATCACGAGGCAGGTGGATCACAAGGCCAGGAGATCGAGACCATCCTGGCTAACACAGTGAAACCCCGTCTCTACTAAAAATACAAAAAATTAACCAGGCGTGGTGGTGGGCTCCCATAGCCCAGCTACTCAAAGGCTGAGGCAGGAGAATGGCGTGAACCCGGGGGGCAGGGTTTGCAGTGAGCCTAGATCGCACCACTGTACTCCAGCCTGCGCCACAGAGCGAGACTCCATCTCAAAAAAAAAAAAAAAAAAAAAGATAACCAAATAAGGAAACCACATTCTTTGCTCTCTGTAATGGCAAACCAATAAGACTACTCACCTACATAACCATGCCAACCTTCCAAGCTTGAGCTATTCATCACCTGACATGCTGGCATGTCACCACCCGAGGTGAGGTGAAAGGTTTAACCCTGACAATGTAGTCCATGACGACTCCAAACTTACTCAGAGTGATGTATAAAAATAAGCTAGTTACCTACAGAATGCACAACACAGAGAGTGAACCCTAACGTGAACTACGAACTTTGGGTGATGATGTGCCAATATAGGTTCACTGACTGTAACAAATGTACCACTCTGGTGTGGGATATAGGTAGTGGAGAAGTTTTTGTGTTGTGGGGGACAAGAGTACATGGGAATTTTATGTATATTCTGTTCAATTTTGCTGTGAACACAAAACTGCTTTAAAATGTAAAGTCTATTTTTAAAAAGGACAAGTTTTATTCTGTCATTTATTCAACAAATACATGAAGGCCTACATTGTGTTTCCATGTATTTTCAAGACTGTAAAAAATTTAAAATGCTTAATGCGGCTGGGCACGATGGCTTACGCCTGTAATCCCAGCACTTTGGGAGGTGGAGGTGGGTGGATCCCCTGAGGTCAGGAGTTTGAGACCAGCCTGGCCAACATGACAAAGCCCCACCTCTGCTAAAAATGCAAAAATTAGCTGCATGTGGTGGTGGGCATCTGTAGTCCCAGCTACACGGGAGGCTGAGGCAGGAGAATAGCTTGAACCCAGGAGGTGGAGGTTCGCGCCAGCACACTCCAGCCTGGCGAGAGAGGCTGCCTCAAAAATAAAAAGATAAGATAGGATAAGATAAGATAGGATAAGATAAGATAGGATAAGATAGGATAGGATAAGATAAAGTGCTTAATGTCTACAGGAAGGTAGTTGTTGGACATTCTCAAACACTGTCAAGAGTGTAAGCTAGCACAACTTCTTCAAAAAGTAACCTAGGCCAGGTGCGGAGGCTCACGCCTGTAATCCCAGCACTTTTGGAGGTTGAGGTGGCGGATCAGGAGATCGAGACCATCCTGGCTAACACGGTGAAACCCCACCTCTACTAAAAACACAAAAAATTACCCGGGTGTGGTGGCAGGCACTGGTAGTCCAGGCTACTCAGGAGGCTAAGGCAGGAGAATGGCATGAACCCGGGAAGGTGGAGCTTGCAGTGAGCCGAGATCTCACCACTGCACTCCAGCCTGGGCGACAGAGCGAGACTCCGTCTCAAAAAAAAAAAAAAAAAAAAAAAAAAAACAGAAAAAAAAAGTAATCTAGGTCGGGTGCAGTGGCTCATGCCTATAATCCCAGCACTCTGAGAGGCCAAGGTGAGAGGACTGCTTGAGCTCAGGAGTTTCAAGCCAGCCTGGGCAATACAGTGAGGCCTCATCTCTACAAAATATCTGAAAATTAAATGGGCATGGTAGCACATGCCTGTAGTCCCATCAACCTGGGAGGCTGAGGTGAGAGGACTGCTTGAGCCCAAGAAGAAGCTTGAGGCTGCAGTGAACTATGACGACACCACTGCACTCCAGCCTAGGTGACACAGAGCAAGACCCTTTATCAAAAGAAAAAAAAAAAAAAAGGAAGAAAAAGAAAAAAGAAAGAAAAAATAATCTAGCATCATGTATCAAAAGTATTAAGATGCCAAAACCCCTTCACCCAACAACTGAACTTACAACAATATAGTTTTTATTTATTTATTTATTTATTTGAGACACGGTCTGGCTGTGTTGCCCAGGCTGGAATGCAATGGCATGATCTCGTCTCACGGCAACCTCCGCCCGCTGGGCTCCAGCCATTCTCCCGCATCATTTTTCCAAGTAGCTGGGACAACAGACATGCACCACCACACCCAGCTAATTTCTGTATTTTTTTTTTTTTTTTTTTTGAGACGGAGTCTCGCTCTGTCGCCCAGCCTGGAGTGCCGTGGCCGGATCTCAGCTCACTGCAAGCTCTGCCTCCCGAGTTCACACCATTCTCCTGCCTCAGCCTCCCGAGTAGCTGGGACTACAGGCGCCCGCCACCTCGCCCGGCTAGTTTTTGTATTTTTAGTAGAGACGGGGTTTCACCGTGTTAGCCAGGATGGTCTCGATCTCCTGACCTTGTGATCCGCCCGTCTCGGCCTCCCAAAGTGCTGGGATTACAGGCTTGAGCCACCGTGCCCGGCCTAATTTTTGTATTTTTTGTAGAGATGGGGTTTTGCCATGTTACCCAGGCTGGTCTCAAACTCCTGGGCTCAAGTGATCTGCCTGCATGATTATAGGCATGAGCCACCATGCTTGGCCTATTCTAATAAAATAACATGAACCACAGACAAAAATTTTATGGACAAAGACGTTAATTACAGCATTATTTATAATACTAGAAACCCGAGAAGAAAACGTTCCCTAAGAGGGTAATGATTAAATGAATGTTAACGTATTCGTGGGAAGCTAAGCTCAACGGCTCATGCCTGTAATCCCAAGACTTTGGGAGGCCAAGGAAGGAGGATCACTGGGGTCCAGGAGTTTGAGATCAGCTTGGGCAACACAGTGAGCCCCTGTCTCCACAAAAAATAAAAAATTAGCTGGGCGTGGTGGCATGCACCTGCAGTCCCAGCTACTTGGGAGGCTGAGAGACAGGAGGATCACTTGAGCCCAAGAGCTCGAGGCCACAGTGAGCTATGATCATGCCCCGGTGCTCCAGCCTGGGCGACACAGTGAGACCCTGTATACACACAACAATAACAACGCTCATGAGAACATGAGTCAGTGTACATTAGGTTGGTGCAAAAGTAATTGCACTTTTTGCCATTACTTTTATTTATATGTAAATTACAAACATTTACAAAGAATTTTATAGCTTTGTATACTTGTAAGTAAAAACAGTAGAATCAAACATTTTATATTTAGTATCTTTTCAACTGTGTAAAAACTCCTTGAATATTTATACATCGTATAGGAAAGAACATCACTGACAGAAGTGGGTTTCTACTTTATCTTTTTTAGTACTGTCAATGAAACCCAAAATGTTAAATACTTTTAAAAAATCATTTAGTTTACATAAATAGGACAGAATTGCTCCAGTAAAGTGAATGTAAAAATATGATATATGAGTAGGGAAATAAAAAAGTATTTCTAGGCAGGAAGAAAGGACAGAGAGTAAAAAATGAAAGATTTAAGAGACCAGAATGGACTGAACTAATGCTGTTCTATAGAAATTTTCTTTCCAGAGCCCCAAAGATATTTACTCCAGGGTTAAGAGCTAATATGGTTTGGATTGTGTCTCTGCTCAAATCTCATGTTGAATTGTCATTTCCAGTGTTACAGGTGGGGCCTGGTGGGAGGTGACTGCATCATGGGGTGGTTTCTGATGGTAGCACCATCCTCCTGGTGCTGTCTCCTGATGGAGCTCTTGGGATCTCTGGTTGTTTGAAAGTCTGTAGCCCCGCCCCCTTCACTCTCTTCCTCCTGCTCCAGCCATGGAAGACGTGCCTTCTTCCTCTTTGCCTTCTGCCATGATTGCAATTCTCCTGAGGCCTCCCCAGCCATGTTTCCTGTACAGCCTGTGGAGCTATGAGTCAATTAAACTTCTTTTCTTTATAAATTACCCAGCCTCAGGTATGTCTTTATGGCAGTATGAGAAAGGATTAATACAACAGTAGATACCAAAGCACATTTAATGGATTTTACTTTAATGCCAGGATATAAAATATGCATTTGGAAATTATGCTTTCAAGAAAGTCAACTTAACAAAAAACAAGGAAAGACAGTAAGATTACGAGCAATAACCTAGTTAACAGATGCCCCTGCCCTTGCCATTCAATCTTTGTTGTACAGGCTGACCTGCTAACAGATTATTCTCTTTTCTTTTTTGAGACGGAGTCTTGCAATGTTGCCCAGGCTGGAGTGCAATGGTGCAGTCTCGATTCACTACAAGCTCCACTTCCCGGGTTCACGCCATTCTCCTGCCTCAGCCTCCCAAGTAGCTGGGATTACAGGTGCCCACCAACATGCTTGGCTAATTTTTGTATTTTTAGTAGAGAGAGGGTTTCGCCATGTTGGCCAGGCTGGTCTTGAACTCCTGAGCTCGTGATTCACCCACATTGGCCTCCCAAAGTGCTGGGATTACAGATGTGGGCCACGGCGCCTGGCCTCAAATTATTCTTTGACTTGAACTTGATGTAACACATGTTTATTGAGAAGTTACAACAGGTCAGGTACTGTTCTAGATGTTCACAATATATCAGTGGATAAAACAGACCAAAGATCCCTATTAGCAGGGAGCTTAAATTCTTGCAGAATAGTAGAGGGAAAGAAATAACAAACATATGCACATTAAGTAAATTATCTCGTATTTTGAAAATAAATCAATAGAACGGGAAGATAAAGAGTGCAGGTTTAGAGTAGAGTGCAGCAGGGTTAAATAGGATGGTTGGGGTAGGTCTCACGAAGGTAACATTAAGCAGACTTATAGGAGGTGAGGTATTCACCAGGCAGATGGCTGGATGCAGAACATTCCAAACAGAGAAAACAGCTAATGTGAAGGGACGAAGGTGGGAGAGTCTCCAGCTTAACAGAGGACTTGCAAGAAGGGTAGTGTGGCTTAAGCAGAGTAACCACACCAGGGGGAGAACAGTAGTGAACGAGGTCAGAGAGAGGCAATGCAGGGGGCAAGAGAAGAGATCCATATATGAAGGCCTTGTAAATAATGTGGCTTTTACATTGAGTGAAATGGGAAGTCAGTGAAGGATTCTGAACACAGCAGACTCTGTGTATGTGATGTGTGTCTGTGTTTGGGAGGGAACAGGGGAGGTAAGGTGTACAAAAAGAGACCACTTAGGAGTTTCAGGACTTTCTTTCCAAGTTTAAAAAGAAGTTTCATCCACAAGGGGTATTCAGGCTATGTTTGCAAACAGGGGTTTTCTCTTCCAATGAGGAATATTGAAGAATGTGTCAATGGCCTGCAATTGTATCCCTAGCAGGCATCTCAAAAATAATAATTACGAAACATTTTCCTCTGCTCACTGCCCTGACATGAGTTCTGGGCATCACCCTCTCTCAGGGGAGAGGTGAAAAGAGGTTATGTGGAACAGACAGTGATAACAGGATGACGTCACAGGTGTGCCTCAAAGAAGTCCCTGGTGAGTTCGGCTCATAACCGCTCTGCAGTGATTTATTCGACCCTGCCAACTCCAGCTGGAGAAGAGATGCAGAAAGCTGACACAGCCTAAAGTCCTGGGCAGGCATTATAAGATCTTTCTCCCTCCAGTCCCCTGCCAGCTCCTCCCCTCTTTCAACCACTGATCCTTGCCTCAGAAGCCAAAGTGTGAACAGCACGTGTCCGGATTTCAGAAACCTGCCCAGCAGTTGGAAATTCCCTGCAGCGTGTCAACTGCTGCATCTGCTGTTGGCACTTGGGGCAAAGGGATCACACGCGCATTTTCTGAACATAAGCTTCAAGATAGGAGTCTTATATTTGAAGAGGGGACTAAACAAGCCAGAACACTCCAATTACAGTAAATGCATTCCTAAATAGCCAACAATCTGCCTCCTGAAAAGGAAACCAAGACATACAAGCAAACTGAATAGCTCTAAGAACAGCAGTAGTCAAGAACAAAAGAACAGAGAACCCTGACTAATGGAAAGGATTTCATGGGCCAGCAAGGTTCACCAGATATATAATGTGATATAGCCGAAACAAGAGCGTACTCTTTTCCAAATCTCTAACTCACATCTTTTTGTCAATAAATGGCTTCTATCACTTCAGTTGCAGCCTTTCCTCTCCACTCCTTTGATCTTTCTTCCCCATCCAATTAGCCCTCTAAGTGGTATTCTATACACTGGACTTCTCTTGGAAAAATGAAAAAAATGTGAGCCCAATGACACCATTTGCCATAAGACTGAGCTGTAAATGGGCAGGAGCTGGAAAAGAAACTAATCTTTGGAAGAGCAAACTACAGGCCCTTGCCATCCTGGATGTAGATGCCCAGTCACACTGCTCACAGACATCACAGGCAGAGCAAAAAAAAAAGAAAAGAAAAGAAAAAGAAAAGAAAGAAAGCCACCTAGATCCATTCTCCCAATCAAATAGCTCATTATTCTGAAAAAAAAAGTATATTAAAAATCTTTTTGGAAAGCATTGGTGAGCTGTAAAATCCTTTGGTCAGAGATTGAGTAAAGATGGTAAACTAGATATGTAAGTGCGGCATTACAAACAGCCTTTACCCTAAGAATATTTGCTACCTGATGAACTCGAGCTTTGCTTTCCAAGGCTTCATGGACACAGCCAAAATCCTTATCATAAAGCTAGGGTCTCACAAGGCTATACCTCAAATACACCATTTCAGATTATAGAGTCTCTAAAATGCCATGTTGAATATACTTTAGAGAAATAAAAGACAAGCTCACAAGTATATTTGGGAAATAAGAAACCATAAAGAAAGTCAAAGCAGATTTGATTAAAAATATATATTTGGAAATAAAAAATTTATTAAAATTAAAAACATTGTCAATGGGGCATATTTAATAGAAGATTAGATATAGCTATGGAAAGGTTCAATGAACTGAAAGACAGTTAAGGAAATTATCTGGAATGTAGCACAAAAAGAAGGGAGTCAGAAAAATCAAAGTAAGGTTTAAGACACATCAAAACCTAAGTCTGACGTATGTCTCATCAGGGTCACAGAAGGAGAGAAAGCATGGGGAGATGCGGTATCTGAAAAAAGAACACTAAGAGTTTTCCAAAACTGACAGGAAAACAAACAAACAAACAAACCCCATAGGTTACATGAAGCCCGACAAATACCACGCAGGAAAAATTTTTAAAACTCCAAACTTAGGCCGGGCGCGGTGGCTCAAGCCTGTAATCCCAGCACTTTGGGAGGCCGAGATGGGCGGATCACAAGGTCAGGAGATCGAGACCATCCTGGCGAACACGGTGAAACCCCGTCTCTACTAAAAAATACAAAACACTAGCCGGGCGAGGTGGCGGGCGCCTGTAGTCCCAGCTACTCGGGAGGCTGAGGCAGGAGAATGGCGGGAACCCGGGAGGCGGAGCTTGCAGTGAGCTAAGATCGCGCCACTGCACTCCAGCCTGGGCGACAGAGCGAGACTCCATCTCAAAAAAAAAAAAAAAAAAAAAAAAAAAAACTCCAAACTTAGACCAATCACCAAAACTGTGAAACATCAAAGATTTTAAAAAGACCTGAAAGGAACCAACAGAGAAAAGACAGACTTCTTTCAAAACAGAAACAAAACTGATAGTTGACTTTAATCAGCAACAGTGAAAGCCCAAAGACAGTAGTAACCTATCTTCAATGGGCTGAGCAAAAGTAACTGTTAGGCTAGAATTCTATTACCGGAATAAGGGTAAAATAAAGCATTTTCAGACAAATAAAAAAACGAAGAAAATTTGCCATCAAAAGAACTTCACTAAATACATTCTAAATAATATACTTCAGGCAGAAAGAAAATGATCCCAGATAGAGGGTCTGAAATGCAAAAGTGAATGTAACAGTAAATATACAGGTGAGTTTAGGCCGGATGCGGTGACTCACACCTGTAATCCCAGCACTTCGCAAGGCTGAGGCAGGCAGATCACTTGAGGTCAGGAGTTCGAGACCAACTTGGCCAACAAGGTGAAACCCCGTCTATACTAAAAATATCAAAAAAAAAAAAAAAAAGGAAAAAAAAAAGCTGGGTGTGGTCACACCCTTGTAATCCCAGCTACTCGGGAGACTGAGGCACAAGAACTGCTTGAACCCGTGAGGCAGAGGTTGCAGTGAGCCAACATTGCACCACTGCACTCCATCCTGGGTGACAGAGTGAGACTCTGCCTCAAAAAACATAGGTGAGTTTGAATAAATATTTACCGTCAAAATGTTAATTAAAAAACAAATAAACCAAACCAAAAATAACAATAACTTGTTTTATAGGGTTCAAAAGGAAAAAAGAATATACATGACAACAATGGCATGCAAATTGGGAAAATAAATTGAATAAATAAAATTTTAAGTTTTTCTGTGGTTCTTGTATTGGTTAGGAGGAGAATGGAAATCTGATTAACTTTTGATTTTGGCAAGGTTAAGTATGCATGCTTTAATTCCTAGGGTAACCCTAAAAGAAAAGAAGACTAGTGCTGGGGGTAAGGAGTAAAGGGCACGATGACAATGGTGGAATGGAAACAATAATCCATCCAAAAGAAGACAGGAGAAAAAGAGAAGCAGAAGAGACAGGAGAATGGGAAAGCACCAGGAGAAAATTTCTGCAAAATATCAATCTGATAAGGGGCTTACGTCCAGATTATACAGAGAACTCTTAAGACATAATAATAAACACAAACAACTTGATAAAAAAAAAAAAACAGTGGGCAGTTTGGGAGGCTGAGGGGGGCGGATTGCCTGAGGTCGGGAGTTCAAGACCGGCCTGACCAACATGGAAAAATCCTGTTTCTACTAAAAACACAAAATTAGCCCAGTGTGGTGGTGCATGCCTGTAATCCAGCTACTAAGGAGGCTGAGGCAGGAGAAATCACTTGAACCAGGGAGGCAGAGGTTGCAGTGAGCCGAGATCATTGCCACTGTACTCCAGCCTGGGAAATAAGAGTGAAACTGTCTCAAAAAAAAAAAAAAGATTAAAAAAAAAAAAAAAGGCCAGGCATGGTGGCTCACACCTATAATCCCAGCACTTTTGGAGGCTAAAGTGGGTGGATCACGAGGTCAGAAGTTTAAGACCAGTCTCTGGTCAACATAGTGAAACTCTGTCTTACTAAAAATACAAAAAATTAGCCGGTGTGGTGGTGTGTGCCTGTAATCCCAGCTACTTGGGAGGCTGAGTCAGGAGAATTGCATGAACCTGGGAGGTGGAGATTGCAGTGAGCCAAGATCACGCTATTGCACACTCCAGCACAGGAGAGAGGGCGAGACTCTGTCTCAAAAAAAAAAAAAAAACAAGTGGGGCTGGGCACTCACACCTGTAATCCCAGCACTTTAGGAGGCCGAGGCAGGTAGATCACCTGAGGTCAGGGGTGTCAGACCAGTGGCAAACCAGGGTTTGCCAACATGGAGAAACCCTGTATCTACTAAAAATACAAAAATCAGCCAGGCGTGGTGGCGAGCACCTATAGTCCCAGTTACTCAGGAGGCTGAGGCAGGAGAATCGCTTAAATCCAGGAGGCGGAGGTGCAGTGCAGTGGGCAAGAGATCTAAACACAAAGAAGATATACAAATGGCAAATAAACACATGAAAAGTCTCTCAATCTTAGTTATTAGAGAAACACAAACCAAAATGAAATAGCATTGCACATTCACTAGAATAGGTAAAATAAAAAGAAATGACAATACCAAATGCTGACAAGGATATAAAGAAAGTGGAACTCTCACTGCTGGAGGGAATATAAAATGGTCCCACCACCACAGAAAACAGTGTAGCAGTTTCCTACAGAGTTAGACAGACATGCCATATGACCCAGTAAATCCATTCCTAGGTACTTAGACGAAAGAAATGAAAACATGTCCACAAAATACTTGTGTATAAATGCTCATGGCAGCTTTGTTCATAATAGCCAAAAACCAGAAACAACCCAAATGTTTATCAACAGGTAACTAGATAAACAAAACTATAGAATATCCAGACTCCTCAGTAATACAAGGGAATGAAATACTGATACATGTAACAACATGAATAAATCTAAAAATTATTATGCTGAGGCTAAAGAAGTCAGACATTAGACACAAAGAATACATACTCTTAGGATTCCATTTACATGAAACTCTAGAAAAGACAAATCTAACAGAATGACAGAAAACAGATCAGCAGTCACCTAGGGCAAGGGGTGGGAGGGAGATCAACTGGGATGGGCACAAAGAGAACTTCTTGGATAATGGAAATATTCTCTACCTTGATTGTGATGATTAGTTACTTGGGCATGTAAATTTGTCAAACTGGCTGAAGTGCATGCTTAAAATGGGTGTGCTTTATTGTATGTAAACTTTACTTCAATAAAATTCATTTTAAAATATAGGAAGATGTATATAACTCCCAATGTACCAATAACTGCAGTAACCATCAACAGACTCAATGCTTTTAATAGTCCCAAAGAGAAAACAACTGAAATGCCCATCAACAGAAGAATGGATAAACTAATGTGACTAAAATGTAGGATTACCACAATGAAAATGAATGAACTACAGCTACACATGTGAACATGGACAGAACTCGCAAACATATGGAACAAAACAAACCAGGGAGAAAATAACATAAATAGTATGATTAGCATGATTCCATCTATATGCAAGCAAAGCAAAATTATGTGTTTCGTTTTACTTTGACTTTTTTGAGACAAAGTCTTGCTCTGTCACCCAGGCTGGAGTGCAGTGGTGTGATCTTGGTTCACTGTAACCTCCACCTCCTGGGTTCAAGCAGTTCTTGTGCTTCAGCCTCTTGAGTAGCTGGGATTACAGGCGTGTGCCACCGTACCTAGCTAACTTTTTTTTTTGAGATGGAGTCTCACTCTGTTGCCCAGGCTGGAGTGCAGTGGCACGATCTCGGCTCACTGCAACCACACCTCCTGGGTTCAAGCGATTCTCCTGCCTCAGCCTCCTGAGTAGCTGGGATTACAGGCACCTACCACCATGTAGAACTAATTTTTGTATTTTTAGTAGAGATGGGGTTTCACTATCTTGGCCAGGTTGGTCTAGAACTCCTGACCTTGTGATCCACCCGCCTCGGCCTCCCAAACTGCTGGGATTACAGGCGTGAGCCATTTCATCCGGACTAATTTTTCCATTTTTAGTGGAGACAAGGTTTCCCCACGCTGACCAGGCTGGTCTTGAACTCCTGGCCTCAAGTGATCTGCCCGCCTCAGCCTCCCAAAGTGCTGGGATTACGGGCGCGAGTCACCGTGCCTGGCCCCAAATTATATTTCATATATATATACATACATACATATACATAATAGTTGATAACACTACAAAGAAAAGCAAAGAAATGAATTCGCAGGTCAGGATGACAGTTACCTGTTGGGGAGGTAACTACAGCTATACAGAGATGAAGTATACAGGAACATCTGAGTGACTGACAATATTCTATTTCTTAACCTGGGTGGTAGTTACATGTGCATTTACTTTATCCTTCTTTCAGATGTTTTATACTCACACTATTTTCTGTATCAATGACATATCTACCTTCTCCCCAGGCCACAAAAAGCAGCACAATCTCTTCTAAGAATAGAATGTAAAAGGCCTCTTTTCTAAAACAAGAGGGATACTAGGCATGATGGTGAAAATTTGAAACAATGTTCCTTAAAAAAATCCGCCCATCCCCTTTTTAAGAGACACTATATGTTCTACACCAAGAGAAAGAATAAACACTTCTACCAACTAGTCATGGACCCTTTCCATTTGAGAGGGAGGCTTCCTCTACTCATGGCAATAGTGGACATGGACGCCAGACAGCCCCGAGTTGCCCAAACAACAACCTTCTGCTAGCTTGTTTGTCGTGGCCCTACCGAGTCTCACGCCGCGCAGGAGAATTCGGACTTATCCCAACTCTCATACCTTTACTCCTGTTCCTCTTCCTGTCTCAGATCAGATTCACAGGTCACTTTCTTCATCAGAGAACAAAAGACTGCTCGGATTTGGGGGGGAATTCCTTGCACTGTCTAGCTGTCCAGAGAAGCTCTTCCTGTTTTCTGATATTAAAGGGTGGACAATTGACACCTGTGTATAATTTACTAGCTGTGCAACGCTGCTTAACCTTTCTGATACGTTTTTCCTCATCTATGAAATAGGACACAAAATTTCTGTCCAGTCTGTCACACAGGGCTGACAAGAGAATCAAAGGAAAACACATATGCAGGAACTATAAAGTGTCATCATGTATTAGCACCGAGTCATTGCTGTGGCCATCATTACTGGTCACACCCTGTAAAAACCACAATTCTTCCTCAGATAGGCATTTACTTGGTTAGGGTCCAAAGTTCAACACTTCCCGCCCCTCCCCATCCCCCTAGAACATACCTACTTTCTCTGTGAATTCAGCACACAGTATGTATCTGGCCTGAGTCCCACATCCACACCCAAGCTATACATTTAGAAAACTTAGAGCTCTGAAAAGGTAGCTGAAAGTCCTGCTGCCAGGCTAAGCACAGTGGCTCATGCCTGTAATCCCAACACTTTGGGAGGCTGAGGCAGGCAGATCACTTGAGGTGAAGAGTTCGAGACCAGCCTGGCCTACGTGGCGAAACCCTGTCTCTACTAAAAATATAAAAATTAGCTGGGTGTGGTGGCCTGTGCCTGTAATCCCGGAGGCTGAGGCATGAGAATCGCTTGAACCCAGGAGGCAGAGATTGCAGTGAGCTGAGATTGTGCCACTGTACTCCAGCCTGGGCCACAGAGCAATACTCCATCTCAGAAAAACAAAAAACAAAAAACAAAAAACAAAAAAAAAAAAAGAAAGAAAGAAAGAAAGAAAGAAAAGTGTCCTGCTGCCAAAATTCCCCCAAATAATGTTTCTCCTTCAGAATAAGTCCATGTCGGGGCAAAAAAAAAAAAAAAAAAAAGTAAAACCACAAACAACCAAATTGAGAAGCTATAAAATGGCAAAAGAAACGAAATCTGGGCAACATGGGATATTGCATTTCTTCTGTACTCCACAGCAAAGCAGTCATGGACACCAAACCACATTGCTATCTTGGGGCAAAACAAAGACCATTTCTTCAACTGATATGATAAGAGGCTTAATTTTATTGAGAGGACAATCTTCTCATTTCTTTGGCTTTTCCTATTTCTCCTTCCCTAGCCTAAATACATTCTGAAAACAAGGACCCTGGAACCCAGAGGTAGAAATACAGGTGGGTCCCTTGACATACTCACTTCTTTAACTTCTTTTTCAGGGAACTACAGGCAGATCCATAGGCCGAGGTGCCGAGAGCAGTCTACACTAAGCCGCCTGTTCTATCTCCCCGCAGGGAAAGAGGGCAGAGCTAAAGAATGCATCCTTCCCTGGCCTGCCTTTCAAAGCCTAACCTATTCTGACCTTTGAATCTACTTCTCACAAAATTTCTTGCGCAGGCTGGCTCTGTTCATTTTCTCTAAACTGAGGCATCCTGAAAATGAAGGTCAGGTAGCACTGAGTACCTACGGAAATCTACCCACAGATCCTTGTAGAGAAAGAGCCCAAGGGTTTCCACCACCAAAGATACAGGAGGAGGACTGAGGGGGACAGTTTACACAGCTAACTCAAGCCTAACCTCTTATGAAAGGTGGATTTCCTGTACAACTGTTCTGACAAGCGGAGGATTAGGCACTTCATACACTCGGCTTGGGTAAGAGACTCACGACCGAAGTGAACCACCATAGAGGAGCAAAATGCTTTTCTGAAGGTCTCTAGGATGGGCTGTATGCTGGAAGACAAGGACATTTCGGTTGCAAACCAAACTCAACGAGAGTCACCTCCCGTCACAACAGAGGCATGAAACACCCCACACCTACAAGTTAAAGCTATCAGTCCTATACAGACAGCTGTAGCTAGCTAGCTCTCTGTCCCTCTAGAGACACACATGTGACACTCCCTCTACCTCCTGTAATTCAGGATTACTAACACCATTCAAAGCAAGCGTAAGGCTGGGCACGGTGGCTCATATGCCCTAATCCCAGTACTTTGGGAGGCTGAGGCAGGCGGATCATGAAGTCAGGAATTTGAGACCAGCCTGGCCAACGTGGTGAAACCCCGTCTCTACTAAAAATAGAAAACTTAGCCAGGCGTGGTGGTGGGCGCCTGTGATCCCAGCTACTCAGGAGGCTGGGGCAGGAGAATTGCCTGAATTGGGAGGCAGAGGTTGCAGTGAGCCGAGATCGCACCACTGCACTCCAGCCTGGGTGATAGAACAAGACGCTGTCCCTCCCTCCCCCCGCCCAAAAAAAGCAAGCATAAATGATAATGAAAGGAATGCAAGTCAGGCTCTACCTCAATCCCAGCTCCCAAATATCCCCTAAAAGCAGGCAACACCAACAGCACATGCAAGAAGTGTCTCTTGGGTGCCCTCTTGCTGCCACCGGGGCTTCTCTGCAAAGCCGAAATGGATGTATGTGCTACGAAACTGGTAGAGAGAAAAAGAGGGAGCCAGGGCACAGAAAAGGGAAGTTATTCCAGTGGTGGCCAATGAGTAACATCCAGTGATTTATAGGCGGTATAATCCAATAATACAGTAAAATAAAACAGTGTGTGCCTAAGATGGTTTTGATTCCAGGAATTATAAAACATTTTTGAAAAAGAGAGAACAAGAGGGGGGGAGAGAAAATGAAGGAAGAATAAAAAAAAGGCCAGATTGGAGCAAATTGGGCACAGATGGGAGATGCAAGGGGGTTTCAGTGCTCCCCTACAACAATGCTGCTTCAATTCTTCCCTTCAAGAAACTGGAGTTTTATTTCCTTAAATTACAAAATTTTTTAAAAATTAAAATTCTTGGCGGACTTGTGGTTTAGATCAATAGGTCACCCTCCGGCATCACGTCAACCAATTAGATGACTACCGAAGTGTTAAACACTGAGGCACGTGGAGAAAGCCCTTCCTCCCTTCAGGCTCAGGAATGCCTTAGAGAGATTACCAGTCATGACATCACTCTGGGAACCACCTATCTCACCACCAGCTTTGGACCTGGGCCAGGTAAGGAACACACTGCTCAGTGAGAGCTGGCTTTCCCAGAATTGTTGCCTTCCTCACCCATGCACTCAGCAAATGCTTACTGAATGCCGAATAAATACCAGGCCCTAAGCCAAGGCCCTCAAATGTCCCTTGTCCCATCCCTCAAATTTATCTATCCCCAACTACCTGAGTGTGCAGTATGAGGATTCTAGAATTCTGTATCCACTGACGTAGGACTCTGCATAGGGCCCATCCGAGAGGAGATCAAGGTCTCTCCACCAACACCCGTGAACCCATGAGTTTTAAGACCACTGCTGAAACTGGAAAGTTTAGCTGGCTAAATCATGTGGCATTACTCAACTTATTTCGCCCTGTAGGAAGGGGGGCAAATCTGGCCTCACATCCTCTGCACCCAAAAGTGGAGTGGGCTCCTGGGAAAACCATAACCTAGGGAAAGGCAAAGATGCCATTCTCTCACCACCACTGAAACTTTTCCTTTCATTTTGCCTTCTGCAGTGTCCAAAGCTTTTCTACACACTTGAAAAGTAATCACAGCAAAATGTTAGCAACAATATGATTTCCATCCTGGATTACTGATATTGTGAAAAGAAGATAGTTATACGAGGGTGGCGCTGAACACACAAACAAATGATTCACGACAGCATTAGAGGCATCAGCAAAGAACACACTTTTAAAGAAAGGAATCTGCTCCCTGTGGCTCTCCAAATCATACTCCTTAGGCACCACATCTACAGGGAAGACTCAGGTAGAGACTGCGAGGATCTCAGCTGCCTGGTGGGCCACAAGATCACTTCTGCTTCAGGCTGGAATGCTCCTCCTCCACAGAGTCCAGAAACTGACATGTGCGAACACCCACCCAGAAGGACATGTCCAAGAAGGAACAGAAAGAAAAATGATGGCCCAGATGTTCTGTAGCTTGCAGTGACTGCCAATTCACCACAGACCCCAGCACCTGGGAGGGCAAGGCAGCATCAGGCTCTTGCTTCCTGGTTTCAGGCAGCCAGGGCCCTGAGGGTGGGTGGCAACTCTGACAGCATGCAGACTGGCCAGGGGAGAAACCTTTAGAAGGGCACTGGCTGACGGGACTTGGGGGTTGAACACGCAGGGCTGATTTATCACTTCCTTACTCATAAAAATGTGATTCAAACTGCTGCTGATTAGTGAAGGATTTAAATCTTTACCCTCTCCCCAACCCCCTTCCTTCTCCACCCCCAGCACAGATGCTGCTACTCAGCCACAACACCCCCTTATTGCCACTGTCCAGGCAAGCACAGCACAGGGGACCAAGGATGATGACTCATGTGCTGGGAAATGGAAAAGTGCATCTTCCCACCAGCCAGCCCTGCTGAGCACTCCGCTTGCCCCTGTCCCAATGGCAGCCCACACAGTGGGGTCTAGACTCTGCTCGCCCCTCTCCCAACGGCAGCCCACACAGTGGGGTCTGGATGGCTGCCTCAGCTGCACACCGGGTAGTTGGCAACACGTCCACAGAGCTCTCTGTCCTCGCTGAGTGCTATATCCTGTGGCCTGGGCCGTTTTTCCTTGAAACACCCTTGGAGCCTCTGACCACCTCAACTCATACTCTTCTTGGCCCCAATTACCTCATCGAGGTAACAATGAGGTGAGAGTCAGGAGCAGACCAGTAATGAAGAGTAGGGTCTCAAGTACGGGCTTTATTTGTACATGTCTCTCCTGGCTAGAGGGTACTCATTATGGCCCACCGTGGAAGAGTCCTAGAAAAAGTACCTGGGCCTCAAATCAGGGAACAACCAATTTCTTTCTCTGTACTCACCATCTTACCTTCCTTTTACCCATATTTTCTTCTTTTTCTTTTAATTTTTAATTCTTAATTATTATTATTATTTTTGAGATGGAGCCTTGCTCTGCCTGCCCAGGCTGCAGTATAGTTTGCAATCTCCGTTCACTGCAACCTCCATCTCCCAAGTTCAAGCAATTCTCCTGCCTCAGCCTCCTGAGAAGCTGGGATTACAGGTCCCCACCACCAAGCCCAGCTAATTTTTGGTATTTTTAGTATAGACAGGGTTTCACCATGTTGGCCAGGCTGGTCTCAAACTCCTGACCTCAGGTGATATGCCCGCCTTGGCCTCCAAAAGCGCTGGGATTACAGGTGTGAGCCACCGCACTCGGCCTACCCTTATTTTCTTAACCTTTTCTTAACAACAGCTACAAGAAAAAGACTCACTGATGGCCTATTAAAAGGCCAAGGTATTCCTTTCCACGGAATAGAAGCTGCTGAAAACAGATGCTTCATGGGCAAGGGCTGCAGGTCCTTCACATTCACACCTAAAGAAGCCACAGGTCATTTGGTACAGGAACAATGTCTTGGCTGAGGCTACAGCTCTGAGACAGGCAGCTCACTGAACTCTGTGGGTTGTTTTTAGTGGAGATGGGAAGATGAACAGAGCACCTCAGGAGGAAGATAAACAGGAGGGCACCTCGGGAGGAAGGAGAACAGGAGGGCACCTTGGGAGGAAGATCAAAGGGAGGGCACCTCGGGAGGAAGATGAACAGGAGGACACATCGGGAGAAAGATGAACAGGAGGACACATCGGGAGAAAGATGAACAGGAGGACACCTCGGGAGAAAGATGAACAGGAGGACACTTCAGGAGGAAGACGAACAGAAGGACACATCAGGAGGAAGGACAACAGCAGGAGGGCACCTGGGGAGGAAGATGAACAGGAGGACACCTCGGGAGAAAGATGAACAGGAGGACACTTCAGGAGGAAGATAAACAGGAGGACACATCAGGAGGAAGGAGAACAGGAGGGCACCTGGGGAGGAAGATGAACAGGAGGACACCTCGGGAAGAAGGTGAACGGGAGGGCACCTGGGGAGGAAGATGAACAGGAGGACACCTCAGGAGGAAGGTGAACGGGAGGGCACCTCAGGGCCCATTTCCAGAGTCAAGTGGGCTTCCTACTTGGTGCAGACTGTCCCTTCCCTTTGGGCCTCACCAGCACAGCACTTTACAAATTTTCTTCTCTTCTCCCTGAAAACCAGTGCTGCCACTTAGGACTCGATGCTTCCTCAGGGCCATTTACCCAAATAGCCATCTCAGGAAAAATTAGCCAAGTTCAAAAAGGCATCTAAGTCCCTGATCTTGCTTTCTGCTGGAAATTGTAAACGCTGTAGCAGGCAGCACGAGATGAGGAAATCCTCTAGGATTCAGAAGTGACTGAGAACCCAGACACACTCTGAGAGGACCTTGCCTAGTCCCAGAAAGACCCACATTTCCATTTCAAGGCAAAGTGTGGCATACTCACTCCCCCACCACAAGCAAGTGAAGCATAACCCGTAAGTACAAACCGGGAGATAAATAAATCAACTTCATGGTGAGAGAAAGTGCTATGAAAAGGGGCAACAAGAGACGCAGCGGCACTCTATCAAGAAACACCAGGTCTGTTTTACAGCAGGGTCTCTATGGGCCAATTCCCACTTCCTGGCATTTCTTGCCCTGAGACGAAACACTCTCTGTCACTGTTCTGAAATGATTCCTTGGCAGCATGGACCAAATCGCCCTTGCAAATAAGCACAGAAAAGAATGCCATCCCTGTGCTACATAATTCCATCAAGTCATACCATATCATCCTTACCTAAGTGAAATGAAGGGAATGGAAGGGAAGGGAAGAAATCCTGGTAACATCCTTTGACCCTGACCTGGTCATCAGAGCATTTAACCCTGCCAATCTGCCCTTCTCCCCTCTATTTCCACACCCACCCGACCCCCTATGAAAAAAACCCCAACACGTTCAGAAAAACATTTCAGAATGCACACTGGTATACCAGCCAAATTCTGGGCCTGGTGGTTTTTGTGCTTCCAGATTTGAATCACCAAAGCTCATCAATTTTTGGTTCTTACTCCCTGGCAGGCTCCCACTAGGGATATCCCATAGGGAACTAGACTTTTCCATATTGAACAAACAGGGTACATGAGTCCAGAAACAGCTATTCCCAATCCCTGCCAAGCGTATGGTCTCTGCAATGAAATATCTCAGCAATGCCTCTCCCTTGGGAGAGGCTCTGGGTCTGCAGCCTTCAAGAGGCCTTGCTGCTGCCTTTCGTGTGGCCAGATGTGCAACAGCATCTCTGCATTTGCAAATTAAGCTCTATACCCATGATTCCCTCCTTCCATCCCACCCAAGCACTGGAGAATCATATAGATTTCAAAGTAAACTAAATATCTGAGACAATGGTAGGAAGGGGAGGGTGTGTGTGTTCTGGGGTGGGGTGGGGGGAGGTAGGTATGCTAGAAAGAAGCTACATTAATCTCTATCTGTCTATATTCTAGATGAAGAAACTAAACATTCCTTACCTTTCAGCTGGGAGTTGTGGACCGCAAACATATTGATGGTCATAAGCTGCAGCATGCGGGTACTTCCAAGGGGAGAGGGGCTGTGCTGCAGTAACACCTGGAACTCCCTGAGGACCTTTTCAGCCACTGCAGGGAATGTCTCCATCCTGCAGATACAGCAAACCCATCGGTGAGGCAACGCTCTCTTTCAGTCTCTCTTTTTCTCCCTCTCTCTCTCACTCACACACACACACACACACACACACACACACACACACCCAGACAACTACTGCCTAGGACATTTCTGTGCTATTTTCACAAACCTTCCCGGAATCCTGTAATTTTGAACAAATTCAAGATAAAGGAGTTTTCAGGGTTCAGAGATGGAAACAACTCAAGTTTTGGATAAATCACAATGAGTGATTATGCTTTGGTATGCTATTTCCTCACCCCTGGCAATAACTGCATTCAAGCTGATATCAAAGTTTCTCTCTGAAACCATCAGCTTTTCTAAATACTCAACAAATTTCCTAAAACCTTCACAGTCCCTAAACTCTCTGGTATGAAACTGAATTCAATTAAAAGAGTAACATGAATCTAAAAAAAAAAAAAATTTTTTTTTTCTTTTTTTCAGACAGAGTTTCGCTCTTTTCACCCAATCTCAGCTCACTGCAACCTCTGCCTCCCAGGTTCAAGCAATTCTCCTGCCTCAGCCTCCTGAGGGGCTGTGACTACAGGTGTGTGCCACCATGCCCGGCTAATGTTTCTATTTTTAGTAGAGACGGGGGTTTCACCATGTAGGCCAGGCTGGTCTCGAACTCCTGACCTCAACTGATCCACCTGCCTCGGCCTCCCAAAGTGCTTGGATTACAGGCATGAGCCACTGCGCCTGGCCTAAAGATTTTTTACTCAAGGGTTTACTTTAGGTAACCAGACAAAGTTCTGCTGTTGTCTTCTGAGGTACTATCACACTGACTGTTCCACCTGAGGATCCCAAATTTCCCCTTGAAGAATGCCTAGACCTAGAGGCCCCCAGTCATCTGTCTCAGTTCTTCCTGTGCTGCCGTCCTCCTCCCTCTCACAAGCCTCTGCTCATTGGGGTCTGTATGTTTTCAGGCCAGTGGAAATATAATGCCCTGGCCAAGTGCCACTCCCAATACAGGAAGAGGCTGTAATGCAGGGAGGCAGAAATCTAGCCAGTGACCTAGGGCTCCTAAGGAGAGGTCATTCAAATCACTCCTTGCC
The DNA here is from genome assembly GCF_047675955.1 of Chlorocebus sabaeus. Taxonomy (NCBI): domain Eukaryota; kingdom Metazoa; phylum Chordata; class Mammalia; order Primates; family Cercopithecidae; genus Chlorocebus; species Chlorocebus sabaeus. Next base: position 2,195,971 of record NC_132919.1, read on the forward strand.
AACTGTGGCCACTGGATCCTGAACAGCGATGCATGCCTGGAGCTTCTTTGGCAACAGAAACAAACCACAGCTGAAGTCTTCAGAAAGAAAAAGCAAGTTCAAGCTTGGTGCTTAAGAGAGTAACCAGGCACGTAGGTGAACAATTCGTGGTCACCAAAGTATTTTTTACCATGTCCCCCAGACCCCAAATAAACAAGCTGCTTGTGGCATACTTGTGGGGTTGGGGAAAAGCTCCAGGTTGGATTAATAAATAGCTTCTGAAAAACCACAACGAAGGTAATCCTTCTCAAAAGATAGAAACCAGTCTCAAGTTCTAGAGGAAGGTGCTTCTAGCTTCACCCATCCTGGCCCTTCCCGATTGAGTAGTGCACTCCCCAGATTACAAAACTCCAGGTCTTCTGGAATCTTGGCAATCTTCGCTCCTTGCTCTTGGATGGCAACTCCTATTACTGACCCCCTGGTGCCCAGAAGTCGTGCCACAGTTATGGGTCAATTACAGTTTACATTCCAGTTCTCCTCTCTGCTGAGCTGTCCTCATTTTCATTGGCACAAAAGATGCCATGCATTTGCTTTTTTTCTCCACATGCCATTTCAAGTACCCACCCCTCCAAAACAAAACAAAACTCTTTTTTTTTTTTCCTCTAAAAAATGTCAGAGCCGTTAAAACTCTTGGAAGATGTGGAATGGCAGAGAGTGATATGTTTGGGGCTGGACTAGATCCATTTTTCCCCATGGGCTATAACAAAGGTTTCATTTTAAATCCTGACACTGTGCAGTACTCTTTCTGGTCAGAGGTGGGGAGGGGGGCTAGTACTTCTCATTACGAGAATAGCAGCGTTCACTCTGCTTGAAAAGCAGCCACGCTGGGCAAGTTTCAGAGCCATGTGTCTCCGTGTTGAAAAGCGGTAAAGAGCCAGCACAGAACGACAGGACAGAAGTGTCACGTGGGACAGTTTTGCTTCGAAGCTGTGTCTGAGGAAGCCTCTTCCCTGGGGTAGGAATTGAAACAGATCCATTAACACTCTCTGGGTCACACTGAAGTCTTGAACGAGCACCAGGTCAAACTGTCCACATTTCCTTTTTATAAAAAGTTTTTTTAAAAAAATTCTCCCTTTGCCTGTCAACTAATTCAACATGATTAAAACAAAAGAAAAAACTGAATGCAGAAGGATATAAGTTAGAGTAACTTCAAATGTGAGATGCGAGGGAAGGTGGATCTACTCATGCAAAACCAGCCTTGTTCAGCAGTAACCACGGGAGGCACACACAGAGACAGGAACCCTCCTCGGGGCTCAGTAGGTGGTTTCTGGTTTCCAGTTTTGTAACCAAAATGCTATCTAATTCTGGCCTCAAACTACCTGTAAGTAGTTTTACGTCTTTCTCTTTGAGAAATCATCTTTGCTTCACCCTGCGTTACAGACAGAAAATTACACATACCGATGGACATACATGTAAGTAAGTCTGATGGACACATATGTAAGTAAGCAGGTAAAGGCAGTGAAAGGTCTGGAAGAATACACGCCCTGATGTCTAGTGCTATCTTTTTGGAGGACGCAGAGTTAAAAGAAATTTTAGTCTTAGTTTTAATGTTGTACTTTTTAAAGGATTTCTGGATAATATTTATGTAATAATTATAAAATTATATCTAAGAAGAAACAGCAGTCGCAGCAATAAAGTAGGAAGAGAAGCAACAGAGAAAACTTATAAAAAGTGGTCATTTATAATTGCCAAAAATTGGAAGCAATCGAAAGTGCCCGACAATAGATGATTAAGATGCAAATGCACACAACTGAATACTAGTTTTTAAAGTTGTATCACATTTTTTAATCATGTGAAACTTCAAAATATATTTAAAAAAATAGTTATAAAGCAATTTTTAAAAGTATGTATGTGATATGTAGAAAAAAATTGAAAAAATTTTACCAGTGTTTTCTCTAGGTGGTAGGAATATGGGTAATTTTTTATTTGTTCTTCTTTGCTGAGTTTTCTAAATACTTTACAAAGAGCACTGTAAAGAAAGAAAAGATTTCTCCCATAATGAATACATCTTACTTTTGTGTTTAAGAACATTTGTTAACTTAAAAAATGAATCAGGCACAAACATTATGTTTTTAAAAATTAAAAGTACAAAATAAATACATCAGTCTTTGAATTCCAAGAGACTTTAAAGCTATGCAAATAGCATGACTAGGCAAGCAAGTAAAAACTAAAGTGGTAACGGTGATCAAGGCTAATAGGAAGCAAAAGCATACTATCTGTCACAAATTCAGAGCCTAGAGGCTGCAGCTTCCTAACCTCTCTCACTGGAGTCCGAGCGCAGGTGTGATCTGCCTCTCACCAGGGGAGGGTCTGTCAGGAACCATATGGCACCCCGACTGAGTCCTTCTCCTGAATCCAAGATGACTCTGTTCCTATCCTTTAAAACCTCAGAAGATACCATCGTTTTCGGGCTATGTGTTTCACGGACAAAAGTGGTGCCTTGTGAAGTGATCTCTAGGGACACCTTGTTTCATTTGAATGGCAGTTTCAAGAAACGAATCTTTCAGACAACACCGGGACCTAGGCCCAGGACTGACTCAGACGGTGACTAACCGAGCAGGACTCAGCCCTCAGATGCTGAGGAACACAGCTGGGCTAGACAACATTCTCTGCAGAAAACAATCCAGGTTAGTTTTTTTTCAACCTCTTAATTTTTAAAAACCGAGCAAGATAGCAACAACCCAGGAGCAAAAGAACAAAACCAAAAAACTAAGCCATGTAACAGGGTGGAAATGAGAAAAAAAAACAAATCATAGTGCTACAGAACATAAGGACTGGAATGGACCTCCGAGATCATCTCTTTAAACCATTGATCAGGTTAGTTGAAGCCCACAGCAGCTTTGACTTGTTTACTCTCAAGATCTTGTAACTAGTAAGCGGTGAAAAACAAACTCTTTTTGGCACTGAATATTTCCTCTAAGGCTCTGAACCTCTGGTCAGCTAGTGCTAGAAGTTAAGAGACTCATCTTGCACATAGTAGGCATTCGAGTCTATGCTGATGCACTGTGGAGCACCAGGCATAGAGCAGACCATGCCCGGAAGCACAGCGTCGGGGCTTTTCTGAAAAGGCAGGCGGGAGAGTGATGTGCCTTCAGCTGCTCCCCATTACAATCTCCTCACTCTTAATTCGTTCTCAAAGCTGCCCACATTTCACATCTTCTTGGTAATTAGGCAACAGTCCACGATGTTGTGTGTGGCTTGGGATCATTGCTTTCCTAGTCTTACAGACGTCTATACCTTTCTCCCTGCAATAGAAATGTTATTTCTGTTTCTGCCTTCCAGAATAAAGATGGGGCTCAATTTTATTTTACCTCCAGGACAGAATAAGAGGAAACCCATAGAGGGAATGCAGTGCCTAGAATTGACATACATTTTCCTCAATGAAAACTACCGTAAGTCATTTCTCATGAAGGTGAAACTGGGCTGGCTTTACCTTTTTGACAACAGAATATGTTATAGGCAAGAATAAAAGAGATCCTGAAAAATAACCTGGAACACAGTAAACCACCTCAGACAAATGAGATAATCTATTCATTTTTAAAGGCCTCCAAAAAAGAAAATTCTCAACCATCTTCCCGTCTGTGAAATTTTCTTACACCTAACCCAAATCTCTCCAGCTACAACAGAAGCCAATTTCTCTTACTGTCATTCCATAAAAATCAAGACTATCCTGTTAGGACCCTTTTATATTTAAGCATGTAGGCACCCTACAGTTGCCTCTAAATAAATATTTTTTACCTTAATGTTTTTTAAAGTTAATTTTTCCTTTCAGATCTCATTTTCTGGCCACTGCGCCCAGTCATTATCTGGCTTTTTAATCATTACTGTAGTCCTTTCCCAAACTTATTCCAAAATATGTGCTGAAATATAATAATTTTAGAAGGGGAGGGGAAATCAGGGTGTAACTACTGCATAAGCTGATAAAAATATATCCTAAATGTTCCTACATTCTGCACCAAGATTTATAACTTTTTTAGTCCTAAAAGTCTCTAACAGGGCAAGAAATATCTAGAGTAGTGGTTTTCAACAAGGGGCAATTTTGTCTCCCAGGGAACGTTCGGCAATGTCTGGAGACATTTTGAATCATCACATTTGGTGGGGGAGTGTGCTACTGGTACGTAGTGGAAAGAAGCCAGGGACGCTGCTAAGTATCCTACAACGCACAGGACACCCCTCACAACAGAGTCACCTGGCTCAAAATGTCGACAGTGCCAAGGGTTGAGAAATCTCGACTTAGGGCAACACGGTAGAGGAAAATTTAAAGAACAAACATAGGCCAAGGAAAAAAGGAGAGAAAACACTGAGTGAAAAGTAGTAAAGGAGAGAAAGATGAAAAAACGAGAACTATAAAAGATAAACAGGTCAGGTGCGGTGGCTCACGCCTGTAATCCCAGCACTCTGGGAGGCTGAGACAGGCAGATCACGAGGTCAGGAGATCGAGACCATCCTGGCTAACATGGTGAAACCCCATCTCTACTGAAGATACCAAAAAAAAAAAAAAAATTAGCCGGGTGTGGTGTCAGGCGCCTGTAGTCCCAGCTACGTGGGAGGCTGAGGCAGGAGAATGGTGTGAACCCGGGAGGCGGAGCTTGCAGTGAGCCGAGATCGCACCAATGCACTCCAGCCTGGGCAACAGAGCGAAACTCCGTCTCAAAAAAAAAAAAAAAAAAAAAGAAGGTAAATAAGCCAGTTGTCGTGGAGTATGTAGTCCCAGGGACACGGGAGGCTGAGCCAGGAGTCCAAGGCTATAGTGTGGTATGATCATGTCTGTGAATAGCCACAGCACTACAGCCTGGGTAACACAAACTGGCTCTCTCTCTCAAAAAAAAAAAAAAAAAAAAAAAAAAAAGAATAAATGAAAAGCAGGAGTACCATCAACTGTTACTTTAAGAGTAGCACAATGGTATTTCCTACTCTGATGTGTTATTTTTAAGATGATTCCGATATCATCTTAAAAATGTAAGTAACTTCCACCTTGTAACTACAGCCTTACATTACTCACTTAGTGACTGTCTTGGGTCTACAGTAACCTACTAGAATACTACATGTTTCTCTGCAGTGCTTGGCAATCCATCCGTTTTTATAATTCACTCATTTATACAACAAATACTACATGCCAGGCTCTAGGAATACAACAGTGAGGCAAAAACTGCCAGAGTGGAACTTAAACTGGTGGCAGTGGCAGGACAGCGGAGTTGGGAGCAGGAGATGGGACCAGTGATGCATCTAGTTTACTTTGCCTAAGTGAATGTCTCCACCTGTTATGTCTACAGATAGAGATCCATCTACTAGTACCTTTTCCAATCTTCCCAAGTCATTTTGAAAACCGAACTATGCTTGCAATGACCATCACTATCAATCTTACCCAGGTCGATACCGAATGAATATGTAATAAGCACACTTTCTAGTCCACCGCCCGTGGAGCAGTTTCTTCCAGTGGAACCAAGCCTTTCCACTTCTCAAAAAAGTTACCTACAACAGTATATGGAAAGTGACATAGCCCCTACCTCCGCTAAGAGAGCCTTCTAGGCCAGGCATGGTGGCTCATGCCTGTAATCCCAGCACTTTAGGAGGCTGAGGCAGGTGGATCACATGAGGTCAGGAGTTCAAGACCAGCCTGGTCAATATGGTGAAACCCCATCTCTACTAAAAAGGCAAAAATTAGCTGGGCGTGGTGTTGCGTGCCTGTTAATCCCAGCTACTCGGCGGGCTGAGGCAGGAGAATCACTTGAACCCAGAGGGCAGAGGTTGCAGTGAGCTGAGATCGCGCCACTGCACTCCAGCCTGAGCAACAGAGCAAGTCTCTGTCTCAAAAAAAAAAAAAAAGAAAGAAAAGAAAGCCTTCTAGAGAATTACAGATAAACTTACAAAGTTATGACGGGAAGTGAAAGGGAAACACTGACAATAACTGGGTATCTATAATTCAAAACAAATCACCCCAAAGGGCAGCTCACAATACAACTTCCAACTCAGAAAATATTAGAATCCAGTAGAAGACTGGTCTAGCAGAAGACGGGTCGAGTGGAAGACGGGTTGAGTGGAAGACTGGTCTGGGGGCACTGCCACCTACTCCGCTCCTCACTCTCCTACACTCAGGGAGATCCTGTACTAAAGAGGCTCCAGGCATCCATCTGCTCTGCTGTGTAGGCATTACGTTGGGCTTAGGATCACTAGTTTTACGCAGTGAGGAAGAACTTGGATCCACCCAAGGAATAAAAGAATACTCAAAACTCGATCTGTTTCCAGGAATTTAAGCAGTCAAGTGTTCGTTTTGCACATACCACCTTCCCTGAGATGTCTATGGAAATCCATGGTGGATGATGAAACTGTAAGAGGCTTGGTATTTAATGAGATCAGCAATATGGCACAGGAAACTGAGCACAGGAGGAAAGGATATGGGTCAGAAGGACATAGAGCGAAAATGTTACTCTTATTTTTGATGGAAAATTAGTGGACAGTATTCTTCCCAAAGAGGACCCCCTGACAGCTGCACCCAGGGATTTAGCATGACTGCCTTGGGGCATTCACTGGAGACTGAGCCCGAAGGCAGAGGAAAGAGAAACCCAGAGGGACTGGGGTGGGGGCTGGGACAAGATTGTATTTAAAGAAGGGTTTTAGTAAAGGTGGAGAAAGAAGAAACAAGAGAGATAGAGAGTAGTATTTCCCAAATTTCATGAGCACAGTAGGACAGAAGATGAAGGGAAGAGAAGAGAAGGTGGAGGCCTCTAAGAATTCACACCCTGTGCCCTCAGTTACAAACACAGCCCAGTTGCTAACAATATTAAATTCCAAAATGACTTGTAATGTAGGAAAATAAAATAAACATCCTGCACACTTACCCAATCCGGGTAAACAGCTTCCCATGGGCATGGAGAAAACTGAGGATGAACCTTTTGTTCAGCTGCATGGGAAAAAGGGAGAGGAGAAAACAATTAAACTTTCCCCAGTTTCCTGTTACTGAACAGAGTCCCCAGTGACACAATAACCTGGCCAGGGTCTAAGGGGTGGGCACTAGGGATGGGAACCAAATGGACATGCCCAAACTCTCACAGACCCAGGGCACATGCCCAACAGCTGCCGCTCAGCTGAGCCAAGATGACAGCAGGCTCAGTGAGCAGACAGCACCCTCTGCCGGCAGTGGCACCAGCGTGCAGGGGATGAGGTGGTGAATCTAAATAAGCAGGATGTAAAGAAAGATGCCCACAGCTCTCTGAGGATCTAGAAGCCACCATGGCTCCATAATCATAGAAATGAAACTCTTACAGGAGCGAGGATACTAGTGAAGTCCCTGGTTCTATTTGAGTTATTTTTCTACCTTCTTAGCTAGGAAAGCAGGACTCTTTTTTGATAACCAAGAGCAAGGTAACCCACCACTAACTCATCAAATTGTACTCTGCCAGCTTTAAAAACTAGAGTTCATGTTCTGTGTCTGGAGCTGAAAATTCAAGTGTCTGCAGGGCTAGGCATGAAGTATGCTGATGGAGACAGTAGCAACCTATGACTATTACACCCCAGTTTTAGCCAAATCCTCTATGTGGGCCCAAGCTGGAAACTGCAATTTGGGTTTTTTTTGTTTGTTTGTTTTTTGAGACGGAGTCTCACTCTGTCACCCAGGCTGGAGTGCAGTGGCACGATCTCGGCTCACTGCAAGCTCCGCCTCCCAGGTTCACGCCATTCTCCTGCCTCAGCCTCCTGAGTAGCTGGGACTACAGGCGCCCACCACCTCGACCGGCTAGTTTTTTTTGGTATTTTTTAGTAGAGATGGGGTTTTACTGTGTTAGCCAGGATGGTCTCGATCTCCTGACCTCGTGATCCGTCTGTCTCGGCCTCCCAAAGTGCTGGGATTACAGGCTTGAGCCACCGCGCTCGGCCTGTTTTTGTTTTTTGAGACAGAATCTCGCTCTGTCGCCCAGGCTGGAGTGCAGTGGTATGATTTCAGCTCACTGCAACCTCCACCTCCCAGTTAAAGCAATTCTCGTGCCTCAGCCACCCAAGTAGCTGGGATTACAGGCGTGCACCCCCACAACCAGCTAATTTTTGCATTTTTAGAAGAGACAGGGTTTTGCCATGTCGGCCAGGCTGGTCTCCAACTCCTGGCCTCAAGTGATCCACCTGCCTTGGCCTCCCAAAGTACTGGGATTACAGGTGTGAGCCACTGCACCCAGCTTGTTTTGTTGTTTTGAGACAGGGTCTTACTCTCTCGCCCAGGCTGGAGTACAGTGGTGTGATCACAGCTCACTGCAACCTCTACCTCCTGGGCTCAAGCAATCCTCCTGCCTCAGCCTCCTGAGTAGCTGGGACTACAGGTAGTGTCACCACACCTGGCTAATTTTTAATTTTTTGTAGACTGGAGTTCTCATTATGTTGCCCGGACTGGTCTCAAAATCGTGCGCTCAAGCAATCCTCCTGCCTCAGCCTCCCAAAGTGCTGGGATCACAGAGGTGTGAGTCACTGCACCTGACTGAATCTGGATTTTTATGTGAAATCCTCTGGCTTTTACATGTTGGCTACTAATGAAAATAATGTAAGCATTAAAGAAGCCAAAAAACACACATTTGCCAGATACATCTGGCCCATGAGCCACCAATTTACAATCGTGGTTCAAGGTTCTAGAAAATCTACTTCCGGCCGGGCGCGGTGGCTCAAGCCTGTAATCCCAGCACTTTGGGAGGCCGAGATGGGCGGATCACGAGGTCAGGAGATCGAGACGATCCTGGCGAACACGGTGAAACCCCGTCTCTACTAAAAAATACAAAAAACTAGCCGGGCGAGGTGGCGGGCGCCTGTAGTCCCAGCTACTCGGGAGGCTGAGGCAGGAGAATGGCGTGAACTCGGGAGGCGGAGCTTGCAGTGAGCTGAGATCCGGCCACTGCACTCCAGCCTGGGCGACAGAGCGAGACTCCGTCTCAAAAAAAAAAAAAAAAAGAAAAGAAAAAAGAAAATCTACTTCCATCAAAACCAAAAGATTTCTCAGCAAAACAAGGGAAGGAAACAAATTTCAATTCAAATGCAAAGAAAGCAGAGACAATCGAAAAACTCAACCTCCTTGTCATCTTCCCTGGTCTCCTAGAAGCAATATCTTCAGGGTTCTGTAGCCAGCCAGGAAGAGAAGTGAAGAATCTTGACCCCAGGATCCCAGTGGTCAGGACAAGGAGTCCAGTATCCCTGGGCAGTCTGCCCCAAAAGGAAAAATTCCCTGTTTAATCCTCTTGCAAAACAGAACACCGACCAAGCTATGGCAGTTCCATCTATTTCATACGGAAGCCAAGTGTGCAAAAGGGGTACATTCCCACTTTACCAATGACCAACATCAAACTCTGCATAGAATGTTCACTCTATTTTTGCTTTAAATGAGTTACACTTAATCGGTAATACTAGCTTAACATTAATTTATAGATAAAAAGCTCAGAATATTTCACTGAAGATAACCTGTCTATACGCAAGGTAAGTCATGGGCAGGGACACTGGGCTCCATCAACAGAATGGAAGAGACCGGGTGCAGTGGCTCAGGCCTGGAATCCCAGCACTTTGGGAGGCCATGGCAGGTGGATCAATTGAGGTCAGGAGTTCGATACCAGCCTGGCCAACATGGTGAAACCCCGTCTCTACTAAAAATACAAAAATTAGCTGGGTGTGGTGGCAGGATCCTGGGAGACAGAGTGAGACTCCATCTCAAAAAAAAAAAAAACAAAAAAACAAAAAAAAAGATACTAACTCACTTCATTCAAGCCTAAATACCATCCCCCAAGCCAACTCAGAAATTTAAGCAACTTTACATTAGTAAATGGCAGAGTTAAAACTTGAACCCAGGTCTTCAGATTCCAAATACAGTTTTCTTTCTCTTATCCTACACCTATCTCAGGAAAAGAACTGGTGAGCTGATTCAATGAAGGGCTAACGAGGGAATAAGAGCAACTAAAAAGCCGTTCAAGTTTTGCTTTTAAGTTTTCCTTTCTGATTAGGTAGGAAACTCACACTGTTTGAACCACAGCACCACCTGGACTAAAATGAGAGCCCCAAGAGGTTTGGAACATCTCTGCTTCTAGTGTACTTCACCAAGATCCTTCCCTTAGTGTAGGAGATGAAGCCCACCTAATTACCTGAATCCATACTTGCCACTACCATATTTTAACTGCAAAAAGTCAATTTCAATGCATTACTTTTCAACTAGTGGGAGTGAAGAAAATCTCAGATAACTTTTTCAAACTATACACACATTCTCCCTAACCTTAGTTAATGAGAACCACTGCTTTACTTTTAGCCTGAACATCACTGCTAAACGTACTTTCTCTTTGTTGTCATCAATAACACTTCAATTAGGAAAGGAGCTAAAAATGCAGATACATCCTAGAAGATGTGTGACATGAGGGAGCGGATTTGTTACATATTGATCAAATCGGACCTAAACAACATTTACAAGAGACAATATGAAGTCAACTAGTACTGAGGCAGATACTTTGGAGAACTCTTAACTGACACCAAATCCACAGTCACAAAAGCCTTAGTCTGAGCTTCCTTCCTCCTTCCTCTCTAACACATCACCATGGACTGACTTCCATTTCTACAGCTATTTAATTTTTACTATTTATTTTGGAGACAGTGTTCCACTCTGTCACCCAGCATGGAGTGCAGTGGCAACATCACGGCTCACTGCAGCCTCTGACTCCTGGGCTAAAGCAATCTCTCGCCTTCGCCTCCCCAAAGTGCTAAGATTACAGGCGCACACCCATGCACAGGGTTAATTTATTTTTATTTTTTGTAGAGATAGGGTTCTCACTTTGTTGCCCAGGCTGGTCTCAAACTCCTGGCTTTAAGCAATCCTCCAGCCTTGGCTTCCCAAAGTGCTCAGATTACAGGCGTGAGCCACCTTGCCTGGTAGACTTTTTTATTTTTAACAATACATCTAGATGGTTCTCGCTCAGATGGAAACTAGATGTTACTTCTCAAATTGTGAGGCTACCTGCGTTCAGATCTTCCTTACATATTTACGGACTGTTCACTGAAACAGAAATGCTCCTTGGGTGTATCCCTGAGAGGCAGTGTTAGCATTACTAAGGGTCTTCTGTCTCCTTAGTTCAAGTCCAAAACAAATTCACCGAGGACTCCTGCGCTCAAGCCAAAGAGACACTAACGGCAGCAGATGGATGGGTAGGTCTCTGGACACACAGTAAAGTCTGTCCTGTCATTAACTGTGGGATTGTAAGTAAAATATTTTGGATTGTTCCTGGACTGTAAAATGGAATTTCTACCACTGACATTACCTAACTCAGAACTAAAAGGATGAAATGAAATAATATAAATTAAAGAAGTCTGAGGAGTAGATGTTTTACACAAGCCTCGAAAAGTATCCCTCACAATTGTGTCTAAGGGCTTGGTGCCTGTGGAGCAAGGAAGGAGAGAAAAGCTGCTCAGAGACAACAACGCAAGAGGAGGGGATTCAGAAACAGGCCCAATTTCAGTTCCGAAAGAGTGGTTCCTGCTTTTACAGAGTCGTGTGAAAAACTGAATTTCTGAAAAGTGAATCATTTTAAGGATAGTAAGGGTAGTCAGTATTAAAGGAATTCCAAAGTGCATTTTAAAGTAATTTTGAGGGGCATAAATTATTATTCTCTTATCTGCATGGAATGTTTCTATTTTTATATACTTTTTTTTTTTGAGACAGGGTCTCGCTGTGTCACCCAGACTGGAGTACAGTGGCACAATCAAGGCTCACTGTAGTCTAGACCTCCTGGGCTCAAGCAATCCTCCCGCCTCAGCCTTCTGAGTAGATGGGACTACAGGCGCACACAATCACACCTGGCTAGTTTTTTATTTTTTGTAGAGACGGGGTCTCACTATATTGCCCAGGCTGGCGTCAAACTCCTGGGCTCAAGTGATCCTCTGCCTCACCCTCCTAAAGTAGTGGGATTACAGACATGAGTCACTGGTCCTGGCCCCATATATTTTTTAAAAAACAAAACTTGGTTGCATTTTAGAAAAGGGATCTATCCTCTTAGATATGAGACAACAAAGGTGGAGACCAAATTTCATGAGTACCTGTTAGTCAAATGGCCAGGACTTTCATAGCATTCAATCAAAGCCCACTTATCAGTCTCTCTCAAGCACTGAGATCACAAGGCGGAGGAGGATGTGGGCGCACTGGTAATGCTGTTCACACGTCATCCTCATCCCCGCGTTCCTATGCTGGGTACAGGAGCAAACGAACAAGACAGGGTCTCTACTGCCAAGGAGCTTATAGTCCAAGAACAAGGATAAATAACATACAACTTGCCCGCTGGCCATTTATGCTCCCACACCTGAGACAAGGCCTGTGAAGGTTCCAGGAGGCACTGTGTTTCCTTACCGTCATTTTTCCTGTCACAGAGATGAGATGAGAATTAAAAAAAAAAAAAGAGGGAAGGGGGGCCTGGTACACGAAATGTGGAAACCCATCAGTAATGTGGTAATCATTCAGTAGAGACAGAAGGGATTCATTCTTAGCACTTTCAGCATTCCTCTTTCCAGGATATATAGATTTTAAAAAAGTAAATAAAAAGTATGGGAAAACCAAATAGCATGACTCAAAGGCCTTGTAGGAAGATAAAGCAAATCAATCCTTAAGTCCCTTACTTGGACCAAAGAGCCACGCTGAGGCTGAGGTAGAACCGGGATGGCAACAGTTCTTCACCCTTTACTTCCTCCACTCCAGAACTGTTCAGGGCTGGATGACAGCTCAATTAGCTTCAATTAAACACAAGTTCCTGTACAGATGTCCCACTTAAGATGGCTAGATCTGAGACATGTGAATTTAAGTGTAAAATGTGCCTTTTAAAACTACCTCTTCCAACTAATGCACCCCTTGAAACAATGGCTCTTAACTTTGCACTGCAGTTTAGTGCTGCCTCTTATATTAAAGCAATTCGTTACTTCATTATCTCTCCTAGTTAAAGCCAGCCAACTGAGGGAAATTGAGCTAAATCAGCAGTCAGCTCCAGAAAACACAGCCAGCCAGCCAGCAGAGGGACAGCCGACCTCAGAGTACCTGGCTGGCTCTCAGAACGGAAACTGGCACCAGGCATAAAGAAAAGAAGGGGCCGGGAACAGTGGCTCACACCTGTAATCCCAGCACTTTGGGAGGCCGAGGCGGGCGGATCACCTGAGGTCGGGAGTTCGAGACCAGCCTGACCAACTAGGAGAAACTCCATCTCTACTAAAAATACAAAATTAGCCAGACGTGATGGCTCATGCCTGTAATCCCAGCTACTCAGGAGGTTGAGGCAGGAGAATCGCTTGAACCCGCGAGGCGGAGGTTGCGGTGAGCCGAGCTCACACCATTGCACTCCAGCCTGGGCAACAAGAGCGCAACTCCATCTCAGGAAAAAAAAAAAAAAAAGACAGACAGATGGAAAAAAAAAGAAAAGGAGGCCAGGCACGGTGGCTCACGCCTGTACTCCCAGCACTTTGGGAGGCTGAGGTGGGTGGATCACGAGGTCAAGAGATAGACACCATGCCGGAAAACGGTGAAACCCCATCTCTACGAAAAATACTAAAACTAGCTGGGTGTGCCTACAGTCCCAGCTACTCAGGAGGCTGAGGCAGGAGAATCACTTGAACCTGGGAGGTGGAGACTGCAGTGAGCCGAGATGGTGTCACTGCACTCCAGCCTGGCGACAGAGCAAGACTCTGTCTCAAAAAAAAAAAAAAAAAAAGAAAAGAAAAGAAAAGAAAAGAAGGAGCCACAAATATGTTCGTCTTTTGTATTTATTGCTCATGTGCTTACTGGGGGAAGGAATATGACAGAATGGTATGAACAGAGACCGCTGATCTTAAGAGTTGAAGACCTGGGTTCAAATTTTGGTCATGCCATTTATTTGCTGTTAATTATCACCAAGTCACATAAATTTTCTAGGGCTGTTTCTTCAACAGTTAAATGAGTGAGATCAGTACTGCTAATTCCATAATCCTCAGTGTATGTCTATCACCTGAACAGCTTTTGTAAAAAATACAGATTTCCCGCTCCTACAGAATCAGAAGCCTCAGGGACGAGAGAGGGGCACTTTGAACCAACATTTTTAAAGGTCTCCAGGTCACTGTGAAAGATCGCCAGATTTGGAAGCCACTGGGCTACATCAGACGCTGGCAAACTATGGCCACGGGTCAAATGTAGCCTGCCACCTGTTTTTGTACAGCCCGTGAGCTAAGAATGGTTTTTACATTTTTTTAATGATTGAAAAAAAAAGAATATTTCATGACATGAAAATTACAAGAAATATAAATTTCAGTTTCCATAAATGAAATTGTTGAAACACAGCCACACTCATTTGTTTATACATTGTCAGTGGCTGCTTCCCCCCTACAAAGGCAGAGCTGAGTAGCTGCAGCAGAGGGCACATGGCCCACAAAGCCTTTTTTTTTTTTTTTTTTTTTTTGAGATGGAGTCTCGCTCTGTCGCCCAGGCTGGAGTACAGTGGCGCGATCTCGGCTCACTGCAAGCTCCGCCTCCCGGATTCACACCATTCTCCTGCCTCAGCCTCCTGAGTAGCTGGGACTACAGGCGCCCACCACCATGCCTGGCTAATGTTTTGTATTTATTTTTAGTAGAGATGGGGTTTCACTGTGTTGGCCAGGATGGTCTTGATCTCCTGACCTCATGATCCGCCTGCCTTGGCCTCCCAAAGTAGCCTAAAATATTTACTATCCAGATCGTTACAGAAAAAAAAAAGTCTGCTGATACCTGGGCTAAATAATCTACAACCCTGGTGTCTCAAAAGATGTTTCTCCCTGCACAGCACCTCAGAGCTACCACACACATGAACTGGAAACAGTCATGATTCTCAAGAGCTAAGAGGGGAAGATGGGTAGCGAGGAAGAGTATGGTTTTAAAGGAACCCCCCCACACACCAGAATATTCGCATATCCACCCACCTCTCACCACCACAGGAGAAGCACCAATTTTCAGTATTTCTTCCAATGCTAAGAGCCCACAATGCATAATTCTAAGTAAATACAACTTTTCTTGCCAGCTTCTGTGTAAGCACCATTCCATTCTATGATAGCACAAGTGACACCAAATGCAACAAGACTCCTGCTCTCACACAGTCACACACTCCAAAGGCTACAGGGAAATACACATGCGGCTCTCCAGGTTTCCACCTGCAGGGTAGAAACAGAACACACCCGAGCCCAACAAACACTTCACTTAGGCCAGAGGGCTCCTGGACATTTCCCAAAACATCCCCATCAAAGGAAAGTGCCAGATTAAGATTTATGAATCCCTATGCTGTGGTGTGACAATCTGTAACAACCAACTCAAATGTGCCACCAGCTTCACATCTCCAGGTACACAGAAAAAGAGAAAGAAAGTTCAGCCAAAGGGCAACGCTGTTGCTCTGACTGGGTTACTTTCTGAATGACTCTTCTTTCTGACTCATCTCTCTCATGCCTGGGAACTCTCATGCCCATCCACCCAAATAGTAGGAGAGCTGGGACACGCTGTGTCTGCACTCCAGGAAGTGAGAGAGAAGAGGAAACGGCTGAAGCTCCCACTGCGTGATCAGGTGGACAACCAGATAACAGTTTTCCAAGAGCACATACACAAGCTCAAACCCATCTTTTTTTGTTGTTGTTGAGACAGAGTCTTGCTCTGTGGCCCAGGCTGGAGTGCACTGGCACGATCCCAGCTCACTGCAACCTCCGCCTCTGGGGTTCAAGCAACAATCGTGCCTCAGCTTCCCAAGCAGCTAGGACTAGAGGTGCGCGCCACCACGTCCTGCTAATTTTTGTATTTTTAGTAGAGATGGGGTTTTGCCATGTTGTCCAGGCTGGTCTTGAACTTCTGGCCTCAAGTGATCCACCCATCTCGGGCTCCCAAAGTGCTGGGATTACAGGCGTGAGCCACCGTGTTCAGCCATCAAACCCATCTTATAAACGAATGGGTTGACAGAGCGTAAGAGGGATGGTGAAGACTTCCTCACACATGGACCCATACATTTATTTATTCAACAAAAACCTACTGGGCACACTTTACGTACAAAGCACAGTACACAAGCTGTGAACAAGGCAGAGATAATCCTTGCTCTGTGGATAACACAGACAGTTATGACGTGCCATGGTTGGGGAAGGCTAGGATGCTGTGGAAATACACAGAAGCAGCATCCGAGATATCCTCTCAGAGGAAAAGACCTTTGAGCTGAAAACGGAGGGTTGAAGAAACAGTTGGTTTTGGAGAGGAGAGGCAGTCATGTCCTGATGTATGTTAAGCAAAGGGAACAGCATGTATAATGTTCTCAAAAGTGGTACATTGTAGACTGGCGTGGCTAAATGACTGATTCTGTAAGAGAAAGTCTGGAGAAGGAGGCAAGGCACGTTAGACACGTCCTTGTTAAAGAATGGGATCTTCATTAAAGCCACGGAAGGGTTTTCAGCAGGGAGCTGACATGAGCAAACCTGTATTTGTAAAGGTTGTTCTGGATGTTTAGAAAACTTAGGGTTTTGGCTGGGCTCGATGGCCCACGCCTGTGATCCCAGCACTTTGGGAGGCCAAGGCAGGCAGATCACAAAGTCAAGAGCTCGAGACCAGCCTGACCAAAATGGCAAAACCCCATCTCTACAAAAAATACAAAAATTAGCCAGGTGTGGTGGCGGGCACCTGTAGTCCCAGCTACTCGGGAGGCTGAGGTAGAAGAATTGCTTGAACCCGGGAGGCAGAAGTTGCAGTGAGCCGAGATCGCGCCACTGCACTCCAGCCTGGCGACAGAGCAAGACTCCGTTTCAAAAAAACAAAAACAAAACAAAACAAACAAAATATATACATATACATATATATATATATGTGGTCAAATCTTCTATAGCATCTTCTGTGTGTAGCACACTATTCTAAGCACTTTACGTCTGTTAACCTTACAACAATTCTGTGAGGATTAGTACTACTATCATTTCCTTACAGAAAACAGCACACAGGTTAACTGACTTGCCCAGAGACTGAGCTCTTTTATTTTTTGCCTTTTAAAAAAGGCAACCTTGGCTGGGTGCAGTGACTCACGCCTGTAATCCCAGCACTTTGGGTGGCCGAGGCGGGCAGATCAACAGAGGTCAGGAGTTCGAGACCAGCCTGGCCAACATAGTGAAGGCCCATCTCTACTGAAAATACAAAAAAATTAGCTGGATGTTGTGACACACGCCTGTGATCCCAGCTACTGGGGAGACTGAGGCAGGAGAATCGTTTGAACTGGGAAACGGAAGCTGCAGTGAGCCAACACTGCACCACTGCACTCCAGGCTGGGCAACAGAGTAACACTCTGTCTGAAAAAAACAAAAACAAAAACAAAAGGCAACCTCACTTGAGTCTAGCAATTTAAGACTGGCCTGAGCAACATAGGGAGACCTTGTTTCTACAAAAAAATAATTAGCTGGGTGTGGTGATGCACACCTGCGGTCCCAGCTACTCCAGGGGCTGAGGTGGGAGGACTGCTTGAGCCCAGGAGATGAAGGGTGAAGTGAGCTGTGATCACGCCATTGCACTCCCAGCCTCAGTGATAGAGCAAGACGCTAACTCAACAACAAAAAAAAAAGGAACCAGCACGGTAGCTCACACCTGTAATTCCAGCACATTGGGAGGCTGAGATGGGCAGATCACCTAAGGTCAGGAGTTTAAGACCAGCCTGGCCAACACTGTGAAACCCCGTTTCTACTAAAAATACAAAATGAGCAGGGCGTGGTGACATGCACCTGTAATCCCAGCTAGTTGGGAGGCTGAGGTGGGAGAATTGCTTGAACCTGGGAGGCAGAAGTTGCACTGAGCAGAGACCACACCACTGCACTCCAGCCTGAGCAACAGAGCAAGACTCCATTTCAAAAACAAACAAAAGGCAACTTTTTTAGCAGAACCAAGACAGACACTGAAGATGTTTACACAAAGATCAAAAGCAAAAGCCCCACGCAAAACCCACCACTGGTTTCGGTTGTCTTTCACCAAAAGACCACCAGGCCAAACCAACAGGGAAGTCTTGGAGATTAAGGGAAATAAATACTTCCAGTCCAGACAATACCATGCAAGTTGGCAGAAGCATGTAACAACATGCACCCTCAAATAATGTCAGTAAGAAGAGATAAAACATAAAATTGTAAAATTGAACAAGTTTATTCTTCACGGCAATAAAGCAACAGGAGCCTGATGAATAAGCAAAGAGTACTTCAAGGACAGGCACAGTAGCTTATGCCTGTAAGGGGGTCACTTGGGCTCAGGAGTTTGACCAGCCTGGGCAACACAGTGAGACCTCATCTCTACAAAAAAAAAAACAAAATTAGCCGGCTATGGTGGCAGGCGCCTGTAGTCCCAGTTACTTGGGAGGCTGAGGTGGGAGGATCACCTGAGCCCAGAAGGCTGAGGCTGCAGTGAGCCGAGATCGTGCCACTGCACTCCAGCCTGGGTGACACAGCGAGACCCTGTCTCAAAAAAGAAAAAAAAAAAGTTCAAGGAATATATGTGCATTCACACACTAATATTTCTGGACTGTGCACAGTCCAGAAAAATATCTGAAAATATAACCTCTCTCTACCTAACACAATACAGGAAAACCCCTGAATCTCTCAGGAAAGGGAGGAGCACGAACTAATCTAAGAACCCAAAGGAGAACGAAGCTTCAGTTTAAGATAGATGTGGTCACAAAGACGGTTTCACAAACCACTCTGCTGTGGGCACCATAAAGCAAATAACCAGCACACAGGGAGCTCTGGCTACCTTGTGCGAGCTTCGGATTTAAGCAAGGCACCAAATAAGGGAAGGATTCTGGCGCATCAACTCCCAGGAAAAGTGTTTCAAGTTAAAAATGGCCATTCAGGTTTGGATGTGAACTTCTGTATCTGCTCTTTATCAACAGAGGCAACTCGACCTCGCTGGCAGCTAGCAGCAGCAGAAGAAGAAAACTGTTCGAATACAAATGGATGACACAAAGACAACAACATGGCCTGCTACACTCTGACATTCACCTTGACACTAAAAGCAAGGCTAGAGACACGGCAGTGCAGAATTTCTGGGATTCCACATCTGAGCTGAACCAAGCATGTCCAGGAGTAGGCAGGCCGTGATGTCACCTTCCCCTGCAACAGCCAGATGGTTCAACATGAAGGCTGTAAACCACAGCACTGCTGGTGAGACTCAGTTTCACTGTGACCGGAGGCAAGGCCTGCTTCCAGCTGGTTTTCTTGTCAATCAAATCTTTTCTGTGCTGGTTCCCAGACCCAAACTCTGTAGTCCAAAAATCAAAGCAAACACCTTCAAACCTTTTATCTATGATCCAATTATCTTCCAAATTCTCTCTTTGTTCTCTGTCTCTCAACAACGAAAATCAATCTTAACAAGAATCCAGAAAGCAAGGAAAACATGGGCATTAACTTCTTCCTAATTTATTTAAAATGCTCTGTTACAGCTATCATTAAATGTATAGAAAAAAATTTGAGTTTAGAGTTAAAAGGGAAGAAGCCGGGTGTGATGGCTCATGCCTGTAATCCCAGCACTTTGGGAGGCCGAGGCGGGTGGATCACCTGAGGTCAGGAGTCTGAGATCAGCCTGGTCAAAAATGGCAAAACCCCATCTCTACTAAAAATACAAAAATTAGCCAGGCGTGGTGGCAGGCGCCTGTAATCCCAGCTACTCGGGAGGCTGAGGCAGGAGAATCACCTGAACCCGGGAGGCAGAGGTTGCAGTGAGACAAGATCATGCCATCGCACTCCAGCCTGGGCGACAGGGAGAGACTCCGTCTCAAAAATAAATTTAAGGGGGCAAAAAAAAAAAAAAAAAAGGGGAAGAGAAGAATGACAGTGATACAAGCAAAAAACTGCTGGTTATATAAGTATGCTTACATTGTCACAATTTATCACTTGTATGGCTTTGTTATGTGCACTTTTCTGTGAATATATATTTTTCTAAGATTTCTTTTAATTCTGTGATAATTTTTTAAATTGCCACAACTTTTTCTACTATTCCACAAAAAGCATTTGTTTCACAGCCAATAAATACCCTTTGCCCCATATGTCCTAATCCCACCATTATTCTAACTCTGAGGCGGTAGACATGCGATGACTGGTGCTATAATAAACACGTTTCTGCTCCCACTCGGTGGACAAAGCAGATGCGTTGATGGTGTACGCTATATCCCCATCGTACAGATGTAGAGACAAGGACAGAGATTAAGAAATCTTGCAAACAAAAAGAAATTCAGGAATGCAATCCATAAGATCTCACTCCTGGTCTGCAGTGACCACAAGTGACAGCTTCCTAGGAGCACCAAGGGCATCTATTAGTGCCTTATTCAACCTTTTGACATATATCACTTGCAAGTATTTCAAAAGTCTTAGAGTTGTATAGATCTGTCCAGAAGTCTAAAGGAAAACCTGCCAAAGAAATTCCTTAGAAGAGAATGTCAAATGTGTTAACATAGTTTGCTTGACAAATTAGGACCTAGCATCTCAGAGATTTGTGGCACAAGTAAACTCAAAATCTCATTAGCGAGAATAAGGTTTTAGCATCTTTATCAAGAAAAAACATCCCAGAAAAATGTAAACCCATACCAAGTATTATTACAATTCCTCTTTCCCATACACACCAGGAGCTGCAGTCCTACTGTGTGTGTGAAAGTCAAGAATAGGACTTAGTGCCAATGATTACAACACAAAGCATAACTTATTCCTAAGCCAAGCTGGGCTTGGCTCAGAAAGCTTCCCAGAATGATGGAAGGCATGACTTTAGAGTGAGTCAACCTTTGCTAATACATAAAATAAAGCAGAGAAAGAACTATTTGAAGGATTCACTTCTAAGCTTGAGCCAAATCAAAAGCTCAAATCAATTTACATTGTGATGAATCCTCAGTTCCAACTGAGTGATTAGACAGCATCAATGTGGACATCTATACCACGGCCCAAGACATTCTAATGATAGAATCTTGGCTGGGAGTCTCAGAAGCAACCATTCCTTGCAGTTTCGAACCATGCTATGTTTTTATCCATGTCGTTCCTTCTGCCAGAAAAGTCTGCTGACCACATCTACCTAAAACACTTCTTTGACCTTCAAAATTAAGTTCACAGATTACCTTTCTAGGTCGTTCTACCTGTTCATCCTGAGTTAATCTTTTACCTCTGTACAGTGTACATATTTCTATTATCACACTTATAACACTTTATTCCAAGTATTTATTTACATATCCTTTTTTCTTACTAGACTGTGTTTTTGAGGGAAGGACCGACATCACTTACCTTTCTATGTGCAGTACCTAGACTAACAATTACTATATAAAGGTGCTCCATGAATATTTATGGAAATGACCTGAATTGGGACAGGGAAAAACTTGATTTCCTCAGAGACTACTAGCTGGCCTCAGACGAGGTTTTACAGCAAAACAGGCAAGTGAAAAGAGAAAAATATCTATATAAAACTTTGAAGCCACTTATTTTAGGCAAGATACAAAGGTATACACTATACTGTAGGATAAAATACATGAAAAACAAGAAAGAGGAGCCAAAGAGAAAAAGAGAAAGAGGCCACCAACAGTAAAGTCACGATCCCAGATGCACACCCTTTACACTTACGAAAGGAAGTTTGGCTACAACCTCTGGAACAATTAAAATAGAGAATTATTCTGGGTTAAAAATTCACAAATTTGTTATTATGAATAACAATCTACAAATGTGCATGAGGTTAAAGAAACCCATTTTCTACTAAGAGCAGAAATTTCTTCCATAGGCTTCCACAAAGACATCATGCAACACAAACAGCAATGCTTCTCTAGGTCTCTATTTTATTTATCTTCATACAGGCTGATGACACACTGAAGTACAAACCAGTAAAAGCAGTACTACTAGTACCCAATGTTACCTAGTTACAAAGCTCTCTGATGGTTCTAGGCATGAAGGATATGGAAAAAACAGTAGTAGGAGAGGTGCCTAGTGATTTCTATAATAAATGCTCAATAAATTTTGGATCAGAAGATGGAAGACAACTCAAAAAACCACTTAAGCTCTTAAAAATAGAAATGTGTGGTTAATACATTTTATAGGAACTCAAACATCAGAAAGACAGAGGGTACAGATAGTATTTTAAATTCTTTCTGGTCTAGAGAGTCTATACACTCACACTAGGGAGAATAAAAGAGCGCAGTTCGCTTCAATACTAAATATTTATGACTAAAGTGAAAGGCTTCCAAGAGGGGAAAAACCTGGAGTTTCCCCCTGGAGTCAAACAAACAGTCCGCAGACTGGGGAAGGATCATGAGCCAAGAAAACAACGATTTCATATTCTCTCTCTTAGCTCAAATACATCACATCTAAGATGGTGAAAAGTGGGTAGAGATGAAATTCTGGAACCTTTAAGAGCAAAGAGGGATTTTACAGAATGATCAAACTATGGATACAGCTCCCCAAGAGAACAGTCAGAAACAAAAACCAATATAGGAAGTTGGTGAGAAAGGCAATGCGGGAAAAACAAAAAGGGTAGTGCAGCCTTCTTACCCCACCTAACAGGCAGTGTGTTACTATATAAAGAGAGCTGCTCCCACAGTAACATCACCTCACTACTCCTTCCTATGGCAGCTGTGGATTGAACAGGGATCCAAGGTACAGGTCTCATTCTTATTTGGAAGGCTCTTCACAGACGACGAGCTGGATCCTAAGGGACGATTTATAGTACCCCTCACGTACACTCCAGTTGGCTGGAACTCAGCAGCTGATTGCTCCCTTGTCTAACTTGGTAAGGAGCCAAAAGACGACTTTTCTCAGTCAACTCTCCCAAGCTGGAAAAATCTCTAACGCCAGAGTTCTGGCTTAAGTCGGGATATCAGGTTATTCATGAGATGCCAAAACTACATCTTTACATTGGCTTTGAACAAGTCCCTCAAATACACCATACAGATTCCCACAGAACTCAAAATCATCTGGATATTAAGGCCAAAGATGGCTACTCCATCTCTCACATGGAGAGGAATGTGCTTTTCACAACACACAGCACCAGCAACATCAAAACAAACCTTTCATAAATCACAAATCAATCTCAATTCTTAAAATAGGTGTCAAACAACAAACACAACATTAAATGATTTCCTAAGCTAGACATGGTGACTCACAGCTATAATCTCAGCACTTTGGGAGGCTGAGGTGGGCGGATCGCTTGAGCCCAGGAGTTTGAGACCAGCCTGACCAACATGGTGAAACCCCATCTCTACTGAAAATACAAAAATTAGCTGGGCATGGTGGTGTGTGCCTGTAGTTACTCAGGAGGCTAGGATGGGAGGATTGCTTGAGCCTGGGAGGTGGAGGTTGCAGTGAGCCAAGATCGTGCCACTGCATTCCAGCCTGTGTGACAGAGTGAAACCCTGTCTCAAAAAAAAAAAAAAAAAAAAAAAAAAAGATTGCCTTAAAACTTTGTATTCTACCCTATTGAAAGAAAACTCTCCCTATTCCACTAGCTACTCAAATTCTCTCTCACTATTGTTGATCCCTGGGCCATCAAAATCCAAATCCCAAGTCAGGTTCTCTGAGAGGAAATGAAGGAGTAAACCTTAACAAAGTGTTTTTGATCTTGTCAAGCTTCAAAAGTAATGGTTCTCAACCAGATTATTACCACCCATCTCAGGAAATGTTTGGAAGTATATGTGGGTCATTACTGGCATGTAATGAGTGGAGCCAGGAATGCTAAACATCCTGCAAGGTCAGACCTGCATAATGAAGAACTGTCGGCCAGGCGCGGTGGCTCATGCCTGTAATCCCAGCACTTTAAGAGGCTGACCACCTGAGGTCAGGAGTTCGAGACCAGCCTGGCCAACATGGCGAAACCCCATCTCTTCTAAAAATACAAAAATTAGCAGGGCGTGGTGATGGGAGCCTGTAGTCCCAGCTCCTGGGGAGGCTGAGGCAGGAGAATTGCTTGAACCCGGGAGGCGGAGGTTGCAGCAAGCTGAGATCGCCCCACTGCACTCCAGTCTGGGTGACAGCGTGAGACTGCATCTCGGGGAAAAAAAAAAAAATTGTCTGCTCAAAAGGCGATAACACTCTCATTAACAATCAATGTCCTAACAGAAGAACCTTATCATTCAACCGCATTCACCTCTCCCAGCTTTTAGAGCAATGGTAAATTTTTACGTAAAAGGTCACAGAAAATAGTTTAGGCTTTGCGGGCCACATACATCTCTGTCACGTGTGGCTCTTTTTGAACAACTCCTGATGTAAGAATGTAAAAACCATTCTTAGCTCATAGGCCCCTGGCAGTATTTTGCCCATCTCTGTTCCAGGCTATTACCTGAATCATTAGTCTGTTTACATTAATTTAGAGATGCTGGTTAAAATAAAACGTGATGGAGTGTGCTATAAACAACACCAATAATGCATAGAACAATCTTACAGAATGAAAAATGAGCTTCAGAATTTAGCCTTCCCACCTAAGAACTGGTGCATGTGTTGGGCTTCTAATCACCTCATTCTCTTCCCCTGTGCCTTTCAGGTGCTTTAGGTTTTCTTCTGAATGTTCATTTTCAAACACGTTACTGGGAAGAGCACAGAAACGCCTTTCCCCCCCTCTTCAGGATCTGGTACTTTCTGTTCACCATGCGTGCCACTCAAAGTCTTTTTTACAATTATTGCTGTTAACATCTTCTAAAATGTCTAAACCAAACCAAGGCCTGGAAATTCTGACGGGTATCTGGGTCCTGACTTTCCGGATGGTAACTAAAGGTCACGTGGGGTGGAAAGTGGCCTGTGGGTAACACAGAATATACACACGCACGCGAACAGGATATGTTGGTAATCCGGCTTCCTGAGACCTGGTGAGTTTTGAGAGTTCTCATCAACACTCTTGGGGAAGATGAAAAACCTTAAGCTGGGAAATGGTAGATTTTAAGCAAGTGCCCAATCTTAAAATCAGATTTCTATCTACAGCAGAATGGGAAGGTACACCATTTATTCCTCTATATTTTACTTGCCTAAAAACACAGCACACAAAAAATAAAGTGACTACCGAGAGGTTTCTTCAGCGTGGAAGCTGGCGTCTGCAGCATGGCTTATGTCACGTCTCAACCCCAGCAAGATGAAGAGTGTGGTTTTGGTGTTTAACCAGCCTCAACAGCACCCTGGCACTCTGTTTCTTCCCCCCAGAGAACTCTGCTCTGTTAGAGGAAAGTAACCAACCTCACATATTGAAACAAAACGGATAGGATAAAAATAAAGCCCTGAAGTGGTTTGGTGACCGAGGTCATTTGGGGCGTTAAGGGTTTATAGGTAGGGCCGATGCACTTTGAGAAACTTGCACTCACTACCAACCACAAAGACACTGGCCTTACAGTCCAGCAGTGATCTGGGCAAGCAGTTCCAGTCCTTGCCTACTAGGGGCTGCTCCTTGCAACACACCTCACATTATCAACATCTGAAAAACCAGGTTCTGGTTCTGACCTTCTTTGAGGGTAATCTCACTAAGTGGTTTCTTATGGCCTAAGAAAAAGAAAACCAACCTGCTTCTTCCCATAGAAAGAAGCTCTAATGAATTCCTGTCATCACGTGCTGCCAAACTGCAGTTCACACACTTTTCAAAGAGCTTCCAGAGTGAAGAGTATAGCCCGAGGTACGTACTGCAAACTACTTTACAAAAGTATAGGACTAACTAAAGACATGAAGTCAACTCACGGCAACCCTAAAAAATTTTCTGATGCCCACCTTACAGATAAGGAATCTTTTTCTTTCGAGGCAGGGTCTCACTCTGTAACCCAGGCTGGAGTGAAGTGGAGCAGTCAAAACTCACAGTGGCCTCGATTTTCCAGCCCACAGTACTCTCCCACCTCAGGCTCCCGAGTAACGAGGACCACCCACCACACCTGGCTAATTTTTTTTTTTTTTTTTTTTGGTAGAGACGGGGTATCCCTATGTTGCCAAGGCTAGTCATGAACTCCTGGATTCAAGCAATCCTGCCTCAACCTCCCAAAGTGCTGGGATTATACATGTGTGAGTCACTGTTTCCAGCAAGATATGGAGTCTTTATATCCATGAGGCCAAAAAATTAAGCTGGCTTTCTCTGTCATGATGATATAATTACGAGACAATGAAATAACTGCGTTATCATAGATAAAGCATTTACCTACCAGCACAGACACTCAACTATTCTTTATCATTATAGATTAAATCAATGCTTGCGCTATACAGAAAAAACCAGGCCAAAAGCTTTCTTTTTCAACGTATTTACTTATTTATGTATTTTTTAAGTAAAATATTTTTATTATTATTAGAGATGGCATCTCATCATGTTGCCTAGGCTGGTCTCCAACTCCTGGGTTCATGCAATTCTCCCGCCTCAACCTCCCAAAGTGCTGGGATTACAGGCATGAGTTACTGTTCCTGGTCTAAAAGCTTTTTCGAAGCTTTTTAATGGGTACTGGCTCTCAAACTATAAACCTAAAGCCTCATGATACAACTCTAGGAATTAGAACTCATTCCAACAGAAAGCAAGTCACCTTGCCTAAGGAAACCTTATAAAACCATGCTCTGATCTATAACTGTTTTGGGGGAAGGGTGGAGGAATTAGATGTGTACCACTCACACATGGCAGCTTTCAGAGCAGCAGCAGCTCAGGTGGACAAACTATGCAAGGGGCACTGAAAAGACAAATGATGAGTCTAAAGAAAATACTAGGTGGGAAGCAGTGACTCACGCCTGTAATCCCAACACTTTGGGAGGCTGAAGCGGGCAGATCACTAGAGGTCAGGAGTTTGAGACCAGCCTGGCCCACATGGTGAAACCCCATCTCTACTTAAAAAAATACAAAAATTAGCCGGGTGTAGTGGCAGGTGCCTGTAATCCCAGCTACTTGGGAGGCTGAGGCACGAGAATCACTTGAACCTGGGAGGCGAAGGTTGCAATGAGTCGAGACCGTGCCACTGCACTCTAGTCTGGGGTGATAGCGCAAGACTCTGTCCCAAAAAAAGAAAAAAAGAAAAGAAAATGCTACCTGCATAACATACTTTCAAAACAAAAAACAAAAAACCGTACACTTAAAAAAAAAAACAAAACAAAAAAACCGGCCCTCAAGCAAACACAACAAGTGGAGCATGTGAAAGTTCTGTGCTCTAGGCCACCTGGCCTGGGTTTTCCACAGGGAAGCTATGCTCCTTTGCTAACCAACTTTCACTTGGCTGGTCTATCGATTAAATGCAAAAAGGAAATATACTATCCAACTTTGTGTAGCCACATATTCCAAGTCAGAAAGAAAACTGTCATTCTCAACTTAAAATAGAGCCTCTAAGAAAATCATAAGAGATTTGGGTAGAGGCAGCATGGAAAATTTCAAGCAGAAACTATGAGTTCCAGCCCTAGGGAAATAAGGTTATCATTGTCATCATCTTACAGATGAGAAAACTAAAGCTCAGCCAGGTTACAGAACGTGCCCAAAGTTTCACAGCTGATAAAAGTAGGACCTCAGGCCAGGCGTGCTGGCTCAGGCCTGTAATCCCAGTGCTTTGGGAGGTCGAGGCAAAAAGATGGCTTGAGCCCAGGAGTTTGCGACGGCAGCGAGCTATGATAGTGCCACTATATTCCAGCGTGGGTGACAGAGAGACTCTGTCTCAAAACAAAAAAAAACAACAAAAAAAAAAAACAAAAAAACTAGCACTTGAACTCAGGACTTTCCAAAGCTCTGCACTATCCTGGCTCTGACATACAAATACTAGACAAAATTATGAAAGTTAACAGCCAGCCTCTAGAGAGATACAATGGATCTGAGGGCAATTACTCAGGGAAGGATCTCCCAAGTCCAGTGGTAATGGGGGGGAAAAAAAAGGTGAATGTAACAGTGTGTATCATATACCACTAATAATGCAAGAGAAGAAAGATAATCACATATACACCTACATAATACATTACCTATTGAAAATAGTTCTTTAGAGGCCAGGTGTCTTGTAATCCTAGCACTTTGGGAGGCTGAGGTGGGAGGATCACTTGAGCTCAGTTTGAGACCAGTCTGAGCAACACAGTAAGACCCTTTCTCTACTAAAAATAAAAAAAATTGGCCAGGCGTGGTGGCACACGCCTGTGGTTCCAGCTACTTGGGAGGCTGAGGCAGGAGGATCACTTGAGCCTGGGAGATGGAGGCTGCAGTGAGCTATGATTGTGCTGCTGCACTCCAGCCTACACAACACAGAAGAACCATGTCTCAAGGAAAAAAAAACTTCTTCAATTAAAATACTTTAAAAGGCAATCACTCCTCTGTGTGATCTCTTTCAATCTCTATTCCCACTAACTTAGAAACCAACTCCAGCATTACAGCCTAGGCACTTTTCCAACTACAACCCAGCCTTTGAAACAAGGTCATACACTTTCTATGCACAGGGGCATCAAATTAATGCCCCATGCCCCAAGGTGTCACTAGTTCAATATGCTTCCTTACGAAAAGGGCATTTTCAGACTCAGTCTTTTAAAACAGCAATTGGTCTATCAGACGCCTAACATTTCTTGAACTCGCTCTTCTCTACTCATGTGGCTTGAAAAGTTTCTCTCTACACACAGGAGGGAAGGCCTACAGGTGTAACTTTAATGGTGTTACTTTGATAAAACAGAAAAATAAGGCCAGGTGTGGTAGCTCACACCTGTATCCCAGCACTTTGGGAGGTTGAAGCAGGAGGATTGCTTGAGTCCAGGAAATTGTTTTTTTGGTTTTTGTTTGTTTTTGAGACAGTCTCACTCCGTAACCCAGGATGGAGTGCGGTGGTGCGATCTTGGTTCACTACAACCTCCGCCTCCCAGGTTCAAGCAATTCTCGTGCCTTAGTATCCCAAGTAGCTGGAATTATAGGCATGCACCACTATGCCTGGCTAATTTGTGTATTTTTAGTAGAGACAGGGTTTCGCCATGTTGGCCAGGCTGGTCTTAGACTCCTGACCTCAAATAACCTGCCTGCCTCAGACTCCCAAAATGCTGGGATTACAGGCGTGAGCCACCATGCTCAGCCAAGTCCAGGAGTTTGAGACCATCCTGTAAATTTTAAAAAGCTGTCAGGCATGTTGACTCACACCTGTAATCCCAGCGCTTTGGGAGGCTGACATGGGTGGATCACCTGAGGTCAGGAGTTCAAGACCAGCCTGGCCAACATGGTGAAACTCCATCTCTACTAAAAACTACAAAAATTAGCTGGGCATAATGGCGGGCGCCTGTAGTCCCAGCTACTCAGGAGGCTGAGGAGGGAGAATCGCTTGACCCTCCTTCCCCGCTTGAGGAGGGGGAAGCAGAGGTTGCAGTGAGCTGAGATCATGCCATTGCACTCCAGCCTGGGCAACAGAGCAAGACTCTGTCTCAAAAAAATAAAAATAAAAACAAAATAAAAAGCTATAAATTTTTTTTTAATTAGAAAGAAAAAAAGCTTTGCCCTACTTAACCCAAACCATTGGCAATTTCCTCCAACAACCAAGACACAGAGAGACACTAGTATGTTTGAGTTCAAATTGCCTAAGTGCCTTGTCTAAAAGAATAGCCCTTCAACTTTTTAAGTCAGCAAGCTGTGGGGTAAAAGATTCAGTCAACCTCCACCCTACCAAATTTAATGGATGGAATAGTGCTGCTTTTGCTCAGTTAACAATGCAGACATGACAAGTAAACAATGAGAAATTCCAGAAACAAATTGTATTTCCAGAATCCTAAGGTATATTATAGGAGATCAGCCGCTGACTACCTCCCAAGTGCACACCATGGCACCAAACTAGAATGTGGTTCTGGCAGAAGGCTCAGCCTCCTCTCTACCCTCCAACTTTCTCACACTGGCCTCCAAATTACCACAGATTTAGGTGCCCTGTGAGCCCTCTGCTGTTTCACACCTTCTCTGTCTTTGCTCATGCTGTTACTTCTATTTGAAACACTCTCTTCCCAATCTGCCCAGTTAACTTTTCCAGGAGGCCTTCTGAATTCACG
Source organism: Chlorocebus sabaeus (assembly GCF_047675955.1). Classification (NCBI taxonomy): domain Eukaryota; kingdom Metazoa; phylum Chordata; class Mammalia; order Primates; family Cercopithecidae; genus Chlorocebus; species Chlorocebus sabaeus. Next base: position 2,225,911 of record NC_132919.1, read on the forward strand.
TTCCTCTCTCCTCACCCCAACCCACGCCTCTGCCAGGACTGGACCAAGAGCCTCTCTCTGTATCTCCACAGTCCCCAATACATACCTCCCTCCTGGCACCCACCACAATACAGTCAACCCTCATTATTCACGGATTCTGCATTGTGAATTAACCTACTTGCTAAAACTTACCCGTAACCCCAAAATCACTACTCATCATGCTTTCACAGTCATTCTTACACACGCACAGAGCAGCACAAAATTTGAGTCACCCAACGTGCATGTTCCTAGCTAACGAAGGTCAGAAAAAGCAACTCTCTGCCTTTGTATTTCAGGTCATAATTTAAATAAGTGTCCTTGACTGGGCGTGGTGGCTCACAAGAATCACTTGAGCCAGGGAGGCGGAGGTTGCAGCAAGCAGAGACTGCGCCATTGCACTCCAGCCCGGGCGACCGTGTGAGACTTTGTCTCAATAAATAAATAAATAAATAAATAAATATTAGCCAGATGCACGCCTATAATCCCAGCTACTCGGGAGGCTAAGGCCCTTGGGCCTGGGAGGCGGAGGTCGCAGTGAGCAGAGATCGTGCCACTGCACTCTACCCTGTGCAACAGAGTGAGACTCTGTCTCAAAAAAAAACCCCCCAAAAAACAAGGTTATATATTGATCAGTTGAATAAACTGTTGTGACCAGAGGCTTGAAGGGATATAATTCTGTATTTCCCTTAGGAGCAATGATCCAGTATTCACTAATTCAGTGTTTGTGGTGAATTTATAGAATTTATAGAACATAACCATCACAAATAACAAAAATCAATTGTATACTGTATTCTATTTATGTAACCATTTCTTCCACTAGAACGGAAGTTGGCAAACTAGGCCCACAGGCCAAATTGAATCCGCCATCTGTCTTTGTAAATAAAGTTTTAACGGAATACAGCCATGCTCATTCATTTACATATTGTCCATGGCTACTTTGGTGGTACAACAGTAAAGGTGAGTGGTGGCAACAGAGAACATATAGCCTACAAAGTAATTTACTATCTGGCCTTTCATAGAAAAAGTTTGCTGACCTATACACTAGACTACACAATCAGAGAAAATAACAATAGTGTATTCATCCTTACAATCCTAGCACAAAACTGGCACAACAGAACGGGTAAACTTTAGTCTGTTAAAGCACTGAGCCCAGAACACAGTCTTCTATTCCAAAAACTCAAGGGCAACTGCATTAAGTTCTCCAGACTTGAACAAGTCCTGAAAAAAGACATTATGCAAAGAAATAAAATAGATAATGATATGTAACAGAAGGAAGAAGAGCAAAAGGAGACAGACCAAGGTAAACAAACTCATTTGTTGGGTGAAACAGGAGAGAAAAAGGAAAACAGACAGACACATATTACATTCTACTTGGATAATAGAGATTAGGAGCTTCTATGGTACAGTCCAGACAGAACCACAAAACATTCAGAGAGGCCAAGGAGAAGGAAGGTTTGACAAGAGCTTGGCCAAATATACAATGGCATTTATCTTGTTTAAAGACATATTTTCTACAATCAGCATCAAGCATGTTGCAGGAATAGTGACAGTGGGTTGTAGAAAATACTGGGAATGGTAAACCAAATCATTCCAGGACAGGAATGATTTCCTCAAGTTTCAGAGACAAACACCCATTGGCCACATGCAGTGGCTCAGACCTGTATTCCTAACACTTTGGAAGGCTGAGAGGGGAGGACTGCTTGAGCCTAGGAGTTTGAGACCATCCCGGGCAACATAGCAAGACCTTGTCTCTACGTATTTAGCTGAGCATAATGGATGGAATAGGCATAAAAAAGCATGGGCAAAAAAAAAAAAAAAAAAAAATAGGCATGAGCATAAAAAAGGTAGAAACCTAATTATGTGGGTTCCTATCTTTTCTATTATGAGGAAGTTTTTTAAGGGTTGTGCTCCTTCCTACCTATATAAAGAATACAAGCCGGGCATGGTGGCTCACGCCTGCAATCCCAGCACTTTGGGAGGCCAAAGTGGGTGGATCACTTGAGGTCAGGAGTTCAATACCAGCCTGGCCACCATGGTGAAACCCTGTCTCTACTAAAAATACAAAAATCAGCTGGGCATGGTGGTACGCGCCTGTAATCCCAGTAACTCAGGAGGCTGAGGCTGGAGAATCACTTGAACCCAGGAAGTGGAGGCTGCAGTGAGCCAAAATCACGCTGCTGCACTCCAGCCTGGGAGACAGAGAGAGACTCTGTCACAAAACAAAACAAAAGGAAAAAAAGTCTATCAGTCTATCATCTATCAACCACTCCCAAACCTATATGCTTTCTTCCCCAGCAGACAGACATGTATTACATTCTATTCAAGATGCTGATAATAAAACAATCAGACCTAAAAAATCCTCAGCAGTTCTATTGGAGACCCTTTTCAGTGTGAAAATGATTTCTGATGTTGTAATTTAACATCCTTAATTAACTCCCTGTCAGCAACAATTCATTTGACAAGCAGTATCCCGTTTCTAAAGGGAGACGAAGAACAGCAGAAGATATAGCTGCTAAATAAAGAATGCCCAGAATCCTGGCAACACGGATTTAGAGGGGCCTGCGTGGCAGGTGGAAAAGTTAAAATGTGAATCTCAATAGGATGCTACTTGCATTTGAGGCTGGCAGTCCCTCCCCAGGCTGGATGTTCAACCCAAACCACATCTCAAGACTAAAAACCAACAACCCACAAGCTAACCTCCTGCAACCATTCAGAGCGAGAGAAAGATCCAAAGCAAATGCTTGGCAGAGAACAAACTAGTTGGGATGTTACCACTGTTACTAACAACCACCTGAAGCCAAACTTTGTTTACTCATGAATCTAAATTTAAGTAGTCTGTGCTAGAAATTCTCTAGGAGTTGTCAACGGAACAATTCCAATTAAGGCTAATCACCCAGTTCTGCTATAATGTTCATTTTGAAAATGAGAATTTGTTTCATTGCCATAAATATATAAACGAACAATCTGGGCATAACACAACCTCTGTCTTTGCTTATGTGTGATTTTGTTTACAAGAAACACCAGGTGAACAGAGAACTGCATCCAGTTGAATCAAGCTGCATAGGAATACACAAAACATACACATGCACACACCCCAAACATCTATAGCTAGCCCAGTTCACCACATGATCATGTGTTATGAACCACGCCTATCCACATTTGCTGTTACAACTGTCCAGCAAATGTGTTTTTGTTTTTGAGACAGAGTTCTGCTCTTGTTGCCAGGCTGGAGTGCAATTTTGTGATCTTGGCTCACTACAACTTCCATTTTCCAGGTTCAAGCGATTCTCCCGCCTCAGCCTCCCAAGTAGCTGGGACTGCAGACATACGCCACCATACTCAACTTATTTTTTGTGTTTTTAGTAGAGAAAGGGTTTCACTATGTTCACTATGTTCACTGTCAGGCTGGTCTCGTACTTCTGACCTCAGGTGATCCACCCACCTCGGCCTCCCAAAGTGCTGGGATCACAGGCGTGAGCCACTGCACCCGGCCTCTGTCCATCAAATTTTAAGTAACCCTCCTTCTACCACTTCACAATAACTCACAAGCCGTAACCCTTTCCAAGTCCACTTCCACAAGTCAACTTTATGTCTTTTCTTTTTTTTTTTTGGAGACGGAGTTTCGCTCTTGTTGTTTAGGCTGGAGTGCAATGGCATAATCTCGGCTCACAGCAACCTCGACCTCCCGGGTTCAAGCAATTCTCCTGCCTTAGCCTCTTGAGTAGATGCGATTACAGGCATGCGCCACCACATCTGGCTCATTTTGTATTTTTAGTAGAGACGGGGTTTCTCCATGTTAGTCAGGCTGGTCTCGAACTCCCAACCTCAGGTTATCCCCCCGCCTTGGCTTCCCAAAGTGTTGGGATTACAGGCATGAGCCACTGCACCTGGCCAACTTTATGTCTTTTTCAAGGTAAAGTGCTATGTTTAATGTAGTATTTACATATTTATTTATTTTTATTTATTTATTCATTCATTTATTTTTGAGGCGGAGTCTCGCTCTGTTGCCCAGGCTGGAGTGCAGTGACGCAATCTCTCAGCTCACTGCAAACTCCGCCTCCAGGGTTCACGCCATTCTCCTGCCTCAGCCTCCAGAGTAGCTGGGACTACAGGCGCCCACCGCCACACCTGGCTAACTTTTCATATTTTTAGTAGAGACGGAGTTTCACCGTGTTAGCCAGGATGGTCTCCATCTCCTGACCTCGTGATATACCTGCCTCGGCCTCCCAACGTGCTGGGATCACAGGTGTGAGCCACCAGGCCCGGCCATATGTACATATTTCTTAACCATTTCACATGTATAAAATTGTACAACAGTTTTAAATCAGGTTCCTATCTTTTTCACTACGTCACTGAGAAAGTTTTTTGAGGGTGATGCTCCTAATTCCATTTTCTGCACAAGCCCTGTGGTTTTTATTGCATGATTTTGCATAGCACAGTAATTTTTAGGAATGTATATACTACATTATAGCAGGAATAATTTATGTCCAAATAATAACTTTAAAAAGTAAGTTGCAGACTGTTATATATAGTACTATCCCCCTTTTTGTTAAAAAATATATTTCAGCCAGGTTTGGTGGCTCACGCCTATAATCCAAACATTTTGTGAGGCAAAGGTGGGAGGATCGCTTGAGCCTAAAAGTTTGAGACCAGCCTGAGCAACATAACGAAATCCCATCTCTACAAAACGTTTTTAAAAAATTAGCCAGGCATGGTGGCGCACACTTGCAGTCCCAGCTACTCAGGAGACTGAGGCAGGAGGATCACTTGAGCCCAAGAAATAGAGGCTCAATTGGGCCGTGACCATGCCACTGCACCCCAGCCTGGGAAACAGAGGGAGATCCTGTCTCTCAAAAAAAATTTTGAAATGCATTTCATGTTTTTATAGGTATGTGCATACATGTATATACTTATAAACGCTTAGAAAAAGGTCTGGAAGGACATCAATCAGTTAACAATGATGTCTCCGAAGGAAAGAATACAAGTGACTACCACTTTAAACTATATATACTGTTTTGTTCTTTTTTTTTGAGACAAAGTCTTCCTCTGTCACCCAGGCTGGAGTGCAATGGTGTGATCTTGGCTCACTGCAACCTCTGCCTCCCGGGTTCAAGCAATTCTCTTGCCTCAGCCTCCCGAGTAGCTGGGATTACAGCCAGACACCACTATGCTGGGGTAATATTTTTATATTTTTAGTAGAGATAGGATTTCACCATGTTGGCCAGGCTGGTCTCGAACTCCTGACCTCAGGTGATTGGCCCACCTCAGCCTCCCAAAGTGCTGGCATTACAGGCACAAGCCACCGCACCCAGCCTAAACTATACATACATTTCTGTTTAATTTAGAGACAATGAATTGTTACTAGTTATGCAACCTGAAAGTTCCTTTTAAAACAAAATAAATTTGTTCCAGTACTAGAAGTATTGGAAAGAGTGATCATTATAGAAATCCAATTATATCATCCCTCTGCTTAAAATCCTTAGTACCTAAATGACTAATGTTTGACGTGATGGATATTCTGCATACCCTGACTTAATCATTACACATTCTATGCACGTATAAAAATATCACATGTAGCCCATAAATATGTACAATTATTATATATCGATTTTTAAACATGACCAACACAACTCCAAAAATATTAAAAACCCTCAATACCTGACAGCCAAACCTCAAAATATTTATGAAGGACCTGGCCCCTGCTACCTTCTCTAGCCTCATCCCTTGCTGCTCTTCCCCTCATATGTGTATCAACTAGAATCTTCCATATGCAGACACTGGGTACAAAGAAGTGAACACACCAGATGTGACTCTACTCTCATAGAGCCTTCAATCTAGCAAGGTAAAGATCTTCACAAAACTACACTTAAAAGCACTTACACCAGAAATGTGGTATTACAAAGGCGAAATGGCCAGTCTCAGGGATCAGGAAACGCTTCCTTGGAAACATGACATTTAGGCTGAGACCTGAAGGGTAAGAAAGAAAGTGACTGATAAAGGCAGAAATACCAGTGAGAGGTAAGTGCATTGCTGGCAGAGAGATGTACGACAGCCAGGAGCCAGAAAAGGGCTTGAATCCTTCAAGGAAGAAGCCAGCGTGGCTGGAACACAGTTAACAAAGGAAGGAAAAAAAGTATGAAAAGTATAAGACATCTTATACTAGCAGGAGCCAGATCATGAGGGGCCCAGTGTACTATGTCGAGGATTGTAGACCTGATTATAAGAGCAACAGAAATAACTAAACACTTTCAAGAAGGGAGGGGCATGATCAGAAATGGGTATTTGGAAGTTCATTCATTTGGGTTACTGTCTAAAAAGAAAGGCCAGAAAAGGACCAGGAATAAATCTGAAAAGACCATTAGGGACTTCTTTCAATAGTATATGGATTACTGAAATGGTGATAGCTTGAACTACTACGGCAGCAATGAGAAAGGAGAGAAGTGGATGGCTTCAAGTTACGATTAGGAAGTGGATTCAACAGTATCCACCTCCTAATAACCAGGTGGTACTGACTGGATGTGGAACAGAGGAAAGGAACATGTCAAGCATGACTCAAGTCGCTCACAGGAGAACTTCTCACACTCTAGATTCCAGCCATACTGAACTATTCACAGTTCCCAAAGCCTCCATACCTCATCCACGTTTTCATGCCTCCATGTAGAAATGCCCTTATGTCATCTTTAAGCTGCAAAATGCGGCCTCGCCCCAGCCTTCCCTAACCATGACTGGATTAGGTGTTCCAACTGCATGCTCCCACAGCCTCTCATGCTTGCCTTTATCACAGTACTGACCACACGGAACTATAACGACACATCTATGTCTTCCTCACGTGAACGAGTGCTCTTTGAGATTACAAATCATTTTTGGTTATTTTAATTTTTGTAACCTCAATGCTTACTTCTTATCAATGTGTGTGTTCCAAGGAACAGAGAAAGCAAGCTGAGCTCTTGGGACCTACTGTGAGGGAAAAAAAAATATTGGAAGCCAACTTGGGCCTGAGAAAGCAGGTGAAAATGGCAGTGTGGTTTCCTGGCTAGATAAATGAAAAGTTATGAAACTGCAGATTTCTTTTCTTTTTTTTTTTTTTTTTGAGACAAAGTCTCGCTTCTTTGTCCAGGCTGGAGCGCAGTGGAACAATCTTGGCTCACTGCAACCTCCGCCTCCTGGGTTCAAGCAACTCTCCTGCCTCAGCCTCCCGAATAGCTGGGATTACAGGAGTGCGCCGCTACGCCCAGCTCACTTTTTTATAGAGACAGGGTTTCACCATGTTGGCCAGGCTGGTCTCGAACCCCTGACCTCAAGTGATCCGCATGCCTCGGTCTCCTAAAGTGCTGGGATTATAGGCGTGAGCCATCGCGCCAGGCCAGAAACTGCAGATTTCTTCAAGGGCTGGTAGCCTAAAACGAAAAGCCCAAACTCAAAGATTTAAATTTAAAGAAAATTAAGGGAAATAATTACCCAAGGATGATGTACAAGCTGAAAATATATAAATAGCTTCATCAAGTTTAGAAAACAAATTAAATTATATTCTATCTACAAGTTTTTACCAAAACTATATTCATATATTATTTGTATATTTAGAAATAAAATGGGACAGACATGATACCTCATGCCTGTAATCCCAGATCTTTGGGGGGCCACAGGAGGACTGCTTGAGGCCAGGAGTTTGAGACCAGCCTGGGCAACAGGGCAAGTCTCCATCTCTACAAAAAATGAGCTGGGTGTGGTGGTACATGCCTATAGTCCTAGCAACTCAGGAGGCTGAGGCAAGAAGATCACTGGAACTCAGGAGTCGGATCGCATCACTGCACTCGGGCCTGAGCAACAGAGACTGACCCTGTTTGTGACTGTATTCATTCACTTTTTGGAAGGCAGGGTCTCACACATCACTCAGGCTGGGGTGCAGTGGTGCAGCCTTGACGCTCTTGGGCTCATTCTTGACCTTTTTTTTTTTTTTTTGAGACGGGGTCTTGCTCTGGCACCTAGGCTGGATCATAGCTCTCAACAGCCTTGAACTCCTGGACTCAAGCAATCCTCCTGCCTCAGACTCTTGAGTAGCTAGGAGCAGAGGCCCGCATCACCATGCCCAGCTAATTTTGAAAATTTTTTTGTAGAGACAGAAGCCTCGTTTTGTTGCCCAGGCTGGTACTGAATTCCTGGGCTCCAACGATCCTCCTGCCTTGGCCTCCCAAAGTGCTGGGATTACAGATGGCAGCCACCACACTGGACCTTGACTCTTTCTTCTCCCTGAGCTCCCCACGTTCAACCAAGTCTTTTGGATTCTACTGTAATAATATGGCTTGTGTCTGTTCACTTCTTCCCACCTCCAAAGCCATTTCTTGGTTCAAGTCTTTTTCATATCTCACTTGGAACTACTGTAGCACCCTCCTTGTCTCCTATTTGTAGTCTTACTCTTCTCCAAACATTTTACAAAGCGGCCAGGGTTGTATTTCTGAAGGGCAGACGTTATTCCCCTATTTAAAGCATCCAATAGCTCCCAACTATTTTCAGGATAAAGTCAAATAATTTATCGTATGACCCTTCAACATCTAGCCCCAGCTTATACCACCCACTAGGTGAATTTTACCCTTAGGGCACAACGAACCAGCCACTGCAACTTTCCACCTACTGTGCTCTCTCTCCCCCTCCCAGCCTCAGCCCTTTGCATATGCTATTTCCTTTGCCTGGGAATCACTATCACCTCCCTTTTCCTTCTTGAGCTAACTCCTACTTGTTCTTTATACTTCAATTGACCAATGGCTGCTTTGGTCCCATGGCTATGTGCTCTCACATACTGGGTGTGTACCCCAAAACAAAATTAATTACACTATAACTGCCTATTCAGTCTCTTGCATCCTCCACTAGAATGCACTGAGACAGCAAGAGATCTTGTCCACTGTATCTTTAGTGACGGGCACACTGTCGATAATTACTTCCTAAGTCAATGAAGAGGAGAAATCTTCTAAACAAGCCTGTGATTTTCTACTGTCATTTCTCCCAGTTTGAAGGAAAAAGTCTCCGCCCAAGAGTTATAAGAGGATATCCCAGCCGGGCGCGGTGGCTCACGCCTGTAAACCCAGCACTTTGGGAGGCCGAGGCGGGCAGATCACAAGGTCAGGAGATCGAGACCACTGTGAAACCCCGTCTCTACTAAAAATACAAAAAATTAGCCGGGCGCAGTGGCTGGTGCCTGTAGTCCCAGCTACTCAGGAGGCTGAGGCAGGAGAATGGCGTGAACCTGGGAGGCGGAGCTTGTAGTGAGCAGAGATCGCGCCACTGCACTCCAGCCTGGGCGACAGTGCGAGACTCCGTCTCAAAAAAAAAAAAAAAAAAAAAGAAGAGGATATCCCATAGAAGGCTGATCACAAATCAGACTAACCAACCTATCCATGCTACTTTAGTTCAGTCTCAGAATATAAGGTCAACCAAGAGGAAAAAATAAGTACAAAATCCCACATAGAATCCTAAAAAAGCATCATGTTGATGACACTGAACAAAAAGCAGCCAAAAAAACAAAAACAAAACAAACAAACAAACAAAATTCGAATCCTACTTTTACTAAATTCTGCAGTGACACATAGTGGTCAGAGGGGGAAGTACATAATAAAGACTAAGCATCCATGAGAAGAGAAAAGACCATCAGGGAGCCTCAAGTGGTTTGTCTTCCTTGCAATTAGTGGGAAGTATCTGTGCCTCACAGCTGTATGAACCAGGGCACCCAGGCCTACTGAGCTAGTTGGGCTCATTGTATCACTTTCAGGAACTTACATCACTGGGACTCAGGCTGCCCAGCCCATTCTCTTGCTCAGAATCCTTCCCAGACTCAGTGCCCTGGGAAGACCGTGGATGGGATGGATGAATCCAGATCTCCAGGCGAGTGGTGTCATCTCCAACATGCCGGAAAGTAGACTTCTTTCCTTTCCGCCATTGGTCAGGGCTCAGTTCCAATTCTTCATGTTGCTTCTTTTCCATCTGTTCTGCCTACATAACAGACAAACACATAAGCTCATGGCCGGGTGTGGTGACTCACACCTGTAATCCCAGCACTTAAGAGACACCAAGGCAGATGGATCACTCGAGGTCAGGAGTTTGAGACCAGACTGACCAAAATAGTGAAACCCCATCTCTATTAAAAATACAAAATTAGCTGGGTGTGGTGGCGCACACTTGTAATCCCAGCTACTTGGGAGGTTGAGGCATGAGAATCACTTAAACCTGGGAGGTGGAGGTTGCAGTGGGCGGAGATCGCATCATTGTACTCCAGCCTGGGCAACAAGAGCGAAACTCTGTCTCAAAAACAAAAAACACACACGAGCTCAGATTCGCCTGAGATTCAGCTTTCAGAGAAAAGCCTCACCTCACCGGTATTTATTTGACAATAAAAAGACTGTACCACAGTCCCAAAGTAGCAGTGTCATCTGCTTTGTCTCATAAAAGTTCTCAATTCTGTAGAGCATGTACATGTACATCCAAGGGCCCCTGACAGCTCTCCTGAAGATCACAGTTTTGTCCTGCACAGGGGCTGACCGATCATCCCTCAGCACAGTCTGACGGGACCACTTAAGGACGCTATGAGTCATTCCCTGAGGACACACAGACACTCAGCAATAATCGCACCTCAGATAAACCTCACCAGCTACGATCCTGCCACTGCGCAGAGCCAGGACACACCGACACTCAGGGAAATGCATTATCCGAGGAAGGACGGGCTCTGCCACATCCCCACTCACCTTCCGCTTGGTCTCTTCAAACAAGCTCATGAGACTCTCCTTGGCAGTCAGGATAGGATTGCTGGCAGCTAAACTGCGCATATAGTAATAGACAGCGTCAAGCTTCCTCCTCTGTGGAAAGAGGCCAGAGATATTCAGTCAACCAATTCTCTTCCTAACTCCAGCAAGAGGCAGCTGACTCAGGAAATCCTACTCTCTCTCCCAGCCTGTCTCCCAAACTGAGAGGAATTCCAACAACAAAACCAGAAATGCTATCCACAGGAGAAGCCATCGCAACTGCATCACAGATCTCTTCTCACACACTATTATATCTTACATGCAGAGGTGCTCCAAGAACCAAGAACTCATAAGGGGAGAAAGGAATGAACAGCCTCTTAAAATACAAACAGAAGGCTGGGCGCGGCGGCTCAAGCCTGTAATCCCAGCACTTAGGGAGGCCGAGGCGGGCGGATCACGAGGTCAGGAGATCGAGACCATCCTGGCTAACACGGTGAAACCCCGTCTCTACTAAAAAATACAAAAAACTAGCCTGTAGTCCCAATACAAAAAACTAGCCTGTAGTCCCAGCTACTCGAGAGGCTGAGGCAGGAGAATGGCTTAAACCCGGGAGGCGGAGCTTGCAGTGAGCTGAGATCCAGCCACAGCACTCCAGCCTGGGCAACAGAGCCAGACTCCCTCTCAAAAAAAAAAAAAAAAAAAATACAAACAGAAATTACAACTTGTTCTTAGAGAAAGCATGATGTTCAACTCACTTTATATTTCCTATTCTTATCAGACAGTCAGTATGGTATAATGAAATCACGAAATTACAAGCCAGACAGACCTTGGTCCAAATACTGGCTAATCCAGGACTTGACTTGGAGACTTCGGACAAAAGTCTCCAAGGTTATTACATTATTATGTAATAATCTTCCTGAGCTCCCATATCCTCAACACTACAGTGGGAGTAATAATACCCAATGGAGGAGTATCCTCAGGCTTACGAAGAGCTGGCCACTGTCTCACACTTAACCGTACTTAATCAATGATGTTGTCATTGTTATTGATAATTTTTTAAAATAAATAATTAGTAGTTGAACATTTTATAGATATTATTCAATAAATTCAGCAAGTCTATTTATAAGCAATTAATAGGGAAAAGAAGAAGAAAAAGGAAGTGGGTCAGAAAGAAGGAAAAAGGAAAACATTGAAACAAAGGTAGAAAGAATATCCAAAAGGCTTTCTCACTTTTTCTCCAACTTCATGTACATTTTCACTGTTTTCCATAACTGTTTCAAAATACATTTAAAATACTAGCTTCTCTCTCTCCCCAGCGTCTACTCATCCTTCAAAACTCCTATCTTGTATTCATCTGGCATGGCTAAAGGCACAGGTTCTAAGGTCAAATGCCTGAGTCTGAAATTGGTCTTGCATTTGTTAGGTATGACACTAAGCACGTTAACCTAGAGAAGTTTCCTTACTTGCAAAATGGAGATGTTTACAACATATGTCTCCCAAAAAGATTAAACTTATATAATGCATATAGTTTAACAGAATATTTGGCACACTATTACAGTTAAGTGGTAGCTGTTTTTATTATTATTACAATCCATACTAATTTCTACCTACCCTACTCACTTGATTCGAGACTGTATTTTATCAAAATATTTTTTCATATTAAAAAATTTCCAAAACAGAGATACAACTTACAATCGGTATCTATTGTTGTGTCTTATTGTAATTTGCAGCATTCTTCTCAGTGGACAGAAGATAATGGTGCATCTAACAATCAATTACACAGTTATCAAGTCTAATTTGTATCACTGTCTATACATCTCACTTGTTTTCTCAACACATTTTTTTTTTCAGGGAAGAAAGCAAGTCAATATTTTATCATTCCTGGCATCTAGCAAAGCACTGTACATGTGCTGTGTTCTTAATAAATACCTGAGATTCACTGATTAGAAGAGAAAGAATGACTGACTGACTGGAAGTAGCAGAAAAGTAGGGAAAATGTTGCTAACAGACAACGAAGAGGAGACAGACAGAAAAAAGAAGGATAGAGGAAAAGAACTTGAAGGAAGTGCTAATCTAGGTCAGAGGTCTGTGAAAAAGAAAATTTAATCCAAATGACAAAAAGCCATTGAGGGAATTGAGCACAGTTGCAGCATACTAGATCAACACACAAAATTCAGTTACATTTCTATATACTAGTAATGAGCAATCTGAAAAAAGGAAATTAAGAAAACAATTTCTGTCTGGGCAAAATGGGTCAGGCCTATAGTCCCAGCACTTTGGGAGGCAGAGGGAGGAGGCTCACTTGAAGCCAGGAGTTCAAGACAAGCCTTGGCAACATAGAGAGACATTCTTTTTTTTTTTCTTTTTTGAGACGAAGCCTCGCTCTGTGGTCTAGGCTGGAGCGCAATGGCACGCTTTCAGCTCACTGCAACCTCCAACTCCCAGGTTTGAGCAATTCTCCCACCTCAGCCTCCCGAGTAGCTGGGACTACAGCTGTGTGCCGCCACAACTGGCTAATTTTTATATTTTTAGTAAAGATGGGGTTTCACCAAGTTGGCCAGGCTGGTCTCGAGCTCCTGACCTCAAGTGATCTGCCCGCCTCAGCCTCCCAAAGTGCTAGGATTACAGATGTGAGCCAACCCACCTGGCCGAGACCCCGTCTAAAAAAAAACAAAGAAAGAGAGAAAAAAAGAAAACAATTCTTTTTACAAAAGCATCAAAAAGAATGACATACTTAGGAATATATTTAACCAAGGAAGTGCAAAACTTATTATACACAGGGTTAAAAGAAATTAAAGAAGGAAGTAAATAAAAAGACACCCTGTGTTCATGAATTAGAAGGCTTAATATTTTGAAGATGGCAATACTTCCCAAAGCAATCTACAGATTCAATGCAATCCTTATCAAAATTCCAATGATTCTGCAAAAATGAAAAAGCTGATCCTAAAATCCAGATGCAATTACAAGGGACCTCAAATGGCCAAAACAGTCTTGGAAAAAATAAATAAATAAACAAACAAAAAACAAAGTTAGGGGACTCACATTTCCCAATTTTTCTTACCACAAACCTACAGTAACTAAAACAGCTGTAGTACTCGCATGAGGACTGACATATAAAAAAATGGAAGAAAACTAAGAGTTCAGAAACAAACCCACATATAAAGTGACTTTTGACAAGGGAACCAAGACTATTCAATGAAGAAAGAACAGTCTCTTCAAGAAATGGTGCTGATAGAATGTAATAACCACATGTAAAAGAATGAAGTTGGACCTTTACCTCATACTATATATAAAAATTAACCTAAAATTAATCAAAGACCTAAATATAAGAGGTAAAAGTCTAAAACTCTTACAAGAAAATAAAGAGGTAAATTTTCTAAACCTTGGATTTGGTAATGGTTTCATAGCTATGACATCGAAAGTGCAAGGAACAAAAGAAAAAAGATAAACTGGACTTCAACAAAATTAAAAAACACTTGTGCATCAAAGGATATTCTCAAGAGAATGAAAAGACAATCCACAAAATGGAAGAAAATGTTTGCAAATTATATATCTAATAAAGGTCTAGCATCCAGAATATATAAAGAACTCATACATCTTGACAACACAAAAAAATAACAATTTTTAAATGGACAAAGGATTGGAAATATGATACGCAAATGACCAATGTGCATATGAAAAAATGCTAATCATTAGGGAAACAAATTAAAACCATAATGTGATATCACCTCACCACCATTACAATGGCTACTATCAGAAAAGCAGAAAATAACAAGTGTTGGCAAGAAAGTGGAGAAATCAGAAGCCTTGCGTGCTGTAGGTTGGAATATAAAATGGTGTAGCTGCTATGGAAAACAATATGGTTGTTCTAAAAAACTAAAATGAGAATTACCAAATGATCTAGTAATTCGTTTTCTGGGTACATACCCACAAGAATTGGAAGCAGGGTCTTGAAGAGATTTTATTTGAACACCCATGTTCACTGTGGCATCATTCACAATAGCCAACAGATGGAAGCAATACAAATGTCCACCAATGGGCGAATGCACATATAAAATGTGGTACACACACAATGAAATATACTTCACCCTCCAAAAGAAGGAGATTCTGACACACGCTACGACATGGATGAACCGTGAGGACCTAAGCTAAGTGAAATAACCCAGTCACAAAAGAACAAATGCTGCATAATTCCACCTACATGAGGTACCCAGAGTAGCCAAATTCACAGTAACAGAAAGCAGAAGGGTAGTTGCAGAGGTTGTGGGAAGAGAGAAGGGGGAGATGTTATTTAACAGATACGCAGCTTCAGTTTTGTAAAATGAAGAGCATTCTGGAGACTGGTTGCACTACAACATGAATGTACTTAATGCTACCGAAGCTACACTTAAAAATGGGTAAGACAGGCCGGGCACGGTGTCTCACGCCTGTAATGCCAGCACTTTTGGAGGCCAAGGTGGGTGGATCACCTGAGGTCTGGAGTTCAAGACCAGCCTGGCCAACATGGTGAAACCCCATCTCCATTAAAAATACAAAAATTAGCCAGGCGTGGTGGTACGAGCCTGTGGTCCCAGCTACTTAGGAAGCTAAGACAGGAGAATCAGTTGAACCCGGGAGGTGGAGGTGGCAGTGAGCCAAGATCACGCCACTGCACTCCAGCCTGGGCCACGGAGTGAGACTCCATCTCAAAAAAAGAAAAAGAGCAAGACAGCCCGGGAGCGGTGGCTCATGCCTGTAATTCCAGCACTTTGGGAGGCGGAGGCAGGTGGCTAGCTTGAAGTCAGGAGTTCAAGACCAGCCTGATCAACATAGTGAAACCCCATCTCTACCATAAACAGAAAAAATTTAGCCAAGTGGGGTGGCATGTGCCTGTGGTCGGGAGGCTGGGGTGGGAAGATCGCTTGAGCCTGGGAGTGGGTGGTTGCAGTGAGCCAAGATCAGGTGACTGCACTCCAGCCTGGGTGACAGAGACCCTCTCTCCAAAAAAAAAAAAAAAAAAGTGGGTAAGATAGGCAGGGCTGGTGGCTCACACCTGTATCCTAGCACTCTGAGAGGCTGAGCTGGGCAGATCACTGAGCAGCTCAGGAGTTCGAGACCAGCTTGGATAACATGGTGAAACCCCATCTCTACAAAAAATGTAAAAATTAGCCAGGTGTGGTGGCGGGCACCTGTAGTTGCAGCTACTTGAGGGGCTGAGGCAGGAGAATAGCTTGAACCTGGGAGGTTGAGGCTACAGTGAGCTGAGGTCATGCCACCATATTCCAGCCTGGGTGACAAAGTGAGACCCTGTCTCAAAAAAAAAAAAAAGTAAGTGACTGGGAGCAATGGCTCATGCCTGTAATCTCAGCAGTTTGGGAGGCCAAGGCAAGAGGATCACTTGAGGCCAGGAGTTCCAAGACTTGCCTGGGCAACGGAATGAGATCCTGCCTATACAAAACATCAAAATATTACCTGGATATGGTGGTGTGTGCCTGTAGTCTCAGCTAATCAGGAAGCTAAGGCAGGAGGATCACCTGAACCCAGGAGGTCGAGACTGCAGTGAGCCATGACTGTGTCACTGCACTACAGCCTAGGTGACAGAGTGCGATCCTATCTCTTAAATATATATACACACATGTATATATGGGTAAGAGGATAAATTTTATGAGTATTTTACAATTAAAATATTAAAATTGCCAGGTGTGATGGCTCATGCATATAATTTCAGTGTGAGGCTGAGGTAGGTGGATCACTTGAGGTCAGCAGTTCAAGACTAGCCTGACCAACATGGTGAAACCTCATCTCTACTAAAAATACAAAAAAAAATAGCAGGGGGTGGTGGTATGCACCCGTAATCCCAGCTACCCTGGAGGCTGAGGCAGGAGAATAGCTTGAACCCAGGAGGCGGAGGTTACAGTAA
Source organism: Chlorocebus sabaeus (assembly GCF_047675955.1). Lineage (NCBI taxonomy): Eukaryota > Metazoa > Chordata > Mammalia > Primates > Cercopithecidae > Chlorocebus > Chlorocebus sabaeus. Next base: position 2,242,555 of record NC_132919.1, read on the forward strand.
GTCGAGATAACTACAGCACTGCACTCCAGCCTGGACAACAGAGCGAGGCTTCATCTCAAAAAAATAATAATTAGTATTATTATTACTTACATATATACATATATAATTAAAATTTTTCTCAATGAGCAATGAAAGTGAACAGATATGTCTCCCAACAGCAAATCAGCACATGAAAAGATACACATCATTAGTTGCTAGGAGAATCCAACAAGAAACCACAATGAGTTATCACTTAATACGCACTAGGTTTGTGGATATCAACAAACTGATTCTCAAGTTTACATGGGAAGGCAAAAGATCCAGAATAGCCAATACAATACTGAAAAACAAAGGTGGAAGACTGACACTACTGCACTTCAAAACAAAAATAGTTATAGGAACCAAGACAGTGTGGTACCAAGCAAAGAACAGACAAATAGATCAATGGGAACAGAGAGGCCAGAAATAAACTCATGCAAATATAGTCAGCTGGTCTTTGACAAAGGAGCAAACGCAATTCAAAGGTGAAAGGATAGTCATTTCTTTTTTTTTTTTTTTTTTTGAGACGGAGTCTCGCTCTGTCACCCAGGCTGGAGTGCAGTGGACGGATCTCAGCTCACTGCAAGCTCCGCCTCCCGAGTTTACACCATTCTCCTGCCTCAGCCTCCCTAGTAGCTGGGACTACAGGCGCTCGCCACCTTGCCCAGCTAGATTTTTTGTATTTTTTAGTAGAGACGGGGTTTCACCATGTTAGCCAGGATGGTCTTGATCTCCTGACCTCGTGATCCGCCCGTCTCAGCCTCCCAAAGTACTGGGATTACAGGCTTGAGCCACCGCGCCCGGCCTTAAGGATAGTCATTTCAACAAATGGTGCTAGAACAACTGTATATCCACCCACATCAATACATCTATACACGAGCCTTACACTTCACAAAAATTCACTCAAAATGTATTACAGACCTAAACGTAAAACATAAAACTATACAACTTCTAGAAAGTAACACAACATTAAGTTAGCCATGGGTTTGAAGACAACTTCTTAAATAAAACACCAGAAGCATAACCCATGAAAGAAATAACTGATAAGATGGATTTCATTAAAATTTAAAACTTCTGCTCTGCAAAAGACACTGATGAAGAATGCGAAGACAAGCCACTGTATAGAAGAAAACAGACACAAAACACACACCTGATAAAGGACTTGTAACTAAAATATACAAAGAACTCTTAAACAAGGGGAAAAATTCAACTGTAAAAATGGGCAAAAAAGTGGGGGTGGGGCAAAAGATCTGAACACCTCACTGAATAAGATATGTAGATGGGAAGCATATGAAAAGATGCTCAACATCGTGTATCATTAGAGAACTGCAAAAAGTCATACATTATATGATCCCATTTACATGAGACATCCAGAATAGGTACAGATACAGAGACAGAAATCAGACGAGTGGTTGTCAGGGGCTGAGGGGATGGAGGGATGGAAAGCATAGGCATGAGGTCTCCTTTCGGGTGATGAAAATGTTCTGACACTAGATAAAGGTGATGGTTAATTGTATTTTCTAATTAACATTTCATTCAATGATTACAATGAATGAATGAGGAAAAGATGGATATAGAGAAAAGGGGAAGAAAAAATAACGCTGCAAAGAGGGGCAGGAAAAAAATCCCATAATCCCATCACAGAGAATAAGACAGAGGTAAAAACAGAAAAGAGAGATTCAACAAATTCTGAAAGAAGTGTTTCAGTAAACCACATTACTTAATCAACTATTTCAACCCATAATTATTAAGAATTTTCTTGGGAGGCTGAGGCTGGACGATCACTTGGGCCCAGGCGTTCAGGGCCAGCCTGTAGAGACAAAGCAATAACCCGTCTCTACAGAAAAATGTTTTTTGTTATCTGGGTGCAGTAGAGTGTGCCTGTAGTCCCAGTTACTCGGGAGGCGGAGGCAGGAGGATCACCTGCACTCCAGCCTGGGTGACAGAGCAAAACCCTGCCTCTCTAAAAAAAAAAAAAAAAAAAAAGAAAAGAAAAGAAAATTTTCTCCTTGCTAAACGAGCATCTTATCTGCTTTTTATGATCGAACCTCTGGTACCTACCACTGGTCCCCACTTTTCCCCTTGAATTCAGCTTTCTCCCTAGGAGCCCTCTCAGCTCCCAAGGCCTGCTTCGCCATTAGAGACATATTGAGAGCACAATGATTAGACCTAGAGAAGTACAATCTGGTGCTCACTGTGCTTCTGCTATGGAGGCACCTTAGATAAAAAGTTAAAAGTAGTAACAGGATCTGGGGAAAGGAAGTAAAGATCTGACTACTTAGAGCTAGGTGCAAACTTTAAGGGAGAGAAGTAAGCCTTATTTTTCTTACAGAATGAGTTGTCTAGTTCAACAGAAAGGGAAGAGAATCAAGACAAAATTCAGAGCAGAAGCTCTGGTCAGAAACAAACAATGGTGTTTAACTGGAGCATAAGCATTCCCTTAGGAATTTAAGTGCAGTGGTTAAGTGGATAGATAAAGCACAGAGTTAAGTGAAGTAAGGAATCCCTGACAACTTAATTCTGAGAGTAACTGTAATGAAAGGAGTTTGAGGGGATATTCTTTGGGCTACAGTGATGAGATGAAATGAAGTGCCAGGAACTGATATTATCAAACTCCATATTGTAAGATACCTCCTGCAAAGCACTTCCCCTGTCCACAGGATTTCTTACCGTATACACTGCCAGCAAAGCCAACTGGTTATAGGGGCGTCCATTCTTGGGAGCAATGTGCTGGGCCTTCAGGTACCAACTAGAACAGAAAAACAGTAAGAAAATGCTAGTTCCGGATTAGCTTTTTCCTAATTCATCCTGATAGCCCTAATACTTAAGATATAAGGTACAGTGTTAGATGTAACCCTGGAGAGGTAAGGCATGACTACAGGGACCAATAGAGACACCTGTAGAACACCCATATGGGAGGCAGCTCGAGTGGCCTAGTGCTCTTAGTAAGGCTTAGCTTAGAGCCACATAGGGAAGAGAAATAATGAAGTGGAGGTAAAAGTACCTGCGTGCTTTCCCATAGTTTGCGGTATCATTGGCTTGCTCCCGGTACCTAGCAATATCTCCTTGGCATATCATACATCGCTGGGCACTGATCAAGGCATACTTTACCTTCAGGAAAAACAATCAGTTAGTAGAAAAGCCAAGAAACACTAACTTCAACCCTCAAAGGACAGGGATGGAGTGAAAATGACAATGTAGCACTGGTAAGGCACTAGCAGTCCTCCACAAAGTATAAAGTTTTCAGTCTAAACCTGACTACCAAAAAGACAGTCAACAGTGTGACACAAAATTTACTGAGAAAGAGAAAGGGAGATTCTTGAGTCCCAGGCAAATGAAAGAAAACATTTCGATATTAGTAGTCAGGAGACCTGACTCTATGGAATAGTGTTTGATCTCAAGGAAGTCTTTGAGATGCTCTGGGACTCAGTTTCTTCATCTGAATGTAGAAATAACTACTCTATAGGGTAGCTGGAGAAAATAAATGTAAAAATATTTTATAAACTATAAAGAGACATACAAATATGAAGACAATTGTTTACTCTGTTCTTTTTTCTCTCCCTAATAATTTCTGAGACAGAGTCTCACTCTGTTGCCCAGGCTGGAGTATAGTGGCGTGATCTCGGCTCACTGCAACCTCCACCTCCTGAGCCCAAGTGATTCTTGTGCCTCAGCCTCCTGAGTACTGGGATGACAGGCATGCACCACCATGCCCAGCTAATTTTTGTATTTTTAATACAGACAGGGTTTCATCATGTTGCCCAGGCTGGTCTCAAACTCCTGGCCTCAAGTGATCTGCCTGCCTCAGCCTCCCAAAGTGCTGGGATTACAGGCACGAGCCATCACGCCCAGCCACCCTATTCTTTTTTTGCCATCATTACAGTCTTTCTTCAAACTGTTAATATCACAGAATTGTACCACAGCATTATGTTACCTTCGCCTAAAACAATGAATCGTTTTATCAAATATTAACAACGTGCCACACTGTGCAGTACTACATGTTTTCTTACTGATAGGCTTGGCATCTGTCACTCAGAAAACAGAGTAAACCAATCCCAAGACATGTGCCCACCAAAATATCTCCCCCAGGAACACCACTTCACAGCACACAACATAATCCACCCCACTGCACACGGAAGAAATTAACATACCACTGAACAAAGAGCAAAGCTCCATTGAGGAGGAGATACTGACCCCTCAGGAAGGCACACGCACTAAGCAAACTAGCTACTGCACGTTAACCCTCTACCTAGCATGTAACTCAAATTTGTACCTCAGCAAAGTTACATATCACTACATATCACACACCCCCTAAGTCCTAACTATTCCACAAATTCTATGAATGAACATCACCAAAGGTGTTAAGAATCCTCTGTATTTAACTGATAAAGCACAAAGAGAACTGATTATGCCTCCATACTACATCCACTTTGTCATCTTGGTAAGAGAGAAAAACAAAACAAAACAAATTATTTCGGCCAGGTGCGGTGGCTCACGCCTGTAATCTCAGCACTTCGGGAGGCCAAGGCGGGCGGATCACGAGGTAAGGAGATCGAGACCATCCTGGCTAACACGGTGAAACCCTGACTCTACTAAAAATACAAAAAATTAGCCAGGCATGGTGGCGGGTGCCTATAGTCCCAGCTACTCGGGAGGCTGAGGCAGGAGAATGGCTGAACCCAGGAGGCGGAGCTTGCAGTAAGCCAAGATCACGCCACTGCACTCCAGCCTGGGCGACAGAGCAAGACTCGGTCTCCAGAAAAAAAAAAAATTCTTTCAAAGGCTCTTCATCCTCAGCATGAAGTCCTGGACAATTGAGCCTCTGCTTACCTCATCAGCACCACATTCCCGGTCACTCTCTGTACCTCAGTCAGACAGACTCCTCAGTTCCCCTGACACACCATGCTGTTTTCCACTTCAGGGCCTTTAAGTATATTGTCCTCTTCCCCTAGAATGCTCCTCTCCTTGCATTTTCACCTACACCTTCACCTGGCTGCTGTTTTCGGCCTTCAGTTTTAGTTTAACTATGATCTTCTCAGTCTCCCAGGATTCTTTAAAACTAGGTTAATCCTTTACAGTATACACCCCCAACATCCTTGGCGAAAGTCAGTCTGCACTCACCCCCAATCAAACACTAAACTCCAAGAAACAAGAGCACGTTTTAAATTTTTTTCAATCTGCACTGAATTGCCTCTGCCTAAAATGCCACCAAGCATGTAAGAGGAACTCAATAAACACTTTTTTTTTTTTTTTTTTTGCGATACAGTCTCACTTTGTTGCCCAGGCTAGAGTGCAATAACGCAATCTTGGCTCACTGCAACCACTGCCTCCTGGGTTTAAGCGATTCCCCTGTCTCAGCCTCCTGAGTAGCTGGCACTACAGGCATGCACCACCACACCTGGCTAATTTTTGATTTTGTAGTAGAGATGGGGTTTTGCCATGTTGGGCCAGGCTCATCTCAAACTCCTGACCTCAGGTGATCTGCCTGCCTTGGCCTCCCAAAGGGCTGGGATTAAGGAGTGAGCCACTGCGCCCAGCTAAAAACATTTGTCCATCAGTAAGAAAGCTTGTATGTAGTAATTTATCATAAGGAGCAAAAAGGCAAGAGGAAGCCTTTGCTCCATAAATCACACTGCTTTCTGTAATGAATCTCTAACCTCTTCCTAAATATGCTCAAGTTTCCCATCTTAAAACAAAAACTGGCCAGGCATGGTACGGAAGGAAAAAAAAAAAAAAAACGAAAAATAAAGAAGAAAAAAATCTTCTCTTAGAACCCTATGTTCTTTCAGCTGTCTTCCCTCCTTGCCTTCACAGCCAAGATGCTTAAAAGAATGGTCTATATTACTCTCTCGCAATCTCTACTGCTTTATCTCTCTTCGCTACAATCTGGCTTCCAGTCTCCCCAACCAAATTAACTCTTGATAAGTTCATCCAACCCAATGGACACTTTTTAGTAATCTTATCATTTGACAGCTCCATTGCACTTGACAATTTTACCTACCCCCACCTTGAAATGTAACCCCCATCTCTTGCCAGTCTCCCCAGTACCCCAACTTTCGCCTCAACCACCACCTATATCATGATGACTCATGATCTATAACACCAGCCCAGCTTTCTCCTGACCTCCAGAGAGACCACAATATTCATTTGTTCAAGTTCCTGCAACACACACACTTCCACCTAAGCATATCCAAACCTGAATCAATCTCTTCCTTTACAGCCACTCCCCTGGACTACCAGCTGGGAGATGATTCACTCTCCACGCCTCCAATCTCATCCATCCCTCATACCAAATCAGGCAACACTTCCATTCTATTTCTTTTCTTTCCAATCTGTCTTCTCTTTCGCATCTCCACGACCTCTGAGTTCAGACCTACGACCGGACTCCGCTATCTCCACTCTCCTCCAACTCCCACCCAAACTCACCCATCTGCCCAAGCGACCGGTTCTAAGAACACACCTATCTTATCCATTTACTAAAAAAGCCATTAATGGTTCCCCGGAGCTTTCAGAATGAAGTCCAAACTCTTTGCCACAGCAGATGAGAGCTTATGACCTAGTCACTTCACTTCCCCCTTCGTTAGCTCTTCCACCTGCAACAGCCCCTCCACACTACAAACACCAGCACACTGAACTTCCTGTACTTTCCCAACAATGCCTGTTTCTCTTTTGCTGGACGCTCTATCTAAACTGCTCCTCCCATCTGCAAACCCCTAGTCATGTTTCAAAACTCAGCTTGACAATCTCCAAGACGACTTCCTTGGCCCCACCAGGTTGTTAGATTCACTTCTCTCTATGGCCCTTCAACACTCTATACCGGGGTCCCCAACCCTCAGGCTGTGGACTGGTACCAGTCTCTGGTCTGAGCGGTGGGCAGGCTAGCACCTAAACATATCCAAACCTGAACCAATCTCTTCCTTTACAGCCACTCCCCTGGACTACCAGCCACACCACCTGAACCCTACCTCCTGTCAGATCAGCGGTGGTATTAGGTCTCACAGGTGCGCAAACCCTATTGCGAACTAAGCATGTGAGGGACTTAGGCTGTGCGCTCTTTATGAAAATCTAATGCCCCCACATCCCCATCCATGGAAAAACTGTCTTCCACGAAACCAGTCCCTAGCGCCAAAAAGGCTAGAGACTGGCCAGGCCCAGTGGCTCATGCCTGCAATCTCAGCACTTTGGGAGGCTGAGGTGGGTGGATCACCAAAGGTCAAAAGTTCAAGACCAGCCTGGGCAACATGATGAAACCCCATCCTACAAAACATACAAAAATTAGCCAGGCTTGGCGGTGGGCACCTGTAATCCCAGCTACTCGGGAGACTGACATAGGAGAACTGCTTAAACCTGAGAGGCAGAGGTTGAAGGTTGCAGTGAGCCGAGATCACACCACTGCGCTCCAGCCTGGGTGACAAGAATGAAATTCCATCTCAAAAAAGGGAAAAAAATAAAATAAAGAAAGAAGGCAGGCTGGGGAGCACTGCTATATGCCACTACCATAGTACACATGACACCACAACTGTTGGTTTAATCTATCTGCCCTGCACTGAACTATACCTTTCATTCTTTTACCCTCAACACCCAGTAGAGTGTCTAGCACATTACGCTAGATAAATGCTTACTAAATGAATGGAAATTTTAAGATAAATAAAGAAGGGAGCTTACTGTCTTGCGTAATGGCTTGCTGCGAATGGCAAGACCATCCATATAGTCTTCCAGTTTGAACTTGTAAGTAACCTGCAGCTTCTGAAGCAAACTATCAAAGAAGTCACTGCCCTACAAAAAGAAAAAAAGAAATTACTGAATCAACCTATTCTGATCCAACCTAGCCACCAAAAACCGGGGCAGACAACCCTTTCACAGTTCTGCTAATGTTCAGACATCCTATGAAAAGGAAGACATGCACAATATTTAGTGGCCACCAATTTGAGCGCAGGACAAATTCAGTCTAAGCCTTCTTCAAAGATATGAACACATGAACACACACACACTCTCTCTCTCCACACAAACACAAACACATGTATACACATTCTCATTCTCTCTCTTTTAGGCCAAGGCATTCAGAAAGCTTTCAACCTCAAAACTTCAATTGTCAGTAATTTACGGTCCCAAGGAAGCAACTGGAGTAGTGTAGGCTCAGAACCCAAGAAAAGGGCATAGTTTTTTTGTCGATATTCTGTTCTAAAAGACGGTATTTCAGGTAGTAAAAATCCATCATAACTACAGAATGCTGAAGCCTTTACCCCGAGGACAAAAAGATGACAGTTTACCTCATCCAAGAGCTCCAAAAGTCTGTTCCGAATCTGTTCTGGGTTCTCAACATTCGGATCCTTGACAAGTTGCCTGAACTTCTCAATCACCTGATAGAAAGCATTCTTCCACAGGATCTGATCCACATTCTGATTATCAGAGAACTCAATATCTAATAGAATACAGCGCTCATATAGCTGCAGCAGTTCAGCTCTGGAATAAAATACATGCAACTTCCAGCTCCAAATACACCATAGAAAGAGCTAGACCCAAGTTTTGAGATTCCTGCAAATTAACCACCTCCCTTGGCAGGAAATCAAAACTGTGACCAGGTAGGCATACTACTCTCTGGTTTCCACTCTGCAGAGCAGAACGTCATTCTAAAGATACTTGTGTCTAGGAAAATAGTTCTTTCCCATATGTCTTCACCTAAATTTAACAACTGAAGTAAGATCTTCACTGCAAAGCTATATGCTGTTCATTTCTTGGCATTCTAGAAAGTCTTTTTACATTTCAAGATTCCATGATCCCTTAAAGATAATTTTTTCTTAAAGAAAAAGTAGGATGCATAATCTTTTCTAAGACTAGAAAATAAAACTTCTGTTCTGTTTCCAACTGTCCTTTCCCTTACAAAGGGAAAAGGAGATAATACCCAGCGGCTCAGCTAAAGTTTCTACCTTCCTCAGCCATAGGAATCTATACACCTCCAGCTGATCCCCATTTCCCTCCAGCCAGAACAGAACACACCATACCTGAGTTGCGCCATCTTCTCCAGGCCCTCCGGACTGATGCGGTCCCTGGAGAGCAGGTTGCTGAGCTGCAGCTCCTGGTTGTCGGCCACCCGGAGAAGCCTGTGCAGCTCCTGTTGCTGCAGGTTCCTCATGTGCTGCTCCACCTCCTCGGGACTCATGGTGCTGGCAGGCAGAGGGCTACATACATACTGTCCTGATGGAGTCGGGTAGCCTGGGTAGTAAGGCCCTGGGTACACACCATTTGTAGGGCCCACTGGGTACTGCAGAGGGTTATAGCCCGTATAGGGATACTGGGAGGCAGGGCCTGGTGTCCGGGGGTAATAATAGGGGTTGTCAGAGTTTTGAAACTTATAGTAAGATGCTTGAGCCTGGCGTGAGTCACCCCAAGACGTAGGACTGACTTCATCATCGGTGTCCAAGAAATGCAGCTGGGGCGCCTGAGTCTTCAGAGCAGGTTTCTGATCAGGATTGTTGGGGTCCCACAACCGGCGTGTGGTGCCTCCACGGCCCCAACTCCGAGGTCCCTTACCACCAGATCCAAACAAAAGCCGAGGCCCCGAAGGTGCGGACTCTGGAGAGCCTGCTGAACTGACAGATAGGGTGGTGTGGGCAGGCAGAATCAGAATGCCACGACCACGACCCCGAAGTTCTTGTTTCGGGTTTTTGGACTCCTGCTTCTCAGAGCCTTTGCCCCCACTGCTGAAGCCTTTGTCAGGCTTTCCTCTATCCACATCATCCCTGGCTGACTTCACCACGGGAGACTCTTTGTTCATGGCTTCCGCATCAAAAGTGACACGAAGAGTGCCTCGATTTTCTTTACCATTGCTTTTCTGCTCACCCTCCCCACGGCCAGACCAGTTTCTTTCTAAATGTTTCTTCCTTTCTGAACTTCTCCTGGGTCCTAATCCATCAGGCTCATCAATTCTGTCCTCATCTAAGGAATCGGTTGAGGACACAGACACTTGCTTCTTCAGTCGTGGCCTCTCCTTGGTCCTATCCTGTCGGCGGCGGCGACATCCATTATCAGTCAGGCCAGCTCCCTCAGCGCTGTTGTTGCTGCCAGCTGAGCTGGTACTGCACGTGCGGTAGCGATTCCTTCGTTTGTCTGACCGGGAGTAGCGCTTTGCAGAACCTGGCTTCCCCTGGGCTGGGTCATCATTGGTTTTCCTCATCCCCTCCCCTTTTTCAATCCTCTTTCCTTTTTCTCCCTTTGCAGCCCTTACTCTGTCACCACCTGGGTTCTTTTCTGTCTCAGCCCTGTCTGGTTTATTCACAACTTCCTCTTTCGCAGCATTTCCCCTACACTCATCTTCCTCTACTCTCAGCTGCTCTACCTGGTTGAGGATTTCTTCCTCCTCCACCCGACTGGCTGATTCTTTGCTAACAGTCTGCAAACGTCGTCCAGGCTGATAGATCTGCAGGTCTGGTTTCTTTGTTCTTTTGATAATTTTTAGACTACGATCCTCTTGTCCAGCAGTCCTAGGAAACGATTCTTGTCCCCGATTATTTTCTGGGTCTATAGGACCATTCTGCTGTTGGTTGTTCAGTTCCTTACAGACATCTTTAACGGGCTGAGTACCATTTTCAACAGCAGAGGAATCTCGGTCATTAACGATTTCATCTTTGAATTCCTCACTCCCAGAGGGTTCCTTGATTTTGGGCTTATTCCTTAGCCGAGAAAGGCCAGGCTTATAGATTTCCAGATCTGGACGCCTGTTATCTTTGCGCGGCCTGGTCTCCTTTAATTCCTTCATGTTTTCTGTTATGTCGGGGAGAGAGTTTGGGAGGGAAAGGTAGAAGATAAGAATAAAGAAGGAAGGAGGGGGAAAGACTGTCATTCTGGTTAAGTAACAAAAAAAAAGTCAAGCAAAAATTACACATCCAAATACTAATATTGGTAGGCAAGGAAGGACATTTCTGTAGAAGTAGAAATTCTGGGTTTACAACACTTGTTCAACAATTCACAAGACTAAGGACCTAATTGTGTTGGTGCTACCTACACTTCGGTGAGGGAAATGGGGGAAACTCATTTCCTTATGTGTTACCCCAGTCGTATTCAGAAATCCAAGACCCCAAACTACCTCATTGTTGCCAGAACAAAAGATCTCTACAACCTTCTCATATAGAGCCTGTGAATCCACCTCAGCTTTTTCTTCTGCCTTTAACTTTTTTCCTGGGTGGCTAAGTTCTTCTAACATAACAGCAGGGGGAAAAAGCAAAAAAGGAGAAAAAGGGGGGTATTATAACAATCATCAGTCCTGGATATCTCTGGAGAAAAAAAATGCGACTCTCGACTTTAAACTTGACCAGGACAATTCTCTTCTTCAGGATACCAATTACCAAATAACATACCTGCTGGTAAATTAAACAGTAAGCAGTTCCTTCCACATTCTTCAACTTCACCCATCCTCACCAACTCACCGAGAGTAGCTCGCAGAGTTACCAAACTACTGCTCAGACTATTGTACTAGAATACTGACACTAACTGCTACTGTGATGATGGAATTATGATTAGAAAAAAGTTCCAAAAGGGAACTTTCCCTGGATGCTGATGGAAAGATTGTGACATACTCTCAAAATACCAAGAACTGGGAACTCAAGAATTAAGAATAATACAGGACCTTAGAAACCACTCTCCGCCAGGAGCAGTGGCTCACGCCTGTATTCCCAGCACTTTGGGAGGCCAAGGTGGGCAGATCATGAGGTCAGCAGATCGAGACCATCCTGGCCAACACGGTGAAACCCCATCTCTACTAATAACACAAAAAATCAGCCGGGCATGGTGGCGAGTGCCTGTAGTCCCAGCTACTTGGGAGGCTGAGGCAGGAGTATGGCGTGAGCCCGGGAGGTGGAGCTTGCAGTGAGCCCAGATCACACCACTGCACTGCAGGCTGGGCAACAGAGCGAGAGACTCCATCTCAAAAAAAAAAAAAAAAAAGAAACCACTCTCTGAGCTCCATGACCTTACTGAACAGCAAGTATAACAAGATAACAAGTATAACAAGCAAGTATCTGGATGTTTTTTTAAAGTATCTATTACCGGCCGGGCGCGGTGGCTCACGCCTGTAATCCCAGCACTTTGGGAGGCCGAGGCGGGCGGATCACAAGGTTAGGAGATTGAGACCATGGTGAAACCCCGTCTCTACTAAAAATAGAAAAAATTAGCCGGGCGCAGTGGCGGGCGCCTGTAGTCCCAGCTCCTCGGGAGGCTGAGGCAGGAGAATGGCGTGAACCCGGGAGGCGGAGCTTGCAGTGAGCTGAGATTGCGCCACTGCACTCCAACCTGGGCGACAGAGCGAGACTCTGTCTTAAAAAAAAAAAAATAATAAAGTATCTATTACCATTGTCAAAAGTAACCACTAAACATTTCAGCGGAAAAGTGACAGAATTCGTGAGAATGTTATCGAGTACACAAATGGAATGCTATATAAAATCCAAGCATAGGCCAGGTGCAGTGGCTCACGCCTATAATCCCAGCACTTTGGAAGGCTGAGGCGGGAGGGCTGCTTGAGGCCAGGAGTTCAAGATTAGCGTGGGCAACATGGCAAAACCCTGTCTCTATAAAACATACAAAAAATAGCCAGGGGTTGTGGTGCAGGTCTGTAATTCCAGCTACTGGGAAGGCTAAGGTGGGAGGATCACTTGAGCACAGGAGGTGGAGGCTACAGTGAGCTGAGATCCCTCCACTGCACTCCAGCCTGGACAAAAGAGTGAGATCCTACCTCAAAAAAGTAATAACAATAGACCGGGCGCAGCGACTCATGCCTGTAATCCCAGCACTTTGGGAGGCCGAGAGAGGCGGATCACGAGGTCAGGAGGCGGGTGGATCACGAGGTCAGGAGATCGAGACCATCCTGGCTAACACGGTGAAACCCCGTCTCTACTAAAAATACAAAAAATTAGCCGGGCATGGTGGCGGGCACCTGTAGTCCCAGCTACTCCGGAGGCTGTCAGGAGAGCGGTGTGAACCCGGGAGGCGGAGGTTGCAGGGAGCCGAAATCGCGCTACTGTACTCCAGCCTGGGCGACAAAGCGAGGCTCCGTCTCGAAAAATAATAACAACAATAAAAACGTTTTTAATCCTAGTATTGCTCTCTAAACATAAATGCAAACAAACCCACAGGAATCATATGCTCTAGCACGTACATTTACTTTTTGTAGATGTAACAAAACGGGAAAAAAAGAGACTGAGGTTTAGGATAGTGCTTCACTATTGAAAAAAGAGACTCAGGTTTAGGAAAGTGCTTCACTATTTTCAGAAGTTTAAAAGGCAGGTTCATGAAGCATCCACAAAGATAAAGCAGTTTAACCCAAGAATACCTTACCCTCGGCATTCTGTAACTTGGTGGGGGGGGGAGGACGGATGGGGAGAGCTCTTCCTACTACTTTCTAGAGCAGCGGGAGAAAACAGTCTTAACCATCCAATTCTGTTAATCAACAAAAACCAATTTCACAGACTGGCCGCAAACCTAGAGAAGCCACCTATCACAGCTAGCATTCTACACAACTCTATTGCCTAACGCAGGGGAGGTGAGACACTTAGAATCTTTCTTACTTTCCTGACGTGGCTGGAGACTCGAAATTAACTTGCAAACTGAGCATTCTGTCTAATAAAAACTGCTCCCACACATGCCAGGGCCAAACCCGAGTAGTCAGAGGTCCCGGATCCCTCCAACGGCGCAGCTTTCGGAAGCCTGTCTTGGGGGGGAAAAGTTCAGCAAGGAAGTCGCAGGCTGTTAAACCTTTCTCCCCAAATCCTTCTCTCCGACGCTAACGCGGTGGCCGGGGCAGGCCCGCGGAGGGCGGCCTGGAGAGCGATACGCCCGGGGCCTCCACCAGACCCCACTCCTTTCCGTGTCTCCCGACGCCTGGGAATCCGCGGGCGGGTCTCAGAGGGCTGGGGCAAAGGGGAATAGTCACCTTCGCGGCGAAAAAGAGGGTGGAGGCAGGAATTCGGGCCAGGCTCTCCCGGAGCCGGCCGGGACTGGCCGAGCCCGACCCCGCACTGACCCGCGGGAGAGGCAAGGCAGCGAGGGTCCGCCGCGGCCCCAGCGCCTACTGCCGGGGGAAGGGGCGGGGGCTCCGGAGCCTCGGGCCGAGCGGGGAGGAGGCAGGGGAGGAGGAGAGGGAGGCGGGGCGGGCAGGCCCGGCCCAGGAGCTGGGCGGCGCGACTCACCTCTGCTCCCGGCCTGAGGGGCCAGAGTAGCCAGGAGCCCGCGCAGCTCCGACGCGGAGATCCGCACACGCTCCAGCCCTTCCGCCATCTTCGCGGCTGCTGCTACAGCCGTAGCTACTCCGCCACCGCCGCGCGCAGCCAGGAAACCACCACAGACGGGCGGCGCGCGCGCTTGCCCACCTCCCAGCCTTTCCCCGCCCCCTCCCGCCCTCCCTGGCCGAACGACGGTGGCCGCGCTGGGAGGAAAAGCGTCCGACGCCTATTCCAGAGGGGCGGGACCGGAGCGCGAGCCTGGGCGGGGCGGGCGGGCGATGCGCGTGCGCAGAGGTGCGGCCGGGGAGGCTCGCGGAGGCTGGAGCTGGAGGCGCGGCGGCGGGGAGCTGAGGTGAGGCGAGGCCGGGGCCTTGCCAGGCCGGGCGGGCGTTTGCGGCGGTGGCTGCCGTTGCTGCTGTCGTGGCCACCGAGGACACTGGTACTAGTCTGGGACTCGGGTTGACCGAGATACCCCGCAGCCTGGGCTCCTCTGGACACCTTAGGCCAGGCTCGCCCGCCACAGGCCCGGACTAGCCCGCGGGCCATTACTTGGGACCTTGAAGATCTGCTAAGAGTAGTTATTACTATTCCCCACCTTTTTTTTTTTTTGAGGCGGAGTCTCGCTCTGTCGCCCAGGCTGGAGCCTCCGCCTCCCGAGTTCAAGCCATTCTCCCGCCTCAGCCTCTCTAAGATTAGGAAACTGAATCCCAGAGGACGGAAGTAAATTGCCCAGGGTGACACCGCGGATCAGTACCTACCAGAGCCTTTTCCGTGACAGCAAGCCACATCCCCAAAACCTCTTTTTTTTTTTTTTTTTTTTTTTTTTGAGACGGAGTCTCGCTCTGTCGCCCAGGCTGGAGTGCAGTGGCGCAATCTCGGCTCACTGCAACCTCCGCCTCCTGGATTCAAGCAATTCTCCTGCCTCAGCCTCCCTAGCAGCTGGGATTACAGGTGCACGACGCCAAACCCGGCCAATTTTTGTATTTTTTGTAGAGACGGGGTTTCACTAGGCTGGTCTCGAACTCCTGACTTCAGGTGATCTACCCGCCTCGGCCTCCCAAAGTGCTGGGATGACAGGTGTGAGCCACTGTGCCCGGCCGCCCCCTGACTCTTAAAAAAAATACATACGATATAGTTGGAATCGTGTAGAAGGGAGTACATCAGGAGGTATATAAGTCGATTTGGGACCTGTAATCCCGGCGACTCGGAGGCTGCGACGGGCGGATCGCTTGAACCCTTGAACCCGGGAGGCGGAGGCTGCAGTGAGCCGAGATCGCACCACTGCACTCCAGCCCGGGAGTCTCCTACAGAGCGAGACTCCGCCTCAAAAAAAAAAAAAAAAAAAGTCAATTTGGGAGTTTCTGTGTCACTATGGATTCTTGAAAAAAAATAGGCCGGGCACGGTGGCTCAAGCCTGTAATCCCAGCACTTTGGGAGGCCGAGACGGGTGGATCACGAGGTCAAGAGCTCGAGACTATCCTGGCTAATACGGTGAAACCCCGTCTCTACTAAAAAATACAAAAAAACTAGCCGGGCCAGGTGGCGGGCGCCTGTAGTCCCAGCTACTCGGGAGGCTGAGGCAGGAGAATGGCGTGAACCCGAGAGGCGGAGCTTGCAGTGAGCTGAGATCCGGCCACTGCACTCCAGCCTGGGCGACAGAGCGAGACTCCGTCTCAAAAAAAAAAAAAAAGAAAAAAATACTGCTCTAGATCTCAGGTTGACTTTTTAATTTCCCATCTTTAAAATTTAACTAGACCAGAAGACTGGTACTTGAACCTTTTTTTGGAGAACTGTGCAGAGGTGAAGCTCCCTTCCCCAAGGCTGCCTGCCTCCACCTGTTGCTCCTTCATAGCCCCACAGGCCTTTAGAACACACCCATCACAGAATAGTTACCAATTATTCCTTAGTCTGAGCCGAAGGGATTGCCACAACCTCTGACAGAACTCCTTCAGTTCCTTTTACATGACATTTTGTCACCAGAAAGTTAAGCATAAGGAGAAAGTCAGTAGCTGGGTGAAAAGATCCAACAGTTCAGAAGAGGAATCATTTGAGTGGTCAGAGCAAATAACAGCCTTTGCCACCAGATTTGAGAGAAATAGGAAGAAGTGTTAAAAAATAATCTGTTTCACATTGAAATTTGAGAGGCCATCGCATGATTTTTTTTTTAAGATGGAAAAATAATGGAAAACAAGAAAACTTTCTTAGGACAAATGGCACTGCCAATGTAATGCAACAGTGTCAGTGAACTGCAGATTAGATATGCCAAAAGTTAAACCAGTTCAAGAAAATTTACTGAACTCAGAAGGAAAAGGTAATAGATAAAAACTGAGAGACAAAGATGGGAGACATGGAGAAGGGGTACAAAAAATTAATAATTAAATATGAGTTCCAGAAGGGGATAATAGAGCTGACTGCAGAAGAGCAATAATCAAATAGTAGAAGAAAATTTACTAAGTTGGTGAAAATTTTTGAATTCTCAGATTTAAAGGATTCATGAAATACCAGGTAAAAAGAAATGAAAGGAAAGACAACCATATTTAGGTCTGAGTTAACAATGAAAGGTGCTGAGTTTTTTTGTTTTTTGTTTTTCGTTGTTTGAGACGGAGTTTCACTCTTGTTGTCCAGGCTGGAATGCAGTGGCACAATCTTGTCTCACCTCAACCTGCTTCCTGGTTTCAAGTGATTCTCTTGCCTCAGCCTCCCGAGTAGCTGGGATTACAGGTGCCCACTACCATGCCCGGCTAATTTTTTATATTTTTAGTAGAGATGGGGTTTCACCATGTTGACCAGGCTGGTCTCGGACTCCTGACCTCAGGTGATCCACCCGCCTCAACCTCCTAAAGTGCTGGGATTACAGGCGTGAGCCACGGCGCCCAGCCCTGAATTCAGTTTCTAAAAGTAAAAATTCTACAGGTCGTTTTTACTGAGCACAAAGTAATAAAATTAGAAATGAATAGCCACAAATTAAGCAAAAAAGTCTAGGTATTTGGAATTTTTTTTAAAAACAACAATTTTAGGCCCGGACTAGCACCGCGGGCCATTACTTGAGACCTCGAAGATCTGCTAAGAGTAGTTATTACTATTCCCTTTTTTTTTTTTTTGAGGTGGAGTCTCGCTCTGTCACCTAGAATGGAATGCAGTGGCGCGATCTTGGCTCACTGCAACCTCCGCCTCCTGGGTTCAAGCTATTCAAGCCAGTGCCTCACACCTGTAATCCCAGCACTGTAGGAGGCCAAGGTGGGCAGATCACTGGAGGTCAGGAGTTCGAGACCAGCCTGGCCAACATGGTGAAACCCCATCTCTACTAAAAATACAAAAACTAGCTGGACATGGTGGCGGGCGCCTGTAATCCCAGCTACTCGGGAGACCGAGGCAGGAGAATCACTTGAACCTAAGAGGCAGAGGTTGCAGTGAGCCAAGATCACACCACTGCACTCCAGCCTGGCGACAGAGTGAGACTCCATCTCAAAAAAAAAAAAATTTGGCCGGGTGTGATGGCTCACACCTGTAATCCCAGCACTTTGGGAGCCTGAGGCAGGTGGATCACCTGAGGTCAGGAGTTTGAGACCAGCCCGACCAACATGGTGAAACGCCATCCCTACTAAACAGAAAACATTAGCCAGGTGTAGTGGTACCTGCCTATAATCCCAGCTACTTGGGAGGCTGAGGCAGGAGAATCGCTTGCATCCGGGAGGCGGAGGTTGCAGTGAGCCCTGATTGCGCCATTGCACTCCAGCCTGGGTGACAAGAGCAAAACTCCATCTCAAAATAATAATAATAATAATTTGTAAAGTCAGGGTTTCCCTGTGTTGCCCAGGCTGGTCTCAAACTCCTTGCCTCTGGCAATCTTCCCACCTTGGCCTTCCAAAGTGTTGGGAATACAGGTGTGAGCCACCATACCTGGCCCAGGATTTATTCTTCACACCTCTGTCCCCCATTCAATCCACTATCAGGATATATCTCTTCTGTTCCTGTAACGAACATGTATGGAATCATCTCCCCAGCATTCTCCCCTTTATTTTCACTTGGAAAATGCCCCTTACTCCCACTCAAAAAAACTTTTTCTTTTCTTTGTTTTCTTTCCTCCATCACTTCTTTATTTTGCTATTTTCCCCTCAGGTGCAGAGAATTGAGCCAGCCATACTCATTTATCCACACTGTCATTAACAAGGCCTTTCTCATTTTATCTTTTTTTCTCTTCATTCCAGTTTCCACTCATGTTCTTTCTCTCCCTTCTTAGGTAGTCACTCCAATGTGTTCGATATATGTCTTTGAATATACATGTATCTTTCAGTAATATGTAATGTTGTTTTATGTATGTATGTGTTTTAAATGTACCTAACTGATACTGTGTTACAGATCTCATTCTGTTTCTTTTTCATGTTTATGTAAATACTTCTGACTATTGCATACTGTTGTCTTAAATGACCTCATACCCTGGCCACTGGTGCTGGGCCAAGATGAGCCAGAGTCCTTACCCAGAATTTTTTGAACTGAAACTGAGAAAGAAAATTTGCCTCCAGTGTGGAAGCCATAAAATGTAAAACATACGAGCTGTCAGCAGCCACGTGTCAGTTGGTTCCATATGGAACCAGCTCGCCTGCAGTGAAAAAGAAGGCGACATGCAGAAAGCAGCAGAGGTGAGAGACTAAGAGTCTGGGAAGCTCTCAAATCTCTGGTTCCAGTTGTTCCTGAAGCTTCATATTCCTCCCATTACCATGGTTTATTCAACTCTTCATGGATTCCATGAGCTAGTAAATCTCAACACCTTCACCTTGTGCCTACTAAGGTAGTTCAGATTGAGGTTCTATCACTTGCAACTAAGAGGACTAACTATTTACAACCTCCAAAACATATCTTATGTTTGATAGTGGGTGTTTTGTATTTTGGGTTTTGTTGTTGTTATTGAGAGACAGGGTCTACATGTAGGAATGGAGTTGCTAGATCATAGGATGATTCATTGTTCAATTTTTTGAGGAAGTACCATACTGTTTATCATAGAATTACCACTGCAGGTGCCTGCCACGTGCACAGCTAATTTTTGTACGTTTGGTAGAGATAGGGTTTCAACATGTTGCCCAAGCTGGTTTTGAACTCCTGAACTCAAGCAGTCCACCCGCCTTGGCCACCTAAAGTGCTGAGATTACAGGTATGAGCCACTGCACCCTGCCAAGGGGGCATAATTGACATTTATTCATAAAAATATTGAGTCTTCAGGCCTGGCATGGTTTTTTGGGATTTTTTGTTGTTGTTTTTTTGAGACAGGGTCTCACTTTGTCACCCAGGCTGGAGTGCAGTGGAACGATCTCGGCTCACTGCAACCTTTGCCTTCCAGGTTCAAGCGATTTTTCTGCCTCAGCCTCCCTAGTACCTGGGACTACAGGTGCATGCCACTACTCCCACTAATTTTTGTTTTTTTAATGGAGACAGGATTTCACCATGTTAGTCATTCTGGTCTCGAACTCCTGACCTCAGGTGATCCACTCGCTTTGGCCTCCAAAAGTGCTGGGATTACAGGCATGAGCTACCATGCCCAGCCAACTATTTTTTGCTCTCTTGTTTTTGTTTTGTTTTGTTTTTTAATAGACAGGGTCTTGCTTTTGCAGTGGTGCAACCATAACTCACGGCAGCCTTGAACTCCTGGGTTTAAGCAATCGTCCTGCCACTGTGCCCAGCCGACGGGGCATAATTGACATTAAAAAATAATGAGTCGGCCGGGCGCGGTGGCTCACACCTGTAATCCTAGCACTTTGGGAGGCCAAGGCAGAAGAATCACGTAAGCTCAGGGGTTTGAGACCAGCCTGGGCAACACAGCAACACTTCCTCTCAACTAAAATAAAATTTTAAAAACTTAACCCGGGTATGGTGGTGCACAGTCATAGTCCCAGGAACTTGGGAGACTGAGGCGGGAAGATCACTTGAGCTCAAGAGTTTGAACCTGTAGTGAGGCATAATTGAGCCACTGGACAACAGAGTGAGACCTTATCTGGAAAAAAAAAAAAAAAAAAATTTCAGAAAAGAGCAAGTGGCCAAGATACAGAAAAAAATGTTCAGGCCGGGCACAGTGGCTCACGCCTATAATCCCAGCACTTGGGGAGGCCAAGGCGGGGCAGATCACAAAGTCAGGAGATGGAGACAATCCTGGCTAACACGGTGAAACCCCGTATCTACTAAAAATACAAAAAATTAGCCAGGTATGGTGGCAGGCACCTGTAGTCCCAGCTACTTGGGAGGCTGAGGCAGGAGCATCACTTGAACCTGGGAGGTGGAGGTTGCAGTGAGCCAAGATCCCACTACTGCACTCCAGTCTGGGTAACAGGGCGAGATTCTGTCTCAAAAATAAAACAACTACTAGACATAATTAAAGTGACATAAAAATGATATAGAAAGAATGAAGGAAAATAAGCATTCCATTAAAATTGTTGTTGGGAGTACAAATTGATGTAATATAGGACCCTTCTGGAGATCAGTTTGGCAGTGGGTATCAGATGTCTTAGAAATGTGCATGCCTTTTGATACAAAATACCATTTGGTGAAATCTACCCTAAGGACTGAGGGAGGTACACAAAAATCTTGCAACAAGGCTATTCGTTACATCGTTCTTACAGCCAACAACAACAAAAGGAAATCCAAATGTTCATTTGAGCTATGTAAACTTAAAATTATGATTTTTTCTTTTTTAAGAGACAGGGTCTTGCTTACATTGCCCAGGCCACAGTACAGTGGCTATTCCTAGGCATGATCATAACACACTCCTGGGCTCAAGCAAGCCTCCTGCCTCAGCCTTCCAAGTAGAGGGGACCACCAGCATGTGTCACTGCACCCAGCTAAATTACTGTATTTTTGTCATTTTAAAAGTTGGATAAAGCCGGGTGCGGTGGCTCACGCCTGTAATCCCAGCACTTTGGGAGGCTGAGGCGGGTGGATTGCCTGAGGTCAGGAGTTAGAGACCAGCCTGGCCAACATAGTGAATCCCTGCCTCTGCTAAAAATATAAAAATTAGCTGGGTGTGGTGGCGGGCACCTGTAATCCCAGCAACTCCAGAGGTTGAGGCAGGAGAATTGCTTGAACCCGGGAGGCAGAAGTCGCAGTGAGCCACAATCATGCCACTGCACTCTAGTCTGGGTGACAAAGCGAAACTCCATCTCAAAAAAAAAAAAAAAAGGTGGATAAATGCACTCACTGATAAGATTCACTGATATTCATATTATTGTCTGATAAAAACAAGTTACCAAATCTACCAAAGAGTTTTGTCTTCATATGTAGTTGGGCCTGGAAAGGTAAACCACTAGATAGCAACTGTCTTTAAGTAGGAAGGTTTAGTGTCTATTTTCATGTTCTTTTTGTATCTCTGTATTTTCAGATTAACTCGGTTTTCTAATGAAGATAGATTCTTTTGTAATAAGGAAAAATAGAGAAACTTCATATTTAACTACTACAATAAACACAGTGGAAAGTGGAAGCTTAATGTAGTTATTGAAAATTATAATTTTGAAAATTGTAAATAAACTGAGCCAAATGTAGTAGGAGTAAACAAAATGCTTGCTTTAACTATTATGTAATGTATATTGAGAATGCAGAAGGAGCTGGGCGCAGTGGCTCATGCCTCTAATCTCAGCACTTTGGGAGTCTGAGGCGGGCGGCTCACCTGAGGTCAGGAGTTCGAGACTAGCCTGACCAACATGGAGAAACCCATCTCTATTAAAAATACAAAATTAGCTGGGCATGGTGGCACATACCTGTAATCTCAGCTACTCGGGAGGCTGAGGCAGGAGAATCGCTTGAACATGGGAGGCAGAGGTTGTGGTGAGCCAGGATTGCACCAGTGCACTCCAGCCTGGGCAACAAGAGCGAAATTCCATCTCGAAAAACAAAAAAAAATGCAGAGGGAAATAAAGAAAATGAACATAGTTATTAAAATGGAAAAGTCTAGCTATTTTTTCTTTTATCAATAAACAATTTATTAAATGTTTACTAAAAATTTAAAAATTTATAAATTAAAAATAATATAAAAATTGAATCCAGTTCATTCAAGTAGCTTCACAACAATGATTAAAAGAAAGGTGGAGCTGGGCACAGTGGCTCACGCCTATAATCCCAACACTTTGGGAAGCCAAGGCAGGCGGATCATGAGGTCAGACGTTGAAGACCAGCCTGGCCAACATGGTGAAACGCTGTCTCTACTAAAAATACAAAAAGTAGCTGGGCACAATGGCACATTCCTGTAATTCCAGCTACTCGGGAGGCTGAGGCAGGAGAATTGCTCGAACTGGGACCCGGGAGGTGGAGGTTGCAGTGAGCTGAGATCGTGCCACTGCACTCCAGCCTGGGCTACAGAGCAAGATTCCATCTCAAAAAAAAAGGAAAAAAAAAAAAAGTAAGGTGGAGACCAGTGGCAGTGCCAACAGTGCGAAGAGATGGGTGGTGTGGTGGGGAATGGGCTTTAGCCTTCTGTAATCACCATCAGTTAACTTCCCTCAAAGCTTCATCAGAAAAGCTTTGTTCAGCTTTCAAGTCAAATCTCTTTTAGAGAAATTCTGGCACTCCAGTAATGGAGAGTTTCCACATGACACCACAGGCCCCAGGTCTATTCTGTTATGTATTTTCAAAATCAATAAACATATTGTCTCGGACTTTGCTTTGACCCCTTTCTTATTCCTGGGTTTCAGAACCATGTGTGCTCAGTACTGCATCTCCTTTGCTGATGTTGAAAAAGCACATATCAACATTCGAGATTCTATCCACCTCACACCAGTGCTAACAAGCTCCATTTTGAATCAACTAACAGGGCGCAATCTTTTCTTCAAATGTGAGCTCTTCCAGAAGACAGGATCTTTTAAGGTAACAATCCTTTTTCTCAGCATATCATGTTTGTTTTCAAACCCCTTCACATATCAATTTGATTCTGACCACCCAATGAGACAGGCAAAGAAGTAAATTAATGCCTTTACACGGTTGGAAAAGAGGTTACAGAAATTTTCCTTGCAAGTTCTTGTTTTACCTAGCATCATAGTGTTGATAAGCCACTTTACACAGTCACAAAATCCTTATAATTAAGATCATATATATAACTATCCAAGTAATTTTTATATATAATATGTATGTGTGTGTATATATATAGTATATACATAAAATACAGTCATGTGCTACATAACGTTTCAGTCAATGATAGACCACCTATATGATGGTGGTCCTTGGCCCCATAAGGTTATAATACCATACATTTACTGTACCATTTCTGTGTTTAGATACAGAAATACTTGTCATTGTGTTATAGCTGCCTACAGTATTCAGTGCAGTAACATGCTACACAGGGTTTGCAGCCTAGGAGCAATAGGCTGTAACAGCTGGGTTTGTATAAAAGTACACTCTATGATGCACATACAATGATGACATTGCCAAATCATGCATTTCTCAAAACATATCCCCATCCTTAAGGAAAGCATGACTTTATTATATATACCATCACTTACCATCTAAACTAAGACATAATTTATTATCCAAACTAGGACATGTTTCAGACTAAAAGAAGCAACCTGAAATGGCTAAACTGAGACACCCAAACTGTTGTAGGCAAATTGGAAAGTGTGATCACTCTGTATATGACCCAAGTTTAAGCATTCACTGTTATCAACCTGCTATACATGGATACATTATGAATATAAAAGATCTAAGCCTGGGCCACAGGGCAAAACCCTGTCTACAAAAAATACAAATATATGCCAGGCACAGTGGCTCACACCTGTAATCCCAGCACTATGGGAGGCTGAAGCAGGTAGATCATCTGAGGTCAGGAGTTTGAGACCAACCTGACCAACATGATGAAACACTTTTTCATTTTGTTTTGTTTGGAGACGGAGTCTCGCTCTGTCCCCCAGGCTGGAGTGCACTGGCACCATCTCAGCTCACTGCAAGCTCCACCTTCCAGGTTCACACCATTCTCCTGCCTCAGCCTCCCGAGTAGCTGGGACTACAGGCGCCCACCACCACGCCTGGCTAATTTCTTTTTGTATTTTTGGTAGAGATGGGGCTTCACTGTGTTAGCCAGGATGGTCTTGATCTCCTGACCTCGTGATCCGCCCGCCTTGGCCTCCCAAAGTGCTGGGATTACAGGCGTGAGCCACAGTGCCCGGCCTTGGTGAAACCCTTTCTACTAAAAATACAAAATGAGCCGGTCTTGGTGCCAGGACCTGTAATGCCAGCTGCTTGGGAGGCTGAGGCAGGAGAATCGCTTGAACCCAGAAGGCGGAGGTTGCAGTGAGCTGAGATTGCACCACTGCACTCCAGTGTGAGCAATAGAGCAAGACTCCATCTCAAAAATAAATAAATAAATAAAAATGAAAAAGGCCGGGCGCGGAGGCTCACGCATGTAATCCCAGCACTTTGTGGGGCTAAGGCAGGTGGATCACGAGGTCAGGAGATCGCGACCATCCTGGCTAACACAAGGAAACCCTGTCTCTACTAAAAGTTCAAAAAAATTAGCTGGGCATGGGGGTGGGCACCTGTAGTCCCAGCTACTCGGGAGGCTGAGGCAGGAGAATAGTGTGAACCTAGGAAGTGGAGCTTGCAGTGAGCCGAGATCGCAGCACTGCACTCCAGCCTGGGTGACAACAGAGCGAGACTAGGTCTTAAAAAAAAAAAATTTAGCCAGGCTTGGTGGCAGGGGCCTATAATCCCAGCTACTTGGGAGGCTGAGGCAGGAGAATCACTTGAACCCGACCCTGGGGGAAGGTGCGGTGTGGGAAGGCGGACATTGCAGTGAGCTGAGATTGGGCCACTGCACTCCAGCTGGGGTAACAGAGACTCCATCTCAAAAAAACAAAAAATAAAAAAATAAAGATGCACATGAGATACTTAGAAGGTAAATTGATAAGATTTGGTGACAGATTGGATGTGCATGTTAAGTATAGAAAATCTAGAAAAGCTCCTTGCTTTTCAAAACAATGTTTTAATCAAGTATGTGAATTCACCATCCCTCTTTTTCAGATCCGTGGTGCTCTTAATGCCGTCAGAAGCTTGGTTCCTGATGCTTTAGAAGGGAAGCCGAAAGCTGTTGTTACTCACAGCAGTGGAAACCATGGCCAGGCTCTCACCTATGCTGCCAAACTGGAAGGTACTTGATTTCTCAAGGTACTGGGTAGATCATCAGAAAGGAGGGGAAAAGTGTCCTTCATTTCCATGAGAGTGATGATAGCTTTGGGAAGTAACTTTCCAAAGAAATCTCCATCTGATTGCAAGCAATATGAACATCAGTTTCTTTTAATTTTTTTTTGTTGTTGTTGAAAACAAGAGTCTTGCTTTTGTCACCCAGGCTGGGAAGCAGTGGCGTGATCTCAGCCCACTGGAACCTCCGCCTCCCGGGTTCCTGCCTCAGCCTCCTGAGTAGCTGGGACTACAGGTGCACACCACCACGCCTGACTAATTTTCTTTATTTTACAAATACAAAATACTAATTTCACCATGTTGCCCAGGCTGGTCTCGAACTCCTGGGCTCAGGCAGTCCACCCGCCTTGGCCTCCCAAAGTGCCAAGATTACAGGCGTGAGCCACCACACCTGGCTGAACATGTTTGTTTGTTTTTTGTTTTTTGTTTTTTTTTTGAGAGGGAGTCTCGCTCTGTCACCCAGGCTAGAGTGCAGTGGCATGATCTCGGCTCACTACAAGCTCCACCTCCCAGGTTCACACCATTGTCCTGCTTCATTCCCAGGTATCTGGGACTACAGGCGCCCACCACCATGCCCGGCTATTTTTTTTTTTTTTTTTTTGTATTTTTAGTACAGATGGGGTTTCACCGTGTTAGCCAGGATGGTCTTGATCTCCTGACCTCGTGATCCACCCGCCTCAGCCTCCCAAAGTGCTGGGATTACAGGCGTGAGCCACCACATCTGACCACATAAGTTTCGGTTCTAAATTCTCCTGACTTGTAGTAACCAAACATGTTTTCCTCTCCCAGGAATTCCTGCTTATATCGTGGTGCCCCAGACAGCTCCAGACTGTAAAAAACTTGCAATACAAGCCTACGGAGCGTCAATTGTATACTGTGAACCTAGTGATGAGGTAAGGAGAGCAGTGTTTGGTACCACCTTAACAGCTTTCATTTGACCAATGGCTCTTTCTACCTTACCAGCTGCTCCTTCTCAGCCTCGTTTGTGGTTTCCTCTTTATTTCTGTTACATGCTCAACCTTTTCTCTATCTACACTCACAAGATCTCATTAGTCTCATTGCTTAAATTATTACCTATGGTCTAACAACTCCAACTTCTCTCCCCTTAACAGCCGACTTTTATATCCAACAGCTACCTAATTTCCCACTTGATGTCTTAAAAGGCATCTCAAACTACATCTAAAACCAAACTCCTGATCTTACGTCCCTATATTTCTTCCCTTCCAGGCTTTCTCATCTTAGTAAATGGCGATTTTTATTCTTCTAGTTACTCAAACAAAAAAAGTTGGAGTCATCTTTGTGTTTCTGAAATTTTTTTTTTGTTGTTGTTAGAGATGGAGTCTTCCTATGTTGTGGGATCCTCCTGCCTCAGCCTGTTGAGTAGCTAGGACTACAGGTGCATGCCACCACACCTGATTGCTTTATTTTTTGTAGACAGGGTCTCACGGTTGCCCAGGCTGGTCTCAAACCCCTGGGCTCAAGCAATCCTCCCACCTTGCCCTCTCAAAATGCTAGGCTCACAGGCATGACCCACTGCACACAGCCAGGAATCATCTTTGATAACCCTCTCATACCCCACATCCAAATCTCAGTCTGCTTTCAACATACTTCCGTAACCCAACTGCTTCTGTGTCTACCGTTAACCACCCTGATTCAGACCAACATTAATTCTCACCTATATTCAATTCAGTAGCCACACTGGTCTCACTGCATCCACCTTTGCCCTACTATAGGGTTTTTTGAGCAACCAGAGCTCTCCATTTAACAAAGTCAGAACTCGTCTCTTTTCAAGTCAAAATTTTCTGTTGGTTTCCCATCTCATACACAGTGGAAACCAGAGTTCTTGCAATCATCTAAGCCCTGGATAAACTCAAACATTCCTATCTTTTTGACCTCATCTTTTTTTTTTTGAGACAGAATCTCCCTCTGTCACCGAGGCTGGAGTGCAATGGCATGATCTCTGCTCACTGCAACCTCCGCCTCCCGAGTCCAAGCAATTCTTCTGCCTCCGCCTCCCGAGTAGCTGGGACTACAGGCGTGTGTCAGCACGCCCAACTAATTTTTGATTCTTTAGTAGAGACAGGGTTTCACCATATTGGCCAGGCTGGCCTCGAACGCCTGACCTCATGTTCCGCCTGCCTTGGCCTCCCAAAGTGCTGGGATTACAGGTGTAAGCCACCGCACCCAGCCCCTCATCTTCTTTTATTGAGACAGGGTCTCGCTCTGTCCAACCCAGGCTGGAATGCGGTAGTTCGATCTCAGCTCATAGCAGCCTCTGCTTCCAGGGTTCAAGAGATTCTCATGCCTCAACCACCAGAGTAGCTGGGATTACAGGCACGTGCCACCACACCTGGCTAATTTTTGTGTTTTCAGTAGAGACAGGGTTTCGCCGTGTTGGCAAGGCTGGTCTTGAACTCCTGACCTGAAGTGATTCGCCCACCTTGGCCTCCCAGAGTGCTGGGATTATAGGCATGAGCCACTGCACCCAGCCTTGACCTCATCTTCTATTACTTCTCTTGCCCTCTCTGTGCCAGCCATACTAACCTTTACAGCTGTTCCTCAGAAAGGCCAAGCACTCCTACTTTGTAGTCTTTGCACTGTTACCCCCTCCCTGGAATATTCTAGACATCCACAGCACTTATTCAGATCTTTTAAAATGTCACTTTACTAGAGGCTCTTCTTGGCTACCCTATATGAAATAAATTCCTTCATTTTACTCCACTGCACTTAGACATACCATATATTTACTTCACTCATCTCTACCATATAATATAACCCCCTTGAGGGCAGAGATATTTTGTTTATTAACATATATATCTCTAGTACCGGAACAAAGTCTGAAAAAAGTAGATGGTCAATAAAATGTTGAATGACCAAATGGAACTTGTTGGGGACTCTATTAAATACAAATCAATTAAACTAAATTAATGTACTTTCAGTCCAGAGAAAATGTTGCAAAAAGAGTTATAGAAGAAACAGAAGGCATCATGGTACATCCCAACCAGGAGCCTGCAGTGATAGCTGGACAAGGGACAATTGCCCTAGAAGTGCTGAACCAGGTAAAATAGCCGAGTTCTTCTGGTTAGCTACTGGTAAAACTGTTGGGCTATATTCAATTATTTTATATGTACACATAAAATATAAAATTGCTTACTAATACGCCTATTTACAGTTTATATTCTTTTCACTGAAGGTTCCTTTGGTGGATGCACTGGTGGTACCTGTAGGTGGAGGAGGAATGGTTGCTGGAATAGCAATTACAATTAAGGTGAGCAACTTCTGGAAGATTCCCTACTTTAAGCAGAGGATTTATTTTACATCATAAATGATTTGTATACATGTGCTCAAAATTCTGCACACATTACCATTCCTTCCCCTTATTCCTTTGGGACTTGAGATGAAGGCCCATCTCTGCCTCACTACTCTTATTTACTATTTTTTTTTTTTTCAAGACAGACTCTTGCTGTGTCACCCAGGCTGGAGTGCAGTGACACGATCCTGGCTCACTTCAGCCTCCACCTCCCGGGCTCAAGCAATTCTCCTCTCAGCCTCCTGAGTAGCTAGGATTACAGGCACATGCCACCACACCCCGCTAATTTTTTTGTATTTTTTTTGCAGTAGAGACGGCGTTTCACCATGTTGATAAGGCTGGTCTTGAACTCCTGACCTCGTGATCTGCCTGCCTTGGCCTCCGAAAGTGCTGGGATTACAGGCGTGAGCCACTGCGCCTGGGCTATTTATTATTTTTAGTATTTTTATTTTTTTTAAGAGATGGGGGTCTTGCTATGTTGGCCAGGTTGGTCTTGAACTCCTGGGCTCAAGCAATCCTTATTCTGGCCTCCCAAAGTGCTAGGATTACAGGTGTGAGCCACTGCACCCAGCCAACTCTCTTCTTAATCCATGACAATTTTACAGCACAAAAGCGGTTACCATAAGTGACACCATCAGTCTTTTCCCTGAATTCCATGTCATCAAGCTACTATCCATACCAAGAGGCTACCTTTTTCTCAAATTACCAGGAGAATCAGATGTGATCCAGGCAATGGAAGGCTAGTATCAGACATGTAATTTATTTATAAAGTGCTTGAAAATATTTTCATTACATCCATAAAATGAAAGGCTCTTACTTGGGCAGAAATGTATTACTTATTGTTCCTATTTTCTTTTTTTTTTTTTTTTTTTTTTTGAGACAGTCTAGCTCTGTTGCCCAGGCTGGAGTGTAGTGGTGTGATCTCAGCTCACTGCAACCTGTGCCTCCCGAGTTCAAGCGATTCTCCTACCTCAGCCTCTCGAGTAGCTGGGATTACAGGTGCCCACCACCATGCCTGGCTAATTTTTGTATTTTTAGTTGAGACTGCATTTCACCATGTTGGCCAGGCTGGTCTTGAACTCCTGACCTCAGCTGATCTAACTGCCTTGGGCTCCCAAAGTGTTGGGATTACAGGCGTAAGCCACCACACCCTGCCCCTATTTTCTTTTAGACATACAGGCAATGTTGTGGTTTGTTGTAAGATGTCTTAATATTCCTCTTCCCAGGCTCTGAAACCTAGTGTGAAAGTATATGCTGCTGAACCCTTGAATGCAGATGATTGCTACCAGTCCAAGCTGAAGGGGGAACTGATGCCCAATCTTTATCCTCCAGAAACCATAGCAGATGGTGTCAAATCCAGCATTGGCTTGAACACCTGGCCTATTATCAGGGACCTTGTGGATGATATCTTCACTGTTACAGAGGATGAAATTAAGGTAAGGCTCCAACAGGAAAATAAATAACAAAGCATGGTATAACTTCTTAGGCAGAAGAACCTTCTGTTAGGAGTAGCAAGTGACCCACGGGAACTTGACTAGGTAACTTCATGACATGGGAGGGTACCCTAGATGTATTAATGACAACCCTCTTGACAGAAGCAGAGTTAGAATTAAAGAAAAGCTTTGGGAAGCATGTATACACAGTGATAAGAAAATTCAAACTGGACATATATTCTCATCTGACCTTTATAAGTAAACCAACTAGACTCCCCTTTCACTAATTCCTACTCCCTTCCATATCAACAGCGTGCAACCCAGCTGGTGTGGGAGAGGATGAAACTACTCATTGAACCTACAGCTGGTGTTGGAGTGGCTGCTGTGCTGTCTCAACATTTTCAAACTGTTTCCCCAGAAGTAAAGAACATTTGTATTGTGCTTAGTGGTGGAAATGTAGACTTAACCTCCTCCATAACTTGGGTGAAGCAGGCTGAAAGGCCAGCTTATCAGTCTGTTTCTGTTTAATTTACAGAAAAGGAAACGGTGGGATTCAGTGTCTTTAGATACTGAAGACATTTTGTTTCCTAGTCAGTCAACTCTTAGTTATCAGATTCTTAATGGAGAGTGGTTATTTCATTAAGATTTAATAGTTTTTTTGGACTAAGTAGTAGAAAAACTTTCATACTTAACTGAGACATTTTGTCAAGGCTAAAAAAAAGTCTTGCAAAATGGGACAGCAGACTGACAGGCTGACATAGAAAATAAACTGCCCAATCACAACTTGTGCCTCCCATCCCTACTACTGGCTGGTACCGGTAAGAAGGAATCTCTTTGAATCCATTACTCCATGCCCTCCTGAGGCACTATTGAAGAACTCTCACTTTTCACCCAGGGTACTGGTTCTGGTACATATGGATCATAAGTCCATTTGGGGAAAACTCGTTTATAGAGGTTCATCAGTACTGTGTCTTGAGATTTTAGCTTCCCATCAAAGCTGCATTTCATGTGGCCATGGGTACCTAGAAAGAAAACAGAACAAGTCAGTCAAATTAAAAGTAGAAAATTTGAAAGCAATGACTTCCAACCCAATAGTCACTGAGCAACACTGCAGAAATGTAGACATGGTCCCAAATCCCATGTTTCCGTACCTAAAGGCTCCTTGATATGTCCTCTCCGGCCCCACTTTGTTCTCAGCTCCACTGGTTTAAACCACAGCACATCCTCTTAGAATCAAACACATAAAACACCAAGATGAAATATTTACCCACAAAATGGAAACCCAACCTTCATACCACAAAGGCAATCAGATCCCATCCTCCTCCTTCACACCTACCTCTGTTGAAGAACATGTAACGTACTACTGCCATCTTAGTAAAAATTTTGAAAGGATGACCGCTCAAAACAACTCTCTTGATGACCATTCTGTCTGGATCTACTGACATAAGATGGCCTGTAGCAATAAGGCTGTGCATTCCTAAAGCACAAAAGCAAAGAAGCTATTTAGGAATTTACAGGCCAAAGTCTTCATTTATTGCCCCAGTCCATCTAAAGACCCATGTAAGAGCCTGGTTTGTCATCCCTGCCCTAGCCCAATCTGAAGCTAAGACTGGTAAACTGCTAAGTCCATACTTAACCTTGTCAGTAGGTTCTTGAAAACTTGTACTTGAAGAGAAATGATGTATAACAAAACCATATTTTTTCTCATCAGTTGTTACAAGGAAAGGATGTTGAACAAAAGGCAGTTATTTGAAGACTGGCTATACACTGTTTCACTTAAAAGTTGCAGTTTTCATTGTTCTATTAACAACGTTACGTGAAGACTTACTGTATTTGAAAACCATCATTACCTTCTCCATACCATTTGGCTCCCAAATCTAAATACAGAAGAGAAAACAGTGTTCATCCTATTAAGGGCCTACAGGGTCTGTTCATCTCTGTGGCTCGACTTACCATTGCTTTTCTGCTTGAAAAGCAGCACCGATGCAGGAGGAAAAGTGATTGGTGCATAGACTGTCACCACCAGGGCCATGTCAGCAGTCAGGAATCTCTGCAATTTATGTTTGTCCGCTGCCATAAGGGTTAAAATATGAAAACCAAAACCATTTTGAGAAACCAGAGGCAATAGAGGCCTGTGAAAAGCTGTATTAGTGCAACTCTTAAACCTACGGCAGCTTCTACTTCTCTAATCCACTAGTTCTCAAAAATTTTCTCTGCCTCAATACACCTAAAAGATAGTCTAGTCCTATCAGTAACTTTTTTTTTTTTTCGAGTTTGAGTATCGTTCTTGTCACCCAGGCTGGAGTGCAATGGCGTGATCTCAGCTGAATGCAACCTCCGCCTCCCGGGAACAAGCAATTCTCCTGCCTCAGCCTCCTGAGTAGCTGGGATTATAGGCACAGGCCACCACTCCCGGCTGATTTTTGTATTTTTAGTAGAGACAGGGTTTCACCATGTTGTCCAGGCTGGTCTCGAACTCCTGACCTTGTGATCCACCCACCTCAATCTCCCAAAGTGCTGGGATTACAGGCATGAGCCACAGTGCCAGGCTGTATCAGTAACTTTTTATTTAATTATTTTGAGATGGTGTCTTGCTCTAGTTGCCCACGCTGGAGTGCAATGGCACCATCTCTGCTCACTGCAACCTCCACCTCCCAGGTTCAAGCAATTCTCCCACCTCAGGCACCCGAGTAGCTGGAATTGCAGGCGCCTGATCAGTAACTTTTTTATCTGGAGTCAGAATCTTGGAGCCTAGACTGTATGTGATGTTCTACCTTCAATGTAGCTTTCATTAAAATATTTAAAGGGCAGTGGTGTGAACACAGCTCACTGGAGCCTAAAACTCCTGGGCTCACTGGCTCAGGCAGTCCCTCTCGCCTCAGCCTCCCAAGTAGCTGAGGCTGCAAAGCACATGCCGCCACACCTGGCTAAGTTTTTTAAAAATTTTGGCAGAGCGCAGTGGCTCACGCCTGTCATCCCAGCACTTTGGGAGGCCGATGCAGGCGGATTACCTGAGGTCGGGAGTTCCAGACCAGCCAGGCCAAGATGGTGAAACCCTATCTCTACTAATAATACAAAAAGTAGCTGGGCATGGTGGTACACGCCTATAATCCCAGCTGCTTGGGAGGCTGAGACAGGAGAATCACTTGAACCTAGTAGGCAGAGGTTGCAGTGAGCCAAGATCCTGCCACTGCACTCCAGCCTGGGCAACAAGAGCAAAACTCCATCTCCCCAAAAATGAAATTTTTTTTGTAGAGGCCGGGCATGGTAGCTCATCCCTAAAAATCCCAGCACTTTGGGAGGCCAAGGCACATGTGCAGATAACCTGAGGCCAAGAGTTTGAGACCAGACTGGCCAACGTGGTGAAACCCCATCTCTACTAAAAATACAAAAATTAGCTGGGCGTGGTGGCAGACGCCTGTGGTCCGAGCTACTTGGGAGACTGAGGCGCCAGAATCATTTGAACCCGGGAGATGGAGGCTGTAGTGAGCTGAGATCATGCTACCACACTCCAGCCTGGGTGACAGAGCTGGACTCTGTATCAGGAAGAAAAAAAAATTGTAGAGACAGGAGTCTCACACTCCTGACCTCAAGTGATCCTCCTGCCTCAGTCTCTGGAACTAAGACTTTGATTTAGTTCCAGTTCTAAGGATCTGCCTTTACGAAATAAGCAGAGAAGTAAATAAAGTTTTATGCACACAGATCTAATTTAGAGCAAAACATTAGAAATAGCCTAAGTCCTCACCTGTAAAAGCTCAAATAAATATCAGTACATCACATACACTGGAATATATCCAAATGACAATAAAGCATTAAAAGTCTCGTAAACTAATTAATCTTATGGAAAATTGGTCAAAATCAATTAAGTGATAAATGCAATGTTTAACACCATATTTACAATTACAATCCAAATTCTGTTAAAAAAAAAAAACAAAAAACAGAGATCCAGATGAAAATGTATAAAAGTGAATTTTCTCTAATATAAGATAATTGTACTTTTATATTATTCCTTATTTTCCCAACTGTCTAAAATACGAAAATAGTTATTTCATCCTAAAAAAAAATCAAAACCATTTTGAAACAATAAAAAAATGATTGGCCAGGTGCAGTGGCTCACGCCTGTAATCCTAGCACTTTGGGAGGCCAAGGCAAGAGGATTGCCTAAGGTCAAGACCAGCCTGGCCAGCATGGTGAAACCCTGTCTCTACTAAAAATACACAAATTAGCCAGGCGTGGTGGCAGGCGCCTGTAATCTCAGCTACTCGGGAAGCTGAGGCAGGAAAATTGCTTGAACCTGGAAGGCAGAGGTTGCAATGAGCCTGGATGGCACCATTGCACTCCAGTGGGCATCAGAGTGAGAGAGACTCCGTCTCAAAAAAAAAAAAAAAAAAAAGGCCAGGCACGCTGGCTCACGTCTGTAATCCCAGCACTTTGGGAGACCGAGGTGGGCGGATCACCTGAGGCCAGGAGTTCAAGACCAGCCTGGCCAACATGGTGAAACCCCATCTCTACTAAAAATACAAAAATTAGCTGGGCATGGTCGTGCGTGCCTGTAGTCTCAACTACTCTACTTGGGAGGCTGAGGCAGGAGAACGGCTTGAACCCAGGAGGCGGAGATTGCAGTGAGCCGAGATCACACCATTGCACTCCAGCCTGGGCAACGGAGTAAGACTCGTCTCCAAAAAATAAAATAAAATAAAAAATAACCAGGCCGGGCGTGGTGGCAGCTCACGCCTGTAATCCCAGCACTTTGGGAGGCCAAGGCAGGTGGATCACGAGGTCAGGAGATCAAGACCATCCTGGCTAACACGGTGAAACCCCGTCTCTACTAAAAATACAAAAACTTAGCTGGCGTGGTGGCGGGCGCCTGTGGTCCCAGCTACTCGGGAGGCTGAGGCAGGAGAATGGCGTGAACCCGGGAGGCAGAGCTTGCAGTGAGCCCAGATCTTGCCACTGCACTCCAGCCTGGGCGACACAGCAAGACTCCGTCTCAAAAAAAATTAAAAAAAAAAAAAAAAAAAAAAAAAAAAAATATATATATATATATATATATATATATATATATATATATATGATTAAATCTTAGCTTTTTTGGTCTTCAATTCCCCATTCTAATGCCACAAGTGTTGGGATTATGGGTGTAAGCCACTGCACCACTTCACCCACCCTAATACCCTTTTTACAGAGCTGCCAACTTCTACTCAAAACCTGCTCTGGAACAAATACTCATGGCAAAAAAGCCTCAGTATCACAGTTGCATCACTGGGATGCTTCAGACAGGTTCAGACATTTTGAGTAAAAACATCATTGGCTCTTAAGCCAGAGTACTGAAAATACCTCTAACCCAGAGATGTAAGATTTTGAAACCATATTCTGTACCCCTCCACCACAAGTCAGTTTCCCAAAAGACAAGATGGACAAGAACCCAGGTTCCCCACTGCTAACCTGCAGTGTGCTGAGAGAATAAAGGTGAGGCTCGGAAGCGCCTGAATCCACAGTGGAATATGAGCTCTTCTTTGGCTTTCACGGGTTCAGTGTTGCCAGGGTCACGCCTCACCACCATATTCAATACTGACATCTGGGGACCAAGTAAGAAAAATAAAAATCTTCATAGCCTAGGAATACAATTGCCTAAACTGAAAGAAAGCAAACCAAACTAGCAGATTCAGACTCATTCTAAGAACTGACAATGCTAATTAATGGTGGAGTGCAGATGCTGAAACACAGGTTCATCCTTTCCCCCCACCAATGACTGGCATTTAAGCCACACATAGGCTGATCGGAGCATTCAGGCCCCCTTCAATGCTAACCTACCTTCCTGCATCTAACAGAAAAGAGCCCAACATCTGCCACACACACACCAGTGGCCTTCAAGGCATTCACTCACCACACTCTCAAAACCACACTCATTCAAGCCCCTTCTTGAGCCCTTACCAAAACCCATCAAAGAACTATCACATACCCCCACAACATACACAACTACTGGCCGCCAAATGAAAAGAGATCTGCACCTTGGCACAAACTTTTTTTTTTTTTTTGACAGGGAGTTTCACTTTTGTTGCCCAGGCTGGAAAGCAATGGCGCAATCTTGGCTCACCACAACCTCCGCCTACCGGGTTCAAGCAATTCTCCTGCCTCAGCCTCCCAAGTAGCTGGGATCACAGGCATATGCCACCATGCCCGGCTAATTTTGTATTTTTAGTAGGGATGGGGTTTCTCCATGTTGGTCAGGCTAGTCTCAAACTCCCGACCTCAGGTGATCCGCCCACCTTGGCCTCCCAAAAAGTGCTGGGATTACATGCGTGAGCCACCATGGCCAGCCAAACCTTTATTTTAATGGCTGCCAACCCTTGTTCAACATCTGGTCTGAAAAACACACTTAGAGAAGTCTCAGAATCACCCAGAGATCGCATCACCGATGTTTCAGACAGGTTCAGACAACATGAATAAAACCATCACTGACTTCTCCATTATTCTCCAATTCCTAATCATAAAGGGAGACTTTCTGCATCCCAATGAGCAAAATGTTAGTCATACATAAACAGAATTTTAGACTGTCAGAAGCAGCTGCAAAGTTTCATAACCTCCCATTTTCCTACAAGACACTAATTTACCTTCTGTTCATGAGGTAGTAAAGAAAATGCAATCAAGGGTGCTCCTTGCCTGAAGCACTCGACCACTGAGACAGGGACTTCAGAGACATGAAGTGTGACATACCAGCCAACCTGCCGTAAGAAAGCAGAAAGCAATCATGGAGTTACCCTTCAAAGTCCCAATAATGAGGAAGCTTCCTCCAAATATGCTGAGTCTCTCAGATGACCTTTTTAAAGCCTACACTCACCCTTCAAGATGCTTCACTACCCAGATCACGCTTTTTCATTTAACATAGTTGATACCTCTTTGTTCCCAGTATCATTCTACTCAATGACTAAGGGGCTCCCCTAATCCCCCAATGCAGCATATTTTCATGCCAAGAGAAGGAATAAAGTAGGGAGCATGTTGACAAATGAAAGCAACATACAAGATGAACAAGGAGGATAGATACCTCAGCTCCTTCAACCTCTTTTTCTTCAATCTCTTTAAAAATGCTTTTCCTAGTATTAGTAAAGTTCTGAAACTGAAATATCCGAGCATAATCTTGAGGAAGGTTTTCCTTAGGATCCCATGGAGATGTCCGGAAGCTCTTAAGCCCTCTGTATTTCTGAAATCTAGGATATTGAAGATTTTAAAGAAATTAAGTCAGATTTATATGGTGCTATATAGACTCATCACTGCTAAAATGGCTAAGGAGCTAGCTGAAAAGAACTCCAATCACTCTCTCTCCAAACAACCCAACAGCTTCAACCAAGACCACACTCCAAAACAGCTTGTAAAGAGTTCTATCAGAACCAAACCCACGCTTCCCATTGACAAAAGACAAAGTATTTACAGTGGCTCCCTGTTACCTGTCAGGGAGCTTTTTAACCTGACAAAAAAGATGCTTGGTAATGGCCTGATACAGTTCAGGTGTGCGTCCCTGCCCAAATCTCATACTGAAATACAATCCCCAGTGTTGGAGGTGGAGCCTGGTGGGAGGTGACTGCATTAGGGGGGAGATTTTCTCATGAATGGATTAGCACCATCCCCCTTGGTGAGTGAGTTCTCATGAGATCTGGTTGTTTAAAAGTGTGTAGCACCTCCTGCCTTGCTCTCTGGTTCCTGCGCTGTCCGTGTGACAAGACTTGTTGCCCCTCTGCCTTCTGCCATGATTGTTTAAGGCCGCCCCAGAAGCTGAGCAGATGCCAGCACCATGCTTCCTGTACAGCCTGCAGGACCATGACCCAATTAAACCTCTTTTCTTTATAAATTGCACAGTCTCTGGTACTTCTTTATAGCAATGCGAGAAAGACCTAATACGTAGCCTTACCTCCCAAATATCCAAAGTTAATTCATTGGCTTTAGTCACTCACCCCCAGAACAGATATAATCATCTACATCTTCACTCTTCTACTTCCGCTATTCTACCCAAACCCCCTAAAATCTCCAAACATTATATAAGTCAATTGAGTACTGGCTCCTTTGGGAAGAAGTATTTGCTAATTAACCTTAGTATTTCTCCTTCATCAAAGTCCTGTAACGTTAGTCTATACCACAGTCTAGAACTTGATTATATATGACCATTTCCTGTATGTATGTCTTGGCTTCCCATATTAAACGTTAGCTCTTCAGGACCAGGAAAAATGTGTTTCTCTTCTTTTGCATCACAGTGACACAGCTCTGAGCCAAGTTTTTAAAAACCTATTGATTTAATTTAGACTTGTTGATAGACTTCTTGACTAACCGAATTCTAGCAGCCACATCACGGGGGGTGTCCACTTCATCTGGAAACATCTCTTCCAGTCTTTCTTGTTTATATTTCTCCAACATTTTTGCCTCAGCTTCTTCATCCACTTTCTCATCATACAGATCATCATGCACAGACTCCCCGACAGTCATAGTTTCATATTCCTCCTCTTCTTCTTCACTACTCTCATCCTGTAGAATAAAGGATTACAGTTATTTCAGAAGAAATCCACACCTGTCTCTACCCCAAAGGCCAATATGCTAAGAGTAAAATAATTGTACTAGATCCCTATTCCCAACCAACATAAATTCTAATACAGTCTAAAGTATAAAAACAAAAACCTCATTCCTGGCAACTACAGTCATTCCTAAGAAACTAACCACACACGGCCGGGCGCGGTGGCTCACGCCTGTAATCCCACCACAGTCATTCCTAAGAAACACCATACACAGCCGGGCGCGGTGGCTCACGCCTGTAATCCCACCACAGTCATTCCTAAGAAACTAACCACACACGGCCAGGCGCGGTGGCTCACGCCTGTAATCCCACCACAGTCATTCCTAAGAAACTAACCACACACGGCCAGGCGCGGTGGCTCACGCCTGTAATCCCACCACAGTCATTCCTAAGAAACTAACCACACACGGCGGGGCGCGGTGGCTCACGCCTGTAATCTCACCACAGTCATTCCTAAGAAACTAACCACACACGGCCGGGCGCGGTGGCTCACGCCTGTAATCCCACCACAGTCATTCCTAAGAAACTAACCACACACGGCCGGGCGCAGTGGCTCACGCCTGTAATCCCAGCACTGTGGAAGGACGAGACAGGCGGATCACGAG
The DNA here is from genome assembly GCF_047675955.1 of Chlorocebus sabaeus. Taxonomy (NCBI): domain Eukaryota; kingdom Metazoa; phylum Chordata; class Mammalia; order Primates; family Cercopithecidae; genus Chlorocebus; species Chlorocebus sabaeus. The sequence goes on from NC_132919.1 coordinate 2,281,854, forward strand.
GTCAGGAGATGGAGACCATCCTGGCAAACACGGTGAAACCCCGTCTCTACTAAAAATACAAAAAAATTAGCCAGGCGTGGTAGCCGGCACCTGAGCCCAGATCGTGCCACTGCACTCCAGCCTGGGTGACAGAGTGAGACTCCATCTCAAAAACAAACAAACAAACAAAAAACTAACCATACACACCCCTCAAGATCACAATTGCGTTTTGCCTTACATTCGGAGCTAGACGCAGAATTGGCCTAAGGCCTCATTTCCTTACCTGAGATTCCTCCTCCATAAAATCCTCATGTTCCATATCATCATATTCATATTCATCTCCTTCCCCACCACTTTGGCTGCCACCATCCAAAATCCATTCAGCTTGGTAACTGGATGTTCCTTTGGGGACCTTCTTTACCACCTTTGAACTTTCCTTCAAGAAACCTGTAAAAGCCCAAACAAATTAAGTAAATTATAGCCTTCCTTTCCCTATCCCTCTGGTTATTCTCACCTAGGCAAGGCACCAGATACTGCTGCCAACATGGGAAATTCTGGCAGACACTGTAAATAGAACTGACTACTTCCAAATTTAATTCAGCTGCCTCACAACTAGCAATACTTACACAGCTAAATAATCCTTGCAATGAATGCAAAGTTGTTTATCTGTTCACAATGAAACATTAACACAAATAATTTTGTGAAATGGAACAAAGCTGTGTGTAACGTTTGTTTATTGAAAACATACAGCATTTGAGGGTGAGGAGAGACTTTCAACTATATCCCCATCCCACTCTATCCTATAGGGCCCTCACTTGGAACAGCTAGAGAAAATCCACAATTCCAGGTCAGATGAATTACAAACAAGTTTACCAATACCAACCCTTTGCCTCACTCAGCTCCTCCTCAGTGGGCCAGGTTTGCTCTCCCTCCATTGGATCTGGGATAACCTCTGCTTGCAAGGATTCCTGTCTATCAGGGTCTGCCCTCATTAGGACCTTAAGGCCTTCTTCCATATCATCTACAGTATCCGTAGCACAAATCTGAAAACCAAGAGCAGGTGATAGCCAACCATGAACCAAAAATCTCCTAAATCTAATATAGTAACCAGAAAGACCCAGAAATATCAGTCCTCATGTAGAAGATGAATGCAACAGAATGCTAAAACTTGTCAAAACTTTTCAAATGGCCATTTTCTAATTTCCAGGGTATTTTAAGTCTCTGCTTGGCTCTTGAGGTCTTTCTTAATCTGCTCCCACTCCTACCCATTTATTAGATACCTCACTGCCATCAAGCTGATTTTTTCAAGGTTCAAATAGACCTTTTGATCCACCACTGTGCCTAGGTTCATTCTGTCTCTATCTTCTAGAATATTCCTTTATCCTTCTTCAACTCATAAATCACATTCATCCTTCTCAACACCTTGCTCAAGTCTGATCTCTTCTGTGAAGCTTGCTAGTCTACTTTCTCAACTTCCACTGCTGGTCCACACCTTAACCATATGCTATCTCAATCTTTATTTCACAGACGCCATTTTGTTCCAGCTCAATTAAGTCCCTTGAGGAAAGCAACCACGTCTTGAGTGTGTTCTATAAACTCAGAGCCAGTCGCAGTGCAGAGTACCCAGAAAGTGCTGGATAAATGTGATTTATCAACATGTTTATAACTGACTATTGCCTTACTTCAGACTAGCAGTCTCCTCATTCACCTAAGTGAACAGACTACCTTCTCCAAATTTAAGTTTCCTTCCTGTGCCAGCTTTCACATGAACATGAATTAAGAATATCAGTCTTACCTCCATTGCCATGTCTGGGTCCTTTTGGGGTTTAATTCTTCTAGGATTTAAAGGGAAAGGGTCTCCAGGGGCATCTATCTGTTTCATCTGGAAATCGCCATGTCCAACAATATGCAGCAACCTATTGACATTCACAGTCTGCCCTCGAACATAGCCTGAAATTTTCAAGGTGCCCACCAAGTTATTCTCTTCACTAGGAACAAAATCAACAGCATGGGCAAACAGGTAGGCCCGCCGATCTCGAAACGCAAGATGCTGTTGCTTCTGGTTAGCCAACTGCCTAAGCAGCATCCCTGCCTCCTGTTGAGTGTCTAACAAGAGGAATTTGTCATGCGGAAAGCGCTTCTCCACTGCTTTACTTAGCTTCTTCCTGGCATCTATTTGTTTCTTCAGTGGGAGGCCAGAAATCCCCTGGACAGCTAGTGCTGTAAGCAAAAGAGAAAACGCTTCATGACCTATTGCTTCATTACATAAAAATCCCTCCGCAGTTCACAAACAACTTAATAGCTCAGTTGCAAGCCCAGAGATCACTGGGAAACCCAACACTTAACTACCCTGGAGGAATTTCACAGTGAAATCAAACTTCATATCCTTGTTTCTCTGGGCAAAGGAGAGCCAAAAACAAAAAGACACACTGAGTGATAATCTGTAAACAATGGATCAAGTTTAATCCATATGTATACATCCCACCATCAGTTGAATATGATCCATCAGTTGTACTCCTATATCAAATGCCAGGCATAGTGCCTGACAAATTATAGGTGCACAATAAATGCTAACTCACTTACTATAGGTGGGAAGGCCCTGAGCAAAGAGGCAGGAAAGACAGTAATCGCCGGTGCTGTCCCAGCCTTCTAGTGGATCAAGAAGGAACAGGATGGTATCAGCTACTTTAGCCATGTCTAACACAGTGTGCAGATCCCCTGGAGACAGAAGACACAGTAAGAAGAGGTGGCTGGCACCAGCATATTATGCTAAAAAAAAAAAAAAAACAATTACCACTACTCAAACATAATAGAAAATATTGGTGTATACTCTAACCTGGCCTTGCTGACGTGAAAAACCACCGATGTTTCAAGTGGGGGCATAGCAGCATAAAGCTCTGGGTGTTTCCCAATTCATTCAAGTGTACTGTTCCAGTGTCCCTATCCTGAAGCAGCTGCATGGCTTCTGGCAGGGAAATTCTGCTGTGCAGGGGCACCACCAGTACCTGATGAGGAGGGCCATCCTTGCCACCCAGCTGTCTCTTCTCTGCCAGAACCTGAAAATAGAAGGATATCCGAGATCATCTCAGCGTCTCAGTACTTCACGCCAGCATTGAATTTCCACTCCCACAGATGCCCCCTCTACCCACAACCAGCATCTCTCTGGTAGAAGACCACAGGTATGTCGGCGGGGTGGCAGGAATTCTGACGAAAGCAAAAAATGCTAGACCTGCAGGCTAGACACGTGCTCTAGGGCTATGCTCTATCCCTGGACCCCCACCCGGTCTCATTTTCCAGTTCCAGGCAATAGCCACCTAGAACAGCAGAGAAGCCGCACTCTCCCAAATCCCGCTCCTCTCACCGCCTCCTTCTTCTGCTTTCGGAGCTGGCTGGCGCGATGCCTCTGGTCGACTCTGCTGAGTTCTTTTCTCACCTTCTTGCTTAGGGTTTTCAGTGCCAGACGGCCTGAAGGGCATATTAGAAGGGGCTGGTGTGATCGACCCCATAACAAGGTCAAGAAAAGGGACTCCTCTCCGCCCACCTTAGAAAGGGCCTTTCGCGTGGAGCCCAGACGGGAGACAGAAAGCTCAGTCTGGGCATGGGGAAAAAGAGTTAATAATGGCCAAATAGCCCTTATTCCTTCTACGCTATCTTCTTACCCTTGCCGTCCCGCTGTGCAGATCCCCGACCCCGATGCCGCCCGCCTTTATGAGCTTTATTCTGCTGCTTGAGCGGACCGGGGCGGTGAGCCGCCATGGCGCAGCGCGCGTGTACAGTCAACACTGCTTCCGGGCCAGGACGAACGCTTCCTGTCCCCTCCAAGGGGGCGGGCTCTCAGTGGGGCGGGACTCCCTGCGCCCTCTCGCGACGGTCTTTTCCAGCCGTCCCAGAGAGCGCCGCGTTAGTCGCTCCGCCAAGCCACGGTGGGAACTTTTCCCACGCTGCAGTGTGTGGTTTGGAGGCTTGAAGGCGCCCGATGTAGACTCTCGAGGCTTGGGCTATTGGTCCAGCAGGCTGTTTGTGCCCCTTGCATTGTCATTTTTTTTGCGCCATAAAGCTGCATCACATAGAAACATGTTGACTGGAAAGCTCCATTCGTGCCGAAAAGGCCTAAGCCCTTCCTGTCACCTAGATTCGGGCATGTTGCGCTTCCATTTGCAATGGCATGTTCTTTATCACTCTGAGCAACCTTTCTTCTCCCTCGATTCCCTAGCGAAGCTTGGGAATCGCGTGGAAGGCACTTCTCTCACCTTGCCTGGTTCCGTACCAGCTCACGCCCGTCCCTGTTACTCCAACCCGCGCCCCGCCTCCCACGGAGCGGCCGGGAAGGACCCTGTGGGACGTGGCGACCCGGCGAGGGGGACTGGCTGCGACCCTCCGGCCCTCGGGCTCCGGCGGCTGCGCTCCCGCTAATCTTCCCAGAAACTTGGCGACGGCACGGCGACGGCCGGACGGGGATTCAGAGGGGTCACGGGGCCAGGCTGCACCGGCTTCGCCGTGGCCAGGCTCGGACCGCAGGGGACCCCGTGCCCGAGCCCCGGCCCTTTCCGTCCCGTCGGGAGAGGGAGCAGGGAGAAGTCAGGGGACATTGAGCGGGACCGAGCCTCGCTCTCAGCCGCCGGGCCGCGGGCCCCAGGGCCGGCGCTCACAATGCGGCTTCGCGCCCTCCAGCGGGAGCGGGTGCGTTTCCATGACAGCGACCCCCGTGGCGCGCGCTCGGGTCTGCCGCCCCTAGGCGCGCACGGCCTCTCCCCGCCCCGATCCCCCGTCGCTGTGCGCAACCCCCCTCCGGCTGTGGGAAGGGGCCGGGCCTGCCGCCTGACGTCTGTGCGGGGCTCGGAAGATGGCTGCGGAGCCGAGCACCGGGCAGTGGCTGCGGCGGCGGCGGCGGCGGGCCGGGAGCGCGGCGGGCTGGGGCTCCGCCTTGCGCGTGGGGCGCTGAGCCGAGAGTCGCGGAGGCGGCGGGGGCGCGGGGGCTCCGAGGGCCGCTCGGCGCCGCCTCCTGCCACACCATGGGCAGCGCAGAGGACGCAGTCAAAGAGAAACTGCTGTGGAACGTGAAGAAGGAGGTAAAGTCGAGGCAAGGACCCCGGGGCGCTCGTGTCCTGGCCCGCGCGGCCCAGGGGGCAGAAAGGTCCGCGCCCACCCCCCGGCGCGGGCACCCGGGCGGAATCTGGGCCGGGAGGGGAGGGTCCTGGACGGGCTGCGCCTCCCTCCCTTTTCTCGGATGGGGGAGGGCAGCGCCCCTCGGCCCGGGGGCTCCTGCCGGCGCTCCGGGCTTGTTTGCTTCTCAGCCCCGCAGCTCCCCGCCCTGTGACGGCAGCGGCACTGGGAGCCCGAGGCCGGGGGAGGGGTGGCGGGGATGGTGGGGACGGCTGGAGCCGGAGCTGCCCATTCAGTGCCCGCGCCGCCGGGGGAGGGGGCGGGGCCCCGCACGGGCTCCCGCGGCGCAGGTGGGTGTCTTGTGGACCGACTTCCCCTTGTCCTCAGGGGGTGTCTTGCGGGCTGAGCTCCCCCTTGTCCAACGCTGCCCCCTCCGCTGTGCCTCCAGCTACGGAGTGCACGCTGCCAGAGGGGTTCACCGCACACCTCAGTTTCTCCCTCCACGCCCACCTCCTTACCCAGGAACCAGGGGCTTGTTTGAGAATGGTTTTTAACACTCGGAAGTTTTTCCCTTTTGAGGGAAGCCCCCCTACTTTAGAAAGAGAAGCAGTCCTTCCCTCTACTAACTCCGTTTACCCTGACCCTGCCCAAAAGCCCATTTCCATTTCGGGTGGGGGGCAGTGCCCATATGAATGACTCACTCCCATGTGAGAGCTGGAGAGCTCAAACCCGCAGCGCAGATTAGAATGCATTGGGCCTCCTTCCCCTGCCTGCCTCTATGGCTGTTTTCCGCCTGGTAAGTAAACTCCACCAGGGGAGGAGACCCTCTGTTTTGTCCACTACCTTGTATCCAGTGCCTGGCACACTGTAGGCACTCCGTGACTGGTAAATAAATGTGCTGATTTTGGAGACTTCGAGGCCTGGTGTTTGGAAAGCATACATTTTGGAATAGTCTGGACCTAGTCTGTGTGACCTTGAGTGAGTTACTTAACTTCTCTGAGTCTAGGTTTCTTTCTCTCTATGCTGCCTACCTTATATATAAAAGTTTGCCTCAGGGCCGGGCGCGGTGGCTCAAGCCTGTAATCCCAGCACTTTGGGAGGCCGAGACGGGCGGATCACGAGGTCAGGAGATCGAGACCATCCTGGCTAACACGGTGAAACCTCGTCTCTACTAAAAAGTACAAAAAATTAGCTAGGGGTGGTGGTGGGTGCCTGTAGTCCCAGCTACTCGAGAGGCTGAGGCAGGAGAATGGCGTGAACCCGGGAGGAGGAGATTGCAGTGAGCTGAGATAGCACCACTGCACCCCAGCCTGGGCGACAGAGCGAAACTCCATCTCAAAAAAAAAAAAAAAAAAAAAAAATCCTGGAAAGCTCTAGATGGTTCTCATGTGTTAGCCATGGCCTGGCTACTATGCCCTAATGTTGGTTCCCACCCCTCCCCTTGGCAAAGATGTAATTGAAGCCATCAGCTTTCCAGCTTGTGGGAGAAGCTTCTTTGAGTCTTTGCTGTGAAGAGGCCAGGAAAGGGTTTTCTTAGGCCAGGGGTGTATCAAGTCAGCCTTTAAGCCCAATTCTGCTCTCCCCAGTGAAGAGAGAAATCTTGATTCTCCTCCAAAAGGAAGCAGTCTAGTGACAGAGACTTGAACAGTATAAACAAAATAGAAAAGTACCTGTACCCACACTAAAGGTGGATATGCTGGGATTACAGGTGTGATTCAGTTTTGGAGGTTAGTCACAGATAATGGGAAATCCTTTTTTTTTTTTTTTTTTGGAGATGGAGTCTTGCTCTGTCGCCAGGCTGGAGTGCAGTGGTGCGATCTCAGCTCACTGCAACCTTCACCTCCCAAGTTCAAGTGATTCCCCTGCCTCAGCCTCCTGAGTAGCTGGGACTATAGGCACATGTCACCACACCCAGCTAATTTTTTGTATTTTAGTAGAGATGGGGTTTCACCATGTTGGCCAGGATGGTCTCAATCTCCTGACCTCGCCTTGGCCTCCCAAGGTGTTGGGATTACAGGCATGAGCCACTGTGAATGGCCAGGAAATATTTTTTAAGAGGATGATGACTTTTTCTACCAGTGTTAGAAACTATACTGTTTCTAACAGTGTTAGGACTATACTGCTCCAAAAGTGATTCCTAAGAAAATGTGAGAAATGTCAGAATATGCCACAGCTACGTATCATACCTGACAAAAGTTGACCTGCTCTGAACTCAGTGTTTCTCCTTTCCTCCTTCAGTGTTTTATTTATTTATTTGTTTATTTTGAGACAGAGTCTCGCTCGGTTGCCCAGGCTGGAGTGCAGTGGTGCGATCTCAGCTCACTGCAAGCTCCGCCTCCCAGGTTCACGCCATTCTCCTGCCTCAGCCTTCCGAGTAGCTGGGACTACAGGCGCCCGCCAGCACGCCCGGCTAATTTTTTGTATTTTCAGTAGAGACAGGGTTTCACCGTGTTAGCCAGTATGGTCTCGATCTCCTGACCTCATGGTCCACCTGCCTCGGCCTCTCAAAGTGCTGGGATTACAGGCGTGAGCCACCACGCCCGGCCCAGTGTTTGATTTCTAGAGAAACATCCTGTCCCTTCTGCAAGGAGAAATAACAGGAATATTGGTAGACCAGGCTGGCCTTTCACAAAGGACCACTGGTATAATTATAGGGGCATCTGCAGATCCTCCTAACCCAAAAATCTGCCCCATCAGCCTGCTTCAGATGCCTCCAGGTCTTTAGCTGTGACATTATCCTCTGTTGAATGCAAACGTCCTTGGGAGGTAATTAACAAGTTTTTTGGTTTGTTTTTTTGTTTTGTTTTGTTTTGTTTTTTGAGACAGAGTTTCACTCTTGTTGCCCAGGCTGGAGTGCAATGGCGCGATCTGGGCTCACTGCAACCTCTGTCTCCCAGGTTCAAGTGATTCTTCTGCCTCAGCCTCTTGAGTAGCTGGGATTACAGGCACCCAACACCATGCTTGGCTAATTTTTGTATTTTTAATAGAAATGGGGTTTTGCCATGTTGGTCAGCCTGGTCTCGAACTCCCGACCTCAGGTGATCCTCCCGCCTCAGCATCCCAAAGTGCTGGGATTACAGGTGTCAGCCACCATGCCCAACCATCTAGGAAGCTTTTCACAGCTCAGAGTACATAAATTGATCTGTTCCCCTTCTACATGAGCACTAACCATTAGCAGTTTCCAGCAGGGAGGAGCCTCTAGGTCCTTCTTCCCGCCTCCCCAGTGTTTTGAGGTTCTACCACCCTCCAAACTATACAGTCCTGACTAAGGGTCTTGGGAACCTGGACAGCATCAGAAATTACATTCCTGTTTAAAGAATGGGGAAGACTAGCTCTACCCAGGGCTTACGTTATGTGTAACATTCTACACTAGGTAATCTCTCTAATCTCCAGTACTGGTATCTGCCTGCTAGCAGGTTCCCCCAGGACATCAACAGTGTTTGGCTTGAATGTTGGGAACCACCGGAACCTCATCCATGGGAGTATAAACTGGTATAACCAACTCTGGAGAACAATTTGGCAATATCTAATAAAGCAAAGTGTATGCATCAGACATTCCTTGCCTAGAAATATAAATCCAAAACATTTGTTCACCAGAAGACATGTCCTCAGTGTTCTTAGCAGCAATACCCATAACAGCCCCAAACTGGCAACCACCCAATCGCCAGTTGTTTGTACGCTCACACCACGGAGCATGAACAATCTATAATTCTACACGGCATGAACAAATTTCAGAATGACACAGGTGAGCAAAAGAAACTAGTCACAAAACACTACACACTGAGTAATTCCACTTATGAAAAGTATGAAAACCCAGGCTGTGGCTCACACCTGTAATCCCAGCACTCTGGGAGGCCAAGGTGGGTGGATCACCTGAGGTCGGGAGTTCAAGACCAGCCTGGCCAACATGGAGAAACCCCGTCTCTACGAAAAATACAAAAAAAAAAAAGAAAAGAAAAGAAAAAAAAACAGCTGGGCATAGTGGTGCATGCCTGTAATCCCGGCTACTCTGGAGGCTGAGGCAGGAGAATCGCTTGAACCTGGGAGTTGGAGGTTGCAGTGAGCTGAGAACACGCCACTTCACTCCAGCCTGGGCAAAAAAGTGAAACTCCCATCTCAAAAAAAAAAAAAAAAACACGTATAAAACCCCACAAAACTATCGTGTTGGAATCAGGAGAGTGGGCACCCTTAGGGGGAATAGTGACTATAGAAGGGAACGTGATGAGGTGAGGGTGTTGGTCACATGTTCTGTTTTTTGCTGAAGTTGCTGATTTCACAGGAGTGTTCATTGTATGAAAATTCACCCCACTGTATAATTGTGATATAAGTTATTTTATATGTTTATTGCACAGCAATTAAAAAGGTTTCTTTTTAAGTGCTTTCTTAAAGAAAGAAATGACTGGCTGGGCACAGTGGCTCACATCTGTAATCCCAGCACTTTGGGAGGCCAAGGCAGGTAGATCACCTGAGGTTAGGAGTTCGAGACCAGCCTTACCAATATGGTGAAACCCCGTCTCTACTAAAAATACAAAAATCAGCAGGGCATGGTGGTGAGCATACACCTGTTGTCCCAGCTACTCAGGAGGCTGAGGCAGGAGAATCCCTTGAACCCGGGAGGCAGAGGCTGCAGTGAGCCGAGATTGCGCCACTGCACTCCAGCCTGGGTGACAGAGCAAGACTCTGTCTCAAAAAAATAGAAATGACTGTTTACCTTATAAGGTATTTGGGAACTTTTACATCCAAGTGGGAACCCCAAACATTAGAGTTTTAGACCCTAGGTGGAAAGAAGGCCGGGCTTTTGGGCATGTAGAGGGTGTCCCAGAGGTATGAGACCTACCCCTAACCTCGGAGAATAGGGAGAAAAGGAGGAGGGGCAGGTTATTTGTCTACCGGCCGGACCAAGATGGTTTGTCTCTAAAGGACGGTATGTCTGCCCAGAAGCCCTTCTCCAGCTGAGAACAGATGAGCAAACAGCATCCTATTCCCGTTCTCCAAGGCGGGGCACTTCCACCTGGGCTGGAACATGCAGTCATTGTTTGATGGGTTTTTGGCATTGCTTTCCCTGGTTTCCTCTCCAAAAGACTCGGATCAGACTATGCTGAAGAAACTTTGCCTCCCCACACCTCTCATCCCCGTCATCTCTGCAAGTGTCTGAAAGTGACTTCAGACCAGAAGGGCAGAACCAAACTATTTATTTGCCCAGAGGTCTCTGAAAAGGAAAAATAATAACAAAAGCAGTGATGCTGTCCATGTGTCCGCAGGTGAAGCAAATCATGGAGGAGGCCGTCACCAGGAAGTTTGTGCATGAAGACAGCAGCCACATCATTGCTTTATGTGGTGAGTGAGGAACCGAAGGATGATGGGAGGCAGGTCTGGAGCTGAGGACACTGGCCTGGGGCCGGGAAAAGATGAGTCCTCAGGGTCAGTAGCTCTCAAATCTGGCTGCAAGTCCAAATCAACTTGGAAGCTTTTGAAATCCTCTTTGGCCCCCTTTGCAGACCTCCTAAATCAGGATCTTCAGGGGTCAAGAATCTGCATATTTTTAGTTCCCCAGGATAGTAATTCTTACATTTTTAGCATGCATCAGAGTCACCTGAAGGGCTTGGTAAAATACAGATTTCTGGGTCCCAGTCCTGGAGGTTCTGATTCTAGTAGGTCTGGGGACCCCACTTTAAGAACCGCTGCCCTAGGTCATTTGAGTTCAGGAACCAGTGCTCTGATTGATTTGGATTTTAACTTCAGAGAGGGGTTTGTGCTTTTTGGATGCTCTGTGCCACTTTCCCTTTCTGTTTCATCGCATGCGTGTTGCTCCATCATCCTAATCCCAAGCACTTGACTGGATGCAAAAGAGCCTGAACATGGGCCAGGAGGGGTGGCCATGCCTTCCAGCCCCAGAAAGGAGAGAGTCCTTTACAAACCATTGCCGCCTCCTCACCGTGAAGACTTTTGCTTTGTAGGAGCAAGCCTATCTCTACACACAGACTTTTCTTGGATTTCTAGGAATTCGAGCTTCCTCTCAACTTCCCATCTGAAGGGACAGGGAACCATTCGCCTTCTCTGTGTTGTATTCCTTGGCCTCTGAGATTGGTGTTGGGGTTTGTGGAGGGAAAGGAATGAAAGAACAGACAAGGAAAGGGATGCTTTTGGATGGCAATGTGGCGCAGCAGATCAAACTGCCCCCCCCATCCAGCAGCAGATCCCCACCGAGGGCTCACCAGGTGCCAGACACTGTTCATCATGCAAGGAAATGGCAGTGACAAGATGGACACAGTCTCTGCCACAGGAGTTTGCATTCTGTTGGGGAGACAGACAGGAAACAAATGCACAAGTAAATATATCATCCGACAACTTAGCACGTGATGAGAGCTAGGAAGAAAAAACAGATGTGGGAGGGAAGTCAGGGAGAGGCAGCCTCTGGGCAGAGTCTGAGTGACAGACGGGCGTTTGAATCCTGGCATCCTGCCTTCTAAGTCATCTTGGTCAAGTTTCTTTTTTTTTTTTTTTGAGGCGGAGTCTCGCTCTGTCGCCCAGGCTGGAGTGCAGTGGCCGGATCTCAGCCCACTGCAAGCTCCGCCTCCCAGGTTTACGCCATTCTCCCGCCTCAGCCTCCCGAGTAGCTGGGACTACAGGCACCCGCCACCTCGCCCGGCTAGTTTTTTGTATTTTTTAGTAGAGACGGGGTTTCACCATGTTAGCCAGGATGGTCTTGATCTCCTGACCTCGTGATCCGCCCGTCTCGGCCTCCCAAAGTGCTGGGATTACAGGCTTGAGCCACCACGCCCGGCCATTGGTCAAGTTTCTTAACTTCTCTCACCCTCAGTTTGCTCCTCTAAAAACAGGGTGATGACTCCCACCTGAAAGAATTTTTGTGGGGATTGAGATGATGCGTGTAAATATTCATTTGTTCGTAGCATTGTAAGTGCTCAAAGAATGTTCGTCTCTCCTCCTTTGGGGTATTGAGGCTGAAGATAGGTTTGTAGGACTTGAGTTCACACCATGTCCGTTTGGGAAGGTTTTCCTAGTTCTTTGAGATGATGGAATAATGATTCCCAGGTTTACAAGACACAGCCTGACCTCAGTTTTTCTCAGCAGAACCTATGCTCTGGAAAAAAAAGCATGCCAGTCTTATGATAAGCAACTTTGAAGAGTGTTAGAATTATCAGCCAGGCACAGTGGCTCATGCCTGTAATCCCAGCACTTTGGGAGGCCGAGGCGGGGAGATCACCTGAGGTCAGGAGTTCGAGACCAGTCTGGCCAACTTGGTGACATCCTGTCTCTACTAAAAATATAAAAACTATCAGGGCGTGGTGGCAAGCGCCTGTAATCCCAGCACTTTGGGAGGCCGAGGCGGGTGGATCACGAGGTCAGGAGATTGAGACCATCCTGGCTAACACGGTGAAACCCTGTCTCTACTAAAAATACAAAAAATTAGCTGGCGTGGTGGCAGGCGCCTGTCCCAGCTACTCGGGAGGCTGAGGCAGGAGAATGGTGTGAACCTGGGAGGTGGAGCTTGCAGTGAGCCAAGATCGCACCACTGCATTCCAGCCTGGGCGACAGAGTAAAACTCCGTCTCAAAAAAAAAAAAAAAAAAAAAAGTATTAGAATTCTCTTCCTTTCCTCCTGTGCTATGTTCTCTTGACATTCACCAGTGTCTGTTGTCGCCAGAAGGGCTGTGCTGGCAGCCCAGTTATGCGTGGCGTGGTGCTGGGCTTCATCAAAGCACACACACTAGAGAAAACAGAATAAAACGGTGCAGACAGCTTGTGCATGGGCGCCATGTGTGGGTAGCCCTGGGAGAAGCAGGGAAAAGGGGCACGAGGCAGGAGGAGGCTGTGGACGTCTCACATTCAGGCCATTAGCGTGAGAAGAAGCTGTCAGCTCCCCTCCAGTCAGTCCACAGCCCCCTGGAGAGTAGTAGGGCTCTCCCTTTTGTCTTCTGCCTGAAGTTTGTGCATGAAGACAGCAGCCACATCATTGCTTTATGTGGTGAGTGAGGAACCGAAGGATGATGGGAGGCAGATCTGGAGCTGAGGACACTGGCCTGGGGCCGGGAAAAGATGAGTCCTCAGGGTCAGTAGCTCTCAAATCTGGCTGCAAGTCCAAAGCAACTTGGAAGCTTTTGAAATCCTCTTTGGCCCCCTTTGCAGACCTCCTAAATCAGGATCTTCAAGGATGAAGAATCTGCATATTTTTAGTTCCCCAGGATAGTAATTCTCACATTTTAGCATGCATCAGAGTCACCTGAAGGGCTTGGTGAGACACAGATTTCTGGGTCCCAATCCTGGAGGTTCTGATTCTAGTAGGTCTGGGGACCCCACTTTGAGACCCCACTTTGAGGGCTCTTTCCAGATGGCAGGGATATCGTACTCCAAAGGAATGGTTTTTCTCCTTTCAGTCAGTTTCAGTAACTGGAAGAGAATAAGGCCCTCGAGTCTCCCGGCTTCTAAACTGCCCAGGAGCAAGAGGAGCCCCGTGCTGTCAGTCCTCAGGAGGTGCCTTAGTGCCACCACTACGAAATTCAGTGCTTACAGGGCCAGACAACAAATGACTGCAGGGGAAACTAGCAGGACGTGAGGCAGCAGCGGAGACTGAGGTGACCCGGCAGTACTTGCCCTGTGTGAAGACAGGCAGGTGGTATTTTGGCTCTTGCAGGAATTTGGGCCCAGGCCTCTCATGGCCTCTGTTTTATTTTCATCTCACTTGAAGCCAGAAGTCTGGGTTTTTATATGAAATTTTCTATTTTTGGCTGGGGCGGCTCAGATCTGTAATCCCAGCACTTTGGGAGGCTGAGGTGGGCGGATCACTTAAGGTCAGGAGTTCAAGAGCAGCCTGGCCAACATGGCAAAACCCCATCTCTACTAAAAATAAGAAAAATTAGCCGGGCATGGTGGCACACGCCTGTAATCCCAGCTACTCAGGAGGCTGAGGCAGGAGAATTGCTTCAACCCAGAAGTGGAGGTGGCAGTGAGCCGAGATCTCCAGCCTGGGCAACAAGAGCGAAATTCCGTCTCAAAAAAAAAAAAAGAGAGAGAAAGAAATTTCCTATTTTTTAAATACCGATAGCTAATTCCCATTTAAAAAAAAAATTGTGTGGGCCAAACGAAAGACATCTGCCAGCCTCTGCCAGTGTGCTGCCTCTGCTTTGGGCTCGGTACAGTCACTGAGAACAGGAGCAGGAGAGGTTCCAACAGTATCAGGCCAAGTCAGGCCAGGGTGTCTCAGGGCCCATGGATAGAGGAATCCTTATGCTTTGTCAAAATTGGTGCTCAGTGGTGAGATAAATCCCAATTTGGACTGAAACTGAGGCTCGTTGAAAGCATTGATTATCAACCTTTTTCCTCTGCCTGCAAAGCCGCTTCCATGCATTGCATGGTGGAATCATAAGAGATGCTTGCAGGGGAGGGGGAGGGAAGACTAGCGAGGTATGGATCAAAAACACCACCCCTCTCTGCCTTTTTGGAGATTCTGATGTACCAGTCTCCCTCAGTCCCTGGAAAAATGCTCTGAAATGCATTTTTAGGCTGAAGTTGATCCAGACTTAAACTATGCCTTGCTACTGCCCTAGCCACGTCCAGAATTCAGCTTTGTGGGAGAAATGGGAGGACAGAGAACGTGCTGGGAGGGCAGGAGCAGAGTGAAGTCTGTGGAGACTGGATTACAAGCCTGGCGACACCACGGTCCCTAGTTTCCAGGGACCCTGGTGTACTGGGCCCCTCGACTCCACACTGACCCGTGGTTCTTGGCAGAGGAGGGATAGCGGGTGACTGAGGAGAGCCAGGCCTAGGCAATACGAGCTTCTCTGAGCTTCTTAGAATGCAGACATTTAAACGGAAAACACAGAGCCTTCCTAGAGAGCCTTGCTGGAGAATCACTGGGTCAAGACCTGACCATGGGCAAACCCGGGAAAGTTTGCAGCCAGATCCCCATTCCCGTGACCCCAGGAGAGGGCGAGACTCCTAGGACTGGCTAGAAAGATGCTTTGTGGAGTGTTGGCTGTGGTGGTTCCTGAACCTGTCTGTCCAGAAGCTGGGTATGCAGTAGGCCCCTGCAAATAGAAACTTCCCTGGGGTGGAAGTTTCGCTGGCAAACCAGGCTGGGCGGCGGTGGGTGCCAGCGGGGGGGTCTCTGTGTGCTGTTCCCAGGCCCGAGGATCAGAACCTATGTCACTGGCATGGAGGGTGGAGCTTGGAGAATGGACTCAAAACTACCACTGTGGGGCCAGGCATGGTGACTCACACCTGTAATCCCAGTGCTTTGGGAGGCTGAGGCGGGAGGATCCCTTGAGACCAGCCTGGGCAATATTCCAAGACCCAGCCTCTACAAAAAAATAAATAACTGGCTGGGCATGGGGGTGCACACCTGTAGTCCCAGCTACTCCAGAGGCTGAGGTAGGAGGATCACTTGAGCCCAGGAGGTCAAGGCTGCAGTGAGCTATGATTGTACCACTGCACCCCAGCCTGGGTGAGAGAGAGAGAGAGAGAGAGAGAGAGAGAGAGAGAAGCTAGGATTACAGGCACCTGACACCACACCCAGCTAATTCTTGTATGTTTAGTGGAGACGGGATTTCACCGAGTTGGGCAGGCTGGTCTCAAACTCCTGACCTCAGGTGATCTGCTCACCTCGGCCTCCCAAAGTGCTGGGATAACAGGTGTGAGCCATCACACCCAGCCTTTTTTTTTTATTTTTTTTAAACAAAACCCAAAAACTACCACTGTGGGGGAGGGATCTTTGATATATCCTTTTATCCTTATCTTAAAACATCACGTCAAGTTTACATTTTTCTCTATAATATGGTTTTTGGTTTTTTTAAAATTTTAATATAAAGACTTACTGTTGAATTAAAGTATAGGCTGGTATCTCCTGTCACCCCCTCCCCTGGAGGGGAAAGTGCTTTTTTTGGGGGTTTTTTTTTTTTTTTTTTTGAGACAGAGTCTTGCTCTGTCACCCAGGCTGGAATGCAGTGGCGCGATCTGGGCTCACTGCAAGCTCCGCCTCCCGGGTTCACGCCATTCTCCCGCCTGAGCCTCCTTAGTAACTGGACTACAGGTGCCGCCACCACACCTGGCTAATTTTGTTTTTGTATTTTTAGTAGAGATGGGGTTTTACCATGTTAGCCAGGATGGTCTCGACCTCCTGACCTCGTGATCCGCCCGCCTTGGCCTCCCAAAGTGCTGGGATTCCAGGCGTGAGCCACCGCGCCCGGCCAGGGAAGAGTGCTTTTAACGTGCATTTGTGGGCAGAACACTCAAGGGCAGGGTTAAACAGCAAATTGTCCTACGTTTCACTCTTGAACTCTGCATCTGAAGTAGTCACGCGTGTACTTAGAGAGGGCACAGTTATTCTGTTGCCATCGGGGATCTGGGGTAATTTAGGCATCAGCCCATCATGTCTCTAGGCCTGCTCTCCCCTCTGGCTCAGTTCTAGGAGCATCTGCCTCCACACGGTCTTCCTTCCTTCTTCTTCTCTTCTCTTCTCTTCTCTTCTCTTCTCTTCTCTTTTCTTCTTTTTCAGATGAGGTCTTGCTATGTTGCCCAGATTGGTCTCAAACTCCTGGGCGCCAGGTATGCTCCTGCCTTGGCCTCCCACGTAACTGGGATTACAGGTGCATACCACCGCCCGAGGTCCATAGTTTTATTTACCCTATTCCGATTGGGCACTGAGTTTGCATTTTAACCTTTGGCTGGTAGAGCAGGTTTCAGAGTCTCACAGAGAGGCTTCCGGCCAGGCAGAGCAGGTTCTCAGGCCAATCATATCTCCTAGGACCTCAGCCTCCCCACCCCCCAGGGGTTGGGGCAGACACCAGCTTGCCTCCTCAGTCACCAGATTCCCTGCCCTCCTGTGTGCAAATGGGTCAACATGAGGGTTGCTTCAGACTGAGGATGAGCTGTAATTCGAGAAGGGTGGAGTCTGTGGAGCTGGGAATAACATCAGGCTTTATTAACCAGCTCCCTGTTGCTAGGCAGCTTTCATTAGCCGGGAAGGTCTGCCCTGCAGTGAGCTCCTTCAGGGAATGGCAAGGAGATGCTAATAAGCTGGGAGAGAAGCTGGTGCTAGGGAAGGCTTGCCTCTCCCCTGGGATATTGCAGCCAGCGATATTTCAGCACATTCTGAGATGTGGACTCCAGGCAGTCTTCATCCTGTCTCTTTTCAGTAAAAGGGATTCCTGGAGGCTGCGGCGGGAGGATCCCTTGCAGGAGTTCAAGACCAGCCTGGGTAACAAGGACCCTATCTCCACAAAAAGGAAGAGCGGGTTCCTCCTCCTTCTCTTGGCTGTGCCACGAAGTGTGTAGCCGTGGTTACTCATCTCTGAGCCCACCCCAGAAGGCAGATGTAAGGAATAGAAGAGCAATGCAGGCAACGCACACAGCGTGGATCTGAGTGTACAGTAGGTGCTCAATCACATTCTACTTTGGATTTTGTTTTGTTTTGTTTCGTTTTGTTTGAGATGGAGTCTCACTCTCTCTGAGGCTGGAGTGCCGTGGTATGATCATAGCTCACTGCAGCCTCGACCTGGGTTCAGGCGATCCTCTCACCTCAGCCTCCCAAGTAGCTGGGTTTACAGGTCTACGCGCCACCACACCCAGCTAATTTTTTGTATTTTTGTAGAGACGGGGTTTTGCCATGTTGCCCAGGCTGGTCTCAAACTCCTGAGCTCAAGTGATCCACCCACCTCAGCCTCCCAAAGTGCTGAGATTACAGGTGTGAACCACCACACCACCCCACATCTACTGTGTTTTTGAAAGTGAGCTTAGGCTGGGCACAGTGGCTCACGCTTGTCATCCCAGCACTTTGGGAGGCTGAGCCGGGTGGATCATCTGAGGTCAGGAGTTTGAGACCAGCCTGGCCAATATGGTGAAACCCCGTCTCTACTAAAAATACAAAAATTAGCTGGGCTTGGCGGTGCACGCCTGTAATCCCAGCTCCTTGGGAGGCTGAGGCAGAAGAATCACTTGAACCTGGGAGATGGAGGTTTCAGTGAGCCGAGATTGTGCCACTGCACTCCAGCCTGGGCAACAGAGCGAGACTTGGTCTAAAAAAAAAAGTGACCTTACAACCTTTCCTATAAAGCCTCCACAAGCCTTCCGCAGGATTCTTTCTGGGCATCTACATTTCTAGAAGTTTGGAGCATCTGGAAAATCTGAAATTTGAACATCAGAAACTCAATAAGGAAATTTGATAATATAAAGGAATTGTTATTAATTCTGTTGGTGCAATTAAGGTATAAGTACGTGTTTTTAAGAGTCCTCTTTTAGGCCGGGCGCAGTGGCCTAAAATCCCAAAGTGTTGGGATTATAGATGTGAGCCACCACGCCTGGCCTAGAGTTTGTTTTTTTTTTTGTTTTTGTTTTTTTTCTTTAGTAGGGACGGGGTTTCACTACATTACCCAGGATGGTCTCAATCTCCTGACCTCGTGATCCGCCCTCCTTGGCCTCCCAAAGTGCTGGGTTTTCAGGTGTGAGCCACCGCGCCCAGCCAAGTTTTTTATACTAATAAAAAAGATTGTATTCTTTGTTCATACGTCCCTTTTTGTAATTCAAAGGTGTCATGCAATTCTGCCATTCTGCATCTTGCTGTTGGTGGGCTTTCCATTATTCTTTCCTAGAGAGCATCCTCATTCTCTTTCAGAGTTGCATGATATTCTGCTAGAGATGTACTGTATTTACTTAACCTGTCCCCCATGGATGGGCATGTGGATGGCTTCCAGTCTTTTGCTGGTATAACTAAATAATCATGCAGTTATATCTGCAGGATGGGTTCTCAGAAGAGGGGTTACTGGGTCAGAGGTCATTTGCAACATCAATGGAGAGTGCCATATTGTGTCTGTACAGGTTGTAGCATCTTGCCTTCCCACCAGCAATATATTAGTGGATTCAGCAGCTCCCCACGTCCCTTCCATCTCTGTCTTCCTGGTGTCTCCTCTACTCTAAATTGGGCCCTTGGAATGGTGGAATCGGGGTGTAAGGGTTGGTTGGGGACAGGGGCCCCATATCTTAGAATGGTGGAATCGGGGTGTAAGGGTTGGTTGGGGACAGGGGCCCCATATCTTAGAATGGCGGAATTGGGGTGTAAGGGTTGGGGACAGGGGCCCCATATCTTAGAATGGTGGAATCGAGGTGTAAGGGTTGGGGACGGGGCCCCGTATCTTAGAATGGTGGAATCGGGGTGTAAGGGTTGGGGGCAGGGGCCCCATATCTTAGAATGGTGGAATCGGGGTATAAGGGTTGGGGCAGGGGCCCCGTATCTTAGAATGGTGGAATCGGGGTGTAAGGGTTGGGGACAGGGGCCCCATATCTTAGAATGGCGGAATTGGGGTGTAAGGGTTGGGGACAGGGGCCCCATATCTTAGAATGGTGGAATCGAGGTGTAAGGGTTGGGGACGGGGCCCCGTATCTTAGAATGGTGGAATCGGGGTGTAAGGGTTGGGGGCAGGGGCCCCATATCTTAGAATGGTGGAATCGGGGTATAAGGGTTGGGGCAGGGGCCCCGTATCTTAGAATGGTGGAATCGGGGTGTAAGGGTTGGGGACAGGGGCCCCGTATCTTAGAATGGTGGAATCGGGGTATAAGGGTTGGGGACAGGGGTCCCATATCTTAGAATGGTGGAATCAGGGTGTAAGGGTTGGGAACAGGGGTCCCGTATCTTAGAATGGCGGAATTGGGGTGTAAGGGTTGGGGTGCCCATAGGATTCCATCAGCATCTGTGGTCTCCAGCCTCATGTCCCTTCCATCTCTGTCTTCCTGGTGTCTTCTCTACTCTAAATTGGGCCTCTTGGAACGGTGAAATTGGGGTGTAAGGGTTGGGGGCAGGGGCCCCATATCTTAGAATTTGTTAAGCTGCATAACTTGACTTTGGGGTCGTATCAGGGCCTGGTGAAGGGAGCCCCAGGGCTAGTCTGGGTCTGTAGTTCCTGGCTGTTCCCTGGGAACATGGCACCAGACCTTTGCAGGGGTGTCCAACAGTGTGCTGGGGTTAAATGTGGTTATGCTCCTGCCCACTCAGAGTCGCAGTTCTTTGAGCCTTGCTGTCAGCAGGATGGGATGGGGTGACAGGGTAGAGAATGTACCTGGGCTCAGCTGGCCCAGACTCCAGAGGCCACCAGAAAACCAGGGTGGCAAATGCCCATCATTCAACGAGTGGATAAAGAAACTGTGATATATAAAGACAGTGGAATATTACTCAGCCATAAAAAGGAATGCATTCATGGCATTTGCAGCAACCTGCATGGGATTGGAGACTATTTTTTTATTTTATTTTATTTTATTTATTTCATTTCATTTTTTTATTTTATTTTATTTTATTTAGATGCAGTTTTTGCTCTTGTCACCCAGGCTGGAGTGCAATGGCGCGATCTCTGCTCACGGCAACCTCTGCTTCCCAGGTTCAAGCAATTCTCCTGCCTCAGCCTCCCGAGTAGTTGGGATTACAGGCACCCGCCACCACACCCAGCTGATTTTTGTATTTTTAGTAGAGACGGGGTTTCACCATGTTGGCCAGGCTGGTCTCAAACTCCTGACCTCAGGTGATCCGCCTACCTCGGCTTCCCAAAGTGCTGGGATTACAGGTGTGAGCCACCGCGCCCGGCCACTAAAGTCATGTTTCTCTCTTCTCCGTTTTGATTCATTTGCCAAACCTTTCCATGCCAACCAGTGTTGGTTTTTATTAATTAGTTCACACTTTTTCTCATATGATATGAGCCAAATGATGTCAAGGTTGTCACCTCGTTGTGGTGCGCCCAGGGTGGCCATAGGTGGTGCTGGGACCCACTGGCTCAGGGGTCCTGAAGCCTTCACAGGTGGGAGCCCAGGGCCCAGACAGCTCGGTCAGCAGGCAGGGGGGTTCAGCCAACCTGGTGCTTTAGCCCCACAAGTATCTCCTGCCACCACCCTCCACCCTGGGAGGTGGGGTCATAGTGGGGACCTGGGGAAGGAAGGAGTAAGGGGAGTAAGGCCCTGGAGTTCTGCCTGGTGCTCGGGGCCCCCAGTCAGGAGAGGGGTAAGCTTGGGCTGTCACGGGGACTCTCCCTGGGGAAGCGTCCTTCACAGTCCCGACTCCGTGTGTCTGTGAGACACCTCGCCAGGGAAGCGCACAGTGTTACTGCCGGCTTCGCAGGCAGTTCTGAGTTTGGTATTCACTAGATATGGGACGGCGTGTGTTTCTATCTCCATGTATGTTTCGATTAGTGAGAAGGCCTGGGTTTCTGCTCGACTCAGAGGTCTCAGAGCCGGGCTCAGTGGCTCATGCCTGTAATGCCAGCGCTTTGGAGGGCTAAGGTGGGAGGATCACTTGAGCCTGGGTGTTGGAGACCAGCCTAGGCAACATAGTGAGACCCCAGTCTCTACCAAAAATTTTTAAAAGTTAGCCAAGCTTAGTGACCCAAGCCCATAGTCCCAGCTGCTTGAGAGGCTGAAGTGGGAGGATGGCTTGAACCCAGGAGGCTGAGACTGCAGTGAGCTGTGGTTACACCACTGCATGCCAGCCCAGGCAACAGAGTGAGACCCCGTCTCAAATCCTTTCATCTTTTTTGGGTCAGAAGCTGAGAACCATAGACCCACTATCCAGGAAAAAAAGCAGTCATCTAACCATTCTCAAGCACATCCACAATGTGCATTCAAGTTGCCACAATTTCAGGGAGGGGGTCTTTTTTGTTGTTGTTGTTTTTAAGATTTTTTTTTTTTTTTTTTGAGACCATCTTGCTTTGTCACCCAGGCTGGAGTGCAGTGGCGCGATCTCGGCTCACTGCAACCTCTTCCTCCCGGGTTCAAGCGATTCTCCGGCCTCAGCCTCCCGAGTAGCTGGGACTATAGGTGCCCACCACCACACCCGGCTAATCTTTTGTATTTTTTTTTTTTTTTTTTTTTGAGACGGAGTCTTGCTCTGTCGCCCGGGCTGGAGTGCAGTGGCCGGATCTCAGCTCACTGCAAGCTCCGCCTCCCGGGTTTACGCCATTCTCCTGCCTCAGCCTCCCGAGTAGCGGGGACTACAGGCGCCCGCCACCTCGCCTGGCTAGTTTTTTGTGTTTTTTTTTTAGTAGAGACGGGGTTTCACTGTGTTAGCCAGGATGGTCTCGATCTCCTGACCTCGTTATCCGCCCGTCTCGGCCTCCCAAAGTGCTGGGATTACAGGCTTGAGCCACCGCGCCCGACCATCTTTTGTATTTTTTAGTAGAGACGGGGTTTCACCGTGTTAGCCAGGATGGTCTCGATCTCCTGACCTCGTGATCCGCCCGCCTTGACCCCCCAAAGTGCTGAGATTACAGGCCTGAGCCACCGCGCCCGGCCCCAGGGAGGGGGTTTTTGGAGCCCCAGAAGCCCGTCCACAAAGTCCTCTAGGGTAGTAGTTCTCAAGTAGTGGTGTTATTATCATTATTTTGCCTACACACTGCACATGATAACATATTCATTGCACGTACACACTGTCGATGGGGGACACCTTGTGGGCATGGCATAAGACGTGCAGTGTGAACAGTTACTGGACGGGAGCCCACAGAGCTGAGTCCGTAATGCCTGGTCTAATGGCCTAACCGGGTCTTTTTTTTTTTTTTTTTTTTTTGAGACGGAGTCTTGCTCTGTCCCCCAGGCTGGAGTGCAGTGGTGCGATCTCCGGCTCACTGCAAGCTCCGCCTCCCAGGTTCACGCCATTCTCCTGCCTCAGCCTCCTGAGTAGCTGGGACTACAGGCGCCCGCCACCGCGCCCAGCTAATTTTTGTATTTTTAGTAGAGACGGGGTTTCACTGTGGTCTCGATCTCCTGACCTCGTGATCCGCCCGCCTCAGCCTCCCAAAGTGCTGGGATTACAGGCTTGAGCCACCGCACCCGGCTCTAACCGGGTCTTTGCTTGGACAGACGATGCGAGAGAGGGATTTCTCCTTCTCCAGACACTGCCTGGCACCTTGCCTGGGTTGCACAGAAGGAAATTAGGGGTAAAGGGGGGACTGAGCGTGATGCCTGGCTTCTCTCAGTTATTTCCTAGTTGTGGTATTTGCTTGGGAATGCCTCCTCTCACCCGAGAGAACCCCCTGGCTGTGCTCAGAGACTGGCTGGGAAGGTAGGCAAGGCCACCCCGATGGCCACGCCACGATGGGGCGTGCTGGGGACGGCCACTCCCCAGTCTCCCCAGCCTGGCTCCATTTGCGATCGCCTAGGGAAGGTGGGGAAGCAAATGACTCATTATCCCGGCAATTAGTCACACCACGGAGGCCCGTGATCCCTGCAGCACATGTGCCACCTGCTGCCCGTCTGCCCTGTTCAGTGCCGCTCTTCTCCCCACTCTGAGTGGGAAGTGCAGCCCCAGGAAATGATCACCCCCTTTCCACAGGCACAGACTTGTAGCTGCAGCAGCCCAGGACCAAGAGACTGGGACAAAAGGGTCATTCGCCTGTATATCCCAGGGCCACACAAGACCTCCAGGGACCAGGGGGACTGATCATGGAGAGGAGCTTGTGGACGCTTAAGCCAGATTTCCCCATGTGGGCCGGGTGCGGCGGCTCACGCCTGTAATCCCAGCACTTTGGGAAGCCGAGGCGGGTGGATCACCTGAGGTCGGGAATTCGAGACCAGCCAGGCCAACATGGCAAAACCCCATCTCTACTAAAAATACAAAAATTAGCCGGGCGTGGTGGCGGGTGCCTGTACTCCCAGCTACTCGGGAGGCTGAGGCAGGAGAATCGCTTGAACCTGGGAGGTGGAGGTTGCAGTGAGCTAAGATGGTAACACTGCACTTCAGACTGGGTGACAGAGCGAGACTGTCTTAAAGCAAAACAAGAGATTTCCCCCGTGCCCCATACACAGGATAGGTGCGCATACATCTGTCAGGATGCGCATGCGCGTAAATGTACGGACACACTGTGAAGGAAGGGCTGTGCTTAAAACAAAACCCTCCAATGCCTGGGCAGTGAAGAGCTCCAGCAGGCGGCCCTCAGGAGGAGGAGGGACCTGCCTGTTTCCCCAGCCCTGGGATGTTCTCGCTGAGCTGGCTGCCCTCCAGATTGGCCCCCGGGGCTCGCTCTCCCTTCTTGACTTCAGTCCAAGAGAGAACCAAGCAAAACTCCTTCATAGGCAGGTGGTGGCTGCTAGTCAGTAACTAAAACCAAAGGTGAAAAAACAGGTGAGAAGTCCTATTTTCAGTAATTATTTCCTAACTCCAGGTTTCATGTTCTAACAGAACTAGTCAAAATAAACTTGACGGGGGCCGGGCATGGTGGCTCAGGCTTGTAATCCCAGCATCTTGAGAGGCCGAGACAAGCAGACTGCTTGAGCCCAGGAGTTCAGGACCAGCCTGGGAAACAGGGCAAAATCCTGCCTCTACAAAAAAAAAACGTAAAAAGTTAGCCGGGCATGGTGGTGCGTGCCTGTAGTCCCAGCTACTTGGGAGGCTGAGGTGGGAGAATCACCTGTACCACACAGGTCGCGCCTGGTATGAGCTGAGATTGCACCATTGCACTCCAGCCTGGGCATCAGAGTGGGTCCCTGTCTTAAAAAACAAACAAACAAAAAACTTGACAGCCCTCAATTTCCCCGTTTCTAAGAGAGGAGCATCTCCACCCACTTGTGGGGCAGCCTTGGATCCTCTCTCCAGCACATCCTCTTCCTCTCCCTGTCGGGGAGAGTCCTGCTAAAACCCAGCTCTTAGAGGCTAGCTGTGGAACTGTGTCTGAACAAACAGGGTGAGGAGTCAGGAACTGACCTAGACCCAGTGCCTCCTGAGAGCCAGACCCCGTGTCGGGAATTTCACATCCTCCGTCTCATGTAAGTCTCACACTAGCCCTAAGAAGTCTTCCCATTTGACAGAGGATAAAACTGAGTCTTATAGCAAGTGACCGTGCCAAGCTCAGACCTCGTTCTGTCTGTCTCTGTCTCCAGCACACCGCTCACTGTTTTCAGTCTGTGTGAAAAAACCACCTCCTTCTCCCTGCAATGTCCCTGCCCCCAACTAGACAGACACACCTGGACGTGGCGAAAGGGGTTTGGGCCAAGGTTTGGAGTCCTGGGTCCTCGCGTTGGTGGCTCTGCCACTATGTGACTGTGATTGAGTTTCTTCCCCTCTTTAAAGGGGCCTTTCCCTCCTCACCTGTAAAACAGTTAACTTGGCCCGGCCGGGCGCGGTGACTCACGCCCGTAATCCCAACACTTTGGGAGGCCGAGGCGGGTGGATCACGAGGTCAGGAGATCAAGACCAGCCTGCCCAACATGGTGAAACTCCATCTTTACTAAAAATACAAAAATTAGCCGGGCGTGGTGGCGGGCGCCTGTAGTCCCAGCTACTCGGGAGGCTGAGGCGGGAGAATGGTGTGAACCCGGGAGGCGGAGGTTGCAGTGAGCCGATATCGCGCCACTGCACTCCAGCCTGGGCGACAGAGCAAGACTCCGTCTCAAAAAAAAAAAAAAAAAACAGTTAGTTTGGCCCAATCACGTAGAAGCCCCTCTGCGCCACATATATACACACTTCTATTTTTAGAGTCTGTCTGGGCCCAGGGCAGCTCCCGCCATCTCCCACTAAGCCCTTCTTTTTTTCCTGCGGGGTCTGTCTGTGGAAAGTCCAGACAGAGACTAAGCCTAACCCTAAACCATGAATGGATGGAGGGAAGCCCTCCTAGCATGGGAAAGAGAAATCTCTCTCTCTCAGCTGCCGGGCTCCTCAGTCCAGCGGCCACTGTCGGGTCCGAGCTCTGCAGTGACTTCATCAATATTTTAACTCCTGCAGAGCCCTGTTTCTTAGCAACCGCATCCTCCGTGCCCTCCAGAAAGGCTCCCGAGTCGGGTGCCCCTCACAGCCCCGTCCTGTGGGTGCCGTGCTCTGCTGTCGGGGTTGGAGCCGCTCACGCCACCCTGAGTGGGAGCTTTGGTCCTCGTGACCCCCAGGGGTGAGGCTGCATACGGGAGGCGTGTGCACACCAGGCGAGGGAGAGGGACAGCTTGGCATGTCAAAGCTCTTCGCCCCTGGGCAGGAGCCGAGGGACTGGGAGGGGAAATGTGGAAGGAAGCCAGGGTATCTCCCGGGCCTGCCCTTGGTTCTAATATGGGTCAGGGCTTGCCCTTACCCCTTGCCTCCCCACAGGTGCGGGGAAGAGGAGCTTTTCTCCCCATTCCCCTGTCCTGCCCAGGCTCAGATGCTGTTTCCTTTGTGGCCTAGGTGCAGTGGAGGCTTGCCTCTTGCATCAGCTGAGACGCCGTGCCGCCGGCTTCCTGCGCAGTGACAAGATGGCAGCCCTGTTCACCAAGGTGGGGAAGACGTGCCCAGTGGTGGGGGAGATTTGCCACAAGGTACAGGAGCTGCAGCAACAAGCAGAGGGCAGGTGAGCCCTGGGCCAGCCCCTTCTTCCCTCCTTTCAGCTCTTCCCACTCGGCAATTGCTACTTCCTAGGACGGCCCATTGGAAAGTTGGCATCCTGGGCCTGTTCCTTGCAGGGCCTCTGGGTGAGGGATCAGCCTGAGGGTGGGGATTGGCTCTTTGTGGGCACAAGGCTCTGTACCCCTCCTTCGACTCCCAACCCCAGTCAGTTCTCTGTGCTCCCGTCTTGGGGCACCAAGCCCCACTCCCGATGCCAGCATTCTGGCGTTTACCCCTAGACCACTGTACTCCTGGAGCCCTCCCCGCCTTTGCAGGAAACCCTCAGGGGCCAGCCAGGAGGCGCTGCGGAGACAGGGCTCAGCCAGCGGGAAGGCTCCGGCCCTCAGCCCTCAGGCCTTGAAACACATATGGGTGCGCACGGCGCTCATCGACAGAGTTCTGGACAAGATTGTGCAGTACCTGGCGGAAAACTGCAGGTGACTCTGCCCCGTCCCCCAAGTGGCTGCCCCGTCCCCCAAGTGGCTGCCCCGTCCCCCAAGTGGCTGCCCTGTCCCCCAAGTGACTGCCCTGTCCCTAAGTGGCTGCCCCGTCCCCCAAGTGACTGCCCTGTCCCTAAGTGGTTGTCCCGTCCCCCAAGTGGCTGCCCCGTCCCCCAAGTGACTGCCCTGTCCCTAAGTGGTTGTCCCGTCCCCCAAGTGGCTGCCCCGTCCCCCAAGTGGCTGCCCTGTTCCCCAAGCAGCCCCTCCTTTGACCTGTCTCCCAACAGTCCCTCAGCCCCAGCCCTCGGGATACTTGCCTGCGTGACAGCCTGTAGGCAGCCCTCCATCTCCCCATCCCCTTCACTGCCCTCAGGGCATTGGCCATGCCAGGCACCTCCCGAAGCCCAGTCCCTGCGGACTCATTGTTTCTTGGTGACTGATCTGAATCTGGTCTTTGTGGGATCGTCCCTACCTGGTGAGCCTGACTGCCCAGGAATGAGTCCTGGAGCCTCAGCAGTCACACTGTCTGTCTCCTGGCAGCAAGTACTACGAGAAGGAGGCGTTGCTGGCAGACCCTGTGTTCGGCCCTATCCTGGCCTCTCTTCTAGGTGAGCCTGAGAGCACAGGGGCCTGTGCCAGTCCCACGGTGGGTACGGGGCAGGTGCTGAGGGAGCATCGTCTGAGCTGGCTGTCTCTGTCCCACAGTGGGACCCTGTGCCTTGGAATACACTAAGCTCAAGACAGCTGATCACTACTGGACTGACCCCTCTGCTGATGAGCTGGTCCAGAGGCACCGCATCCGGGGTCCGCCTGCTCGCCAGGACTCCCCTGCAAAGCGCCCAGCCCTGGGGGTAGGTGCACCTGCCCACCCCCTCCCCACCCCTCGAGCTCATCTGGGCCATGCCCGTGGGCCTGTAGGGACGGGAAACCAGCCTCTCTACAGGACAGGCCTTGGAGATGCCCCAAGATAGTGGCCACCTGAGAAGAGCCTTCTCCACACAGTAAAACTTAACAGAGGCCGGGCGCGGTGGCTCAAGCCTGTAATCCCAGCACTTTGGGAGGCCGAGGCGGGCGGATCACAAGGTCAGGAGATCGAGACTATCCTGGCTAACACGGTGAAACCCCGTCTCTACTAAAAAAATACAAAAAAAAAAACTAGCCGGGCGAGGTGGCGGGCGCCTGTAGTCCCAGCTACTCGGGAGGCTGAGGCAGGAGAATGGCGTGAACCCGGGAGGCGGAGCTTGCAGTGAGCTGAGATCCGGCCACTGCACTCCAGCCTGGGTGACAGAGCGAGACTCCGTCTCAAAAAAAAAAAACAACAACAACAGAAATGCCAGGAGCCCATGCTGGCCTGGGCTGGAGAGCAGAGGGTGGCTGGGAGTAAACCAGGGGCAGGAAGGACCCTGGGGTCAGCTGGAGAGGGTCAGCATGGAAGCCTGAGGGTTCTCAAGCCCTGAGGCCAGTTTCCCAAGACCGGGAGGCTGAGCCCTGACCTTCCACACAGATCCGGAAACGGCACTCCAGCGGCAGCGCGTCGGAGGACAGGCTGGCTGCCTGTGCCCGCGAGTGTGTGGAGTCGCTGCACCAGAACTCACGGACGCGGCTGCTCTACGGCAAGAACCACGTGCTGGTGCAGCCGGTAGGAAAGCTTCATCCTGCCACCCCTCCCCGCAGGTCCCAGAATGAGACGACTGGAAGCCTCTAGCCATGGCCGTTCCTTTCCTGAGGAGCTTGACGAGAGAGAGCGGGGGAGAACGGCCCCAGCTTCCCAACATCCTGTTTCACACGCCTCACGCCCAGCCTTGAGTGGGCAGGGGCAGCAATGGCAGCCAGCAGGCGAGGGGAGTCCACAGCGTGGGTATGGCTGGCCTGGAATGGACCTGGCATCCAGGAAGCTGGCAGGAGAGAGCCAGTGGCACCAGGCTGACCAGGGAAAGGACATGCCCAGAGCTGCTGCCTGGGTCCTGTTTTCTCGTGCTTCTGCCCAACCCCTAGTCCAGGACCCCATGACTAGCCCAGCTTTGCTTCCCCTCCTCCCAGTGGGAGCTCATTTTTCACAGGCCATCCCTGAGAGCCTCTCAGCCCTTCATCGTCTCTGTCTTCCGGTGTCTCCCGCTGTAGAAGGAGGACATGGAGGCGGTCCCTGGCTACCTCTCCCTGCACCAGTCTGCAGAGAGCCTGACTCTGAAGTGGACCCCCAACCAGCTCATGAACGGGACTCTGGGGGACTCCGAGCTGGAAAAGAGGTGGGGGCGTTGGGACTCGCTCCCAGGAGCCAGGGCAGGGAGTGGGGTTGACCTCAGGCAGGGGGATGGAGAAACGCTACTTGCTCCAGGAGGCCAACCTCACTCTTTATCTGGATGCCAAGAATAGCAGGGAGCGGCTGTCCGGAGTGGTTCCCAAGCTCTCTAGGACGGAGCCAAGCCTGGCCATGAAGAGGTTTGTCTGAGCCAAGCTCTCAGCGGCTGAGACCGACAGCTGTCCGTGTGCCGAGCGGGCAGCACGGATCTCGGGTCATGGCTGGCTGTGTGCACTTCTTGGCTGTGGTCATCCTATCTTCAGGGGAGTTTCATGGGGTGGTAGGACCAGGAGATGGAAGGAAGGAAGGGTGGCAGGTCTTTGGACACGGTGACAGCAGTCTGGTTCCTTTCTAGCGTTTACTGGGACTATGCCCTGGTGGTGCCCTTCAGCCAGGTGGTGTGCATCCACTGCCACCAGCAAAGTAAGCCTGCCTTGTCCTCGCTCGGGTGGGAAGGGGGAGGCTGCCTTCTGCCAGCCGTGCACTGTGCATGGGGCCTGTGAGACTCCTCGTCCTCCTCCCATCCCTGTTAATGGGGCTCCCAGGCCATGCTGTGGCCTAGCCATCTGCCTCCTACCCAGCTTGGGGGCGCTGGCCGGCAGGCTGTGAGAGCCGACGAGAGGGCCTCAGCCCCACTCTCCGCATTCACCCCCAGAGAGCGGCGGCACGCTTGTGCTGGTGAGCCAGGATGGCATCCAGAGGCCGCCACTGCATTTCCCGCAGGGAGGACACCTGCTGTCCTTTCTGTCCTGTCTGGAGAATGGGCTGCTGCCTCGGGGACAGCTGGAGCCTCCGCTGTGGACCCAGCAGGGGAAGGTAACTTGGGTGGGAGGCTTTGGGGGAAGGGCTGTGTGTGAGGGTTCTCTGCCCGCCTTCCCTCCTTCCCCACGTGGAGTTCTTGGGAGCAGCCTTGTGTGGAATCCCGGATGAGACTCTATCCTAGACAGCCCGACCACCTACCCCTCCTTCCACAGGGGAAGGTGTTCCCCAAGCTACGGAAACGAAGCAGCATACGCTCCGTGGATATGGAGGAGATGGGCATGGGGCGGGCCACCGACTATGTGTTCCGGATCATCTACCCCGGCCACAGGCACGAGCACAGTGAGTGTCCCGAGCTTCATCCCTGGGGAGGAGAGGAAGATGATTGGGGAGGCAGGGAGCGCAGCATCACCCAGGAGGGCAGCAGGCAGGGCCCACCGACCTGGCCAGGTTAACACCGGAGGCTCATCGCCTAGCCTCTCAGCTGGACCTTGTACCCACAGATACTGCCTTTGAAAAGGCGTGTCTCTTCTACCTAGCTCCCTCCCCACTTCTCCACCCCAGGACTCTCGGCTCGGCAGACCTAGGCGGCACTACACAAGACTCTTAGTTATCCTTTTGGACCCTGTCCAGGGGTAAAATACGTGGAGAAACTAGAAGTAGAAGGTGGGGAACCCTCCATTGCTCTTCACCTGCTCCCCGACCCCCAGAAGACAGCCTGGGTATGGGACCAGCACTTCTTCTTTTTTTTTTTTTTGGAACAGAGTCTCACTCTGTCGACCAAGCTGGAGTGCAGTGGCGCGATCTCAGCTCACTGCAATCTCCGCCTCCCGGGTTCAAGCAATCCTCATACCTCAGCCTTCCGAGTTGCTGGGATTACAGGTGCCTGCCACCACACCCGGCTAATTTTTGTATTTTTAGTAGAGACGGGGTTTCACCATATTGGCCAGGCTGGTCTCGAACTCCTGACCTTGTGATCCACCCGCCTCAGCCTCCCAAAGTGCTGGGATCACAGGCGTGAGCCACTGCGCCCAGCCCGGCGCTTCTTTTTGGATGGTGAAAATTGTCCACTGACTCCCCTAGAGCCAGAGCCCTCCTCAAACCAACTACTGATGAGCGTTAGCTGAAGTAGCAGGTTGCATCAGAGACAAACTGGGGGCTCCCTGGGGACTTTAGGGACTGGTAGGTAGAAAGGTGGCTTGGCCCGTGTGCGTCCTGCCCCACCCTGGACACACACCCCTGGGCCCAAGGGGGTCCGTCTGTCTTTGTGCATCGACCAACACCAAAGTTCCCTTTCTGGTCAAAGTGCTGCTGCTACCCCTAGGTTTCTGTGGGCCAGACCTGCTTTTCTTACAGATAAGGTCGCGGAGTTTGGCAGCCCAGAGCGTTTATTGCCAACAAGAACACCCGCTCCCTAAATTTCCTAACTTGTGCCCAAAGGTTGTCAACAAGTTGTCTCTGTAGTAGGGACCAGACTGCCCAGACTGCACGCTCAGCCACAGCACACACAGCTCCCCCAGGCTCAGAGGGCACACAGCATGGGATGTCCCCGCTCCCAGATGTACCTGACAAGGAGACACATCTTTGGCCAGAATGTGTCTCCACACTCGGTGCTTGATCTCAGGCTGTTGTTTGGTTTAGCTTCTCCAGTCTCTGCCTCCCCTCTTCGATCTTTGCCATTTCCCAGTCCTGGTCACTTCACTTCAAGGACCGTCTCCCCAAGGGCAAGCCAGGGCACCAAGAGGCTGAAACTCCACCAGGCGACGCCAGCTCCTTGAGGACAGCTCTGGGGACACCCTTTCCTTTTCCTGGGAGGGAAGAAAGTGGAATTTATAGTCTGAAAAGGGGGATTTGGAGTAATCTTCAGATTTGGTCCAGCCTGAGAGGAGCTAGAGAATGATCAGGACCCATCTGCCAGCCACTATGCCCAGCCTGTGCGAGGGCCGATGGCCTCCTGGGCTGCCAGCCCGTTGCGAACAGTCCCGGTCGTCTCACATCCTGCCACCTCCGTTCTCTCTCTTCTGTTCTTCCTAGAGAGGCTGCCTCCGAAGAGTGAGGCTCTGCAGCTGCCCCAGCCCCTCACCTCCTTCCACACTGTCCCAGGAAAATCATCCAAAGAGCTTTCTGGTCCCCTCCCTTCCCCTCTTCTGTGCCCTGCAGAATCACGATGACCCCGGCCTCCATTCCACTCCCCTTAAGGAGGGAGTCCGTCCTGCCCAGGCATGAGGGTCCTCATGCCTCTGCCTCTTGCTGTTCTCTTTGAGCAGTCACTATTAACTACCACCACCTAGCGGCCAGCCGCGCGGCCTCGGTGGACGATGATGAGGAAGAGGAGGATAAACTGCACGCAATGCTCTCAATGATCTGCTCGCGGAACCTCACA
This sequence comes from Chlorocebus sabaeus, assembly GCF_047675955.1. Lineage (NCBI taxonomy): Eukaryota > Metazoa > Chordata > Mammalia > Primates > Cercopithecidae > Chlorocebus > Chlorocebus sabaeus. The sequence continues at coordinate 2,314,144 of NC_132919.1, forward strand.
GCTCCCAATCCGATGAAAGGTTTTTATCCCTCCCTCTCCCTGACCCACCTCATCCCCACCCTCCCTCCCGGGCCCACCTGCCACCCACCACAGGGGCGCGAACGGCAGTGTTGGCATTAGGGGACTTGCACCTAGGGCAGTTCCCTTCCATCAGGGGGCAGATCAGGGAGGGCAGAAGGAGGCCAGACAGGTGCTGGCAAGTAAAGGGGCTGGCCCAGGGCAGGTGGCTCCAGGCTGCGAGGAGGGCGCTTCGGGCCTGAGAAGGAAGAGGATTTGCTAATAAGAACGTCTGATTATCTGATTGCCTCCTGGGCACCCTGAATGGCTCTCTGAGCCCATTCGTGCTCCGGGGGTCAGGCTGGCAAATTCCCACTCTTTCTGCTGACTGGGAAGACCAGCCTCTGGGCCTGGTGCTTCTGACTCCTGACTTAACAGAAATAGGACGGAGGTACCGGGTCCTTCCTGGGGCAGGGGCAGCAGCTTTGGGTCAGGCAAGGGGTTGAGGGCTGCCATGGGAAGGGCCCCAGGGCTCCGTTTTCCCCGGAGGCCTGAGGGCCCCAGCAGGCAGGGCCTGGTGCTTTGGCATGAAATCTAGAAATAGCTGCAGCATGGTGTCCAGGAAGGGGCCAGGCTCAGGGCCTGGCAACATGAGCTCCCACCCCAGATATGCCCCTGGTTCCCTATACGGTTTCGAGCAGGTTCCTCACTATCCCAGAGCTCCGTCTCTTCGCCTGTGCCAGGGATATAAGACAGCTGTGTTCCTGCCCTCATGAACCTCAGGGTCCATGAATGGAGAGGTCCCCTTTGTTGGAGGTGATAGCGTGGTACCCTCAGCCTCTCAGGGTTCCTCTGCCTACCACCCGTCTTTCCTAGCACAGAGCTGGCTTGGTAGAGAGGGAGCCCTACTCTTTCCAGCAAGCCATCAGCCAGGCGGCCTGTGAGGACTGGGCTGGGTAGGAAGAGACTGAGGCCAGTTCTCCCAGAGACGAGGGGAGCTTCCCCATCCCCACCCATTCCCAGCTACACAACCAGTTGCTTCTCCCTTTCCCCGCCCCTGCAGAGGATGCCCTCAGAATATGTCACACTCCCCTTAGGCTTCCACAAAGTCCTGCTGGGAAGCCCAGTTCCTTAGCCGGCCACTAAGCCAGTCATAGTCCCCGGGCAGGCAGGGCGGCCTGGTCTGTGTTAGAACACACCCAGCACACCCTCCGCACACGCTGCCAGCTGCCCTCCTACTGCCAGGCGCCTGCCCTCATGCCCAGCCTCCCTCCCAGCCCTTCCAGTATGAGCCTGTAGGCCAGGCCTGGGTGGGAACATCCCGCCTCTGATGTTTATTGCCTGCACACACCCCTGCCATCTGGTTCCTTGCACACCTGGACTTGGGGCTGTTGCCTGTTTACAGTGGACTGACTGAGCAGTGTGGGAAGGTTGAGCTCTGAGGGCACCCACAGAGCTACTTCTTCCCCCACGAACTGGTAGTCAGGCTAGAGACTGGAGGGTCCTAGCAGAGCCCTTGACAGACTCGGTGATAGAAAGCCTATCCCTGACTAGTCTCAGGGCTGAGGCCTCCGGGATCAGAGAAACTTCCAGGCCCACTTCCAGGGGTCCAGAGGCCTCAGGGCTCATCTGTGTACCCTCTCAAGAACTCAGGGGCTAGGCCAACCCAGTGTGGAACTTCTGGGCCCCTAATACTTGGGAAAGGAGAGGAGGCATAAGAGCAGCATCAGCAGGCGGTTGGGGAGAGGGCTGGGGAATGGGCCCCACCTGCACTCCAGTCCATAATGACAACACTGTTGAGTCCGTTCTACCAGCTGTTGCTTTTCAGGCCTGCAACATGCTTGACTTGTGCATGTGAATCAGTGGCGGGGTGTCCAGATTTCCTCTCCCTCCCTCTTCCTCTCCCCTTCCTTTTCCTGCTGCCTCCCCACAGAGCAGAGATGCTGTTCACTCTAATTCTGCTCCAGGCCACGCACCTTTCACTCGGAGTCTTAGGGGCTGTGGGGTTCGCCACACTGTTTTCATGCTTTACACTTTCCTCATGCTCAGAGGAGAGGGTCAGAGTCAAAGCCGACCCAGCAGACCCCCCGTCCAGCCTGCGCCCTCACTCAGTCACGCCATAGCCCCAGCTGTCTGCACTGGGCTCGTTCAGAGACACAGTGTTCGAATGTGGCTGGTTCAGCTCCTTCCTGGAGGATTAAGGTGAAGAGCATTGACCCAGGAGACATGCCTTGGCTGGGCCTCCTTTCTGGGCATGAGCTTGGTTCCCTTTGCCCACCCCCGCCCTCACCCCTGTTGCCCTCCCTGCCTGCCCGCCTGTTGCCTGCTGCCTGCCTGGCTGGGCCTCTTCCCACCCCGGCTCCTCCCGGGACTGTCCTCTTCTCTCCTTCCTGCTGCAGGGGCCTGAGCTGGGCTCCTGCCCTACTGCACCTGTGCCCTCTCCTTCTTCCCAGAGTCTCAGGCATGGCTTGCAACGCCCTCACTCCCAGAGCCGCAGCCCCTCCTCACCATGTGTGTTCCCTTAATTTGCCTCCTGGTGGAGCTGAAGTGCCAGATAGCTGCAAACCTCACGGCTGTGGGTCTGGGAAGAGAGCCCCGGCCAAGGCAGGGCAGCCGCTGAGGGAACTGGAAGGGGCTCAGCTCAGCCCTCCCCACCAAGGCACACCCAGAGCTGGAGTCCAGCTCCCACCAAAGCCAGGCCCACGCCTGCAGCAGGCCACAGTGGACCCCGGCCCAGGCTGAGCCAGCCAAGCAAACCGCTGCCCACAGGACCCCCTCAGCACACACGGCTCTCCGTCCCTGTTCTTCCGAACTCTTCTCCACTCTCTCCCTCCCTCCTGGCATCACCCCCAGTGCTTCCACTTCCTCTCTCACTTTGCTTCATCTCTGTGGCTCACTGGACCTGCCAGAGTCCCCCTTAAGCAGTGCCCTGCCCCACTTGGACCCTGGGAGCTCTCAAGGGTCTTGAGTTCTGATTCAGACCACCTGGGCTGGCTGAGCAGGCCCTGTCTGCTGGCAGCATAGCTGTGACCAAGGAGTCATCTTCTGAGGCTGCAACTGGGCCTGTTCTTCTCTGTCACATTGGATGGTGGGCCTCTGTGCCCACCACCACCCCCATCCCCGCCTCTGTGCCCAGCCACCACCCCCACTCCCTCAGTGGCCTCGTAGCCCTGGGACCTGTGGCTTCCATCCAACTCGCTGGTGTTTTCGGGAGGCCACCATGCTAAGAGCTCTCAGGCTAGGCAGGGATGGAGTAGAACTCAGACAGGGCCCGTGGGAGCTGGCAGCAGGGGTGCCTGGCCTGGGCACGGGGCACTGCTCATCCGTAGCCACTGGCCACCAGATCTAGACTCCCTTAGAAGAGTCAGGCCTACAGGCAGGTGACTCAGATTCCTCAGGGGCTTTGAACAGTGGGGACTCCCTGGACACCTTGAGCATCTCAGAGTTTGCCAAGAGGACCAAGCTGAATCCTTGCAGGCTAAGCTGGCTGGTGGCACTTTGGGGAGCTCAGGTCTTGGTTCCTTCTCTCGCTTTCCCTTCCCTCTAGAAAAGCAAGGGCTTGCTGGCCGCAAGATAGAGCTATAGGCACAGTCACCCAAGACTCAGTCCAAATGTTTTACCACACGCAGAACGACGCCTGGCTGCCCCTCTCCAGGCTTGCTGGAGGCTCGGAAGTGTCAGGCGCCCTCTCTCCTTACCGTTTCCATCTCTGGGCTCCGGACCAGGCAGTCCCCGCTCTGTGCTTTTCCACCCGTGGGTGACTTGATTCTGCAGCTCTGGGCACAGAGGTGGGCATGCTGCAGGGTGCTGGGAGAGAAGGTTTCTCGGGCCCTGACCGTGCCATCCTTCCTGCCCTCAGATGCTGGTGACATGATCGAGATGCAGGGCTTTGGGCCCAGCCTGCCAGCCTGGCACCTGGAGCCCCTGTGCAGTCAGGGCTCCTCCTGCCTCTCCTGCTCCTCCAGCAGCTCCCCACACGCAGCCCCCAGCCACTGTAGCTGCATCCCTGACCGGTGAGTGGGCAGTGCTCGGCTCCAGCTTCCCGTTCGCATGTCCGGCCACGTGTGTGTCCATCTTTCCTTAAAGGCCGTGTCACTCGCACGACAGGGTGGCCTCTAGAGTGGGACAGACCTGGGTTCAAATTTCACTTTTGCTACCCACATGACTTGCAAGTTACGGAATTACCGTGAGCCTCTACATGTCTGAACCTCAGTTTCCTCATCTGTAAAATGGGGTGATGCTACTTGCTGCTTATGGTACTTGTGAGGACAGAAGGAGAGAACCCCAGCAAATGTCCAGAGTTGTGCCCGGCACATCATCGGCTCAGTCCCCATGAGCTCCCCTTCCCGATGTGCACACAGACGCTGCTGACAGGCCGTCCACCTGCGGACACTCAGCAGCCACCTGCCGTGTGCCAGGGCAGTGAGTGAATGGCTTTTATGGGAGGTGTTCTCTTTTACCTTTACTTCGTTTTTGTTTATTAATCTTGGTGCCTCTCTCCATTTTTCACATGAGGAAACGAAGATTCACACAGATGAAGTTCATTGACCAAGATCCCCAGGTGGTTGGGGGCCAGGCGGGGGCCCCACCGCAGCTCTATCCGGGGTGGCAGGCAGGGACAGGGCGCCCATCGACGGCTGCTGGGCTGCAGCACCTCCTCCTTGCACCCTCCCCAGTGCCCTACCTGCCCCCCAGGACAGAACCTTCCCCCTTTTCTCTCTCCTCCCACCAGAGGGGCCGCGGTCCCTCCCCGCTGAGCCAGGTTGTTCCCACAGGTTGCCGCTCAGGCTACTGTGTGAGAGCATGAAGAGGCAGATCGTGTCCCGGGCCTTCTACGGCTGTGAGTGTGGGGCACGCCGGGGTGTGGTGGGCTGGGGGTGGGTGGCCCTGGGTCCCAGCCCCCCGCTGCCCACCGCTGCCCACTGCTGCCCACTGCAGGGCTGGCACACTGCCGCCACCTGTCCACGGTGCGGACCCATCTGTCAGCGCTAGTGCACCATAGCATTATTCCACCTGACTGGCCGCCGGGGGCCTCCGCAGGCCTCACCAAGGACACGTGGAGCAAGTATCAGAAGGACAAAAAGGTGCCAACCCTGGGGTTCCAGGGCCACAGGTCAAGGGGCTGGGGTGGGCAGGAGTGAGGACTTCAGGGTAAAATGTGGCAGTGGGCGCGGTTGACAGGCCAGGGCCGATGCCACGGAGTGACCGGGGTCCTGGCAGAATCTCTTGCATCTGGGCATGGGGCTGACACGGGAAGGGGGCTAGACTGGGAAGCTGTCCTGCGTCCACATCGCCCTGTGACCCTGGATAAAGCTCGGCCTCTCTCCGGGCGCCGTTTCCTGCCCCATAAGGAAGGAGAGCAGAACGAGATCTCATCCCGCTGTGAGCCGGGTCGCGGGAGGATGTGGCCACCCCAAAGCAGGCTTTGCCTGAGCTTCAGCAGTCACTAGAGGCCCCGGCCCAGCCCGTTCTCTGTGGGATGGGGCTCCCCGAGCTGGGCCACAGTGACTGTGGAGGCTGCACGGTCTTGACTCCCTGGGTCCCTCAGAACTACAAAGAGCTGGAGCTGCTGCGGCAAGTTTACTACGGAGGCATAGAGCACGAGATCCGCAAGGACGTCTGGCCCTTTCTGCTCGGCCACTACACGTTCGGCATGAGCAAGAAGGAGATGGAGCAGGTAAGAGGAGCCTGTTCCCATTGGGCTGGTGAGATGGGGAGATGGGGACACCAGGGAGGGGACCTTGGAAGCCTCAGCCCCTTCCCAGCCAGAAAGAAGCACGGCAGGGCAGCTCGACCGCCCTTACCCCGAGGCCCATCTTGAGTCTGAGACTCAGGACCCAAGGTCCAGTGCAGGCCCAGCTCCTGAAGGGGAGCGCCTGGTGCACGCTTCCCCCATGGTCGTGGTGTGGTCTGAGTACAGGTGGATGCAGTGGTGGCAGCAAGGTACCAGCAGGTGTTGGCAGAGTGGAAGGCCTGCGAGGTGGTGGTGAGGCAGCGGGAGCGGGAGGCCCACCCAGCCACACGCACCAAGTTCTCCTCGGGCAGTAGCATCGACAGCCACGTGCAGCGCCTCATCCACCGAGACTCCACCATCAGCAACGACGTGAGCCACACGGGGCCTGGAGGGTTGGGGATCTTGGGGGCCACCCCCGTTTTATGCACAGTGATCCTGGGCACCAGCCTGACCTCTGGGAACTGGCGGGGCCCTGCGAGAAAGGCCTAATGTGGCTGTGTCTCATTTTCTCCAACTGGAAATGGCTAACTGTGCCTCTACCACCTATTTCTCTGGGTATTGTAGGAGAATAAAGTGAGAGAGTGCCTTGTGCTCAGTTTTAGCCAACTAGAGGGAAAGACGGACTTCCTGGGATTTAGGGAAGCCCTCCTCCTTGTAGAAAGACCTCAAAGCTAGCAACAGGCAGTGCTGGGTTCTAGCCCCAGACCCACTACTGACAAGATGAGTGTTTCTGGGCAAGAACTTCCCATCTCTGGTCTCAGTTTCCCCTCTCCACCCATATCCTCTGACTGCAGAGGCTTCCTGAGAGCTGTGGGCCTGAGAATAGGGGAGCCCGTAGAGCAGCCCCATTGGTGTCGACTGGCAAGATCCTTCCTCCCACGTTGTTGCCTGCCGCTGCACCGGACTATGCCAAGCTCGCTCAGAGCACGAGAGAGTAGCTCTTTCCGGCATCATGCCTGCCTTTCCAACAGCAAGTTCTAAACTGTGACTGCCTGGCCCAGCGAACACTGATAAGTGTCTTTTTTTTTTTTTTTTTTTTTTTTTTTTTTGAGACGGAGTCTCGCTCTGTTCTCCCAGGCTGGAGTGCAGTGGCCGGATCTCAGCTCACTGCAAGCTCCGCCTCCCGGGTTTACGCCATTCTCCTGCCTCAGCCTCCCGAGTAGCTGGGACTACAGACGCCCGCCACCTCGCCCGGCTAGTTTTTTGTATTTTTCAGTAGAGACGAGGTTTCCCCGTGTTAGCCAGGATGGTCTCGATCTCCTGACCTCGTGATCCACCCGTCTCGGCCTCCCAAAGTGCTGGGATTACAGGCTTGAGCCACCGCGCCCAGCCAACTTTTTTCTTTAAAATTGCCTCTTTATTGTGTATTCTTGTTACTTTACTAAATCCTTACTAACATTAACAGAAAATGCAAGTTGAAGGAAGTTAAATCTAACTGGCTGGGTGTGGTGGCTCATGCCTGTAATTCCAACACTTTGGGAGGTAGAGGTTGGAGGACTGCTTGAGTTCAAGAGTTCAAGACCAGCCTGGGCAACATGTGAAACCCTGTCTTTACAACAAATGCAAAAATCAGCCGCATGTGTTGGGGTGCGCCTGTGGTCCCAGCTACTCGGGAGGCTGAGGTGGGTGGACCACTTGAGCCATGGAGGTTGAGGCTGCAGTGAGCCGTGCTCCCACCACTGCACTGCACTCTAGCCTGGGCCATGGAGTGAGACCCTGCCTCAGAAATTAAAAAAAAAGAAAGAAAGAACTAGAACTAACAAGGCACATTCTCATTTCCCACGTGCTTTGTTCTTAATCCCCTATTCAGGAACACATTCTCCCTCTCTCTGGTTTTGTAAAAATCTTAGTCTGTGCCAGTGCCCGGCTGCGGAGCTCACGGACAGCAGTAACGTTCCTCACTGGCATATCCGGTTGCCACAGAACTGTGGCCTGACCCAGCACTTCATGCTTCCTGCCCAAAGCAGAAACTGCTTTTACCATCGCTTTCCCTACATGGTCAAAATAGAGAAAGAAAAATCCCAAAGAGTCTCGGTGCGTCTCTTCTCTTCCCCGTGCCTTGTCCACGGTGGTGGACTGTGTCTAGTGCTAGAATGTTTGCTTTTCCTTCTTACGTCTCCCCACCTTGCCTGAGGGCTAATGGAGCTGACCAGGTACTTGTCACAGAATGCTCCTGTCTTGTCCTGCTGAACATTCAATACTGAAAATAAGGAAACACTTGTTTTTCCTAAAACCTTTAGCCTTCTCTCCACCCAGGGTGTCCTGGCAGCCACACCAAAACACTAAGGACGTCTTCCTGTTCTCATGACTTTAGGCGTTTGGAGCATGAGACTTAGTTCAAACTGGCCATTAAGCGTTCAGCCCTCTGGCTCCCTTTCTTCCCTTCAGTAGCCACAGGAAGACCTGGAGCTGTTGCTTCAAGCAGGGCTGAAGGCGGTATCTTCATGTTTGGCCAGAGGCTGCTCTCTGTGGCCGGCTGGGTCGGAAGCTGGCTTGGTGCTCCGTGGCAGCGACGGTGTTGGGGGCTGTGGTGGGAGAGGGGGTGTGAAGAGTTTTGCATTCCAGCTCCCTCCTGGCCGAGGCGGCTGCAGGAAGGTACTAGAGTGAAGGTGGAGCCGCCCTGTGTTCACCCACCAGGTGTTTATCTCTATGGATGATCTGGAGCCCCCGGGGCCCCAGGACCCTGAAGATTCCAGACCAAAGCCTGAGCAGGAAGCAGGAGCCGGGACTCCGGGCATCGCCGCGGTGGAGCAGCAGCATTCCGTGGAGTTCGACTCCCCAGACTCAGGACTGCCCTCCTCCCGCAATTACTCCATGGCCTCGGGCATCCAGTCAAGCCTAGATGAGGGGCAGAGCGTAGGCTTCGAAGAGGAGGACGGCGCCGGGGAGGAAGGCTCCAGTGGGCTCGGCCCTGCAGTTCACACTTTCTCGGAGCCCCAGGATCCCAGCCAGGAGAAGCCTCCTCAGGCCGGAGAACTGGAGGCGGGGGAGGAGCTTGCAGCTGTGTGTGCAGCTGCCTACACTGTGCGTACACGCTCCCCAGGCGCTGTTCCCAGCTGCCCAGAGGCCCTCCTGACATCCCAGTGCTGGGGAAGGGCCAGCGGGGTGGAAGGCGGGGTGCCCTGACTGCCCTGAAAGGGAGTTCTGAGCCCATTTCTCAGCATCCCCAGAGGACTCGCTCTGGTCTCGGGGTTCCCTGTTTTGCTGCATTTCTTGGGGCACATTCTGTCCGCAGCCTGGGAAGGGCTGCGCGGTCTCATGCCTGAGGGCCCTCCACTCTTCCAGATAGAATTACTGGACACTGTGGCCTTAAACCTGCATCGCATAGACAAGGATGTGCAGAGATGTGACCGCAACTACTGGTACTTCACGCCCCCCAACCTGGAGAGGCTCAGAGACGTCATGTGCAGGTGCCTTGTGGGGCGGGACTCAGGGTGGGAGGTGGGACCCTGCCCCCGCACTCTGGCTCCCGCCAGTTACTCTGAAAGATGAGGTCCGGAAGCTGCCCTGCTCCTCCCTCCTGCTCCTGAATCACACTTGGCTCCCCCTGCCTGGAGAGCTTCTTCCCTGCAACACCCCTTCCCCGCCCCTCTTCATTCTTAGAGGTCCACCGAACCTCCCCTTCAGCCGCTTCTTCAGGAAGCTGTCCCTCATCCCCGCCCCCGCGCCCACCTACCAAGCATGACGGCCTTGTCTCTCCCTAATTCCTGAGTGCCTTGGGGGGCCCGTGGGTTGTTCCCCATTGTCTCCTTGTGGGGGGTGCACAGTACATGGCTTAGGGTCAGGGAAAGGCTGACTTCCGGGCGGCAGGTGGTTCTGGAGGCCTTTTCCCCAGGGATCCCGAGGGAGGGAAGAGCCACAGTGACTCTGCCCCTGCCTTTCAGCTACGTGTGGGAGCACCTGGACGTGGGCTATGTGCAGGGCATGTGCGATCTGCTGGCACCTCTCCTGGTCACCCTCGACAACGGTGAGGGATGGGGGATCAGCACCTCTCCCAGTCACCCTAGACAACAGTGAGGGATGGGGGACGTGGGACTGGGCACCTCTCCTGGTCACCCTCAACAACGGTGAGGGATAGGGGATCAGCACCTCTCCCAGTCACCCTAGACAACAGTGAGGGATGGGGGACGTGGGACTGGGCACCTTTCCTGGTCACCCTCAACAACGGTGAGGGATGGGACGTGGGACTGGGCGCCTCTCCTGGTCACCCTCGACAATGGTGACAGATGGGGGACGTGGGACTGGGCGCCTCTCCTGGTCACCCTCAACAACGGTGAGGGATGGGACGTGGGACTGGGCGCCTCTCCTGGTCACCCTCAACAATGGTGAGGGATGGGGGACCTGGGACTGGGCGCCTCTCCTGGTCACCCTCAACAACGGTGAGGGATGGGACGTGGGACTAGGCTGCAGAAGCTGGAGAAAGGACGAGAGGGTGGCCAGGTCTGGAAGCACAGGAATGGGAGCCAGCCCTGTCCCGAATGTCCTGCCCTGCCAGCTTTACCCCGGTCTCCCCTCAGATCAGCTGGCCTACAGCTGCTTCAGCCACCTCATGAAGAGGATGAGCCAGAACTTCCCCAACGGGGGTGCCATGGACACCCACTTTGCCAACATGCGCTCCCTCATCCAGGTGAGGCCGGTTGCCACCCACGGGCATGGGAGCAGGCACAGCCGGGCTTGTCCATCGTCCACAGGAAGGCTAGGGAGCTTTCCAAAAACATACTTGACATAGAAACTTAATTTCTTTCATTTTAAAAGACATGGTTTTGGCCAGGCAAGGCTGCTCAGGCCTGTCATCCCAGCACTTTGGGAGGCTGAGGCGGGTGGATGACGAAGTCAGGAGTTCGAAACCAGCCTGGTCAAGAGCGTGAAACCCCATCTCTACTAAAAATACAAAAATTAGCCGGGCATTGGGGGGCGCCTGTAGTCCCAGCTACTCAGGAGGCTGAGGCAGGAGAATCGCTCGAACCCGGGAGGCAGAACTTGCAGTGAGCCAAGATTGCGCCACTACACTCCAGCCTGGGCGACAGAGCGAGACTCCGTCTCAAAAACAAAAAACAAAAAACAGAGAACCATGGTCTCAGTGTCTCAGTGTTAGAACTTGAGGAGGAGGCCGGGCGCGGTGGCTCAAGCCTGTAATCCCAGCACTTTGGGAGGCCGAGACGGGCGGATCACAAGGTCAGAAGATCGAGACCATCCTGGCTAAACCGGTGAAACCCCGTCTCTACTAAAAAAAAATACAAAAAACTAGCCGGGTGAGGTGGCGGGCGCCTGTAGTCCCAGCTACTCGGGAGGCTGAGGCAGGAGAATAGCGTGAACCCGGGAGGCGGAGCTTGCAGTGAGCTGAGATCCGGCCACTCACTCCAGCCTGGGCGACAGAGCGAGACTCCGTCTCAAAAAAAAAAAAAAAAAAAAAAGAACTTGAGGAGGAGTGTGTGTGAATGCTTGTGCCCATGAAAGCTCTGGCGAACAACAGGGGTTGCTGATGACATCAGATACCCAGAAAATCGTATAACCCTAAAAATAAAGCAGCCCTGAGAGACGGGTGATGGGAGGGGTAGCAGGGAGCAACCCAGCCTCCACAAGGAGATCCAAGGGGGAGAGAGTGCACCGCGGGGCACAGGGCAACAGACAGACCCACTGCCAGGGCTGGGGATCGCGTGCATCCCTGGGCGTGAGCGGAGGGTGAGTGGTGGCCAGAGAGGAAGCATCGGCTCAGGGTTCTCCCTTTTCCCACCCACATAAGATCCTGGACTCAGAGCTGTTTGAGCTGATGCATCAGAATGGAGACTACACCCACTTCTACTTCTGTTATCGCTGGTTCCTGCTGGATTTTAAGAGGGGTAAGAAGTGGGTTGGATCATGGGGCTGAGGTGGGGGCAGTAAGAGATCCCTCTTCCCCAAAGCCAACAGTTCTCAATCCTAACCGGACCTTGGAACCAGCTGTGGAGCTTTAAAAAAACTACCAGTACCCTGGGCCCCACCCAGCCCCAGACTTACTAACTGTGGCTGCCTGGGCCTGTGTGTTCTTAAATGCTCCCTGACCAGACACAGTGGCTTATGCCTATAATCCCAGCACTTTGGGAAGTCAAGGTGAGAGGATTGCCTGAGCCCAGGAACTTGAGACCAGCCTGGGCAACATAGCCAGACCCTGTCTTTAATTTCTAAAATAGAAAAAATTTGGCTGGGTGCAGTGGCTCATACTGTAATCCCAGCACTTTGGGAGGCCGAGGCAAGCAGATCACTTGAGGTCAGGGGTTTGAGGCCAGCCTGGCCAACATGGTGAAACTCCATCTCTACTAAAAATACAAAAATCAGCCAGGCGTGGTGGCGGGTGCCTGTAGTGGAGGTGAGGTTACAGTGAGCTGAGATTGTGCCACTGCACTCCAGCCTGGGCAACAGAGCCAGACTCTGTCTCAAAAAAGAAAAAAGAAAAGAAAAAAAATTAAAAAGAAAACAAAATCTCCCAAAGTGCCGCCGGGGTTGACAATTAAAACTCTCATAGGTCATGGTTTGGGGAACTTTTTTCAAACCAAAGCATTCCTGAGCACCAAGATGGGAGGCCCGTGATGGAGCTGCCCGGCTGAAGTGCAGGCATAGAGTCTGCAGGAACTCAGTGTGCAGAAATTACCCAAGAAAAGGACGGGGCCTTGGTATGGGGTACAGAACCCCCATTTTTGAGCCAGGCTGTGTCATGGAGAGAATCCCAGGACTTTGGCTCCTGAAGCTCTGACTCCTCACCTGGCTCCATTTAGAGGCCCTATGAGCATCCAGCCAGGCCAGCCAGTGTCAGCCCCAGCCTCAGCCCCAGCCCCAGTCTCAATCCCAGCCTTAGCCCCAGACATGCGGCTGGGACAGGTGAGCAGCAGCCGCTTACTATCCCCAGAACTGCTGTACGAGGATGTGTTTGCTGTGTGGGAGGTGATCTGGGCAGCCAGGCACATCTCGTCGGAGCACTTTGTCCTGTTCATCGCCCTGGCCCTGGTGGAGGCCTACCGAGAGGTCATCCGCGACAACAACATGGACTTCACCGACATCATCAAGTTTTTCAACGGTACGAGCTGCTCCAGCCATCCCAGCTGCCCCGAGCAGGGGTGTGGAGGCCCCCACCTCTGCCCTGCACACAGTTGGAGGGTTCTCAGGAATTCTGGGGGCCCTTCCCCAAAGGCAGGGATGTCCAGAATCTAGCAGAGCAGATGGAAACAGAGCAAGGTAGTCAGCCACCTCCCAGCCTGCTGCCCTTTCTCTGGGCCTCCCTACAGCTGTCCGTGTTTCCCCCCAGAACGCGCTGAGCATCACGATGCCCAGGAGATCCTGCGACTTGCCCGGGACCTCGTCCACAAGGTGCAGCTGCTCATAGAGAACAAGTGAGCTGGGGCCAGGAGGCAGCAGCCGGGCAGAGCCTGGACCTCGGGCACCTGGGCTCCGGCAGGGAGAGGTGCAAGGGAATCACCGCCCAGACCGCCCCAGCCACCAGCCGACCCCACCTCTGTTCCTAACAAAGTGACTGTGAGCCTGGGATCCGACTCCCGGCAGTGCTGACCCTGCAGGGCAAGCCAGGGGCCAGGATGCCCTCAGATCAGGGCCGGGATGGGAGCGGTCAGCCTCAGGGAGCAGCTGCCTTGGGGGACACACCTACTCTGCTCCCCTCTCAAACATCTGGGAATAGTCCCACTGCCACCTGCAGTCTCAGCCTGGACTGTGGCCCATGAGTGAACCTGGGGCCCCATAGGATTAACAGGGGCTACAGTGGCCTGGGCCCTACTTCGCTGGGGTGGCAGAGGGCGAGAGGCTCTGTGCTGTGTCCCTTCTGAGGGTCCCTTTGCAGCCCCAGTATACTGTGTGTGCACCAGCCCCAGCTGGAGCCGCCAGAAATGCTGCCGGGTTAGGCATATGTCCTGGGTGCAGCAGGCCTGCGGCGCCTTCGGGCCGCTCCCCTGAGATTCTGGGGCAGTCAGACGATGTGGGCCCTGGGCGGGAGCAGCCCACCTCAGCAGCACTGCCACTGCCTCTGGCCACCTGAGGTGACCCCCAGGCCTCCCGGCCCTGTGCAGCGTACCTCTGTGTATCTGTGCAGCCTCACTCCTGCCACCCACCCCTGCGTTCTGCATTAGGTACTCCTCTGAAAACCACGTGTAAGTGACGCTCTGGCCATTCCAGTGGATGATCTGGAATGCGACCGGAGCACTTGCTCTGAGGAATCCCGGGGTGATTGTGTAGGGGAGCAATCTGGTCTCCTCTCAGGGACAGGCCTCCGTTCTGGGGCAGCCCGTCATCTGTCGCAGACATCTGCTGCGTCCCTGGGGCTGTGGAAGGCAGGGGATGCATGGGTGTCCCGACTGTCCCTGGTGAGAAGCAAAGCTAGCTCTGCCTTCCACATGCACCTCAGGATGCCAAGAGGCCTAGGAACCCAGAAACCCCCTTGGAGGAGCTGTGTACACGGGGGTGCCCAGAAGGGCACAGCTCCTGCCCCCAGGCCTAGGCATGCTGCTTGCTTGGCCATCCCCACTTCCTCCTCCACCCCAACACATGCAGGCTAGGCCTTGCCCTGGGACCTGGAGGCCCTGCCTGGGGCTGGGGCCTGTCCACAGCCACCAAAGTCTGGCAGACTCTGCATTGGAGAAACATGATAAAGGGCCCCGCAGCCCTTCTGCACCCAGGACAGCCTGCCCAGCCCTGCCCTGCCCCTGGGCATTGCACAGCCTGTCTGGGGGCCAGACCGTCCCATTGTCCATCCTTGTTGTCCATGAGTCCTCGGCCTCCACCAAGCACGTGTGGCCATCGTGTGCCTGCCTTAGTAACTCTGTGGTTTTGTGAGGGGCAGAGTGTGTATGGTTTTTGCCTCAGAAACTATACTCTTCTGTGTAACAGACCAATAAACAGCGTTTGTCAACACTGATGCCTCCGGGACTGGACGCTGAGAGACCACATGCCTTCTGTACGCTCCACAGTTGGCCAGCCCCAAAAGGCGAGGACAGCAGAAAGAACTAAAGTTTCCAAGAGAGAGGCACTCCAGCCGCCAGTCCGGAGGGTGTGGGCTGGTCAGGAAGTCAGGGTGATTTGACAGCCAAACCTCAAGTACTCAGCACCTTGCAGGGCACCTCACCGCAGAGTCATGGCCCCATCTCACAATGACCAGTGGCCCCTCTAGCCTGTGGATGAGAGAAGGTCCCTGTCCCATCCCTACCCACTGCCTGCCCTCCTGACCAGGCTGCAACGAGAAGCTGGAGCTTGACTACGCCACTGCAGCCGGTGGCGACGGAGCTGCCCTGTGGCTCTCACCCCCTGAGCACTGTCTGAGAGGCCTGAGGGGAGTGTCAGGAGGAGTCAGACCCTGCTGAGCTATGGACAGGCCCAGCTGTAACAGGTCTCCACCTCTCTTCCTGCCCTTCCCCAACCGGAGTGCTACTGGTCCCGCCGTCGATGGCTCCAGGGAGAAGACACCAGTCACCCAACATGTTTTCTGTTCTAGAGGACACTGGCTTCCTGGACATTAGGGCATGTTGTCCACTCACTGAAAGCTAAAGACCCCAGCCCATGGTCCTAGCAGGCTGAACCCAGCTTTATTTTATATATCTATATACACATATATATGTGTGTGTATATATATATAGAGAGAGAGACAGACACAGAGTCTTTCTGTCTCTCCCAGGATGGAGTGCAATGGTATGACCATGGCTCACTGCAGCCTTGAACTCCTAGGCTCAAGCGATCCTCCCAACTCAGCCTCCCAAGTAGCTAGGGCTACAGGCGCACCACCATGGCTAATTTTTATATTTTTTTGGTAGAGGCAGAGACTCACTATGTTGCTCAGGCTGGTCTTGAACTCTGGCCTCAAGCAGTCCTCCCACCTTGGCCTCCCGAAGTTCTGGGATTACAGGCTTGAGCCACTGCACCTGGCCCTGAACCCAGCTTTTAGGAAAGAATACAGACTAGTGGCCAGAGCTGCCCAAACAAAGAAACCAGTTGACGCAGAGAGCTCTGGGGCCAGGGAACTTGAGGAGCCCCTCCAGGGAACACCCCCCAGCGGCCAGCTGACTCTGTTGCTTGGAGGAATCAGAATTCCCTTTGCTGCAACCACCTAAAGAGAATTTCACCTAGCCTGGGAGTAACCCAGTTCCTTCACACACTTCCATCCTGCCCTACTCCCCCAGACTACTGGACTGGGATCCTGGGACCAGAGGGAATCGTGAAGCCCAAACCACGGGACAGCTGGGGGCGGGAAGAGCAAGCAGCACAGCGGGCTCTCAAAACACCATCTCGAGGAACCTTCGCACTCTGGAAAGTCAGGTCTTCCTCTTACAGAACAGGAGCTGGTAAACGCACGCACCTGGATTCATACTTTATCCTGACCACAGGCCCCTTTCTTACAAGCTCCAGCTGAGCTGTGGGTGAGGGGGAGCCTTGAGTACAGCTTCTGCCTAAAGAGTTAGTGACAGCCCTCAGATGACAGCCAAGTCATCACTGCCACGGGAGGGTCTTCATTTGTGTTCCCAGTGGGCACAGGGCCTGGCACGGAGTACGCACCCAGGAAGGGTTAACCCTCACCCTACCCCTTCCCTAAAGCGGCACTAGTGGGCCAATGGAAGTGACCCAGCTCTTCCGGGAGCTACCAGCAGAGGGAGCCCGCGTCTCACAAGTGAAAAGGGCAGGCGCAGTGGGGAGGCCTGGATTCAGAACTTTCATTTTAAAGTTTTAAACATTTTTTGAGACAGAGTCTCACTCTGTCCCCCGGGCTGGGGTACAGTGGCAGGATCTCGGCTCACTGCAGCCTCCGCCCCCCGGGTTCAAATGATTCTCCTGCCTCAGCCTCCTGAGTAGCTGGCACTATGGCACTACCGTGCCCGGCTCATTTTTGTATTTTTAGTAAAAACGGGGTTTCGCCATGTTGGCCAGGCTGATCTCGAACTCCTGACCTCCGGTGATCCGCCCACCTCAGCCTCCCAAAGTGCTGGGATTATAGGCGTGAGCCACTGCGCCCAGCCTGAACTTTTTGAAGTCAACCCTTTCAGAGAACAGGATCCAAGACACCACTCCCTTCCTCAAGGGTAACCCCTACCCACCCCACCTCAGGAAGAGACGCAGAGTCCGTCTCCCCTGCGGGGACTGGGAGTCAGACAGGTACTGTTAGGGTGGAAATGAGAAACTGGGTCCCCTCAGCCAGCCTGGTCTCCAGCAAGGCCCAGCTAGTGGCCCCCTGACCTCACTTCCCACACTGCCACCTCCCAAGACAGCCTGCCCAGGGACAGAAGACACAGCCGCAGGGACAAGGGGCTCCCAGCCCGGCTGAGAACACGGCTCTTTGGCCCCTGACCTCCAGCCTCTTCTCCCCCTTGTTCCTTTCCCTTAGAGGACAGCTGTATGGACTCCCCGGCTGACCTGTCAAAACCACACCCCAAGCAGCAGCTTCTCAGGAAGCTCTCACCCTCTGTGCCCAGATCCTGGGGCAACTCCCCTGTACCTTTTTCACTGGATCCGAGTCTAGGACTGGCCCCGGGTGCCACAAAGGGTGGCAGATGCTGGGTGAGAACTCTGTACCCAGTGGAGAGGTCTGACTGCAGCTCCAACGAAGTCTCCAGCTAGCCGTGTGGCCTCGACAAGTCACTGGGCCACCTCAATCCTGTTTCCTTATCTGCCAAAATGGGGCTAAGTCTTGCTTATTTACTTCACTTGGCTGTTGAAAAATGAAACAAGATCATACTTGTAAAATGGTCTGAGGAGATAGGAAACTCAGCAGAAGTTTCAGACCGACCAGAACTGCCATTTTCAGAGCGGCGGAGGCACCCGGTCAGAGCTGCTGGAGGACTCTGCTGGGCAGACGGGGTTGAGACGGGTGATCCCGCCGCTCCTGCCGCACGCTTCCCTACAGGCCTCTGCCTCCTTTTTACAATAAAATGACCCAGATGCTGCAGGCTGGCAGCTCCATCTCAGGTTTCAGTGCAGGTTTATTTCAATTTTATATTTTATTCCAGGCAAGTGCTTATTACATGGATAGTATTCATGTCTCGGTAACTAAAGTCTTGGAGCATGAACAGCCACTAGAATACAGTTCAATAGTAAAAATACAGTATGTACAAAATTAGGGTTTTTGTAGTTTTTGTTTTTGTTTTTTTTTCCCACACAGCAGATGTATCCAAACACATAAAAATCTCTACAGTCTGGGGTCGCTACAGTTTATATTTCAGGAAACAGAGACACAGTGGCCGAGTCCTCACTGTAAACAAGGGCCACCTCTTTGGGGGTTGGGGGTGGGACCCTGGGATGGGGGGAGAAGCAGCTGTTTCTGGAGAAAGAAGGGGTCATGGTGACCCCCCAAGTTACCCTCCAGGCGTTCCCTGCCTTTGGCCCCCCCAAGGAACCAACCTCCCCCTCTCCCCGAGGTAAGGACTCCCAGCCAGTGAGCCACTCTGAACATCAAAAGGTAAAACACGCATGAGAGGTAAGATGTGTGTGTGTGCGTGTGTGTGTGTTTGTGTGTGTCCCAGGCTGGAAGGGCTAGGGAGGGAGTGGCAGGCGGTCCCACAGGGTGAGGACAGATGTGGTCCTGACAGCTCTCAGGGGGAGACGCCCAAGGAAGGGCTGGGTGGTGGCTGCCCACTTGGGCACACAGCATCACAGCGTTCACAAACGACAACAAGAACAACAGCAACACCCATCGTCACTAATCTGGACATAGTCATTCGGCACTAGATTTGCAGGCCCCCACTGCTGGGGGACAGGGACGGGGAGGGCAGCGGGTGGATGATGAGGTATCTGTGCAGGCCCGGGGGCACTGGCCTCAGGATGCAGGGAAAGCTGGGCAGGCTGAGGGAGGGGCGAGCTCCACACCCTACTCTGACCGTCCCGTGGGTCAGGCCTGCCATCGCTGTCACAATGGGAATAGCAAAGCTGGCTCTCCCAGAGCCAGGGGGTCTGGCGGAGGTGGCTGTGCTGGGGTGGGTACAGGGCTCAGCCTCTGAGGGTGGTGACCTGGTTTGTAACTGTCCCTTTACCCACACCAGGAGAGAGAAATAAGGAAACAGTCCCCTGGGAGATGTCCAGGACCAGGAGGGAATGGGAAGGGAATTCTTAGGCATCTAAGGATTCTTTATTTCAAAAGAAAATCTATTCAAGACCTTTGCTGACCTCCTGTGTGCCTGCAGGGCACTCCAGGAAATCCTCAACTCTGTCCCCTCCCTCCTGGCCCCCTCGCCTGCCCATCAGTGTGAACTTGACACCCAGGGACACTGGCTTCCTCCCGCTACACTGAAAGGCCACTGGTGTGTGTCCAGGTGGGGAGCTGAGCGTGTCTGACACAAGGCCACTTGTAATAAATATCCACATACAAGGAGAGGCCAAAGCAGGCTGCCCAGGCAGAGGCAGAGAAAGCCACGCCCTAACACAGAGCCCCTGACTCCTGCCCGTTCCACGTTCAGCCCTGTCCTTGAGCCAACAAGGACCTTTTCTCAGAGAAAGGTGCTGCTCAGCAGCTCCCCGGGGAGGGCCCACTCAAAAGTGCCCCCTGGAGAAGCCGGGTGTTGAGGGGATGGGAGGACACAGGCAAAGGGCTGGAGCAGCAGCAGCAGCCCTAGCTCCGGCCCTGTTCTGTATAGGCCCCAGGGTTGGTCTGGGGACAGGCTTAGGGCTTAGCTAAGCCGCTGCGTTTTTACCTTTCTGATGCCTCAACGATGTGGCTTCTATGCTCCTGGAAACAAGACCAGCGGCTGGTCCATGTCTCCCAGACCGTAGGAGGCGCCCAAACCTCACAGGCCGCCAGGCCCACCTGTCCCTCGGAGGAGTGCCCAGCACTCAGCAGAGGTCAGAGATCAGGGGCTGAACACAGGACAGCGCCCCTCTTTGCTGCCTTCTGGAAGCCAAGAGCCAAGCCCAGAGCTAGGGACTGGGGACAGATGCCCAGTGGCTCTCGTCCCATCCAGACCCAGGCTGCAGGAGACAGGGAAGGGGGCAGGAGAGCCGAGTCCTTCCTTCCCCACCTCAGCCTGCCCTCCTGAGGTCCAGAGCCCAGTGGCAGGGCTTGGGTTGAGGACACAGGAAGCTTGGCAGTGGCTGGGTTTGGTTTATTGTTGGTAGAGAATCATTTTAAGTAGTTTCTACGGTAACGAATCACAGTGACTGCAACCGGGTCAGAGAGCCCCAGGCTGGGCCCCCACCTGTCCGGGTGGGACTCCAGACCAGCCACTTCCTATGATCTGTCACCTGTGCTCAGAGCAGGGCCCCTTATCACCCCAGTCCGCAGCTTTCTGGGCCAAGTGGCTTCGGTTCTGCTTCCCCCATTTCCCCTGCAAAGACCTGGGAAGAAAACACTGAGGCTCCGGAGGAAAGCCGGGGGCCTGGGCCACCTCACCAGACAGCAATAGCAGCAGCAGCACAGGAAGGCGGGGCGGGGCAGGGCAGGGGAGAAGTCAGGGAGCGTGATGTCCACATCGCACTCATTTCCGAGGGCAGGGAAGGGAAGCAGGAGCAGCGCTGGGGCTGGCACTGGGCCGGACAGGTGGCACGTTCCACCAGAGTTGCGCATTTTCTCAGTCATCTTACCAAGTCCTAGTGCAGTAGGGTGGCCCCTGCCCGGTGCCCAACTCCCTGGGTGGCCCTTCCCTCCCTTGGCTCAGAGTCTTTGCACCCCCTTCCCCTAGGAGGCCAGGGGGTGGGTGGAGGGGGGGGGGCGGGCCTGGGCCTGGCTGGAATGTGTGGAGCTGGTGGGTGAGAGAGTGGGGGACAGGTCCCCCTCCCTGTCCCCACTGGGGGCCTCTGAGTGGCCTCGTCCTCAAGCCAGCTTGAGCGTGCTGACTGGGAAGGAGGGCATGGTGACCATGGTCACAGGGTTGAGCACGGTCTGGCCCACCAGCTGGGGGTGGTGCACCACCTGAGCCCCCACGGCCGGCTTCGCCATGACAGTAGCCGGGGGCCCCAGGCCGGCTGTGCCGTTCACTTGCTGGTGCGAGAGGGTGTGGGCGATGTGACTCACTGCCACGGGCTGGCTCACTGCCACGGGCTGCGGGTACAAGGGCAGCTGGGAGCCCAAGTGGGCCACATGGTTGAGGGTGGCAGGGTGCACTGTGATGTGCCCAATGGGGGGTGTGGCAGGCGCCAGCTGCACAGCAGGGCTGGGGGCCGAGGGGGCGATGTGGGCGATGTGCTTGCCGCCTGGCCCCTGCAGAACGTGGTTCACAGTCTGGATGACTGAAGCGTGCGTGGTGGCTGTGTGGGCGATGACCGTGGAGCCGCCCCCAGCCGTCGCCACCAGATGGGCCGGGGCTGGCACCAGTGTCTGGGCAGGGGCAGCCGGTGGGGGAGGAGGGGCTGGCAGAGGGGTCTTCTGCTGTGGCTGCGGCTGCTGCACGGGGAGGTGGGCAGGAGACAGGGCCACGGAGTGGGGGTGAGGGTGCGGGTGTGGAGGCAGAGGTGCAGGGGTGGTGCTGGGGGGTGGCAGGGTGGACTTCAGCAGCTCCGGCTGGGGACGATGGCTCAGCTTAGGTGGGCCCAGGCCCGCCCGGTCCTCCTCCATATCCTCGTCTATGTTGTCCTCACCCTCTGTGGGGAACAGGGGCAGGGAGCAGGTCAGAAGGGCGGGGGAAGCAAGCGGCTGCAGGCATAGATGCTCATGGGGGCGTGGGAATGTGATGGGGCTGGGACTGGGGCCATCTTTTCTAGTAGGCAAGAGCCTGGCCAGGGAGGCTGGAATTTGACGTGTAACATCTGAGGACTGTGGGGCCAGCGCGGGGGCCGGGGCTCACCAGAGGCGGTGGAGGTGGAGGCCTGGTCGTCCTCGGGCTGGCCCGTCTGCCGCAGCACACGGTCAATCTCCAGCACGTCCATCCACTGGCTCAGCTCGTGCTTGAGCTCTGCCAGCCGCTGTTGCGTGGCGATCTTCTCCCGCGCCAGCCGCTCCATCTCGTGCTCGTACTCCTTCTCCTTCCTCTTCAGGGACTGGGGTACAGAGTACAGGACGGCAGAACACCCTGAGCAGCAGCCTTGGGGCCCAGAGTCCCCACAAACCTCTCCTATCAGCTGGCCCAGAGGCAAGTCTGTGGCAACCAGGGGACCCAGCCTGACGGGGGCTGCTGGAGACCGCACCTGTCCTGGTCCATGCCCCTGCCCAGGGGGGCCCAGCGTGTGTGGGCTCGCTCCATTCCTCCCAGGGAGTGTAGGCTCTTGGGACAGGCCCCAATGGAGCAAGCTCAACCAGGCGTGCGGGTCCCTCCGTGTCCTCCACAACCCATCCTCAGGGCTTCTCCGCCTCTGGCCCCATCCCTCCCCCAGCAGCCTATCCACTTTCCACACTTGTGCTCGGTCACTGATGCCACGAGCTACCCTCTACAGAACCCCAGGATCCTCCGCTTCGACCTCCTGGTTCACTTGTCTCCCTGGTAACTTCAGCATCCTTGGAGGATGACCCAACAGGCAGTGACACGACCTCGCCCCGTCTCATGTCCAGGGATCGCCTCCTTCCTGGCTGCTGGTCCATACCTGCTCCCTGACCTCCTGGACGACTCTCCACTGTGCGCGACGCTTCTCGACAAGGCTCCACTCACATGCTGCTCCCCATCACCCTGCCCACTGCCCTCCAGACTCCCTGGGCTGAAAAACCCCCAAGCCTAGGAATGTGCCCCCGTCTACACCTGTACTTGGGCTAAACGGATCCATGAGAAATGGCTCTTGCGTCCCATGACCCCGCTCCCCTCCACACCCAAGGTCTTTCCTGTGCTCCGACCTGACCCTTCGTCAATCCTACTCTTAAGTCTCACAGACCTCCCTGCTGGCAGCTTTCTGCCCGGGCACGTTATAACCGCTGTATCCACCAGCAATGCCAGCACGTGTGTCCTTGCTGCCTTCCGAGTCTCTTTCTTGGCCTGCTCTTGAGCTTCTAGCTTCCCAGGCTTACTGGTCATGTCCAGGGGCAGGGCCCACGGGCTCTTCACATACACAACTCACCAGCTGGCCTTGGTTTTCCTCTCTGAACCCCGTCTGCCCTCATCACACATGGATCCTCCTCTCCTTACCCCCTAGATCTTATCTGCCCGTGCTCCAAGACCACATCTGAGCCCCTACCTCCCCCACTGTCCTTCTGTATTTCACATCCTCCAGCCTCCAAGACCTTCCGGGCACCACACCATTTTTTTCCAGGCTGGTTTGCATTTGGGGTAGATTTTTATTTTATTCCTCTCCCCCACTCTCCCTCACTTTTTTTTTTTTGGAGACAGAGTCTCGCTCTGTTGCCCAGGCTGGAGTGCAGTGGCCGGATCTCAGCTCACTGCAAGCTCCGCCTCCAGGGTTTACGCCATTCTCCTGCCTCAGCCTCCCGAGTAGCTGGGACTACAGGTGCCCGCCACCTCGCCTGGCTAGTTTTTTGTATTTTTTTTTAGTAGAGCCGGGGTTTCACCGTGTTAACCAGGATGGTCTCGATCTCCTGACCTCGTGATCCGCCTGTCTCGGCCTCCCAAAGTGCTGGGATTACAGGCGTGAGCCACCGTGCCCGGCCAATTTTTTTTTTTTTTTTTTTCCTGTTTGTTTTTTTCAAACAGTTTCGCTCTTGTTGCCCAGGCTGGAGTGCAGTGGCACGATCTCGGCTCACCGCAACCTCTGCCTCCCAGGTTCAAGCGATTCTCCTGCTTCAGTCTCCCGAGTAGCTGGGATTACAGGCACCCACCACCACACCCGGCTAATTTTATATTTGTTGTAGAGACAGGGTTTCTCCATATTGGTCAGGCTGGTCTTGAATTCCCGGCCTCAGGTGATCTGCCCGCCTTGGCCTCCCAAAGTGTTGGGATTACAGGCGTGAGACCCCTGCACCTGGCCTACTGGTGTTTTGATTCTCTGTCAGCCCTCACCCCTGGTTCTCGTCTTTCTTCATCAACATCTTTTCTTGCCTCTGTCCCCTTCTTTCACTATATATCTCTCTCTCCTCCAACCTTGGGGGCAGTGGTGTGTAGGAGGAGCCATAGGCCTGAGAGTCCATCTGCTCTCCTTCCTGGAGCCCAGAGGCAGGAGAAGGGGGTGGCATCTCCAGCCCCCTAGCCCTGAGGAAAAACGGGGTTCTTCCCACTCCACCCCTCCCTTTCTCCCTGCACCAGGACTGGGCCACTTCTGGTGGGCAATGGGTCCCAGATCGGCTCACATTAAGAATGTAAGAACTGCAAACAAAATTTCTATTAAGTTTTGTGTCTCAGGAAGAAAAAGGGGGGGGGAATCAGAAGAGCTTCATTTGCCTGGGCAGTAAATACGAGGCTGTCATAGGACGTCATCAGGAACTGGCTCAGACAAAGTCTCTCACATATATATGTTTTGTCTTTCTGTCTCAACACACACAGTCCCTGTCCGAGCTGTGAATGAAGGTGAGGATGGCTGCATAGTCTGTTTAGACCCCAGAGCCCACGGGCGGCCAGGAAGAGCTACGCACAGGGTGCTTACTCGACCCCAGGGGAAGGATCTGGAAGGGTGCTGTCCCGACTCCTGGTGACCATGTTCCTTTCCACCTCTGTCCTGTCTCTTCCCTGAATCACAGGGAGAATGACAGGAACCCATTAGACCCAGGTTTCCCTGCTTTCATCCCCTAGGGCGGGGGTCTCCAAACCCCAGGTACTGGTCCGTGGCCTGTCAGGAACAGGGCTGCACGCAGGAGGTGAGCGGCGATGGCACAGGACCACCTGAGCGCAGCCTCCTGTCAGATCAGTGGGACATTCGATTCTCACAGAAGCAGGAGTCCTCCTGTGAACCGTGCACCCCGGGAGTCTAGGTTTCGTGTGCTCCTTAGGAGAGTCTGCCTAATGCCTGCTGGGAGGTGGAACACTTCCATCCTGAAACCAGGCCCGCCCTCCCTCTCCATGGAAAAATGGTCTTCCAGGAAACGACTCCCTGTTGCCAAAAAGGTTGGATATTGCTGCGCTAGGAGCACTTTTGCTGTTCTGTAGCAGCTTTTCCTGACGAGGCCTGGCAAAGTCTCCAACCCCACCCACCAGTGAGGCCAGCTTCCCACACCCCCTCCTGCATAGATTTCTGCCCTCACCAGTGACAGGTGCCTCTAACCATTAGGGCCTGCAGCACATAACCCAGGTAGAGCCGTGCTCTGTACTGGCCTGAAACCTGGCAGCTCGACACTTCTGTTGCCAGTCCACACACAGCCCGCTCTGTCATTCTGGCCTTCACAGTTTCTCTCCATTTTCTGCTAGGAAGACAGTAGGAAACTCCCTTGCCCCTATACACACACACCTGTGTGGCTTTTCTTTTTTTGGAGACAGGGTCCCGCTCTGTCACACAGGCTGGAGTGCAGTGGTGTGATCTCGGCTCACTGCAAACTCCGCCTAGCGGGTTCTACGATTCTCCTGCCTCAGCCTCCCTAGTAGCTGGGATTACAGGCATGTCCCACCAGGCAGGACTAATTTTTGTATTTTTAGAAGAGACAGGGTTTTGCCATGTTGACCAAGATGGTCTCGAACTCCTGACCTCAGGTGATCCGCCCCCCCCTCGGCCTCCCAAAGTGCTGGGATTATAGGCGTGAGCCATCGTGCCCAGCCTGCGTGTGGCTTTTCACCTGGCTCTGAGGCTGTGTCAAGGGCCCTAGGTGAGTCAGCTCTCACTTGAACCTGGCTGCTGGGGGCTGGAAGCAGCAGTCCTGAACTCAACCCACCTGTGGGCAGGATGTAGTTCTGGGCCAGGGAGTGACATGGATCAAAAGCCTCCTCTTCTCACCTAGTCCAGTTCTTCGCAGGCCTAGAGGCCCCTGCAAGATTTCCCCAGGGTCTAACTTTAACCTACACTGCTTCATTCTAAACCCATTTCCTTTCTGTGACTACCTGGATGCACAGTTTGGTACCTATTTTTCTTGTCTCTGTCCACTTTTCTGTGGCTGTCTTCAAATCTTTGACCACCTCCAAGCCACTCTGGATTCTGGCTGGGGACCACTGCCTTCCTCCCACAGCTTCCTGCTCTCAGCATACAAACAAAGCCCCCAGTCTTCACAGCCCCACTGGTCTCTCCAGGACCAGCTCTTGACTCTGCCCATCTCTGAGTGACAACCCCCCTGACCATGTTCGTGTTTGTTCTTAGAGACGGAGGCCTCACTCTGTGGCCCAGGCTGTCCTCGAACTCCCTAGGCTCAAGCGCTCTTACTGCCTGGGCCTCCCGAGTAGCATAGCTGGGACTCAGGTGCGAGCCACCGTGCCTGGCTTATTTCCAAAAAGCATCCTGTTCCCTCCCGCTGGGCTGCACCTGGGCTTCTGGCCTCCACTTTGCTCCGTCCCACCCAGACTTATCCTGCAGGTCTCAATGTCCTTTTCTCAGGAACAACCGTCCTCCCTCCCCAGAAGAGTTCCTGCCGCCCGGTTCCTATGATGCCCATGCGGCCGTTTCTGTAGAGTGACTTGTTCATCATCTGCCACAAGACCCAGCCTGGGAGAGCAGAGACCCAGGCTTTTTTACTCGCTCGCCACCATTTGCCCAGAAGCAGAGACTTCGCTAAAGGCACCTCAATGAATAGCTGAATAAATGGTTTGTAGACAGGCCTTTGAGTTTCCTGATTCTGTGACCAGCACCAGAATGGGTGTCCCTTCTGGACCACAGCCTGGGGCCCACCCCGGCTCCTACTTCGCCGGGCCCAGCTCCTCAAGAGCTTCCTTCTGCGGCTGCCGCTGAGTCTCCTTCCGATTCATTTCCAAACCCACACATTACGCAAGGCGCCCTCTGCAAGTAGTATCTGCAAAGAGGAACTCGCCATGCCGTCCTTCCTCTTTCTCAAAAATAATAGCTACGTGAATGTCGGGATTGCCGCGAAGTGTCTGCATGAACACCCTCAGCCAGCCCTGCGACTAAACTACAACCAAGCCCACGTTCTGCAAAACCATTCCAGAAATAAGCCACCGGCCTGTCGCGGCCTCCGGGCCCCTCTCCCGCTCGGCGCCCCGAGGCCCCACCCCGAAGCACGCGCGCACCCACGCGGCCGCGGCTTCCCTGCGTCACCCTCGCCAGCCGCACCGCCCTCCGCAACTCGGGAGCACCGCCCCCGCCCGCGACAGCCAATCCGCGAACCCGGCCCCGCCCCTCCCCGCTGCCCGGAAGCGGCCTGGCGGCGCGCCAGCTCCGCCCCCTGGCCGGGAGGGCGGGCGGAAGGGCGCGTTCGCGGGAGGCGGGGAGGGAGCCGCCCGCCTGGAGCAGTCGCGAAGCAAGCAGCGCCTCCGCCCCTCCCTCAGCAAGTCAGGCTCCGGTTACCTCAGGGCCGTGACCCCGCGGTCGAGGCCGGGGGAGGGCGGCGCCCCGCGGCTGGCTCCTCGCGCGCTGGACCCTCCTCGCCACCCCGCCCACGGGGCTCGTGACCCCGCGCGGCCCCCGGAGCTTCCTCAGCGGGTGGACAGGGAGAGTCCCGACTCGCCGCCCCCCGCCCCACGTCCCTCCATCCCCAACGGCTCCCGGTCTCGGCGGCCGCCGGCCCATCCCCCACAGCCTGCGGCCAGGCGCGCGGAAGCCCCGCCGGTTTCCAGGGAAACCGAAGCTCAGGCCGCCATGGCAACTGCCTGACGTGGCGGCGCCCCCGGCCCCAGCGCTGCAGAGGGAGCG
The DNA here is from genome assembly GCF_047675955.1 of Chlorocebus sabaeus. Classification (NCBI taxonomy): domain Eukaryota; kingdom Metazoa; phylum Chordata; class Mammalia; order Primates; family Cercopithecidae; genus Chlorocebus; species Chlorocebus sabaeus. Next base: position 2,341,418 of record NC_132919.1, read on the forward strand.
ACGCCCAAAGGGAGGAGACGCGCAGCCGGGAGGGCCCCGAAAAAAGGGACCCCCCCCCCCGTTCTTAGCCCAGGAGGAAGGAAAGCGTGACGTGTTTCAGGCTCGGCTGTCCCGGGGCTGTTTGCCGCCCAGTCAAATCGCAGTTTTCCCCGCCCCAGGCGTAACCCTACACTCGGGCCGTGGCGCCTCCACGCGCGCTCCGAAAGGACCTTCCTCCTCCAGGGGAAGTGGGGCTCGGCCCGCGCCGCAGCGTGGACGGGGACCACGCCCAACCCTCCCCGCAAATAGCGACAGACATTCGGGCGGAATCTGGGCTCCCGCCCAGGCTCTGCGGCCAGGGAGGAGGCGCCGGGCCGCCCCATGCCCTTCCCTCCAGCGGCTGCACCAACACGCGCGAACGGGAGCCGCCACCGAGACTCGCACCAAGCGTCACGGTGCGCGCCTCACGGCCCCCGGGACACCAAGGCTGCGGGGACTCGGGAGCGGCGGGGGAGGGGAACCGCTCCCTCCTCTGCGCACGCGCGCCCTCGCGGGCAGGGAGCCCCGCTGACGTCAGCCGGGCCATGTGCTCAGCGCCCGCGTGGAGGCGGGAGGGAGGCGCGGGGGAGCCGCCGGGGCGGGAGGGCGGGGCGGGGCGCGGCCGGGGGAGGGGCGGCGGAGGAAGCTGCGCGGCGTCGGCCTCCGGGCCCCATACCTGGATGTACCGCAGCGCCGTCCGCAGCACGCTCAGATTGGACGTCTTCTTGTCATCCACGTTGGGGATGTTCCGCTTCAGGGTCTCAAAGCACTCCTTCAGATGGGCCCTCCTGGAGAGAGGGGCGAGCGCCGGTCAGCGGTGCCTGGGGCGGGGCTGGGATGGGGGGGAGGCAGGGCCCGGGGGAGCTGGGGCCGAGGGCCGGCGGGGCCCGGGCCACACACGCGCACACACACACCTGTTCTTCTCCAATTTGTTGTGGACTTCTCTGGTTCCGATCCTGAAACCCAGACAGATAGGAGGCTCAGAGAGGAGGACTCCATGAGACGGCCTTCCTGATGACCCGCGCCGCCACCCCCCAAAATTGCCACAGGCTGTTTGTCCCCAGCATTGTCTTAAAGCAGCCTGGGAGATGTTCGCCCTGTGCCATGCTGCGCCCACTCCCTGCAGGGCACATCTGTGCTCATAATCACAACCCCTGTCACCTTCCGTCCCACCAGGAGGGAGACAGGAGGGCTCCTGGGACTCAGAAGCAGCCGGTTGACCCCCGCCCTCACCCAAGAGGCCCATACTCTGTCCAGAGGCCTGGGAATGCCATAAGCCTCAGCCTTGGAGGGCGTTAGAAAACACAGAAGCCTGGGAACAGGGAGTAATGCGACGTTCCTTCCCGGGATAGAGATGGGCACAGTGAGGCGGTGTTCAAATAAAGGGGGCACTTCTAGGCTGGGGAGGCAGGACACACCTCTGAAGCCCCACCCAGGGAGGGCACCTTGTCTTGCACACAGCCCAGGGGAGGGGCAGCTCTCCTATTCATCCCAGCAGCCCGACCCTGCCACACCCCACTCACCCCCCTGGCCTCTTCTTCTGTTCACTGGATTTGACTTCTTCAGCTGGTGCCAACTTCAGGGTCCCAAGGGTGGGTGGGGGCGGCTGCTGGGGGGCCAGCTGAGGCTGGACTCCAGGGTGTGGTGCTATGGTCAGGATAGGCGTGGGGAGGGGCTGCAAAGGCTTGGGGCTGCCCGTGGGTGGAATGGTGGTCTTCGAGTCCGGCAGTAGGGGAGCAGGGGTGGGCACCTGTGGCCTGCTGGGCAGGGGGGCAGGCTCCTTAATGCTGAGTCCAGGGGTGCTAACCAGGGCTGGCTGACGAGGCGCCAGGGGCAGAGGCTGGGCTGCCGGCGGCAAGGGTGGGGGTGGGGGTAGTGGCTGAGGGGAGTTGGTCACCACAGGAATAGGAATGACAGTCAGTGGGGCAGGGGTGGCAAGTGGTGGTGGGGGTGCGGGTGGGGGAGCCGGCGGAGACAGAGGCAGGGGTGGTGCCTCAATGCGGGGTTCCTCCACAGGAAGGGCATGTGCCAGCCTGGCCAGGCTATTGGCCTTCTTCTGCTCCTGCTCCCGCTCCCGCTCCAAGCGAAGCCGCTCCTGCTCCTCTATGCAGAGAGAACACAAGGGGGGGGTGGGTTTCAGCAGGGCCCCAGCACTCCAGTCCTAACGAGTCCTCTGACCCTAGCCCCGTCAGTACTCAGTGATACCCCTGCTCAGCGAGAGACTCCACAAATAGCCTACCAGTCCAGCCAGGCACAGGGGAAAGCGCCGGGGGCACAGCAGTGAACAAATCCAGCAGACCTGGTCCCTGCCAGCAGGGAACAGGAGGACAGTCATGGGGGCTGACAGTCTGGGCTGCAGGCAAGACAGGTGGCCGTGGAAGGGAAGGGTGGAGCAGAGCTGTACGAGGGTGCTGCAGGCCACCTGCCAGCCTGCAGGGTGAGGAGGAGGGTGGGTGAGGGCAACAAGGGTCAGGAGCCACAGGGCCGAGGTGGGAGAGGCGGGCAGAGGCCCAGCCACCCAAGACTTCGCACCGGAGAAGGGAGTGTGCTGACAGATCCCAGCTTCCATGGAAGGCCTTTAACAATGTTTACCAAGCACCTTCTAGAGGGCAGGCAGTGCCTGCATGGCACAGATGAAGGCAGTGAAGCTCAGCGAGCAAAGTGATTTCCTGCAGGTCCCACAGCAAGCTCCTGACCCCTGGAGGACGCTTGCCGTGCTCACAAGGAAGTGCCTCGCACACATTCACAGTCCCTGGATCGTCACAAGAACCCCACGTCACATCACAGGCAGGACAGGGACACCACCCTCATTTCACACATGTGGAAACAGCCCAGCACTCCTGACTCCGAGGCTAGGTCCCAATGCCTGTTTTCCTCAGGGACCATTCAACACACACACTTAGTCCCTCTCTGACAGCCTTGTCGCGCTGTAACTCATTTCTCCCAAATCCCCAACATCCCCACCAGCAGCAGCAGCAGCGCCAGCACGTCCCGTCCTCCAGGCCCAACGCGTCCTCTGACATCCTCAGTGACACCCGCTCAGCCTGAGACACCACAAACACCCAAGCAGTCCAGCCAGGCACCGGGGACAGGGCACCTGCCTGGTTCTGGGCGAGAGAGGGCAGCTGAGGAGGAGGCGGCACAGCAGCGGCCATTTCTCCCAAACAAGAAGAGACTGAGCTCTTCAGTAGGGGCTGAGCAGGGCAGTGCACCCCACCATCCGCTCAGCATCTCTGCTGAAAGCCCAGCAGGAAGGCAAGGCCCACTCAGGAGCTCACTATGAACAGGGGAGGGGGAGGCACCTCCATCTCCGGCCTGCCCCGTCCTCTCCCAGGCCCCACCATTTTGGTTCCCTGGCTACGGGGCTGGCCCAGGCCCTTGGAGTCTGCAGCCCCCAGGCCAGGGAGCCGCCGGGACAAGCAGCCCTCTCCTCTGGCCCTGGACGCACCGCTCCGCTGAGGATGCCCCGCTCCGCTGAGGAACGCAGCAGACAGCTCCGGGTGGTGGACACGCCCCAAACACCTGGGCAAGGGCTGGTGCGCGGGACTGGAGTCGGCCAAAGCCCCCTGAGGAGGGGAGCACCCACCTCCCACACTCTTACTGGCTCAGAGGCCTCAGAAAACTTGAGGTCTCAGGCCCTTTGGCCAATCAACAACTGGAGTGTGAGCCAGGCCTGCTCCCAGCCCCGCCCTCCCGAAGAGGGAAGAGGCCGAGGAGGAAGCGGAGGGGGAAGCGTCCTGGGAGGGGAAGCCTCAGGGGTTTCCCAGCAGCCAGAGTTCAGGGGCTGGGCCAGCCGGCGGGTCTCTTCCAGATCTCACTAGCCCTTCGGGAAGGGGCGATGCCAGGGCGGTGCAGGCCTGCTCCAGTGCGGGGCACTGGAGGTTACCTTAGGTCACCGCCCGGGAGAAAACCAGCCCTGCGCTCCGCTTCCCACAGACCGCACTGGCCAAGCAGCCTGCTGAGTTCCAGTGATAGGGCCCTTCTCAGTTGGGTGCAGCCTCTGTTGTCCCCAGCCCCTTCCCCTACCCCAGGACAAGACTCTGGATCCCAGGCCTTAACACAGCCCCCACCTCCATCCCTTTGGCTGACAGACCTAACTTTTCATTGGCCTTAAGACATGTGCTCTACTCTCTATAGGCAGAGGGACGATGAGGGCCGTCCCTGAGTCACAAGGACAGGCGGGACCCTAGAGTGCAAGCCAAGCCCCATGCCCCATATTTTAAAGCAACCCAAAGCTCACCTGGGAGGCAGCAACCTCCTTCTCACCTGCCCTCTCTCACCCAGAACCAGGCAGGTACACCTCACAGGTGCCAGGAAGGACCCAGTGACACCTGGAGCAGCATGAGAAAGTTCCAGGGGTGGTGAGGAAGAGGAGCTGCCCCGGGGCCAGATCCAGCCCACGAGAGCTTCCTGCCCCTTCCCACCCAGTGGCAACCCTCTCCCTGTGCACTGGAGAACCGCCAAACTGGTGGTGGCTGCTGCTCCCTCAGGAGCACCCTGCGCTTAGGCTCTTTAAAAGAACGTTCTGTGCATCCACCAGACAGTGCGCCCCCTCACATGCCTCCCTGGGCTCCACCCAGAAGCTGCCCCAAAAGAATTTAGCATGGCCCTTCTGCAGTGACCCAGGGGCCAAGGCTTCAGCCCACACTCAAGAGCATGGGCAGTGTGCTCCCTTCAGCCTTCCCAAGCGACTGTGGCCCAGGCGCTCTGCAGGCACAGGGCTGGGGTAGAGGAGTCCACACTGGTGGGCCCCAGCAGCCCCAGGAATTCTCCCATCTGCTCGATAAACAGGGGCTAGGTGTCTAAGGCAGGCCCAGGGTAAGCCTTGGAGAGGTGGTCAGGAGCCTCTGGACACTCCAACCAGCTCCCTCCAAACAGGGCAGAAGAGTTGCATCTGAGCCACCTCCATCAACACTGGAATGACCATGCCAGGCCCTCCAGCTGAGCACCAGGACAACTCTGCCCGTTCTTCTCTCTCTCACAGGCACACACATCTGCAGGGTCCTCATGTGAGCAAACTGGCTGGTCTAGGTCAGAAACCCATGCTTGCGGTTGAAAGGGAGAATGGACAAGAGGATCCCTGTCCAGAGCTGGTCCTAGGTCCTGGGAAGGCGTTCTGGTCAGCAGGTTCGCCCTTCCCTAGGTCCTGGGAAAGTGTTCCGGTCAGCAGGTTCGCCTACCATGCCCTTCCCTCCCGTTCGTCCTGCCCCAGCTCAGGACAGAACGTCAAGAGGGAGAAGAAAATGAATTCTGGAGGTGAAACTGCTGGGACCGGTTCTGGCCACCTGTACATGAGTTTTTGAGTAGATTTGGCTTTCCGCACCCACTCATCTCCAAAGACCTCTGACCAACACCAAGAAGCGGTGACCAGGCCGCTGAACTCGGCCTAAACACAGTGGGTACTCGAACTGCAACGTGTTGGTGGCGGCAGCAGGTGACTTAGTCTCTCCGAACCTTGTGCACGGTCTTCCCCTGACCCCTGTGCCCAAACGTAGGACATTCTTGGTCACCACGGGCACTCTCCACTGCCAGACCCTGCTCTGAACCCCCAAGGCAACAGGCGGGGAGTGTTGGTGACGTCCCCGCCCATCACTTCGCAAAACCCAGGCATCTGGGTTTCACTTATCTCCAGTGACTCTTGACCTTGAGAGGCCGGTCGCCCCGACTAGGCCGGCGGCCCCGCAGCTCCCCCGCCCCTTGCCCGCTGCCGCTCCCGGCTCCCCCCCTCACCGCCCGCCGCGGCGGCAGCACACGGCGGCGCGCGCGCACACAACACACTACTACCTCCTGCATGACTCATCATTGAAGCAACAATAGGCAGAGAGAAAGGAAAGGAGGGCGAAGCACTCTCTCCACCACAACCAACCCTGCCGGGGGATTCTGGGGGGCGGGGAGGGCACAGGAGTCCCCGGGTCCTGCACACACACCGTTCCAGAGCCGAGGCTCTGGCAGCACCCTGGAAAAGGGAGATCTTTCCCCCTAGCCCCTCTGCAGCACCCTGAAGCCAGGGACCACCAACAGGGCGCGTGAAGATAGGAGTCATTAGTCTCTTCCCTTTAGAGGAAGCGCCGAAGTTTCTTTCTCAACCTGGCTCATTCCAGCGTGGCCCCGGGTGATGCCAGGGGGCATGGTTGGAACGTTCTGGGGGTCAGTGGAAAAATGTGAGCTCTAAATGTCTCGTGGCCCTGCGATTCTGAGGGTTTCCCTTGCTCTCGGGATCAAACACAGGAGGTTAGGGGCGAGAGCCGACAGGTGAGCTCGGCTCCTCCCTCGCAGGGCAAAGGCTCTCCCTGGGAGGTGCCCAGAGGCCGGGGCCCGCGCCCGGGCCCAACCCAGCGCAAGGCCCCTTGCCAGCCCCGCCCAAGCCCCGCCCCCAGCCGAGCGCGAGGCGGTGAGGAGGGGCCGGGCCGCGCCGTCCCCAGCAGGAGTGTCCCCGGTGCACGTGGTCGGGGGCGGAGCCCGTCCACGTCACCACCCGGTGTAACCAACGGGCTCGGAACGCAGGCACACGCAACATTCCAGGCGAGAGCGGGTTTGGAACGCGCAGACACGCCACATTCCACACTGGCTAAAGCGGGGCGCAGCGAGGGGGACCCGGGGGCTGCCCCCCAGCGACCCGCGGGCCATTTCGCAAACGCCCAAGTAGCCCGGCTTTCACCCAAACCCCGGACGCGCGGCCCAGCCCAGCTCTGGGAGGCGGGGTCAGGCGGGGCTGGCCAGGATCATAAGACACGCGATGTCATTTCATTCTGCAAAGGCCGCCTCCGCCCCAAGCGGCGCGTAGATCTGCCGGGAGCGCCCCCCGCACCCTCCCCACGGGGCCAGGGAAGCCGAAGAGCTGCTCGGCGTAGAGTAGTCCCCACCCCCACTCCGTTACACACACGCCCACTCGTGTGCTATACACACGCCCGTGTACACGTCCGTTCATCTGCTTTTCCCGAGGCTCACATCACACATCCCCCGTGCACACACGCACGCACACGCGAGCCTGCCACCCCCACGCAACACCATTCCTCACCCCACCCCCCGGCTCACACATCCTCAGTGCCACCGAGGGCTCCGCTGGCCCACGCAAAAGCAGCCCCCCACGGAAGGGGCACAGGAGTGCCAGGCAGCCTGGGTGGCGCCCGCAGGAGCCAGGTCCCTCGCTGCATGTTAATGACTTCATTAATTAATTTCACTGCCCACATCACCCCTCCCCGGGCGGCGGCTCTCGCGGGGAGCCGTGCGCTGCCAGGCTCCGCGGGCCGCCCGGGAGGGGGCCCTGTCCGCGGTTTCGCGTGGGTTCGGGGACCGGGGTCACTCGCTTCCCCTTCCCCGGTGCCCCAGGGGCCCAGCCCGGCCGCTCACCACGTGCTCTCTGTTGTTGCTGCGCTTGCCATTCCAGGAAGCGGGCCGCCTCCAGTAGCGTCTCTATGCTCATCGCGCCGAGAGCTGCCGGGGGCGCGCCGGGGCCGAGGCTGCGGCCCGCGAGCCGGGCACAGGTCAGGCTGGCGGGCAGGCAGGAGGGAGGGATCACCTCCGGGGGGCGACAGGGCTGGGCGGCGCAGTGCACTCCGCAGGGAAGAACGGGGGAGCACGGGGAGAAAAATCAATGTCTCTCAAAATATTTGCAAAATATAAAATTGCAAATTTAAAAAAATGGGTGCAAAAAAAAAAAAAAAGGCGGCACTGCCTCCCTTCTTCCCCTCCCTCTCTACCTCCCTTCCGATGCCTCCCGCCCCGCGGCCCCCGGGAGTCCCGCCGACAAGAAAGGGCTTTGCAACAAGATGGCGAGGAGGCACCGACACACACAACAAGGGAAGGAGCCGCGCTGCCCCCGGCCGCCGCCCCCGCTACTACACCGGGGCCACAGCCAAAGCCCGGACCGGAGCCCCCGCCCGCAGGGCCGCGGCGTCTCGCGAAGGGAGGGGCGGGTCCTGCGCTGCTGGCCCCGCCCACCGGAGCCGGCGCGCGCACACGTGGCCCGGGCAGGGAGGGAGAGGTCAGAGCCGGGTGTGCGCGCCGTGGTTCCGCTTTCCAGCTGGCCCCGCCCCTGCTGCAAGCCACAAGTTGGGCCGGGGCGGCGCGTTTGGGTAGTTCACGACGAAATCTGTCCTGCTGGAGGGAGGGAAGGATGAACAATTCAAGATTTAACAGAGCTCCAATCAGGATATTCCGGGTCAGGGAAACCTTGGGAATGGCAGAGACTGGCCTGACCCTGGGTCTCCACGCTCCACCCACTCGCGACCTAAATCCCGCAATCGCCCGGCTGTCGCAATTCCCCCGGGATCCGCCCCTGGGCGGAGCTGCCGGCGGCTGGAGACTGTCAGAGAACCAGCAGAAGGAGCGGAGCGAGAGTCCGGCTCCGCGTTTTGTCTCCGTTCCTCCCCCCGCAGTGCGTTCGCATCCTATTAGGCGACGTCACCGGGCTGCGGGCCAATGGGCGGGCAGGACAACACGGCATGGAGCAGCTCCACATGGACACCCCGCGCCGCCAGCCTTCGGTTTAAAGGGCCAGTGCCTGCAGGTCACATTCGCGGGTGCGGATAGGGCCACTGGGCGAACCCAGGGTGGGACGCCGTAAGGGAAATCCCGCAGTCATGCCCTGGCCTCCCCATTCCTTTTCGTCACCCTCCATTTAAAACCAAACCTTCATCTTTCCTTCCCCTAAAACCCAGTCTTTGTCCACGCGTATTCGATGTGGGTGGAGACACGGACTGTGCCACCCCATGGGCCACCCTTTGCTCTGGGGCCGGGGCCCGGGCAGGGAACACGAAGCGCCCGCAGCCAAGGCCCTGGGGGCGTGGCCCAAATCGGGAACAACAACGTGGAGGGCGGAAGCCCGGCCCTCCCCGCTCCTGGCGACCGGCAGTGGGCGGGACGCGGGGGCGGGGTCCGCTGCGTCCGGCTGGAACCGCGCTTCCCAGAGGGAGGGACCCCGTTGCCCGCCCGCCCGCCTGCTTCTTTCTGGCGCGAGTGTTTAGGGGAGCCCGGGTGCAGTCGGAGAGTTAGTCCTTCGAGGCCGGCGGGCCCTAAATCCTCTCACTTCACAGATAAGGAAACTGAGGCCGAGACGGCCAAGGACTCGTCTAAGGTCGTTCCGTATTCCACCTGCTCCTCTCCCCCAAAAGGGGAGCACTCCCCCTGACCCCAGGGACGACTCTGAAGCCAGTTCTGGGGGAGGGCCCGCAATTAGAAAAATGCCAGGGAGGAATAGCAACCCTGACCACTTAATACACTGTGATTGGGGCAACAAAAATCTTCACCTGAGACCCCACTCTGCTGTTCTGCTTCCTCGGTGGAAGCCACACGAACCCCACTGGTACAGCGGCAGCGATAGACCCCCGCAGGCTGAAAACTTATTTGGAGCATCCCTGAGCATGTCGATTGTGCTGTGCCGGTGCGGGGAAGTACCCTCAGTTCTGTCCCCAGGCCCCTTTCTTTGCTAACCGGTCCAAGAAGTGGGGGGCAGTCAGTGCCAGTGGGTTTAGAACTCCACAGCCGTGGCTTCGCCATCACACAGAACCAGAAAGCAAACCTTCATGAGGCGGAGAGGCAGGCCGCCCTACCAATCCATTCCATCATATGGCACCCTCGGAGCATTCCTATTTTAGGGACTGGTTGGAAGAGAGCTAGAAACATAGAAAGAGGGCAAAATGTTTGCTGGCTTTGCTCCTTTCCTTTGAGGGCATCGTAATGCATCCTGGGGGGAAAAAATCTGCACAGATCCTGGAAATCAAGAACTTCGTGAACCACAGGAAGGGGGCTGTTTGCCAGCGCTAATCTACAGAGTCCTGATTTTTTCACATTTAATGCTCCAGCATCTAGAGCCGAGCATGGAGAGGTCGCCACACACACAAATGTCCAGGTAGGTACCACTGATTTTGCTTATGATGAAGCTGGAGCAAAGGCTGATTAGCACGGAACAGCCCAGTTCTTCCCCATGGGATGGATGCCCCTTTGCTGGGAGGGCTAGATCTGTGCTGGCTCCAACATTGCTTCCTTTAAGGTGTCTGCCACTTGCCACCAGTATGCTTGGGCCTTTGCACAACTAGAGAAAATGGGAAATTAAAAGGCAATATATATTACAGGCGGCAGTGGAACAGGGACTCTGAACAGTATACAGACAGTCCCTGTCTTGTGATGGCTCCACACAGGACTTTTCAAGTTAGCAATGGTTGTAAAAGAGAGAATCTAGCGTGCTCTCCTCGATTTGGGATGGGATTATGGCTGGTGAAACCCGTCCTAAGTGGAGCCGGATCTGTACGTGATAGTGACCTGAGATAATGCTGTCGGGCAAGTTCTTATTTTGTGTGAGGTCAGCGCCGTGGTGCGCCGTGCTCCGTCCAGCTGTCCCTTCCTGCTGTCCTCAGGTGGCCATGCACTTGGGCAGTCCTGGAGTTTCTGCTGAAGGCTGAGGTTTAATTCTCTGTACTCTTCTTTGTCACTGCCCAGGTCTATACCATTAAGTAGGCACCTCTCTGAAAGGCAGTATTCTTAAGACGCTGTTCGCTTCAGAGGTGAGGAAGGAGGTGAGAGTAGAGTGAACACAGATCTGAATGCCAGCCTCTCCATTGCCCCCAATACCCCATCTGCTCCAGAGCTTAGCGGAGATGTTTGCTATTTAAAACAAACAGCCTTCCTGGCTTCACATGATCATGTTTATTTGGGTCATGTGGGGACAGCAGCCAGGAGATGTTAGGCAAAAACAAGGGTTTAGAAGGGAGGCTGCAGGCCGGGCGCGGTGGCTCACGCCTGTAATCCCAGCACTTTGGGAGGCCGAGGCAGGTGGATCACTTGAGGTCAGGAGTTCGAGACAATCCTGGCCAACGTGGTGAAACCCTGTCTCTACTTAAAAAAAGAAAAGAAAAGAAAATTAGCTGGGCGTGGTGGCAGGTGCCTGTAATCCCAGCTACTGGGTATGGTTAAGGCAGGAGAATCACTTGAACCCAGGAGGCAGAGGTTGCAGTGAGCCGAGATCGCACCACTGCACTCCAGCCTGGGCAACAGAGAGAGAGACCCTGTCTCAAAAAAAAAAAAAAAAAAAAAAAAAAAATTGGCAGGGAGGCTGTTTCTGGGCCTGTTGTGTACAGGAACCTGAAAATGGCCAAAAAGAATACCTCATCAACCAAGCTTTCCCCAGTTGGGGAATGGACAGTGCGGGTGGGAGATACCTATAAACGGGGACATGAGGGTCTGAAAGGAGAGGGGAATGAATAGGAGGGCTGTTTAGCATTTTAGCCCCAGCTTCCTGTCCAAGCGGGTGGAGCCAGGATAGAAGCTGGCAACTGTACTCACTTAAGAGAAAGAGAAGTAAGTCTTTTTGGTTTCAGCAGAAAGGTTAGCAGGTTTGGGAAATTATCCAAAGGCCAGCAATCTCTAAAAAGGTGTTCCTTAAGTTTTTCTTTTTTTGAGATGGAGTCTCTGTCGCCCAGGCTAGAGTGCAGTGGTGTGATCTTGGCTCACTGCAACCTCCGCCACCTGGGTTCAAGTGATTCTCCTGCCTCAGCCTCCGGAGTAGCTGGGATTACAGGCATGCACCACCACGCCTGGCTAATTTTTGTATTTTTAGTAGAGACGGGATTTCACCATGTTGGCCAGGCTGGTCTCGAACCCCTGACCTCAAGTGATCCGCCTGCCTCTCGGCCTCCCAAAGTGCTGGGATTACAGGCATGAGCCACCGCGCCCAGCTGTTCCTAAGTTTCTTCATGGCTTCTAGGTGCTTAGTACCTTTGAGCAGGAGAAAAGCTGGCTGTCCATCATTGTGACTTTCTCATGAGACGCTTTCCATTTTCAGTCTTCCTCCCCAAGTCTTGTGCACCCCACCCCCCAGTTCAAATTTCATTATGTCCTCCAATTTTTTAATCTTTTATTCTTTTTTAACCAACCACAATAAGAAGCACCAATTCCCCAATTTTTTAATATGCTGAGCCAGAGACATCCCCTTAGTGAAACTGTCTTCTTATCCCCCCACCACTCACCCAACAAAGTATCAACTCCCAGAGCTACTAAAATCAGTGCAGACCCCTCCAAAGCCTGAGTCATGAGATGGGGGAAAGGGCGTGAAGCCAGAAGTACAGGTGTTCACAGTAGATCCCAGAAGGTGTCCCAACCCTTCAAGCCTGATGTCTCATCGTTTGCAAGCAGCTGAGGAGCTTTTCACATGCCATCATTAAAACAAGACCCATGGGAGGAAGCTGGCTGCAGGACGAAGAGGAAGCAACAGAAGACTAGTACACTCAAGACATACCAGAGAAGATCCATTTCATAAATATTTATTGTGTGCCTCAGGTGCCAAGCACTAGGCTAGGTATGCTGTGGCCAAGGCCAGGGGACCTCTGGTAAGCCAGAGTGGGACGAAAGGTCACAGAGCGGAACTCCGCTCCACAGTGATAATTTGCAAAAGATGAGTCTTGCTGTTCACCGCCGTGCGGACGCAGCACCAGAGACGGGACCACGCGAAGACCCAGAGGGCGCCGTCGTGCTCGTTTGAGAAGAGGCAGCCTCCGTGTCTGTGGGTTCCGCACCCATGGAGGCAACTAACCGTGGATCAAAAATATTCAGAAAAAGAAAAATATTTTTAAAATACAAGAAAAAATAATACAAATTAAAAAACCAACACAGCACAAGAACTGTTTACACAGCATTTACATGATATGAGGTATTTGAGGAGCGCAGAGATGAGTTAAAGGATATAAGGAAGGATGCGTGTAGGTTATACATAAGGGGTTTGAGCATCACCCCTGGACGGGTATTCGGGGGGCTCCAGGAACCAATCCCCACTGGACAGTGAGAAGCGACTGTAATCCTGTTTTTCTATGTAGAGATAAAAAGAAATTCAGTGGATTTAAGGCTGGGCCAGTCAGCTGAGCCTGATTCCCCCAGTCTGAATGATGAGCGGGACTCTGAACTCCTTTGACAGAGGTGGACCCATTCAATCATCAGTGACGTGGGGTCCCCACAGCCAGAGGTTTACCTCCTTTCCCCACCCCAAGTGAGTTGTCAGAGGACCTCTCCTGAACTCACAGAACAGGTCCAATCAAGTTCCACTTCCCTATTCATGTCCTTTCCAGAAGGTGGGTGCGGTGGCTCACGCCCTAAGTTCCAGCTACTTGGGAGGCTGAGACAGGAGAATCGCCTGAGCCCAGGATTTCAAAACCAACCCGGGCAACATAGCAAGATACTGTCTCTTAAAAAAAAAAACTGTAGCCTCACATGATGTCATAGCTGAAGAGTTAGGATCACGGGGTCTGGCCTCCCAAGAGAAGGTATATCCGAGGTCACAAAGCTGCCAAGCGTCAGCTGGGTTGAGAAGTGGCCTGGTCCTCCTCCTTTGGCTGTCTGGGCCAGGCCTGGGGAACTGCTATCAAGTGTGGGGTGGTGAGTCCCTGAAAGCCTCCCAGAAGTGGGTGAAGATGGAGAGGGAACTCCACCCCTCCTAGTTACAGGCAAGAAGAATCATTCACTTTGCTTAGTGGCACCCAATCAACAAGCTTAGCAGATGAGTGGGAAGACAGGGAAAGGGAATCAGACTTGGGGTCCAGGAGCTCACAGGACCCTGTTCTGCCCCAGGCCCCTCAGGAATGGAGAGCTGCTAGCCGGACCTGGGTAGGTCGCCATTACTTACTGGGGCTTTTGTCTGGCATGAAAGGTGACGGGAGAAAGGGGCAGATTTTTATCCAGGCAGCCACCGTGGGTGTGGACACTGAGTAATAAGGAAAGAAATGCAGTTCAGAAGCAAAGAGGGAGGAGCCAGGTCCTCTGAGCTCTTCTGAGAAACCAGAGTCCAGTCAGGCCCTGCAGCTAGAGTGGAGCTGCCGGTGGCAGCGGGTTAGAAGCGTGGCGGGAGAAGGCTGACCCAGCGGAAAGGCACAGGAGATGGACAAGGATGTCAGGGATTCCTTTACAGAAAAAAGAGGTGGTTTTATGACAGCAAAACCAATTCAGGTCAAGGGAGTGGGGCTGGGCAGAAGTTATGAGTAAAGCAGGGCGGAGTCTTGCCATGGGAGTCAAGAGTCCGCTGGATCACGCAGGGGTGGGGACATGGCGATAGGGAAGGCGCCTCCCAGGACTGACGGGCTGCAATGCGATCATGCCCCACACAAAGGACCGAGGTCCATGTCCCAGCAGCCCCAGTTCACACCCAAATGCAAGGCTGTAGGGTCCAATCTTGAAAGCTTAAGAGCTCAGCGGCCTATGCCAGGAATGAGGCTCTCTCTGGAGGCAAGGCGGAGAGCAGTGTCTGGTCACTGGCTGCACAGCCCAGAGCAGATGCCACAGAGCCAGGGCTCAGCTCCAGGTGCACTATGAGATCTCTCCCCAAGGCCCCAGGGCCCACTGGGAGGGGACACACCGCTGCTGCCCAGCCTGCTCCAGTCCCTGTGCCATCAGGGACACCTCAGTGGGGAGTGCTAGAGCTTCCCAGCCACCTCTCTGATGAGCTACCCTGAAACAATGCGGAACCATTTGTTAAAGACAGGTCCTTAAACTTCACACCATACACCAATGTAAAAATGCTAAATGTAAAAAATAAAACCAAAATAGCCATAATACAATATAGGAAAACATTTTTCAGCTTTAGGGTGGTGAAGGAGTTTCCACCCATAAAGGCAAACCAAGAAAATATAAAGACACAGTGTGGTAGATGTGATTACCTCTCAAAGCTATAAAAATAAAACAAAATCGTCATTCAAGAAAAGAAAAAAAGGGGCCGGGCGCGGTGGCTCACGCCTGTAATCCCAGCACTTTGGGAGGCCGAGGCGGGCGGATCACAAGGTCAGGAGATGGAGACCATCCTGGCTATCACAGTGAAACCCTGTCTCTACTAAAACTACAAAAAACTAGCTGGGTGTGCGGTGGGTGCCTGTGGTCCCAGCTACTCGGGAGGCTGAGGCAGGAGAATGGTGTGAACCTGGGAGGTGGAGCTTGCAGTGAGCTGAGATGGCACCACTGCACTCCAGCCTGAAATGACAACATGAAGGGATGGGCCGGGCGCGGTGGCTCAGGCCTGTAATCCCAGCACTTCAGGAAGCTGAGGCGGTGGATCACCTGAGGTTAGGAGTTCGAGACCAGCCTGGCTAACATGATAAAACCCTGTTTCTACTAAAAATACAAAAAATTAGCCAGGAGTGGTGGTGAGTGCCTGTAATTGGGAGGCTGATGCAGGAGAATTGCTTGAACCTGGGAGGCAAAGGTTGCAATGAGCCAAGATCACGCCACTGCACTCCAGTCTACACAACAGAGCCAGACTCCATCTCAAAATATAAAATAAAATTTAAAAACATTAAAAACCCAGCAAAATGAAGGGACATCTTAGCAAGATGTGGCCCTGCAATTCAGTAAGAAAAAGAGCACCTGGATAGAAAAATGAACTGAACAGAAATGAATCAAACAATAGATATATGAGCGCTAACAGAAATATAGAAGGCCGGGCGCGGTGGCTCACGCCTGTAATGCCAGCACTTTGGGAGGCCGAGGCGGGCGGATCACGAGGTCAGGAGATCGAGACCATCCTGGCTAACACGGTGAAACCCCGTCTCTACTAAAAATACAAAAAAAAAAAAAAATTAGCCGGGCATGGTGGCGGGCGCCTGTGGTCCCAGCTACTCGGGAGGCTGAGGCAGGAGAATGGCGTAAACCCGGGAGGTGGAGCTTGCAGTGAGCTGAGACCACACCACTGCACTCCAGCTTGGGTGAGAGCGAGACTCTGTCCAAAAAAAAAAAGAAATATAGAAAAGCTGAGCCTTGCCAATACCACAATCAAATTCAAACAATGAAATCATTTCTTGCCTATCAATTGATAAAGAATTTTTCAAAACTAGCCTGCTGGTGCTATCGACAGGTGTGGTGAAAGCAGGGACTCACAGAAATGTCAATGAGCACACTGTTTTATGAGCAAATTCATCACACAGGAAGAGACTTTTTAATTAGAGTCCTATCTTCTGCCTCAGGAATTCTTTTGCAAATATATCCTAAAATAAGAAAAATGCATAAAGATTTTTATTGTTTTTAATTCTATTTTGTTTTTTGAGATGGGGTCTCGTTCTGTTGCCCCGGTTGGGGTGCAGTGGTACAATCACAGTTCACCGCAACCTCCACCCCCTGGCTTCACAGGATCCTCCCACCTCAGGCTCACAAGCAGCTGTGACTATGGGTGCACACCACCATGCCCGGCTAAGTTTTTATATTTTTGTAGAGATGGGGTCTCACTCTGTTGCCCAGACTGGTCTTAAACTCCTGGGCTCAAGCAATCTGCCTGCCTGGGCCTCCCAAAGTGCTGGGATTACAGGATGAGCTACTGTGCCCAGCCATAAAGATTTTCATACAAAGATATTCACCAAAGCACTATTTACAATAATGAAAATGAAACCAATCATGAAAGTGAAGCCTGTAATCCCAGCACTTTGGGAGGCCAAGGCGGGTAGATCACGAGGAGAGGCGATCGAGACCATCCTGGCTAACGTGGAGTAACCCTGTCTCTACTAAAAATAGCCGGGCGTGGTGGCGGCGCCTGTAGTTGCAGCTACTCGGGAGGCTGAGGCAGGAGAATGGCGTGAACCCAGGAGGCGGAGCTTGCAGTGAGCTGAGGTCACGCCACTGCACTCCAGCCTGGGCGACAGAGCGAGACTCCATCTCAAAAAAAATAAAAATAAATAAAGGAAAGTGAAAACCAGAAAATCCAAGTTTCCGACTAGGACCAGTGGGCTTGCTGAAGCAATGCTCACAATACCAACAGCATGTGAAGAAAACAGGGTTGCTACTATTAGCAGGGCTTGTCACTGGGCAGTGTGGTTACCACTAATTTTTATTTTTACAAGTTTTCTGAAACATGTTAACTTTATAATAAGAAAGAAGTTATATTACTAGATGAAAAAGATTATAAAACAGTAAGATACCATATGATCCGTATTTTCTATGTAAAAAAATATACATATAAAAATACAAAGACAACAAAATGTAAAATAATTTGAATAGTATAATTCTAGCGTTATTCAATATTTTCTAAAATTTTACTCAGACAGGGTCTCATGTCGCCCAGGCTAGAGTGCAGTGGCGCGCTCACGGCTCACTGCAGCCTTGACCTCCCTGGCTCAAGTGATTCTCCTACCTCAGCCTCCTGAGTATCTGGGACTATAGGTGCGTACCACCATGCCCGACTAATTTTTGTATTTTTTGTAGAGATGGTGTTTCGCCATGTTACCCAGGCTGGTCTTGAACTCTTGAGGTCAAGTGATCCATCCAACTCAGCCTCCCAAAGTGCTAAGATTAAAGGTGTGAGCCACAGTGCCTAGCCTCCTACGATTTTTATAATGAAAATGTACTGCTTTTTTTTTTGAGACAGAGTTTCGCTCTTGTTGCCCAGGCTGGAATACAATGGCGTGATCTCAGCTCATCGCAACCTCTGCCTCCCAGTTCAGGCGATTCTCCTGCCTCAGCCTCCCGAGTTAGTTGAGATTACAGGCGTGACGCACCACACCTGGCTAATATTGTATTTTTAGTAGAGACGGGGTTTCTCCATGTTGGTCAGGCTGGTCTCGAACTCCCGACCTCAGGTGATCCACCCACCTCGGCTTCCCAAAGTGCTGGGATTATAGGCACGAGCCACCACGCCCGGCCTGTCCTGCTTTTTAAAAATAAAATCGTCAGACTAAGAATAATAATAATAAAAAAAAACCTTGAAATTGTCAAAGGGGGAAAATGCTGGCTTGTCCTGTATCAGAAAGGGCCTCCCATTCTTTGGAATCTCACATCTCTTGATCTCAGCTAACTCCCCTGCCTGTGGGATGTATTTCCCATCCTACTCTTTCTTTTGAAAGCTTCCAGTGCACTCCCCAAAGCAGATTTCATCTTGTTCTCTGCCCACAATACCTAAATCTGCTCTTTCTACTTCTTCACTCTGAAGCTCCCCAGAACTCGTTGATGCCGTTACAAAGCTCTATTGGGCTGGACTGGGGAGAGGTTTCTAAGGTGGAACGGGTGGGATTTAGTGGAAGACTTTAGAGCTGGTGGGAAAGGAGAGGGAAGAACAGAGATTTGTACTCTGGAGGGCTGGGTGGACGGTCAGCAAGGCGACGGGAGAAGCAGGTGCAGACTCTCAGAGGAGTTTCACACGGCCACGGGCCAGGGGCTGAGGAATGAGGACGTTGGAAGTTCAGGACGGGTCTGGCTCTGGGCACAATGAATGTATGAGGAGTGGTTGAGGTACCTGGTGTGGATGAGGTCAGCCGGCAGTGGGAGAAAGGGCAAGCGGGCCCATGGGTAGACTCCTTGGGATTCCTCAAGAGGGAGGAAGGAACCTAAAACAGGAACACAGGCAGCAAGCCAACCAGTAGCTGCAGGGAGGGAGAGGGTAGTGGAGGCAGCGAGAGCACAGGCAGTTCTACCCCTGGTGGCAGAAGTGGTCACTAACAAATGGTTTACCGCAATTTTTTTTTTTTTTTTTTTTTGAGACAAGGTCTCACTTTGTTACCTGGGTTGGAATGCTACAGTACTCTCGGCTCACTGTCGCCTTGACCTGTCTGGCTCAAGCAATCCTCCCGCCTCAGCTCCCGCAAGTAGTTGGAACTACAGGCGCGCATCATCACACCCAGCTCATCTTTTGTATTTTTCATAGAGATGGGGTTTTGGCGTGTCGCCCAGGCTGGTCTCGAACTCCTGGCCTCAAGCAGTCCACCTGCCTCGGCCTCCCAAGGTGCTGGGATTATAGGTGTGAGCCACCATGCCCAGCTGGTTTACATTTTTAATAAAATAATTAATTGTCAGGGTCCACAATTAAGCAAATTTCTCACAAATCTGGATTTCTGGCTTCCCTCAAAACATCAGAAGATCCAGCAACACTGGGCACCTATTTTAGCATGGCAATAACTAGGGGGAGCTGAACACAAGCCACTCCACTGTATTTTTATTTTTTAATTCATTATTATTATTTTGAGACAGAGTCTCGCTGTGTCACCTAGGCTGGAGTGCAGTGGTGTGATCTTGGTTCACTGCAATCTCTACCTCTCAGGTTCAAGCGATTCTCCTGCCTTGGCCTTCCAAGTAGCTGGGATTACAGGCGCCTGTCACCATGCCCAGCTAATTTTTGTATTTTTAGTAGAGACGGGGTTTTGCCATGTTGACCAGGCTGGTCTCAAACTCCTGACCTCAGGTGATCTGCCCTCCTCGGCCTCCAGAAGTGCTGGGATTCCAGGCTGAGGCGCCGCGCCCGGCTGAAAGGTTTCCTTTGAGAATGAAGTCCTCATCTGTGCTTACCCAGAGCTCTCACTGAATACGGCCAGAGTTTGCTCCATGCAGCCCCCAGATAAACCCACATTTGGGCGGCCAGGCGCGGTGGCTCACGCCTGGAATCCCAGCACTTTGGGAGGCTGAGGCAGGTGGATCACCTGAGGTCAGGAGTTCGAGACCAGCCTAGACAACATGGTGAAACCCTGTCTCTACTAAAAATACAAAAAATTAGCTGGGCACTGTGGTAGGTGTCTGTAATCTGGGCTACTCGGGAGACTGAGGCAGGAGAATCACTTGAACCCAGGAGGCGGAGGTTGCAGTGAGCTGAGATCGCGCCATTGCACTCCAGCCTAGGCAACAAGAGTGAAATTCTGTCTCAAAACAAACAACCCCACATTTGGCCTTGAAGGCAGGAATCCTGGGACAAACGTGTGAGGTAAGGATCCTGTGTCAGCCCAGACAGGGACTCCCCTTTTCCCAGCAGGAGACAGTTTCCAAATGGCCAGTCTCTGGGCACAGGCCCCTGCTCACCGGTGTCCCAGGAGGGGGCCTGCTCACAGTGCCCTCTGGGCGGCATTCTCATTCTCTCTGGACAGCACAAGCTGCCATTTCCCTGGGGCCTGACTGGCTCCTCGGGCCAGCCAAGTGCCCCAGCTGGGAACTTCCTGGCTCTGGTTTTTAGATTCTGGGGCCACATGCCCTGAATGGGTCCACCAGATGGCAGGCAGCCTTTCCTCTTCCCAGACTGACACGAGCTCGCACACCCTGCCTGGGGAGGAGGCCTGGCTGTTTCTCTGGCAATTGCTACCTTCTCCAGGAAGCTCAAAAAGCACATCAGTTTTGTGTTGTTCTGTAAGTGAAATATTTGGAGCTGCCTTATTAAAAAAAAAAAAAGAATTAAACCTCTCTTTCATTATACAATTATGTATTGCCAAAGAATAATTTACCTAATAATCAGTTCTTTCCTGTTGATGCTGGTCCAACATGTACTTTGACTAGACATTTTATTTTGCGATTTCACTAACTACTTAATTATCTGCACTACTGCCAAATACAAAGTTCCGTGAAGATCTGGTAGCATAAATGAAGAATGCTAAGTAATTCCGCTGACTACATGTCACTCACTGATCACAGGCTGGAAGATAATATTACCTTAAACTGCTAAATTGTGAAGGTGAAAGATGTTTTTTTCCTTCCCCGTGTCCTATCACTGCAGTCGCCATCCCTAGAGGTGGGTCAGACGAGCCTGGAAGTGCATCTTCCACACGAAGAGCAGCACTCGCCATAGACTTCTGAGTTCTGGCACAAGATCCCAGTCTTGGCTTCTTGGACCTGAGTTCAAATCCCATTTCTATGACCGAGCTCTGTGGATAACCTTACGGCAGGTCACGGACACTCTCTGAGCTTCCCTTTCCTTCAGCCACCACCAGGCAGGAACATCACACAGGCTGACGGGGTTACTCAATGAGGCAGTATGTGTGGAAGGTGGACCATCAACACTGGCCCCCCGTCCTCCCCGCATCCCACGAAGGATGGGTTTTGCTCTTCGTCAGGGTGGTACTTCGCACCTGCAGGCATACACGTGAGGTCTCAGCCTTCTCATCTGAGTCCACTGATGGAAGGTTTTCTGAATGGAAACTGAAAATTCAAAGAATCAGAAGAGGAGCAAGTGTTTCCACCGTCTTCCGGGGTCTCAGTCCTTCTCGCACTTAAGCACAGCTCTAACTTTGAAGCGCGCATCCTCATCTTTGGCATGAGGAAGACGAGGCTTAGGAAACAGACTTACCCCGTGCAAGGAATGGAACTGGCGGGAACCCAGGTCTGAACGTTGAAGCCTGTGCTCTTTCCTGCCTCTCGCTCCCCTGGGGCGGGTGGAAAAGAGGCTTGGGTCACACCTGCTGGCCCTCGCAGAGCATCGTTTGTGAACCAGTTCTGCCAAGTCTGACTGTACTTTTCCTCTACCCCTTCTCCTCTCAGGTCCCCAGTGAGGGGGGCACCCACAGCCTTCCTCTTCCCTCAGGAAACCCACGCTTCTGCTTGGATTGAGAGCGGGAGACAGGCTACACCTCAAAGGGCCCCTCGAGGGGCAAGGGCGTTCCGTAGTCACAACGTAGTCCCTGGAGCACAAAGCACAGCCTCCACCAGGCAGCATGAGCTGCTCCAACCAGCAATTTAAAACATCAGCCGCTGTGAATGTGAATGTCACAGAGCAGAGCAGGCACGCCGGGCACGCGTGACGCCCGTCGTCAGTGGGGCGGGCGCCGCACAGCCCTCTAATACTGTGCTGGCACTCACACCGCGAGCTGTGTACTCGGGATTACTAGGAAGGTTCAACACCATCAACGCTGCCCGCCGGAGGCAGAAGCCAATTCATTCTGTTCAGCCTCTTCTGGGTTTCACCGAGGTTAGCGCCCATTCAGCAAAGCAAGTCTCCTGTGCACCAACTCCCCTAAAAACCATGTGGCCGTGACCCTTTCCTGAGGGGACCCCTCTATCGCCAGAAAACTGCTGCACCTTTGAAATGCTCCTTCTTCCAGAGGGCTCTTGACTTTTCCCACCTGGACCCTCCTCCTCCCAACGTGCACAGCTGCTGGGCGGCCACATCTGATCCTGTACCAGAAACATAAGGGGAGATGGGATCTTCCTTGAGCCCACACAGACCCCAGGGTTAGTAAGATCCATGTTCTACCCAGAAACGCCCCTTGTGAGAAGCAAGGCCTGGATAACCGACAGCATCTACACCACATAGAACCCTCACCTTCTCATATAAGCAACACACGACATGCATGTTAGCCAGCCAACCAGAGAAACCCCAAACAAGGGTCAACAAAAGAACACTGAACCCAGCTGCTTTCTTGGAGATCCTGGTATGACACCTCCTGGAATATAAGGCTTTTGGAAAGTTACTGTTTTAAGATCACTCAGCCTTTCCCCTCTAGTATCTTAACTAGTTATCAAGAAAAACTTGATCCAAAGGACTGGCCCAACCTGGATATATTCTAGAGTAGAAGGACAGACAGAAAGAATAGAAAAAATAGCTGGGACCATGAAAAAAACATTAAAGGGTCAAAAGGGATTATACCAGGTAAAGAGACCATGGCTAGTGTTTTTTGCCTCTACTTTTATTTTTCAAATTTTATTTCTGTGAAAATGTATCTGTTTACAGAAAAATACAAATCTGGGTAGCAATTGTCTCCATTCCCACGGGGAAGTGAAGGCGTTTTGATAAAAGGGCCAAGGGTGCCCTCGTGTGGCCACGGAGGGAAATGCCGCAGCTGCAGCAGAAAGGAGGGGCTCCAGGAGCTGGTCATGAAGTCATCGGCTCCCTTCTTTCAAAAGGCCTTGGATTCCCCACAGGCTTTTCCGTCTTTTCCACTCCTTGCAGCTTTGTTATTCCTGTCAGAACTTAGAAGTTCGAGTGCTCACATGGTAAGCCTTGATTTCCATCGAGAGGAAGGGCTTTATGTTTTATAAAAAATATATACTAATCTACACGAAGCTTCGGATGAGTTGAAAGGCCACTGCAGAGCCGCAGCCCTGCCAGGACACGCAGCAGAGGTCTGGAGTGGGGACTGTGCGGCCAGGATGTGTGGGGAAGGAACCAAGCTGACGGAGGCAAAGCAGATTCCAAAGAACAAAAGCAGCTTTAGTTTGCCTGGAAAACAGGCTCAGCTTCTGTCAGCTTCTGTCTCCACTTCCGTTATCAAGAGACCAGAAGCCGATTCTAGGGACCAGAAGAGAATTTAGGGTCACACCACAGAGATTTAATTTCATGCCAACCCAACAACATGAATGTGACCTCCGGACACGTAAGGAGAGTAACACTCAAGATGATGACATATGAGTCAATAACCTATTTCTTCAAAGAAAACCTTTGCCACCTGTACCAGAGGTATATGCAATGACGCAACCCACAATTATAAAGCACATGCACGACCAAAACAATGTTTAAGTGTCCTTTCAAAAATATGTTCAATGTTCTCTCACTAGGTAGTCTAAGAAAATCTTCTCAGGAAGGAAATGGAGACATCCAAATGCACAGAAGGCACTCCGCTCCAGACTGTGAAAGCCGGCCTGCTCATGGATTTTTTTTTTTTTTTTTTTTTTTTTTTTGAGACCATCTCACTCGGGTTCTTTTTTTTTTTGAGACGGAGTCTCACTCTGTTGCCCAGGCTGGAGTGCAGTGGCACAATCTCGGCTCACTGCAACCTCCACCTCCCAGGTTCAAAGGATTCTCCTGCCTCAGCCTACCGAGTAGCTGGGATTACAGGTGCGTGCTATCACGCCCAGCTAACTTTTGTATTTTGAGTAGAGGTGGGGTTTTGCCATGTTGGCCAGGCTGGTCTCGAACTCCTGACCTCATGCGATGCGCCCACCTCAGCCTCACAGTGCTGGGATTACAGGCGTGAGCCACTGCGTCCGGCCACTGTCACAGATTTTTTAAAACTCTAAGGTCATTAGCTTAACATCTATAAAATCTCCTCCATGACATGAAGCCTTAAACCTAGGGACAGAAACACACTGAGACACAGAAACACCGTCTGTGCCTCAGTACACGGAGCATTCTCTGGAAATCCCTGAGACACAGACTTAAAAGCCAGTGCTGTGCCTGAAAGACGTTTTGAACAGGCAAGGAGTATAAGTCAATACACTCCTGTTGTAACATGGAAAAATACTTGTAAGATGTTAAATGAAAAAAAGACCAGAATATAAAACTGAATATGCAGCATGAGTACAACCAAAGTTAAACCCACACACTCACACACCCCATCTATAGAGAGACTGGAAAGAAACGCGCCAATACCAATAGTGGTTATGTTACAGAAGGTTGGGACTAGCGTGATTTTGTTGTTTTGACTTTCATTTTTCCAAATCTTTGATGAGCATGTGCCACTCTTTCATCATGAAACCAGCAAACAATAAGTTCTTACTACTTACTGAGTGAATAGTTGCTACTTAACCAATTATCCTAAAATTATGCCAAGGAAACTAGGTTTGGGTCCAGCAAAGGACTCAAATGTGATATTCACTTGAGGTAAGGATAGTGGGATGGTGTGGGCTAGCACAGCAGAAAATTACTAGACCAGGGGAATCCACGGTCCTGAATTGAGTCTTGGCTCTGTGTGACCCTGAGTATTGGATTTTGCAGCCTGACACATGAATGCTTGAACTAGAATAATGATTCTTAACCCTTAGTGGGTTATTGACCCCTTTGTCTATGTCTGAGGGTTCTGGGAACCCTCTCTCCAGGAAAAAGAAAACACACACACACACACACACGCTCACAGAACTTTTCGAAGTAACTCTAGGAGGCATACGGACTCTCTGGAGGTCCACGGACCAAGTTAAGAACACTGGTCAGAGGCTGGGTGTGGTGGCTCACGGCTGTGATCCCAGCACTTTGGGAGGCCGAGGTGGGTGAATCACCTGAGGTCATGAGTCCGAGACTAGTCTGGCCAACATCGTGAAATCCCATCTTTACTAAAAACACAAAATTAGCCAGGCATGGCGGTACGTGCCTGTAATTCCAGCTACTCAGGAGGCTGAGGCAGGATAATCGCTTGAACCTAGAAGGCAGGGGTTGCAATGAGCTGAGATCGCGCCACTGCACTCCAGCCTAGACAACAAGAGTGAAACTCCCTCTCAAAACAATCACAAAGCCACTGGTCAGTATGCTGTCTTCTCTAGCTCCAGCTCCACGGCCACACGAAAGCACACTAGTTCCACTTCCTGTGTCTCTGCTAAGGGCCGGATCTAGCAGATGCCAAGATATGCCAAGGTCACCGGCTTCCTGTCCTAACCAACAGCCACCTCTCAGAAGGCTGGCTTAACTACTCAGCCCGTCTTCTTAGCAGATGGCAAGGAGCTCTGGCGAAGATTTTAGTCGAAAGAGAACCCTAGGCTGCTGATGCAACATCGAGCTGTTAAGTCAAGCACAGCAAACGGTCACCCCTTTTCCGGGGGGACTGCTACTGAACCCTGGTATTCCAACTAGAAACGTGTTTTAAGGTCACCCCTTTTCTGGGGGAACTGCTACTGAACCCTGGCATTCCAACTAGAAACGTGTTTTAAGGACACCCCTTTTCCGGGGGCACTGCTACTGAACCCTGGCATTCCAACTAGAAAGGTGTTTTAAGGACACAGTTACTCCGGCCTCAGAACTCTCCAATGTGAGTAGGTAAGTACAGAGGGGATTACAAGTGAAGCCACAAAAAACAGTATTTGATCAGCAACAAAGTATCTGAGACTTTCTTAAGCTACCTACGGCATATACTATTTTGTTCCATTTCTCATTTCTGTCATCAGTCGCTCACTCAGCTAACCCCAGGATTCAAATAGGACCACTGGTTTTTAATTTGTGAATATTCTTATATTAAAAACAAAACAAGCTCTACTTCAAATGTCCGAACAAAAATCATAGAGTAGTAAAACTGCTGCAAAATGGTACTTTCAACAGGCTGGAGGTGGGGGTACGGGTGCCTTCTGTGTGCCTCAGTCACACCCGGGAATTCTGCTTACCTAATTCTGCTTCTGAAATAAGCAACATCAAAACAGCCGCGTGTCAGGAATGTGCCATTTACTGGGTACTCCCCAGACTGCTGCTCCTCCTAGCATTACTAAGGCTTCTCTCCCCGATGCCCCACCACCCACCCACGGCTAGCTCCCTTCGTGGGACTGACGCAAGGTAGGTCCCATCTTGAAGAGTGACCTAGAAGAGGGTACCAGGGCCTCCAACTGGAGGCAGAGAGAGCCACCCCTCCTCAAAAACACCCTTGGGTGACAGAGAGAGCATGACACTCTAGGCAGTGCTGCCCGACCCAGACTCCACGAACAACCCTTCTGGCCTTGCAGAAGCAGTTCAAAGCTGAGGGGCAGCTTGAGCCAGCGTGCAATCCCTCGGGAGTTTACTGAGGGCTTTTGTTGTTACTGATGACAGCAATTCTTCTTGTAAACGGCCACGCTACAACTCCCTGTAACTCAAAATGCGGGAAGGCAGTGGCGGGAGGTGGGGACAGATTCATTGGTTTTTGTGTTTGAAGATAATTCCACACAATGCTACTAATGGGCCACTGGTAGGATTCCTCTTGCCACCCCACAGGCCACTCCAAAGCAAGTGACTATAAACACTTTTCCAACTGTGCAAGAAGTTTCTAGTTAACTGGCAACAAGCCTGAAAATTTGGTTCCGTATGTAGGTACAAAGCTGGTTCATCAAATCCCTGTTCTGGCCCTCAACCCAATGCATTTCAACTAAGGCATCGTCCACCTCCTTCTTAACGTTTATCAGACACTTAAACAGGTACTGTCCAGCCACTCCTGGGAGGCATTTCCCCCTTTCAGCCACTGGGCTGCTCAACTGCTCAGAAGCCTCTTGATCCTGGGCTCCGTTGCTAGAGCCTTTACAACTTTCCAGAACCTCCACCCCTCCCTTTTCCTCACTACTTTCATCCTCCGTGGGCTCCGGGTTTTCCTCCTGGGATAGGGACTCCTGGCTCGGGCACGGGCCCTCCACAGCGGCAGGCTCGCCTTCCCGCAGAGCAGGCCCACAGAGGGCCCTCTCCTGGGGGCCCCTGGCCAATTCTTGGCTATTGCCAGACTCTTTGGGGGTGGACTTTTTCTCTTCCAAGGCCTGAATGACGTCCTCGGGAGCTCGAGGAACTTCTCTCAGCTGTCTCACTCGCTCTCTTTTCTTTCTCCTTAAATGAATCCAGGAGTTTTCTATGGCCGTTAGGAAAAGGCTAACTTCCTCTTTTCCACAGGGAACTCGTTTATGCTGGACCTGTTTGGAGGAAAAACAGAATTTGATGGGAAATCACTTTTCCCCTCTCTCCAAACTCGATGAAAAAAAAAAACGAAACAGAAGGATCGTTATGAGTACTTCGTCAGTATGGTCACCCAGGTACCTTCAAATCTGTGAGAATTTGTTCGATCCATGCTGTGACAGCCACGATGCCTTCCGCCGTCTCAGAGCCCAGGGACGATGCTCTGAGGGACAACTCTTTCATCACGGATGCCAGCACCACAAATGTAATGGGCTTCCTTGGTTTCTCTAATTTTCTCCGCTTACTTGGTGGTGACTGAAGAAAAAGGAAGCATGGAAAAGAGAAGAAAGTGATCTGAGTAATTAAACCTCATGCATTGTAATGAACTCAGAGAAAATTTCCACAACGTCTGCTACCAATCACAGAGCACTGAAAACACAAAGGCTTTTGCATGTGTTATTTCCAGCACTTAAACCAACCCTGCAGGGTGCGGTCGTCCCTACCTATAATCCCAGCACTTTGGGGGGCCATGGCAGGATCACTCGAGCCCAGGAGTTTGAGATCAGCCTGGGCAACATAGTAGACCTCCATCTCTAAAAAAAGGTTTAAAACTAGTCAGCCACAATGGTGTACACCTGTAGTCCCAGCTACTCTGAAAGCAGAGGAGGGAGGGTCATGTGAGCCCAAGACTTCCAGGCTGCAGTGAGCTCTGACTGTGCTACCACAATCTAGCCCAGGAAATGGGGTGAGACCTTGTCTCTTTAAACAAAATTTTTTTTAATTAAAAAAATAACCCCACAAGATAGAGTTTTGGCATCTCCCTATTTTACAAAAGGGAAAACTAAGATACAGAAAGGCTATGTCACCACAGCTCAAGGTCACACAGTAACTGCAGTTAGGACTGAACGCTCAACCCAAGTTCTTTCCAGCCGCACCACACTGCCTTTGTTCTGCCTGTCACGACGTAACTCCTCCAAATGCTAAACGTCCTTCATGTACCTGTGGTACCCAAAGCAGACCTGCACAATTATTTCTTCCATGACATCTCAAGGACCCTGGGGGCACTGTGTTCTTTGCTAGAAAGAACTGCACGGCATAAACATCGTCAAGTTGTAGTTTTGAGTTTATATTTGCTGAGGCTTGAGATAAAGCAGCCGGTGAATCACAGCTGTGAGATTACATGCAAGGAAGGATCAGGGCCACTCAGATCACATGGGCAGAGGAGGAGGACTCCTGAATCTTGGCTGACGTCAGGACCAACCCAGCGGCGAGCTAAGCACTGCTGTTTAGCTGGGGAGGGTGACACCAGCGCTGATGAGAAGACTGGATTTGAAAGCTGGTTCCAAGAAAATCATGACTGGCAGCTTCCATTCCATCTCAAGCTGGGAAGGTGAATTATACCCTATCCACTAGAGGGACTCAAGTTCCACTTTAAAAACCAGTGGCACCGGCCGGGTCGTGGTGGCTCATGCTTATAATCCTAGCACTTTAGGAGGCCGAGGCAGGCAGACCAGTTGAGGTCAGGAGTTCAAGTCCATCCCAGCCAACATGGTGAAACCCCATCTCTACTAAAAATACAAAAATTAGCTGCGCGTGAGGGCACGCACCTATAATCCCAGCTCCTCAGGAGGCTGAGGCAGGAGAACTGCTTGAACCCGAGAGCCAAAGGTTGCAGTGAGCCGAGATTGTGCCACTGCACTCCAGCCTGGGCAACAAGAGTGAAACTCCGTCTCAAAAAAAAAAAAAAAAAAAAAAAAACCAATGGCACCACTGTATTGAAAATTTATTTTTTTATTTATTTTTGAGATGGAGTCTCACTCTGTCACTGGAGTACAGTGGCGCAATCTCAGCTCACTGCAAACTCCGCCTCTGGTTTCAAGTGATTCTCCTGCCTCAGCTTCCCGAGTACCTGAGACTACAGATGCCCGCCACCACGCCCAGCTAATTTTTGTATTTTTAGTAGAGACAGGGTTTTACCATGTTGGCCAGGATGGTCTCGATCTCTTGATCTCATGATCCACCCACCTCGGCCTCCCAAAGTGCTGAGATTACAGGTGTGAGCCACCGTGTCCAGCCTGAAAATTTCTTTCTTTAAAGTAAAAACTTTAGGCTGGGTGTGGTGGCTCATGCCTATAATCCCAGCACTTTGGGAGGCAGAGGCGGCCAGATGAATTGAGCTCAGTAGTTTGAGACCATCCTGAGCAACATGGGGAAACCCCGTCTCTACAAAAAATACAAAAATTAGCTGGAAATGGGGGTCCCAGCTACTCAGGAGACTGAGGTGGGAGGATTGCTTAAACCTGGGAGGTTGAGGCTGCAGTGAGCCGAGAGCCCACCACTACATTCTAGCCTGGGCAACATAGGAGACCTTGTGTCAAATAAATAAGTAAACAAATACAAGTAAAAACTTTCTAAATGGCATTTTTAAAAATGACTCTTAGTTGCTGGGTAGAGTGGCTCACACCTGTAATCCCGTCTACTTGGGAGGCTGAGGTAGGAGGATCACTTGAGTCTAGGAGTTCAAAGCTGCAGTGAGCTATGACTATGCAGCTGCACTCAAACCTGGGTGACAGAGTGAGATGAAGAAAGACTCCCGGCCGGGCGCGGTGGCTCACACCTGAAATCCCAGCACTTTGGGAGGCCGAGGTGGATGCATCACTTGAGGTCAGGAGTTCGAGACCAGCCTGGCCAGCATGGTGAAACCCTGTCTCTACTAAAAATACAAAAATTAGCCAGGCCTGGTGGTGCACGCCTGTAATCCCAGCTACTCGGGAGCCTGAGGGAGGAGAATCACTTGAACCCGGGAGGTGGAGGTTGCAGTGAGCTGAGATTGCGCCACTGCACTCCAGCCTGGGAGACAGAAGGAGACTGTGTCTCAAAAACAACAACAAAAAGGATAAAAAAGAAAAAACACTAAGTCAGATTTGAAGATCTTTTTTTGCTAAAAGGAATCTGATGACTGCTACTGATAAATTCCTGTTGTACCTGGCAACACTGACAGCACGCACACACGCACACACACGATAGGTTCTGATTATCGGGGGAGGTCTTCTAATAAGAACTAATCAGCAGCCTCACACTGTATACATACCCAACAACCCAGCCAGTTTATTCTACTAGGCAACTGTTAAGAAAGGATAAAAAACAAAGTGTGTCTGTGTGTGTGTGTGTGTGTGTGTGTGTGTGTGTGTGTGTGTGTGTGAAGAAACTGCTCTTGAGAAGTGAATAGTGGACTCTAAGACCTGTCTGAACCTGAACTTGTTCAATTATGTTTCAGACAAGATGAGACAAATTCATATTGACATTAAGACAGTCATATTGTTATTACTCAATCATCCTGCAAGAGAAACATAATTTCGAGTCTACTGAGAGCCTAACGCTTTGCAGTAAGGAGCTTACAATAAGAGTATTAAGCTGGGGACGAAGTGTATGAAGCTGGTGTGTGGGAAGATGATGGGGGTCAAGAATCAGGACTCCCCATTCCCCGTCCCAACATCGAAGAACATGGCCATGGAGAGCTTACTGCAACCTGGTCCTCCTCGCCAGCCCACCCTGCACAGCAAAGGTCATCTACAAGGACGGCTAAAAGGGCAGCACTTCCTGTCTCTTCTCACAGGGGGAGCAATCATGTGCTCACAAATTCTGACCAGTAAAGTGAAGATATTGCTGCTTCTCATGCCAAAGCTGACCTGTGATACTCTTTCTCCAAAAGTAAGGATGGGCTTCATCACTTCTAGAGATTAAAAGAAGAAAATACATCTTTACCAACTGACAAGAACTCTATCAGGGATACTTTCAGAGTTCTGAGGAAGTCAGAAATTACAAAATCAACACTTATCACCCAGTTATCTTAGGACTAAAATGAAAACTTCCCTGTCTCAAATATGGCTCCTCCACCTGCATCCTGACCCGACTTTCCCATGTACAATGGTCAGTCAACAAACTTGGGATTTCTGAAGATTTCTTTTGTAAACATTTTCCTTTTATTTTTATTTTTTAAATAGAGAGGGGTCTTGCTATATTGCCCAGGCTGGTCTCGAACTCATAGACTCAAGCCCTCCATTTGCCTCAGCCTCCCAAAGTGTTCGGACTCCAGGCCTGAGCCACTGTGCCAGCTGCATTTCGGAAGATTCCTAATGAACTGCTTTAACATGCACATGCACACACATAATCTCAGGACTGTCTTCAATGTGGCTTTGCTCTACTACAGAAACTAGACATTAAGAGACAGGCCGGGCACAGTGGCTCACGCCTGTAATCCCAGCACTTTGGGAGGCCAAAGTGGGCGGATCATGAGGTCAGGAGATTGAGACCATCCTGGCCAACATGGTGAAACCCCATCTCTACTAAAAATACAAAAAATTAGCCAGGCGTGGTGGCGGCACACGCCTGTAGTCCCAGCTACTTGGGAGGCTGAGGCGGGAGAATGGCGTGAACCCGGGAGGCAGAGCTTGCAGTGAGTGGAGATCGCGCCACCGCACTCCAGCCTTGGCGACAGAGTGTGACTCCATCTCAAAAAAAAAAAAAAAAAGAGAGAGAGACAGACAATTCATACTCCAGGAGTTCTCAAGCAAGGCTTTTACATGATGAAAGATTAACTTAAGTATGGCTCCCAGCAGTTGTTCAGTCCCCCTCTTGTTTATCATGAAAATTCCTAGTGGGCAGGGTCACAGTAAAATATAGGATCATGTTCTAAGAAATTAACAGTTAAATTCAACACCATAGGTCTCTGGTCGTAGGCAATTTTTACATTTTGCTGCAAACACTAGTACGTAGAAGCTGTCAGTTTTCCCCCAAGTGAAATGATCTTATTTTGCTAATATCCTTATAATTGCAAACCACAAATATTTTAAATGAAATATTTAACTCAAATTTAAAAGAAATATTTACACTCAAACTGTCATAATCTAGTGTGGCAGGTAAGGCATACATAAATAATGCAACATTTTAAAGTCTACCCCAAAACCAATCATTTACAATGGCTAATCCAGCTTAATGCAAAGAACTAGGTGAATTTACGGCTGATTTTTGATATGAAGATGCACTGCTGGAATTACAATGTGAGAGAAGCCTGGTGAAGAGTCGTAGGTCCGTAGAGGACACAAGTTTTACATCTTTTGAATTCCAAGTAGTCAAGGAATGATCATCAATAAGGGAGGAACTGCAAGCGTTAAAAACACATTAGATCACAGAAGCCATCAATCAGGCAAAAACGAACAAATAAACCAACAAAAAACCAGTTCTTAAATTTTAAAATATGCTACATAGCAGGGTGGTCTACAAATTTCTTTTCTCGTCTTTTTTTTTGAGACGGGGTCATGCTCTGGCACCCAGGCTGGAGTGCAGTGGTGCAATTATGGCTCAGTGCAGCCTCGACCTCCTAGGCTGAAGTGATCCTCCCACCTCAGTCTTCTGAGTAGCTGGGACTACAGGTGTGTGCCACCGTGCCTAACTAATTTTTGTATTTTTTGTAGAGATGGCGATCTGCCATGTTGCCCAGGCTGGTACAAATTTGAGTCTCCATTTTAATTTCTAGATCTCAATGGTGCAATCAGCCAAGAAACTTTCACATGTGGTGTAGTTTGACACAGATCAGTGTAGCATGTTATATCTCTGTTAATTATGGCTAAGGCAAAAAAAAACAAAAAACAAAAAAAAAGGCCACAGGCTGAATGAAATCATTAAATTCTCTCTAGTATTTGCAGGAAGAGAAGAGCCATTCTACAGAGATTTGATGCGCATGAAGCCACAACCTCTTTGTTTTCACAAAGCAGCTTCTAGAAAAACCTCAAGGGGAAAGGGGACAGGGCAGAGAGCAGACCCCAGTGCAGTGGTCTTCTGTTTTTTAAAAGACATAGGGTGTTACAATGTTGCCCAGGCTGGCCTTGAACTCCTGTGTGCAGGTGATTCTCTCACTTCAGCCTCCCAAGTGGCTGCAACTACAGGTGCACATCACCACACCCAGCCCATTTCTTTCATCTTAATCTGACAGGTCGTTGTTTAAAATGTCCTGAAATCATCCCCAGGATTATGTTAAAACAGTAAAAAGTAAAAATAGCAGCTGGGCGCCATGGCTCACGCCTGTAATCCCAGCACTTTGGGAGGCTGAGGTGGGCAAGACTCGTCTCAAAAAAAAAAAAAAAAAAAAAGTCAAAATAGCAAGGGGAAGAAAACTTACTGCAGAATGCTACCTATTTAAGAAGGAATGATTATAAATACACACATGTATTTCCTTGAATTTGAAAAAATGGGCCGGGCACGGTGGCTCATGCCTGCAATCCCAGCACTTTGGGAGGTCAAAGCAGGCAGATCACTTGAGGTCAGTAGTTCAAGACCAGCCTGGCCAACACGGTGAAACCCCATCTCTACTAAAAATATGAAACAAACAAACAAACAAAAAAGAGCCGGGCATGGAGGCGTGCACCTGTAATCCTAGCTGCTTGGGAGACTGAGGCAGGAGAACTGCTTGAACCCAGGAGGCAGGGCCTGCAGTGAGCTGACGTCGTGCCACAGCACTCCAGCCTGGGCAACAGAGCAAGACTCTGGCTCAAAAATAAAAATACAAATAAAGGAAAGATAAAGTATAAAATTGCTTAAATAGTAACCCATGAGGAAGTAAAGGATTAGAGTGAATGAGATACGATAAAGAAGACTTCTGACCATTCTTTTGAGATTTGATTTTTTTTTCATTTCACAGGTAGATAAATCAGAAATATATTTTATTACAAAACAAAATAAACAACAAAAAAAGGCACTTCCTAAAAATCTGAAGTAAAATGAAACAAACGAACCTCTGTCCTGACTCTAAAGCGGCAGAAAAGTCAGAGTGGAAACATATTCCAAATGGCTTTAAATCCACCGTGAGAGTCTCCAAGGACAAAAAAGAATGTAAAAGTAAAAAAAATAGCTATTTTCAGAAACCACTTTGTTCATGGTAACGTTACTTTCGAGACTCTTGTGGCCTATTGTGCAATAAAATTAACGAGTAATATGTTGGCTGAGGACTGCAGTTTTTGGCATGGGATTTTTTTCTTTTTTTAAGAGATTAGGGTCTTCTGTGTTGCCCAGGCTAGCCTCAAACACCTGGGCTCAAGTGATCCCCCCGCCTCAGCCTTCTGAGTAGCTGGGATTACAGGTGTGCACCACTGCAGTCGCAAGATTTTTGAATGGGATATATAGATGGACAATTGATGAAATTAAGTAAAAACCTGCAGATGTGAAACTGAATAAAGTATCGGCAAGTATATGCCGGGCACAGTGGCTCACATCTGCAATCCCAGCACTTTGGGAGGTTGAGGCAGGAGGATCACTTGAGCCCAAGAGTTTGAGACCGACTGGGGCAACATGGCAAAACTCCATCTTTACCACCCCCCCCAAAAAAAAAAAAATCAGCTGGGTGTGGTGGCAAGGAAGAGAGGGAAAGGGAGGGGAGGGGAGGGGAGGAGTGGAAGAAGGAAGGAGGGAGGGAGGGAGTGAAGAAGGAAGGAGGGAGGGAGGGAGTGGAAGAAGGAAGGAGAGGGATGGGAAAGGAAGGGCGTGGGAGAGGAGGAAAGGAAAAGAAAGGAAAGGAATCGACAGGAACTTGCAACATATTTTATCTTAAAAATAGTAATTCCTAGCTCTGCTGAAAAAGCCTGTAGAAACAATGACTAACCTGGTACTGTCCCTAGTGCCCAGATGAATACCTTTAAATATGACTTCCCAGTAAAATAAACCAGATCTCCTGGGAGAAATGGCTGATTCCAGATCTGAGAGAGGAAAAAGTATGAGCCTAGAACAACCTGTGATACCAGAAAGCAAGGAAGCCATCAAAGACTACAGTGGATATGATAAAAAAGACTCACGAGCCAAGCTGAATAAATTCCCCATGGCCAAAGATGGTTAACTGTACCTCAGTAAAGATAGTAAGTGTAATGAATTGAAAAATATATTAAAAAATCATAATCCAGAGGGACACAGTGGCTCACACCTATAATCTCAGCACTTTGGGAGGCAGAAGCAGGAGGATCACTTGAGCCCAGGAGTTCGAGACCAGCCTGGGCAACATAGTAAGACCTCATCTCTATTTAATAAAAAGAAAAAAAAAAGTAATCCATGAGTTCATAAGACGCTACAAAAGAATACCAAACCACCCTCTTTGGTCACTTTTGGAAGATGCTAGGGAACCACCGACTCATTGTTTTTATTTATTTATTTTAATTTATTTTATTTATTTTTTGAGACGGAGTTTTGCTCTTGTTGCCCAGGCTGGAGTGCAGCAGCGCGATCTCGGCTCACTGCAACCTCTGTCTCCTGGGTTCAAGCAATTCTCCTGCCTCAGCTTCCTGAGTAGCTGGGATTACAGGCATGCGCCACCACACCCAGCTAATTTTGTTTTTTTAGTAGAGATAGAATTTCTCTATGTTGGTCAGGTTGGTCTCAAATTTCCGACCTCAGGTGATCCACTCGCCTTGGCCTCCCAAAGTGCTGGGATTACAGGCGTGAGTCACCGCGCCCAGCCAACTCATTATTTTTAAAACTGATAAAGCAAAAGAATGAAAGTTTTTTTTTTTTTTTTGGAGATGTAGTCTCACAGGCAGAGTGTAGTGGTACAATCTCAGCTCACTGCAACCTCCGCCTCCTGGGTTCAAGCGATTCTCCTGCCTCAGCCTCCCGAGTAGCTGGGACTACATGCATGTACCATCACACCCGGCTAAATCTGTATTTTTAGTAGAGATGGGGTCTCACTATGTTGGCCAGGCTGGTCTCGAACTCCTGATCTCAGGTGATCTACCCACCTTGGCCTCCCAAAGCGCTGGGATTCCAGACATGAGCCACTGTGCTCAGGCAAGAATCATTTATCCTGCTTTACTAGATGAACTGTACTTCAAAGTTACTAATAACTAATACGGAGAAGTTTCCTCTGTATGAAGGGACAAATAGAATTGGAATGTCATTATTTGCAACTCTAAATGAAATTAATGAATCTAGGTAATGATCATGAATGACTGCTCACATCATGAAGACACAGTCTAACATTATGTGCCTCCAGATGGTAATATATACCACCTACACATCCCACCTACAAAGTATTCTTGCTCCCCCTCCCCAAGGAAAAAAAACAAGAATCAACCCTGTATCTCATCAAGCGTCTTTTTTTTTTTTTTGAGGCAGAGTCTTGCTCTGTCGCCCAGGGTGGAGTGCAGTGGCACGATTTCAGTTCACTGGGTTCAAGCGATTCTCCTGTCTCAGCCTCCTGAGTAGCTGGGATTACAGGTAACCGACACCATGCCTGGCTAATTTTTTTCTATTTTTAGTGGAGACAGAGTTTCACCATGTTGGCCAGGCTAGTCTCAAACTCCTAACCTCAGTTGATCCACTTGCCTCGGCCTCCCAAAGTGCTGGGATTACAGGCATGAGCCACCATGCCCAGTGCCCCACTCCCTTTTTTTTTTTTAAGACAAAGTCTTGCTCTGTCACCCAAGCTGGAGTGCAGTGGTGCAATCACAGCTCACTGCAGACTGAAACTACTGGGCTCAAGCGATCTTCTCATCTCAGCCTCCCAAGTACTCCTGGTTATTTATTTTTTTTTTTGTAGAGACAGAGCTGCTATACCTAAAAATATGCTTCTATCTGTATTTAAAGTTGAATTATCAACTTTAGACAGTTTCAGTTGCCTTATTTCTGTTCTATTCAGATACATTTTTATATATGTATTTTTAAATTGAAATATACATACAGAAAAGCGTATCTGTTATAAATGTTAAGTCTTAACTTATTTACCAGGAACCCAAATTCCCTCTCATGCTCACTCACCATTACCAACCTCTCTCAGTATCCCGATTTCTATCACCACGGGTTATACCTGTTTGCAGTCTTCAGTATCTGACTTCTTTCATGTAAATTATTAAATTATTATTATTGAGATGGAGTCTTGCTCTTGTCGCCCAGGCTGAAGTGCAGTGACGCAATCTCGGCTTACTGCAACCTCTGCCTCCCGGGTTCAAGCAATTCTGCCTCAGCCTTCTGAGTATCTGGGACTACAGGAATGCGCCACCATGCCCAGCTAATTTTTGTATTTTTAGTAGAGACAGGGTTTCACCATGTTGGCCAGGCTAGTCTCGAAATCCTGACCTCAGGTGATCCACCTGCCTCTGCCTCCCAAAATGCTAGGATTACAGGCGTGAGCTGCTGCGCCCAGCCTTTTCATGTAAATTATGCGTATGGGATTCATTCATATTGTTGTGAAGGCGGGTTCATTCACTGGAACAGAATTACTGTGTAGTTTCCATCTTCTGAATATACTACAACTTATTTACCGTTTCTACTAGAGACATTTCAGGTGCTTCTAGTTTCTGGCTATTATCAATACTGTTGCTGACTTTTTGGAGCCTCCAGTAGATGGAGAGTAATACCATCTACTTCACTCGACTGCTGTCAGGTGGAAATAAAATGAGAATATAATGTATTGAAGTACTCAAATAACAACAAATATTATATCCAGTGCTTCAAATCTACTAAATCTACCGGTTCTTGCTCACAATGCTGATCTTCAATGTAAGTCCTACACCATTCCTTTAAACATTCCACAAACACTGGGAGCACCACCCACCTGCCTACAGCCAGACACTGGCGACTCCTCCTCGGAAAGCTGTCCCTGACTAGTCCCAGCCTGAGCCATTTCCTTTTCTCAACTCCTGGCCACTCTTGCTGCTACCATTCATGTCAACACTCACTCATATGCGAATTTGCATCAGTAGCGCTACATGTTTTCTTTCCTATAAAACTGATCATTGTAAAGAACAGAAAACAATGTCTGATTTGTTTATCATCACAATGAAGACCACACTTAAGAAGAAAAGTAACTAAGAAGAGGGTCCTAATAAGCTTTGGCTTTGCTCAAGAGCTCAGGCCCCTGGCCATCACATCCATTTGGTAGCATAATGCACAGCCCAGTACAGTACTGGTTTTCAAACTCTTTCTTTCTTTTTTTTATTTTGAAACTGAGTCTCGCTCTGTCATCCAGGCTGGAGGGCAGTGGCGTGACCTTGGCTCACCGTAACCTCCGCCTTGCAGGTTCAAGCGACTCTCCTGCCTCAGTCTCCCCAGTAGCTGGAATTACAGGCGCGCACCACCACACCCAGCTAACTTTTCTATTTTTAGTAGAGATGGGGTTTCACCATGTTGGCCAGGCTGGACTCAAACTCCTGACCTCAGGTGATCCACCGCCTCAGCCTCCCAAAGTTCTGGGATTATCAGCCACCACAGCCAGCCCAAACCATTTCTTAACAGCAGGACACTTTTAACAAATAAATCAATGCATAAAATTGATAAAAGCAGATGAGCTCTTTAAAATGAGAGGGAGGCCTCCAGTACCAGCCTGATATCTGCCCCACCCTGGGCCCCTGCACGGCATCCCTCAGCTATGTGACAGGACTGAAAACCTGTGGAGAAGGGAGCCAGGCTCTGCCAGGACACCACCTCCAACACGCACAAAGTTGCCTAATTAATTTGACACCTCTCCTCCATCTGCTCTCCAAAAAGCCCTCTAGTTCTTACTCCCTAGACAGTCACGTCCCAGGCTTAAAGGTAATGTCTTCAATGTGGAGGATCCTTTTTAAGCCCAGAGTTCCTGAGCAGCGCTCATACCAAGAGTGAACAACTCACTGGGGCTGCATTTTCCCCCTTTTCTCTTAACAAACGTCAAACTTCCTTAAAGCAAACCAAAATAAAGCTAAAATAATGCCTTGGGCAATGAGGGGAGAGCTGGAACAAAGAGGTAAGTGGCTTGTTAGAATTCCGCAGAGAACAGTTTGTAGAACACGCTTCCTTATATTCATCATTAGTTGAAATTATGGAACGAAATTCTATCAACATTAGGACCTGTCTTTTTGTTGCTAAAATAAATCCAGACAACAGGAATGGGCTGAGTGTGGACACTTGAATCACCAGTGAATTAGAATTTTTCAGCATTCAGCACCAACAGAAACGAATCAGGAGGCCTGTGATAAGTGAAAACAGAAGTTGCCATAGTAACTTGCACATTTACCCTAAAATGGCGGGAGTGGGGGTGGGGAAATAGGTCAATGTTTCTGCTTAACTAGCTCTATTCCTTGTCTAAAGCACCATTCTCCTCCTTCCTCACCCCCAACAGGAGCAAGAGGGGGAAAGTCAGATGGGCTTTTCAGAAAACGAGGGTGGGGAGAGAGGTCTAGGAAGAGCAAGAGAACCAAGAGGACCGCCAAATACAAGCCTCATGAGTACCCTGGGACGACCCCCTGGGGAAAGCAGTTGCTGATCAAGGGCAGCAGCGCTAAGAAACTGTTGCTGGGTTACTACAAATCAGGAATTGCCGTTTTTTCCTGTAGCGGTTGAAGTGCGTCTAATGGAACACTTGGGAGTGCATTATTAGCAGCTTTTGGGGCTGGGGTACTGGTGGGGAGGGAGGAAGACTCTGGCATGGGGGAAATCTGGGGCCCTTAGCATTCTGATGGTTGAGAACTAAGAACGGGGCTGAAGGATGCCCCAAAACAGAGAAGAGAAGGAGAGGGAAGCGTAGGGGGTTCCTTTTCAAAATAAGCTGGTTTTGTTAACACAGAAGCAGTGCCCTTTACTACGTGGACCTGACATTACTACTCATCCAGGAGGGCCAGGAGGACTCGGTCTCCGAGCCGGTGTGGAGTGCCAGGGCGCATTATCCGCTCTTCCACCTGCGGTGCTGACCCATGGGGGAGGTGGGTTAAGCAGAAAGCAGTTGAAAACAGGTGCAGTTCCACTTTCCTGCAGCTGTGCCTCCACGGGGCTAACTCAGAGCATTACTAATGATTTTAACCATGTGGCGTGAGGGCCCTGGTATTCTAGAAAATGACAGAAAGGATAATCCTTTGGGGTGGTGAGGGGTGTTAAACAAGGAGAAGCATCTTTTTAAGCAGAGACTATTTCAAACACAGACCTCTAGATACCTTACTGCACTGGCCAGGAGTCTACGCTTCAGGGAAAGGGCCATTCAAATGGCACTGGGGAGTGTACTTCAACCCAGCAGCACTTCTAGCTGCAGAGCAGGACAGGCTCAACCTCGAATGTAAGCTCCTGTTTTCAGAAACATGGCAGTATCTGCAAATTGTTCCCCTGTGTTACATGTCTCTACTCCTCTACCCTACAAGGGCAGGGAAAGAGACTCAGACACACAGCAACAGGTAAGATGACTTTAGAGACCAAGAGTGGCCAAGAGCTTGGGAGAGCAGCACCCAGAACAAGCCTGCCGTAGACGCTGAGGAGAGACGTAAAGCAGCAGGTGTCGGGTCCCTGCACATACTAAGGAAAGGAAGAGCACGTGCTGAGCAGGGTGTGCAGACGCTTCAGTTGGGAATCTCCAGGCAACAAGAAGCCAACCACACCTGGGAGGGAACTGTGAGAACCAACAGCAGCTATTCTGTCACTGCCTCTCAGCACTGCCCAGATCATTCAGTCAGGCCAGCCCAGAGGCGGTTTCCCCTTACCTATAGCAGCACTGAGGACAAAGAGACATTTGTGAACAAATCTTTTTTTTTTTTTTTTTTTTGAGACAGGGTCTCACTCTGTTGCCCCAGGCTGAAGTGCAGAAAGTGCAGTGATACGATCGGGGCTCACTGCAGCCTCCACCCGCCAGGCTCAAGTGATCCTCCCACCTCAGCCTCCCCAGCAGCTGGGACTACAGGCATGCGCCATCAAAATACAAAAATTGTTGTATGTTTTGTAGAGATGGGATTTCACCATGTTGCCTAGGCTGGTTTCCAGCTCCTGAGTTCAAGTGATCAGCCCGCCTCGGCCTCCCAAAGTGTTGAGATCACAGGTGTGAGCCACCGGGTCTGGTGACAAATCATTTCTTTAAACTTTTTATTCCAGAAAATGTTCTAGCATACACAAAATAGAAAGAGATAATGATCTATCACCCAGCTTCAAAAATGATTAACATTCTGGTGCGAATCTGAAAGTCGAGATAGAACCCTTCATTAGAATGGTCCCCGAGTGTTACACATCAAAACCTGCAATCCAAAAAGTCAACTTCTGCATTCTCCAGGAGCCCCAGGAGCAGCTATTCTAGGAAAGCGGCAGTGGTAAGGAAAAGAAAGAGACCTCACTTTCAATTCCTGAGGAATGTCCACCACCGTAATTATACCTGCAAAATGTTTCTACAGGTTATGTTACCTCAATTTTCTTTTTTTTTTTTGAGATGGAGTCTCACTCTGTCACTCAAGCTGGAGTGCAGTGGCCATATCTCAGCTCGCTGCAAGCTCCACCTCCCGGGTTCACACCATTCTCCTGCCTCAGCCTCCCGAGTAGCTGGGACTACAGGCGCCTGTGACCACGCCCGGCTAGTGTTTTGTATTTTTTTTAGTAGAGATGGAGTTTCACCGTGTTAGCCAGGATGGTCTCAATCTCCTGACCTCGTGATCCGCCCGTCTCGGCCTCCCAAAGTCCTGGGATTACAGGCTTGAGCCACCGGGCCCAGCCTTTGTTTTTTAAAAAATATTTTATTTTATTTTATTTTATTTA
This sequence comes from Chlorocebus sabaeus, assembly GCF_047675955.1. Lineage (NCBI taxonomy): Eukaryota > Metazoa > Chordata > Mammalia > Primates > Cercopithecidae > Chlorocebus > Chlorocebus sabaeus. The sequence goes on from NC_132919.1 coordinate 2,382,918, forward strand.
TTTATTTTTTGAGACGGAGTCTCGCTCCGTCACCCAGGCTGGAGTGAGTGGCGCGATCTCGGCTCACTGCAAGCTCGGCCTCCCGGGTTCAAGCCATTCTCCTGCCTCAGCCTCCTGAGTAGCTGGGACCACAGGCGCCCGCCACCACGCCCGGCTAAATTTTTGTATTTTTAGTAGAGACGGGGTTTCACCGTGTTAGCCAGGATGGTCTCGATCTCCTGACCTCGTGATCCGCCCGTCTCGGCCTCCCAAAGTGCTGGGATTACAGGCTTGAGCCACCACGCCCAGCAAAATATTTTATTTTTAATACTTTTGAGACAGTCTTACTCTGTGGCCCAGGCTGGAGTGCAGTGGCATAGTCTCAGCTCACTACAACCTCTGTCTCCTTGGTTCAAGCAATTCTCGTGCCTCAGCCTCCCTAGTAGCTGGGATTACAGGTGTGCACCACCACGTCCAGCTAATTTTTGTATTTTTAGCAGAGACACGGTTTCACCATGTTGGCCAGGCAGGTCTCAAACTCCTGGCCTCGAGTTATCCACCCAGCTCAGTTTCCCAAAGTGCTGGAATTACAGGCATAAGCCACCGTGCCTGGCCACATTTTTAATTCCTAAAAGACACATTTCTGGCCGGGCGCGGTGGCTCAAGCCTGTAATCCCAGCACTTTGGGAGGCCGAGACGGGCGGATCACGAGGTCAGGAGATCGAGACCATCCTGGCTAACCCGGTGAAACCCCGTCTCTACTAAAAAAAATACAAAAATCTAGCCGGGCGAGGTGGCGGGCGCCTGTAGTCCCAGCTACTCGGGAGGCTGAGGCAGGAGAATGGCGTGAACCCGGGAGGCGGAGCTTGCAGTGAGCTGAGATCCGGCCACTGCACTCCAGCCTGGGCGACAGAGCGAAACTCCGCCTCAAAAAAAAAAAAAAAAAAAAGACACATTTCTGTCTGCTGAGCAAATACCACTGTGTTACACAAACTCACAGAGGAAGGCTCCACGGTCTCCAGGACCAGCCTTCTAGGTGTCTTGGTGACAACCCCTTTCCATTTTGACATAAGTATTTGGAGCAAACTTCAGTTAAACAGGACACTAGTGATTCAGTTCACTTGTGACTGACCGAAACCCACCATGTGCTGGCAGGTGGCGAAGCTGAGCAAGGTCTGTACTTACTGGTACTGTTACATCATCATAAAAACTCCAAGCTAAGGCCCATCTCATCGTCCGACCTTGACAGAATTCAGTGTAGGTGACTTTAGGAACCTGAAACCAACAAAGATAGCATCTATCAAACTGAAATCATTCTACCAATATGTTTCTGGCTGCCGCCTCATGCTATATTATGTTGATCCTTCTTTTTAATCAGCTAACAGACAATATTATCAAACAACAGTTATACACAGCTACCTAAAGATAACTCATCTCTCAATAAAGTTGTATTTTTTTCTCCCATAAAACATAAGAGAATTTATAGATGTGACTTAAAGGTTCAAATATATGAAACACCAAAAACACAGCTCTTTAGAGCTCTTATTTGTAATATGACTCAAGTGAGTGGTTTTTTTTGTTTTTTTTTTTTGAGACAGAGTCTCACTCTGTCACTCAGACTGGAGTGCAGTGGTGCGGTCTCGGCTCACTGCAACCTCTGCCTCCCAGATTCAAGCAATTCTCCTGCCTCAGCCTCCCGAGTGGCTGGGATTACAGGTGAGTGCCACCATGTCCAGCTAATTTTTGTATTTTTAATAGAGACGGGGTTTCACCATCTTGGCCAAGCTGGTCTCAAACTCCTGACCTCAAGCAATCCGCCCACCTTGGCCGCCCAAAGTGCTGAGATTACAGGTGTGAGTCACCATAAGTGGCCTCAAATGATTTTTTGTTTTCTTTTCTAGAAAGAAAGCCAACTAAAGCCTGGCTAGATACAGATAGGTAATCTCTTTTATCAATCAGATTTTAAGAAAGGTAAAGGAACAAGTTTGTAGCTCCCACAATTTACCCAAGAAATGGTATTGTGAGGAAAAGAGGAAGAAAGAATAGGATGTCAGAGAGAAACCAGAGACCAGAAACTCTGCTCCTCCCACCGATGTGCATCTGACGCTTTTGCTGAGAAGTCCTCTGACTCACACCAAATACCAGAAACTGGGAGGAAAGTGGAAGTGGCGGGGGGAGCATTTATTTTATTTAAAAGAAAATTGTTTTGGGAGACAGGGTCTCGCTCTGTCGTCCAGACTGTAGTTCAGTGGTGTGGTCTTAGCTTGCTGTAACTTCGACTTCCCAGGCTCAATGGATTCTCCCACCTCAGCCTCCTGAGTAGTGGGGACTACAGGCACGCGCCATCATACTTGGCTAATTTTTTGTATTTTTTTGTTGAGATGGGATTTCACTGTGTTGCCCAGGCTGGTCTTGAATTCCTGGGTTCAAGCATTCTGCCCGCCTCAGCCTCCCAAAGTGCTGTGATTATAGACATGAGCCACTCTAACCCCGCCTGGGAGTACTTACTTGTGATCTGCCTTCTGAAACAGGAGCAGGGGGCTCTACTCTTGTGGAATGTCGGACTGTCATCCTAGCGGGAAGCACACGGGACCAAGACTGTGTTCTGGTGCTGTTCTCCCAGAGCTAACTGCATGGCCCACAACAAAACCTTAAACCTACCTAGCTTGAGTTTCTGGATCTATAAAGGAGTGAGTTGAACTTGTCTTGGAGGCATGGTAAAAAATAAAAATTAAAAAAAATTAAAAATAAAAAGGAGTTCGATGTGAAGTCAGTGGTAGATACCAGGTTTTTTGATTTCCGGTGTCTCTCTGACATTCTTTTTTTTTTTTTTTTTTTTTTTTTTTGAGACGGAGTCTTGCTCAGTCGCCCAGGCTGGAATGTAGTGGCGCGATCTCTACTCACTGCAAGCTCCGCCTCCCAGGTGCACGCCATTCTCCAGCCTCAGCCTCCCATGTAGCTGGGACTACAGGCGCCCGCCACCGCGCCCGGCTAATTTTTTTTTTTTGTATTTTTAGTAGAGATGGGGTTTCACCATGTTAGTCAGGATGGTCTCGATCTCCTGACCTCGTGATCCGCCCGGCTCGGCCTCCCAAAGTGCTGGGATTACAGGCGTGAGCCACCGCGCCCGACCTCTCTCTGACATTCTACTCATCTGTTTTTCTCCACCTTTCTCTGTTATAATTGTCAAAAAAGGCCTTGTTTTAATAATCTATAAAAAATACATTTTAGCCCTAAAAATATAGAACTTAGAAAACAAAACAAAAAAAATATTTAGAGTTTTAGAGTATAAAGAAAATTCTATACTCAAAACTATCATCAGAGTAGACACAGGTCAGGTGCGTGGGTCATGTCTGTAATCCCAGCGCTTTGGGAGGCCAAGGTGGGAGGATCGCTTGAGGCCAGTAGTTTGAGACCAGCCTGGGCAATACAGCGAGACCCTATCTTTATAAAAAATAAGGATTACTTGAGTGCAGGAGTTTGAGACCAGTCTGGGCAACACAGAGACCTTGTTTCTACTAAAGATTTAAAAATTAGCTGGGCGTGGTGGTGTGTGCCAACAGTCCCAGCTACTTGGGAGGCTGAAGTGGGAGGATCGCTTGAGCCTAGAAGTTTGAGGTTGCAGCAAACTATGATCATGTGACCACACTACAGTCTGGTTGATGGAGCAAGACCCCATCTTTTTCTTTTTTTTTTTTTGAGATGGAGTCTAGCTGTGTCACCAGGCTGCAGTGCAGTGGCACAATCTCAGCTCACTGCAACCTCTGCCTCCCAGGTTCAAGTGATTCTCCTGTCTCAGCCTCCTAAGTAGCTGGGACAACAGCTGCCCGCCACCATGCCCGGCTAATTTTTGTATTTTTAGTAGAGATGGGGTTTCACTATGTTGCCCAGGATGGTCTCGATCTCTTGACCTTGTGATCCGCCTGCATCAGCCTCCCAAAGTGCTGGGATTACAGGCGTGAGCCACTGCACCTAGCCCGACCCCATTTCTAAAAAAAAAGAAAAAAGTAGATATATGAAAAATAACCTCAAGATGGACTAAAGACTTGAATGTAATACCTGAAAGTATACAAAATACTAGAAGACTTGGTTCCAAAGGAAAAGAACTCATTAGGTGGGGTACAACGGTGCACACCTGTAATCTCAGCACTTTGGGAGGCTGAGGTGAGAGGACTGCTTGAGCCCAGGAGTTTGAGACCAGCCTGGGGAGCACGGCAAGACCCCATCACTACTAAAAAAAAAAAAAAAAAAAAAATAGCTAGGGATGGTGCCATGTGCCTAGAGTCCCCGCTACTCAGGAGGCTGAGGCAGGAGGATGGGTTGAGCCCAGGAGGTCAAGGTTACAGTGAGTCATGATCCCACCACTGTACTCCAGCCTGGGAACAGAGCTAGACCTGGTCAAAAAAAAAAAAAAGAAAAGAAAAGAAAGAAAAGATATCTGGACTTGAATTAACTTAAGTATCCATCAACGAAGGATTGGATAAAACATACAATGGAATACTATTCAGCCATAAAGAAGAATGAAATTGTGTCTTCAGCAACATGGATAGAACTGGAGGCCATTATCTTTTTTTTTTTTTTTTGAGACGGAGTCTGTCTGGAGACAGCCTGTGTCCAGTCTGTTGCCCAGGCTGGAGTGCAGTGGTGCAATCTCGGCTCACTGCAAGCTCCGCCTCCCGGGTTCATGCCATTCTCCTGCCTCAGCCTCCCAAGTAGCTAGGACTACAGGCGCCCACCGCCACACCCGGCTACTTTTTTTGTATTTTTAGTAGAGACAGGGTTTCACCATGTTAGCCAGGATGGTCTTAATCTCCTAACCTCGAGATCTACCTGCCTTGGCCTCCCAAAGTGCTGGGATTACAGGCGTGAGCCACAGTGCCCAGCCAGCTGGAGGCCATTATCTTACGTGAAACAACTGAGACATAGAAAGACAAACACCACATGTTCTTACTTCTAAGTACCAGTTAAATAATGTGTACACATGGAAGCAAAGTATGGAATGATGGACGAATGAAGACTTGTGGTTGGGGAGTGGGAGACCGGGTGATGGGAAGTTGCTTAATTGTTCCAGTGATAGTTACACTGACGGCCCTGACTTCACCACAATGCAATATATCAATGTAGCAAACCTGTACTTGTGCCCCATGGATACAAAGAAAAGTAGCTACGTGAGAACAGTAATGAGGAAGCCTCACCCCTTGTATACGAAGCTCTTCCTTCAGAGGCGCCAGGCTGCATTTCTTTCCCAGCATACAGCTATACCATCTAGGGGAAAAAAAAATCAGACAAGTAAATACTGTTTATGTGGTTAAAATTTTAAACTAAGCTTATTCAAGTGAATAAGCTGAGAATAGTAACAAACAAACACTGAGTAAGGTCACAGGCGAAAAATAACAAGAATTGCATATAATGTATTTAGACAAAGACCAAATCTAATGATGGAAAACAAGGCCAAGGCAACTTAATAAAATATATATATATATATATATATATATATAAACGCACTTAGCCTCTCCAGTGCTTCGGGGCTGTATATTAAATATTTGAGTAAAGCAGTCTCATCTGTCATGCTTACAACGAAGGCCGTTTAGCTCTAGGACAGAAATTAGAAAATAAAGAACAACAAAAACATCATACTAAGAGAACTTATAAGATCCAGCATGAACCTATATTGTGAGATGTCCTCATCTGCAAGTAATTTAAGGATAGATAATGAGTTTCAACAGATCATGAAATCGATTTGTTCTCGAGTAAAAACAAATCCAGAAGAAGGAATGTGGGAAAGTTGGACTGAACTGATTAAAAGGTAAAGAGACAGAATTTATTTCTTCTGATTACTCTAAAAAGTTTGTAAAGGACCTCTGCTTCAACCCATGAAAGATGAGTTACTACAGGAATTGCCCTTCCACCATAAACAACCAGGAAACTGGACAAAAGATATAAAAGAGCTGTTTTTCAGACATTGGACAATTGGCAGTGCAGACCTACAGTCCCAGAAACAAACAAGGTGAGCCTGCATTTGCTAGAGCTTCCTGCTTGAAGGAAATTCCCAGACTGCAGTACAGGGAAAAGAAATTCAAACACAGTCCAACGTCTTGCTGAGTTGATGAGACACAGATCGAAGGTCACAGATGCTGACAGAGTTAATGATTTGTAAAGCAAATTAACAAGAGCAAATGAAACCCAAGTAAGAAGAAGAAAGGAAAAAAAAAATAAAGATTAGAGCAGAAACTGAGGAAGGAGAAAACAAACAATGGAGAAGAATAATGAAATCAAGAGCTGGTTCTTTGAAAACAAATTTTCTTGAAGTCAAGAAAAAAAGAAGACGTGAACTCTCAGTATCAGAACTGAAAGAGCGGACATCCCACAGATCCTACAGGTATTAAAGGATGTGAAGAGAGTATAGAACAACTTTTTGCCAATAAATTTCACAACTTTTATGAAACAAATTCCTTCAAAAACACAAACTACCCAAGATTACTCAAGAAGAAACAGATAACTTGAATAGTTTTTTTTTGTTTTTTGGGTTTTTTTTTGAGATAGAGTCTTGCTCTGTTGCCCAGGCTGGAGTTGCAGTGGCACGATCTGGACTCTCTGCCACCTCCGCCTCCCAGGCTCAAGCGATTTTCCTGCCTCAGCCTCGCAAGTAGCTGGGATTATATGTGTGTGCCACCAGGCCCAGCTAATTTTTTTGTTTTTGAGACTGTCACTCTGTCGCCCAGGCTGGAGTACAGTGGCGCGATCTCCACTCACTGCCACCTCCGCCTCCCGGGCTCAAGTGATTTTCCTGCCTCAGCCTCCTCAGTAGTTGGGATTAAAAGCGTGCGCCACCACACCCTCCTAATTTTCTTTTGTATTTTTAGTACAGACAGCATTTCACCATGTTGGCCAGGCTGGTCTCAAACTCCTGACCTCAGCTGATCCACCCACCTCAGCCTCCCTAAGTGCTGGAATTACAAGCATGAGCCACTGTGCCTGACAAAGAAATAGATAACTTGAATAGTTCTCTATCAATTAAAGAAATTGAATTTGTATTAAAAACTTTCCAGACCCAAGTCACTTTCACTAGTGAATTCTACTAAACATTTAAGGAATAAAAAATATTAATTCTATGCAAACTCTTCCAAAAAATTTAACAAGAGGGAACACTTCCCAACTCATAAGGCCAGTATTTATTTATTTATTTTTATTTATTTATTTTGAGACAGACTCTCACTCTGTCGCCCAGGCTGGAGTGCAGTGGCACGATCTCGGCTCACTGCAAGCTCCACCTCCTGGGTTCATGCCATTCTCCTGCCTCAGCCTCCCAAGTAGCTGGGATTACAGGCACCTGTCAACATGCCTGGCTAATTTTTTGTATTTTTAGTAGAGACGGGGGTTTCACCGTGTTAGCCAGGATGGTCTCGATCTCCTGACCTCGTGATCCACCCACCTCGGCCTCCCAAAGTGTTGGGATTACAGGCGTGAGCCACCACACCAGGCCCATAAGGCCAGTATTACATCGACAAATCATATCATTTCTTACAATGATAAGAAAACTATAGGCCAGCCTGGTGACAGAGCGAGACTCCGTCTCAAAAAAAAAAAAAAAAAAGTAAAATACTAATAAATCAACTGTATTTTCTTAGAGTAGCAATACATAATTTAGAAATTAAAATTGTAAAATGCCATTTATGGTAGCATGAAAATACATAAAATACTTAGGAATAAAATTCGTATAATGTGTGTAAAGAAAACTACAAAGCGCTGCTGAAAGATAAGACCTAAATAAATGAACAGTTAAACCAGGTTGGAATGGAAGACTCATTATTGTTAAGGTATCAGTTCTTTCCAACTTAACCTATAAATTCAACACAATCCCAACCATAAATTTTCATGAAAATTGATAAACTAAGGCTGAAATTTATATGGAGATGCAAAAGATTTCAACTAGCTAAAACAAATGTTTTTCCATAAAGCCAGGGTATCACTATGTTGCACAGGCTGGTCTCGAACTCCTGCCTGCCTCAGCCTCCCAACATGCTGGGATTACAGGCGTGAGTCACCATGTCTGCCTGAAAACAATTTTGAAAAAAAGTAACAAAGATAGAGGATGTGCACTGCCGGATTTCAAGACTTCTATAAAGCTATGATAATTCAGACCATATGGTACTGGCATAAGATAGACACAGATTAACAGAATGGAACAGAGTCCAGAAATAACTCACTTATAAGGTCAGTTGATTTTAAACAAAGGCCCTTAAAAGTTCAAAATTGTGCTCTTTAAAAGAGATTCATAAAAATGCAAACCCAACTATAGACTGGGAGGAAATACTTGCAAAACACATTTGACAATGGGCTGTACTCAGAATCTATAAAGAACAACCAGTCAGGCCGGGCGCGGCGGCTCAGCCTGGAATCCCAGCACTGTGGGAGGCCGAGACGGGCGGATCACCAGGTCAGGAGATCGACAGCATCCTGGCGAACACGGGGAAACCCCGTCTCTACTAAAAATACAAAAAAAATTAGCCGGGCGAGGTGGCGGGCGCCTGTAGTCCCAGCTACTCGGGAGGCTGAGGCAGGAGAATGGCGCAAACCCGGGAGGCGGAGCTTGCAGTGAGCTGAGATCCGGCCACTGCACTCCAGCCTGGGCGACAGAGCGAGACTCCGTCTCAAAAAAAAAAAAAAAAAAAAAAGAACGACCAGTCAGTAAGATTAATAAACCAATAAAAAGGAGATACGGGAATGACCAATAAGCGCACGCAGATGCTTCCTATCACCAGCCACCAGAGAAATGCAGATTCCAATCATAATGAGAGACCACTACACCCACCCATGAGAACAGATATATTTTCAAAAGGTGACAACAGTACCAAATGGTGTCAATGGAAACTCTCAGATATTGCTGGTAGGAATATAAAATACTGTACAGTCACTTTGAAAAGCAGCTTCTTATAAAGTTAAACATATACTTACAACAGGACCAAGAGTCCTCCTCTCAGGTATTTACTTAAGATGGAGGAAAATTTAATTACGCAGAAAAAATTATAAGCAAATGTTCAGTTTTATTCCTACTAGTCAAATCCTGGAAATGACCCAAATGTCCATCAACTGGCAAATGGATGAACAAACTATGGTATCCTCAGTCTTTTTAGCAACAAAAGGGACAGGCCACTGACACAAAAAAAAGCATGGCTATGCTACATGAAAGAAACCAGACAATCAAAACCTGCATTTTCTATGCCTCCATTTGTATGAAAAGTCTAGAACACACAAAACTGTTGGGACAGAAAGTACATCAGGACTACAGGAAGCTGGGAGCAGAGCGTGGACTGACTGCAGAGGGGAACAGGAAACTTTTTAGGGTGATAGAAATGTTCCACTTTTGTCTAAACTCATGCAACTGCACACATAAATGGGAATCACTTAAGTTTACCTCAGAACGACTGACTGAAACATATAAATGTGGTTATCTTACACCTTCAAATGCACATAAAATAAGAGTTAACAATATCGTAATGTTTTACACGTTTCCTTCTTGTTTTATAACAATTTAGCCAAACTAACCATACATATTCTGTCTCCTGCCTTTCTCACTGAGCATTATAATCACCTGTGTCACAAAATTCACCTCATCGCATTAAAAGGGAAATTTCAGATTAAAGGATATACATTCAATATTTAAATGTTTATATACAAAATGCCTACTACGAAGATGAATTTTCAAGTGACTAAAATTCTAAGAGAATTGAAGAGTCTCTAAAATCACAAATTAGGTTAAAACTGTATAAAACTGACATTTTTATACATCAAAAACTATTTTATAGGTCAAAAACTGTTGAAGACTGGCAACCTGGTATTTCAACCTCATACATTAAATAACATATATGAAAAATTAATTATTTTTAAAGTATGAAAAATACTATTATATTACATTAGAAATAGTGGGCATCAACAAATATTTTGTCTTGATTGTGAATTCAACATGAGGTGACTGCACCTATTTTTGTTTAGGCAATCCTTTTTCCCTTTGAAAACAAAGAAATAATTGGTATAGCTAAACTACTTTAAACAAACCCCAGTAAAGTTATTTAAAGGATAATAAATTTCATTTGGTGGTTTAAAAATGTTTAGAAGAAAAATAGTATGTTCCCTTTAAGAAATCTATCATCAGGCACAGTGGCTCACACCTGTAATCCCAGCACTCTGGAAGGCCAAGGCGGGAGGATCACTTGGGGTCAGGAGTTCGAGACCAGCCTGGCCAACATGGGGAAACCCTGTCTCTATTAAAAAATACAAAAAAAAATTAGCTGGGCATGGTGGTGCACATCTGTAGTCCCAGTTACGCAGGAGGCTGAAGCAGGAGAATCGCTTGAACCCAGGAGGTGGAGGTTGCAGTGAGCTGAGATCGTGGCACTGCCCTCCAGCATGGATGACAGAGGTAGACTCTGTTTCAAAAAAAAAAACAAAAAACAAAAAAAAAAACCAGAAAAGCAAGTGTATAAACGGAGGAATCATTAACCAGGAATTTAAAGCTTTGGGTATGTTAGGAACAAGATGAAGTAAGAGAAAATAAGGAGCAATTAGTGCTGACACAATAACAGCATAAAACAGGTTAATTAACACTTTCCTTTAAAACTGGCATTCCTGAACAGATTAAATAGATTGGAGCTATCAGAAGCCAAGAAATGGCCTAGAACAACAAAGATAGATACTAGCTGGGCTTGGTGGCTCACATCTGTAATCCCAGCACTTTGGGAGGCTGAGGCGGGTGGATCACTTGAGCCCAGGAGTTCAAGACCATCCTGGGAAACATGGCAAGATCCCATCTCTTACAAAAAATAGCTGGGCATGGTGGTGCATGCCTGTGACCCCAGCTACTAGGGGGGCTGAAGTGGTAGGATTGCTTGAGCCTGGGAGGTCAGGGCTGCAGTGAGCAGTGATTGTGCCACTGCACCCCAGCCTGGATGACAAAGCAAGCCCTTGTCTCAAAAAAAAAAAATAATAATACTGTAAGGTTCTTCAGGAGATGAAGGAAAAGAAATATTTAGAAGACAAGAAAGGCTAGTAATAGTTAAACGTACCATTGACAATTAACAGACACTTGGGAGGGAGTTCATATTTCTTTTAACCTTTGCACTAAACTGAATACCACACAGCAAATCACTTCAGATTGAATGTCATATATACACTGTTTACAGCAACAGTTGTATTTGTTATGGAAAAAGCAGAAGTCACTGGATGTGTTAAAAATCCTATTTTAGCTGCACATTTAAAATATGCCTACCCACTAGATCCTAGCTACTCTCAACAGGCATCTTGTGACAACTAATCAAAATGCAAGTGGGAAAAAAAATGAAGAAAAGGAAGATCTAGTCACCCAAGAGACTTTGAATCCATTAAACTATTTTAATGATGAAAGTAGCACTCTACTTATTACAACATTTAGGAATTCCTCTGAGATGGTAGGTTTCAAGAAAAATTATTTTGAAATACTTTCAAACTTCCAGAAGAGTGGCAAGATTTGTGCAAATGTCTCCAGTATACCCTTCACCCAGATTCACCAGTTACATCTTCCTTCATTTACCCATTCTGTGTGTGTGTGTGTTTTCCTAAGCTGTTTGAGAATTAGCTATGGACATCACCATGTCTCATTAACTGTAATATTTTGGCATGTCCATTTTAAAAGCACGTATTGTTTTTCATTTTTTTTTTTTTAGACATTTTGTTTAGACAGAGGCTCACTCTGTCTCCCAGGCTGGAGTGCGGTAGTGCAATCTCAGCTCACCGCAACCTCTGCCTCTAAGGCTCAAGTGGTTCTCCTGCCTCAGCCTCCAGAGTAGCTGGGATTACAGGTGTGCGCCACCACAACAGGCTAATTTTTGTATTTTTCCTAAAGACGGGGTTTCACCATGTTGGCCAGGCTGGTCTTGAACTCCTGCCCTCAGGTGATCCGCCCTCCTCGGCCTCCCAAAGTGCTGGGATTACAGATGTGAGCCACTGCGCCCAGCGGAAACAAGTGTATTCATTTTTGTAACCACAGAAGAATTATCCAATTGCTAAAACTTAACACTCATTCAATACTATTATCTGAAATACAGTCCACACTTAAATTTCACCTGTTTATCCCAATTTTCTCCCCTGATGCAAGGCCCATTAGGATTGTGAATTTCGTGTACTTGTCATGTCTCTTTAGCCTCCTTCAATCTGGAATAGTTCCTCAGTCTTCTTTTACTCTCATGACCTTAATGTTTTTGAGGAGCTGTTTTTACAAAATCCCTCAATTCGGTGTGTCTGAAGTTTCCACGTCGTTAGATTCAGATTACACATTTTCGGCAAGAAGAGCACGGAGGTGCCACTTGTCCTTCCAGGTGCATCACATCAGGAGATGAGCACACAGCAAACTCTGTTTACTCTGTAAACGCCTACGTTTCTCTTTGTAATTTTAAGTAACCTAAAAGCGGGGGATGGTTCTTTGAAACTAGGAAATTATCCTGTTCCTTTTCAAATTTCCCCTTGCCAATTGTTCCACGAATCAATTATGACTATGATTGTTGCAAAATTTAAGAGCCTCTAAAATCACAAATTAGGTTAAAACTGTATGCAACTGACATTTTTATACGTCAAAAACCGTTTTATAGGTCAAAAACTATTGAAGACTGGCAATCTGGTATTTCAACCGCATACATTAAATAACATAAATGAAAAATCTAATTAATTTTAAAAGTATGAAATTAGTAATGTAATAGTCTAAGTTTATTATTCTATATTTGTTCGTCGGCATTCACACTATCCCCTGTATGTATTTCATTTATCTTATTCAGTGGGTTATAAGTCATTCATCTTGAAACTCATGTTGTCCCAGCTTTGCCCTGAGCTCACTCTAGGTTCTTCTGACATGTCATTTTTTGAGTACGTCCTTACTTTCTGGTACTAGAAGATATTCCAGGCTCATCGTGTACTTATCCTAACTCAGAACTGGAATTTACCATTTCTCCAAAAAACTTTTTCTCCCCTCAGTGGGGAACGGTTATTTAGAAACTCATTAAAAACTAAAGTGAAGTATAATATAGAAAAACAGGAAAGCAGAGGTTTGGGGTATAAGCAATTACAAACCTTACCTAAAAAGTTCTCTAAGTAGTAAAATCCAACACCTTGCTGCCTATAATGAATTACTAGAACGAATGCCCCAGACATTCCACAGAGCAGCCCTAATGTCCACCTGATCTCAAAATTTACTATTTAAACGATCATAAACTTCGAATCTGTATAACTAAAAATGAACTTTTATCCTATGCTCTTATTAATCAGTGATTTTAATTATTCACTTTTTGACATGGATAAGATTACATTATTATTATTATTAATTTTTTTTTTTTTTTTTTTTTTGAGATGGAGTCTTACTCAGCCGCCCAGGGTGGAGTGCCGTGGCGTTATCTGGGCTCACTGCAGCCACTGTCTCCTGGGTTCAAGCAATTCTCCACATCTCAGCAAACTGAGTAGCTGGGATTACAGGCACCCGCCATCATGCCCAGCTAATTTTTGTATTTTAGTAGAGATGGGGTTTCACCATGTTGGTCAGGCTGGTCTTGAACTCCTGACCCCTGGTGATCTGTTCACCTTGGCCTCCCAAAGTGCTGGGATTACAGGCATGAGCCCCCATGCCCGGCCAAAAGACTACATTATAACAAGCAAGTAGAACCAAGGTTTTTAATTTGTTATCCTATTTACTTATTATTTTTGAGATGGAGTCTTGCTCTGTTGCTCAGGCTGAAGTGCAGTGGCGCAATCTCGGTTCACTGCAACCTCTGCCTCCCAGTTTCAAGCGATCCTCCTGCCTCAGCTTCCCAAGCAGCTGGGATTACAGGCACGTGCCACTATGCCCAGGTACTTTTTTTTTTTTTTTGAGACGGAGTCTCACTCTGTTGCCCAGGCTGGAGTGCAGTGGCGCTATGTTGGCACACTGCAACCTCCACTTCCCAGGTTCAAGTGATTCTCCTGCCTAAGCCTCCCAAATAGCTGGGACTATAGGCATGCACCACCATGTCTGGCTACTTTTTGTATTTGTATAGAGACAGGGTTTCACTATGTTGGCCAGGCTGGTCTTGAACTCCTGACCTCATGATCCACCCACCTCGGCCTCCCAAAGTGCTGGGATTACAGGCATGAGCCACCGTGCCTGGCCCGCCCAGCTACTTTTTATATTTTTAGTAGAGACGGGATTTCAACATGATGGCCAGGCTGGTCTTGAACTCCTGACCTCAAGTGATCCAACCACCTCAGCCCTGCAAAGTGCTGGGATCACAGGCGTGAGCCACCACGCCCAACCTGTTATTCATTTTTAGACTGCTAGATGAACTCAAAATACATGCTTGTTGATTTTAAGAATTCTCTTCTTTCATCAGCAAAAGCAGAACCAAGCAGTGACTACATTGCATAGTTGGAAATGCCATGTAAGCTGACACAGCCAGCTCATCGTGGTGCAAGCCGCTGGATCCAGTCTTTTCTCCCCGAGACCTGAGAGCAGACACCAATCAACAAGGCTGCCATACCAATCCTGAACGGGATTAAACTAAGCATGATTCCTGAGTTTAAATGATGAAATGCATATAAGCTAATTCATTAAAGAAAATAAGGTAAGGCCAGGTGCAACGGCTCATGCCTGTGACCCCAAAACTCTAGGAAGTCAAGCTCGGGTGGAATCACCTGAGTCCAGGAGTTCAAGGCCAGCCTGGGCAACGTGGCAAAACCCCATCTCTACAAAAAATACAAAAATTGGCCAGGCATGGTGTTGGGCACATGTGGTCCTAGCTACTCAGGAGGCTGAGGCAGGAGGATTGCTTGAGCTCAGGAGGTGGAGGCTGCAGTGAGCCGTGATCATGCCACTGTACTCTAGTCTGGGTGACAGAGCAAGACCCTGTCTCAAAAATAAATAATTAATTAATTAAAATAAAATAAAGTAGTTCCTTATCTTTCAGGCTGCTTATCCCTCTTTTTCCTACCTTCTTATGAAGGAAAAATCAAAATAGCAGCATCTACCCCCTGTGGAGCTCATAACTGGGAAATGTTCCTTCATGTTTTAATTGCAAAAATGCTGCACTACCTGGAGAACAAGCTGGTACACCATCTGTCCCCCAATACTTCTCTATCTCTGGTATCTGTGTAGGAAGTTGAGGGGCACGATTCTCTGTAATGATAACCCAAAACACCTTTATTGAATGACAACCCTACTTTGGGTCCCAATCAAAGATGAAAGCAGAGGTCAAAGGTAGCCATTCATAACAGCCTCAACAGATGGCAGTTCAGTAAGAAACAAGAAGTGGTATGTTCTTTGTAACAGTGAAAACAAGAAAAACTCTGAATGTCCAATAATAAAGAATTAGTTAATCACGGACTGTTGTTAAACTCACTAGCTACTGACTGACTGACTGAGGTCTCGCTCTGTTGCCCCGGTTGGAATGCAGTGGTGTGATCATAGCTCACTGCAGCCTTGACCCCCTGGACTTAAGTGATCCTCAGGCCTCAGCCTCACGAGTAGCTGGGACTATAGGAACATGCCACCACACCAGGCTGATTTTTTGTAGAGACAGGGTCTTGCTGTGTTGCCCAGGCTGGTCTTGAACTCCTGGCCTGAAGCCATCCTCCAGCCTCAGCCTTGCAAGTGCTGGGATTACAAGCATGAGTTACCACACCCGGACTGTCAAGCTATTTATTTTTTATGTATTTATTTATTTTTAAGACACAGTTTTGCTCTGTTGCCTAGGTTGGAGTACAGTGGCGCAATCTCAGCTCACTGCAACCTTCTGTCTCACACGTAAGTGATTCTCCTGCCTCAGCCTCCCATGTAGCTGGGATTACGGGCACATGCCACCATGTCCAGTTAATTTTTGTATTTTTAGTAGAGACAGGATTACAGGGTTTCACCGTGTTGGTCGGGTTGGTCTCGAACTCGTGATCTCAGGCAATCCACCCACCTCAGCTTCCCAAAGTGCTGTGATTACAGGCGTGAGCCACCATGCCCGGCATCTCTTTTTTTTTTTTTCCAAGACGGAGTCTCACTCAGTTGCCCAGGCTGGAGTGCAGTGGCACAATCTTGGCTCACTGCAAGCTCCGCCTCCTGGGTTCATGCCATTCTCCTGCCTCAGCGTCCCGAGTAGCTGGGACTACAGGTACCTGCCACCACGCCTGGCTAATTTTTGGTATTTTTAGTGGAGACGGGGTTTCATCATGTTAACCAAGATGGTCTCGATCTCCGAACCTCATGATCTGACCGCCTTGGCCTCCAAAGTGCTGGGATTACAGGAGTGAGCCACCGTGCCCGGCTTTTTTTTTTTTTTTATGCCAAAGCAGCTTTCTCCATTTTCTAATTTCCTGTAAGTGTGGTTGTATTGTTTAAGAGATAACAAAATTATAAAAATAATGTCATTATCTAACATTTACACTACATGTTGCAGTCTCCTAGAATAGTCAAGAGTTAAAAATCGGCCAGGCACAGTAGACCTGTAATCTCAGCACTTTGGGAGGCCAAGGCAGGTGGATAACCTGAGGTCAGGAGTTTGAGCCCAGCCTGGCCAACACGCTGAAACCCCATCTCTACTAAAAATACAAAAATTAGTCAGGTGTGGTGGCGCGTGCCTTTAATCCCAGCTACTTGGGAGGTTGAGGCAGGAGAATTGCTTAAACCTAGGAGGCGGAAGTTGCAGTGAGCTAAGATCGTGCCACTGCACTCCAGTCTGGGTGACAGACCAAGACTCTGTCTAAAAAAAAAAAAAAAAAAAAAGAGTTTAAAAATCACCCTATTTAATATCCACTATTATGTCAAATATGTATTCATTTAATTCTATAACTACTCTATGAGATAGCTACTATCATTCCATTTTACCAATGAGAAATCAAAATTTCAAACCACAGAATCACATTCAAAAGGCCCAAATTATTATTGTTTTTTGAGACGGGCTCTTGCTCTGTCACTCAGGCTGCAGTGCAGTGGAATAAACACAGCTCATGGCAGCCTCAACCTCCCAGGCTCAAGCAATTCTTCCACCTTGGCCTCCTGGGTAGCCGGGACCACAGGCATGTGCAAGCATACCCAGCTAATTTTTTAATGTTTTGTAGAGATGGAGTCTTGCTATGTTGCCCAGGCTGGTCTCAATCTCCTGAGCTCAAGTGATCCTCCTGCCTCAGCCTCCCAAAGTGCTGGGATTACAGGTATGGGCCACTGTGCCCAGCCTAGGCCCAGATTATTAAATTTATTACCCACCCCCAAATATGTGGTTTATATCCAAATCCAAGCAGTATCTGTCATCTGGCAGGGGACACGCTGGTGCTTTGTGGAATACAGATCTCTGCTTCCTAAGAAAATCCTAAAATCATTGCCATAAAGGGCATCAGTTATAGAACTGGTAACCAATGACAAGAGAGAATCCAAAACATACAAAATTATGGTGTGGAGAAGAAATTAAAAAAAAAAAAAAATTCAGGGCCAGGTGTGGTGACTCACACCTGTAATCCCAGCACTTTGTGAGGCCAAGGCGGGTGGATCATTTGAGCTCAAGAGTTCGAGACTACACTGGGCAACATGGTAAAACTGCATCTCTACTAAAAATACAAAAATTAGCTGAGTGTGCGGGCACACACTTGAAATCCCAGCAAGTCGGGAGGCTGACGTGGGAGAATCACTTGAACTTTAGAGGCAGAGGTTGCAGTGAGACAAGATCACTCCACCTCACTGTAGCCTGGGTGACAGAGCAAGACTGTCATACACACACACACACACACACACACACGCACACGCACAATTCAGACCATGAGGAGTTTGATAAAGTCTGGTAATTTATCTAGAAGGTCAGATGGGTGAGTCCCTTTTTTTTTTCTTTTTTGAGATAGGGTCTCACTTTGTAACTCAAGCTGGGGTACAGTGGTGCAATCTCAGCTTACTGCAGTCTCGACCTCCTGGGCTCAAGCAATCCTCCTACCTCAGCCTCCCGAGTAGCTGGGAAGACAGGCGTGTGCCACCATACACAGCTAATTTTTGTATTATTTGTAGAGAAGGGGTCTCGTCACGTGGCCCAGGCTGGTCTTGAACTCCTGGGCTCAAGTGATCCACCAACATAGCCTCCCAAAGTGTTGGGATTACAGGCGTGAGCCACTGTGCCTGGCCTGGGTGAGTCACTTCAGAGAAGAAAAAGCTATTAAGTAAAGTTCAAGTCACAGGCACAGAAAGCCAAAGTAAGGGTGACAAGCACTTGTAAATCTTCATCAACGACAGAAAGGCTCTTCAGAGTGCACCTGTAGCTTAGAGCTGCAGAGACTGTGGGGGCGGCGGAAAGACCACTGGACTAGAATGAGGGTATCTGAGTTCAAAGTTTCAAGTCTGTAAACCGAGAGGCTGGATAACTTTACCTCTCAAGGTCTTTCCAGCTGCAAAATTCCTTAAGATACAAAACAAAACTGTAACTGCTGCTGAGCATGACAGAGGTGAGACATGAACCTCCCAGGGGAGACAAGGCGTCATAAGCGCCATCCTGAGGTCAGTCCAACACATTTAACTTATTTCACCCCATAATGCTGCAAATTCTGCTTCGTTCCTGTATTTCTTCAGGAACAAAGAAAAAAACATTCTAGAGGCATAAGAAACAGATGGTAGGGTTAAGGTACTTGTTTGTAATCTCTTATTTTTTAGAGCTTCGAAATACACAATTTTCACAGCATTCTGAAATGTGAGTCACACAGTTGTATAAACATTATGATGTCAACTATAAAAATATGCATGAGGGCCGGGCGCAGTGGTTCACGCCTTTAATCTCAGCACTTTGGGAGGCCAAGGCAGGTGGATCACCTGAGGTCAGGAGTTCGAGACCAACCTGACCAACATGGAGAAATCCTGTCTCTACTAAAAATACAAAATTAGCTGGGTGTGGTGGTGCATGCCTGTAATCCCAGCTACTCTGAAGGCTGAGGCAGGAGAATCGCTTGAATACAGGAGGTGGGGGTTGCAATGAGCTGAGATCATGCCATTGCACTCCAGTCTGGGCGACAAGAGCAAAAACTCCATCTCAAAAACCATAGATAGATATATATACATATGCATGGGGACACGAACTGAGTAATCATGGTAGGATGTGATTGAAAACAATATTTGCAAGCAATACCCTTTCACAAAACACTCTTCTATTTTCTTCTCAATAAAAATAACTTCATGGCCGGGCACGGTGGCTCAAGCCTGTAATCCCAGCACTTTGGGAGGCCGAGACGGGCGGATCATGAGGTCAGGAGATCGAGACCATCCTGGCTAACGCGGTGAAACCCCGTCTCCACTAAAAAATACAAAAAATTAGCCGGGCGCAGTGGCGGGCGCCTGTAGTCCCAGCTACTCGGGAGGCTGAGGCAGGAGAATGGCGCGAACCCGGGAGGCGGAGCTTGCAGTGAGCAGAGTCCGCGCCACTGCACTCCAGTCTGGGCGACAGAGCGAGACTCCGTCTCAAAAAAAAAAAAAAAAAAAAAAAAAAAAACCTCATTTCTTCCTTTCTTTCATCTAAACTTTCAAACTGCCTGAGTCCTCACAGAGAAGACAGTTGCACCTTGTTTTAAATAAATCCTAACAGGGTTTGTTTCCCATATATGATACCAAGCACAAGATGGCCAGCTCTCCAGAGCTGTGACGGGCTCTTGCATTTTACCCTTCCTAGCAAATTTACACCCTTGGTTCAATTCGCAGGCTGCCCCAGCGCCAGGGATAAGCAGACTAGGAACATACTGAGTCCATTTCCACCCCTTAAAATGGTGTTCTGTTCAAACATATTTTTGTAGTTCAAATGGGACTTTGGAAATAACAGAAATTTACTGTTTAAAAGCCTCCTGAGAACAACCCCAATATTATTGTAGCCCAGAAGAGCCACCTACAGTTCCCCATTTTCCTGGCTGGCTCCTGTTCCCTCAAAAGCCATAATGAGGGCTGGGCACGGTGGCTCACGCCTGTCATCCCAGCACTTTGGGAGGCTGAGGCGGGTGGATCACCTGAGGTCGGGAGTTCGAGACCAGCCTGACCAACACGGAGAAACCCTGTCTCTACTAAAAATACAAAATTAGCCTGGCGTGGTGGTGCATGCCTATAATCCCAGCTACTCGGGAGGCTGAGGCAGGAGAATTGCTTGAACCTGGGAAGCGGAAGTTGCGGTGAGCCAAGATCATACCATTGCACTCCAGCCTGGGCAACAAGAGTGAAACTCAGTCTCAATTTTTTTAAACAGCCACATGAAATGGTCACATGGCTCGGTTACCTCTTTTCTGTGAATTTCAGTGCTCTTACCTTCTTTATTTTACTTTCTCAGACTTTTCTCAATGCTCAGTATAATTTTAGTCTCTTTCTTCTTCAAAATAGTTTAATGTGTCTAAATAAGTCAATCTAGACTGGGTGCGGTGGCTCACATCTGTAATCCCGGCACATTGGGAGGCCAAGACAGGAGAATCACTTGAAGTCAAGACTTTGAGACCAGCCTGGCCAACATGGTGAAACCCCAACTCTACTAAAAAAGTACAAAAACTTAGCCAGGCGTGGTGGCACATGCCTGTAGCCCCAGCTACTCAGGAAGCTGAGGCATGAGAATCGTTGGAACCTAGGAAGCGGAGAGAGGTTGCAGTGAGCCAAGATCACCCTACTGCACTCCAGCCTGGGTGACAGAGTGAGACTCTGTCTCGAAGAAAAAAAAAAAAATAGGATATTTGATGATTTTGGAATAAGTCTTTAATAAAATAAGCAGCTTTCTACCTTTGAGAGATAGGAAAGATGTATAGAATAAGAATAAACAAAGATTGAAAAGGTAGTAGCTACTATAGCCTGCAAAGACCCTGTTTCTGAGGATATTTTCATTTCTAAGGATGTTCTCCTGTCTTTTTTTTTTTTTTTCCAGATGGAGTCTCGCTCGGTCACCCAGGCTGGAGTGCGGTGGCGCAATCTTGGTTCACTGCAACCTCTGCCTCCCAGGTTCAAGCAGTTCTCCTGCCTCAGCCTCCCGAGTAGCTGGAATTACAGGTGCCTGCCACCAGGCCTGGCTAATTTTTTGTATTTGTTACTAGAGACAGGGTTTCACCATGTTGGCTAGTCTCCAACTCCAGACCTCAGGTGATCCACCCGCTTGGGTCTCCCAGAGTGCTGGGATTACAGGCGTGAACCACTGTGCCCAGCCTTCTCACGTCTTTAGGTGATTTTGTTTCCTATAATCATCTATACTACATAGACAGAAAAGAGGACAATACCATATAGGAAAAAAAAATCTTCCCTATCCAGGAATTCCACTTCTAGGTCTACATCCAAAGAACTGAAAGCAGGGTCTCTAGGAGATATTTATATACCCACATTCATATAGCATTATTCACAATAGCTAAAGGGTAGAAGCAATACCTAAGTATTCTCCATCAGCAGATGAATGGAGAAACAAAACGTGGTACACATGGACAATGGAATTTTAACATTATCAGCCTTAAAAAGGAAGAAAATTCAGAAATATGCTGCATCATGGACGAACCTTGAAAACATGACGAAAAGTGAAAAAAGCCAGTCATAAGGGACAAATACCGTATGATTCCATTTGTACGAGGTACCTAGAGTAGTCAAGTTCGTAGAGACAGACAGCAGAATGATGGTTGCCAGGGGGCTCAGGGAAGGAGAGAATGAGGAGTTACTTAAGCAGCACAGTTATAGTTACGCAAAATGAAGAGTGCTGCAGACTGCTTGCACAACAATGGGGATGTACTTAACGTTACTAACTAGACTCTAACATTTTAGATGGCGATACGGTTTGGATTTGTGTCCCCGTCCAAATATCATATCAAACTGTAATCTCTAGTGTTGGCGAGGGGGCCTGCTGGGAGGTGACTGGATCCTGAGGGCAGATTTCCCCTTGCCGTTCTGGTGACAGTGAGATCTCACTAGATCTGGTTGTTTAAGTGTGTAGCACTCTGCCACCCCCCTTCTCTCTTCCTCTTCCTCCTCTGGCCATGTACTGATGTACCTGCTTCCCCTTCACCTTCTGCCATGATTGTACATTTCCTGAGGCTTCCCCAGCGATGCTGTCTGTACAGCCTGTGGAACCATGAACCAATTAAACCTCTTTTCTTTACAAATTACTCAGTCTCAGGTATTTCTTTATAGCAGTGTGAGAATGGACTAATACAGATGGTAAATTGTATGTTATGTGCATTTAACACAATAATAATAATAAATAAAATCTTCCCTATGTCCCAAAGCTAAATCCTAGGGCTGAAAGCTCTTTTAGTTTTTGAACTACCACATTATCCATCATTTCAACAACATGTGGCAGGGTGAGAAGTCAAGCGAGACAAAGAGCTCTTTTTGAGTACCTTATGTTGCTTAACGACAGGTGTACTGTCCAAAATAATTAGCTTTCAAAAGGAATGGCCTTAACCCTCCTCTGCAACTGGTTAGTGATCTCAGTTTCCCTTCATTAAGTTCTTGACAGCTCAATGTCCTCACATCTGTCACTGTTTGGGAGACTGATTCCAAGAACCTAAATTGCTGAAAGGACTAGGCAACACATTTATTCTGGTTCATGGGAAAGAACTGAACCCATCTGTTTTCTAATCAAAAGCCGTATTTGAATCAGTTTTGTTCCATGACAGGACCATCCTAATGGGAGCAATATAATCATATGGTATTTTCCTCTTTCCTATCTATGTAATATACATGATTACAGTAAACACTAATCAATTAAAGGCATGGAACATCCTCAGAAACAGGGTCTTCACAGATTGTAGGAGCCACTCCCTTTGCAATCTTTATTTTTATTTTTATTTTTGGAGAAGGACTCTCACCCTCTCGCCCAGGCTGGAGAGCAATGGTGCAACCTCAGCTCACTGCAACCTCTGCCTCCCAGGTTTAAGTGATTCTCCTGCCTCAGCCTCCCAAGTAGCTGGGACAACGGGCACCTGCCAACACGCCCGACTCTTTTTTTTTTTTTTTTTTTTGAGACGGAGTCTGGCTCTGTCGCCCAGGCTGGAGTGCAGTGGCCGGATCTCAGCTCACTGCAAGCTCCGCCTCCTGGGTTTAGCCATTCTTCTGCCTCAGCCTCCCGAGTAGCTGGGACTACAGGCGCCCGCCACTTCGCCCGGCTAGTTTTTTTTGTATTTTTTAGTAGAGACGGGGTTTCACCGTGTTAGCCAGGATGGTCTCGATCTCCTGACCTCGTGATTCGCCCGTCTCGGCCTCCCAAAGTGCTGGGATTACAGGCTTGAGCCACCGCGCCCGGCCCATTTTTATATTTTTAGTAGAGATGGGGTTTCACCACATTGGCCAGGCTGGTCTTGAACTCCTAACCTTCTGATCCGCCCACCTCAGCCTCCCAAAGTGCTGGGATTATAGGCATGAGCCACCGCACCCGGCCCGCAATCTTTATCTGCTTGTTCTTCTGAACACTAGGATTACTTTTCCTCTGAGCAACATGGTTTGTTTTAGAACGACATAGGGGAGGCTGGGCACGGTGGCTCATGTCTATAATCCCAGCACTTTGGGAGGTCGAGGCAGGTGGATCACCTGAGGCTAGGAGTTCCAGACCAGCCTGGCCAACATGGTGAAAACCCCCTGTCTCTACTAAAAATACAAAAATTACAGGTGGCAGGTGCCTGTAATCCCAGCTACTTGGAGGCTGAGGCACAAGAACAGCTTGAACCCAGGAGGCAGAGGTTGCAGTGAGCTGATGAGAATGCGCCACTGCACTCCAGCCTGGGCAACAAGAGCAAGACTCTGTCCCCCCACCACAAAAAAGGGAACTACACAGGGGGTAGATATTCCTATGTTGTAAAAACAGACTTACCTTAATCTTTTTTTAAGTTGCAGACTGTCATGGATGATCCTTTTAACAAACTCTAATTCACCTCCTTCTGCCATGATTTCCGTGATGCCTCCTGTATTAACAGAACTAGGTGGGGGTCTTCGAGGATTCCGTGAGTTTACTCCCTGAACAACGACAAGAAAACACTGGTGAAAAATGTGTACACCTAAGAACCAAGTCTGAACGTAATCTATCTCTAAGTTAGAATGTTTAGATGCAATTTTACTTTCCAAATAGTACGCTAGATTTGGATTTTAAAATCACATAGCCAATAAAATATTTTATTCATTTATTTTTTGAGATGGAGTCTCCCTCTTTCACCCAGGCTGGAGTGCAGTGGCCGCAATCTCAGCTCACTGCAAGCTCCGCCTCCCGGGTTCAGCCATTCTCCTGCCTCAGCCTCCCGAGTAGCTGGGACTACAGGTGCCGCCACCATGCCCGGCTGATTTTTTGTATTTTTAGTAGAGATGGGATTTCACCACGTTAGCCAGGATGGTCTCAATCTCCTGACCTCACGATCCGCCCGTCTCGGCCTCCCAAAGTGCTGGGATTACAGGCGTAAGCCACTGCGCCCAGCCTAAAATATTTTATTTTAAACAGCTACTTCATGCAACTATTTATTCCCAGGTCTTTTACTTTCCATTTTTGTGATTAAACATAAAAATTGTTTACCTTTTTATATAGCCCAATCTGTCACTTTTTCTTTATGCTTTCTTTTTCATGTACAGAAAATCTACCCAAAGATTAGATAAATATTTACTTATGTTTTTTCCTGGCATTTTCATGGTTTTGCTTTTCACATTTAAATATTTAATCCACCCTTACCTCATACCATATGAAAAGTTAACTCAAAATTCATCAAAGACCTAAAAGTAAAAGCTAAAACTATAAAACTCTTTAGAAGAAAACATAAGAGTAAATTTTCATGACCTTGGAATAGGCGATGGTTTCTGAAACGTAACAACAAAAGCGTAAGCAACAAAAGAGAACAGATAAATTGGACTTCATCCAAATTTAAAACTTCTGAGCTGCAAAGGGCACCATCAAGAAAGTGAGAAGATTGGCCAGGCGCGGTGGCTCAAGCCTGTAATCCCAGCACTTTGGGAGGCCGAGACGGGCGGCTCACAAGGTCAGGAGATCGAGACCATCCTGGCTAACCCAGTGAAACCCCGTCTTTACTTAAAAACACAAACTAGCCGAGTGAGGTGGCGGGCGCCTGTAGTCCCAGCTACTCAGGAGGCTGAGGCAGAAGAATGGCGTAAACCCAGGAGGCGGAGCTTGCAGTGAGCTGAGATCCGGCCACTGCACTCCAGCCTGGGCGACAGAGCGAGACTCAGTCTCCAAAAAAAAAAAAAAAAAGAAAGAAAGAAAGTGAGAAGACAACCCACAGGAAGGGAATGTTTGCAAATCACTGTCTAATAAGGAACTTGTTTTTAGGATATATAAAGAATGCTTACAACTTAATAATAAAAAAGAAAAATAAACCAACTTAAAAATGAGCACAGGATATGAATAAGCATTTCTCCAAAGAAGATATGCAAACGGCCAATGGCCACGTGAAAAGACGCTCAACATCATCAGCCATCTGGGAAACCCTAATCAAAACCACAATGAGACACCACTTTATACCCACTAGGATGGCTAGAATCAAAAAGACAGATCAGGCCGGGCGCGGTGGCTCACGCCTGTAATCCCAGCACTTTGGGAGGCTGAGGCAGGCAGATCACGAGGTTAGGAGATCGAGACCATCCTGGCTAACACAGTGAAACCCTGTCTCTACTAAAAAAAAAAAAATACAAAAAATTAGCCGGGCGTGGTGGCTCATGCCTGTAGTCCCAGCTACTGGGGAGGCTGAGGCAGGAGAATCGCTTGAACCCAGGAGGCAGAGGTGGCAGTGAGCCGAGATCACGGCACTGCACTCCAGCTTGGGCGACAGAGCAAGACTCCATCTCAAAAAACAAACAAACAAACAAAACCCCGACAGATCAGGCTGGGCATGGTGGCTCATGCCTGTAATCCTAGCACTTGGGGAGGCCAAGATGGGCAGATCACTTGAGGTCAGGATTTCAAGACCAGCCTGGCCAACATGGTAAAACCCTGTCTCTAATAAAAATGCAAAAAAAATTAACCGAGTGCAGTGGTATCCGCCAGGAGTTCCAGCAACTCAGGAGGCTGAGGTACGAGAATCACTTGAACCTGGGAGGTGGAGGTTGCGGTGAGTGGAGATCACACCACTGCACTCCAGCCTGGGCAACAGAGCAACACTCCATCCCCCCGCCCCTCCCCCCCTCAAAAAGGACAAAGAAGTGTTGACCGGGTGCGGTGGCTCACACCTGTAATCCCAGCACTTTGGGAGGCCAAGGCGGGTAGATCACTTGAGGTCAGGAGTTTGAGACTAGCCTGGCCAATATGGTGAAACTCCGTCTCTATTAAAAATACATAAATTAGCCGGGCATGGTGGTGCATGCTTGTGATCCCAGCTATTCTGGAGGCTGAGGCAGGAAAATTGCTTGAACCTGGGAGAAGGAGGTTGCAGTGAGCTGACATGGCGCCACTATACTCCAGCCTGGGTGACAAGAGTGAGACTCTGTCACCAAAAAAAAAAAAAAAAAAAAAAGCAGGCCATGTAGCAGTAAAAACATTGATTTCCTTCCTAAGCCAAGAAGTTCAGTCCAGGAGTGCACTATGACCCAAGTTGGTCAAATGAGAAGCAAATCAAATGTTCAATGGTTCAGGGAAGAAAAGAGCTCTCTCTGCACCCTCCCACCCTCTAAATATTGCTGTACCACAAGTAAACCAGCTTATGAACAAAAACAACCACAGAACAAGTCACAGCCAAGAGAAAAACAGAGCTCTTAATACTGTGAACACCTTAATCAAATCATTATGAAATCCCAACTACTGCTGGGTTTCTCAAATATGTCAGCCAATACACTTCCTTTGTCGTTAAGTCAACCTAAATTGGGTTTTTAGGAACAGTCCTCCCTCAGTATCTGAGGAAGATCTGCCTTAGATACCAAAATCCAAGGAAGCTCAAGTCCCTTTTATCATATGGGGTAGGATTTGCATTTCACCTGCCCACATCATCTCATCTACTTTCAATAATTCCTAGATTAATTATAATACCTAATACAATGTGAATGCTATGTAAAAATAGTGATACTGTAGCTTTGTATTACTTTTCATTGTTACATTGTTATTTTTTATTGTTTTCTTTTTTTCCCCAAATTTTTTTTTTGAGACAAGGTCTTGCTCTGTTACCCAGGCTGGAGTGCAGTGACACGATCCTGGCTCCATTCAACCTGCACCTCCTGGGCTCAAGCCATCCTCCCACCTTAGCCTCCGAAGTAGCTGGGTCTACAGGCACACGCCACAGCATCTGGCTAATTCTTTCTATAGTTTTTGTAGAGACAGGGTTTCACCACGTTGCCCAGGCTGGTTTTGAACTCCTGAGCTCAAGCTATCCGTCCGCCTCAGCCTCCCAGAGTGCTGGGATTACAAGTGAGAGGCACCGTGCAAGCCTCCCAATGCTTTCAATGCATGTGGCTGAATCCACAGATGTGGATCCCACAGGTGTAGGACCTATAGACACAGAGACCCGAAAGTACCTCAAACCAAAAGCACCCTAACTGACACAGCTTTCAAAACCTAGGCACTATAGCACGCGCCTATGGTCTCAGCTACTAGGGGAGCTGACGGGAGGGGGACTGCTTGAGTCCAGATGTTCAAGACCAGCTTGAGCAACACAGCAAGTCCTCATCTCAAATATATTAATTTAAAAAATAGTAAGTTAATTTTTTTAAGTTTTCTTTAAAAAATAGTAAGTCAATTTTTTTTTTTTGAGACAGAGTCTCACTCTGTCGCCCAGGCTGGAGTGCAGTGGCCGGATCTCAGCTCACTGCAAGCTCCGCCTCCCGGGTTTACGCCATTCTCCTGCCTCAGCCTCCCCAGCAGCTGGGACTACAGGCGCTCGCCACCACGCCCGGCTAGTTTTTTGTATTTTTTTTAGTAGAGACGGGGTTTCACCATGTTCGTCAGGATGGTCTCAATCTCCTGATCTCATGATCTGCCCATCTCGGCCTCCCAAAGTGCTGGAATTACAGGCTTGAGCCACCGCGCCCGACCATAAGTTAATTTTTTAAAGTTTTCATTGCAACCTCCGCCTCCCGGGTTCAAGCGATTCTCCTGCCTCAGCCTCCCCAGTAGCTGGGATTACAGGTGTGGGGCACGACGCTTGGCTAATTTTTTGTATCTTTAGTAGAGAAGGGGTTTCACCATGTTGGCCAGGCTGGTCTCCAACTCCTGACTTCATGATCCGCCCACCTTGGCCTCCCAAAGTGCAGGGACTACAGGCGTGAGCCACTGTGCCCAGCCTATATTCAATTATTTTAAAGCAGAAGACATTTTACCTTGGCTTCCAATTGATTGGCAAAAAAGGGAGGGTTGCACATGCAGAAGTCATAGATTATCTCAGATTCTTCTTTAAGAGCATCCATCAGGAGTGTCTTCTGTGGCACTTTCACCACTAGGAGGAAAAACAGGGCTGTGAGCTAATCACTGTTGCGGTGGTTTTAACGTATAATCACGCACTGCATAATGATGCTTTGGCAACAATGGACTGCATATATGACGCTGGTCCCGTAAGATTGTAACACCACATTTTTACTGTACCTTTTCTATGTTTGATATGCTCAGATACACAAATACTTACCATTGTGTTAAAACAGCCTTCCGTATTCAATACAGTAACATACTGTTCAGGTTACAGCATAGGAGCCACAGGTATTACATACAGGCCTAGGTGTGCAGGAGCACACACTACGATGAAATCACCTAACAATGCATTTCTCAGAATATATCCCTGCTGTTAAGTAACTTGTGACTGTATGTCCTCAAACCCTTTGACGTGGCCGGGCGCGGTGGCTCATACCTGTAATCCCAGCACTTTGGGAGGCTGAGTCGGGCGGATCACGAGGTCAGGAGATCGAGACCATCCTGGCTAACCCAGTGAAACCCCGTCTCTACTAAAAAATACAAAAAACTAGCCGGGCGAGGTGGTGGGCGCCCGTAGTCCCAGCTACTCGAGAGGCTGAGGCAGGAGAATGGCGGGAACCCGGGAGGCGGAGCTTGCAGTGAGCTGAGATCCGGCCACTGCACTCCAGCCTGGGCGACAGAGACTCTATCTCAAAAAAAAAAAACAAAACACCCTTTGACGACTCCCTTGAGGAGATGCAGTTTAATTTCCTTCCCCTAGAGTATCAGCTGCATTTTAAGGACACTCAAATAGCTTCATGGAGAGATCCACATGGCTAAGAACTAGTGTTTCCTTCCAAGAGTCGTGTGAGTGAGCTGTGAGTAAGCCATCTCGGAAGCAAATCTCTACCACCCGTAAGTCCTTCAGATACTGTAGCTCTAGCCAACAACTTGACTGCAAATGCATGAAAGTGTCTCAACTAGAACCACCCGCCTAAGCTATGCCAGAATGTATGACCCACAGGAACAATGAGATAAATGTGTATTGTTTGAAGTTGGTAGGGCCAAGTACGATGGTTCATGCCTGTAATCCCAGTGCTTTGAGAGGCCAAGGCGGGAGAACTGCTTGAGACCAAGAGTTCCAGATTAGCCTGGGCAACATAGCAAGAACCTAGCTCTATAAAAACTTTAAAAATAAAAAATTATCTGACTGTGGAGGTATGAGCCTGTCATTCTAGCTACTTGGGAGGTTAAAGTGAGAGACTGCTTAAGCCCAGGAGGCTTGAGCCATGATCACGCCACTGCACTCCAGCCTGGATCACAGAGTGAGACCCCGTCTCTAATAAATAAATAAATAAATAAATAAATTTTTTTTAAGGCTCCTAGGGCCGGGATTGTTATATTGTTACAATAACAATGTAACAATGAGGTGGCTCATGCCTGTAATCCCAACACTTCGGGAAGCTGAGGCAGGTGGATCACTTGAGGTCAGGAGTTCGAGACCTACCTGGCCAACATGGTGAAACCCTGTCTCTACTAAAAAAATCACAAAAATTAGACGAGTGTGGTGGTGGGCACCTATAATCCCAGCTACTCAGGAGGCTCAGGCAGGAGAATCGTTTGAACCTGGGAGATAGAGGTTGCAGTGAGCTGAGACTGTGCCACTGCACTCCAGCCTGGGTGACACAGCAAGAGTCTATCTCAAAAAATAAAAAATAAATAAAAGTAAATAGGCTCCTAGATTTTGGAATAATTTGTTACACAACAATGGAGAAATAAAACAAATGCACTAATAATATTAATGTCTCCCCTTACAAAGATATGTTCAATACTATGAAGAAAAGTCTTATTTCCTTCATAAAGAGACATAAAATCTCTTCAATGGAAAAAAAAATTAACACTGTTTTATACACAGAATGGTCACAAAAATAAAAAGTAACAAATCACAAGGGGATTTGACTATTTCTAGCACAGTTCTATGTACTGAAATTATTATTTGTTTTTGAGACACAGTCTCACTCTGTAGACCAGAATAGAGTGCAGTGGTGTGATCTCCACTCACTGCAACCTCTGCCTCCCAGGTTCAAGCGATTCTCCTGCCTCAGCCTCCAGAGTAGCTGGGATTACAGGTGCCCACCACCACGCCCAGCTAATTTTTGTATTTTTAGTAGAGATGGAATTTCACCACGTTGATCAGGCTGCTCTCAAACTCCCTACCTCAGGCAATCTGCTTCGGCCTCCCAAAGTGCTGGGATTACAGGCGTGAGCCACTGCACCCTGCCTATGTACTGAAATTAAAAAGATGGTATAGTTTAAGCAACAGTAGGGTTTCCTTCCTTTTAAAATCTTTCTGACTAAGTTACTTCACATATAGTCAATTCTCATTATCTGCGCTAGTTATGTTGTACAAAGTAGCCGCAAATAGTCAATAAGTGAATACTGAACCACTGGTTCCCAGGGGAAATACAGGGTTAGGTTCCTACAAGTCTCTCATCACATTTTCATCAACTGATAGACACACAATCTTGTTTTATGGTGTTTAAAGACACTTTATCGAATATACATTGCTGATTCACTAACATTGAACTCATGGCCAACACCACTATGACTCGTGTCTGAAGGAAGCTTATCTAACACATGTATTTTCTCTGTAAGGCACGTCACAGCCTTTTTGCACTGAGGAACACAAGACAGCCTTTCAGCACTATGTTTACGGACTATTTTAAACAGCAAAATCACCAAGAGAAAGCACAAAAATGCAAAATAAAAATTAAAAAACACCCAAAACGTGGTATTAAATAGACCAAGAAAAGGACGCTTGGTCCACAGAATGGAAGCTGGAGTAAGAAGGGAGAGCATCGCTTTGCTGAGCCTCAGCTGGGAACACGCACACTGGGCAACTCCAATTACATTCCACTATGCACGTGTCTGTGAATGACCACAAAAGTACTATGAATGCCAATTTTAAGTTAAAAATAAATTTTTGGTTGGGGGCAGTGGCTCACGCCTGTAACTCCAACACTTTGGGAGGCTGAGGCCAGAAAATCACTCGAGCCCAGGAGTTCAAGACCAGCCTGGGCAACATGACAAGACCCCATCTCTACAAAAAAACACAAAAATTAGCCAGGCGTGGTGGCAACACACCGGCAGTCTCAGCTACTCACAAGGCTGAGGCTGGATGATTACCTGAACATAGGAGGTTGAAGCTACAGTGAGTCACTACACTCCAGCCTGGGTGACAGTGAGACCCTGACTCTAAAATTAAATAAGGAAACACATTCATACATATAAACATACATGCATATACTTTAGCTATTGACAAACTAATTTTAAAGTTTATTTGGAGAGGCAAAAGGCTCAGGATAGCCAACACAGTATTGAAAGAGAAGAGGCAAGTTGAAAGACTGACACTACCCAATTCTAAGACTTACTACAAAGCTACTATAATCAAAACAGCATGTTTTTAGTGAATGAATAGATCAATAGAACAGAACAGATACAGTCTTTTCAAGAACTGATACTGGAACATCACTTGGACATCCACATGCATAAAATGAATCTAGACACATACCTTATATCCTTCACAAAATTTAACTCAAAACAGATCACAAACCTAAATGCAAAATGCAAGACTATACAACTCCTAGAAAGTAACAGAGTCTTGCTCTGTTTCCCAGGCTGGGGTGCAGCGTCGCGATCTCGGCTCACTGCAACCTCCGCCTCCCAGACTCAAGTGATTCTTGCTCCTCAGCCTCCTGAGTCACTGGGATTACATGCATGTGCCACAACGTCGGCTAATTTTTGTATTTTTAGTAGAGATGGGGTTTCGTCATGTAGGCCAGGCTGGTCTCGAACTCCTGACCTCAAAGATCTACCCACCTCAGCCCCCAGCGTGCTGAGATTACAGAACTTTTGGATATAATACCAACGGTACTGTATATAATTCCTTAAAAGAAGATCAGTAAGCTGGACTTGGCTGGGGGCAGTGGCTCATGTCTATCATTCCAACACTCTGGGAGGTCCAGACAAGAGAATCACTTGAGGACAGGAGTTTGAGACTAGCCTGGGCAACATGGTGAAACCCCATCTCTATTAAAAATACAAAACTTAGCTGGGCATGGTTGGGGGTGCCTGTAATCTCAGCTACTTGGGAGGCTGAGGCAGGAGAATCGCTTGAACCTGGGAGGCAGAGGTTGCAGTGAGCCGAGATCGCGCCATTGCACTCCAGCCTGGGGAACAAGAGCAAAACTAAGTCTCTAAAAAAAAAAAAAAAAGCAGGGGGCAAAAGGCCTGAACAGACATCTCACCAAAAAAGATATACAGATGGTAAACGAGCACATGAAAAGATGCTCTACATCAATATCAGGAAAATGCACATTAAAATAATGAAATACCACTACACACCTATTAGAATGGCCAAATCCCAGAACACTGACAACACCCAGTGCTGGCAAGGATGTGAGCAACAGGAACTTTCGTCCATTGCTGGTGGGAGTGCAAAACGGTACTCTGGAAGGAGTTTGGTGGTTTCTCACAAAATTAAACACACCATTAGCATACCATCCAGCAAGCACACTGCTTGGTATTTACCTAAAGGAGTCAAAAACTTACATGCGCAGAAAAAGCTGCACACAGATGTTTCTCACAACTTTATTTGTAATTGTCAAAATTTGGAAACAATCAAGATGTCCTTCAAGAGGTGAATGGAGAAACTCTGGTACACCCAGATAATCGAATATCAAAATGAAATGTGCTAAAAATAAATGAGCTTTCTGCAATTAGAGAGGCAGCAGAAAAAAAAATAAATTAAAAGAATTTTTTAAAAAGCTATCAAACTGTAAAAAGACATTAGGAAAGTTAAATAAATGTCACTCAGCGGAAGAAGCCACTCCGAAGAGTCTATCTGCTGTGTGATTCCAATTATATGACGTTCTGGAAATGTACAACTCTGGAGACAGTAAACAGGTCAGGAGTTTCCTGGGGCTGGGGGCAGTGAGAGACGGACAGCTGAGGCACAGAAGACCGCAGGGCAGTGAAACGATTCTGTGTATACCGTACTGGGAGACACACGTCCACTTCATTCATCCAAAACTACGGAATGTACACCACCAAGAGGAATCTGTGATGTAAAGTACCAACGGTGGGGGACAATGATGTGCCAGCATAGGTTCATCACCTGTGACAAATATCCCACTCTGCTGGGGGATGCTGATAATGGAGAAGGCTATGCATGTGTGGGGGCAGGTATATACAGGGAATCTCTGAACCTTCCACTTCATTTTGCTATGAACCTAAAAATGCCCTAAAAAATAAACTCAACAAACAAAAAACCACCACTTAAAGTCTCTGGAAATGTTTCTAAGGGGTTATAACGAATAAAAAAACATTTATTCAAGAAAATCTACTAAAACAAATGAACGGATACATAAATAAATTTCGGCAAGCAGGCAAATTCACTAATAAAGAATCCACAAACAATAAGGATCAACTGTAGTTACTATTTTCTTTCTGAGTTAATTCTGGTATCAAGACAGACAGCAAACCCAATTACAAAGTGCCGGATTTTAAAAAATTGCCAAAGTCTGCATATTAAAGAAAAAGGTAATGAAATGTGTTAAACTAAAAAGGCAGGTGAAGACACAGAGTGTGGAGGTATTCATTCTGTGGCGCTAACCTTTTATGAGATCAGATAAGTTATTCTGTTCCACATTTTTCTTTGCATAGTTGAAACACATATCATCCACTTCTGTTGCAAGGAAATACCAGCCATTCAAGGTTGCTCCGAGTAAGGGGTAGATGCAGGACGCCCCCGTACCTAGTAAAACGAAAATTCAAAACACATTCCACACACCAGAGGGAAAGGTTAGAATAATCATGAAAACACCAGAATTCTGTTTTCAGACAGGGTCTCACTCCGTCACCCAGGCTACAGTGCAGTGGTGTGATCACGGTTCACTGCAGCCTCGACTTCCTGGGCTCAGGTGATTCTCTCCACTCAGCCTCCCGAGTTCCTGGGACTACAGGTGCATGCCACCATGCCTGGCTAATTTTTGTATTTTTTGTAATTTTTGTATTTTTTGGTAGAGAAATCACAAGCTGGTACCTGATTTCACATATATTATGGCTACTGGGTTCCCTAGTCATTCGTGTATGTTAGTCTTACCTCCTAATTAGACTCAAACTTCCTGAAGTATTAAAACCTTGCTGGTCTCCTCTTTCGTGTGTTGTATAAAAAATGAAGAATACACAAGCAGAGGTTGAGGAATATGTGACTAATTCACCCAAAATGCTCAAAACTCAGCTGATTTACTTTGTAAAGAGTCTTCATTTTAAATCTCACACAAAACTCAATTTTCTTAAAAGAAAACAATGCTATTTGTTAAGATGCCTTTGTAATATCTTAAAACGGATCAATGTACGTTCCATTTTCCAAAAGAAAGAAAAAATATGTAGGGTATAAAATGTTTATTAAACTGCTGAATTACCCAAATATCTGTAAGTTGTCAGCTGAAGGAAATAAGAAGTGGAAAAAACAAACAAACAAAAAAACTAAACAGATTAAAGAGATAACTCATCTCTTAGATGTGGAGACATGGGAAAATATTTGGTTTGGAGCCAAGACATCAGAGTCACTGGCTCGCCTCACCACAGTGTCAAGGGAGGTATTCAAAAGGCAAACACTCCAGACAAAAAAAAACACTCTTTGACCACTAGGGTTTGATACTAAATTATGTAGAACCCCGAGCCCTGGACTGGACTATATACTAACCATGAATATTGTTTTTAAAGGCCAGGCATGGTGGCTCACACCTGTAGTCCCAGCACTTTAGGAGGCTGAGGTGGGCGGACCACCTGAGGTCAGGAGTTCCAGGCCTGCCTGCAACATGGTGAAACCCCGTCTCTACTAAAACTACAGAAATTAGCTGGGCATGATGGTGGGCACCTGCAATTCCAGCTACTCAGGAGGCTGAGGCAGGAGAATCACTCGAACCTGGGAGGTGGAGGTTGTAGTAAGCCGAGACCTTGCCACTGCACTTCAGCCTGGGTGACAGAGCAAATCTCAATCTCTCTCTCTTTTACAATATTGACTATCTTGGCCAATTAGATCCTATAGAGTATATTCAAGAGAAGGGTGGTTCTCCCAAAGGCCTAAGGCAGTCAGCCTCCACCAGCCACTGTAGGTCTGCTCTCATCTGACCATATCCCAGTTCCGGTCTAGCCTTGTAAGGATTTGCCAGGGAGAAGCAGGGGCTAGATACTCCTAACCCAGAGGAAATCAGGCTTGTCATACTGCTTCCTCATTACGCATCCAGAAAAGGCTACTAAAAGCTGACGGCCCCAACATTTAAGCTCTTTGATGGTCACGGTGAATGCTGCGTTGCCTGCCATGTTTGCCCGAGAGTATCCTGGCCCCAGTGCTACTGGACAAGCACCTCCTTGGATACCTGGGGGTGGTGAGGGAAAGGGTGGTAAAGGGTATTCAAGGTCTTCTCAGAAACCACACTGCTTTAGCTCCTGCTGGCCGTTCTAGTAAGCCAGACACACACACAATCAGAACATTTCAGTTGTACTTTCTACTCTGTAGGAAAAAAATCCAGACCAGATCCTTGACTTTTACACAACTGCCTCTCTCTTCAAACTTCAATTTCATTTAAAAGATTAAAAAAGTACACTTACCTCCAGGGTAATAAATATACATAAAAGATTTGTCAGCGCCAAAAAAAGTTTCTTAATTCTCAAGACCCAAAGACTTGCACTCTAATAGAATGCAACAGATTCTTTACTAGTCCTTTATAGGACAGAACAAAATCCCCTCAGAAAGCCAAATGACATTTTTAAATGGGTAATAATCTTTGTAATGATAAATAAAAATGGAAAGTACGTAATCGTAGAACTAGAGCAAACTGATGGAGTCTGGGGGAAGAATTTATATAAAGCCCTAATTAGAATGGATGTGATTGCAGTTAGGTAGTGCCCCTTGTGAAGAATTAAAATCCATTAACCTCCTCTATCCCCAAATGCTATTTTTGAGGGTTTGGGGCATAATTAAAATCAAATTAGTACCAACTAGGCTGTCAAGCTTTTTAAGCAAAACTAAGTGAGAAGCAGAAGAGGTGAGAAATGCAGAAATGCAAAAAGGTAAGAGATGATGACTTGGCTAGGACGGCAGTGGAGATGGAGAGAAGTAGATGATTTCAGAAGTATTTAAGAGAGAAAGTCAACAGGAAACAGTCATAGACATTTTTTTACTGAGTGTGGGGAAGCAAGTACCAAGGATCACAGGGTGGACTATGGTAGACTCACTGAAACAAGAAACAAAGAGAACCAGGATTAGGGAAACAGAGTGTGAGTTTGGTCTTGGACACAGCAAGTCTGAGATGTTTTTCAGAAATCCAAGTTTCTCTTATATATGAGATCGGAGGTCAAGGAAAGTAATCCGAGTTGGAGGAACATATAAACAAGTGATTTATTTGTATGGAGGTGGGAAATCGTCATAGAAGTGAATGCAATTGCCAGGGTAGGGTGCTGAGTGAGAAAGGAGCTGAAGGCTGAGCCTTATGCAAGGAATACCAACACCTAGTAGTCAGATACAGGCAGGTACGCCTGACAAGCGGAGAACAGTGCACAGAAACGAAAGAGGAAACCAACAGTCTGGCGTCATGAAAGCAAATGAAGGAGAGCGAACAAAAGAGAAAGGAGAGATCAATAAATGCCGCTGAAAAGATCATGTAGGATGAGGACTGAAAATGTATGCAAACATCAAAGTTAAACACTTACTACTATCTAGGAGTGAAGAATGCTAATAATTCCACTGAGTCCGAAATAGAGGCCAGGTGCAGTGGTCAGGCGTGGTGGCTCACGCCTGTAATCCCAGCACTTTGGGAGGACGAGGTGGGCAGATCACCTGAGGCCAGGAGTTTGAGAACAACCTGATCAACATGGTGAAATCTCATCTCTACTAAAAGTACAAAAGTTAGCCAGGTGTGGTGGAGGGCACCTGTAATCCCAGCTACTTAGGAGGCTGAGGCAGGAGCATTGCTTGAACCTGGGAGGCAGAGGTTGCACTGAGTTGAGACCACGCCATTGCACTCCAGCCTGGGCAACAAGAGCAAAACTCCACTTCAAAAAAAAAAAAAATCACAATATGAAGACACCAGAGTAAAAATAAAGCCCAACAGACACAGACATCAATGTGGTAATCTGAAAAGCTAAGTAGGGCCAGGTGTCGTGGCTCATGCCTGTAATCCCAGCACTTTGAGAAGCCAAGGCACATGGATTGCTTGAGTCCAGGAGTCAAGACCAACCTTGGGCAACACGATGAGACCCTATTTCAAAATTAAAAAAATTTAAAAAATGAAAAGCTATGTAAGTAAGAGCCTCACTTTCATTTTGTACTTCCCTTAACCTCTTACTCCCTGTTTGGACTGACAATCCCTTCTCAAGAGAAATCAGTGGGAGAAAAGGCCAGGTGTAGTAAATAAGAACGGTAACAGGTATACTAAATAAGAATGGTAACAGGTGTAGTAAATAAGAACAGTAATAGGTGTAGTAAATAAGAATGGTAACAGGTGTAGTAAATAAGAACGGTAATAGGTGTAGTAAATAAGAACGGTAATAGGTGTAGTAAATAAGAATGGTAACAGGTGTAGTAAATAAGAATGGTAACAGGTGTAGTAAATAAGAACGGTAACAGGTGTAGTAAATAAGAACGGTAATAGGTGTAGTAAGAATGGTAACAGGTGTAGTAAATAAGAACGGTAACAGGTGTAGTAAATAAGAATGGTAACAGGTGTAGTAAATAAGAATGGTAATACAGGTTGAGGATCTCTAATCCAAAATGCTTGGGATGAGAAGTGTTTTGGATTTCAGTTTTTGTTTTCAGATTTTGAAATATTTGCATTATATTTACAGGCTGAACATCCCTAATCCCCACATCTGGAAAGCTCCAATGCACATTGCCTTTGAGCAGCATATCAGTGCTCAAAGCTTGCAGATTTGGAAGCATTTCGGATTTTTGGATTAAGGATGCTCAACCTGTATCTGTAGCCAGCTTCTTTTGTACAACAACAAATACCCAGTAGAAAAGTTTACAAAGAATTTGAGCTTGCAAAACTTACGAAACCTATGTTTA
The DNA here is from genome assembly GCF_047675955.1 of Chlorocebus sabaeus. Lineage (NCBI taxonomy): Eukaryota > Metazoa > Chordata > Mammalia > Primates > Cercopithecidae > Chlorocebus > Chlorocebus sabaeus. The sequence goes on from NC_132919.1 coordinate 2,421,327, forward strand.
GCCAAAAAAGAATTCCACACTATATACCTATGTCAATTCCTCTTCGGAGAGTACTTTTGTCAGAATCCTGGTGACCGATCAGATCTTCCACCCAGTGAATATAGTTGAGTCTCAAGGGAACTGTGGGAATTAGTCTCTCCAATGGAATATCAATAGAAAGTCCAAAATCTTCCCTTAGGAGAGTACAAGTCAGAGCTCTGACTGCTTCGGGGTCTTTAAAATTAAGGCTGAGGAATAGAGAAAAAGAAGTAAAACTGATTAATAAGATTCACTATGCTGTACAAGCTCTATGACAAACAGGCAAAACCAAATGCCCATCTGAATTTCCTAGAGAGATCACACATAAATAGTTATACAGAGCATTCATCCCAGTGCATATACACATGAGTGTTTAACAGTCACGGCATATGAAAAGCAGTACAATCCTCCACCAAAAACACCGCATATCCATATACAGAGCACAGAGATCAAATGACTCGGCTCAAATTCCTGTCTCACTGTCTCCTTACTGTGTAACTTTGGACAAGTCATTTACCTCTATGAAACTGTTTCCTCTGCTGTAAAATGAGGATAGTAGTACCAATATCACAATGCTACTGTGAGATAACCTGAGAAGTACTTAGCATAATGTCTGGTGCATAGTAACTATTTTACAAATGCTAGCTATTTTTACTGTTACCATTAACATCATCTGACATTAGCATTCCTTGAAAATCCTACTTAAAAGTGGAAAGAAAGCAGTATAAAAATGTTTAATAATGAAGACAGGATAAGATACTTAAATACGACAACTATTACAGACATCAAATTTAAAATGTAATTTTTTAAAGCTTTATGAAGTATAATTCACACACTATAAAATTCACCTGTAAGTGTACAATTGAATATTTTCTAGTATATTAACAAAGTTGTGCAACCATCACCAAAACCCACTTTTAGAGCACCCCTATCACCCCAAAAAGGAGAACTCATGACCATTTGCATGTCTTTCTTCATTTCCAACTTTAGCCTGAGGCAACCATTGATGTACTTTCTGTCTTTACAGACTTACCTTTTCTAGATATTTCAAGGAACTGAAATCATAATGAGGTCTTCTGGTCACTTAACACAAGTTTGTGAGGTTCATCCACTTTCTAACTTGTCAGTATTTCACTTCTTTTTATGGGTGAATAATATTCCATAGTAAGAATAACTACGCTTTGTTTATCCATATTCCCCAGTTCCTGGACAGCTGGCTTGTTTCTACTTGTTGACCATCACGAACAATGCTGCTATTTACATACAAGTCTTTGGGTGGACATACGTTTTCACCGCTCTTGGGTAGACAGTCAGGAATGGATCATAAGATATACTTGTGTCTAACTTTTTTTTTTTTTTTTTTGAGATGGAGTCTCGTTCTGTCACCCAAACTGGAGTGCAGTGGCACGATCTTGGCTCATTGCAAGTTCTGCCTCCCGGGTTCACGCCATTCTCCTGCCTCAGGCTCCCAAGGAGCGGGGACTACAGGCGCCCGCCACCACGCCCAGCTAATTTTTTCGTATTTTTAGTGGAGACGGAGTTTCACTGTGTTAGCCAGGACGGTCTCCATCTCCTGACCTCGTGATCTACCCGCCTCGGCCTCCCAAAGTGCTGGGATTACAGGCGTCAGCCACCGCACCTGGCCTGTATTTAACTTTTTAAGAAACTTGTACGAATGTAACTATGTTGATGTCAAAATACTGCTAAACTGAAAATATTAAAAAAGAAAACCAACAGACCTTTTTTATAAACAGAGCAAGGTCTTTTTTGGTTTTGCGGGTTTTTTTTTTTTGAGACAGGTCCTCACCGTCTCCCAGACTGGAATGTAGTGTGATCACGGCTCACTGCAGCCCCAACCTCCCAGGCTCAAGTGACCCTCCTGCCTCAGCCCCTCAAGTAGCTGGGACTGTAGGTGCATACCGCCACACTCGGCCCTTTTTTTTTTTGGTAGAGAAAAGGGCCCAGCCCATTATGTTGCCTTGGCTGGTCTTGAACTCCTAGGCCCATGTAATCCTCCCGCCTCGGCCTAAGTGTCGGGATTAGAGGCGTGAACCACTGCACCTGCCCAACAGAGCATTTTGAAGAAAGCAGAAAGTCCGTAGATGGGGCTAGGAAAGGGAGGAGGAGTTTTGAAACTACTCAGAATTCTGACCTTAAGGTGTCTGGTCAGGCAACAACACATCCTTAAACAGCTTCTGGTCTGGACCATCTCGTTTTCTGCTCCCCTGCCTGGTCATCAAATGACCAATCACCAGAAAAATTCAATGCCCATCTGGATACCTGAGTGCCAACACAGAAGGGAGCGTGCTGTTTCCACCCAGCAACCATGGAAACTTCAGACAGGTTCCATCAACCCAATCTCTCTCCACTACCTACAGCAAAAATGTTCTAGAACGGAAGTTAGGAGCCCTGGACTCCACTTTTGGCTCTGCAATCAATTAGCCACGGACTTAAGTCAGTTCAGTTCTTAGGTCTCAGTTTCTCCACCTATAAAAGTAAAGGATTGGCTAGTTGTGGTGGCTCATGCCTGCAATCCTACCAATTTGGGCGGCCAAGGCAGGTGCATCACCTGAGGTCAGGAGTTCGAGACCAGCCTGGCTAATATGGTGAAACCCCACCTGCACAAAAAATACAAAAATCAGTCGGTCATGGTGGCGGACGCCTATAATCCCAGCTACTCAGGAGGCTGAGGCAGGAGAATCGCTTGAGCCTGGGAGGCAGAGGTTGCAGTGAGCTGAGATCATGCCATTGCACTCCAGCCTGGGTGACAGAGTGAGACTCCATCTTGGAGGAAAAAAAAAGTAAGGGATTGGACTCAACAGGCTAAGGGTCCTTCTTGCTGGCATTTTATGACTATGAGGAATACTATGACCTAGTACAATGGGAGTCATTAATTATTTGTCAAGCAAATTATAGACATGGAACGGTTGAAACGGTTACTGAAAACAGAATAAACAAACAGTAAACATTTCCACTACCTTCCAGTCTGATGTGAAGAAAATTTCTTTATTCTTCTGTTATGTGATGTCAAGAATACAGCAACACAACTGAACACATATTAAAGAATAGATAGTCAGTGGTTGTTAGGTAACATGACCTACTCTTTCAAAAAACTGTTTAGAAAAAACACACCTTGGGCCGGGCGCAGTGGCTCACCCCTGTAATCCCAGCACTTTGGGAGGCCGAGGCAGGCGGATCACAAAGTCAGGAGATCGAGACCATCCTGGCTAATACGGTGAAATTCCGTCTCTACTAAAAATACAAAAAATTAGCTGGGTGAGGTGGCAGGCGCCTGTAGTCCCAGGTACTCGGGAGGTTGAGGCAGGAGAATGGTGTGAACCCGGGAAGCAGAGCTTGCAGTGAGCCCAGATCACGCCACTGCACTCCAGCCTGGGAGAAAGAGCAAGGCTCCATCTCAAAAAAAAAAAAAAAAAAGAAAGAAAGAAAGAAAAGAAAGAAAAAACACACCTTGGCCGGGCGCAGTGGTTCACACCTGTAATCCTAGCACTTTGGGAAGCTGCAGCAGGGAGATCACCTGAGGTCAGGAGTTCGAGACCAGCCTGACCACCATGGAGAACCCCGTCTCTACTAAAAATACAAAATTAGCCGGGCGTGGTGGCACATGTCTGTAATCCCAGCTACTAGAGAGGCTGAGACAAGAGAATCGCTTGAACCCAGGAGGCAGAGTTTGTGGTGAGCTGAGACTGTGCCACTTCATTCCAGCCTGGGTAACAGAGAGAGACTCTGTCTCAAAAAGAAAAGAAAAGAAAAGAAAAGAAAAGAAAAGAAAAGAAAAGAAAAGAAAAGAAAAAACATAGCTTTCATAGGAAAAGACTTTGCAAAAAGATGGATGATGGGCAGAATCAGATTTCATGAATATAGATTTGTTATCTACACAAAAATTGCATTCCATACCTGAATATAATGATTTCTTGTGACCTCTAAGAATGCTTCCAGGTGCTAACTTATAGGGAGGAAAATGGAAGGGATGAAGAATGGAACTTTAGTATCATCTACAGCAGACAGAAATAGGATGACTATAGTGGACTCTGAAGAGACACAGCCAAAGCCTAGAAGCAACGACGCTCCCATCGCTATGAGCATACCTAGAGTTCCAGACCTTGGTTTCTAAATAGCACTCCCCAAAGGAATCAGAGTTCCTTGGATAAATGATTATTCCAGAACTGGATAGGGAAGTACAAGATAAACCCAAAACACTGTATTGTGTCAGAAAACAGGACATGCTGAAAGGAAGGTAGGAACAAATCAAAAGTACACTAGACCCAGCTTGATGGCGCTCTCTTTGGCCAAACCTGTGTCAACGTGAATGAAGAAGGCCAACAAGGGATTTATGGCCCATAGAACAAAACCTATGAGTCCATCCTTAAACGTAGAAGAAGTGGAAGAGTTAGATAATTTACATGTGGCAATCACCATGCTAATAATTGTTTCACTTAAGAATTATCAATGGAACTAAAAATAATGAGTACAAGTTTGTTGAAAAACAGGATATTGGGCTGGGCACAGCAGCTCACACCTGTAATCCCAACACTTTGGGAGGCCAAGGCGGACAGATCACTTGAGGTCAGGAGTTCAAGACTAGCCTGGCCAATATGGTGAAATGCCATCTCTATCAAAAAATACAAAAATTAGCTGAGCATAGTGGCACACGCACCTTTGGTCCCAACTTCTCAGGAGGCTGAGCTGGGAGAATTGCTTGAACCTGGAAGGCAGAGGTTGCAGTGAGCCTAGATCAAGCCATTGCACTCCCATATGGACAACAGAGTGAGACCATGTCTCGGAAAAAAAAAACAACACTGACAAGAAAAAAAAAAAGAAAACAGGATATTTACATAGTCACAAAATACTTCCCCAGAAATCATTAATTACCTTGATAATGATATCAATTACCAGATTATGAAAGGATAAAATAATAACAGTACAATAAAGAAATCTGACAGATACCCCCTTAACGAAGTGACCAAAGTTAATACCCCTAATTACGAAACAAACTGATACTATATGCTTCAGTAATACAGAGAAGAAGAGAAAGGGATAAAGCAAGCAAGACTCAAAAAACCAGGCAAAATTAAACAAAATTCAGGAATGAGATAGTGGACATGGTTGTACAAGTATCAATATACTAAAAACCACTGAGTTATAAGAGTGAATTTTATAGTATGTGAACTATATCTCAATAAACAAATGAAATGGAAAGGAGTAAGAAGTTTTAAAAAGCAAAGAAAAAGTAGGCCACGCGCGGTGGCTCAAACCTGTAATCCCAGCACTTTGGGAGGCCGAGACGGGCGGATCACGAGGTCAGGAGATAGAGACCATCCTGGCTAACACGGTGAAACTCTGTCTCTACTAAAAAATACAAAAAAACAGCCAGGCGAGGTGGCGGCGCCTGTAGTCCCAGATATTTCGGAGGCTGAGGCAGGAGAATGGCGGGAACCCGGGAAGCGAAGCTTGCAGTGAGCTGAGATCGCGCCACTCACTCCAGCCTGGGCAACAGAGTGAGACTCCGTCTCAAAAAAAAAAAAAAAAAAAGAAAAAGTAGTAGACATAAGAGAGGTCAATAATGAAGACCTCCTTACATATAACTGGGGATTCTAAATAACAGAACCAAAGGATTAGAATAAAGAAATATTCAAAGATATGATTCAAGATAACTTTCTAGAAATAGAAGGCTCACTATGTTCCTAGGAAAAGATACAAAATTAGCAATACCAACACCTAGAAAAATTGCCAGACTTTAAGGCTTACAAGAAAAAAAAAATCCTTTAGATACCTATGCAAACAAGTTAAACAATTGATTTTGGGGTTAGGGACGCAGTAGGGTAAATGAGGCTACCTTTAGATTTCCACACAGCACCATTCAATAGTAGAAGACAAAAGAACACTGACTACAAAGCTCTTAGAGGAAAAGAAGCGTGACACAATTTTATACTCAGCCAAACTTACTTTGATTATAATGACAACAGATAAACATTTTGAGTGTACAGGAACTCAAGGAGTCGAGTTTTGATGAGCTCTTTGTGAAGAAATTTCTAATGGAAAAAGTTTAATCAATAGAGATAAATTAAGGAACTACAGTAAGTCTTCACTTAACATTGACAATAGGTTCTTTGACTTTAAGCGAAACCATATATAACAAAATCAATTTTTTTCCTCATCACTTATAAGGAAATGACGTTATTAGAGGACCTGCTACACATCATTTCATTAATGTCGCAGTTTCCAAGAACCTACTGGCAACACTAAGTGAGGACTTACTGTATAGCAAAACAACCAGCACTGAGCATTTAAGCCTTTTTAACCAGAGAGCTAAGATAAAAACACCTGTGAACCATGGCTACATAATAAAATGTCAGCGTTTACAAACCACAACAACATACACATAATCAAAATTCAGGACAGGAAACAGGAAAGGAGAGGGAGTTCCTCAGCTTTTATACACAGGGTCAAAAGACTTCATTTAAAGGTGATAAACTAAGTAGCAGAGATAGAAGCACACATTTAAGAAGATAAACTGGCTGGGCCCAACAGCTCACACCCGTAATCCCAGCACTTTGGGAGGCTGAGGTAGGCGGACTGCTTGAGCTCAGGAGCTTGAGACCAGCCTGGGCAACATGGTGAAATCCCGTCTCTACAAAAAGTACAAAAATTAGCTGGATGTGGGAGTATGGTGGTTGTGTGAGCCTGTGGCCCCAGCTACTCAGGAGGCAGGAGGATCACTTGAGCCCAGGAGGTCAAGGCTGCAGTGAGCCAAGATCCCATCACTGTACTCCAGCCTGGGTGAGAGTGGACCCCTGCCTCAAAAAAAAAAAAAAAAAAAAAAAAAAAAAAAAAAAAAAAAAGATTATTAGCACTAGAAGAATGAAGATAAATAATATAATCAAATAAAATCGGGGCAGTAAAGGAAAGGTAGGTGAAAATCAGATTATATAGTGTAAAAAAAAAGCAACAAGAACAAAGCATGATAGAAAATGAATGTGAAATGAATGTAAATAGTAAACTCATAATACTCTCAGATTAGATCACAAAAGTCAAAATCTACTAACTATAATAAACTAAACAAAAACTACAGCTAAAACAAAATGAGCCAAAGGTTGAAGATAAAAGCTTAACCGAAAGTATCCCAGACAACTACAAATAAAAAGGAAAACAGGAATTATTTTACAACAGACAACCTTAATTTTTGGATCAAAAGGATTAAATGAGCAACTATGTAGAATGGGTTAAAAATATAAAATGCTAATGGAGGCCAAGAGAATAACAACTTTAAAAAGTGACTGACTTTCCATTTCTGTGGGTACTGGTTTTAAAGAACAGCTTCTATAGGACAGTGGAAGCAGATGTTTATTGCATGAAGATATGCTAGCAATTGAAAGTCTCATTAAAATACATTACATCTATTTAAAGGGGTATTAAGTTTATTCTTAGATATCAGAATTGGATATGTATTAATTTTGTCATTTGTGGGGGCTAATAAAAGAGGGTTAATCCAGGGGCAACAGCCACCAACACATTTCTGCTTTACTCAACAGCACAGCAATGGCCTCAATCAATTTTCACATTAAAAAAAAAAAGATTTGCACTATCTTTGTATTTCTTACTCAATTAAAAGCAGTATAAACTCAGGATCAACAAGATAAATAATGAGCAATAAAAAGGTATAAAATCTATAACAACTTCAGTTTTACTTCTAACAAGAATATTTTATTCCTGTGAAATCAGTCAAGTGTGTGAGAAGGATGGGCCAATTCCATTTTCTTCAATGACACAGGAATGAAAGTCAAGTTTTACATGTGAGGAAGAAGTTCACATCTAAGTACCATGCTAAGGCATTCAAACACATTCGTGTCTTTAACTCTAGAATGGCAGCCCGACCTTCTAACTAAATTTCACTGCTAAACACACAAAAGAAAAAATAATCTATGTCTGTGTTCAAAGGCTTAAAATCTCAAATGTAAAATTTCATGGTAAAAGGCATTTGAGGAGAAAAATGTTTTCAGAAAATCTCTATTAAAGAAACTCAATAACTTAGATACTTTATAAAATAAATTTGATAAAGAGTATTATCTAAGGGCAGTAAATAGTAACAAAAGTATTGCTATTTTGCACTGGCATTTCAAAGTAACTGTGAAAATCAGGGGTTTCAAAATATTTATAAGGAATAGCTATTGGTACTACTCAAAATGCCAGTCCCTGATAAGATAAGGAGCTTGTGCCAGAATGTAAACAACACATTAAAAAGTCAACGAAACCAAAGAAATGTGAGGTAACCTAAACATACGGCACAAGGTCCTTATCTCTGTGGACAGTAACAAATAGTTTGTGGTTAAGCAGCCAGTTCAATAACCACTTTTAGTAGCACTATTCCAGATGCCACAAATGGCCATGTCAAAGGTTATGACCACCACTCTGTTCTTTTTTTGGTTTTTTTTGAGACGAAGTTTCGTTCTTGTCGCCCAGCCTGGAGTACAATGGTGCAATCTTGGCTCACTGCAACCTCTGCCTCCCGAGCTCAGGCGATTCTTCTGCCTCAGCCTCCCGAGTAGCTGGGACTACAGTCATGTAATACCACGCCTGGCTAATTTTGTATTTTTAGTAGAGACGGGGTTTCGCCATATTGGCCAGGCTGGTCTCGAACTCCTGACCTCAGGTGTTCTGCCCGCCTCAGCCTCCCAAAGTGCTAGGATTATAGGCGTCAGCCACCGCGCCTGGTGACCACCACTCTGTTCTAGGTAGTTAATGTCGTGTGGATTTGCCCGCCCGGTTTTGCCAGCTCTCTAACACTTTCAAACAAAACCAGTGATCCATGTTTTCATATGAAATGGATCTGATTCTCAACATTAATATGGGCAATAAATAATAACTGCAAGCCTTATACAACTCACAGGCTAATGGGCTGTCCCCTCTATTACAGGGGTCCCCAACCCCTGGGTCATGGACTGATACTGATCCGTGGTCTGTTAGGAACTGGGCCACACAGCAGGAGGTGAGTGGCAAGCAAAGCTTCATCTGAATTTACAGCCACTCCCCATTGCTCGCATTACTGCCTGAGCTCCGCCTCCTGTCGGATCAGTGGCAGCATTAGATTCTCACAGGAGCATGAACCCTCCTGAACTGCGCATGCGAAGGATCGAGGTTGAGCACTCCTTGAGAATCTAATGCCTGATGATCTGTCACTGTCTCCCATCACCCCCACATGGGACCGTCCAGCTGAGGAGAAGCAAGCTGCGGGAAAACAAGCTGATTCTGCACTATGGTGAGTTGTATAATTATTTCATGTAATGAAATAATACAATGTAATAATAACAGAAATAAATGCACAATAAATGCAAAGTGCTTGAATCATTCCAAACCCACCCCTCCCCCACCACAGGTCCACAGAAAAATGGTCATCCATGAAACTGGTCCCTGGTGCCAAAAAGGCTGGAGACCACTGCTGTACTCTATTGTAAATAGTAGAATTGTAAAGAAAGTTGGGGTACTTGGCTACTCTACTTTTAAAAGTGAAATATAAAAATGTTTCCTTTGAGCACACTTTGTTCAACTGAGGTATACAGAATAGGTCAGAATTTTTAAGAAACTGTGACAGCTGGCGTGCATTCCTTTATTCATTCAACAAATAGTTATTAAGTGTCAACTATGTGCCAGGTATTATGCAAAATGCTAGGGATATTGCAGTAAAGCGAACACAGACAATCCCTCCCTTTCTGAAGCGGACGGTCTGGCAGAGGATGGGTCTTATCCAGAAATCACTTAAATACCTGTAAATCTAGAACTGCGACAAATACTATAAAACACAGGTAAAAGACACTATTGACCCTCCCTAATTCGTGGGTCTGCCTTAGGAAGGTCAGAGAAGGCTTCCCTGCAGAGACAACTGATCTAAGAACTGACAATGGAAGAAAAATTCACAAAGGAAGGAATGAGGGGAAGGGAACGTGGCATTCTAGGGTCCTAAAGCAAACAGCAAGTACGAAGACCCTAAGGCAGAACTTCTGGAGTATTCCAGGTACTAAGAGACAGTCACTGTGTCTAAAATGCAGAGAGCAAAGTAAGCATATACAATTCAAGGTGAAGCTGGGGAGGAAGGCAGGTTCCAGATTATGTAGCGCATTATAATTAGAGTGACCATATAATTTTATCATATCCAGTCTGAAACGTTTCTGAAAGTAAAAACTATTAATAATCACACCAGGATACAATTATATCCTTTTTTTTTTTTTTTTTTTTTTTTGAGACAAAGTCTCACTCTATCGCCCAGGCTGGAGTGCAGTGGCACGATCTCAGCTCAATGCAACTTCCACCTCCCAGGTTCAAGCAATTCTCCTGCCTCAGCCTCCCGAGTAGCTGGGACTATAGGCGCGTGCCACCATGCCCAGATAATTTTTTGTATTTTTAGTAGAGACAGGGTTTCACCGTGTCAGGCAGGATGGTCTCGATCTCCTGACCTCGTGATCTGCCCACCTCAACCTCCAAAAGTGATGCAGCCGTGAGCCACTGCACCCAGTTGATAAAATTATATTCTATGTTAAGGATTTAGGTCTGGTATAGAATAAAGCTGAACAAAGTGGAAGCAAAGGCTCTAATTAGGAAGCTACTGCTATACCTGAATTAAGAGGCTAAATGTTGGGTGTGGTGGCTCACGCCTGTAATTCCAGCACTTTGGGTGGCCGAGGTCCGTGGATGGCTTGAGTCCAGGAGTTTAAGAGCAACCTGGGTAACATGGTGAAACCCTGCTTCTACAAAATATACAAAAATTACTCAGTGTGCTGGTGTGGTGGCATGCACCTGTGGTCCCAGCTACTCTAGGCGGGGGACTGGGGGGTGGGGCGCAGTGCTGAGGTGGGAGGATCACTTGAGCCTGGGAGGTGGAGGCTGCAATAAGCTGAAATAGTACCACTGCACTCCAGCCTGGGCAACAGAGTGAGATCCTGTCTCAGGAAAAAAAAAAAAAAAAAAAAGGCTAGATCTAGATAAAGGTAGCAATGGCAGAGACAGGGAAAACTGAAAGGAATCAGAGATATTTTGGAGGGAACGTTTGTGAGATTTAGCAATGGAATCACATGTGAGCTAAGGGATGTTGTGTTTCGCATGAGTCTCCCAAGGTTCTGGCTTGTTCAACAGTATAGGCAGTGCCACCCTAACTGAAGTTAGTAACTCTGGCACAGAACCGTTTTTGAGGAGAAATACAAATCTGAGCTGTATTTGAGACATTTAAGTGGAGATGGAGCCCAGAGAAGAGGTGTGTAGAAATAAATGTGTGAGTGATTTGCAAACAAACAAGTGAAGCCCTGGCACGGATGACAGCGAGGAGGGAGAAAATGTAAAGTGCGAAGGAAAGAGAACTGGAGAGCAAGCTTTGAAAACTCATTTAATAGCTGTATGCCCAGTCATCACAGAGGAAGTTCCACCAGGAGATAAAGGAACACCAGAGTGGAAGAAGGAAAACCAGAGTTTTCAGTGTGGTGCCAAGGAGGCCAAGGCAAGAGCGGATCCATGAAGGAACCAACCAGCAGAGTGACTTGCTGCTCAGAAGGCAATGGAGGGCTGAAAATCAGAGTCAGTGACATGAGGCCGCTGGAGACCTTTTAAAGAGCTGCTTTGGTAGTGGCAGAGTTAGAAACCACCCCGGAATCAGCTAAAGATTAAATGAGGGCAGGGAGTGGAAGCTCACACTTGTAATCCCAGCAGTGTGGGAGGCTGAGGCAGGACGACTGTTTGTTTGAGCCCAGGAGTTCAAGACCAGCCTGGGAAACAAAGAGTGACCCTGTCTCTACTAAAAAAAAAAAAAAAATTTAAATTAGCCAGGTGTGGTGGTGGACATCTGTAATCCTAGCTACTCAGGAGGCTGAGGCAGGGGGATCACTTGAGCACAGGAGGTCAAGGCTACAGTGAGGCGTGATTGCATCACTGCACTCTAGCCTGGGCAACAGAGTGAGACTCCGTCTCAAAAAAAAAAAAAAAAGAAAAGAAAAAAACAAGAAATTCTGTCACGTGCTAGAACATGGCAGAGTCTTTGAGGATATCATGCTAAGTGAAATAAGTGAGTCAAAAACAACAAATACTGCAAGATTCTACTTTAAGGTAAAGGTATCCAAAGTCGTCTAACTCATGAAAAGGTTCTAGAAATCTGCTGCACAACAACGAGCACAGAGTTAACACACGGTACACTTCAACTAGATTAAGGTGGAACATTTTATGTTGTGTTTCTCACAACAATAAAAAAAATTAAGTGGCCCTAAATTATTATTCAAGTACTGTGCTGACATCCTTCCCACTTTTTCAACTCTCTGATACAGAAGACTTATTGAAGAAAATGTCCAATTTTTAAACACTCTCATGGGTCAAATAAGCAATTAGATAGTAATATACAAAAACACAGATCCTGAAACAATGGAAACAACCACTACTGATAACCCTAAATTAAGCAAAGAATCCAAAATCCTACTGGCAAAATATGAAATTGTACCTCGATCAATCAAGCTAATCTTTTCATTCTTTTTTTTTATTTTATTTTTTATAGAGAAGGGGGTCTCACTATATTGACCAGGCCGGTCTTGAACTCCTGGCCTCAAGCAATAGCTTCCCAAAATGCTGTGATTATAAGCATGAAGCAGCCTGAAGCCTGGCCTTCAGGCTGATCTTTTAAATGACCATGCCTATGCTAACTAAAGAGCAAATAACAGAAAAGAAAAATCTAGTCATCCAAATACCTCTTTGCCCTTTCCAGGCATAGTTAAGAATACTGTGATTCTGGCCAGGCGCAGTGGCTCACATCTGTAATCCCAGCACTTTGGGAGGCCGAGGCAGGCAGATCACCTGAGGTCAGGAGTTTGAGACCAGCCTGGCCAACACGGTGAAACCCCGTCTCCACTAGAAATACAGAAATTAGCCGAGCGTGGTGGCAGGTGACTGTAATTGCCATTTAGTAGAGACAGTGAAATCCCATCTCTATTAAAAAAAATACAAAAAAAATTAGCTGGGCGTGGTGGCACGTGCCTATAATCCCAGCTACTCAGGAGGCTGAGGCAGGAGAATTGCTTGAACCCGAGAGGCGGAGGTTGCAGTGAGCCAAGATCACGCCATTGCACTCCAACCTGGGTGACAGAGCGAGACTCAAAAAAAAAAAAAAAAAAAAGAATACTGCGATTTCCTAGCAATGCCCAGTGACTTACCCTAATTTCAGTGAAACTTAAAAAAAAGTCCAGTGATAAAAGAGGAACTGTAAAATTTAAGTTTTGTACTACAGAAAATTTAGGAACAAGCTAAAAGTAATCAATATGGAATTGGCTAAATAAGCTATAATACAATAAAACCCGATGCAGCTATTAAAAATAGTAAGATTAGGCTGATCTACATATACTTGTATGAAGAGGGTTCCTCAATATATTACGTTTGAAAAAGAAGTTGAGCAGAAGTATATATGTACATTCCGACTGCATTCTTGTAAAAACAAAACAAAAAGACCCTGTATAAATAGATGTAGAGGAAAAGTCTGGAAGGCTAAGCAGGGACTCTGGATATGCATGTAGGTGGGTAGATGAGTCAAGTGGAGACTTCCACTCACCTCAAATTTCTATACTATCTAAACACATTTAATTACATAATTCCACTTTTTTTTTTTTTTTTTTTTTACTAAATATGTAAACTGTCTTCATACAAGTATATGTGGATCAGCCCGGTCTTATTCTTTTTAATGACTACACTGTACTCGCTTGGGTGGATGTATTACAGCTTTTGTAACTTTATGCAAAATGCTTACAGAATAATGTCAAATGGGGGTGAAGACGCATGACTGTATGTAACTAAAATGACAACCACAAAAATTACTACGTATGAATAAAGACAAGGGCTTAGAAAGATGAGATTACGGACTCATTTCATCTTTTAGGGTAAAAGAACTGTGACTTTTTGTACGTATGTGACATCACCATTATAAATGTAGTTAGGAAAAATAGATTTCTGTAATTTTCTCATTAAGGAGTCTGTAATATCTGTATAGTAAAAAAGAATTCCTTTTCTGAAAAATGGAAAACGGGTCTTTGGTTCTAGAACACTTGCTTTCCATAACACGGTGAGAGCAATCACCAAAAGACAGTGCTGCAGCTGTGGCACTCATCCTACAGCTTCAAGAGACATTTGGGGCAAGAGAACAATATAATTATTGTTTTCCAAGGGCCTTCGAAGACAGCTGTTGCTTACATAAACAATTCTTGTTATTCAAATATATATATATTCATAAATATATATATATATATTCAACTTACAAAAAGATGAACTACAGCACACAATTTAATCACAAGGAACTATATCCTAAAAAAGTACAAGACATTAAGCTGAGGCTGGTTTAATGGAAGGAAATAAAGTCAACACCAATGAAGACCTGATTCTTAGACTTTGTTGTTTATTTTTTGTTTCTGAAAAGATCCAGACACTAGTCTGAGTGTTCGAAATACTTTTGTAGGGCAAAGTCAAGTCACTTGACTTCACTAGTTAAGTATCTAGGTCATGTTAGCACCCTGGGACATTCAAAAATCCTGAACACAGGCAAGATCTTTTTTCATTCTCATTTCCGAGATTACAGGGAGGCCCAGGAACTAAAATTAGCTCTCACGTGAAAATCAGCAGTTTATTCATTTTCAGTCTTTGTTGTTTGTTTAACATATCCAGCTCCCCAAAATAGCCCATTGTCAACAGGCTCATGGCCGATTTCCCGAGAATGACTCCCGCTCTGCCACTGATGCATACAGTATCACCATTATAGACAACTTTGAACAGACACATTTCTGTAATCCATGGTTAAAATAACAATCATTCTAATCCTGTAGAAGCTGAACCTGATACAATAACAACAAAAGCCAAAAGCCTCCCAGTGTTACTCCAAGGTTGGTTTCTAGTCTTTAGATGGTCACTGAGGTGTTAAAAATAGTACAGTCTACCCAGTATGATAAAGCCCTGCAATGCTGGGTCTTTGGTTTAAAAACAAATCAGTTAAAATAAACAAACAAATAAATAAAAACAAAAACAAATAGGGCCAAGCACAGTGGCTCACACCTGTAATCCCAGCACTTTGGGAGCCCGAGGCGGGGGAATCGTGAGGTCAGGAGATCGAGACCATCCTGGCTAACACAGTGAAACCCCGTCTCTACTAAAAATACAAAAAATTAGCCGGCGTGGTGGCGGGCGCCTGTAGTCCCAGCTACTTGGGAGGCTGAGGCAGAAGAATGGCGTGAACCCAGGAGGCACAGCTTGCAGTGAGCCGAGATCGCGCCACTGCACTCCAGCCTGGGCGACAGAGTGAGACTCCGTCTCAAAAATAAATAAATAAATAAATAATAAAAAAAAACAAATCAGTTAAGTGTCACATTCTATTCAAGCTCAACTGACAGCGCTGAACTAAACTGCAGGCTGTTCCTATGGAACTGATTATTGTGAAAAAACAAACTAAAATCTCATTGCAATGGTCAGATATGATTATAATAAAGCAGTGGCACACGCAGGGAAGAAAAACAAGATATCACACTAGCCATCCTTGCCACCTTAATTATACCAGGCTTAACAACAATACGAGCACCTACCATGAACCAGTGTCTATAGAATGCTAGTCATTCTACGTGCATTACTGCTAACCTTCATGACAACCGTCCAAGGATGTCCTCTCATCTCTCCTTTTCAGGTGAGGAGACTCAGTCTCAGTAAAGCTAAGAAAATTACATAAAATCTCACAGCTAAGGCCGGGCACAGTGGCTCACGCCTGTAATCCCAGCACTTTGGGAGGCCGAGGCGGGTGGATCAAGAGGTCAGGAGTTCCAGACCAGCCTGGCCAACATGGTGAAAGACCAACATGATGGTCTCCATCTCCTGACCTCGTGATCCGCCCGCCTCGGATTACAGGCATGAGCCACCGCGCCCGGCCCGGTGATTCTTCTTTAATACAACCCATGGGTTTCACTGTGTTAGCCAGGATGGTCTCGATCTCCTGACCTCGTGATCCGCCCGCCTCGGATTACAGGCATGAGCCACCGCGCCCGGCCCGGTGATTCTTCTTTAATACCACCCATGGAATTAAATACAAAGCCATTGTAGGCTGGGCGTGGTGGCTCATGCTTGTGATCCCAGCACTTTGGGAGGCCAAAGTAGGCAGATTCCTTGAGGTCAAGAGTTAGACACCAGCCTGGTCAACATGGTAAAACCCCATCTCTACTAAAAATACAAAAATTAGCCAGCTGTGGTGGCACATGCCTGTAATTCCAGCTACTCAGGAGGCTGAGGCACATGAATCACTTGAACTCGGGAGGTGGAGGTTGCAGTGAGCCAAGATCCGGCCACTGCACTCCAGTCTAGGTGACGGTGTAAGACTCTGTCTCAAAAAAAAAAGATTGTAAAAATGAAGAACATTCTACCAGTGCAGACAACCATCAACAACTCCTACTTAAGCAGGCAGGAAGGGGGAAGATTTCTGGGAGCCACCAGGTCATTTACACCAAGAGCGCATCTCCTCTCTCCTATTTCTATCACAGGTCCCTGCAAAACATGTGAGGTTGCCAACTATACATAGGCTCACATTGCTCTCATCTCTAAAAGAAAAACAAGGAAGTCCTCCTCAAGACTGCCATATCCTCTTCCCATCCCCTCACAGACACATTTCTTTTTCCCTGTAATAAGAGTCTTTTCAAAAAATTTTTTAAAGATTTATTACTTTTGGCTGGGCACAGTGGCTCACGCCTGTAATCCCAGCACTTTGGGAGGCCGAGGTGGGCAGATCACAAGGTCAGGAGATCGAGACCATCCTGGCTAACACGGTGAAACCCCGTCTCTACTAAAAATACAAAAAATTAGCCAGGCATGGTGGTGGGCGCCTGTAGTCCCAGCTACTCGGGTGGCTGAGGCAGGAAAATGGCGTGAACCCAGAAGGCAGAGCTTGAAGTGAGCCAAGATTGCACCCCGGCACTCCAGCCTGGAGGACTGAGCGAGACACCGTCTCAAAAAAAAAAAAAAAAGGGCCAGGCGCGGTGGCTCAAGCCTGTAATCCCAGCACTTTGAGAGGCCGAGACGGGCGGATCACGAGGTCAGGAGATCGAGACCATCCTGGCTAACCCGGTGAAACCCCGTCTCTACTAAAAAATACAAAAAACTAGCCGGGCGAGGTGGTGGGCGCCTGTAGTCCCAGCTACTCGGGAGGCTGAGGCAGGAGAATGGCGTAAACCCGGGAGGCGGAGCTTGCAGTGAGCTGAGATCTGGCCACTGCACTCCAGCCTGGGCGACAGAGCAAGACTCCGTCTCAAAAAAAAAAAAAAAAAAGATTTATTACTTTTAATTTCTTTTCTTTTTGTTTTTGAGACAGAATCTCACTCTGTCACCTAGGCTGGAGTGCAGTGGTGCAATCTTGGCTCACAGTAACCTCTATCTCCTGGGTTCAAGCGATTCTCGTGCCTCAGCCTCCCGAGTTGCTGGGAGGTTAATTTTTGTATTTTTAGTAGAGATGGGGTTTCACCATGTTGGCCAGGCTGGTCTTGAACTCCTGGCCTCAAGTGATTCACCCACCTCGGCCTCCCAAAGTGCTGGGATTATAGGCATGAGCCACTGTGCCCAGTCAAGATTTACTAATTTTTATGGGTATTCGGTAGGTATATATATTTAGGGGGTATATGGAATATACATTGTATTTTTAGCAGATCAAATGTTTGTGGCAATCTTACATCTAGCAAGTCTGTTGGTGCCATTTTTCCAACAACACATGCTCACTTTATGTCTCTATGTCACATTTCGGTAATTCTCACAATATTTCCAACTTTGTTGTGGTGATCTATGATCAGTGGTTTTTGTTTTTTGTTTTTGTGCGTATGTATGTTTGTTTTTGTTTTAGTTACTCAGGAGACTGAGGTAGGAGGATTGCTTGAGCCCAGGAATTTGGGACTACAATGAGCTATAATCCTATCACTGCACTCCAGCCTGGGCGACAGGGACCCTCTCTCGAAAAAAGAGAAAAAAGGCTGGGCGTGGTTGCTCACGCCTATAATCCTAGCACTTTGGGAGGCTGAGACAGGCAAATCACGAGGTCAGGAGATCGAGACCATCCTGACCAACATGGTGAAACCCTGTCTCTACTAAAATACAAAAAATTAGCTGGGCGTGGTGGCGTGCAGCTGTAGTCCCAGATACTCAAGAGGCTGAGGCAGGAGAATCGCTTGAACCTGGGAGGCAGAGGTTACAGTGAGCCGAGATCACGCCACTGCACTCCAGCCTGGTGACAGAGCGAGACTTTGTCTCGAAAAAAAAAAAAAAAAAGTCTTTAGATCCCTACCAGTCACTAAGTTTTAGATCACGAAGAGCACAACCCTAAGTCTCTGCAGTCACCCTGGGATTTCTGTAGGGTAAGCAATAATTCGGACATCACGAGAATTTTTCCAGAAGGAAACTGAAATGCATTTGGTCCATTCCTCTAATGTTATACATTAAAAATCTGAGGCCAAGAGAGGTTAAGTGATTTGTCCTAGGTCGCATGGGAAGTTTAATCGAATGTCTCAGATTTCAGGTGAGCTTTCTATGATATCGTATCCATTTGAATCACACAAGAATAATACAGTAAGTTTTCATCCGTTACCTACCTCACTCTTCCATTCAGATTTATCTGAACATGCTGCTTAAAATCTGGATATTTGGATGCCAGATATGCAAAGTCAGGAGGTTTGTCCTTGTATCTATTTCTTGCATGCATTGATTTACTCAGAGCCATCTTAAGGAGAGAAAGAGAGAGAGAAAATCAGCATATTTATTAAAAACCATTAATGGGGGCCAGGCGCAGTGACTCACGCCTCTAATCCCAGTACGTTGGGAGGCCAAGGCAAGTGAATCACCTGATTCAGGAGTTCGAGACCAGCCTGGCCAACATGATGAAACCCCGCCTCTACTAAAAATACAAAAAGTAGCCAAGCATGGTAGCAGGAGCCTGTAATCCCAGCTACTCGGGAGGCTGAGGCAGGAGAACTGCTTGAACCCGGGAGGCGGAGGGTGCAGTGAGCCGAGATTGCGCCACTGCACTCTAGTCTGGGCAACAAGAGTGAAACTCCGTCTCAAAAAAAAAAGAAAAATCAGTGGGGAAAACTGTGGATGCCAAGTTAATAGTTATAGCCAACAAGTCTTTGCCGATCAAGTGAGAAAGTAGAAATTACATTTTAAAAATATATACAACAAATAAGCACATGAAGAGATGCTCAACATCATTAGTCATTAGACAAATACAAATCAAAACCACGTGAGATACCACTTCATACCCACTAGGATGGCTACCATCAACAAAAAACCAAAAATTAAAAATTAAAAAAACAGAAACAACAAGTGTTCTGCAAGGATGTGAAGAAATTGGCGCTCTCGTGCATTGCTGGTGGGAATGTGAAGTGGCACAGCTGCTGTTGAAAAACGCTTGGCGGTTCTTTAAAAAGCTAAACATAGAATTACTTTCTGATTCAGCAATTCCACTCCTAGGTATATTCCCAAAAGAACTGAAAAGAGGAACTAAAACAGATATTTGTACAGCAGTGTTCACAGTAGTATCATTCCCAAGAGTGAAAAGGTAGGAAACAATCCGAGTGTCCATCCACAGATGAATGTGGATCAACAAAATACGGTATATCCAAACACTAAATATGGATCAACAAAATACAGTATATCCAAACACTAAATACGGATCAATAAAATACGGTATATCCAAACACTAAATACGGATCAACAAAATGCGGTATATCCAAACACTAAATACGGATCAACAAAATGCGGTATATCCAAACACTAAATACGGATCAACAAAATGCGGTATATCCAAACACTAAATACGGATCAACAAAATGCGGTATATCCAAACACTAAATACGGATCAACAAAATGCGGTATATCCAAACACTAAATACGGATCAACAAAATGCGGTATATCCAAACACTAAATACGGATCAACAAAATGCGGTATATCCAAACACTAAATACGGATCAACAAAATGCGGTATATCCAAACACTAAATACGGATCAACAAAATGCGGTATATCCAAACACTAAATACGGATCAACAAAATGCGGTATATCCAAACACTAAATACGGATCAACAAAATGCGGTATATCCAAACACTAAATACGGATCAACAAAATGCGGTATATCCAAACACTAAATACGGATCAACAAAATGCGGTATATCCAAACACTAAATACGGATCAACAAAATGCGGTATATCCAAACACTAAATACGGATCAACAAAATGCGGTATATCCAAACACTAAATACGGATCAACAAAATGAGGTATATCCAAACACTAAATACGGATCAACAAAATGCGGTATATCCAAACACTAAATACGGATCAACAAAATGCGGTATATCCAAACACTAAATATGGATCAACAAAATACGGTATATCCATACACTAAATATGGATCAACAAAATACGGTATATCCATACACTAAATATGGATCAACAAAATATGGTATATCCATACACTAAATATGATCAACAAAATATGGTGTATCCATACACTAAATATGGATCAACAAAATATGGTATATCCATACACTAAATATAGATCAACAAAATATGGTATATCCATATAATAAATATCACGCAGCCCTAAGAAGGAATGAAATTCTAATACTTGCTACAACATGGAAGAACCTTGAAAACATGATGCTAAGAGAAATAAACCACACACAAAAGGACAAATTTTTTTTTTTTTTTTTTTTTTTTGAGACGGAGTCTCGCTCTGTCGCCCAGGCTGGAGTGCAGTGGCCGGATCTCGGTTCACTGCAAGCTCCGCCTCCCGGGTTTGCGCCATTCTCCTGCCTCAGCCTCCCGAGTAGCTGGGACTACAGGCGCCCGCCACCTCGCCCGGCTAGTTTTTTGTATTTTTTAGTAGAGACGAGGTTTCACTGTGTTAGCCAGGATGGTCTCGATCTCCTGACCTCATGATCCGCCCGTCTCGGCCTCCCAAAGTGCTGGGATTACAGGCTTGAGCCACCGCGCCCGGCCCAAAAGGACAAATATTGTATGCTTCCACTTATATGAGGCACCCAGAAGAGGTAAACTTATCACACAGACAGAGAGTGGAATAGAGGTGATGAGGGGCTGGGGGAGGGAAGAATGAGGAGTTACTGTTTAATAGGTGCAGAGTTTCACTTTGGAATGATGACAAAGTTCTGGAGATAGAGGTGATGGTTGCACAAGAGAATTAATACATTTAATGTCACTGAATGGTACACTTAAAAATGGCTAAAATGGTAAATTTTATGTTTATTTTTCCATAATTTTAAAAATGTAGACAATGTAAGAGTGAATCTTTTTTTAAAAAATCAAGGGAAGAAAGCTGAAAATTATTCCTTTAAGAGCATCAGGCCAGGCACGGTGGCCCACGCCTGTAATCCCAGCACTTTGGGAGGCCGAGGAAGGCGAATCACAAAGTCAGGAGATCGAGACCAACCTGGCTAACACAGTGAAACCCCATCTCTACTAAAAATACAAAAAATTAGCCGGGTGTGGTAGTGGGCACCTGTACTCCCAGCTACTCGGGAGGCTGAGGCAGGAGAATGGCGTGAACCTGGAAGGCGGAGGTTGCAATGAGCCGAGATCGCGCCACTGCACTCCAGCCTGGGCGACAGAGGGAGACTTGGTCTCAAAAAAAAAAAAAGCATCAAAGTGACAGAACACAGTCTGTCTATATGATCCACAGCCAAGGATATTAGTTAGAGGTTAGTTTTGTTTTGTTTTGTTTGTTTTGAGACAGGGTCTCCCTCTGTTGCCCAGGATGGAGTGCAGTGGCACAATCACACCTCACTGCAGCCTCAACCTCTGGTGCTCAGAGTCCTTCTATCTCAGCCTCCTGAGGAACTGGGACTGTAGGTACGTGCCACCATGCCACCATGCCTGGCTAATTTATTTTCAATTTTATTATTTGTAGAGATCGGGTCTCCCTTTGTTGCCCAGATCGGTCTCCAACTCCTGAGTTCAAATGATCCTCCTGCCTCAGCCTCCCAAAGTGCTATAGCTACAGACATGAGCCGCCACACCCAGCCTGGAGGTTAGCTTTTACAGTGTCCTTACAAGGACTGAATATTTGGTAACGCACCATAACGTCACCAAAGTATGAAAAAATATCTTTGATTCCAACTTAAAGTTTCAATCTTGTCATTCCTAGGTAGCTAAAACCAAATGAAAACAAATATAATTTTGTCTTCTTCCAGATTACAAGAAATAAAAGCAAATGTACATATAGCAAGAAATAAAAACTGAAAGAGAAACTATTATAATGGCTTAGTAAATCTCCAGGTAGTTGGTAATTTTAAAAATAGTTACTATTATATATGTATAGCTCTCTGGGTGGAAGTGACTTTTATTTTCTTAATATCTTTATTTTCTATTTTTTAAATAATGATCATTCTTCTAAACAGTATTATGTAAGCCAAAAATCTAGGAGTCGCCTGATAGTTTCTCATATCCAAGAAATCACCACTCCTGTAGGTTTTACCTGCTAAATACCTCTTAAATTAATCTATTTTTCCTTGTCCCCAACAATGTCAAGCCCAGAGGCCTTTTTTTTTTTTTTTTTTTTTTTGATACATGGTTTTGTCATGTTGGCCAGGTTGGTCTTGAACTCCTGGCCTCAAGCAATCCTGCTGCCTCAGCCTCCCAAAGTGCTAGGATTATAATTGTAAGCCACCACGCTCGGCCAGAACAGCCTTTTTATTTATTTATTTTTATTTTATTTTAGAGACTACATTGCCCAGGCCAGACTTGAACTCCTGGGCTCAAGCAATCCTCCCACCTCAGCCTCCCAAATGGCTGAGACTACAGGTGTGCCCCACTGCACCTGGTTTACAATAGCCTCTGAATTGGTCTCCCTATATCCACTCTTGTTCTCACCATCCCTCCTTCCACCTCGCAGTGATCATTTCTAAACACAAATCTCAGTATGTCCTTCCCCTATGTCCACCTGCTCAAAACCTTACTCTTAGATAAAATAAAAAACATCACTTCAGCCTACATACAAGGCCCTACACGACCTGGCCTTGCCTATCTTTTCACCATTCAGTTTAAGTCACATGCCCTTGCTCTTTGTGTCCTTCCACCCTAACCACAGGGCCTTTATGCAGGCTATTCTTTTTGGTTTTTTTGTTTTGAGATGGAGTCCGTTTTTTTTTTTTTTTGAGATGGAGTCTCGCTCTGTTGCCAGGGTGGAGTGCAGTGGCGCGGTCTTGGCTCACTGCAACCTCTGCCTCACGGGTTCAAGCTATTCTCCTGCCTCAGCCTCCTATGCAGGCTATTCTTTTTATCTGTAATGTTCTTCCCTCCCTCTCTTCAGTTGGCGAATTCTTAGTCATCCTTGGGCTCACAGTTCAAGCATTTCTTCTGAAAAGATCTTTCCTTCCCTAATCTCCCCAGTTAAGACAAATCCTCTATTATAACATCTCCTAGCAATAAATATTTTTCCTTTGCAATCTTTGTTACATAGTCATAAATCTGTCAATGCTATTTCAGATGGCTTTTTGACAGCTTCCTACACTGGAAATTAAACCAATTTCAAAAAAGAAGCGTTGTCTTCATTCCAGACTTTTCCAAATCACATATCCAACTGCCTACCATATTTCTCACTTGAAGGGCTCAAAAATACATGTACAATATGCGCAAAATTAAATCACTTCTACCCACCCCAAACTGGTCCTCCTCATCTTCCCTGCCTCACCGAATGCACTGCTATCTTTCTTGTGATACACACATCAAAAATCTTCAACACCTTCTCCATGCTGCCTCTCCCATTCACAACACACCATGTCCTGAATACTATCTATCTCCCAATTATTTATTGACCTTATCCTGTTCTTCACCCTTCACAACACCACCTCTCTGGCCCAGGTCATTATCACGTCTTTCTTGGGTTGCTCTAAGCGTCTCAAATTGATCTCTTCATAACCACTCTTGCCCTCTACCAGCCATTTTTCATTCAGCAGACAAGCCACTCCCCCCATGCAAATGTGAACATTTCCTTATTAAATCCCTTCAGTGGCGTCCCAAAGCTCTTAGGCTAATAAAGTCTGAAATCATTAACAAGGCAGGCATAATCCAGGCCTTATCTGTCCCTCCAACTTCATTTGTTGCCACTTTCCCCTTCCAGACACACTGGTCTTCCTCCACTTTCTCTGCTGCGTGGTAGTCTGTCTCACCATCTCCTATTCTTACTGCCTGCAAGACTCTCCTCACCCTCCCACCATCGCCTTTCACCTCTGAAGGCCCACTAGCTCCTCGTATCACAACCTAAGCATCATTTTTCTCAGGCAGGCTTTCTCTGACCCCACAGTCCAATCAGATGCCCATCTACATGCTTTCAAAGCACCCTGTGCTGCTTCTGCCTCAGAGATCCTCAGTTTACTACTAGGTGTGTAATTAATTTGCATATGTCACACACAGACCTGCAACCACATCCATCCTAATCTTCACTATACCCCCAGCAACTTCTATACAATAAATATTTGTTGAGTAAACAATTCAGAATTTGAGGGGATTAGTAGTCACCTGAAAGTTTTCAGCATACCGTTACTACATTTTGCCCCTTACACTATGACTAAAACTGACTATATACCTGTTTTAATTTCCTAGCATTGACATACCTTTTACTGACCATCAGGAAAGAGAGGAGCATAAAACGAGGATGGCCCCCAGTCCTTAAGAAAACATCAACTGGGCAAGGTGGTGCGTGCCTGTGGTCCTAGCTACTACGGAAGCTGAGAATGGCTTGAACCCAGCAGTTCCAGTCCAGCCTGGGCAACACAATGAGATCCTGTCTCAAAATAAACAAATACAAATAATAGACTTTATTAAAAAGAAAATATCAAAAATGAAAGTTTTGGCTGGGCACGGTGGCTCATGCCTATAATCCCAACACTTTCAGAGGTCAAGACAGGAGGATCACCTCAGGAGTTCGTGAGACCAGCCTGGCCAACGTGGAGACCATCCTGGTCAACATAGTGAAACCCTGTCTCTACTAAAACACAAAAATTAGCTAGGTGTGGTGGCGCCTGCCTGAAGTACCAGCAACTCGGGAAGCTGAGGCAGGAGAATCACTTGAATCCGGGAGGTGGAGGTTGCAGTGAGCCAAGATCACACCACTGCACTCCAGCCTGGCGACAGACCAAGACTCCGTCTTAAAAAAAAAAAAAGAAAAAAAAAAAATTAGCTAGGCATGGTGGTGGGTGCCTCTAATCCCAGCTACTCAGGAGGCTGAGGCAGGAGAATCACTTGAACCCGGGAGGTGGAGGTTGCAGAGAGCTGAGATCATAATACTGCACTCCAGCCTTGGTGACAGTGAGACTCTGCCTCAAAAAAGAAAAAAAAGAAAAAGAAAAAAGAGAAAATGTCCTTTCTTGTGATTCTGGCAAGCAACAAAAAAGACTACTAAGAGTAATTTCTTTAAGCTGATAGAAAATATTTTCCCTATTTATGGGGGACATGTGACCTTTATGGGGTATTTGTTACACGCATAGAATGTGTGATGATCCAGTCAGAGTATGTGGGGTATTCATCACTTTGAGTATTTTTTATATCTATGTGTTGGTAACATTTCAAGCCCTCTCTCTACCTATTTTGAAATACACATTGTTGCTGACTATAGTCACCATACCCTAACAGGGACTAAAGAGGCAGTGGCATGTGAGGGCTCTGCAACACATTAAGGAAAATTCTACAGACTACATAGCTGACATAGTGCACACACAACACGATACGCTGAATATATGTGAAACAAATTAAATTATAGATACGGCAGATTCGATTCATTTCCTACATTATTCAACTTTTCTGGTCAGAACAGATACAGAATGAGTCAATACAACCACCTCTTTTCTAACTAACCTCCCAATATGGGCAATGGGTTCTTAGCTAAATATATCCTATTCTTCAGAGTTTAACTGGGCATCAACTTTTTTTTTTCCTTCTTGTTGAGACAGGGTCTCATTCTGTTGCTCAGAATGCAATAGTGGAATCATAGCTCCCTGCAGCCTCCGACTTCTGAGATCAAGCAATCCTCCCGCCTGAGCCTCCCAAGTAGCTGGGACTACAGGCACAGGCCACTGTACCCGGTTAATTTACTTCATTTTTTGTAGAAAGGGAGTCTGGCTTTGCTACCCAGGCTCCAGCTTCAATTTTCGACACAGAATTTACCCATCTGACATTCCATATATTTTACTTTAAAAAAATCTCCCGTCAGTAAGGTTCAAGAGCGAAAATACTTTGTCTGTCTTGTACATTGCATATCCCAACGCCTAAAATAGTGCCTGAGAGAGTAGGCACTCAAGTATTTGTTGATTGAAAGCATGACGGAACTCTTCCCCGTCCGGACCACTGACACAAAGCTCCCTCATTGAGTTTCAAAAAAACCTTATTCCAAGGACTGAAACTTTTCTTCCTGGTTACTTGAGTCAGTCCAGAAAGCTACAGTTAATAGTAGAACCCTGAGAATGAGGCTTTCACTTTTTTTTTTTCTTTCTCATCTCCATGCTTGTTTCCTTGGTTCCTCTTGAGCATTAACCCTCTTCAACTACCATTCTCTTAATACATGGCCTATAAAATAGTCTAAATTCCAATTTCAAAACTTAATATTCTTTCTGCACAGATCCCTCCCACCTCAACACCAATCTACATCTTCTCTCTTCGCCTTCTCTCATAAATTCGACTTTTCCCACTAGTCCTGCCACTGCCATTTCTCCATCTCTTCCACTCTTTCCACGCCCTCATCTCATCCGCTCAGTTTGTCTTCCCGCCTCAGTTTTGGATTTCTCTAAACCTCCTAAACCCCGGGGAGTCTTTCCTACTTCGATCCTAGTCTCTATTCTATTCGCCAACTCCTCCCACTCATCCACTCTCAAACACCCCCGCGTGCGCACACGCAGCCACATCAGGTCTCCCCTCCTAGACCCCGAAGTCGGCACCTCACTAGCCCAAAACTCAAGAATGAGGAACCCGGGTGATCCACAGGTTAAGTGACCCATGATAGTAGATCTGCGTGAGAAATATAAGTGACCCACCTCTGAGGCCGAGGTTCCTGCCAGACGTCGTGTCTGGCGTGGGCCTGTACAACCCTAGAATCTTAAAGACGCCGCAGAGCGAAACTCCTAGAAACGCAGAGGATACGCTCCCAGCGCGCCGCCATCTTGTGAAGCCATCTAGCCTCATGATTGGACAAATCCCTCTCGCGCGACCTGTGGCTGATCCTGAAGAAAGAAGAAAGCGTCGCGAGACCTGGAGTTGGCTGCTCCTGACAGAAGGCGGGGGCGTGGTGGCAAGCGGAGTCCTTTGCAGTATGGCAGGAGGAGGACCTGCGCTCGAATTCGCGGGAAAGCACTTAAAAGAAAAAGAAACAAGTTTTCCGGGCCGTGCTGCAGACTGACCTCTCACACCCACTGGGATTGGACAGGTTATGAAGATAAGGGTATGAGACTTGGGCGTGATGGCGTGCGGTGAGCGCTTTTTGTGCAACAGGTGTGTCCTCAGGCGATGTCTCACTCACTGAATCATAAGAGATACAGTGGGGTGGGGAAGAGTACTCTCATTTACAGCGAAAGAACTGAGGAGAAGAGGTTTTTGTTTGTTTGTTTGTTTGTTTTTTGATGGAGTCTCGCTCTGTCGCTCAGGCTGGAGTGCAGTGGTGCCATCTTGACTCGCTGCAGCCTCCGCCTCCTGGGTTCAAGCGATTCTCCTGCCTCAGCCTCCCAAGTAGCTGGGATTATAGGCACCCGCCACCACGCCCGGCTAATTTTTGTATTTTTAGTATAGATGGGGTTTCTTCATATTGGCCAGGCTGGCCTCGAACTCCTGACCTCAGGTGATCCGCCTGCCTCGGCCTCCCAAAGTGCTGAGATAACAGGTGTGAGCCACCGTGCCCGGCTGGATCAGAACTATTAAGTGGTTTGTTCAAGATCTTACACTCAGAGGCCGGATGCTGTGGCCCACGCCTGTGATCCCAACAGTTTAGAAGGCCAAGGTGGGCGGATCTCTTGAGCCCAGGAGTTCAAGACCAGTCTGGGCATCATGGCAAAAACCCGTCAATACAAAAAATTACAAAAATTAGCCAGGTGTGGTGGTGGTGCGCCAGAAGTCCAGCTACGTGGGGGACTGAGGTGGGAGGCTGAAGTGGGAGGATCACTTGAGCCCGGGATGTCGAGGCTGCAGTGAGCCGAGTTCCTACCACTGCACTCCAGCCTGGCAGACAGAGCAAGACACAGTCTCAAAAAATAAATAAATAAATAATAAATAATAAAAATTTAAAAATTGGATGACATCAAGTCTGCCTGCCCTAAGCTGGAAGCTCTGTTAATGCATTTCAATTTCTTTTAAACTCGTTTCTACTGATTTTACCTTCTTGTAAGTGGAGTGAATATAAATCTCCCCCAGTTTGCAGCTGAGATAGAAAGGTTAGTGACTTTCAAAAGGCATACAAGTAGTAACAAAGTGAGGGCTAAAGTCAGCCTCTGGACCTGGTACCTCTTTCCATTTAAAAAAAAAAAAAAAAAAAAAAAAAAAAAAAAAAAAAAAAGGGCCTGCCTACGCCCTCGTGGTTAATGTGAACGCTTCTGGCAAACTGTTGCCATAAAATTGGGAGATAGTAAGGATTAAGGAATGGAGACTTCAGCCTTATGCACAAGTGAGTGTACCAGCAGTCACCCAAAGAAAGCTGAGGAGGTGTTTTCAATCTATTGTGTAACAAACCGCCCCGAAACGTAAGACCTAAAACAACAACCATTTTATTTGCTCACAGTTCTGCAATCTGGGCTGTGATTAGGCCAGCCATTCTGCTCGTCTTGCCAGTGGTCATAGCATCAAGTGGGGGCTGGTTCTGCTGAAAGAACTAGGTCTCTCTCCCTATAGTCCAAGTTATTTCCCTGCCCATATAGCCTTTCCACATAACTTGTCTAGCAGAGTAGGAAGACTTTTTCCCCACAGAGATGGAGTTTCACTCTTATTGTCCAGGCTAGAGTGCAATGGTGCCATCTTGGCTCACTGCAACCTCCACCTCCTGGGTTCAAGCGATTTTCCTGCCTCAGCCTCCTGAGTAGCTGGGATTACAGGCGCCTGCCACCATGCCCAGCTAATTTTTTTGTGTTTTTAGTAGAGACAGGGTTTCATCATGTTGGCCAGCCTGGTCTCAAACTGCTGACCTGAGGTGATTCACCCGCCTCGGCCTCCCAAAGTACTGGGATTGCAGGCATGAGCCACCGTGCCCAGCCAGAATACTTCTTACATGTTGGCTCAGGGCTCCCAAAAGGGCAAAAGTGGAAGCTGCCAGGCCTTCTTAAAGCTTGGATGCAGAACTACCACCTTGGCCATACTCTTGGTTAAAGCAAGTAAAAGGGCCAGTCCCCAGCCATTCAAGGGGAGGGGACTATGCCAGGATACCTTCCAATATTGGAAGGCATGGTTCATTTCGGCAATCAATGTAACATATTACTACAGAAAGTTTTCCATCTTTAGTTGGTAGTGGCTTTGATACTACTTATAGCATTTTATTTAGTGCGTGCTACTGGAAAGGTGAAAGAAAAGATGGCCTCGGAGATAGGACTGGTGGGGTTGAAGTGATTCTATTTAAGATACTGGTAACTTTCTGTTAGCTCCAAAGGGCAACCCCGTTTACCTATAGGTCAGGCCCGAGACACCCTAGTAGCACTGCAGCTGGGAAACCTGGCCTTTAATCCTGCCCACCATTTACTAACCCTGTGATTATAGGCAATTTACTTAAACACTTGAAGCCTTAGTTTGCTCAATATTACAAAACAGGATAATCTCACAGGATGTGGGAATTAAAATCAGACAATGCATATAAAACAACAGAATGTCTAGCATATAGTAAGTTCCTAATAATTATAATATTGCTCCTTATAACTTATCTGGTCAGTTTTTTTTTAAGTATTCCATAAAGATAAAACATTTTAATAATTGAAAATTTGTAAACAACTTAAATAATACATAAAGGTATCAGAAAGACAAAAATTATCTAAAATCTCACCACTCACAGGCAAGCACAATCAAATTTGGGTAACCTTACCACTAAACCTCTATATCTCATAAGGATATATAACCAAATAATTTTTATACAAATATATAGTATATATATGTAATTACATATATATACACACACACACATGCACATATATTCAAATATAACTCTTGGAGATTCCTCCACTTCCATCAATATAGTTCTATATTATTCTTTGTGATAGGTGCACAGTATTCCAGTGAATTGATATACCACTTTTCTTCTTTTGTTTTTTTTTTTGAGATAGAGTCTCACTCTGTCGCCCAGGCTGGAGTGCAGTGGCGTGATCTCAGATCACTGCAACCTCCGCCTCCCGGGTCAAAGCGATTCTTCTGCCTCAGCCTCCCGAGTAGCTGGGATTGCACGTGCCCACCACCACACCAAGCTATTTATTTTTGTATTTTTAGTAGAGACGGGGTTTCACCATGTTGGCCAGGCTGGTCTCAAACTCCTGAGCTCAAGTGATCCACCTGCCTTGGCCTCCCAGAGTGTTGGGATTACCGTCCTGGGCCACTGCACCCGGCTGGATATACCACTTTTTAAAAAACTAATTCGCGGCCAGATTCAGTGGCCCAGACCTGTAATCCCAGCACTTTGGGAGGCCAAGGCAGGTGTATCACTTGAGCTCAGGAGTTTGAGACTAGCCTGGCCAACATGGTGAAACCCCATCTCTACTAAAAATACAAAAAAATTAGCCAGGCGTGGTGGTGGGCACCAGCAATCCTAGCTCCTCAAGAGGCTGAGGCAGGAGAATCGCTTGAACCCGGGAGTCGGAGGTTGCAGTGGGCCGAGATCACACCACTGCACTCCAGCCTGGGCGACAGAGTGAGACTCCATCTCAAAAACAAACAAACAAGGCCGGGCGCAGTGGCTCACGCCTGAAATTCCAGGACTTTGGGAGGCTGAGGCGGGTGGATCACTTGAGGTCAGGAGTTCGAGACCAGCCTGCCAGCATGGTGAAACCCCATCTCACTAAAAATACAAAAACTAGCCAGGCGTGGTGGTGGGCACCTGTAATCCTAGCTACTCGGGAGGCTAAGGCAGGAGAATTGCTTGAACTGGGACCCGGGAGGCAGAGATTGCAGTGAAGATCGTGCCACTGCACTCCCGCCTGGGCGACAAAGCAAGACTCTGTCTCAAAAATAACAAACAACAACAACAACAACAAAACTAATTTCCCTGTGGATGGATATAGGTTCTTTCCAATGTATCTGGTATGACCTATTACCAAATATTGTGATACAATGGTAAATACATATCCTTGAAAACTTTTTTATATAAAATGAAAATTATCTGGAGACTCCACAGAATAGATTAACAAGATATTCAACATCTGCCTTTTTCCAAATTTACCCTCAAATCTTCAAGAATTTGAAGTCTCTCAAACTTCCATACCCCAGCAAGGACAGTGCAGATGTCCTATTAGCCAGTTACATCCTTTGCTACCTCTTTGTAGCAGGAAACTGATTCTGCACATCCAATAAATAATGCTGCTAATTATGAAATGTTGCCTAGCCGGTTATCAGAGCTGCTTTCAGCAGCAGCTGCCTACTAGACTGGAATCAACCCTTGAGGGCATCAGACTGGGCTCCCTCTTTACTGAAATTAATTATTTCAAGGACTTTGTGGCCCTTCCCTGTCACTGTCCTTTGGCCACAGCCAGCCTGTCAACAGCCACAGGTCTCCCTGACTTTGTGTTTCAGAAAGTAATAATTGAGTGTCAATTTCTTCTAGCTTAGAAGACTCTAGCTTCCTTATGGAAATTCGTCCACCTCGTTCTTAGGGACCAAGTTTACATATCAGGGATCTAATAGTCATTATAGTTGTCACAAAAGCTATATCCAGGCGGGTACAGTGGCTCACGCCTGTCATCCCAGCACTTTGGGAGGCTTAGGAGAGCGGATCACCTGAGATCATGAGTTCTAGACCAGCCTGGCCAACACGATGAAACCCTGTCTCTATTAAAAATACAAAAAATTAGTCAGGCAGAGTGGTAGATGGCTGTAATCCCAGCTACTCGGGAGGCTGAGGCAGGAGAATCGCTTGAACCCAGGAGGCAGAGATGACAGTGAACTGAGATCGCGCCACTGCATTCCAGCCTGGGCAACAGAGCAAGAGTCCCTGTCAAAAAAAAAAAAAAAGGTTGTATCCTGTTCACAGAACAATGATTTTTTTCTCAGCTTACATGATGTAACTGAGAGAGCCACTCACGTGATCCTCTGCACGAAGGATACCATATCTTCTTTTTCATTTCTTTATGGTTTTTGGGACAGGATCTCATTCCGTCACCCAGGCTGGAGTGTAGCGTCATGATCACAGCTCACTGTAGCCTCGACTTCCTGGGCTCTTGAACCTGGGAGGCAGAGGTTGCCGTTAGCTGAGATCGCGCCATTGCACTCCCCCGGGGCGACAGAGGGAGACTCTGTCTCAAAAAATAAAATAAATAAATAAATAAATAAAATAAATAATAATAATAGCTGGTGGAAGAATTGAATATAAATGTACATCTTACTACTGCCCTGCTTCCTGTTCCAAGTCTCATAAAACAGAACATACTTATTTTAAAAATTAAATAGTAAATTTCAAATCGAGCTGAAAATTCAGAATTAGTGTTATTGACACACCAGAAAATGTGATAATTCTCTGAAAAAATACAGAATGAATAGGAGCCATCTAAAATGCCAAGAAGTTTTTTATAGGAAGCTTAAGATGATGATAACATTAGGCTGGAGAACAAAATATGCAAGAATAGCAAATAATGTTTTTCCGCTTGCAAAAAAATTAAAATTACACCATACAAAAAATAATCCCATATGGATTAAGAAACAAAATAACCATAAAAACAAATAAAATTGACTAGGTACGATAGCTCATTCCTGTAATTCCAGCACCTGGGGAGGCTGAGGCAGGTGCGTCGCTTGAGCCCAGGAGTTTGAGACCAGCCTAGGAAGCCAGCGTGGCAAAACCCCATCTCTACAGAAAACACAAAAATTAGCCAGGGGTGGTGGTGTGCGCCTGTAGTCCCAGCTCCTTGAGGGGCTGAGGCAGGAGGATGGCTTGAGCTGGAGAGGTCGAGGCCACAGTGAGCCATGTTCATGCCACTGCACTCCAATCTGGGTGACAAAGCGAGACCCTGTCTCAAAAAAAAAAAGGGGGGGGGGAAATCTGTATCTACTGACACGGAAAATTTCCAAAATATGGAATAAGGTAAAAGGAAATTGTGAAACAGTAGGTTCGGTTTGATATTGTTTGTATAAAGTAAAACCAGAACACATTTCAATATGAAAATTTAAAGCATAAAAGTAGCCATAGAAAAAGATCTGAAAGGAAAAACCCTAGACTGAAAACAGTGGTTGCTTTAGGGAAACCTCAGGGAAACTGGGTTAGAATGTTAGAAGTGGGACATGAGAGTCTTTAATCTTGTCTATATCATTTGAATGTTGTACAATGATAATAGATTCATACATCATTTGTACGATTTAAAAATAGATTTAAGGCTGGACGCAGTGGCTCACACCTGTAATCCCAGCACTTTGGGAGGCCGAGGTGGGCAGATCATGAGGTCAGGAGATCCAGACCATCCTGGCTAACACGGTGAAACCACG
Source organism: Chlorocebus sabaeus (assembly GCF_047675955.1). Taxonomy (NCBI): domain Eukaryota; kingdom Metazoa; phylum Chordata; class Mammalia; order Primates; family Cercopithecidae; genus Chlorocebus; species Chlorocebus sabaeus. The sequence goes on from NC_132919.1 coordinate 2,455,031, forward strand.
TCTCTACTAAAAATACGAAAAATTAGCTGCGAGTGGTGGCGGGCGCCTGTAGTCCCAGCTACTTGGGAGGCTGAGGCAGGAGAATGGCATGAACCCAGGAGGTGGAGTTTGCAGTGAGCCGAGATCGTACCACTGCACTCCAGCCTGGGCGACAGAGTGAGACTCCGTCTCAAAAAAAAAAAAAAAAGATTTAAAATAAGAAAAAGAAGAGAAAATCAAATCTGTCAAAAAAAAAAAATCGGCCGGGCGCGGTGGCTCAAGCCTGTAATCCCAGCACTTTGGGAGGCCTAGACGGGCGGATCACGAGGTCAGGAGATCGAGACCATCCTGGCTAACACGGTGAAACCCCGTCTCTACTAAAAAATACAAAAAATTAGCCGGGCGAGGTGGCGGGCGCCTGTAGTCCCAGCTACTCGGGAGGCTGAGGCAGGAGAATAGCGTAAACCCAGGAGGCGGAGCTTGCAGTGAGCTGAGATCCGGCCACAGCACTCCAGCCTGGGCGACAGAGCGAGACTCCATCTCAGAAAAAAAAAAAAAAAAAAAAAAAAATCACAGCCTGACACTTACGCAAGAAAAGACAGTTCAGAGGGGAAGCAAAGCCTCCTGTGGCCTCAGCCTCAGCAGCTGCTCAGGATAGCCATCCTCCATGTGACGATTCTGTGATCCACACAGCCACAGCCTGTGGCACCACCACGTCAATGTGGGCTCCCAGGACCCCTGCAGCAAGGAAAGAGAGAGGATGGCTTTTCAGAGCTTCCACTCAGAAGTGACACACATCATTGACAACCAAATCAAGTCAGATGTCCCCACCTAACTTGGGTTGGGGAAGAGGGCAGGCGCGCCGTCCCTCCATGTGCTCAAAATATTGCTGAAGAGTGATGATGTTCACTACACACGCCTCATCCAGAAGCACCACAGACAGACAAAACAGAATCAAAATGTAGACGAATATGGATTATACTCTAAAATGATCAACTCCAAAAATTAAAGATAGGATTACCCTGTGATCTGGCAATTTCACTTCTAGGTATATACCCCCCAAAACGGAAGGCAGAATCTCAGTGATATTTATACACCCTTGTTCACGGCTGCATTCTTAGCAACAGCCAAAAGGTGGAAGCAAGCCAAGTGTTCGATGATGAACGAATGGGTAAACAAATTGTGGCACATACATACAATGGAATATTGACGTTATTCACCTTCAAAAGGAAGTAAATTCTCACATGCTACAACATGAATGAACCTTGAGGACATTATGCTAAGCAAAATAAGTCAGTCACAAAAAGACAAATACTGTATGATTCCACTCCTATAAAGTACCTAGAATAGTCAAATTCATAGAGACAGAAAGCAGAAAGGTGACTGCCAGGGAATGGGGGAAGGAGGGAAAAAGGTTTTGTTATTTATTTTATTATTATTGGTTTTTTTTTTTTTTTTTTTTTTTGAGAAGAAGTTTCACTCTTGTTGCCCAGGCTGGAGTGCAATGGCACAATATCGGCTCACCACAATCTCTGCCTCCCAGGTTCAAGCGATTCTCCTGCCTCAGCTGGGATTACAGGCATGCACCACCACGCCCGGCTAATTTTATAATTTTAGTTGACACGGGGTTTCTCCATGTTGGTCAGGCTGGTCTCAAACTCCTGAACTCAGGTGATCCACCCACCTCAGCCTCCCAAAGTGCTGGAATTACAGGCGTGAGCCACCGCACCCGGCCAATTTTTATTACTTTTTTTAAGTGAGGTGAAGGCTGGTGGCTCATGCCTGTAATCGCAGCACTTTGGGAGGCTGAGGTGGGTACATCACAAGGTCAAGAGTTTGAGACCAGCCTGGCCTAAATGGTGAAACCCCGTCTCTACTAAAACTACAAAAAAGTATCCAGTCATGGTGGTGGGCGCCTGTAGTCCCAGCTACTCGGGAGGCTGAGACAGGAGAATGGCTTGAACCCAGGAGGCAGAGGTTGCAGTGAGCTGAGATCACACCACTGCACTCCAGCCTGGGTGACAGAGTAAGACTCCATCTCAAAAAAATTTTAAAAATGAAGTGAAGTTTCGCTCTGTCGCCCAGGCTAGAGTGCAGTGGTGTGATATCAGCTTACTGCAACCTCCACCTCCCGGGTTCAAGCAGTTCCACTGCCTCAGCCTCCCGAGTAGCTGAGACTACAGGCACGTGCCACCATGCCTGGCTAATTTTTTGTATTTTTAGTAGAGACAGATTTCACCGTGTTAGCCAGGTTTGTTCCCATCTCCTGATCTCATGATTTGCCCACCTCAGCCTCCCAAAGTGCTGGGATTACAGGCGTGTGCCACCACACCCAGTCTGGAATTGTTTTCTTAATTTCCTTTCCGTGTTGCTCATTGCTAGTAAGCAGAAATACAACTGATTTTTCTGTGTTAATGTTGCATCTGGCAACTTCGCTGAATTCATTAGTTCGAACAGTTTTTTGGTGGAATCTTTAGGTTTTCTACATATAAGATCATGTCACGTATGACTAGAGATACTTTTACATCTTCCTTTCCAATTTAGATGTCTTCTATCTCTTTTGCTTTCCTAATTATTCCAGCGCGGTACCATGTTCAGTGGAAGCAGCAAACGCAGGCATCCTTGTCTTGTTCCTGACCTTAGATGAAAAGCTTTTGGGCCAGGCACCGTGGCTCACACCTGCAGTCCCAGCCATTCAGGAAGTTGAGGTGGGAGGATTGCTTGAGCCCAGAAGTTTGAGGCTGTAGTGAGCCCTGGTTGTGCCACTGCACTCCAGCCTGCATGACAGAGCAAGACCCTGTCTCTTAAAAAAAGAAAAAGAAAAAAAAAAGAAATGTTTTTGGTCTTTCACCATTGAGTATAATGTTAGCTTGAGATTTTCATATATGGCCTATATTATGTTGAGATAGTTTCCTTCTATTACTAGCTTTTTGAGTGTTTTTCTTAAGAAAGGGTGTTGAATTTTGTCAAATGTTTTTCTGCATCAATGGTGATAATCATATGGGGATTTTTTTCCTTCATTCTGTTAATGTGGTATATTCGTTGATAGATTTTCATAGGTTGAACCAGGCTGGAGTGCAGTGGCATGACCGTGGCTCACTGCACCCATGCATACCTGGGCTCAAATTATCCTCCCACCTCAGCCTCTTTTTTTCTTTTTTTTTTTTTGAGACCAGGTCTCGCTTTGTCGCCCAGGCTGGAGTGCAGTGGCTCCATCTCTGTTCACTGCAAGCTCTACCTCCTGGGTTCACGCCATTCTCCTGCCTCAGCTTCCCAAGTAGCTGGGACTACAGGCGCCCGCCACCACACTTGGCTAATTTTTTGTATTTTTAGTAGAGACAGGGTTTCACTGTGTTAGCCAGGATGGTCTTGATCTCCTGACCTCGTGATCCACCCACCTCGGCCTCCCAGTGTGCTGGGATTACAGGCATGAGCCACTGTGCCCGGCCTCCACCTCAGCCTCTTAAGTAGCTACAACTACAGGTACACACCATCAAATCCAGCTAATTTTAAAAAAAGACAGTCTTGCTATGTTGCCCAGGCTAGTTTTGAATTCTTGGCCTAGAGCAATCCTTCCTTCCACCTCAGCCTCCCAAAGTGCTGGGATTATAGACGTGAGCCACCACACCCAGCATGAATACCTTATTATTACTTTTTTTTTTTTTTTTCTTTTAGATGGAGTCTCACTCTGTCACCCAGGCTGGAGAGCAGTGGCATGATCTCAGCTCACTGCAACCTCCACCTCCTGGGTTCAAGTGATTCTCCTATCTCAGTTCTCTGAGTAGCTGGGACTACTGGTGCATGCCACCACACCTGGCTAATTTTTGTATTTTTAGTACAGACGAGTTTTTACCATATTGGCCAGAGCGGTCTCCTGACCTCAGGTGATCTGCCTGCGTCGGCCTCCCGAAGTGCTGGGATTACAGGCATGCGCCACTGCGCCCGGCCTGCGCGAATACCATTTTTAACACATCGATTTGAATTGTCCTGTTGGTAATTTATGTACTTCCCACATATGCTTGAGTTTATTTCTAGGCTTGTTTCATTGATCTGTCAGCTTATTTCTATACATGTACACATTTGTTTTAATTAGTGCAGCTTTCTATTACTATACAGTATCACATAACATAAGGCCGCTATGTTAATCTTGTTTTTCAGAATTTGCCTAACATGTTGATGCTTCTAAATAAACTCTAGAACCATTTTATTAAGTTTTCTACAAAAATCCTTTTGGGATTTTGTTATTGTCATTACATTTTCTGTAGAGAGATCGGTTTCGAGAGGATTGGCATTTCCTCAGTATTGACTCTCCTACCCCTATTTAATAAGACTTCACCCCAGAATCCAAGATCATTCACAACAGTTCCAACCTACCGCTTCCTTCAGTGTTTAACCACCTTCCAGCCAACTTCACCATGATCTGGTCTGTGAACATACTCTGTGTTCTTTTCTGCCCCTTTATCTTCACCCAAACTAGTCTCTTTCTGAAACATCCTCCTCCTCTTCTTCCCGCAGTTTCCTGGCCGGGCGCGGTGGCTCACACCTGTAGTCCCTAGCACTTTGCAGGGCTGAGGTGGGCAGATCACGAGGTCAGGAGATCCAGACCATCCTGGCTAACATAGTGAAATCCCATCTCTACTAAAAATACAAAACATTAGCCGGGCGTGGTGGTGCACGCCTGTAATCCCAGCTACTCGGGAGGCTGAGGCAGGAGACTCACTTGAACCCGGGAGGCGGAGGTTGCGGTGAGCCCCGAGATCGCATCACTATACTCCAGCCTGGGCAACAAAAGCAAAACTCCGCCCAAAAAAAAAAAACAAAACCAAATCCCCACAAGTTGTCTGTGAACCCCTCGTTGAAACAGTGTTTTATTTATTTCCTGAGACAGCGTCTGTCTCCATCGTCCAGGATGGAGTGCAGTAGCGCAATCTTGGCTCACTGCAACCTCTGCCTCTCTGCAACTTCGATTTCCCTGGGCTCAAGCCATTCTCCCACCTCAGGCTCCCAAGTAACTGGGACTACAGGCACCCATCACACCTTGCTAATTTTTGTATGTTTTGTAGAGACGGGGTTTCACCATGTTGTCCAGGCTGGTCTCAAACTCCTGGGCTCAATTGATCCACCCACCTTAGCCTCCCAAAATGGTGGGATTACAGGCATGAGCCACCGTGCCTGGCCCAAACGTTACCTCTTCTAATCTTTCTTTTTATTTTCTCTCTCTCTCTCTCTTTCAATAGAGACAGGGTTTCACTGTGTTGCCTGGGCTGGTCTCGAACTCCTGAACTCCAGTGATCCTCCCACCTCAGCCTCCCAAAGTGTTGGGATTACAGGCTGGAGTCACCACGCCCAGTCGAGATTAAGAATTTTGGCCGGGCGCGGTGGCTCACACCTGTAATCCCAGCACTTTGGGAGGCCGAGGCGGGCAGATCATGAGGTCAGGAGATCGAGACCACAGTGAAACCCCGTCCCTACTAAAAATACAAAAAATTAGCCGGGCGCGATGGCAGGCGCCTGTAGTCCCAGCTGCTCGAGAGGCTGAGGCAGGAGAATGGCATGAACCCGGGAGGAGGTGGAGATTGCAGTGAGCCGAGATCGCGCCACTGCACTCCAGCCTGGGCGACAGAGCTAGACTCCGTCTCAAAAAAAAAAAAAAAAAAAAAAGAATTTTAAAGAAGGTATTGCAGCCAGTAAGTGGCTGAATCAGAGCTCAAATGACTGTCTGGCTTTTAGGCACCATCTTCCCTCTCCGCTATGTACTTGTCCTTTCCAGCACCTCTGCAGAATAGGCTCTCCAATTACTTCCAGGGCCCTGTGTGCAGGGGTCTGGGAGCTTAGTAGTCTCTTAGGCCCTGGAAGAGTAAAGGAAAAGATGCACGTGGGGTATTGTGTTTTTAAATACTCTCGGCTGAGCGTGGTGGCTCGCGCCTGTAATCCCAGCACTTTGGGAGGCCAAGGGGGGTGAATCATGAGGTCAAGAGATCGAGACCATCCTGGCCAACATGGTGAAACCCCATCTCTACTAAAACTCTAATAAAGATACAAAAATTAGCTGGGCATGGTGGTGCGTGCCGGTAGTCCCAGCTACTTGGGAGGCTGAGACAGGAGAATTGCTTGAATCCAGGAGGCGGAGGTTGCAGTGAGCTGAGATCGCACCACCGGACTCCAGCTTGGGCGACAGAGGGAGACTCCGTCTCAAAAAAATAAATAAATAAAAAATAAATACTCTTAACTCAAAACATATATTTTATTGTTTAAGGCAGCTTGAGTTGGGTGTTCTCTTACAACTGAACGTTTCTTTTATTTATTTATTTATTTTCTGAGACAGAGTCTTGCTCTGTTGCCCAGGCTGGAGTGCAAGGTGTGATCTCAGCTCACTGCAGCCTCTGCTTTCTGTGTTCAAGTGATTCTCCTGCCTCAGCCTCCCAGGTAGCTGGGATTACAGGCACGTGCCACCATGCCCAGCTAATGTTTGTATTTTTAGTAGAGATGGGGTTTCACCATGTTGGCCAGTCTGGTCTCAAACTCCTGACCTCAGGTGATCCACCCACCTCGGCCTCCCAAAGTGCTGGGATTACAGGCGTGAGCCACCGCGCCTGGCTAGGAATCTGCTTTTTTTTTTTTTTTTTAGGAATTTTGCTCTTGTTGCCCAGGCTAGAGTGCAGTCGTGCAATCTTGGCTCACTGCAACCTCCGCCTCCCAGGTTCAAGCGATTCTCCTGCCTCAGCCTCCTGAGTGGCTGGGATTACAGGTATGTGCCACCACGCCTGGCTAATGTTTTGTATTTTTAGTAGAGATGGGGTTTCTCCATGTTGGTCAGGCTGGTCTCGAACTCCCAACCTCAGGTGATCTGCCCACCTTGGCCTCCCAAAATGGTAGGATTACAGGCGTGATCCACTGCACCCAGCCAAGAATCTGCTTTTTTTTTTTTTTTTTTTTGAGACGGAGTCTCGCTCTGTCGCCCAGGCTGGAGTGCAGTGGCCGGATCTCAGCTCACTGCAAGCTCCGCCTCCCGAGTTTACGCCATTCTCCTGCTTCAGCCTCCCGAGTAGCTGGTACTACAGGCTCCCGCCACCTCGCCCGGCTAGTTTTTTTGTATTTTTTAGTAGAGACAGGGTTTCACCGTGTTAGCCATCATGGTCTTGATCTTGTGACCTCGTGATCCACGTGATCCGCCCGTCTCGGCCTCCCAAAGTGCTGGGATTACAGGCTTGAGCCACCGCGCCGGGCCATGGAATCTGCATTTTTAACAACACGCCAGCTGATTCTAATGTGAGTGGCTTGTAAGCCACACTTGGAGAAACGCTGACTTCAAGAGTAGAGGGAAGTAAACAGAGTTCACCTGAGAAGCAGGAGAGGCTGTCGCGGGTCGGAGAGGAAATACAGTTACTTAGGCATCTTCAATCCTTCCCAGAGGATCAGGCAGTCGTGTGCTTTGGGTTAGAACAGAACTATTAATAACAAATCCGCCAGCTGGCCTCCACTCTCTAAGAAAGTCCAGGGATTCTGAGAGTCACATAGAAAGACCCCAAGTCCCCTAGTCTCTCCCTAATCAGGCAATTCCTCCCCTCCCTTGTCCTCTATGTCATTCAGTTAGGACTACAGGACTAGAAGTATCTCAGCATGTTCACTGGAGCATTAAAAAGTTCACTGGTGGCCGGGCGCAGTGGCTCATGCCTGTAATCCCAGCACTTTGGGAGGCCGAGGCAGGTGGATCACCTGATTGGAGTTCAAGACCAGCCTGACCAACATGGAGAAACACCGTCTCTACTAAAAATACAAAGTTACCTAGGCGTGGTGGTGCATGTCTGTAATCCCAGCTACTCGGGAGGCTGAGGCAGGAGAATCACTTGAACCCGGGAGGCGGAGGTTGCAGTGAGCCGAGATGGCACCATTGCACTCCAGCCTGGGCAACAAGAGTGAAACTCAGTCTCAAAAAAAAATGTCCACTGGCTGTGGTTGGGAAAGGTGAGAGCCACTCCGGGGACACCAGCAGAGACAGGCTGCTGGAAACTGGGAGAACAGAACCTAGTCCTGGTGAGGATGTGGCACAATAGGAACACTGATGGGGGGAACGTAAGTGGGTCCGATCACTCTGAAAAATAATTTGACCCAGTAGTTCCACTCCAGGGTACATATCGCAGAGAAATTCTTACACTTGGAGTCTAGGAAACCTAAACACCCAGGATGCTTTTACCAGCATTGATTTTTCTTTTTCTGTTTTTATGAGACAGGGTTTCCCTTTGTGCCCAGGCTGCAGTGCTGTGGCACCATTGTAGCTCACTGCAGCCTCAACTTCCTGGGCTTAAGTGATCCTCCCACCTCAGCCTCCTGAATCGCTGGGACCGCAGGTGCACGCCACCACACCTGGCTAATTTTTGTACCTTTTTTTTTTTTTTTTTTCTTTTTAGACAGAGTCTCCTCTGTCACCCAGGCTGGAGTGCAGTGGCACGATCTTGGCTCACTGCAACCTCCACCTTCTGGGTTCAAGCAATTCCCCTGCCTCAGCCTGCCAAATAGCTGGGATCCTCTCACCTCGGCCTCCCAAAGTTCTGGGATTTCTGAGCCACTAGCTCAGAAAAAAATTAATTAATTAATTAAAAAGTAAATAAATAAAATGAGAGAAAGACAAAGTTCCTTAGCCACTACTGGAATCTCTTGAGGTTATTTACCCTCTGTACCTCATCTCTCCTCTATCAGGCACTAGCGACCAGGGAGCAAGATGTTAGGCGTCCGCCGGGCGCGGTGGCTCACGCCTGTAATCCCAACACTTTGGGAGGCTGAGGTGGGCAGATCATGAGGTCAGGAGTTCGAGATCAGCCTGGCTAATATGGTGAAACCCCGTCTCTACTAAAAATACAAAAGCTAGGTGGGCATGGTGGAACAAGCCTGTCGTCCCAGCTACTTGGGAGGCTAAGCCAGGAGAATCGCTTGAACCCTGGAGGTGGAGGCTGCAGTGAGCCAAGATTGCGCCACTACACTCCAGCCTGGCCAATAGAGGGAGACTCCATCTCAAAAAAAAAAAAACAAACAAGATGTTAGGCCTCAAGAGGCCAACGGAAGCTTGTAAAACTCCACCTCCGCCTCCACCACGCAGACTGTGACCAGCCCCTGTCTCGCTCCTCCCAGTCTGTGTCTCACAGCCTACATCTGTCACGAAGGCATGGCCTCATTTCCCAGCCGAGCTGATTGCATGTTTGGCTAATATGACATTTTTCTCTGATGACAACAGGACTATGTGGGACACTGTATTTTTGGACAAGTAAGTCATTCCAGCATCTACCTTCTCCTGTCGTACTGCCTCCAAACCATTCCCACTGTTCCTCTTTTGCATCCTCCAGCCTCACATCTGGCTGGACCTCTAGGTTTCCTTTTGCATTTCTCGTGATGAGCCTTCCTTGGCTCTTTCTCACTGTTTGTAAGCTCAGCAGCTGGCCTAGAGCTCTCCTGAGGCTTTCTTTTTTTTTTTTTTTTTTTTTTTGAAACGGAGTCTTGCTCTGTCGCCCAGGCAGTGGCGTGATCTTGGCTCACTGCAGTCTCTGCTTACTTGATTCAAGCGATTCTCCTCCCTCAGCCTCCCCAGTAGCTCGAATTAAAGGCATGCACCACCACGTCTGGCTAATTGTTGTATTTTTTAGTAGAGACGCAGTTTCACCATGTTGGCCAGGCTGGTCTCAAACTCCTGACCTCAGGTGATCTGCCCACCTTGGCTTTCCAAAGTGCCAGGATTACGGGCGTGAGCCACCTCACCCAGCCCCAAAGTGCTGGGATTTTAGATGTGAGCCACTGGGTCCAGCTCCATCTGGTTTTAATCATTTGTCTTAAAAATGGAAAAAGTAATGCTAGGGTGGGAAGGAGACTTGGATGGACCGGGGATGCTTAGCTCTTCCGTGGCAGATTTTGGACCAGAACCCAGATCCCCTGTGTCTCCTGAGGGATAGAGGTGAGGGAGAAGGACCCACAGCCACTAGCTCAGCCTTGCCCCAGCTCCTCCCAAGGCCTCAACACTCAGCCCTTTGAAGATGCTGGCTACTAAGCAGTTAATAAGGCTACCACGCTAGGGGCGGGAAGAGCCTGCCTCACCTGTCAGCCGGACCATTGCACAACTTGACAAGTTGAGGCCAGGGACTCTTCCCACACTAGGTCCAGCTGTAGAGGGGAAAGGTTAGGGTGCGGGGAATAACAAGGAAGCTGGACACTAGTCCTACCTCCCCCTCAAGTCCTACTCCCTCTCCCTGCAGGGATTAGGATGGGTTGAAGTTAAGGGAGGCCTATCAGGGAAGCAGGGGTGGGAAAATAGTTTCTCTGTAAGAGTTGAAGGGGGCAGGGCTAGTACTCTTTCTCACCTCTGAAATGTCTTTTATTTCAGGGAGGGAATTGTGGACAAGATAGAAAAGAGGCTGGGTGCAGTGACTCACACCTGTAATCCCAACACTTTGGGAGGCTGAGGCGGGAGAATCGCTTGAGCCAAGGAGTCTGAGACCAAACTGGGCAACATAGCGAGATCCTGTCTATACAATTTTAAAAATTAACCAAGCATGGTGGCGCATGCTGGTAGTCCCAGCTATTTGAGAGGCTGAGGCAGGAGGATGGCTTTAGGAGTTCGAGGCTGCAGCGAGCCATGATGTGCACCACTGCACTCCAGCCTGAGTGACAGAGCAAGACCTTGTCTTAGAGACAACAACAACAACAACAAAACACCACGTAGGCCAGGCGCAGTTGTTCACCCCTGTAATCCCAGCTACTCAGGAGGCTGAGGCAGGGAGAATCTCTTGAATCCGGGAGGCGGAGGCAGCAGTGAGCTGAGACTGCGCCACTGCACTCCAGCCTGGGTGACAGAGTGAGACCTTGTCTCAAAAAACAAAAAACAAAAACATGGAAAGGAGAAGGATGGCCGGGCGCGGTGGCTCAAGCCTGTAATCCCAGCACTTTGGGAGGCTGAGACGGGCGGATCACGAGGTCAGGAGATCGAGACCATCCTGGCTAACACGGTGAAACCCCGTCTCTACTAAAAAAATACAAAAAACTAGCCGGGCGTGGTGGCAGCGCCTGTAGTCCCAGCTACTCGGGAGGCTGAGGCAGGAGAATGGCGTAAACCCGGGAGGCGGAGCTTGCAGTGAGCTGAGATCCGGCCACTGCATTCCAGCCTGGGCGACAGAGCCAGACTCCGTCTCAAAAAAAAAAAAAAAAGGAAAGGAGAAGGAAACGCCGGGCACAGTGGCTCACACCTGTAATCTCAACACTTTGGGAGGCCGAGGCAGATGCATCACTTGAGGTCTGGAGTTCAAGACCACCCTGGCCAACATGGCAAAATCCCGCCTCTACTAAAAATACAAAAATTAGCCGGGCGTGGTGGCGGGCACTTGTAGTCCCAGCTACTCAGGAGGTTGAAGCAAGAGAATCACTTGAACCCGGGAGGCAGAGGTTGCAGTGAGCCGAGATCGTGCCACTGCACTCCGGCCTGGGCCACAGAGCGAGACTCCATCTCAAAAAAAAAAAAAAAAAAAAAAAAAAAATGAGGAGAAAGAAGCTTTTGGCTGGTCCTTCTTTCAGGCCATGAGTTGTGAGTTTTTGTACAAAATGGAGAAAGGAGAGATTAGACGGAGAGCCGACTTTGTTGGTGAGGCTGCCCGTGTAGCCTCTAATAGAGGTACTGGAGAGTGGACTCAGTGCAAAGATGTCTGCGGTCCCAGTTTGGTTCTCTGAGCTGGGAGGCAACAAATGCAGAGGCCAGACACGCCTTTCCCCGGGCCACGGCCTTTCTCAGGTGTGCCATGAAGACGGCCATACTTAGCCACTGTTCAGCAATTCCATCACAGCCTCTGAGCAATCCAGTGAGAGGCTTTTCGTTTTATTTTGTTTTGTTTTTTTTCAGATGGAGTCTTGCTCCATATCCCATGCTGGAGTGCAGCGGCGCCATCTCGGCTCACTGCAAGCTCCACCTCCCGGGTTCACGCCATTCTCCTGCCTCAGCCTCCCGAGTAGCTGGGACTACAGGCGCCTGCCACCTCGCCCGGCTAATTTTTTGTATTTTTTAGTAGAGATGGGGTTTCACCGTGGTCTCGATCTCCTGACCTCGTGATCCACCGACTCGGCCTCCCAAAGTGCTGGGATTACAGGCATGAGCCACAGCTCCTGGCTTTCATATTTTTAAAGTAGTGATAAGTGTAAAGAGCATTTCAACATAGTGCAACCATCGTAATATGATATGAAAATATCTGATTTCTGCTGAGGACAAAGGCACAGGTACCATTAATACTTCAGTAGTTTGTTGCCTATGCTCATAATGGAAATAAATGCTATATTTTATTTATTTATTTATTTTATTTTTCACCATGTTGGCCAGGCTGGTCTTAAACTCCTGACCTCAGGTGATGCACCTGCCTGGGCCTCCCAAAGTGCTAGGATTACAGACGTGAGCCACCTTGTCCAGCCAGAAATCTATATTTTAGATACAAATTAGTGAATACAAAGATGTAATTTTTTGGCTGGGTGCAGTGGCTCACGCCTGTAATCCCAGAACTTTGGGAGGCCGAGGCAGGTGGATCACGAGGTCAAGAGATTGAGACCATCCTGGCCAACATGGCGAAACCCCATCTCTACTAAAAATACAAAACTTAGCCAGGCGTGATGGCGGGCGCCTGTAGTCCCAGCTACTGAGGAGGCTGAGGCAAAAGGATCGCTTCAACCCGTGAGGCCCAGGTTGCAGTAAGCTGAGATCATGTCACTGCACTCCAGCCTGGTGACAGAGCAAGACTCCATCTCAATAATAATTTTTAAAAAGATGTAATTGTTTTTCCCATCCATATTCAAGGACCCCAGGTCATAAGACATCCTGGCCTCAAGAAATTCATCCCTTCTCAATCCAACTGTTCCCCAGGAGTCCCAAGGCCTCCAGAGACAAGCAGCCCAAGATCTATTACCTGCTTGAACGAAGAGCGGGAGACAGCGGGTGCGCAGTTCTTACCCAGTGCCAGCCCTTGGTGTGTCTCTGGGTTCCCTCTGGCAGGCCCCAGTCAAAGGGCAAAGTGGAGGACATTTGGCTTTAATTGGAAAAGATTTCAGAACTATGTGGTTTGGTGTTCTCTGACCATGAGTGGACAGGCGGGAGCCACTGATGGTTAATATCTCAATATAACATTTTCCCATGTTACCTTTACGGTGTTTACACACAATCCTAACATGCCTAATCATCTTCCCTTCACTCCCCTCCCCTCCTTTCCCCTCCCCTCCCCTCCCCTTCCCTTCCCTTCTCTTTTTGAGATGGAGTCTGGCCCTGTTGCCCATACCAGAATGCAGTGGCATGATCATAGCTCACTGCAGCCTTGAACTCCTGGGCTCACAAATAATCTTTTTTGTTGTTTTTTTTGAGATGGAGTCTCACTCTGTCGTCCAGGCTGGAGTGCAGTGGTGTGATCTCGGCTCACTGCAACCTCCGCCTCCCAGGTTCAAGCGATTCTCCTACTTCACTCTCTTGAGTAGCTGGGACTACAGGCACGCACCACCACACCTGACTAATTTTTCTATTTTAGTAGAGACGGGGTTTCACTGTGTTGGTCAGTCTGGTCTCGAACTCCTGACCTCATGATCCACCCACTTCGGCCTCCCAAAGTGCTGGGATTACAAGCATGAGCCACCGCACCCAGCCCTATCTCTTTTCTTAAAGGAAAATAGAAGCAGCACATTAGAAAAGTCTGATCAGCCTCTGCTAAGAAAACACATAATACTGAGGCTGGGCATGGTGGCTCACACCTGTAATCCCAGCACTTTGGGAACCTCAGGTGGGAGGATTGCACAAGACCAGGAGTTGAAGACCAGTATGGGCAACATAGCGAGACCCCTGTCTCCACAAAAAATTTTTAAAAAACAAAACAAAAAACTAGCTGAGTGTGGTGGCATGCCCCTGTCATTCTAGGTACTTGGGAGGCCAAGGTGGGAGGATTGCTTGATCCCAGAAGTTCGAGGCTGCAGTGAGCTATCATTGTGCCATTGCACTCCAGCCTGGCCAAGACAGCAAGACCCTGTCTCTAAAATAAAAATAAAAATAAAAATGGCCGGGAGTGGTGGCTCACGCCTGTAATCCCAGTACATTGGGAGGCCGAGGCGGGTGGATGACCTGAGGTCAGGAGTTCAAGACCAGCCTGGCCAACATGGCAAACCTCATCTCTACTAAAAATACAAAAATAAGCTGGGCTTGGTGGTGGGCGCCAGTAATCCCAGCTGCTCAGGAGGCTGAGGCAGGAGAATCACTTGAACCCAGGAGGCGGAGGTTGCAGTGAGCTGAGTTCTCACCACTGCACTCCAGGCTGGGAGACAAGAGTGAGACTGTTTCAAAACAAAGAAACAAACAAAAAACAATAGAAATAAATAAATAAATAACACATCATGCCTAAGATAACTGAAAACACCCTGAAACATACAGGTTTTTATTTTTGTTTTTGTTCTTTTTTGACACATGTCACTCTGTCACCCAGGCCGGAGTGCGGTGGCGCAATCTCAGCTCACCGAAACCTCCGCTTCCTGGGTTCCAGCGATTCTCCTGCCTCAGCCCCCCGAGTAGCTGGGATTGCAGGCTTGCACCACAACACCAGGCTAATTCTTTTTGTATTTTTAGTACAGATGGGGTTTCACCATGTTGGCCAGGCTGGTCTCGAACTCCTGACCTCAAGTGATCCACCTGCCTCGGCCTCCCAAAGTGCTGGGATTATAGGCATGAGCCACCACATCCAGCCGAATATTTTTTTTTTTAATGGCGGACGAGAATTCAAAACATCACAGAAAATTGGAAAAGCCTGGGCAACATGGTTAAACCCCATCTGTTCTCTCTCTCTCTCTCTCTCTCTCTCTCTCTCTCTCTCTCTCTCTCTCTCTGTGTGTGTGTGTGTGTATATATATATATATATATAGAAAAGCTGGGCATGGTGGTATGAGCCTATAGTTCCAGCTACTGGGGAGGCTGAGGTGGGAGGATTCCTGACGCTGTGAGATTAAGGTTGTGATGAGCCATGATCCTGCCCCTGCACTCCAGCACTCAGGGTCAACAGAGCAGGACTCTGTCTCGAAAAAAAAAAAAAAAAAAAAAAGCTGGGCGCAATGGCTCACGCTTGTAATCCCAGCACTTTGGGAGGCCAAGGCAGGCAGATCATGAGGTCAGGAGATCGAGACCGTCCTGGCTAACACAATGAAACCCCGTCTCTACTGAAAATACAAAAAATTAGCCGGCATGGTGGCAGGCGCCTGTAGTCCCAGCTACTCAGGAGGCTGAGGGAGGAGAATGGTGTGAACCCGGGAGGCAGAGCTTTCAGTGAGCTGAGACCACACCACTGCACTCCAGCCTGGGCGACAAAGCAAGATTCCATCTCAAAAAAAAAAAAAAAAAAAAAAGAACAAAGGGAAAGATTTAGTTGGTATAGGAGCAGATAATTATATGTATTTTAATTTCCCTAATTGCTTCTCTGACATCGCAATAACTGATATTTATCACTATAAGCCTATATTCTGAACAAAAAGCCAGAGAACATAGATTTGTTAACCTATACCTAGGAAAGAAGAGATGGGTAGAATATATTTAGCACAGTTTCCAAGCAAGATGGTAAAAATAAAAAGTTTTGGTGCTTAGAGAGGTAAATCTGTAGGTTCTGGGTAGTTGAGGTTTTGAAATTAATATGACACTCAAGACCACATCTGCCCTTAATCCTGGGGTTCGTCTTACAGGATACTTTGCTTTTGTTTTTGTTTTTGAAAAGGAGTCTCGCTGTCTCCCAGGTTGGAATTCAGATGCATGATCTCACCTCACATATTGGCCAAGCTGGTCTCAACCTCCTGACCTCAGGTGATCCTCCCACCTTAGCCTTCCAAAGTTCTGGGATTACAGGCGTGAGCTACTGCGCCTGGCCTTCTTACAGGATACTTTTAAGTTTCCTATGCTCCCCTAGGAGGAAAAGAAGGTGGTGGGGATCACAGGACCCCTGGAGGAGCACCCACTTCAGTTCATATGGGAATATCCATGGCAGATTACAGACCGTGGAGAACAGAGCCCAGGCGGCTTTCACTCGTCCTCTGATGATTAGCCAGTACCAAAAGACACAACTTTTTTTTTTTTGAGAAGGGGTCTCACTATGTTGCCCAGGCTGGTCTTGAACTTCTGGGCTCAAGTGATCCTTCCACCTTGGCCTCCCAAAGTGCTCGGATTACAGGCATGAGCCACCGCACCCCACCATATCAAACCACAGAATTGTGAAGCCTTTTTCAAAGTGAAATATCTTCACCTTTGCTCTTGCCCCAGGCCTCCCAGTAAATAGCCAAGAGTGAAACTTGAATTTAGTTGGTCCAACACCTGCCTTACACAGATGAGAAAACTGAGGCCCAGATATGAAGTTAGTATAAAAGTAGCATTCTTTCTTCTTTAACTATTTTGGTAGAATTCAATGATAAAGCCATCTGGGTCTGGAGTTACTTTGTGGGAATGGATTTAATTTCATTAATATTTCTTTCTTGGGACATTCTTTTACCATTCATCATTTCTTCTTATGATAATTTTCTTTTTCCCAGATTGTGCCTATTTCTACAATATATAGAAATTACTGAAATAATGTGGTTTGTAATGTTATATAAAAATATTTAAGGAGCTGGCTGGGTGTGGTGGTGGGGCCTGTAATCCCAACACTTTGGGAGGCTGAGGCAGGTGAATTACTTGAGTCCAGGAGCTTGAGACCAGCCTGGTCAACACGGCGAAACTCTGTCTCTACTAAAAAAAAAAACAAAACACAAAAATTAGCCAGGCATGGTGGCACCGGCCTGTAATCCCAGCTACTCACGAGGCTGAGGCACGAGAATCGCTTGAACCTGGGAGGTGGAAGTTGCAATCAGCTGAGATTGTACTTCACTCTAGCCTGAGCAACAGATCGAGACTCCATCTCAAAACAAACAAACAAATAAACAAACAAACCGCCCTGCTACTTTTAACCATTTACATTCGCACCAGCAGTACATGAGGGTTCCAATGTTTCCACATCCTCGCCCACACTCTTAATTCTCTGCTTTTTTTCTGTAGTGGCCATTCTAATGGGAATGAGGTTTTGATTTACATTTCCTCAACGATTAGTGACTTTGAGCATCTTTTCACGTGTTTCTTGGCCATTTGTATACCTTCTTTGGAGAAATGTCTGTTTAAGTCTTTTGCCCTTTTTTTTTTTTTTTTTTTTGAGACGGAGTCTCATTCTGTCGCCCAGTCTTGAATGCAGTGGCGCGATCTCGGCTCACTGGAAGCTCGGCCTCCCGGGTTCAAGCCATTCTCCTGCCTCGGCCTCCTGAGTAGATGGGACTACAGGTGACCACTACCACACCCGGCTAATTTTTAGTAGAGATGGGGTTTCACCGTGTTAGCCAGGATGGTCTCAATCTCCTGACCTCATGATCTGCCTGCTTCAGCCTCCCAAACTGCTGGGTTTACAGGCATGAGCCACCACACCCTGCCTTGTCCGTTGTATTAGTATTATTATTATTTTCTGTTATTGAGTGAATGATGTACCTTTCTGCATCCTTATATTTAAGGTGTATATTGTAAGTGGTGGCTCATGCCTGTAATCCCAGCACTTTGGGAAGTGGAGGCAGGCAGATCACCTGAGGTCAGGAGTTTGAGACCAACTTGACCAACATGGAGAAACCCCATCTCTACTAAAAATACAAAATTATCCGGGCATGGTGGCGCATGCCTATAATCCCGGCTCCTTGTGGGGCTGGGGCAGGAGAATCGCTTGAACCCTGGAGGCAGAGGTTGTGGTGAGCCAAGATAGCGCCATTGCACTCCAGCCGGGGCAACAAGAGTGAAACTCCATCACTAAATAAATAAATAAAAGAAGCAGGCCGGGCGCGGTGGCTCAAGCCTGTAATCCCAGCACTTTGGGAGGCCGAGGCAGGCGGATCACGAGGTCAGGAGATCGAGACCATCCTGGCTAATCCGGTGAAACCCCGTCTCTACTAAAAAATACAAAGGACTAGCTGGGCGAGGTGGCGGGCGCCTGTAGTCCCAGCAACTCGGGAAGCTGAGGCAGGAGAATGGCGTAAACCCGGGGGGCGGAGCTTGCAGTGAGCCAAGATCGCGCCACTGCACTCCAGCCTTGGCGACAGAGCGAGACTCCGTCTCAAAAAAAAAAAAAAAAAAAAAAAGAAGCATATACTTCTTTTCAAAATCCAGTTTGAGAACGTTTTTCTTCTAATCAGAGTGTTTAGCCTAATTGCAATTACTGATTGTTATCTTTTGCTGGATAACAAATTACCCCGAACATAGAAGGGGGAACATGTTAAGCAACAATAAACACTGATTATCTTACACAGTTTCTGGGGTCAAGGAATTTGGGAGGAGCTTAGATGGATAGTCTGGCTTGTGGTTGCTTAGGAAGGTTCAGTCAACATATCAAGATATCTGCTGAGGCTATAGTCATCATAAGGCTTCACTGGGACTGAAGAATCCGCTTTCCCAACCTGGCCAACATGGTGGTCTCTACTAAAAGTACAAAAAATAACTGGGTGTGGTGGTGCACGCCTGTAATCCCAGCTACTCAGGAGGCTGAGGCAGGAGAATCTCTTGAGCCCAGGAGGCGGAGGTTGCAGTAAGCCGAGATCGCACCATTGCCCTCCAGCCTGGGTGACACAGCAAGACTCTGTCTCCAAAAAAAAAAAAAAAAAGTCCACTTCTATCATATTTCATTCACACAGCTGTTGGCAGGAAGCCACAGTTCCTCACCGTATAGTCCTTTCCACAGGGCTGCCTGAGTATCCTCACAGCATGGTGGACCATGGTAACCCCAGGAGTGAGTAATACAAGAAAGCAAGCAAGAAGGAAACCTCAACATCTTTTATGACCTATTCTCGGAAGTCACATAACCATCACTTCACTATACGCTATTAATCAGAAGCAAGCCACTAAGTCCAGCCAACATCCAAGGCAAGGGAAATTAAGCACTACTTTTTGAAAGTAAAAGTAGGAAAAGGATGGCTGGGCAGAGTGACTCATGCCTGTAATCTCAGAACCTTGGGAGGCCAAAGCGGGCAGATCACAAGGTCAAGAGATCAAGACCATCCTGGCCAACATGGTGAAACCCCATCTCTACTAAAAAATACAAAAAAATTAGTCAGGCGTGGTGGCGAGTGCCTGTAGTCCCAGCCACTCAGGAGGCTGAGGCAGAAGAATGGCGTGAACCCGGGAGGTGCAGCTGGCAGTGAGCCGAGATCGCGCCACTGCACTCCAGCCTGGGCGACAGGGCAAGACTCTGTCTCAAAAAAAAAAGGGCTGGGCGCAGTGTAATCTTAGCACTTTGGGAGGCCAAGGCGGGTGGATCACAAGGTCAGGAGTTCAAGATCAACCTAACCAATATAGTGAAACCCCGTCTCTACTAAAAATACAAAAATTAACTGGGCATGGTGGCACATGCCTGTAGTCCAGGCTACTTGGGAGGCTGAGGCAGAAGAATCACTTGAACCCAGGAGGCAGAGGTTGCAGTGAGCCGAGATCACACCACTGCACTCCAGCCTGGGTGACAGAACGAGACTCTCAAAAAAAAAAAAAAAGATTGTGTTGCATGGTTTCAGCTTGCACTGTCCTATTTGTGGTCCTGCATGGCCATGCAAAGTGAAGGCTGCTGGGTAAGCAGTTTCTACATGGTGGTTGTCTTCACATCTGATGCTGGAGTTTGAGGTCCCCAGGGCAGGCAGTTGGTAAAGTGGAGAATGAGCTGGAACTCACTAGCGTAAATGGGAGCCCATGAGGGCAAGCTGGAGACCGTGGCAGTTCTTGTTGCTTCTACTATTGGTGGTGTGGGCGTCCGGGAGAAACCAGGGCTCATTGCACAGAGATAAACACCGACACCTGGCCCAGGAGTCAGAGAAGCTGAAGGAAGATTCAGGAGAAAGTGAAGCAATTCCAGGTGTAGCTGCTGCCTCCTGCCAATGAGTTGAGGCATCAGATAACCAGCACCAAGTGTCAGCTGCGGAACGGCTGCTGCTTCAATTCAGCCCTCCAGTCTCTCACAAGACTCTCTTGTGTAGTCTTCAATTGGGTTTAGGGGTGAAAAAAAGAAAAAAAAAGAATCATCTGTGGCCCATGCTAACTGGAAACACACAGGAAAGGGAACTCTGGGGAAGGGGATTCTGGGAAAGGGAATTCAGCCACCATATTTACCATATAGTTTAATGGCTGTGGATGGAGGATCCGAAGTCAGACTTCTCAGATTAAATCTATTTCCTTTATTTCAAGTCGTATGTCCAAGGGTAAGTTTCTTAGCCTTTCTGGGCCTCAGTTTGCTTGTCTGTAAAATGAGGATCTAACAGTAGCGCTTAGTTATTTGAGTTTCAGGGTTTTTAAAATTATTTTTATTTCCTTTTCATTTTTTGTTTTGTTTTTGTTGTTTTTGAGATGGAGTTTCGCTGTCCTTGCCCAGGCTGGAGTGCAGTGGTGCAAACTCTGCTCACCTCAACCTTTGCCTCCCAGTTTCAAGCGATTATCCTGCCTCAGCCTCCTGAGTAGCTGGGATTACAGGAGCCCGCCACCATGCCTGGCTAATTTTGTATCTTTAATAGAGACAGAGTTTCTCCATGTTGGTCAGGCTGGTCTTGAACTGCCGACCTCAGGTGATCCGCCCGCCTCAGCTTCCCAAAGTACTTGAATTATAGGTGTAAGCCACCACGCCCAGCCTTTTAAATTTCTATTTGTGTAAAAACTTCTATGCTAGTTTGAGGCTTAAATGAGATAATACATATAAATTGTTAACATATTATTGATACATTATCAATAAGACTTGCCTTATTGGAAATGTTTAATAAGCATCAGCCATGTCGGCCAGGCGCAGTGACTCACACCTTTAATGCCAGTACTCTGGGAGGCTGAGGCAGGAGGATTGCTTGAGTCCAGAAGTTTGGAACCAGCTTGGGCAACATAGGGAGACCCTGTTTCTATAAAAAAATTTAAAATTAGCAGGACGTGGTGGTGCACACCTGTAGTCTCAGCTACTTGGGACACTGAGGCAAGAGGATCGCTTGAGTCCGGAAGGTTGAGGCTGCAGTGATCCAACATTGTGCCACTACGCTCCAGTCTGGGTGACTGAATGAGACCCTCTCTCAAAACAGAACAAAACAAAACCAAACAAACAGACAAAGATATATCAGCCCCATGATTATTAGTTGTGTGATCTTTCTGGTCCTCAGTTTTTTTCATCTGTAAGGTGGGGATAACGTCCTTGGCCTACTTCACAGGCATGTATTGAGAATCAAATGAAATAATTCAAATAAAATAGAAATAATTAGACGAATAACATATCACCACTTCATGGCAGAGGTGGCGGTCAAAATGATGATAAGCATAGTTCTTAGTTCCTTCCAGCCTCCATACTGGTATCCACTCCAGTGACTAATCGAAAGCCAGCTCTTCCATGATTATTCATCAAAAAAGCAGTTATCCAAATGTACCATATTATTGTAAGGTGTTAATAGGGAAACTGGGCCGGGCGTGGTGGCTCAAGCCTGTAATCCCAGCACTTTGGGAGGCCGAGGCAGGCGGATCATGAGGTCAAGAGATCAAGACCATCCTGGTTAACATGGTGAAACCCCGTCTCTACTAAAAATACAAAAAACTAGCCAGGCGAGGTGGCGGGCGCCTGTAGTCCCAGCTACTCAGGAGGCTGAGGCAGGAGAATGGCGTAAACCCGGGAGGCGGAGCTTGCAGTGAGCCGAGATCACACCACTGCACTCCAGCCTGGGCAACAGAGCGAGACTCCGTCTCAAAAAAAAAAAAAAAACGGAAAACTGAATGCAGAGGATATTGAACTTTCTGTACTTACTATCTTTGCCATTTTTCTGTAAATATAAAACCGTTTACCAAAAAAAAAATAATTTTACTGAAACAAATTTGATGTAAAAAAAAAAAAGAATGTCATTGTCAAACTTTAGCAGGATTCTGTGGAAGGCTTATTAAATACACTTTGCTGGGTCCCAGCCCCAGAGTTGCTGATTCAGTAGGTCTAGGGTGGAGCCAGAGAACTTGCATTTCTTTTTTCTCTTTTTCTTTTTTTTTGAGACTGAGTCTTGGTCTGTTGCCCAGGCTGGAATGCAGTGGTGCGATCTTGGCTCACTGCAACCTCTGCCGCCTGGGTTGAAGCGATTCTCCTGCCTCAGTCTCCTGAGTAGCTGGGACTACAGGCATGTGCCACCATACCTGGCTAATTTAATATTTTTAGTAGAGATGGGGTTTCTCCATGTTAGCCAGGCTGGTCTCAATCTCCTGACCTCGTGATCCACCCGCCTCGGCCTCCCAAAGTGCTAGGATTACGGGCATGAGCCACTGTGCCCTGCCGAGAAGTTGCATTTCTAACAAGCAGTGCTGAGGCTGCTGATCTGAGGATGACACTTTGAGAACTGCTGACTTAAAATGTAAAGTAGTACGTGGGTTTCCTGCCTTTCCTGTGAACAAAGGCTCCTATTCATCACGGTCTGCCATTTCTTGGTTCGTTCTGTCCATGACATCACCCAACATTTACCACGAGGCAAGAAGAAGGAGACAGCTGATGACTGACAGAGCAGGATGATACTAAACGGGGCCTGCAGAATCCATTTTACTCTGCTTTTCTCCAGCTTCTTCAAAGCATTAAGCCATGGATCCAAACCATACTTAAAATAACACACAAATACATATTTAAATACGTATATGTTAAATATATAATACATATATATTGGATGTATATAGTTGAGCACCCCAAATCCCAAAATCTGAAACCCGAAATGTTTCTTTTTTTTTTTTTTTTGAGGCGGAGTCTCGCTCTGTCACCCAGGCTGGAGTGCAGTGGCCGGATCTCAGCTCACTGCAAGCTCCGCCTCCCGGGTTTATGCCATTCTCCTGCCTCAGCCTCCCGAGTAGCTGGGACTACAGGCGCCCGCCACCTCGCCTGGCTAGATTTTTGTATTTTTTAGTAGAGACGGGGTTTCACCGGGTTAGCCAGGATGGTCTTGATCTCCTGACCTCGTGATCCGCCCGTCTCGGCCTCCCAAAGTGCTGGGATTACAGGCTTGAGCCACCGCGCCCGGCCATGTTTCAAAATCTAAAAATTTTGAGCATCAACATGACACTCAAGGAAAATGCTCATTGGAACATTTCAGATTTTGAATTTTTGGATTTGGGATGTTCAACACATAAGTATAATGCAAATATTCCAAAATCTGAAAAAGAATTCTGAAATCTGAAACACTTCTGGTTGCAAACATTGCAGATAAGGGGATACTCAACCTGCAAAAAGAAATACATGGGCTGGGCATGGTGGCTCATGCCTGTAATCCCAGCACTTTGAGAGGCTGAGGCAGGAGGATTGCTTAAGGTCAGGAGTTTTAGATCAGCCTGCACAACATGGCAAGACCCTGTCTCTGCAAAAAAATTGCAAAAATAAGCTGAGTATGGTGGTGGGTGCCTATAGTCCCAGCTACTCAGGAGGCTGAGGTGGGAGGATCACTTCAGCCCATGTTGTCAAGGCTGAAGTGAGCCGTGTTCAGGCCTCTGCACTCCAGCCTGGGTGACAGATCTCAGGCTGTCTCAAAAATAAATAAATAAATACACACAAACATGTATACATGCATGCATGCATACATACATACATGTTCATAGAGGAAAATTAGGAAAAAAAGGAAAAAAATTACAGCTTCCCAAAGACAACCACTTAACATTTTGTCTGCTTTGTCTATTGACTTCCCAAATTTTATTTCAACTATGTTTTGAGGGTTTTCTTTTAAACATTGCTTTTGCTTCTTTTGTTTTGCTTTGTGGTTTTCTTGTTGTTTGTTGTTGTTTTTTTGAGACAGAGTCTCACTCTGTCACCCAGGCTGGAGTGCAGTGGTACCATCTTGGCTCACTGCAAGGTCTGCCTCCCAGGTCCCGGTTCAAGCAATTCTCCTGCCTCAGCCTCCCAAGTAGCTGGGATTACAGGCGTGCGCTACCACACCCGGCTAATTTTTGTATTTTTAGTAGAGACGGGGTTTCACGCTGTTGGCCAGGCCAGTCTCGAACTCCTGACCTCGGGTGATGCACCTGCCTCAGCCTCCCAAAATGCTGGGATTACAGGCATGAGCCATCGCGCTCAGCCCAGATAGACTGCCTTAATCAGACTCTGCTGTTCTCAAGTCTTCACCTCTCTGTTGCTGAGGGAGTTATGTAAATGTCACCAAAGAGCCAATGGGGAGGGGACATGCTTCTTGATCTTGGCGGCCTTGTTCCATGGTGGTCTCCTGTTCCAGGTGTACAAGATACGTCATCCCTGTCTGTCCCAGGCTGGAGTAAAAGAAGGTAGGACAGCAGCACTGAGGGAATGTATGAGTGGGAGGCAGGAAGGGTCTGCCGTGAGTGTGGATAACCTGCTGTGTGGCCACATCCTCATCCATCCATGTGTCATTCTCTTATCACAGCCATGAGATCCCCCCTCTCTAAAGGAGTAGAGTGTAGAAGCTGGAAGAATCTATTTCTTTTTGTTTTTGTTTTGAGACAAGAGTCTTGCCCTGTCGCCCAGGCTGGAGTGCTGTGGCATGATCTCGGCTCACTGCAACCTCTGCCTCCTGGGTTCAAGTGATCCTCCTGCCTCAGCCTCCCAAATAGCTGGGATTACAGGCAACTGCCACCGTGCCCCACTAATTTTTGTATTTTTAGTAGAGACGGGGTTTCACAATATTGGCCAGGTTGGTCTCGAACTCCTGACCTCGTGATCCACCTTCCTCAGCCTCCCAAAGTGCTAGGATTACAGGCGTGAGCCACCGCACCTGGCTGAGAATCTGTTTCTGATCCCAAGCCTAGACATGCCAAGCTACCATTTCTACTCCATAGTGTCCATGCCATTGTGGTAGGAGATTTGCCTCTGGGGCTTGCTGCCCTCCTGGGGCTTGCCCAGGAATCAAGATCTTTTCAATAGCCAATTAAAAGGGGTTTATTGAACTTCAGATGAGGCTGGGTGCACAGTTCCTGCTCTTTTGCTTCCTCTTCCAATGCCCCACCTGTCTTTCCTCTCTAATAACATCTTATCTGGAGCGGAGGTGGGGAGAATTGTGTCCGGCTATCATACCTCTTCCCGAGTCTTTTGGTTTTACTCTTGAATGCACAGCTTGTGCGTTTAAAAGCCAAGATGTTGTTGACTTTTTTCTCTGGTTCTATCCTAGAAGGGATGGTGGCCTTGGATTCAAAGGGATTTTGAGAAAGGGAAAGAAGAAACTTGTTATCATCTTAAATTATTATCCTGCCTCATAAATAATGCTGCAAAAATATCTGGGCACATGTCACCAGTGACCTTTGGCAGACAGGGTGGGGCAGACAGCTGTGTATGAGCCAAGACCTGATGTCACTGAGGAAGCTAAGGTGAAACTGGGAAGGCTGATGGTAAAGATGGCAGCATAGGCAGGTGGTTCACCCTGTGAAAAAGGAGAAGGGTGCGGACTGTGGGTGTCTGAACAACGGTGGTTTGTACTGTCTGCGGAGCTGCAAGTTGTTGCCCGCCCCTCCTCCCTCAGTAAGACAGTTGGGACACAGACTCAGACAATTAAGGCCACCCTTTCCAATCCACCCGATACAGTGATGATTGTCCAAAGCAATCGGCTTGCTCAGACAGCCGGAAAAAAAATCTACTAGTCTATCAGCATAAACTTTTTTTGTTGTTTTTTTGTGTGTTTTTTTGAGACGGAGTTTCACCCTTGTTGCCCATGGAGTGCAGTAGCACCATCTCGGCTCACTGCAACCTCTGCCTCCTGGGTTCAAGTGATTCTCCTGCCTCAGCCTCCCCAAGTAGCTGGGATTACAATCGTGAGCCACCATGCCTGGCTAATGTTGTAATTTTTTTAGTAGAGACAGGGTTTCACCGTGTTGGTCAGGCTGGTCTTGAACTACTGACCTCAAGCAATCCACCTACTTTAGCCTCCCAAAGTGCTGGGATTACAGGTGTGAGCCACCGCACCTGTGTAAACTATTTATGTGTATGTAATCACATAAAGAGTGATTACAATTTGCAGTGAGCGTCAGCATAAACTCTTTACATGTATGTAATCTGGATATTTTCTTTAAAATTTTTCCCATTAGTAGAATTGCTGAGCCAGAGGATAAAACTTATGCAATTATGATGTTAAAAAAGAAATGTTAGTGGCTCATGCCTATTCCCAGCACTTCGAGAGGCCGAGGTGGGCGGATCACAAGGTCAGGAGATCGAGACCATCCTGGCTAACACGGTGAAACTCCGTCTCTACTACTAAATATTTATATATATATATATATATATATATATATATATATGTATGTATGTATACACATACAGGTGCCCGCCACTACGCCCAGCTAATTTTTTGTATTTTTAGTAGAGACAGGGTTTCACCGTGTTAACCAGGATGGTCTCGATCTCCTGACCTCATGATCCTCCCGTCTCGGCCTCCCAAAGTGCTGGGATTACAGGCATGAGCCACCGCACCCGGCCTACTAAAAATATATTTTTAAAAATTAGCCTGGTGTGGTGGCGGGCGCCTATAGTCCCAGCTACTCGGGAGGCTGAGGCAGGAGAATGGTGTGAACCTGGGAGCCGGAGCTTGCAGTGAGCCGAGATGGCGCCACTGCACTCCAGCCTGGGCGACAGAGTGAGACTCTATCTCAAAAAAAAAAAAAAAAAAAAAAAAGTGAGGTTCGCCCTCGTGACACCTCTCTTAAGTGGCTCAGCCTGGAAAATCCTCTAGGAGAGTTGCCCTTGACGACAGACAGACTCAGAGGTCACAGGTCCTGTGGGGTATGGGGACTGGTGTGGATGAGGCTGTCAGCCAAAGTAGTACTTCTGAGGCACCTAACAATAGATGACACAAAGTCCACTGCCAAGTAGGCACTTGGGCTGGGCCGGTAAAAGGCCCTGATCAGCAGCCGGGAAAAGCTACTCTTCAACCCTTGGACTCCAACCATGGCAGGACTCAGCAGAACTCAAGGTCCTGCTCATGAGGCTGGCTTTGGGTCTCACGTGTGCCAGTTCCTGCCCTGAAGCCTTAAGTTTGAGAGTAAGACAGGAACAAATGGCCAGGAAGACGCCCATGAATTCAGGAAGCTCCCAAAGATCTCAGGAGCAGCCCCTTCGTTAACTGAGAGCTTTTACTTTCCTTTCTGATTTACTCCCCCAGAAAAATGTTAGGGCTGACACCTTCTTGGTGACTTTGGGTCATGAGCTCAAACAGGATCTCAGAACTGGAAAGGCCATTAGAGATCATCTGTCCTGGCCAGTGCAGTGGCTCATGGCTATAATTCCAGGACTTTGGGTGGATTTGAGGCGGGTGGATCACTTGAGGCCAGGAGTTTGAGACCAGCCTGGCCAACTTGGTGAAACCCCATCTCTACTAAAAATACACAAATTAGGGCCGGGCGCGGTGGCTCATGTCTGTAATCTCAGCACTTTGGGAGGCTGAGGTGGGCAGATCACAAGGTCAGGAGTTCGAGACCAGCCTGGCCAATATGGTGAAACCCTGTCTCTACTAAAAATACAAAAATTAGTCGGGTGTGGTGGCAGGTGCCTGTAATCCCAGCTATTTGGGAGGCTGAGGCAGGAGAATCATTTGAACCTGGAGGCAGAGGTTGCAGTTAGCCAAAATCATGCCATTGCACTCCAGCCTGGGCAACAGGGCGAGACTCCGTCTCCAAAATAAAATAGGCCAGGCATGGTGGCTCACTCCTGTAATCCTAGCACTTTGGGAGGCCGAAGCAGGCAGATCACGAGGTCAGGAGATCGAGACCATCCTGGCTAACACAGTGAAACCTGTCTCTACTAAAAATACAAAAATAAAATTAGCCAGGTGTGGTGGCAGGTGCCTGTAGTCCCAGCTACTCGGAAGGCTGAGGCGGGAGAAGGGCATGAACCTGGGAGGTGGAGCTTGCAGTGAGCCGAGACCGCGCCACTGCAGTCCTGCCTGGGCGGCAGAGCGAGACTGTACACATGCAGTTGCAGGTGCTCGGGAGGCTGAGGAAGGAGGAATGCTTGAGCCCAGGAGTTCAAGGTTACCGTGAGCTATGGTCACACCACTGCGCTGCAGCCTGGGCGACAGAATGAGATGCTGTCTCTAAAAAACAAACATAAAATAAAATCAGGACTGTCTTCTTTGTAGACAGTTTGAAATTCTGAAAGAGGCCGGGCGCAGTGGCTCGCGTTTGTAATCCCAGCACTTTGGAAGGCCAAGGCGGGCAGATCACCTGAGGTCTGGGGCTCAAGACCAGCCTGGCTAACATGGTGAAACCCCGTTTCTACTAAAAACACAAAAAATTAGTCAGGTGTAGTGGCACGCACCTATAATTCCAGCTACTGGAGAAGCTGAGGCAGGAGAATCGCTTGAACCTGGGAGGCGGAGGTTGCAGTGAGCCACGATCGGGCCATTGCACTCCAGCTTGGGCAATAAGAGCGAAACTCCGTCTCAAAAAAAAAAAAGAAATTCTGAAAGATAGCTGTTGAATAATTGGCTCATCTGGATCACTAAGACCTGACAATTGCCAAATCTTAGAGCAGAAAATGACATCGAATCATAGTATTCTGCCCCTGGCTTCTAGGTTAGTAAATATCCCAGCAGTCCAAGATAAATGGCTATCCCTGCCCTTCTTGGCTGTCTCCAGGGATATGCTATCATGTCCTTTCACATATTCTCTAAAGAATTACACACTAAAGCAAGAACAGGAGATGGAGTATATTAGTTTTAAGGGAGGAGACCACCCCTCATATTGTCTTATGCCCAATTTCTACCTCCAAAGAAAGAAGAAGTAAAAACCAAAAGGCAGAAATGAAATCCACAGGCAGACAGCCCAGTGCCACACCCGGGGCCTGGTTAAAGATTGACCCCGACCTAATTGGTTATGTTATCTATAGATTACAGATACTGTATAGAAAAGCACTGTGAAAATCCCCGTCCTGTTCTGTTCTAATTATCGGTACATGCAACCCCCAGTCGCGTAGCCCCTTCTTGCTCAATCGATCACAACCCTCTCATGCAGACCCCCTTAGAGTTGTGAGCCCTTAAAAGGGACAGGAGCTGCTCACTCGGGGAGCTCGGTTGTTGGATACGTGAGTCTTGCCGAAGCTCCCGGCCGAATAAAGCCCTTCCTTCTTTAACTCGGTGTCTGAGGGCTTTTGTCTGTGGCTTGTCCTGCTACAGTTTATTTATTTATTTTTGAGACAGAGTCTCGCGCCTGCTTAGGCTGGAGTGCAGTGGTGCAATCTCAGCTCGCTGCAACCACCACATCCCAGGTTCAAGTGATTCTCATGTCTCAGCCTCCCGAGTAGCTGGGATTACAGGCATCTGCCACCATGTCCTGCTAATTTTTTTTCTTTTCTTTTTTTTTTTTTTTTTAATGAGACAGAGTTTCACTCTGTCGCCCAGGCTGGAGTGCAGTGGTGCGATCTCTGCGCACTGGAACCTCCTTCTCCTGGGTTCAAGCGATTCTCCTGCCTCAGCCTCCTGAGTAGCTAGGATTACAGGCGCCCGCCACCATGCCTGGCTAATTTTTGTATTTTAGTAGAGACAGGCTTTCACCATGTTGGCCAGGTTGGTCTTGAACTCCTGACTTCAAGTAACCCACCCGTCTCGGCCTCCCAAAATGCCGGGATTACAGGCAGGAGATGGAATATACTAGTTACTCAGGGTAGGTACCTGTGCCCTCCCCTGGGACTGGGGCCTGGCGTCAGCCATGCCCAATCATATGCATTGCAAGTAGGAGAGGTGGCTCCTCAAAGGAAAGCCTTCTATTATTAGAAGAAAGGGCTACAGAGAACAGGAAGGGCAAAAATAGCTCTGCGCATCACAGAGACCATGAGATTTCCTAGAGGTGACCAGCCTCTGCTGGATAGCGTGGAGTGAGCCCCAGCAGCTCTTCCAGCGGGCCTTCCTGTGCTGTGGAGGTGGGAGGAGAAAGCTGCACTTCCCAGATTGCATGCAGCTCAGATTCTGGGCACAACCTGGGTCCTAGGTTGCTGCTTATTAATAAATGCATTTCTTCGAGATTTGAAAAGTGGAAGTGGGCCAGGCATGGTGGCTCACGCCTGTAATCCCAGCACTTTGGCAGGCCGAGGCGGGTGGATCACCTGAGGTCAGGAGTTCAAGACCAGCCTGGTCAACATGGTAAAACTCCACCTCTACTAAAAATACAAATTTTTTTTTTTTTTTTTTTTGAGACGCAGTCTCGCTCTGTCGCCCAGGCTGGAGTGCAGTGGCCGGATCTCAGCTCACTGCAAGCTCCGCCTCCCGGGTTTACGCCATTCTCCCACCTCAGCCTCCTGAGTAGCTGGGACTACAGGTGCCTGCCACCTCGCCCAGCTAGTTTTTTTTGTGTTTTTTAGTAGAGACGGGCTTTCACCGTGTTCGCCAGGATGGTCTCGATCTCCTGACCTCGTGATCCACCCGTCTCAGCCTCCCAAAGTGCTGAGCCACCTTGGATTACAGGCTTGATTATCCTGTAATACAGGATTACAGGCTTGAGCCACCGCGCCCGGCCTAAAAATACAAAAATTAACCAGGCATGGTGGCTCACACCTGTAATCCCAGGTACTCGGGAGGCTGAGGCAGGAGAATCACTTGAACCCGGGAGGCGGAGGTTATGGTGAGCTGAGATCACACCACTGGGCGACAGAGTAAGACTCGATCTCAGAAAAAAGAAAAGAGGAGATGAGGGGAGAGGAAGGGAATGGGAGGGAGGAGAAGGGGAGGGGAGGGGAAGGGAAAGGGAGAGGAAGAGGCGGGAAGGGGAAGGGGAAGGGAGGGAATGAAAGGGAAGGGAAGGGAAAGGAAGGGAGTCTTGCTGTGTTCTTGTTGTTCTTAGCTGTTTGCTTTTGGCAAGAAGGCCATGTGATACCCGTGTCAAGTCTCCAGGTCTGAGGATATTGAGAGAAAACTGAGGAGGTATCAGTAGCAGAATTCCACATTTTCGTGTATAGGTGGGGGCAGTGGCAGCCACCCCTTGGGCCCAGCTTCCTGGTACCTGGATTGTCACTAGAACAGAATGTCCACTCAGCGTTCCTGTGGGTGGCAGAGAGAATGACTCCATTGGGAGTGTTCTGGGAGCCACTCCTGAAAGAAATCCTTGAGTCTGCTCCTCCTGCCCTTGCAGGGGCTTGGTCATCTTTCAGTTGAGTAGATTACGTGTGCCTAGAACAGGCACAGTGGCTGATGCCTGTAATCTCAACACTTTGGGAGGCTGAGGTGGGAGGATCACTATAGCCTAGGAGTTGGACACCAGCCTGGGCAAGCACAGTGAGACCCCATCTCCAAAAAAAAAAAAAAAAAAAAAAAATTTTTTTTTTTTAAATTAGCTGAGAGTGGTGGCACACACCTGTAGTCTCAGCTACTTAGGAGGCTGAGGTGGGAAGATCGCTTGAGCCCGGGAGGTCAAGGCTTCAGTGAGCTGTGATGGCACCACTGCAGTCCAGCCGGGGTGACAGAGCAAGACCCTGTCTCTACAAAGGAAAAACAAATTCCTAAGATTTTTCAAGGAGCTAGCTCGTTGTTGAATGTGTGGAGGTTCTCAGTCTCTACTCTGTCACTCCTATTCTGCTTTCCCACCATGCTGTTCTATGCTGTGCCATCTCATTCCTTCATTTCTCCCAAATACTCGACCACTTCTCTCAAACCAGGTGTGTAGCAGACTTTACTGAAGATTTTTTTTTTCTTTTTTTTGAGATGGAGTCTCGCTCTGTCACCAGGCTGGAGTGCAATGGAGTGATCTTGGCTCACTGCAACCCCTACCTCCCGGGTTCAAGTGATTCTCCTGCCTCAGCCCCCTGAGTAGCTGGGATTACAGGCACCTGCCACCACACCCAGCAAATTTTTGTATTTTTAGTACAGATGGGATTTCACCATGTTGGCCAGGTTGGTCTTGAACTCCTGACCTCAAGTAATCCACCCACCTTGGCCTCCCAATATGCTGGGATTACAGTCGTGAGCCACGGCGCCTGGCCTTTACTGAAGATTTGAGGTAGAGAAACAACACACTACAGTGTGCAGTATGGCTCAAAATTGAACATTGGATATCACTGTCCAAAATAACCACCTGCCATTCCCTTGCCTGAAGATATTTCTTATTTAGTTATTTGCAACAGAGTCTTGCTCTGCCACCCAGATTCGAGTGCCCAGGTATTGCTCACTCACTGCAGCT
The DNA here is from genome assembly GCF_047675955.1 of Chlorocebus sabaeus. NCBI lineage: Eukaryota > Metazoa > Chordata > Mammalia > Primates > Cercopithecidae > Chlorocebus > Chlorocebus sabaeus. The sequence continues at coordinate 2,487,168 of NC_132919.1, forward strand.
TCATCCTTCTGGGTGAAAATGGGGTTTCACTATGTTGCCCAGGCTGGTCTCGAACTCCTGGGCTCAGTCGAACCTCCCACTTTGCCTCCCAAAGTGCTGGGATTACAGGCGTGAGTCACTATGCCAGGTCTATTTATTTTTTCACATGCCTGCTGCCTCAGATGAAGATAGTTCCACCTCAAGGGCGGATCACTTAAGGTCAGGAGTTCGAGACCAGCCTGGCCAACATGGCGAAACCCCGTCTCTACTAAAAATAAAAAAAATCAGCTGGGCGTGATGGTGCATGCCTGTAATCCCAACTACTCTGGAGGCGGAGGCAGGAGAATCGCTTGAACCTGGGAGGCAGAGGCTACAGTTAGCCAAGATTGTCCCATTGCACTCCAGCCTGGTTGACAGAGTGAGACTCTGTCTTTAAAAAAATAGGCTGGGCGCGGTGGCTCATGCCTATAATCCCAGCACTTTGGGAGGCTGAGGCAGGTGGATCACCTGAGGTCTGGAGTTCGAGACCAGCCTGGTCAACATGGTGAAACTCCGTCTCTACTAAAAATACTTAAAAAAATACAAAATTAGTCGGGTGTGGTGGCAGACACCTGTAATCCCAGCTACTCAGGAGGTGGAGGCAGAAGAATCACTTGAACCCAGGGGGCGGAGGTTGCAGTGAGCAAAGATCGTGCCATTGCACTACAGCCTGGGCAACAAGAGTGAAACTCTGTCTCAAAATAAATAAATACATTAATTAATTAATAATAAATAAATAGCTTAATGAGATTAGTGACTACCATAGTAGACTGTGTGACTCCAGACACTTCTTCCCTTGCATGCCGTGGGTCTTCAACGTCTTTAATTCCTACCACTGCCTGCCGGCAAAGCATTTGATTGCTCTGTTTTTTCAAAAGCATTTTCTCTCCTGTGCTCTCTTAACCGCGTCCTGGGGCAGGTGGCACTTTTGCTATTCATCAACGGATGAGGCCCAACAAGCTATTTTCCTGCACAGGGGAATCTTCCTGCTGCTCTTCCAGGATCAGGAATGCAGCACCCCCGAGCCTGGTTTTCAAAAATAGCATCCCCCCCACCTCCCCACGCTCTGCCCTCTTTGATGTATACTGATGTGTAGAAAAAGACCAAGAAGATATCTACCAAAATGTCAATGGTTATGTTTGGGTAGAAAAATTATGTATCACCTTTATTTTTCTTTCTTGTGCCTTTTTAGTTTTTCTACAATGAACCGGTCGGGCTTTTGAAAGGTATAAAAATAGTTATAAAACAATTCTCTTTGGCGTTCCCAGGAGGACAGCAAAGGAAAGTTTCAGAAAGGGAACCTTGCAGCGGCCTGGAGAGCGGCCTGTCCAGGTGGGGTGAGGGGCTGCAGAGGGGCCCGCGAGGAAAACACAGAACAGAGGGACTAGCCGGCAAGTTTGACTATGCGGAAAATTGGATTAGGACGGGTTTACAGAGTCACTGGAGAGTGTGGGAACACTCACAGGTTCCAACAAAGCTGAGCACATGAAAAAAACCAAGATGCTCACCCCAGGGAAAACAAAAGAGAAATACATGTACTTGTCACTGGTATCTACATAGCCATCATAAGGAGGACGCTAAATACGGCTTAAGCCAAAACTGTGTTAAAAGAAGTTGAGAAGGGCCGGGCTCGGTGACTCACGCTTGTAATCCCAGCACTTTGGGAGGCCGAGGTGGGCGGATCACCTGAGGTCAGGAGTTCAAGACCAGCCTGGCCAACATGGAGAAACCCCGTCTCTGCTAAAAACGCAGAATTAGTCGGGTGTGGTGGTGTATGCCTGTAATCCCAGCTACTCAGAAGGCTGAGGCAGGAGAATCGCTTGAACTTGGGAGGCGGAGGTTGCAGTGAGCTGAGACTGCACCATTGCACTCCAGCCTGGGCAACAAGAGCAAAACTCAGTCTCAAAAAAAGACATTGAGTAGGTAGGCGAAGAGGTGAAGTAAGACAGTTAAATCCTCCAAGTTCATAAATCCTTAAGTTCCTCCAGGGAAGCCCATGGGTGATATCTGCAACTGAAATTTTAAGAAATGCTGATATAAGCTTGTTATTGGAGATATGGTAATAAATACCAGAAAAAAATAGCTAAAAAGGAGTTCAAAGTGGTTGGATCTGAGAAGCAGGACTTGGGTAGGGAGTTGGGGAGCAGAAGGCGGCTGCTTTAAGGAAACTTTAACCCTTTTCCTTCTAGTAGACTCTTTAAAAACTCTGTTCCTATATTTTATTAAAGATAAAAAATTTTGAGGCTGGGTGCGGTGGCTCATGCCTGTAATCCCAGTACTTTGGGAGGCCGAGGCAGGCGGATCACGAGGTCAGGAGATCGAGATCATCCTGACTAACACGGTGAAACCCCGTCTCGACTAAAAACACACACAAAAAATTAGCCAGGCACAGTGTTAAGTGCCTGTAGTTCCAGCTACTCAGGAGGCTGAGGCAGGAGAATGGCGTGAACCCGGGAGGTGGAGCTTGCAGTGAGCTGAGATCGCGCCACTGCACTCCAGCCTGGGCAACAGAGCAAGACTCTGTCTCAAAAAAAAAAAAAAAAAAAAATGTCGTTTAAACAAATGCCCTTCAATACCCAGAAAACAGATATGGCAATGCCTTGGCTTTACTCTTTCTGGTGATGTCAAAAGAATCCCTGCTTCATAGGCTGATCTTGGTTGGACCCTGTTGTTGTCAGTACAGTGACGGAACGGGACACCCTGCCCATGGAGGCTGAAAGACTATGACTCCTAGGGCAGGAAAGGACTCCTGCCACTGCCCTACCCTCAGCTCCGCAGCTCTGACGGTCACATCTTCCTCAGACAGTACTGCAGGTTTGGTTTTTTTTTTTTTTTTTTTTTTTTTTTTTTGAGACGGAGTTTTGTTCTGTCACCCAGGCTGGAGTACAGTTGCATCATCTCGGCTCACTGCAACCTCCTCCTCCCAGGTTCAAGCATTCTCCTGCCTCAGCCTCCCGAGTAGCTGGGGTTACAGGTGCTCGCCACCACACCTGGCTAATTTTTGTATTTTTAGTGGAGATAGGGTTTCACCATGTTGGCCAGCCTGGTCTCCAACTCCTGACCTCAAGTGATCTGCCCACCTTGGCGCCCCAAAGTGCTGGGATGACAGGCGTGAGCCGCTGCCCCCAGCCTCCATTTAACCTTTTTTTTTTTTTTTTTTTTTTTTTTTTTGAGACAGAGTCTCCATCTGTCGCCCAGGCTGGAGTGCAGTGGCCGGATGTTGGTTCACTGCAAGCTCTGCCTCCCGGGTTCACGCCATTCTCCTGTCTCAGCCTCCCGAGTAGCTGGGACTACAGGCAGCCGCCACCATGTCCGGCTAATTTTTTGTATTTTTTTAGTAGTAGCTAATTTTTTGTATTTTTAGAGATCGCGCCACTGCCCTCCAGCCTGAGCAACAGAGACTCTGTCTCAAAAAAAAAAAAAAAAAAAGAAAGAAAGAAAGAAAGGAGGATGGTGGGAGGGTAAAGGCTGGTTGAAGCTGCTAATTCTAATCTGTAGTGTTCCCTGCTTCTTCTCCTACCTCTCTATTTTGCCCCTTTGGTCTCAGGACCTTCCTCAGCCATCCCTTCTTCCAGGCAGCCTTTGCTCAGTCCCCCACACCGTGTGAACCCCGTGCCTTCTACCTACCTGCGTAATGTCCCCTAACTTCACTGGAGTACAAATTCAGCTGCACTGCGGTGCTCACTTAGTTGTCTTTGTTCTTCCCTCGATTAAACATTCTTGAGGACAGAAAAACAATGAACTGTCAAGCGATTTTCCCTTCAAACCTTGGGCCTAGCACATGGCACATGATATTTACTAACTAAAACATACATTGAGTAGGTGGTAAGAATGATCAGTTGTTTACAAAGGTGGCTGCAATCGTTTTTTGTTGTTCTTGTTTTTTTTTTTTTTTTTTTTCTTTTTTTGCAACGACGTCTTGCTCTGTCGCCCAGGCTGGAATGTGCAGTGGCACAATGTCAGCTCGCTGCAGCCTCTGCCTCCCTGGGTTCATGCCATTCTCCTGCCTCAGCCTCCTGGATAACTGGGATTACAGGTGCACGCCACCACGCCTGGCTGACTGCAATAGTTTTTCCCATTCCTTTATGCAAATCCCTTTTGCACATGACTATGCTGCTTCGAAGGATAGGGATCATTCCTCCACCCCTTGAATCTGGGCTTGGCCACCGGGACATCAGCAAATGTGATGCAAGCCGAGGCTTGAAAAGCACTTGCACAAAAGGAATTACCCCTTTTTGACAATGGCTGTAACCCTAAGACCGATGATATGAGCAAGCCTGAGCTGGCCTAATAGAGAGGCCTTATGCCAACAGGGCTGAGCCCAGGCAGCGCCTGCTTATGTCCAACCAGCCAATTGCCAGACATGTGAGTGAGGTCATCTTAGGCCGTCCAGCCCCGTTTAAGACCCTAGAGGACTACAGACACATGAATGACTCCAGGAAAGACCAGCAGTAGAAGCACTGTGGTGACCCCAGCCCAAATTGCTGATCCAGATTCATGAGCAAGCTGCTAAGTCTGGCCACGGTTTGTAAGGCAGTGATCAATAACTGATATAGACGGTACTTTATAAGTGATCGTTCCTTCATTCGGTGTCTGTTCCTACCTTACCTTTAGTGGCTAGCTCTTGTTTTTGCCTGTCCAGACTTTATGTCACTTTCTTCTTGTAGCAGCAAGTAGGTACTTTGTATAGGAAAAATTCTTAGAAATCCAACGCTGAATCAAAGAGTAGTTGACATTCTGATTGTCTTTCCAGCTTCCACTCCACCTTCTCCGGGGTTAGTCATATCGTTTGGGTAGGGCCAGGCACGGTGGCTCACGCCTGTAATCCCAGCACTTTGGGAAGCCTAGGCAGGATTACTTGAGCCCAGGAGTTTGAGACAAACCTGGGCAGAACAGTGAGACCTCACTGCTGTTTATTATTATTATTATTATTATCTGAGACAGAGTCTCACTCTATTGCCCAGGCTGGAGTGCAGTGGTGCGATCTCGTCTCATTGCAACCTCCGCCTCCCAGGTTCAAGTGATTCTCCTGCTTCAGCCTCCCAAGTAGCTGGGATTACAGTTGCCCACTACCATGCCCAGCTAATTTTTTTGTATTTTTACTAGAGATGGGGTTTCACCATGTTTGTCAGGCTGGTTTTGAACTCATGACCTCAGGTCACCCACCTGCCTCGGCCTCCCAAAGTGCTGGGATTAGAGGTGTGAGCCACTGCGCCCAATCTGTTATTATCTTTTTATTTTTTTTTATTTTTTATTTTTTTTTTTGAGGCGGAGTTTCGCTCTGTCACCCAGGCTGGAGTGCAGTGGCCGGATCTCAGCTCACTGCAAGCTCCGCCTCCCGGGTTCACGCCATTCTCCTGCCTCGAGACTCCCGAGTAGCTGGGACTACAGGCGCCCGCCACCTCGCCCGGCTAGATTTTTGTATTTTTTTAGTAGAGACGGGGTTTCACCGGGTTAGCCAGGATGGTCTCGATCTCCTGACCTCGTGATCCGCCCGTCTCGGCCTCCCAAAGTGCTGGGATTACAGGCTTGAGCCACCGCGCCCGGCCTATTATCTTTTTAAATGAAAAAATGGTTTCGGTAGGATGTAACTCACCTGTAGTTCCAGATGCAAGCCACATTAGGTCTACACTTGATCTTAGCCAAAAGGCCAAGAAGCAATACCACATTAGGTCTAAATAAATCAAGCAAAATAATCCTATCTTCCTCTCTATGATTGTGAAAAACCCTCCAGATATGAATGAGAATCCACCTGCCATAGTCCTAAACGATCCCGGCCCAGTATCTTGTTACTTTGTAGAAAGCCAGCCTGAGGATTTGACAGCACAGGAAGGAGGTGTAGAATCCAGAGAAACAGAACCAGGCTTTATTGTTCTACCCCTGAAGGTGCATTACCTGTGGACTTCCTTTTTTTTTTTATTTTTTTGAGATGGAGTTTCACTCTTGTTGCCCAGGCTGGAGTGCAGTGGCACGATCTCGGCTCACCGCAACCTCTATCTCCCAGGTTCAAGCGATTCTCCTACCTCAGCCTCTCGAGTAGCTGGGATTACAGGCATGCTCCACCACGCCTGGCTATTTTTTTTGTATTTTTAGTAGAGACGGGGATTCACTATGTTGGTCAGGTTGGTTTCGAATTCCTGACCTTGTGATCTGCCCACCTGGGCCTTCCAAAGTGCTGGGATGACAGTCGTGAGCCACTGCGCCTGGCTGACCTGTGGACTTTCAGTTACGGAAGTTGCTATGTTATGTTTAGTATTCGAGCCACCTTGTTTGGGTTGTCTCTTACTTTCAATAAGAGCTTTCTCACTGACAAGAACAAAAGGTTATACACGTTGATCAAATATTTTTCCATGGCGTCACGAGGGTTATCAACTTCCTTGTTACTATAATTAGTAACACTCATTGCTGTCAAAAGCCCTATTTTAAACATTCCAAGGCCGGGCGTCGTGGCTCATGCCTGTAATCCCAGCACTGTGGGAGGCCGAGGTGGGTGGATCACTTGAGGTCAGGAGATCAAAACCATCCTGGCCAACATGGTGAAACCCTGTCTCTACTAAAAATACAAAAATTAACCGGGTGTGGTCACGCATGCCTGTAATCCCAGCTACTCGGGAGGCTGAGGCAGGAGAATCACATGAATACAGGAGGCGGAGGTTGCAGTGAGCTGAAGATCTCGCCATTGCACTCCAGCTTGGGCGACAAGAGCAAAACTCCATCTCAGAAAAAAAAAAAAAAAAAAAAAAAAAAAGAAATATAAGGATGTACAAGTGCCATGGCTCACACCTGTACAGCACTTTGGGAGGCTGAGGCAGGTGGATAGCTTGAGTCCAGGAGTTTAAGACCAGCTTGAGGAAAATGGTGAAAACCTCTCTCTACAAAAAACCCACAAAAATTAGCCAGGTGGCCGGGCACAGTGGCTCACACCTATAACCCCAGCACTTCGGGAGGCCGAGGCAGGCGGATCACCTGAGGTCAGGAGTTTGAGACCAGCCTGGCCAACATGGTGAAACCCTGTCTGTACTAAAAATACAAAAATTGGCCGGTGTGTTGGTGGGTGCCTGTAATCCCAGCTACTCGTGAGGCTGAGGCAGGATAATCTCTTGAACCTGAGAGGCAGAGGTTGCAGTGAGCCAAGATCATGTCACTGTACCACAGCCTAGGCTGTCTCAAAAAAAAAAAAAAAAAAAAAAAAAAAAAGCCAGGCATGCTGGCACAGGCCTGTAGTCCCAGCTACTTGGGAGGCTGAGGTAAGGGGATCACTTGAGCCCAGGAGCTGGAGGTTGCAGTGAACCCAGATTGTGCCACTCCACTCCAGCCTGGACAACAGAGTGAGACCCTGTCTCAAAACAACAAATTTTTTTTTTTTTAAAAAGGAGTATAAGGGCAAGCAGGTATTGTAGGCAGAAGAGTGGCCCCCAAAGATGTCCATGTCCCAACTCCCCATATTTGTAAATGTGTTACCTTCCATGGCAGGAGGGATTTTGCAGATGTGACTATTGCAATAATTTTGAGATTGGGAGATTATTCTGGATTATCTGGGTGGATAATGTGATCACAAAGACATTTATAAATGCAAGAAGGAAAACGGAGGGTCAGAGTGACACTGTGAGAGAAAGACTCTGCTGGCTGGAGGTGTGGAGTTTTTTGAGACAGGGTCTGTCTCTGATGCCCAGGCTTGAGTGTAGTGTCTCAGTCTCAGCTCACTGCAGCCTCGACCTCCTGGGCTCAGCCTCTACCTCAGCCTCCTGAGTAGCTGGGACTGCAGGCACATGCTACCATGCACAACTAATTTTTTTTTTTTTTTTTTGTAGAGACAGGGCTTTACCATGTTCCTAGGCTGATATCAAACTCCTGGGCCCAAGTGATCCTCCTACCTTGGCCTCCCAAAGTGCTGGGACTACAGGTGTGAGCCGCCAGGCCTGGCACACTGATGGTTTTGAAGATGGAAGGGGCCACCAGCATAGGAGTGCAGGCAACTTCTAGAAAGTGGAAAATGAAAAAAAAAAAAAAGAATTTTCCTCTAGAGCTTCCAGAAAAGAATGCAGGGCCACCAGCACATTGATGTTAGCCCAGTGAAATTCATTTTGGACTTCTGCAGTGAGCTGAGAGCACGCCACTGCACTCCAGCCTGGGTGACAGAGCTCCAAAATTCATTTTGGATTGTAATAAGATAACAAAAGTATGTAGCCATAAGCCGTAAGATAACCAATGTATGTTGCTTTAAGCCATTAAAGTTGTAACATTTATGTCATGGCCAGTAAAATAGACCAAATTTAAAAATGAGAAATATAAGGATGTCTGGGTGCAGTGGTTTACGCCTGTAATCCCAACACTTTCGGAGGCTGAGGTGGTGGATCACCTGAGGTCATGAGTTCGAGACCAGCCTGGCCAGCATGGTGAAACCCTGTCTCTGCTAAAAATACAAAAAAATTAGCTGGACATGGTGGTGGCGCCTTTAGTCCCAGCTACTCAGGAGGCTGAGACAAGAGAATTGCTTGAACCCAGGAGGTGGAGGTTGCTGTGAGCCAAGATCGCGCCACTGCACTCCAGACTGGGTGACAGAGCAAGACTCTGTCTCAAAAAAAAAAAAAAAAAAAAAAAAATATATATATATATATATATATACACACACACACACACCTTAACAGAGTCAACAAGATATTAGAGATAAAATTTAGCAGTACGACCAAATAGAAGATCAATACTCTAAACTCAATAATAATAAACGGATGAATGGATAAATAAAATGTGGTATACAGGTACATGAAATATTATTCAGCCTGAAAAATAAAAATTCTTTTTTTTTTTAGATGGAGTCTCGTGCTTTTGCCCAGGCTGGAGTGAAATGGCGTGATCTTGGCTCACTGCAACCTCTGCCCTGCGGGTTCAAGTGATTCTCCTGCCTCAGGCTCCCGCGTATCTACAAAAAATACAAAAATTAGCTGGGTGTAGTAGTGCATGTCTGTAATCCCAGCTACTCAGGAGGCTGAGGGACGAGAATTGCTTGAACCCGGGAGGCAGAGGGTATAGTGAACCGAGACTGCACCACTGCACTATAGTCTGGGTGACAGAGCAAGGCTCCATCTGTCTCAAAAAAAAATAAAATAAGGTAAAATAGGAAAAATTCGATAATGAATGTCCGGTTAAACATGCCTATCAAATCTTTTTTTGTTTTTTTTGAGACAGGGTCTTGCTCTGTCACCCAGGCTGGAGTGCAGTGGCGTGATCTCAGCTCACTGCAGCCTCCATCTCCTGGGCTCAAGTGATCCTCTTGCCTCAGCCTCCCTAGTAGCTGGGACTCTACAGACATGTGCTACCACACCCAGCTAATTTTTACATTTTTTGTAGACACAGGATTTCATCATGTTGCCCAGGCTGGTCTCAAACTCCTGGACTCAAGCGATCTGCCTCGCTCGGCCTTCCACAGTACTGGGATTATAGGCAAGAGCCACAGTTCTGGCCTGAATCTGAATATTTATTTGGTTCTTCCTGTTACTCCAATAAAGTCACAGCAAAGAACTAAAAATGTAATAAATCCACAGGTCAAAGAGAACAGTTGCAGAGAAGATTTATGAGTGATGTCGACCCCATTTTGGAAGACAGGAAGGATTAGCGATAATTGATTTAGGTTTCAGCTTTCTCTTTTCTGCTAGGTCCTGCAGAGAGGTAAGACCACGAGAAGCAAAAAGCAGCAGGGTGACTGGAAAGATTCAGGAATTGGGAGCAGTGAATAACTCAAAGTGCAGTGGGGGTTAGTGCTAAACATCATCATTAGCTGACAATTTGTAAAAGAAGCAGTTCCCAGCCAGTCGCCATGGCTCATACCTATAATCTCAGCACTTTGGGAGGCTGAGGAGGGCGGATCGCGAGGTCAGGAGATTGAGACCATCCTGGCTAACACGGTGAAACCTAGTCTATATGAAAAAGAATACAAAAAATTAGCCAAGTGTGGTGGCACGGGCCTGTAGTCCCAGCTATTCGGGAGGCTGAGGCAGGAGAATAGCTCTAACCTGGGAGGTGGAGGTTGCAGTGAGCCGAGATCGAGTCACTGCACTCTAGCCTGGGAGACAGGGCCAGACTCCATTTCATAAAATAATAAAATAAAGGCCAGGCGCGGTGGCTCAAGCCTGTAATCCCAGCACTTTGGGAGGCCGAGACGGGCAGATCACGAGGTCAGGAGATCGAGACCATCCTGGCTAATGCGGTGAAACTCCATCTCTACTAAAAAAAAATACAAAAAACTAGCCGGGCAAGGTGGCGGGCACCTGTAGTCCCAGCTACTTGGGAGGCTGAGGCAGGAGAATGGCGTGAACCTGGGAGGCGGAGCTTGCAGTGAGCCGAGATGGCGCCACTGCCCTCCAGCCTGGGTGAAAGAGCGAGACTCCGTCTCAAAAAATAATAATAATAATAAAATAAAATAAAGAGATGTCCAAACTCATTGGTAAGCAATGAAATGCAAGTTAAAACAATGAGATACCATTTTATACCTCGCAGAGGGGAAACAATTAGCGTTAGAAAATAGCAGAGTGAAGATCAGAGAAATGATCATCCTTCTTTCTCATTATGGGAATGCAAACTGGTGCAGATACTTAAGAAACAAATGTGGCTGAATTGCGGAAGTCAAGGATACAAGACCCAGCAATCAGCAATCTCAGCCTGGGTTGGGAGGTGAATTCTGTACATCTGAGAGTTCGCCCATCCACAAGGGGTCGTGTCCAAGGATGTTCACTGCAGCTTTGTTGTAAAAATGAGGAGCTGGTGTCCAGCACTAGTGGAATATTTGGGTTTATCTCATGTGCTGCTGTTCAGCAGTAGGATCTAGGAGCGAGGTGGACAGGCAGCGGCTGGAGGAGGTCAGAAAAACAGTGTTGGGGCTGGATGCAATGGCTCACGCCTGTAATCCCAGCACTTTGGGAGGCCAAGGCAGGTGGATCACTTGAGGTCAGGAGCTCAAGACCAGCCTGTCCAACATGGTGAAACCCTGTCTCTACTAAAAATACAAAAATTAGTTGGGCGTGGTGGTGCGCCTGTTATCCCAGCTACTATGGAGGCTGAGGCAGGAGAATTGCTTGAACCCAGGAGGTAAAGGCTGCAGTGAGCCAATACCGGGCCACTGCACTCCAGCCTGGGCAACAGAGCGAGACTCCGTCTCAAACAAACGAACATGAAAACAGTATTGGAAAGGAATAGAAAATGATTCTTGGACCAATACTGTTTATTTAAATTGAAAACATACAACAAGTGTGGCTTTTATTGCAGAAATAACAACAAAAATAGAAAAGAAATAAAAGAGGCTGAGCGCAGTGGCTCAGACCCGTAATCCCAGCACTTTGGGAGGCCGAGGCGGGCGGATCACCTGAGGTCGGGAGTTTCAGACCGGCCTGACCAACATGGAGAAACCTGTCTCTACTAAAAATACAAAAAGTTAGCCGGGCATGGTGGCGGGTGCCTGTAATCCCAGCTACTCAGGAGGCTGAGGCACAAGAATCACTTGAACCCTGGGGGCAGAGGTTGCAGTGAGCCGAGATCGCACCACTGCACTCCAGCCTGGGCAACAAGAGCAAAAACTGCGTCTCAAAAAAAAAAAAAAAAAAAAGAAAGAAAAAAGAAGGAGGAAAAAAAAACCCATATACACATAGCAGGAGTATGTTTTTCACTACACCTACGTTTCCAAGGGCACATTTCAAACACGTAACGGTGGGTGTTTATGTGGGAGGGGAAGGGGAATGTGGACCAAGGGTAAGGGTGGGGTTCAAATGAATGAGAGAATGACCACGTGCACCACGAACAGAGGAACCTGATGAGCTCAACTCTCACCTCATAAGACAGCCCCAGCCCCCAATAGCCTTTCTCATGCAATTTCAGCAAAAACCTGAGTGGAATTTCTTTTTTTTTTTTTAGACGAAGTCTCTCTCTGTCACCCAGGCTGGAGTGCAATGGCAAGATCTCGGCTCACCGCAACCTCTGCCTCCCGGGTTCAAGTGATTCTCCTGCCTCGGCCTCCTGAATAGCTGGGATTACAGGCACGTGCCACCACGCCCGGCTAATTTTTTGTATTTTTAGTAGAAACGGGGTTTCACCATGTTAGCCAGGCTGGTCTCGAGCTCCTGACCTCAGGTGAGCCACCCACCTCGGCCTTCCAAAGTACTGGGATGACAGGTGTGAGCCAGTGGCCCGGCCAAAAACCTCGGTGAAATTTCTTGAGGACTTTGCAATATAACTCTAAAGATTTTCTGGAAGAATACATCATGAAAGAAAAATATGAATACTTTGAAAAAGAAGAGCATCTCTCAGTGACTTGGCCTCTACCAGATAATAGAATGCAGCAGTCCCTAGAACAGTATGCTACGGGCACTGGAATGGACAGAAGAATCAATAGAAAAAAAAAAAGGGCAGAAATAGACCTCAAAAATTATCAAAAGCTATTAGACAATAAGAGTGGCATCAATCAGCCCGAACTTCGTGATCAATCAACCGAAGCTCACGCCTGTAATCCCAGCACTTTGGGAGGCCAAGGCGTGTGGATCACTTGAAGTCAGGAGTTTGAGACCAGCCTGGCCAACATGGCAAAATCCCATCTCTACTGAAAATACAAAAATTAGCTGGGCATGTGGTGGCGGGTGCCTGTAGTCCCAGCTACTCAGGAGGCTGAGGCACGAGAGTTGTTTGAACCCGGGAGGCAGGGGTTGCAGTGAGCGGAGACTGAGCTACTGCACTCTAGCCTGGGTGACAGAGCGAGACTCTGTCTCGAGAAAAAATAAATAAATAAATAATATACAAAAAATGAGCCGGGCGTGGTGGCACGTGCCTGTAATCCCAGCTACTCAGGGGGCGGAGGCAGGAGAATTGCTTGAATCCAGGAAGTGGAGGTTGCAGTGAGCTGAGACTGCGCCACTGCACTACAGCCTGAGCAACAAGATTAAAACTCTGTCTCAAAAAAAAAAAAAAAAAAAAATGGCATCAACCAGTGGAGGAAAGGCTGAATTGACAAATGATACTGGAAAAAATGACTAACAATTTGAGGGTAAAGGTAGAAAAATACAGAGCAATGATTAAGAGCCTTGAAAGTAAGGTGGGGCAACATAGGGAGACCCCATCTCTACAAATAATTTTTTTTTTTTTTTTTGTAACAGAGTCTCGCTCTGTCGCCCAGCCTGGTGTGCAGTGGCGCAATCTCGGCTCACTGCAGGCTCCGCCTCCCGGGTTCACGCCATTCTCCTGCCTCAGCCTCCCAAGTAGCTGGGACTACAGGCTCCCGCCACTTCGCCCGGCTAGTTTTTTGTATTTTTTAGTAGAGATGGGGTTTCACTGTGTTAACCAGGATGGTCTCCATCTCCTGACCTCGTGATCCGCCTACCTTGGCCTCCCAAGGTGCTGGGATTACAGGCGTGAGCCACTGCACCCAGCCTCTACGAATAATTTTTAAAAAACAAGCCAGGCTTGGTGGCGCATGCCTGTGGTCTCAGCTACTCAGGAGGCTGAAGTGGAAGGAACACTTGAGCCTGGGAGGTTGAGGCTTCAGTGAGCTATGATCGTGCCACTGCACTCCGCTTATGTGACAGAGGAGATGCTGTCACACATGCACACACAAAGACCTTTGAAAGTAAAGAGGCTTGGGGTTTGAATGCCAGTTTTGCCACTGATTAGCTGTGTAACTTGCAGGCAAGATCCTTAACTTCCCAAAGCCGAATTTCTCCCATATTTAAAAGCAAGGTAATAAAAATGACTACCTCACGTGATTATGAGGATTAAAAGGGATAATGAGTATAGAAAAGTAAAATCATGGTGCCTGTTACACAGAATGTGCCTCATACAAGTTAGCGATTATTATGTCTACTCTGTACTACACGCAAAGTAAAATAAAATAAAATAAAATAAAATAAAATAATAAAATAAAAAAATAAATGAGGAGGGATGTTCGACCTCCCTAATAAAGAATATAAACAAAAAAGAAATCCCATTTACCAAATATTAAATTAGTACAGTACGTTTTTATGATACTATTCCATTTCACTAAGCATACTTTTGTTTTTTGTTTTGTTTTGTTTATGAGATGGAGTCCCCCTCTGTCGCCAGGCTGGGGTGCAGTGGTACGATCTCAGCTCACTGCAACCTCCCCCTCCCAGGTTCAAGTGATCCTCCTGCCTCAGCCTCCTGAGTAGCTGGGACTACAGGTGTGTACCACCACGCCCAGCTAATTTTTTTGTATTTTTGGTAGAGACGAGGTTTCACCATGTTGGCCAGGATGGTCTCGATCTCTTGATCTTGTGATCCACCCACCTCAGCCTCCCAAACTGCTGGGATTACAGGCATGAGCCACCATGTCCCACCTTGTTTTGTTTTGTTTTCTTGAGACTCAGTCTCGCTCTGTTACCTAGGCTGGAATGTAGTGGTACAATCTTGGCTCACTGCAGCCTCTGCCTCCCAAGTCAAACAATTCTCCTGCCTCAGCCTCCCGAGTAGCTGGGACTAAGATTGCTGTAGTCCCAGCTACTCAGGAGGCCAAGATGCAAGGATTGCTTGAGCACAGGAGGTCAAAGTTACAATGAACTATGATCGTGCCACTGCACTCCAGCCTGGGTGACAGAGCAAGACCCCATTTCAGGAAAAAAAAAAAAAGGCATAAAATCCAGTGGAAGACAGTTGGCAGGAGCTGAAAGAAAGCTAAGCAGATGCACCTATCACAGAGATAAAGCATCACAGAGACATACAGAGCGGCCAGCTCCCAGTTGAATGACTGTCTCCTGCTCTCCCTGAGGCTCTGTGGTTCATTTTTGCTTGTCTCAAATTCCATTATCTTTCTCACTGAGCCTTCATTTACTTGACCTATTTCCAGCCGGTTTCTTTTTCTTGCAACCAAAAAGCATTCTGACTGGGACACGATATTGGTGAGACGGAGGCAAGATGGTTGCTTTCATATGACCTGGAGGCCAGTATCAGACGCTTTGAAAAGCAGATCCTGGCTGGGCACGGTGGCTCATGCCTGTAATCCCAGCACTTCGGGAGGCTGAGGCGGGCAGATCATGAGGCCAGGAGTTCAAGACCAGCCTGGTCAACATGGTAAAACCCTGTCTCTACTAAAAATACAAAAATTAGCTGGGTATGGTGGTGTGTGCCTGTAATCCCAGCTACTCGGGAGGCTGAGGCAGAAGAATCACGTGAACCCGGGAGGTGGAGGTTGCAGTGAGCTGAGATCTCACCATTGCACTCCAGCCTGGGCAATAGCGTGAAACTCTGTTTCCAAAAAAAAAAAAAAAGAAAAGAAAAGAAAAGGAGATCCCGTAATTCTGCATTTTTTTTTCTTTTTCTTTTTTTTTTTTTTTTAGATTGGGTCTTGCTCTGTTGCCCAGGCTGGAGAGAAGTGGTACGATCTTGGCTCACTGCAACCTTCGCCTCCCAGGTTCAAGCAGTTCTCCTGCCTCAGCCTCCCGAGTCGCTGGGATTACAGGCTCCTGCCACCATGCCCAGCTAATTTTTTTTTTTGTATTTTTAGTAGAGACAGGATTTCACCATGTTGGCCGGGCTGGTTTCCTGACCTCAAGTCATCCGCCCAACTCGGCCTCCCAAAGTGCTGGAATTACACACGTGAGCCACCGCGTGCGGCCTGCCTCTTGTTATTAACACTCAGGATGAAATCATGGGGCCAGATAGAACGTAAGATTTACCGAGTGTTCACTATGTGTATAAACACTTGGTCATATTGTCCTCATGACAACCCTGAGATTGAAAAATTCCCAGGCTTATTTTATAGTTGAAGAAACGGAGGTACGAAGAAGCGTGGCAGGAACAGTGCTGCTCACCCGAGTTCCACTTGCTTCTCTACATTTCTAGCGCCTCCCATCAGGCACAGCCAGAAGCGTTGGCCAGCAAAGCCTCTGTGGCTTCCGCAGGCTTCTGTTTCCCTTCCAGGGCCCCAGAAGGGCAATGTCTAAGAGACGCTTTGAGTGTCTCTTGAGGCAAGGCCCCTCACTTCCCACACTGACCCACACTGGATAGGAATATAAACTTTTTTTTTTTTTTTTTTTTGAGACGGAGTCTCGCTCTGTCGCCCAGGCTGGAGTGCAGTGGCGCGATCTCAGCTCACTGCAAGCTCCGCCTCCCGGGTTCACGCCATTCTCCTGCCTCAGCCTCCCGAGTAGCTGGGACTACAGGCGCCCGCCACCTCGCCCGGCTAGTTTTTTGTATTTTTTAGTAGAGACGGGGTTTCACCGTGTTAGCCAGGATGGTCTCGATCTCCTGACCTCGTGATCCACCCGTCTCGGCCTCCCAAAGTGCTGGGATTACAGGCTTGAGCCACCGCGCCCGGCCAAACTTTTTTTTAAAGACCGAGTCTCGTTCTGTTGCTTTGGAGTGCAGTGGCATGATCGTAGCTCACTGCAGCCTTGAAATCCTGGGTCAAGCAATCCTCCCACCTCAGCCTCCCGGGTAGCTGGGTCTACAGGTGCGTGCCACCATGCCCTGCTAATTTGTTTATTTTTAGTAGAGACAGGGTCTGGTCATGTTGTCCACACTGATCTCAAAATCTTGGGCTCAAGTGATACTCCCACCTTGGCCTCCCAATATGCCAGAATTATAGGTGCCTGCCCTTATTCCTTTTTATGGCCGAATAATACTCCATTGTATGTATTAATATATATCACATTTTCATGGTGGCACGCACCTGTAGTCCCAGCTACTCGGAGGCTGAGGCAGGAGAATCACTTGAACCTGGGAGGTGGAGGTTGCAGTGAGCCGAGGTCGCGCCACTGCACTCCAGTCTGGGTGACAGAGTGAGACTCCGTCTCAAAAAAAAAAAAAAAAAAAAAGAAAAAAAGAGGCCGGGCACGGTGGCTCACACCTGTAATCCCAGCACTTTGGGAGACCAAGGCGGGCGGATCACGAGGTCAGGAGATCGAGACCATCCTGGCGAACATGGTGAAACCCCATCTCTTCTAAAAATACAAAAAATTAGTTGGGCGTGGTTGCGGGCGCCTGTAGTCCCAGCTACTCGGGAGGCTGAGGCAGGAGAATGGCGTGAACCTGGGAGTGGGAGCTTGCAGTGAGCCACTGCACTCCAGCCTGGGCAATGAGCAAGACTCCATCTCAAAAAAAAAAGAAAAAAGAAAAAAGAAAAAAGAAAAAATATATATATACCACATTTTGTTTATGCATTCATCTTTGATGGACAGTTGAGTTGTTTCCACCTTTTGGCTATGGTGAATAACGCTACTATGTGTGAGTCCCTGCTTTCAACTCTTTTGGCTATACACCTGGGTGTGGAATTGCTGGACCATATGTTTATTCTGTGTTTAACTTTCTGAGAAACTGCCAAACTTGTTCTTGTTTTAAAAGTCAGGTTTATTAAGAAATGATTTACATGCAGTAAAATTCACTTTTTAGGTATACAGTTCTATGAGTTTTGTTTTGTTTTGTTTTTTGAAACAGAGTTTCGCTCTTGTTGCCCAGGTTGGAGTGCGATGGTGCAACCTCAGCTCACCGCAACCTCCGCCTTCCAAGTTCAAGCGATTCTCCTGCCTCAGCCTCCTGAGCAGCAGGGATTACAGGCATGTACCATCACGCCCGGCTAATTTTGTATTTTTAGTAGATATGGGGTTTCTCCATGTTTGTCAGGCTGGTCTCGAACTCCCAACCTGAGGTGATCTGCCCATCTTGGCCTCCCAAAGTTCTGGGATTACAGGCGTGAGCCACCGCACCCGGCCAGTTCTATGAGTTTTGCCCAATACATGCAGTTGTATAACTATTATCACAATCAAATTATAGTATAGCTCGGCTGGGCACGGTGGTTCACGCCTGTAATCCCAGCACTTTGGGAGGCCACGGTGGGTGGATCACCTGAAGTCAGGAGTTTGAGACCAGCCTGGCCAACAGGCGAAACCCCATCTCTACAAACTACAAAAATTAGCTGGGCATGGTGGCGGGTGCCTGTAGTCCCAGCTACTTTGGAGGCTGAGGCAGGAGAATCGTTTGAACCCGTGGGGCAGAGATTGCAGTGAGCTGAGATTGTGCCACTGCACTCCAGCCTAGGCAACAGGGCAAGACCCTGTCTCAAAAACAAACAAACAAAAAGATATAGTATAACTCCATTCCCCAAAAGTCTTCTGTGCTCCTTTGTACTTCACCCTCTGCCCTTACCCCGGCAACTACCGACCTGATATCTGTCCTTATAATTTTTTGTTTTTCAGTCAGAATCTTGCCTTGCCCAGGCTTGAGTGCAGTGGTGCAGTCTTGGCTCACTACAACCTCTGCCTCCTGGGGTCAAGTAATCCTCCCACCTCAGCCTTTCAAGTAGCTGGGACGACAGGTGCACGCCACCACACCCAGATAATTTTTGTATTTTTTGTAGAGACAGGGTTTCACTATGTTGCCCAGGCTGGTCTTGAACGCCTAGGCTCAAGTGATCCTCTCACCTTGGCCTCCCAAAATACTGGGATTATAGCCATGAGCCACTATGCCCAACCTGCCCCTATAATTTGATTTTTCCCGAATGTTATATAAATGGAACCACTGGAGCTTGGTTCCTTTTATTCAGTGCAATGTATCTGAGATTCAGGCAAGGGAGTGTAGTAATCATTTGCTCCTTTTACTGAGGTATAGTATTCCATTATATGACTGCACTATGTGTACTTATGCGTTCACCAGTTGATGAACATCCATTTTTAAATTTTTTTCGAGACAGGCTCTCTCTCTGTCACCCAGGCTGGAGTGCAGTGGTGTGATTTCGGCTTACTGCAACCTCTGCCTCTTGAGTTCAAGCGATCCTTCCACCTCAATCTCTCGAATAGCCGGGATTAAAAGCATGCGCTGCCACACCCAGATAATTGTGGTATTTTTAGTAGAGATGGGGTTTCACCATGTTGGCCAGGCTGATCTCGAACTCCTGATCGCAAGTGATCCGCCCGCATGAGCCACCACACCTGGCCTGTAAAGCAATCTTGCGTCTCTGTTCCCCCAGTCCTGCTACAGTCCTTTTCTCTCTGCATATCTGCTTTTTTTTTTTTTTCCTCCTCTGCTCTAATTGACAAGCGGAATATGGCTGCTGTGTAGCTCCCAGTCCACATGTTAAAATCCCAGCCACCTTCAAACTGATTCACTGCTTCTCAGTCCAATCCTAAATTCCCAATGAAACAATCTAGTAATCACCTGGGTTGGGGCTGTGGTCCAAGCAGCCGTGGCCAGGGAGGCAGAGTCAGATGAAGCGAAATGGCTTCCAAGAACTCATTCCAGTGATGTGATCTGTGGGTGTGCTTCCCAGAGAAAAGGCGTGGCTACGAGGCTGGGGAAATAACCCAAAACATAAAACAAATCAGTTTATTGCTCTGATGCTTGGACTATTTGAAGCTCAGGATTTATTTTTTATTTCTATTTTTATGTATTTATTTTTCTTTTCTTTTTTTTTTTTTTTTTTTTTTTGAGACGGAGTCTCGCTCTGTCTCCCGAGCTGGAGTGCAGTGGCCGGATCTCAGCTCACTGCAAGCTCTGCCTCCCGGGTTCACGCCATTCTCCTGCCTCAGCCTCCCCAGTAGCTGGGACTACAGGCGCCCGCCACCTCGCCCGGCTAGTTTTTTGTATTTTTTTTAGTAGAGACGGGGTTTCACCATGTTCGCCAGGATGGTCTCAATCTCCTGACCTCGTGATCCGCCCGTTTCGGCCTCCCAAAGTGCTGGGATTACAGGCTTGAGCCACCGCGCCCGGCCATTATGTATTTATTTTTCTGTGTGATGGAGTCTCGCTCCATTGCCCAGGCTGAAGTGCAGTGGCACGATCTCAGCTCACTGCAAACTCTTCCTCCTGGGTTCAAGCGATTCTCCTGCCGCAGCCTCCCGAGTAGCTGGGATTATAGGCACATGCCACCACGCCCAGCTAATTTTTATATTTTTAGTAGAGATGGGGTTTCACCACATTGGCCAGGATAGTCTCGATCTCTTGACCTTGTGATCGTCGGCCTCGGCCTCCCAAAGTGCTGGGATTACAGGTATGAGCCACCATGCTCGGCCAGGAAAGTTTTGTCTTGTTTTGTTTCGTTTTGTTTTGAGACGGAGTCTCACTCTGTTGCCCAGGCTAGAGTGCAGTGGCACTGCAACCTCCACCTCCTGGGTTCAAGTGATTCTTCTGCTTCAGAGTAGCTGGAACTACAGGCACCTGCCACCACGCCCAGCTAATTTTTTGTATTTTTAGTAGAGATGAGGTTTCACTATGTTGGCCAGGCTGGGCTTGGACTCCTGACCTCATGATCTGCCTCCCAAAGTGCTGGGATTACAGGCGTGAACCACTACGCCCGTCCGACCAGGAATGTTTTAAATAATATAATTCCAGTGATGCTTTTGTAAAATGAAGTTTGCATAACCATGGCCAGTTCATATAGCAGGGTGGAAACAAGAGACCACGTCTTGTGGGCAGCCCAAATGACCATCCTCTCAGATCCCAGCTACACCAAATCTCTGTACCTTTCCAGCCTTCGAGGTGCAGTAAACTCAAAATTAAATAGTGAGCATTAACTTTTGCTTTCAGGGCTCCCAAGTAGAGTCTATTTTTAGGAACAGCTTGGATCTTTGAAAATGCAGCTTGGCCCAGCGCGGTGGCTCACGCCTGTAATCCCAGCACTTTGGGAGGCCAAGGCAGGTGGATCACCTGAGGTCAGGAGTTGGAGACCAGTCCGCCCAACATGGCGAAACCCCATCTCTACTAGAAGTACAACAATTAGCCGGGCGTGGTGGTACACGCCTGTAGTTCCAGCTACTCAGGAGGCTGAGGTAGGAGAATTGCTTGAACCTGGGAGGCGGAGGTTGCAGTACACCGAGATCACGCCACTGTACTCCAGCCTGGGTGACAGAGTGACACTCTGTCCCCACCCCCAAAAAAGAAAAAAAAGAAGAAAAAGAAAATAGCACTGACTGCAGAAGACCTGGGTTTGAATCTTGATGCTCTCACCGAATGCTTTGTCATCTTGGGCAAAGCACCCAGCTACTCTCCATCTCTTCATCTGAAAAATGGAAGTAATAATATTTTATTCTTACCTCAAAGGGCTAATTGAGATTCAAGTGAAATTATGTAAGTAAATAAACAGTACTTTGTAAATTGTACAGAATAGCAAAGTGTGTCACTTGTACATCCACAAATCTCACCAGACTTTGGTACAAATAGGGAAGAAATCTGTTGTATGTAACATAATGTGGTAGTTAAGAACAAGTTGGTTTCTGCAAATGGTGCTGGAACAATTGGATATTAATATGCAAGAAAGGGAACCGTGATCCATACTGTGTACCATATACAAAAATGAACCTGAAATGAATCATACACCTAAATTTAAACCTAAAACTATAAACTTTCCAGAAGAAAATATTTATAACTTATGGATAGGCAAATATTTCATAGATAAGACACACAAAAAAACCATGAACCATAAAAAATGTTTCAATTAGACTCAATAAATGAAAACCTCTGCCCTCCAAAAACACTGTTAAGAAAACAAAAAGATGGCCGGGCGTGGTGGCTCAAGCCTGTAATCCCAGCACTTTGGGAGGCCGAGACGGTGGATCATGAGGTAAGGAGATCAAGATCATCCTGGCTAACAGGGTGAAACCCCGTCTCTACTAAAAAATACAAAAAACTAGCCGGGCGAGGTGGCGGGTGCCTGTAGTCCCAGCTACTCGGGAGGCTGAGGCAGGAGAATGGCGTGAACCCGGGAGGCGGAGCTTGCAGTGAGCTGAGATCCGGCCACTGCACTCCAGCCTGGGTGATGGAGCGAGACTCAGTCTCAAAAAAAAAAAAAAAAAGAAAAGAAAATGAAAAGATAAGACACAGATTGAAAGGAAATATTTTAAAAGCACACATCTGATAAAAGCTTTGTATCCGGGGCTGGGCATGGTGGCTCACACCTGTAATCCCAGTGCTTTGGGAGGCTGAAGGGGGCAGATCACTTGAGGCTAGCAGTTCGAGACTAGCCTGGCCAACATAGTGAGACTCGCCCCCCCATCTCTATTAAAAATAAAAAAATGAAAAAGGTGGGCAAAATATATAAATAGACCTCCACTAGGTAAGAGAAAAAGATGGCAAGTACAGGAAAAATGTTCAATATCATTAGCCATCGGGTGCAAATTAAAACCATAATGAGATACCATTACACACTTAGAGTGGTTAAAATAAAAATAAGCCGGGCACGGTGGCTCATGTCTGTAATCCCAGCACTTTGGGAGGCTGAGGTGGGCAGATCACAAGGTCAGGAGATCGAGACCATCCTGGTTAACATGGTGAAACTCTGTCTCTACTAAAAAATACAAAAAAATTAGCCAGGCATGGTGGCGGGCACCTGTAGTCCCAGCTATTCGGGAGGCTGAGAATGGCGTGAACCCGGGAGGCAGAACTTGCAGTGAGCCGAGATTTTGCCACTGCACTCCAGCCTGGGTGACAGAGCGAGACTCGGTATAAAAAAAAAAGTAAAATAAAATAAACAAAAATTAATTCATAATATGAAATGTTATAGAGGATACAGAATAACTGGAAGTTTCATACATATACGTTGCAAGTGGGAATATGAAAAGGGTACAGTCACTTTGGAAAACAGGCAGTTTATTATTTTTTAAAATTTATTATTATTATTATTATTATTATTATTATTTTGAGATAGGCTCTTGTTCTATTTCCCAGGCTGGGGTGCAGTGGCAGGATCACAGCTTACTACAGCCTTGGCCTTCTGGGCTCAGTCAATCCTCCCACCTCAGCCTCCCGGGTAGCTGGGACCACAAGTGCACACTACCATGCCCAGCTAATTTTTGTCTTTGTTTCCAAGAGCTAGGGTTTTGCCTGCGCTGGTCTCCAATCCCCGGGCTCAAGTGATCAGCCCTCCTTGGCCTCCCAAAATGCTGAGACAACAGGTGTGAGCCATCAGCCAGGCGTAGTGACCCACGCCTGTAATCCCATCTACTCAGGAGGCTGAGGCATGAGAATTACTTGATCCCAGGAGGCGGAGGTTGCAGTGAGCCGAGATAGCGTCACTGCTTTCCAGCCTGGGCAACAGAGCAAGACTCCATCTCAAAAAAAAAAAAAAGAATAGAAATGATAAAGATTGCTTTGGTGGTCCTGGTTCCAGATGCTTTCAGGACCCTGCTGCATACCTTTCCATCAGTGCTATGAAAGCACCTCTCTATCCTTTCAAAACTGCCCTTTCTTTTTCTTAGGCTCACTCAGATGGGTTTCTGTTCTTTAGAACCAAAGAGTCCTACCTACCACAATAGTAACATGAGTTATCATGGAGTAGAAAGACAAGGCTTGGACCCAGCCCATGGGGACTGAGAAGCAGAGCTGACGTTTTGGGCAATGGGTGCTGTGAGCCGGAGACGTAATCCTCCCCTCTTCTGTTCCTTATAAAACAAATTGCATGAAAGGTTTAGGCCAGCTGGGTGAAGATTAGCTCTACAAAGTGAACAAAGGAGGGTATTATCCAGGTTAAACTACCATTTGTTTCCAGCTGGGAAGGAGCAGAGACGATGAAGAGGAGGAGAGAGGAAAAACTGGGAGGAAGAAAAGGCAGTGGAGGGGGGAGGAAAAAAACTGACACAATGTGGTGCCAGAAAATGTTTATATATTCACGTTTGGAGGCTTCTTACCTTCGGATGAAAAATGCTGGTCAATTGCCAGGTATTCGTTTGTAAATTAGGAATTTATAGTACGTTTAAGTTTACTGTAAATAAATGAACCTTCCATAAAATCAGCTTTCTGACACATTTCCAGACATCTCTCCAAAGCAGCCCATGAGAAATCCTGACTCTCCTTACAAGCAGAATTAAATAGGAGTTTTAGTTTCTCTGCTATGTTCCTGCCTTTGCTGTTAGCTGGGATGAACAGAATGAATGATGTTAGCTGGGATGAACAGAATGAATGATGTTAGCTGGGATGAACAGAATGAATGATGTTAGCTAGGATGAACAGAATGAATGATGCACAGAGGCGGGTGAGACAATGGGGCTGATTCATGGTTTGAGAAAACAGAGAATTGTCACAGAGCTAACACTGGCCCTCCTTTTTGCCGAGGACACTGCAATGTTTAGCTGAAAGCATCGTGTTTAGATTCTTCCAACCACTGGGTAAGCATCTAAATGAGAAAAGCAATATGGGACTCCCAGGCTCCCTGGGGACGCTTAAAACAATCCTGAGATACCCTGGCAAAGCTTGTGATCTTTGTAAACAAGTGGAGAGATGTTTTTCAAACAGCTGTTAATTTCATTAAGAAGCCTAATTTTAAGGTCCCAGAACAGGCATTTCTTTTTACGCCAGGATAATCTCTGAGTTTTATATTTGCATCCAGTCCTGGTAGCTTAGCTTGGATGTCAGTGTTAGTTAAGCTGACATTTGGATGGGCATTTTCACTTGTGCTCTGAAAAGAATTTACCCTTAGAAGAGACTACATTTGACCAAACTAAAGTTAATGGGCAATTTAGAACTACTTATTTATATTTTTATTATTATCATATTGCACAAACTGTTTTGTGACTTTTTCATTGAACACTGTAGTTTGAAAACATTAACTTGTCAACAAATTTTAATCTATAAGATAACTTCGGGCAGGGTGTGGTGGCTCATGCCTGTAATCCCAGCACTTTGGGAGAAGGCAGGCAGATCACTTGAGGTCGGGAGTTCGAGACCAGCCTGACCAACATGGAGAAACCCCGTCTCTACTAAAAATACAAAATTCGCTGGGTATGATGGTGCATGCCTGTAATCCCAGCTACTTGGGAGGCTGAGGCAAGAGAATTGCTTGAACCCAGGAGGCAGGGGTTGCAGTGAGCCGAGATCCTGCCATTGTACTCCAGCCTGGGCAACAAAAGCAAAACTCTGTCTCAAAAAAAAAAAAGATAACTTCGAATAAATGTGTAGTGTTTGATTCTGTGGATGAACCATCATTTGTTTATCTGCTCCCTTGTTGGACAATTAGGTTGTTTTTATTTTTCATAGCAATAAACCATGCTTCAGTAAAAATTATTGCAGATAAATCTTTGCACACTTTCTTATTTTCGTAAAAAAAAAAATTCTGGGCCAGGCACAGTGGCTCATGCCTGTAATCCCGGCACTTTGGGAGGCCAAGGTAGGGGGATCATCTGAGGTCAGGACTTTGAGACCATCCTGGTCAACATGGCGAAACCCCACCTCTACTAAAAGTACAAAAATTAGCTGGGCTTGGTGGCGGGTGCCTGTAATCCAGGTAATCAGGAGGCTGAGGCAGGAGAATCGCTTGAACCCAGGAGGTGGAGGTTGCGGTGAGCCAAAATCGCATCATTGCACTCCAGCCTAGGTGACAAGAGTGAGGCTCCGTCTCAAAAAAAAAAAAAAAAAAAAAAGAAAGAAAAAGTTCTGGATTTTGTGTTGCTGGGTCAGAAGAGAAGCATTTTTAAATGTTTTTTGTTTTGTTTTGTTTTTTGTTTTGAGACGGAGTTTTGTTCTTGTCACCCACGCTGGAGTGCAATGGTGCGATCTCGGCTCACCGCAAACTCCGTCTCCCAGGTTCAAGCAATTCTCCTGCCTCAGACTCCTGAGTTGCTGGGATTACAGGCATGCACCACCATGCCTGGCTAATTTTTATTTTTAGTAGAGACGGGTTTCTCCATGTTGGTCAGGCTGGTCTCGAATTCCCGACCTCAGGTGATCCGCCTGCCTCGGCCAATGTTTTTGACTCATTTCATACTGAGAAATTGTCCTCTGGAGTATAATTTATACCTTTGCCAAGCATAAGAGTGCTTTCCTTCACACACACTTGGCTCTCCAGTTTAACTTCATTTATTTATTTTGTTTTATTTTTTTAAAGAGAATTTTCTTGAGTTTTCCAGGAAAGTGAGCATATAATCTACAAATAATAATAATCTTTGGGGGGATTTTTTGTGTGTTTCATCTGCTAGATGAGCAAAGTCGCAAGAATTTATGTTTCAGCATTGGTAAGAATGGGGGTAAATGGATGTTCTCAAACCCTATGAGTATACATTGGTAAGTATTTTTGGAGGATAATTTGAGACTGTGAAAAATTTTAAATTGCATATCCTTTCACCCCGCGATTACACTTCTAGAAGATTGTTATTCACAAGTGAGCAAAGACACATGGATAGGCCGGGCGCAGTGGCTCAAGCTTGTAATCCCAGCACTTTGGGAGGCCGAGGTGGGTGGATCACGAGGTCAGGAGATCGAGACCATCCTGGCTAACACGGTGAAACCCCATCTCTACTAAAAATACAAAAAAATTGCCGGGCGCAGTGGCTCACGCCTGTAATCCCAGCACTTTGGGAGGCCGAAGCGGGCGGATCACAAGGTCAGGAGATCGAGACCACGGTGAAACCCCATCTCTACTAAAAATACAAAAAAAAATTAGCCGGGCGCGGTGGCGGGCGCCTGTAGTCCCAGCTACTCGGGAGGCTGAGGCAGGAGAATGGCGTGAACCCAGGAGGCGGAGCTTGCAGTGAGCCGAGATAGTGCCACTGCACTCCAGCCTGGGCGACAGAGCAAGACTCCGCCTCAAAAAAAAAAAAAAAAAAAAAAAGACACATGGATAAAGGTATTCATTAAGCACTTTTCCTTAATAGCAAAAATTAAAATAAAATAAAAAATTCATCAGTAAGAAATGGTTAAATAGGCCAGGTGCAGTGGCTCACGCCTGTAATCCCAGCACTTTGGAAAGCTGAGGTGGCGGATTACTCGACCTCAGGAGTTCAAGACCAGCCTGGCCAACATGGTGATACCCCATCTTTACTAACAAAACCGAAAACAAACAAACAAAAAAAACGGAACAAAAAAATAGCCAGGTGAGGTGGCACAAGCCTGTAGTCCCAGCTACTCAGGAGGAGGCTGAGGCAGGAGAAGAACTTGAACCTGGGAGGTGGAGGTTGCAGTGAGCCAAGATGGCACTACTGCACTCCAGTCTGGGCAGCAGACTGAGACTCTGTCTCAAAAAAAAGAAAAAAAGGGGCCGGGCGCGGTGGCTCAAGCCTGTAATCCCAGCACTTTGGGAGGCTGAGACGGGCGGATCACAAGGTCAGGAGATCGAGACCATCCTGGCTAACACAGTGAAATCCCGTCTCTACTAAAAAGTACAAAAAAAACCTAGCTGGGCGAGGTGGCGGCGCCTATAGTCCCAGCTACTCAGGAGGCTGAGGCAGGAGAATGGCGTGAACCCGGGAGGCGGAGTTGCAGTGAGCTGAGATCGTGCCACTGCACTCCAGCCTGAGCTACAGAGCAAGACTCCGTCTCAAACAAACAAACAAAATAAATAAATGAAATGGTTAAATAAATTATAGTAGCTAATACTATGAAATACTATGCAGCCATTAAAGACAATAAGGTAGATCTCTAGGACCAAACTGGAAATTGGTCCATGCGATTTTGTCAAGTTGATAAAATATGTTGCAGGATAATAATATTTTATGATCCCAGTTTTATTTTTCAAAATCAATGTATATACACTCAGAAATATATATGCCTAAATATGCATGGAAAAGCGTCTGAAAAAGACACATCGAACTGTTGAAGGTGATTACCTCTGAGAAATGAAATAGATACAATAACGGAAATGTTTACTTTTAACTTTACATGTTGTTTTAACTTTTTTTTTTTTCTTTTTTTTTTGTTTTGAGATGGAGTCTTGCTCTGTCACCCAGGCTGGAGCGCAGTGGTGTAATCTTGGCTCACTGCAACCTCTGCCTCCTGGATTCAAGCAATTCTCCTGCCTCAGCCTCCAGAGTAGCTGGGATTACAGGCGTGAACCACCATGCCCAGCTAATTTTTTGTATCTTTAGTAGAGATGGGGTTTCATCATGTTGGTCAGACTGGTCTCAAACTCCTGACCTCATGATCCGCCCACCTCGGCTTCCCAAAATGTTGGGATTACAGGCGTGAGTCACTGCACCCAGCCATTTTAACTTTTTATTAATATTTAGTCCTCTAAAAAAGAGGAAAGTAATGTGTCTGTTCCTTTCCAATTCTATGTCATTTCTTTTTCTTATCTTATTGCATTAGATTAGAATTTTGAGAGCAGTTGTTACTATGAATAGTAATAGATGACATCCTTGTCTTGTTCCTGACTTTATTTTATTTTTATTTTTGAGAGCACGTCTTGCCCTTTCGCCCAGTCTGGAGTGCAACGGCAAGATCTCGGCTCATTGCAAACTCCGCCTCCCAGGTTCAGGCAATTCTCCTGCCTCAGCCTCCAGAGTAGCTGGGATTACAGGTGCAAGTCACCATGCCTGGCTAATTTGTTTATTTTTTTTTTTTTTGTATCTTTAGTAGAGACGGGGTTTCATCATGTTGGCTAGGGCTGGCCTTGAACTCCTGTCCTCATAATCCTCCTGCCTCAGTCTCCCAAAGTGCTGGGATTACAGGTGTAAGCCACCGTGCCCGGCCTCTTTTTTTTTTTTTTTTTTGAGATGGAGTCTTGCTCTATCGCCCAGGCTGGGGTGTAGTGGCTCAATCTCAGCTCACTGCAGACTCTGCCTCCCGGGTTCCAGCGATTCTCCTGCCTCAGCCTTTCAAGTAGCTGAGATTACAGGCACACACCACCACACCTGGCTAATTTTCGTATTTTTAGTAGGGATGGGGTTTCACCATGTTGGCCAGGCTGGTCTCAAACTCCTGACCTGAGATGATCCTTCCACCTTGACCTCCCACAGTGCTGGGATTACAGGCATGAGCCACTGTGCCTGGCTGTTGCTAATGAGTTTAATAGTTACACATTTGGCTGGATGTGGTGGCTTATGCCTGCAAAGTTCTACTTTAAAACCACTCCTTCATGAAACCTCCTTTAAGCCTTCTAGGTGAGAATTAATCTTTTACTCCACTAGTTAAATAAAACTAGCAGAAAGGGACAGAAAGTTTGTTTTACCTGGCCAGGTGTGGTGGCTCACACCTGTAATCCCAGCACTTTGGGAGGCTGAGATGGGTGGATCACTTGAGCTCAGGAGTTCAAGACCAGCCTGACCAACACGGAGAAACCCCCTCTCTACTAAAAATACAAAATTAGCCAGGCATCATAGCGCATGCCTGCAATCCCAGGTACTTGGGAGGCTGAGGCAGGAGAATCGCTTGAACCTGGGAGGTGGAGGTTGCAGTGAGCTGAGATCACACCATTGCACTCCAGCCTGGGCAAAAGAGTGAGACTCTGTCTCAAAAAAAAAAAAAAAAAAAAAAAAAAAAAAAAAAAAAAAGGAAAAGAAAGAAAGAAAAGAAAAGAAAAA
Organism: Chlorocebus sabaeus; assembly: GCF_047675955.1. Lineage (NCBI taxonomy): Eukaryota > Metazoa > Chordata > Mammalia > Primates > Cercopithecidae > Chlorocebus > Chlorocebus sabaeus. The sequence continues at coordinate 2,516,390 of NC_132919.1, forward strand.
AAGAAAGTTTGTTCTATCCTTTGCCTGGTCTATGTGGTAGCGTGCCAGAGAAATTTGATACATCCTTTTGTACTATGTTTCTTCATATTATAACTTCAAAAATTATATATATATACATGTATTTGCCTCAAAAAGTGACAAGTATCCAAAGAAAAAAATGACAAGATGTCCATCCCTTGGCCCCCTTCCGTCCCCCTTCCTGCTGCTCCTCAGCTGCCCGAGATTGAACCCTGGCTGGGGCTGGGTAGCAGGACAGCCCCTCAGATGAGGTCAGCAACACTGAGAGACATTTCCTCAATGGAGGTGTTGTAGACGGTCTCGATGTCTCAAAGAGTCCTCTTGTCTTCTTCTATCACCATGTTAACAGCCACACCCTTATGACCAAACTGTCCACCTCAACCAATTCTGTGGATATAGTTTTCTCTGTTGGTGGGAAGGTCATAGTTGATGAGTAAAGAAACCTGCAGCACAGCAATGCCTCTGGCCAGCAGGTCAGTGGGAACCAAAACTCTGCTAGAGCCAGAACAAAACTCCCTCACTGGCCAGGCGCAGTGCCTCGCGCCTGTAATCCCAGCACTTTGGAAGGCCAAGGCGGGCAGATCACCTGAGGTCGGGAGTTTGAGACCAGCCTCACCAACATGGAGAAACCCCATCTCTACTAAAAGTAAAAAATTAGCCGGGCGTGGTGGCGCATGCCTGTAATCCCAGCTACTTGGGAGGCCGAGGCAGGAGAATCGCTTGAACCCAGGAGGAAGAGGTTGTGGTGAGCCGAGATCGCGCCACTGCACTCCTGGAGTGCACTCCTGCCTCAGCTTCCCGAGTAGCTGTAACTACAGGCGTGGGTTACCACACCTGGGTCATTTTTTTTTTTTGAGATGGAGTCTCACTTTGTCACCCAGGCTGGAGTGCAATGGCATGATCTCGGCTCACTGCAAGCTCCGCCTCCCAGGTTCACGCCATTCTCCTGCCTCAGCCTCCCGAGTAGCTGGGACTACAGGCGCCCGCCACCATGCCCGGCTAATTTTTTGTATTTTTAGTAGAGACAGGGTTTCACGGTGTTAGCCAGGATAGTCTCGATCTCCTGACCTCGTGATCCACCCACCTTGGCCTCCCAAAGTCCTGGGATTACAGGTGTGAACCACCACGCCTGGCCCTTTATTTTGTATTTTTAGTAGAGATGGGTTTTGCCCCATTGGCCAGGCTGATCTCGAACTCCTGGTCTCAGGTGGGCCACCTGCCTTGGCCTCCCGAAGTGCTGGGATTACAGGAGTGAGCCACCATGCCCGGCAAGTGCTGCTTTTGAATATTCCTTCTAGGTCTAGGCTGAGTTTCACTCTGTTAATAGCCTTTAATTTGTTTTTATGGACGCTCAGTGTTCGTAACACAGGTGGATGTCATGATGCTGAGATGAGGAAGGATGGGTCAAGTTGGACTTGCCCTCACTGGCATATCCATACCTTGGGGAAATGCAGGTACACACAATAATTAGTAAAATCTCCCAGACTGAGTCCCATGACAGGTGGGTTGCGATTCTCCTTTAAATGGGACTTTGATTCACATAACTCGAATGCCCAAAAGCTTCCTTCTCACAACCTGCTAATTGCTTTCTATCAAATTTGCACACATAACAACGTACATTTACCTATAAATTATAGAGAACAGTTCTCAAAACAACATTTTAATAGACTTTTATTCTGGAGATACCTTAGAAGCAGATACTCCTCTTCCCAATAGAAGTATTTTTGGAGTGCTTCTTCCAGTCAGCTTGTTTGCAGAATTGTTTCAACTGACACTAATTTTACTACAGCAATTGAATAAATGTTTCCAGGCTGGGTGCGGTGGCTCACGCCTGTAATCCTAGCACTTTGGGAGACTGAGGTGGGCAGATCACGTGAGGTCAGGAGGTTGAGACCGGCCTGGCCAACGTGGTGAAAACCCGTCTCTCCTAAAAATGCAAAAATTAGCTGGGCGTGGAGGCGGGCGCCCGTAATCTCAGCTTCTCAGGAGGCTGAGGCAGGAGAATCGCTTCAACCCAGGAGGTGGAGGTTGCAGTGAGCTGAGATTGCGCCATTGCACTCCAGGCTGGGTGACACAGTGAGACTCCGTCTCAATAAATAAATAAATAAATAAATATTTCAATTTTGAAAATGTCTACTGGAAAAATAAAGATTTGCAATTAAAATAAATGGGGAGATTCTTAGATTGTGGTAAGTAAAATGGATGTCTATACTTAATTTTTTTTTCAAGAAACATCATCTAAAATGTCCATTATTAAATGTTTCCTGGATGGATACAGTAAGTTCTATCTAAGTCCTTACAAATTCTGATTGATAGCATAGATGTCCTAATTCTATATTTTCAATAGACAAGGGTTTATTAAGATAGATCTATCATCCTAGCAGCTAACTGAAGGGAAGGTGCATAGAACCATAACACATCACTTCACATCAAGGTAAGCACGTTAACAGTTTTCTGTTCAGAAAAATCATAATCCATGGAGAAAGTTTTATACCTTCCCCCAAAGGGAGTTGATTGTTTTTTGTTTTTTGTTTTTGTTTTTTTTTTTGAGGCGGAGTCTTGCTCTGTCGCCCAGGCTGGAGTGCAGTGGCACTATCTCAGCTCACTGCAAGCTCCGCCTCCTGGGTTCACGCCATTCTCCTGCCTCAGCCTCCCGAGTAGCAGGGACTACAGGCGCCTGCCACCACGCCCGGCTAATTTTTTTGTATTTTTAGTAGAGATGGGGTTTCACCGTGTTAGCCAGGATGGTCTCGATCTCCTGACCTCGTGATCCACCCATCTCGGCCTCCCAAAGTGCTGGGATTACAGGCTTGAGCCACCGCGCCCGGCCGATTGTTTTTTGAAGGACCACTAAATAAATAAAATTTGATATAAATTTAGTGCATAATTACATAATATAGATTTTAAATTTTTCTAAATATGAGTCTGAGAGCTCAAGGTTTATAGGAGTTAGTGCTACCTATTTGTATGAAGTCAGTGTTTTTATATAAAAGTGTTTCTGATTTCTTTCTGGGCAATTTTGTTTACTTTTAGAGCATTCGTTTAAAAAATAAAGAACTGAATTACTCAGCTAATTAAATATTAAGTAGCATGATATCAGACCATAATAAATATTTTAAAAGGTAAAAATGAAGGGAGGGTGGATTCTTAGAACAAAGGGATGCTAATTTATTGTATGTTTATTGACTGTTACTGAACCAAAGCAATAGCACAGACCAAAGCTCTATGCCTCATTTTATTGTCCTTATCTGAAAATCCCAGAAATGTAAAACTGGACAAGACTTTCTGGAGACAATTTGATTCATCTCTGGCAAATCTTCGTGACGCAAAAACCCAAGCCCTTCATGCAATTGGCTCATGTTCCCTTTGAACACTTACAGGGATAGAGACAATCTTTCTTTTTTACTCATTTTACTTATTTAATTTATTGTGAGACAGGGTTTTGCTCTGTCACCCAGGCTGGCGTGCAGTGGTGCCATCTCTGTTCACTGCAGCCTCCACCTCCTGGGCTCAAACGATCCTCCCATCTCAGTCTCCCAATGGGAGGAACCACAGGCGCGAACCACCACATCTGGCTAATTTCTCTATTTTTCCGTAGAGACGGGGTTTCCCTGTGTTGCCCAGGCTGGTCTCGAACTCCTGGGCTCAAGCGATTCTCCCACCTTGGTACCCCAAAGTGCTGCGATTACAGGCTTGAAGGACTGATCCCAGCCTATTTTTAGAGATGGGGGGCCAATCTGCCCAGGCTACAGTGCAGTAGCCTGACCGTGATTCACCGCAACCTGGACCTCCTGGGCTCAAGTGATCCGCCTGTCTCCAACTCCTGAGTAGCTAGGACTCCAGGCACGGGCCACCACACCCAGCTAATTAGAAGTTTTTGTTTTTGTTGTTTTTCTGAGACAGACTCTCGCTTTGTTACCTAGGCTGCAGTGCAGTGGCATGATCTTGGCTCATTGCAACCTCCGCCTCCCGGCTTCAAGCGATTCTCATGCCTCAGTCCCCCAGGTGGCTGGGATTACAGGTGCACACCACTATGCCTGGCTAATTTTTGTATTTTTAGTAGAGATGGCATTTCACCATGTTGACCAGGCTGGTCTCGAAATCCTGACCTCAAGGGATCCGCCTGTCTGGGCCTCCCAAAGTGTTGGGATTACAGGCATGAGCCAACGTGCCCGGCTGTTTTTCTTTTCTTTCTTTTTTTGTTTTTAGAGATGAGATCCTGCTGTGTTGCCCTGGCTGGTCCGGATCTCCAGGGCTTAAGCAATCCTCCCATCTCATCCTCCCCAGTAGCTGGGACTACAGGCATGTGCCACCACACTTAGCTAATTTTTAAAAATTTTTTTGTAGAGATGAAGTTTCACTATGTTGCACCTGCTGGTCTCCAACTCTTTGGCTCAGGTGATCCACCACCCCCACTCCCAACCTCCCCATCCCTGCCTTGGCCTCCCAAATTGCTGGGATTACAGGGGTTAGCAACCTGTGCCTGGCAGAGATAACCTTTCTTTTTTTTTTTTTTTTTTTTTTTTTGAGACGGAGTCTCACTCCGTTGCCCAGGCTGGAGTGCAGTGGCACAATGTCAGCTCACTGCAAGCTCCGCCTCCCGGGTTCACACCACTCTCCTGCCTCAGCCTTTCGAGTAGCTGGGACTACAGGCGCCTGCCACCAGGCCCGGCTAATTTTTTTGTAGTTTTAGTAGAGACAGGGTTTCACGGTGTTAGCCAGGGTGGGAGATAACCTTTCTTGATCAAAGGAAGCTTGTTTTGGTATCAAGCAACAATAATGTTTACATGAGTTACCGATGAGTCCCCATGAAACTGGGATACTTTGTACAGGCTGCATCCCCTCTCTAATTCTCACAAAAGAAGGGTTAGTTATTAGGTGTCTTTTATTGAGAAACTGAGTCCAAAGAGAGGTATGGTAATTTGACCCAGGTCTGGCTTCTGGCAAGTGCGGGGTCCAGGATTTACACCTAAGTTGTCTCTTTCACTAACTCTGTTGCTTCTCAAATGCAGTATATATATATTTACCTACATAAAGTGATGCAATAAAATCAGTACACATTAAGTTAAGCCTGTTTGAAGAAAAGAGCTTCCTTGTACAATAAAATTAATGATAAGATAATCTCATTTAAACCTGTTATTAAAATAATAGCCCCTATTGAATTATTCAGAACCCCAAATCTCGCTTTTTAAAAATCAAGGGTCGGCAGGGCGCGGTGGCTCACGCCTGCCCAGCACTTTGAGAGGCTGAGGCGGGCGGATCACGAGGTTAAGGGATCGAGACCATCTTGGCCAACATGGTGAAATCTCGTCTCTACTAAAAATACAAAAATTAGCTGGGCGTGGTGGTAAGCGCCTGTAGTCCCAGCTACTCAGGAGGCTGAGGCAGGAGAATCGCTTGAACTCGGGAGGCGAAGGTTGCAGTAAGCCGAGATCGCGCCCCTGCACTTCAGCCTGTCGACAGAGCGAGATTCCGTCTCAAAAAAAAAAAAAAAAAAAAAAAAAGGAAAAAAAAATCATGGGTCTCCGTGCGGAATAAATTAACTGCAAATCCCCAAGACGACTCTCTCATCAATATTTCAATCCATAATTTAACAAACACACACAGACATCCCTTATAGTGATACAGTTCCAGGCCTTTCTTTGGGCATCCTCTGATGTGTGTGTGTGACTAAGAAGAAGAATAGCTGAATCACATCCAAAAGCGAGTCCTCCCAATTAAAAATCTATAATAAAAATCAAGACAATGACAGCATTCCATCTGCCTTTTAACCTCAACAGCTCCTCCTCCCAAGCCGACCAACCTACTCCCTTCCCTCATTTCCCCCCAAACTGGGAAATCATCTCGGAGGCCGGAGGCAGAAAGGGACGGTAGGTGGCCGGGCCCCGCTGCCTCTCGCGCCTCCCGGGGCCCGCCACGCACGGTGCCAACCGGTCCCCGCGGTCGGCCGCATGAGCGCAAAAGCAGGGCAGGGAGGTGAGCAGAGCCAGAGTTCAGAAGGGGCCACAAGTTAGACGAGGGGCTGGGAAAAAAGAGCCTTTCCCAAGGTTACAGAAGCGTGCGGAGCGTGAGAAGCAGCACCTCGCGCGCAGACTCGCCCGCGGGCCCGGGGGCACCGCGGAGCCGCCCACCCGCTAGAAGGCAGCGCGGCCCCGGCTCGGCCCAGCCCGGCGCATGCGCCGCAGCCCCTCCTCCGCTCCCGGCGCCCGCCCCTCCCTCTTCCTGGCGGGTCTGGGGCGGCGGCGGCGGCGGCGGCGGCGGCGCGGTGACGTCAGGGCGTTGGGGCAGCTCCTGTGACAGACGGAGCCGGAGCGGCGGGGCGGCGGCGGAGTCCGGCGGCCGGGAGAGCGAGTGAGCGAGCGGAGGAGCAGCGACCCGGGGGTCTAGGGAGCGAGAAGGAGAAGGAGGGGAGCGCCCGGGCGCGAGCGAGAGAAACCGCGAGCGCCGAGGTTGGGCTCGAGCCCCGGAACGGCTGAGGAGCCCGCCCGCTCCCCTCCCCTCCCCCTCCCCGGGCCCGGGCCCAGCGCGCCATCCTCCCCCCCTCCTTCCCTCCCTCCCTCCTTCCTCCCTCCCCTCTCCCTCCCCCTCCCCCGCCGGTGGATGGGAGTGAAGGACGGAAGAGGCCCGGCGGAGGCGGCGGTGCAGCGCTCCGGTAAGGCGGCGCGGGTCTGCGCCCTCCCCTCTGTCTCCTCCACCGCGCCCGGGCGGCTGCAGGCCGGACCCGGCGGCCTGACGATGTGGCTGCGCCGGTCCCCTCCCTCCCATTCTCCCCTCCCCCTGCCGCCGCCGCCGCCTCCTCCTTCTTCTTCTCTCCTCGCTCTCAAAATGGCGGCCGCGACGGCCGTTGAGTGAGAGACCCGGAGGAGGGGGACTGTCCGGGGAGGGCGCTGCCCTCGCTGCTCTCCTCCCGGGCCCGGCTTTGGGGGCTGCCGGCGCCGCTGCGACCCCCCCCGCGGCCCTCCCCAAGAAGGGATCGCCCTCCTCCCTGGGTGACTTAGCAAGAAAAGTATTCTTGGGTAGGAAGGGCGTGGGGACCAGGTAGCTCTCTGATCCTGGGGAAAGGGCTCGGCCCTGCTCTCTGCGGCCGCAGAGACGAGCACCGCAGTCCCCACCCCACCCTCCGTTGTGGGCTCGGGGACCGGCTCAGCCCTTCGCCGCCGGGGCACCCATTGGGCCTTCCAGGCATTCCGTCCCCGACTGGTCCTTAAGATGGGGTGGACCAGCGGAGGGTGGCCCAGCGTCTCCCCGGCCCCCAGTGCGGCGGTCCAGCCTCAGCACCCGCCGGGGAGAGGCAGCCCGGCCCACCGAGCCATCCGCAGCATCCACCCACCGAATCTGGCAGGATTTTCTTTCTGCCACCGGCTCCTCGGTCGGGAGTTGCCTTTTGATGCTGTTAACATTCAGCTTCGAGGCTCCCTGCCATTCCCCTTCATCTAATCTCCTCTCCCTGCCCCTTTGGGAAACGCAGTGCCTGTGCATATTTACCCTCTTAGCCTCCCACACGAGAAAATGCCTTTGAGGTGGTCGGCACATTTTGACTCTGCCCCTCTAAACGTAACAGTAGAGGGGAAGAGGTTTTCAGTATTTAGTAGGAGAGAGCAAGGTACCTTCGCTTTATTTGTTATGCTGCCTTTCTTCAGTGACTTAGCAAGAAACTCCTTGGGAAGAGGGCAGGAATTTTTCTTTTGCTGTTTGGGCCCAATTTATATCAGTCTTTTGGTTAAGAAAATATGCCTTTGAAGAGGAGGACCAGATTTGTGGTCTCGTTCTCAATGGGCGATGTCATGCCAAGGTCCCCCCTCCCTCTTTCCTTAAGTGGCAGTCCGGACAAATAGAGATACTACTGTTATTCCCATCTCTCCTTTAAGCACACAGTCTTGGAGATTCGTAAGGTTTTAAACGCCAAAGAAAAAATGTATGCCATTTTTGGCAATTCTGTTTTTGTTGGGGGAGTGGGTTATTTTGTGTGAATTTCTTTTCGAGGCTAGGGCGGAGGAGAGACACTGCTTGGGCCATTCATACCAGTAACAATGTCATCCCTCCCTCTTTGCCACAGGAGTGTTTGCCTTTTTTTTTTTTTCCTGCAGCGGGGCTTGATCGCTGCGGGGTCCAGTCTCATCATCAGGAAAATTTCCTGTTGACTGTGTCATAGTGATGTTGAATATATAGTAAAAGCTTTCACTTAAAAAATTCTCATTTGGTTTTAAGGCATCAGCTAGCTTTTAATCTCTAATGGGTGTCTTTTAGGACACGGTTTCACAAAATAATTGGCAGTTGGAAATTGCAGTTTTTAATAAAGCAGAAGAGTAATCTGTATTTAGGGTGATTTCTTTCGTGTTCATTAATGATCATTGTTTGGATTGCTCAGAAGGGGGGAATCTCCTAAAAGAAATTTAAGGCTGGTATATATTTTTTAAAACCAGAAAGGAACCCCATTTTTCACATGAAGTATTTCTGTATATGCTGATTTTGATGGAGCAAGCCTTACGTTGGTATCTGCCCCCACATCCTTTTTTAAAAAAATGGGCTAATATTTGTGGATGCTGTGAACAGCCATTGAGCCGAGAAGACTGGGTGGAGTAAGGGAGCCGAAGCTGTGAAATGCTGGATTGCCCTTTCAGAGCGTCTTTCTCTAGCTTGTGTTTTGTAAGGTTATTTGATATGAATGGTTGCTACAACTAAGTCATTTCTCTGTCGTAAATCTTAAAATCTAATGTTTTCCACCTTTTTTTCATGATGGGCATTGAATGATTGGAATAAAAAGCAATGTCCTTGCTTTAAAATAGACACTTATTGTCTCTGTATTTGTCCTTGTGTGTGTGTATATATTAATATATAAAGATACACATACATCTACACGCTTGTTGATGTTTTTTATTATTCTAGTCATGTAAGTATAAATTAATGTCAGAAATATTTGGCAAGAAATAGGAGGTACAGGAAAACTGCAAAAATCTAAGAAGAATACTGTAATTGTTTTACTTAAAACAGTAAATCTATTTGCGATTTTAAAATAGTGAACATAAAAGGTGGGAAAAAAAGGAAAAGATAATTTGCACTAAAGGCCCTTTGGACCTTTTCTCTTGTGTTGCTCCTTGAAAGGGACCTTTTTGCGAGATACTGTCATAAGAGGGTAGGTCATTTTAATGCCTTGTATCAAGCATTCACATGAGTAGACATCTTCAAAAGAATTTCACCTGTATGTGGTAAATGTGATTTTGATTTAGCCTTATGAATGCTTGTCAGTGTATGATTTTTTTTGCATTTTTGTTCTTTTTAATATGATTAGAAAGTAGAAGAGTTAGTATGGTGAGGAAATGAGCAAGGTTGGGAGTGATAATTCACTTTATTATGTGTCTGACATATCCCTATTCCTACTGTTTGTAGGTATCAAAGCACACTAAGGTCCAGGTGCAATGACTCACGCCTGTAATCTCAGCACTGGGGAGCCCGAGGCGGGTAGATCACCTGAGGTCGGGAGTTGGAGACCAGACTGACCAATGTGGTGAAACCCTGTCTCTACTAAAAATAAAAAAAATTAGCCGGGTGTTGTGCCATGCGCCTGTAGTCCCAGCTGCTTGGGAGGCTGAGACAGGAGAATAGATTTAACCCGGGAGGCGGAGGTTGCAGCGAGCCGAGATCACGCCACTGCACTCCAGCCTAGGCGACAGAGCAAGACACTCAGAAACAAACAAACAAAACCCTACACACTAAGAGTGGTGATTTTTCAGTAGATTATTAATCAAGAGCTTAAGATAATTTGACGTAAATAAGAGAGCTTTAGCTCCAAGTGTATGTATTGTTTTTTGATACATGTTGCAGAATGTTATGCTTAATTTGGACATTAATTTTTAAAATTATTCACAGTTCTTATATACAACTTTTAATGAGATTGGAAGGAATTTTTTAGTACAATTATTTGTTACCTATTTTTCCAGATAAAATATCTCCAGTTTAAAGAGATTTTGAGATGTTTCTGGGAAGCAAAAATCAGAACCATAATTTTTGGTTTTCTATTTAGAACATCCGTGTCTTTTTTTTTTTTTTTTGAGGTGGAGTCTTGCTGTGTTGCCCAGGCTGGAGTGCAGTGGCGTGATCTCGGCTCACTGTAACCTCTGCCTTCTAGGTTCAAGCGATTCTCTTGCCTCAGCCTCTGGAGTAGTTGGGATTACAGGCACCTGCCGCTACACCTGGTTAATTTTTGTATTTTTAGTAGAGATGGGGTTTCACCATGTTGGCCAGGATGGTCTTGAACTCCTGACCTCGTGATCTGCCTGCCTCTGCCTCCTAGAGTTCTGAGATTACAGGCGTGAGCCACCACACCCTTCCCTATTTTCAATTTTTAAAAATAATATAAATATCTCTCAGTTGTATACTAAGTGACAGAGAGAGACAGAAAGTGTGTGTGTGTGTGTGTCTGTGTGTGTCTGTGTGTGTGAGACTTTATGGCTTATATTTTAAGTATCCAGCAAAAAATAAGGCCTTCTTGTTTACATGTGGTTCATCTTATTCACAGTTTGTCGTCTTTGTAAATAAGCCATGGACGCTATAAAAATTGTGAACATTAAGATGAAGCTGTCTGGCCAGACACAGTGGCTCACGCTTATAATCCCAGAAATTTGGGAGGCTGAGGCAGGTGGATCTCCTGAGGTCAGGAGTTCAAGACCAGCATGGCCAACATGGTGAAACCCTGTCTCTACTAAAAATACAAAAAAACTAGCCGGGCGTGGTGGCACACACCTGTAGTTCCAGCTACTGGGGAGACTGAGGCAGGAGAATCGCTTGAACCCGGGAGGCGGAGGTTTCATTGAGCCGAGATCGCACCATTCCACTCTAGCCTAGGCAACAAGAGCGAAACTCCATCTCAAAAATAAATAAATAAATAAAACAAGATAAAGATATCTTAAAAAACAAACCCAAAGCAAAATCTTAGGGCAGAGTGAATTTTCCATATCTTCCCATTGAGTTCTAAAGCAGTGAGTCATGCGCTCTTTTGCCAAAGGGACTTGAGGCTGGGTTGGTTTTAAACCAAGCTGGCCATTTCTGCTTCTGGTCCTAAAGTATTTTTTACTTGCCTGTACGTCCCTGTTACAAAAAATTTTCATTATGACGGGTAACTTATTTTTATGTGCTTTGGAAAGAGAGAAATAGTTAAGTTTTGAAGTGGAAATTCTTTGCCACTATTCTTATTATGTCATCTACAATACAACTGTTACTTTTTTTTTTTTTAAACTTAGAAAGTTGCTCTATTTAAAATAAAGCTAATGGTATATAATACGAGTTCTGAAAAAAGGCGAACCTACCATTCTCCAGAAGATGTTTAGCTGTAAATTGAATCCTCGTCATTGAAGGCCAAACATTTTGGGAAATCTGTATTTCATGAAGAAAAATGCTGCGTTATGTAAGCATAATAGTTAACTGCAGTGAAGGCTTTTTGGGTTGTTCTGACTTTGTTGCTGGTTTGATGTGGCAGTTTTTGGCTAGTCATTGAAATGGAACCTTAGTTTAACTTCTGTTACGTATGTAATTTTTAACCTTGGCATGGCAGTTATAGAATTTAATTGATATTTGTGAAATGCTTTCTATTCCTTGGTGGCAGGCATCGTAAGCACTTATTGTTTTATTTCTTGTTTGCTTTTTAAAAGATGGTGGCTTCTTGTTGAAACTTACCTAGATAGGACTAATCTGCATTTGTCAAGGATGCTTCTGGAACAGTACTCTTTATTGTCATTTAACATTGTCATAAACATTTCTCTAGAACTTTATAATTATTGAGCTTGGTACTCATTTTCATTTGTTCTTCTGTCAGCTACTTTTTGAGGTAGATTGGTATTTTTACGGATGAGAGAACTAAAATTCAGAGAATTTTCCTGTCGAATGTTAGGTTAGTGACTAGAATAAGGTAAATATTGTAGTCACAGAACTCTTGGGTACTGCTTTGTAAGATCACACGTTCCTTCTTTCTATAACGATTGGACTCCTTAATCTTTGTTAATCTCTTCTAAAATGGTGAAAGTTGGTGGCATTTATTGCCTGCATCATTTAAATTGGCGTTTATTAACATATGGTCTTGTATTGTTGACTGCTTTGCATGCATAAGCCTTTTGGCATTTGAGTAGCTTCTCCCAAAAATGCCTAATACTGCTTTACAGATAGTATTAGTAAGTAAATAAGTACTAGTGCATTTGACTGAACGAAGGATTATATGAAAGGAAATGTGCTGTCCTGAAGATCTCTGTAATAGCTCCAGTGATCTCGAGAGAATTAAGGTGATGGAAGGAAGAGTGGCCGCCTTTCCTATATGGAGATTTTATGTTCTCTGAGGGAACGGTGTTACACTTTGACAGAATTCTTTTTTTTTTTTTTTTTGAGATGGAGTCTCGCTCTGTCGCCCAGGCTGGAGTGCAGTGGCACGATCTCGGCTCAGTGCAAGCTCCGCCTCCCGGGTTCACGCCATTCTCCTGCCTCAGCCTCCCGAGTAGCTGGGACTACAGGCGCCCGCCGCCTTGCCCGGCTAGTTTTTTTGTATTTTTTAGTAGAGACGGGGTGTCACCATGTTAGCCAGGATGGTCTTGATCTCCTGACCTCGTGATCCGCCCGTCTCGGCCTCCCAAAGTGCTGGGATTCCAGGCTTGAGCCACCGCGCCTGGCCCAGAATTCTTAAGTATAAAAGTGAATTAACTCAGCTGGACAAATTACCTATACATTTTGATTATCTGCTTTTGGGGCTCTTATGTTAAACAAGAATTGACAGTTAACTGAGGCCATTCAGAAGTTTTCTGAGACTTTTTACAAAAGTAAAATTAAGAATCTTTGAACATTTTAAGAAATTTAGTTTTTGAAAGCATAGTAGAAAGTTATATGTTTACTAAAATTTTACAGTGTGTATTAATCCATTTTTAACCTTTTTTTTTTTTTTGAGGTGGGAGTCTCACTCCATCACCCAGGCTGAAGTGCAGTGGCTCGATCTCAGCTCACTGCAACCTCCGCCTCCTGGGTTCAAGCGATTCTCATGCCTCAGTCTTCCGAGTAGCTGGGACCACAGGTGCATACCACCACAGATGGCTAATTTTTGTATTTTTACTAGAGAACTCTTGGCCTCAAGTGATCCGCCTGAGTTGGCTTCCCAAAGTGCTGGGGTTACAGGTGTGAGCCACCACGCCCAGCCCAATCCGTTTTTAATCTAAGGCAAAGATAGAAGAATGTTTTATGGGCTGAGTGCGGTGGCTCATGCCTGTAATCCCAGCACTTTGGGAGGCCAACGCGGGCAGAAGGCGATCAGGAGTTCCAGACCAGCCTGGCCAACATGGTGAAACTCTGTCTCTACTAAAAATACAAAAATTAGCCAGGTGTGGTGGTGGGCGCCTGTAATCCCAGCTACTGGGGAGACTGAGACGGGAGAATCACTTGAACCCAGGAGGCGGAGGTTGCAGTAAGCCGAGATTGTGCCATTGCACTCCAGCCTGGGCAACAAGAGTGAAACTCTATCTCAAAAAAAAAAAAAAAAAGAACATGTTTTATGATATGCTAGTGTTTTATATATTTTTCTTTTCTTCTCTTTTCAATTTTTTTTTTGTTTGTTTGAGACGGAGTCTCGCTCAGTCACCCAGGCTGGAGTGCAGTGGCGCAATCTCGGCTCACTGCAAGCTCCGCCTCCCAGGTTCATGCCATTCTCCTGCCTCAGCCTCCAGAGTAGCTGGGACTACAGGTGCCCGCCACCTTGCCTGGCTAGTTTTTTTTTTTTTGTATTTTTTTAGTAGAGACGGAGTTTCACCGTGTCAGCCAGGATGGTCTTGATCTCCTGAACTCGTGATCCGCCCGTCTTGGCCTCCCAAAGTGCTGGGATTACAGGCTTGAGCCACCGCGCCCGGCCTTTTTTCATATTTTTATAAAAAATATGCTAACTACAAAAGAAAGAAGGTGGAGATAAATGAGTCAGATGTTTTGATTATTTAGTATTTTGGTTAACTTTTCTTTTTCTTCTTGAGACGGAGTCTTGCTCTGTTGCCCAGACTGTAGTATGGTGGCGCGATCTCGGCTCACTGCAACTTCTGCCTCCTGGGTTCAAGCGATTCTCCTGTCTCAGCCTTCCTAGTAATAGCTGGAATTACAGGCGTGTGCCAGCACACCCGGCTAATTTTTTATTTTTAGTAGAGACGGGGTTTCGCCGTATTGGCCAGGCTGGTCTCAAACTCCTGACCTCAGGTGATCCGCCCACTTTGGCCTCTGAAATTGCTAGGATTACAGGTGTGACCTACCATGCCTGGCCTTGGTTAACTTTTTATGGGTGAGAAAAGGCTATACATTTAGCATTGTCAGAGAAAATGAAATAATTTGTTGACTAAACCCATATATAAATATTTATCTTTCGAGAATGAGTCCCGCTCTTGTTGCCCAGGCTGGGGTGCAATGGTGCGATCTTGGCTCTCTGCAGCCTCCGGTCTTTGGGTTCAAACAGTTCCCCTGCCTCAGCCTCCTGAGTAGCTGGGATTACAGGCATCTGCCACCATGCCTGGTGAAGTTTTTTGTATTTTTAATAGATATGGGGTTTCACCTCATTGGCCAGGCTGGTCTCGAATTCCTGACCTAGTAATCTGCCCTCCTTGGCCTCCCAAAGTGCTGGGATTACAGGCGTGAACCACTGTGCCCAGCCACACCTGGCTAATTTTTGTTTTTTTTGTTTTTTGAGACGGAGTCTCACAATCTTGTCGCCCAGGCCGGAGTGCAATGGCGTGATCTCGTCTTACTTCAACCTCCGCCTCCTGGATTCAAGCAATTCTCCTGCCTCAGCCTCCCGAGTAGCTGAGATTACAGGTGCCTGCCACCACGCCTGGCTAATTTTTGTATTTTTAGTAGAAATGGGGTGTCACCATGTTGGCCTGGCAGGCCTTGAACTCCTGACCTCAGGTGATCCTCGTGCCTCGGCCTCCCAAAGGGCTGGGATTACAGGTATGCACCACTGCGTCCTGCCTTATTTTTGTATTTTCTGTAAGAAGTGAGGTCTCGCCATGTTGCCCAGGCCAGTCTCAAACTCCTAGCCTAAGCAAACTGCCTCAAGCCATCTGCTCACCTCAACCTTTCGGTGTGCTGGGATTACAGGCATGAGCCACTGCTCTCAGCCTAAGAAAAAATATTTTTAAAGTTGACAAATGTAGAAATAAGGAGCTAAGATTTGTCAAAGAGATGAATAAGTAATGAAATATTCTGGTTATTGGCCGGGCGCGGTGGCTCAAGCCTGTAATCCCAGCACTTTGGGAGGCCGAGACGGGCGGATCACAAGGTCAGAAGATCGAGACCATCCTGGCTGACACGGTGAAACCCCGTCTCCACTAAAAAATACAGAAAACTAGCCGGGCGAGGTGGCGGGCGCCTGTAGTCCCAGCTACTCGGGAGGCTGAGGCAGGAGAATGGCGTGAACCTGGGAGGCGGAGCTTGCAGTGAGCTGATATCTGGCCACTGCACTCCAGCCTGGGCGACAGAGCGAGACTCTGTCTCAAAAAAAAAAAAAAAAAAAAATTTCTGGTTATCAAAGTTTATCATATATGAATGAACGGTGAAAAAATTGGAAATAACAGAATTAACAAATTTTAATTTGTCTTTAATGGTTCAGCAGTCACTTAAAAATTTTTACAGTATTACCATGATGCTATAATCTTTATCATCACAAATCCCAACGTAAAAATAAAAAAAAAAACCCACATAATAAAATGATTATTCAAGCTTTCTGGCTCTTCGACTCGGGCTAAATAAGTGTTCTGCATCATGTATGTCCTTAAAGAGAAATTATCTCCACCTACTGAAAAAAAGAAAGAAAACAGCGAGGACCTGTAAATGTGAGAGTTTCAACAGGCCTGTAGTTCCCATTTTTATGGAAGCATCATAATACCGCCCCAAGACGTCAAATGCCGCTAGCACAGAGGACACCTAAGATCCAAAGTTCTTAGCAGAATATTGCTTTTAAAAACAGCAGAAATAACACTTTACGTGGGACTCAACCTTGACTTTTTTCTTTCTTCCTCTATGTTCAATTACCTTGTCTTGCCAATTTTACCTTCTCAATATTTGTTGAGTTAGTCCCCTTCTATCCATACTTACCATTAGTACTACTACCATCATAGTTCACATAATCTCTTACCCAACTAATTTCACGTAGTCTCTCTAACTCCTGTCTTGCCCTGTTAACATCTTTGTGCTGCATAGTCCCCAGTCATCTATCTAAAATGAAATCTGACCATGTCACACTTCGCTACTTAAAAAGAACCCTTCTTTGGCTCCCTTTGTATTTATTTAACAAATATTTACTTAGCACTTACTAATATGCCAGCCACTGTATTAAGTGCTTTACAAATACTCCTTTGCTCCTCACAACATTCTAGGAGAATTTAGCAAGCCCTTTGTAACAGCTTTGTAAATAGCAGAGCTGAAAGTCAAACCTCAGGTACGGAGGCTCCAGTGTTGGGGCTTTCAGCCACCCTACTGTGCTGACTCCCTCTTTCCTATAGTCCACATACTTTAACACAGTTTTCAAGGTCTTTGATCACTTCGTTTCATTTCTAATCAAGCCCCACCTTAGTCAGTCTAGTATATATATGCCTTCTCCCTCCCCACTGTGTGATCTTTATGATTCTACTCCTGCTGTCCTCTCTGTCTAGAGCAACTTCTAGTATCTCAGAACAGAGTGCAGTGAATACATTTTGACAAAAGAATGATTTTTTTTTTTTTTTTGAGACAGGGTCTGGCTCTGTTGCCCAGGCTGGAGTGCAGTGGCTAACTACAACTCTCCAAATCCTGTGCTCAAGCAATCTTCTCGCCTCAGCCTCCCAAGTAGCTGGGTCTTCAGGCCCACGCAACCATGTCCGGGTAATTTTTGTATTTTTCAAAATATAGGCCAGGTGCGGTGGCTCACGCCTGTAATTCCAGCACTTGGGGAGGCCGAGGCAGGTGGATCACGTGAGGTCAGGAGTTTGAGACCAGCCTGGCTAACATGGTGAAACCCCGTCTCTACTAAAAATTAAAAAAAATTAGCTGGGCGTGGTGGTGGATGCCTATAATCTCAGCTACTTGGGAGGCTGAGGCAGGAGAATTGCTTGAACCCAGGAGGCGGAGGTTGCAGTGAGCTGAGATTGCACCACTGCACTCCAGCCTGGCCGACAAAGCGAGACTCCGTCTCAAAAATAAATAAATAAATAAACATAAAAATACACAAATTAGCTGGGCATGGTGGCGCATGCCTGTCATCCCAGCTACTCGGGAGGCTGAGGCTGGAGAATCGCTTGACCCGGGAAGAGTACTGGAGTGAGCCGAGATGGCCACTGCGCTCCAGACTGCTGAGTGACAGCAAGACTTTGTCTCAAAAAAAAAAAAAAGAATAATCGTAGTGAACGTGGGAGGTCGTTTTAGGTAGAGGGAACAGCAACAGCAACATACATAGTCAGAAAAGCTTGAGAAACTATTTTGTGTATGCTGGTAATAGTTTGGAAGAGGGGATTGTAGAATTTGAGATTGGAGAGGCATGACTGAGCCAGATTGATATAATTTGTATATTCTGTATAGCTTGTAGGCAAGTTGGAAGTCCTTAAACAATTTCAAGCAGAAACAAACATTATGAGATGATGTGTATTTTAGAGAGATTATGTGGGTGGCAATGAGGAATGTGGATTTTGGAGGTCATGTAGACCTGTTCAGGAAATAACGATAAGAGCTTGAAGCAAGACAGTGACAATGAAGGTTATCGAGTGGAGAAAGGTTTAGGAGGTCCAGGTGTGAATGAGTAGTGTGATGGGAGAGGCAAGTTTAAGCAATTCAGATTTGTAGTTTGGGTGACTGAGTGGAACTGAGAAACTAGGTGTTATTAGCCAAAGCAGAGAATAAGAGGAGGAGTTAATATAGAATATTACATAAAGTAGCCAGATAAATATTCCTGAACCACAGTTTTCAAGTCACTTTGTTGCCAGAAGCCCATCATTAGCTTTTTACTGTCTTTAATGAAAATGCAAAGAACACAATGGCAAAATATGGTACTGAATAGGTATTCCTAAATGGACGCTCAAATACTTTTCTTACATGGCCTGGCTTTTCATCCTTTTTCTTATTGCCTTCCACGTCTACTGTGATTCAGCTTTGGGAAGATATTTTCTGTTCCTTTTGCTACTTTGTTCCTGCCCCACCCCCCTTATGCTTCAGATATGCCTACCAGGTGTTCCATTTCCAGGCAGTCTTTTCTCATTTTTTCCACCTGGAAGAAACTTTCTTTTCTCTGAGTTCGTAATTTTATAATAAGTACCTATTTTTCTCTTATAGCATATATAAAATATATTATCTGACTTGTCAAGTGAGTTAATGCATTTAAAGAGTCTAGGAATGACACCTGGAACATAGTAAGTACTCAATAAATGTTGTTATGGTGATGATTGGTGATGATGAAGATGAGGTGACCTTTACTTTTTGCTTTCTTGTGATGGCAAAAATGATTTGTTGTCTATCCTTGGACACTAGGAAAGCAAAGTCGTTTACTTTGCTTATGTATATAAAAGTGCAAAAGTGAAATGATTCTTGAGCCATAGGTGAGGGATATACAAAGGTAGACAAACCCTTACATATTGACTGTTTTGTTAAGCTTCACCACAGCTGTTTGAGGTAGGTGGTAGTATTGGTCCCTTTTTAAAAAATGAGTAAAGGGGTTAGGAAGTTTGCAAATTTCCCCAAGGTCACACAGTTTGTAAGGAGCCAGATTGATGTATGAATCTTAACTATTCGACTCCAAAGTTCTTCACAGGAGGGCTTCATATATGTAGGATTTACTCTTCAGGGCTTTCATTTCATTTATATTTCCAACTTGTTACCTGTCAGAAAGCCTATCATGAGACCTACGCCCAATGAAAAAAGTGCTTTTTGAGTTTTCTGTAATTTTTTTTTTTTTTTTTGAGACGAAGTTTCACTCTTGTTGCCCAGGCTGGACTGCAATGGCGCAGTCTTAGCTCACTGCAACCTCTACTTCCCGGGTTCAAGCAATTCTGTCTCAGCATCCTGAGTAGCTGGAATTGTGGGTGTCCGCCACCATGCCCAGCTAATTTTTGTAGTTTTAGTAGAGATGGGGTTTCACCACATTGGCCAGGCTGGTCTTGAACTCCTGACTTCAGGCCCGCCTTGGCCTCCCAAAGTGCTGGGATTACAGGTGTGAGCCACCATGCCTGCTAAAGTTTTATTTTGTGTATTTATAGTTTAATTTATTTTTTATTTTTATTTTGGAATATGTCAAATGTTAAAAGTACCTGCAGTAATATAACAAAATAGCCATGTAACTATTACCAGAATTGACAATTGACAGATGTTAATTAACATTTTGTCATATTTGCCTCAGAGCCGTTTTTTATTTTTTTTATTTTTTTATTTTTATTTTGGAGACGGAGTCTTGCTCTGTTACCAGGCTGGAGTGCAGTGGCGTGATCTTGGTTCCCTGCAAGCTGTGCCTCCCAGGTTCACGCCATTCTCCTGCCTCAGCCTCCTGAGTAGCTGGGACTACAGGCGCCGCCACCTCGCCCGGCTAATTTTTTGTATTTTTAGTAGAGACAGGGTTTCGCCATGTTAGTGAGGATGGTCTTGATTTCCTGACCCTAGTGATCCACCTGCCTCAGCCTCC
Source organism: Chlorocebus sabaeus (assembly GCF_047675955.1). NCBI lineage: Eukaryota > Metazoa > Chordata > Mammalia > Primates > Cercopithecidae > Chlorocebus > Chlorocebus sabaeus. Next base: position 2,536,047 of record NC_132919.1, read on the forward strand.
CATAGTGCTGGAATTATAAGCGTGAGCCACCACGCTCGGCCTAGAGGTTTTTTTAAGAAGACATTATTACAGTTGATGTCTTTTTGTTTTTTATTTTGAGACAGAGTCTTGCTCTGTCACCAAGCTGGAGTGCAGTGGCGCGATCTCCGCTCACTGCAACCTCAGCTTCCGGGGTTCAAGAGATTCCCCTGCCTCAGCCTCCTGAGTAGGTGGGACTGCAGGCACGCACCATGCCCAGCTAATTTTGTGTGTTTTAGTAGAGACGGGGTTTCACCATGTTGGCCAGGATGGTCTCCATCTTCTGAATTCGTGATCCACCTGCCTAGGCCTCCCAAAGTGCTGTGATTACAGGTGTGAGCCACCATGCCCAGCCTTTTTTTTTTTTTTTTCTTTTTCTTTTTTTTCCTTTTTTGAGATGGAGTCCTGCTCTGTCACCCAGGCCGGAGTGCAGCGGCACCATCTCGGCTCACTGCAGCCTCCACCTCCCAGCTTCAAGCGATTCTCTGCCTCAGCCACCTGAGTAGCTGGGATCACAGGCCCATACCACCACACCGGGCTCATTTTTGTACTTTTAGTAGAGACAGGGTTTCACCATGTTGACCAGGCTGGTCTCAAACTCCGGGCCTCCAGTCATCCTCCTGCCTCAGCCTCCCAAAGTGCTGGGATTACAGGCGTGAATCACCACACCTGGCTTGATGTCCCTTTTGTACTTCTTTCCAATCGTGTCCGCCTTCCTCTTCTCAGTAGTAAAGTTTCTAAATGTTGTATGTAGCCCTTTGTTTCATGTTTTTATGCATTTGCATTTGAGTGTATCCATAAACAATATATAGTAGTGCTTTATAGATTGTTAGAATTTACATGAATATTCTACTGTATACCTATATTAATCTACTTCGTTTTCTTTCCTGTTTTTTAGATGCATTATTGATATATGTAGATCTAGTTTAGTTGTATAATTTCTTATATATGATGCCATGTTTTCTTTTTCTTTTTCTTTTTTTTGGTGAGACAAAGTCTCACTTTCTTGTCCAAGCTGGAGTGCAGTGGCACAATCTCAGCTCACTGCAACCTCCACCTCCCGGATTCAAGTGATTCTTCTCCCTCAGCCTCCTGAGTAGCTGGAACTACAGACACGCACCACCATGCTCGGCTAATTTTTGTATTTTTAGTAGAGACGGGGTTTCACCATGTTGGCCAGGCTGGTCTTGAACTCCTGACCTCGTGATCTACTGGCCTCAGCCTCTCAAAGTGCTGGGATTACAGGCATGAGCCACCACACCTGGCCCTATACCATATTTTCTTTATGTTTGGACTACAGAAATGGGCAATTAGGTTGTTTACAGCTTTTTACTATTACAGACAATGCTGCAGTGAACATAAGGTATTTGCTAATGAGATGATATGATGTGTGTGTTTATAAGTGTGTGTTTGGGCTGGGCGTGGTGGCTCACGTCTGTAATCTCAACACTTTGGGAGGCCAGAGCAGGGGATCGCTTGAGGCCAGGAATTTGGCACCTGCCTGGGCAACATAATGAGACCCTGTCTTTACAAAAAATAAATTAGCCAGATGTGGCGGCGTGTCCCTAGGAGTTTGAGACTGCTGTGAGCTGTGCTTGTGCCTCTGCACTCCAACCTGGACAACAGGGTGAGACCTCATCTCTAAAATTAAAAATGATTTGTTTTTGCACTGCAGAATTCACCCTTAGGTTAATTAAATAAAATATTTCTTATTTGGTGATATTTATGCCTTGAGTTGAATAAAGAGAATGGATAATATTATTGCATCAATTTTAGAGTATAAATTTCTAAACTTTGTTCCATTTTCTTCCGTCTCTTCAACCATTCAAACAACCCGACCGGGCATGGTGGCTCAAGCCTATAATCTCAGCACTTCGGGAGGCCGAGACGGGCGGATCGCGAGGTCAGGAGATCGAGACCATCCTGGCTAACCTGGTGAAACCCTGTCTTTACTAAAAAATACAAAAAACTAGCCGGGCGAGGTGGCGGGCGCCTGTAGTCCCAGATACTCAGGAGGCTGAGGCGGAGAATGACGTGAACCCGGGAGGCGGAGCTTGCAGTGAGCTGAGATCCGGCCACTGCACCCCAGCCTGGGCGACAGAGCGAGACTCCGTCTCAAAAAACAAACAAACAAACAAAAAAAAACCCATATTTATTTATTATCTAGCCTGGGGTTGAATACTGGCAGCCTTATATTTCTCTTTGCATTGATGGTTAATATTTTTTTGAGCCAACATTTTAAAACTAGCTGTTTTACATAAAGTCTCTATTTTTTGGTTATCCTGAAAAACTAGGAGCTCTCTCAACAGGCAGCCCACATTTTCCCATGACAACTATTAACCTAAGCTGAATTACAGCTGCCTTCTTGAATTTTTTTTTTTCCCCCGTGTTGGAGATAGGGTCTCATTCTGTTGCTGGGGCTGGTCTCAGACTCCTGGGCTCACGTGATCCCCCTACCTTGGCCTGCCAAAGTTCTGGGATTGCAGGAGTGAGCCACTGCACCCGGCCCCAGCTGCCTGCCTTTAGATGAGCATAAGCTCTCCAGTGGGACAAATTTCTGGTACTCTCTCTTGGTGTTTATTATTGCCCTTATATTGTTTATGGTGGAGAAATACTTCGCTATTGATGATGTTTCTTTCAAAAGTGACAAAAAGTATAGCTTGACAGCTGTAACATTCAAGAAAAGTGGAAAAGAGTATATTTTTTTGGAAATGAAGAATTTTTTTTTTTTTTTTTGAGACGGAGTCTTACTCTATTGCCCAGGCTGGAGTGCAGTGGCGCTATCTCGGCTCCTGCAACCTCCGCCTCCTGGGTTCAAGCGATTCTCCTGTCTCAGCCTCCCGAGTAGCTGGGATTACAGGCGCGAGCCACCAGACCCAGCTAATTTTTGTATTTTTAGTAGAGACGGGGTTTCACCATGTTGGTCAGGCTGGTCTCGAACTCCTGACCTCGTGATCTGCCTGCCTCAGCCTTCCAAAGTGCTGAGATTACAGGTGTGAGCCACTGTGCCTGGGGCTGAAATGAAGAATATTTTAATATATATCTTTTTTAAGACAGAGTCTTGCTCTGTCGCTCATGCTAGAGTGCAGTGGTACGATCTTGAATCACTGTAGCCTCTGCCTCTTGGGTTCAAGCAATTCTTGTGCCTTAGCCTCCCCAGTTGCTGGGATTGTGGGCGTGTGCTACCATGCCCTCCTAATTTTTATATTTTTAGTAGAAACAGGGTTTCGCCATGTTGGCCATCTGGTCTTGAACTCCTGGCCTCAAATTTTTTGCCCGCCTCAGCCTCCCAAAGTGGTCAGATTACTGACTTGAGCCACTGTGGCTGGACAGTAATTTTGGTCTTAATTGAACTTCGAAAACGCGGCTCTATCACTGGTGTTCCATTTCTAGCCGACTCAGACTTTCACCTGGCAAGTTGGTCTCTGTATTTGATTTGTAACTCCTTATTTAAAGCAATTTATGAGGATGCATAAAACTACAAAATGCCTCAGATTAAAAGTGAGGAGAAAGAAGAAACAAAAACAAAAGGTAAAGTCCAGTCAGGATATGGGCAAAAAAGGTTTGTTATAATTTTCTTGCTACAGGCAGAGCACAGATTTGACTCCAAGCTTTGTAGGAGCCAGCAGGAGAGAAAAACTTGGTAGTTTATTTTTTTACAGTGTCCTCAAGATAAAAAATAAACTAGATAGTTCAGAAAGATAACTAACCACTTGGCACTATCAGGCTAGAGCAGGAGTGTCGAATATTTTGGCTTCCCTGGGCCGCACTGGAAGAAAAAGAATTGTCTTGGGCTACACATAAAATACACTAACAATAGTTGATGAGCTTAAAAAAAGCCACACACAAAAAAGTCAGTGTTTTAAGAAAGCTTACGAATTTGTGTTGGACCACATTCAAAGCCATCCTGGGCTGTGGGTAGCACAAGCTTAGGCTAGAGTTTTTCATGGGGTTCTCATAAAGAGGGTTATATTGTAATTATTATCCTCTTCAACATCTCTAAGGTAGATGGATGACAAGTATTTAAGTAGTCTTAGTATGGGAGACCAATCACATCACATGAGTCAGTCTTGAAAGAGTGGATAGATTTGTCTTTCAGTGTCTGATGAGTGGATGAGTTTCCCTCACCCCAGCCTTTTAACCTCCTCGGCAGGTACCTCCATACATCAAATACAGACCATTCATATGTAGGATTTAAATTATTCTGTGAAAATCTAATTTTACCCAGAATAGAATTTGTGGGAGTGACTACATTAAAATTCTTGTTAGAAAATAATTTCAAATCTTCTTCATCCTTGTCTTTCTTCTAATTCGAAGGTGGGTAGAGAATATTCTTCCAGAATATCCAAAGGTGGTAAAACATGAAGAAATATAGAAAAAGACCAGGCGCGGTGGCTCACGCCTGTAATCCCAGCACTTTGGGAGGCTGAGGCAGGCGGATCATGAGGTCAGGAGTTTGAGACCAGACTGACCAATATGGTGAAACCCTGTCTCCACTAAAAATACAAAAATTAGCCCAGTGTGGTTGTGTGCACCTGTAATCCCAGCTGCTCAGGAGGCTGAGGCGGGAGAATCGCTTGAACCTGGGAGGCGGAGGTTACAGTGAGCCAAGATCACGCAGTGCGCCACTGCACTCCAGCCTGGGCGACAAAGTGAGACTCCGTCTCGGGGCACAAAAAAAAAAAAAAAAAGAAAGAAAATAAGAAATATAGAAAAGGGGGCCAGGACGCAACTGTGTTTCATACTGCTAGAAGTTGCTTCAGCAGAAGACCATTCCCATGAATCAGGACTCATGCTAGTTTTCAGCATAGATTAAATGTAAGGAGAGGTTTGGTTTTTGTTTGTTTTGAGACGGAGTCTTGTTTACTTTTTCTTTTGAATTTTAAAAAGGAAGAGTGAGAGTACGTCTTTCCTCTCTGAGAACACAGTAAATTTTGATCTTAGTTTTTACTAGGATGCCTACAGTAGTTATTTAGAAACACTGGATACTTACTGTGCATTAATTAATTACCATGAATTTGGTCGAGATACAATGAACAGTGTGTCAAGGGTTGAGGCAGCATCAGGGCAGACAATTACAGTGTAGTGTGAGAAGTGTTAAATTTGTGTGTATATGAAGTACTATGAAGTCACAGAGGAGGTGGTTACTCTGTTTCCTTAGTTTTTGGGGGTCAAAACTAGTGAGAAGGGTAAGTAAACCCTCAAGTTCTGCTGTTCATGCTACTGAGAGACTTGCTAATGGTGTTTAAATATCATTGATAGCTGTTAGGTTAAACGATTATTGGCAGTTTTTAATGGTTTAACTCTAATAGTATTTTGGTGTGACAATTTAAAAGATTTTTTTTTTTGCGAATACTGTTTGACAGTTGTTGAATAATTGATATTTTGTTAAAATAAAGCTTTGAATATTGAAAAAATGTGCCAGTTTGGGAAAACTTTTTTTTTTTTTTTTTTTGAGACTGAGTCTCATTGCCCAGGCTGGAGTGCAGTGGTGTGATCTCCACTCACTGCACCCTCCGACTCACCGGCTCAAGCAATTCTCCTGCCTCAGCCTCCTGAATAGCTGGGATTACACCGGCATGCCACCACACCTAGCTAATTTTTGTATTTTTAGTAGAGACATGGTTTTACCATTTTGGTCAGGCTGGTCTTGAACTCCTTACCTCAGGTGATCTGCCCACCTCAGCCTCCCAAAGTGCTGGGATTACAGGCGTGAGTCACCTCTCTGGCTAATTTTTTTTTTTTTTTTTTGAGACGGAGCGCCTCTCTGTTGCCCAGGAGAGTGCAGTGGCGCCATCTCAGATCACTGCAATCTCCGCCTCCCGTGTTCAAGCAATTCTTCCTGCCTCAGCCTCCTGAGTAGCTGGGATTACAGGTGCCTACCACTACGGCCAGCTAAGTTTTTGTATTTTTAGTAGAGATGGGGTTTCACCATGTTGGCCAGGCTGATCTCAAACTCCTGACCTCAGGTGATCTGCCCGCCTCAGTCTCCCAAAGTGCTGGGATTACAGTCGTGAGCCATCGCGTCCAGCCCTAATTTGTTAAGTCTTACTTTCAAAGCTTGATTCCTTACAAACATTTGTTGAATGCTAGAAACTGTGCCTGATGCTAAAGATGCAAAGATTGAATTTAGTTTAGTGTTTGCTGCTAAGCAGGTCAGTCTGGTACTAGTGACAACTTAATATACGATTACAAATAATGTGAGAGGTAGCACAGTTTAGAATGAGTGATCTTTCAAATTTGTCTTAATAGTGGAGAAGTTTCTCCAAAAAGCTATGCAGAAGCCAAATGTATAAACAGATAAAAACAGAATCTTACCTACTTGGCCTCCTCTATGTCTTCATGCCTACTGTTTGAACAGTTGGTGTGGAGATAAAAAAAAAACAAACCTGGTGTGCATCCTGGCCCTGCTACTTTCTAGCTGTTTGACCTTGACCTAACTTAGTTTCCTTGCTCCGTATTGTAAGAATTAATGTAGGAAGGGGCCTGGCATGTAAGGTCAACCAGTAAATGATAGCTATGAGGATTATACTTATGTGGCGCAGTGAGACTAAAGGAGACTGGATCTACCACTGCCAAGGGAGATGGGCTAGTCAGGGAAGGCTTCACAGGAGTGGTGATGGGCTGCCTTCAGGCCGAATCTGAAAAGTGATCAGAACCGGGCACGGTGGCTTGTGCCTGTAGTCCTAGCACTTTGGGAGACTGAGGCGGGAGGGTCACTTGAGCCCAGGAGTTCAAGACTAGTTTAGGAACAAAAAAATGAAAAAATTAGTCCAGCATGTGGGCATGTGCTTATGTTCCCAGCTATTCGGGAGGCTGAGGTGGGGAGGATCACTTGAGCCCAGGAGTTCAAGACCAACCTAGGAACAGAAAATGAAAAAAATTACCCCATGCGCTTGCCTCAGCAGCACATATACTAAAATTGGAAAAAATTAGCCCAGCATGTGGACGTGTGCCTATGTTCCCAGCTACTTGAGAGGTGGAGGTGAGGAGGATCACTTGAGCCTAGGAGGTCCAGCCTGGTCACAGAGTGAAACTCTGTGAAAAAATAATAATAATAATTAAAAGTGAATGGAAAATGGTCAGATACAAGAGTTAGGGACATGTACCCAAAACACACCATTTTAGTAATGAAGACTTGTGAGTGTGGAATGCAACCTCATTATACCTTTTTGAGGATAAGAGCCTTCACCTGCATTCTAGGATGCTTTTCTCTGTGTGTGTGTGTGTGTATGTATTTTGAGACAAGGTCTCACTCTGTCTTCCGGACTAGAGTGTAGTGGTGGGATCATAGCTCACTGCAGCCTGGAACTCCTGGGCTCAAGTGCTACTCCCTCCCGAAGTTTTGGGAGAACAGGCGTGAGCCACTGTGCCTGGCCCATCTACAGTTTTTGACTCAAATTTTACTGTTACGGTGGGTCAGGCCAAAGTGAGAGACTAACTTGCTTTGGTAAACTGAAGTACAGGTTGAGTATTCTGTACCTAAAATGCTTGGGACCAGAAGTGTTCTAGATTTGGTTTTTGGATTTTGGAATATTTACATATACCTAATGAGCTATCTTGAGAATGAGACTCAAGTCGAAACACAAAATTCATTTGTATTTTGTATATTCTTTTTTTTTTTTTGAGACGGAGTCTCGCTTTGTTGCCCAGGCTGGAGTGCAGTGGCATGATCTTAGCTCACTGCAAGCTCTGCCTTCCGGGTTCACGCCATTCTTCTGCCTCAGCCTCCCAAGTAGCTGGGACTACAGGTGCCCACCACCTCGCCTGGCTAGTTTTTTGTATTTTTTAATAGAGACGGGGTTTCACCATGTTAGCCAGGATGATCTCGATCTCCTGACCTCGTGATCCGCCTGTCTCGGCCTCCCAAAGTGCTGGGATTACAAGCTTGAGCCACCACACCCGGCCTATATTTCGTATGTTCTTTATACACAAAAGCCGCAGGTAATTGTATACAATATCCTAAATAATTTTGTGCATGAAACAGAGTTTTAACTTTGACCTGTCATTTGAGTTTAAGTGTGGAATTTTTCCACTTGAAGCATCTTGTTAGCACTAAAAAATTTCGGATTTTGGAGCATTTCTTTTTCTTTTTCTTTTTTTCTTTTTTTTCTTTTTTTTTGAGACAGAGTCTTGCTCTGCCACTTAGGCTGATGCAGTGGCACGATCTTGGCTCACTGCAGCCAACCTCTGCCTCTCAGGCTCAAGCGATTCTTATGCCTCAGCCTCCCGAGTAGCAGTGATCACAGGCATGTGCCACCACATTCCGCTAATTTTTGTACTTTTAGTAGATACAGGGTTTCACCATGTTGGCCAGGCTGGTCTTGAACTCCTGACTTCAAGGGATCCACTTGCCTCACCCAAAGTGCTGGGATTACAGGCGTGAGCCACCGTGCTTGGCCCATTTTGGATTTTTGTGTTAGGGATGCCCAACCTCTACTGTAAACCTGAACTTGTAAGCTGTGTATGATCATAATATAGTGATGCGTTTATAGACAAGTTCTTCCTAAGTGCAGTTGAAAATTAGAAATCTTTATATTCTCCTCTGAGGTCTTAGGTAGGAGATTTAAGTTAAATGGGAGTACTGCTATGGTTAAATTGCAGGTGAATACTTAAAATTTTTTTTATGTGTGGGGGCACATGAAAATTTTAATTTGTGTGGGTACATTAAAAATTTTTATTTTTAATTTTTGCAGGTGGATACATTGGATTTTTGAGAAAGAACTAGAAAATTAGTTTCTAGGAAAAACTGATGAATCATAATTGGATACTTTTTCTATCTTAACAATGAAGGATCTTTCCTTGTTTATAACAGTCCAATTTAGGCAAAACATTTTGATGTTAGAGGCTAACACAATGAAGGGTTATTAAACAAAATGGAGGCGATAAACTAAGAGTGACATACATATGGATAAAATCATATAGAATTTAATATGTACCAGGCACTGTGTTCTAAGTATTTTACATGAATCAACTCATTTAATCTTCCTGACAATCTTTTTTTTTTTTTTTTTGAGACAGAGTCTTGCTCTGTTACCAGGCTGGAGTGCAGCAGTGCGATCTTGACTTAACTGCAACCTCTGCCTCCTGGGTTCAAGTGATTCTTCTGCCTCAGCCTGCCGAGTAGCTAGGACTACAGGCGTGCACCACCACGCTTGGCTAATTTTTTGTATTTTTTTAGTAGAGACGAGGTTTTGCCATGTTGGCCAGGCTGGCCTCAAACTCCCGACCTCAGGTAATCCGCCCGCCTTGGCCTCCCAAAGTGCTGGGATTAAAGGGGTGAGCCACCACGCCCGGCCCTATCTTCCCGACAATCTTATGAAATAGATACTACTATTAGAAATAGCTGTATCCGCCGGGCGCGGTGGCTCACGCCTGTAATCCCAGCACTTTGGGAGGCCGAGGCGGGCGGATCACAAGGTCAGGAGATCGAGACCATGGTGAAACCTCGTCTCTTCTAAAAATAGAAAAAATTAGCCGGGCGCAGTGGCGGGCGCCTGTAGTCCCAGCTACTCGGGAGGCTGAGGCAGGAGAATGGCGTGAACCCGGGAGGCGGAGCTTGCAGTGAGCCGAGATTGCGCCACTGCACTCCAGCCTGGGCGACAGTGCGAGACTCCGTCTCAAAAAAAAAAAAAAAAAAACAAAAAAGAAATAGCTGTATCCGATAATTTCTAGGTATAAGAGGGTTTGCAGACTATAGCTTGCAAGTCAAATCCTGCTGTTTTTGTTTTGAGAAGGGGTCTCTGTCCCCCAAGCTGGAGTCCAGTGGCCTGAACATGGCTTTTCTGCAGCCTTGACTTCCTGGGCTCAAGCAGTCCTCCTGCCTCAGCCTCCTACGTAGCTGGGATCGCAAGATGCACACCACTATGCCTGGCTAAGTTTTGATTTTTTGTGGAGATGGGGATCTCACTTTTTTGCCCAGGCTGGTCTCAGACTCCTGGGCTCAAGTGATCCTCCTGCCTTGGCCTCCGCAATCGCAGAGATTAATGGTGTGAGCCAGCATGCCCGGCCTGCCACCTGATTTTGTACCATAAGCCTAAAAATGTTTGTTGTTTTTTTTTTTTTCAATTTTTAGTGGTTGAAAAATCAAAAGAAAATATTTTGTAAAAATAATTTTATAAAATCCATTTGATAAACTAATAATTAAAAAAAAAATAGGTGAAATTCAAATTTCAGTGTCCATAAAGTTTTGTTGGAATAAAACCATGTCTTCTTTTTTTTTTTCACATTTTCCTTTAAAATTTGTTTTTGTTTTTGTTTTTTGCATCCAAAACTGAAAGAAAGCAAACAAGCTGTGGGAGGCAGGGCCGTCACATCAAGTGGTGGCTCCTGGGAGTTTGTGTGGCCCCACCCGCCACCCCTGGGCACCTCAGCACAGAGGCTGGGAAGGGTCGGTGGACCTTGGAAGCAGAGCCAGGGTCCCATTTTCTTGCTTGGGTGAAGCTCGCCTTGCAGGGGCGTGACCCCCTCCATAGGGGGAAGTGGCCGTCATGGGGGACAAAGGCTGCTCTCCTGTGCTGAGTTCCCGCTCCGGGGCCCGCAGGGTTGGTGGCTGCAGCAGCAGAACCACGGGGAAGCTGGCCATGTAGAAGATGCGGCCCAGGCGCCTGGCCACCTGGGCCTGGGCCTTGAGGGCGGGCTCCAGCTTCAACCCCATGGTGGTCAGCAGGTGCTCCTCCGTCAGCAGTGACAGGGTCTCCCCATCGATCCCCTGCTCCCTGAAGACCTCAGTGTACTCTCCACAGCCAGACAGGACCCCTGCACGAAGCTGCAGACATCATCCACGGTCCACTTGCTGATGTCCTCAGGGGCCAGGACCTCATTACTATCCATGGAGAGTCTTATGGCGCCGGGCCGGGTTCTGCTTCTGCAGGAGCTCCTGCTGCTGGGCGAACATCTCCCAGGCAGGGGGCAGGAAGCCATATCCTAGGGTCTGGCACAGAGGTGAGGGCACCCCCAGAAAGGGGGCCCTAAAATGGGGGCCCAGGGTGATGTGAGGGCATTCTGGGGCGACAGCAAGCGGGGGCGGCTGTGGCAGCTCCCTGTGGACAGTAGCGCAATGAACAGCCTCTTTATATGTTATGTATTGTTTATATGTTGGGGTTTTTTGTTTTGTTTTGTTTTTTGAGACATAGTCTCACTCTGTCGCCCAGGCTGGAATGCAGTGATGTGCCACCATTCCTGGCTAATTGTTAAATTTGTGGTAGAAACGAGGTCTTGCTGTTTTGCCCAGGCTGATCTCAAACTCCTGAGCTCAAGGGATCCTCCTGCCTCAGCTTCCCAAAGTTCTGGATTAGTGAGCCGTGGCACTTACCTAGCCAATACATAGTTTATTGTTGCTTTCTTACTACAGTGGCAGAAGAGTTGCTACAGAATCTGAATGGCCCACAAAACCTAAAATACTTACTGTCTTTGCAGAGTTTGCTGATCCCTGGTCTAGATACAAAGGGGAGAGAATATAAGATAGAAAGCAACAAAGTTAATATAGATGCAAAGAATGTGTCTTTATTACAACTTCCCAGAAAGACTAGATAGTTATATAATGAACAAGGCAATTGTGTTTTCTTCTTGAAGGATTTTTAAAGATGACTTTTATAAAAAGCCTAGGCTGGAGTGTAGTGGTGTCATCATAGCTCACCAAAGCCTTGGACTCCTGGGCTCAAGTGATCCTCCCACCTTAGCCTTTTGAGTAGTTGGGACTATAGGCACATGCCACCATGCATGGCTCAATTTTATAATTTTTTCTTTTCTTTTCTTTTCTTTTTTTAGAGATGGGTCTTACTGCATTGCCCAGGCCGGTGTTAAACTTCTGGCCTCAAGCAATCCTCCCACCTCAGCCTCCCAAGGGGCGGAGCTTATAGTGTGCCACCACTGCAGGCCAACATTAAAGTAAATTTAAAAGAAAAAAGTGATCCACAATCTTGAAAATCATACTAAAACAGTAAATGTTTGTCCTCACATTCCCTCCCACTATTTGTGGCATATGCAGTTGGCCCTCCATATCTATGGGTTTTGTATAGTGGATTCAACCAACTCCAGATTGAAACTATTCAGACAAAATGATAGTTGTGTCAGTACTGAACATGCAGTTTTCCTGTCATTATTCCCTAAACAATACAATATAATAACTACTTATATAGCTTTTATTTTTTTTTAGGTATTCTGAGTAATCTAGAGATGATTTAAAGTATATGACAGTATGTGTGTAGGTTATATGCAAATACTACGCCATTTTATGTAAGGGATTCGAGCATTGTTTTTTTGGTATCTGAGGGGTCCTGGAAGGACTATACATGTGTATGATACACAACAGCTGAGATAAAAAGTACAAGGAAAAAGCGATTTATGACATAATCTAAAGTCATAATTCAGTTTCTTTAGAACCTTCAGGTGTTCAAAATGGCTTCATTTCGAAGACAAAAGTGGGAAACTTTCTATTTTTTTTTGAGATGGAGTCTCATTCTGTTGCCCAGGCTGGAGTGCAGCGGTGCAATATTGGCTCACTGCAACCTCTGCCGCCTGGTTCACGTGATTCTCCTGTCTTAGCCCCCCGAGTAGCTGGGATTATGGGGTCCTGCCACTGTGCCTGGCTAATTTTTGTATTTTTAGTAGAGACATGGTTTCACCATCTTGGCCAGGCTGGTCTCGAACTCCTGACCTCATGATCCACCCGCCTCGGCCTCCCAAAATGCTGGGATTACAGGCGTGAGCCACCGCACCCAGCCTGAAACTTTCTCTTTTTTGAGGGATGGTGAAGAAGTAGTCTTTGAGCACCCATCAACAACTGAACGCATCTGGGATGAAGATTATCCCTAATGTGTTTGATCAGTCTGGTGTGGCAATAAGGATGCACCCAGGAGGTGATAAGGAAATCCACGAGGTGATAAGGAAATCCAGGAGGTGATAAGGTAGACAGACTGAGAAGGAAGAGAGAAGGAGAGAAAAGTAAAGAAAGGAAAGATCGGCAGTAATGAGAGGGTGCTTACAAGCTGCAGCGGCAGTGAATGTGAAAAGCTTAGTGGAAAGAAAGCAATGAAGGAACAAGAATAGGATGAGTTCTCAGTTACCTACTTTATTCTTCAAGTAGCCCTTATTCAGCACATCTTTCTTGTTTGTTGTAGAATGGAGAGCAGTTTATTACATTTGATAATCTTTGAAAGCATTAATTTGCTTGGAGGGTACCCAGGGAGTAGAGTTCAAGCAGTATAAAGAGTGAAAAATGTTCATTCTGGTAGAGTTTACCAGAATGATAAATATAAGCTTAGTCTGTCAGACTAAGCTTATATTAATAAAGGTTCTATATTATAGGAGAAGAATACTGCTGCTGGAATATGGCAGTATATTAGGGTTCTCCAGAAAAACAAGACCAGTAGGGTGTGTGTGTGTGTGTGTGAGATTGTGTATGTGTGTGTCTGTCTGTTGTGAAGGCTTGCAAGTTCAAAATCTGTAGGGTAGGCCGACAGGTCGGGGACCTGGAGAAGAGGTGATGTTGCATCTCAAGTCCAAATGCAGTCTGTTGGCAGAATTATATCTTCCTTGGGAAATCAGTCTTGTCTTTTTCTATTAAGGCTTTTAACTGATAGAATAAGGCCCGCCTACATTATAAAGATAATTGACTTTACTCTGAGTCTGCTGACTTAAATGCTAATGCTATCTAAAGAAATACCTTCACAGCAACATCTAAACTAATGGTTGATCAAATATACTGGGCCTAGCCAAGTTGGAATGTAAAATTAACCATCACAAGACTATAATAGAAACCATCTCATAATGTATATTTGGGACTTCTGGTGAAAGGCAAAGGGCAGGCCGGGCGCAGTGGCTCACGCCTGTAATCCCAACACTTTGAGAGACCGAGGCAGGCGGATCACGAGGTCAGGAGATCGAGACCATCCTGGCTAACACGGTGAAACTGCGTCTCTATTAAAAATACAAAAAAAAAAAATTAGCTGGTCGTGGTGGCGAGTGCCTGTAGTCCCAGCTACTTGGGAGGCTGAGGCAGGAGAATGGTGTGAACCCAGGAGGCAGAGGTTGCAATGAGCCGAGATCACGCCACTGTACTCCAGCCTGGGCGACAGAGCAAGACTCTGTCTAAAAAAAAAAAAGGCCAAGGGCAAAGCCAAACATGGTTGCTCTTAATAAGAAAAAAATGGACATCCAGATGTGGCTTACATTGTGTTACTTAAATCTAAGTCTGACTGATTTCAAAACCCCAAAACTATTTCTACTTTTTATTTCTTCAGATTTAAAGCTGTGGGCCACCTATTTGCAGCACTTGCCTTTAATGCTGGAGTTAGGAGATTTGAGGTCGGTAGGAATGCTTCTCCGTGAAAAAAGTGGTAGCTTAATCTTTGGCTCAAGGCTAATTGTAAAATAGAAAATATTTTCATATGTAAATTTTGGATGGGTAGCTTAAATCTTGTAAAATGAGTGAAGTATAGTGGTTAGCTGTAACTAATAGAAAAGTGAAGAGTGGTGAAGCTGTCAAATAAATTTACATCTTTTTCAGTGAACCATACCTGAGCTCAGTCCAATGAACCATACCTGAGCTCAGTCCATTCCTCAATGATTTTACCATACTGATAAACCAACCTGATCTCTTTTTTTGTTTTTGTTACCTGCCGACAGCAGATGCTAGTGAATCATAGATGGGCCTCCAAGCTGAAGCAGAATAAGAAGTTAGATATGTTCAAGTCTTGGTGTTTGAGGCTGGATGCAGTGGCTCACGCCTGTAATCCCAGCACTTTGGGGAGGCTGAGACAGGCAGATCACTTGAGGTGAGGAGTTTAAGACCAGCACAGACAACATGGTGAAACCCCCTGTCTCTACTAAAAATGCAACATTTAGCCAGGCGCGGTGGTAGGTGTCTGTAATCTTAGCTACTTGGGAGGCTGAGGCAGGAGAATTGCTTGAACCTGGGAGGTGGAGGTTGTAGGGAGCAGAGATTGCGCCACTGCACTCCAGCCTGGCCGACAAAGCGAGACTCATTCCGCCATCAAAAAGTCTCAGTATTGGATTAAAAACTTTCATTTAGGCTGGGTGTGGTGGCTTATGTCTGTAATCCCAGCACTTTGGGAGGCCAAGGCGGGTGGATCACGAGGTCAGGAGTTCGAGACCAGCCTGTCCAACATGGGGAAATCCTGCCTTTAGTAAAAATACAAAAAATTAGCCGGGCGTGGTGGCAGACGCCTGTAATCTCAGCTACTCGGGAGGCTGAGGCAGGAGAATCGCTTGAACCCAGGAGGCAGAGGTTGCAATGAGCCGAGATTACGCCATTGCTTTCCAGCCTGGGCGACAGAGCAAGACTCTGTCTCAAACAAACAAACAAACAAACAAAAAAAACCTTTCATTTATCATTTGTAATAGTGTGAATGGGAAAAGTCTAAAATCTCTCGTGTCTTCAGTTATTCATACAGAACACATGATACTTCAAGAACGTGAAGTTAATATTTTGATAAATTTTGCCACCATTTTTTCAGAAAACAATTTTAAAACTCTAGAAACTCACCTCTCTGGGTAAGAAAGGAAGTACAAAGATTGATCTAAGGAAATGAAGTTACTCTCCTGGAGTACTTTGTACTTCTGTATAATCTCTTGGATTTAGCTATAGACTGGAGTCTTTTTCAGATACGTGATGCAATGATTTTTATAGGAAAATTTACTTTTTTTAAAGAAATTATTTGACTGCATTACACTACAGTGTTAACGATGGAGTTTTATTTATTTATTTATTTATTTTATTTTGAGACAGAGTTTTGCTCTTGTTGCCCAGGCTGGAGTGCAGTGGCGCAATCTCGGCTCACTGCATCCTCCACTTCCTGGGTTCAAGCGATTCTCCTGCTTGGGCCTCCTGAGTAGCTGGGATTACAGGCGCCCACTCACTTGGGAGGCTGAGGCAGGAGAATCACTTGAACCCAGGAAGTGGAGGTTGCAGTGAGCCGAGATCGTACCATTGCACTCTAACCTGGGCAGTGCAGTGAGACTCTGTCTAAAAAAAAAAAAAAAATTCCAGAGCAGCAGTCATATGACACTCCCACAGGAGATAATTCTTCATGATGTTAAATGAAAACTGTGTCACAAAGTAAGCCAATTTCAGGGACTTTTAAAAGAACGCATGTCTCAAGTTCATTGTTTTAGCTGGGGTTTTTTGTTTGCTTGTTTTGTTTTTTGTCATTTTGTTATTTTTTTAAATATATTTTTGAGACAGGGTCTCACTGTGTCTCCCAGGCTTTTGTGCAGGGGTGTAATCACCGCAGCTCACTGTAGCCTCCAACTCCTGGGCTGAGGTGATCCTCCCACCTCAGCCTCTGGGTAGCTGGGACGTAAGTATGTGCCGTTACGCCCGGCTAATTAAAAAAAAAATTTTTGTTTGTAGAGATGGTATTTCACTAGCTGGGACTACAAGCATGTGCCACCATGCCTGGCTAATTAAAAAAAAATTTGGGCCAGGCACGATGGCTCATGCCTGTAATGCCAGCACTTTGGGAGGCCGAGACGGGCGGATCACGAGGTCAGGAGATCAAGACCATCCTGGCTAACACAGTGAAACCCTGTCTCTACTAAAAATACAAAAAAAATTAGCCGGGCGTAGTGGCGGGTGCCTGTAGTCCCAGCTACTCGGGAGGCTGAGGCAGGAGAATGGTGTGAACCCGGAAGGTGGAGCTTGCAGTGAGCGGAGATCATGCCACCGCACTCTCCAGCCTGGGCGACTGAGCAAGACTGTCTCAAAAAAAAAAAAAAAAAATTGTTTTTGGTAGAGACTGGGTTTCACTGTATTGCCTAGGCTGGTCTTGAACTCTTGGGCTTAAGCAATCTGCCCACCTCACTCACCCTCCCAAAGTACTGGAATTACGGGTGTGAGCCACTGTGCCTGGCCCTTAACTGTTTTCTTTCTTTTTTTTTTTTTTTTCTCCCCCCTCAGGAGATGCTCCTGAATTACTTGGGGTCTTGACTTAAAGTTCAGAACTAATTGTAATAGGTAACATGTGGTACTTCTTAGTTTACAGAATTTGTTTACATTAATATCCTGCCTATTCCTCACTGAATCTTTTAAGGTGAATTTCACATTTAAGTCTATTATACAATTGAGAAAACTCAGGCTTAATGAGGAAACTGGGGTTTAGGAAGACTTTGTGAACACAACTTCTTCATTTTAATGACAGAGTCTCTCTTTGTCACCCATGCTGCAGTACAGTGGCTTGATCGTAGCTCACCGTAACCTCAAATTCCTGGGCCCAGATATTCTCCTGCCTCATTCTCCTGTGTAGTAGCTAGGTCCACAGGCATGCACCACCATGCTTGGCTAATTATTATTTTTTTATTATTCTTTGTAGAGATGTGGTCTTGCTGTGTTGCCCAGGCTGGTTTTGAACTCCTGGACTGAAGCAATCCTCTGGCCCTGGCCTCTTTGTAATATGCCCTAGCCTCATATTTTCATAAATACTACTTGATAAATTCTACCTGATTTTTAGTATATTCAAAATGAAGTGAGTAATATTCTCTTTTGATTAAACTTTGTTCCTTGTAGCTTAGAACTTTAGATGAGATTCCACAAGCATTTGGTGAGTTGATTGTCTAAGCCTAAAGTAAGGTAATGTTGTTGCTTTATGCTGTATTCAGAACATTCTTGGAACTGTAACATTCACCTTAGAATGGAAATATACAGGTTGTTTATAAACATCAGATTCCTATCTAATTCTCTTTACTTTTTGTGACTTTGTTGTAACTTACCTCAGTGTCTTACAAAATTTTGGTTTGATTCTTTTTTGATTATCTAAAAAAATAGATTATTAGGTAGGAACATTAAGACTTAAAAAGTGAATAAAGCAGTTTTATGTCTCTTTTCTGTTGGATGCTGGTTGTCTGTGCTCTTTAAGTTTTTGTCTAGTTTTTAAAAAAACTTGTAGAACCAGCATAACTAAGAAAGTAGCGTGGCGGGGCGCCGTGGCTCATGCCTGTAATCCTAGCACTTTGGGAGGCTGAGACGGGTGGATCACAAGGTCCGGAGATTAAGACCATCCTGGCCAATATGGTGAAACCCCATCTACACTAAAAATACAAAAATTAGCTGGGTGTGGTGGCGCGTGCCTGTAATCCTAGCTGCTCAGGAGGCTGAGGCAGGAGAATCACTTGAACCTGGGAGGCAGAGGTTGCAGTGGGCTGAGATCACGCCAGTGCACTCCAGCCTGGGTGACAAGAGCAAAACTCCGTCTCAAAAAAAAAAAAAAAGTAGCTTTTACTTTTCTAACTGAAATAACTCTAAAGATAATTGAATAAAATGGCAAAAATAGTTGAAAACAAGAGTATATCTGTGATATGAATACATATCACAGATTAATAAAATACCTCCTATCCCATAAATGAATTTGAAAAAATGCTATTATTATT
This sequence comes from Chlorocebus sabaeus, assembly GCF_047675955.1. Taxonomy (NCBI): domain Eukaryota; kingdom Metazoa; phylum Chordata; class Mammalia; order Primates; family Cercopithecidae; genus Chlorocebus; species Chlorocebus sabaeus. Next base: position 2,554,452 of record NC_132919.1, read on the forward strand.
TTTTTTTTTTGAGACGGAGTCTCGCTCTGTCGCCCAGGCTGGAGTGCAGCGGCCGGATCTCAGCTCACTGCAAGCTCCACCTCCCGGGTTCTCGCCATTCTCCTGCCTCAGCCTCCTGAGTAGCTGGGACTACAGGCGCTGCCACCACGCCCGGCTAGTTTTTTTGTATTTTTTAGTAGAGACGGGGTTTCACCGTGTTAGCCAGGATGGTCTCAATCTCCTGACCTCGTGATCCGCCTGTCTCGGCCTCCCAAAGTGCTGGGATTACAGGCTTGAGCCACCGTGCCCGGCCAAAATGCTATTATTTTGAAACTACCTTTTTAAGCTCAGGGGTGTATGTGCAGGTTTGTTACATAGATTAAGCCTAGTACTCATTAGTTATTTTTGCTGATTCTCTCCTGCCTACCACCCTTCACCCTCCGGAAGGCCCCAGTGTGTGTGGTTTCCCTCTATGTGTCCACACGTTCTCATCATTTAGCTCCCACTTATAAGTGAGAACATGCGCTATTTGGCTTTCCGATCCTGCGTTAGTTTGCTAAGGATAATGGCCTCCAGTTCCATCCATGTGGAACTACTGTTCTAAATATCTAGTAACTTACAAGGTGTCATGGAACCCAGCTTATCAGGAGACGTTGCTTGACAGATTATTGAAAGCAACTGGTCTGAAAAGATATTCGGTTCTTGACTGAGAATAGCTTCTGCCTTGCTTCATTGTTGCATCTGGAAAATATTTGGATTAAGATTAGGAGTCATAATATATAATATGTGCTTTTCAAGCATAGTGTAGATAATCCATTTTTTTTTTCTTTTTCTTTTTTTGAGACAAGGTCACCCTCTGTTGCCCAGGCTGGAGTGCAGTAGCATGATCTCAGCTCACTGCAACTTCTGCATCCCGGGCTCTGGTCCTCCCACCTCAGCCTTCTGAGTATCTTAGACTATAGGCGTGTGCCACTATGTCCAGCTAATTTTTGTATTTTTTAGTAGAAATGGGGTGTATGTATTAGTTCGTTTTCACGTTGCTAATAAAGACATACCCGAAACTGGGAACAAAAAGAGGTTTAATTGGACTTACAGTTCCACATGGCTGGGGAGGCTTCAGAATTGTGGCAGGAGGCGAAAGGCACCTGTTACATTGTGGTGGCAAGAGAAAAATGAGGAAGAAACAAAACCGGAAACCTGATAATCCATCAGATCTCATGAGACTTACCATCACCAGAATAGCATGGGAAAGACCAGCCGCCATGATTCAATTACCTCCCCCTGGGTCTCTCCTGCAACATGTGGGAATTCTGGGAGATACAATGCAAGTTAAGATTTGGGTGGGGACACAGCCAAACCATATCATTCCACCCCTGGTCCCTCCATATCTCGTGTCCTTACATTTCAAAACCAATCTTGCTTTCCCAACAGTCCTGCAAAGTCTTCACTAATTTCAGCATTAACCCAAAAGTCCACAGTCCAAAGTCTCATTTGAGATAAGGCAAGTCCCTTCTGCCTGTGAGTCTGCAAAATGAAAAGCAAGCTAGTTACTTCCTAGATAAAATGGGGGTACAGGTATCGAGTAAATACATCTATTCCAAATGGGAGAAACTGGCTAAAACAAAGGGATTACAGGGCCCATGCAAGTCCAAAATCCAGCGGGGCAGTCAGATTTTAAAGCTCCAAAATGATCTCCTTTGACTCCAGGTCTCACATCCAGGTCACGCTGATGCAAGAGGTGGGTTCCCATGGTCTTGGGCAGCTCTGCTCCTGTGGCTTTGCAGGGAACAGCCTCCCTCCTGTCTGTTTTCACGGGCTGGCCTTGAGTGTCTGCAGCTTTTCTGGGCGACAGTGCAGGCTGTTGGTGGATCCACCATTCTGGGGTCTGGAAGGCAGTGGCCTTCTTCTCACAGCTGGGACTCACAGTAACGACTCGTATCAAGGGCTCCGACCCCACATTTCTCTTCTGCACTGCCTTAGCAGAGGTTCTCCATGAGGGCCCTGCCCATGCAGCAAACTTTTGCGTGGGCATCTAGATGTTTCCATATATCTTCTGAAATCGAGTTGGAGGTTCCCAAACCTCAGTTCTTGACTTCTGTGAGCCCACATGCTCAACACCGTGTGTGAAAGCTGCCAAGGTTTGGGGCTTCTACCCTCTGAAGCCACAGCTTGAGCTGTACATCGGCCCCTTTAAGCCACGGCTGGGGCGGCTGGGACACAGCATGGGGACTCTGGGCCCAGCTCATGAAACCACTTTTTTCTCCTGGGACTCCGGGCCTGTGTTGGGAGGGGCTGCTGCCAGGAAGTTCTCTGACATGGAACGGAGACATTTTCTCCATCGTCTTGGGAATTAACATTGAGCCCCTTGCTTCTTATGCAAATTTCTGCAGCCAGCTTGAATTTCTCCCCAGAAAATGGGTTTTTCTTTTCTTTTTTTTTTTTTCTGAGACAGTCTTGCCCGGTCGCCCAGGCTGGAGTGCAGTGGTGGGATCTCGGCTCACTGCAAGCTCCGCCTCCTGGGTTCACACCGTTCTCTGGCCTCAGCCTCCCAAGTAGCTGGGACTACAGGCGCCTGGCTAATTCTTTTTTTTTTGTATTTTTAGTAGAGACGGGGTTTCACTGTGTTAGCCAGGATGGTCTCGATCTCCTGACCTCGTGATCCGCCCGCCTCGGCCTCCCAAAGTGCTGGGATTACAGGCATGAGCCACCGCGTCCAACCAAAAAATGGGGTTTTCTTTTCTATCATATAGTCAGGCTGCAGATTTTCCGAACTTTCATGCTCTGCTTCCCTTTTTTTTTGTTGCGGGGGGGATGCAGTCTTGCCTGGAGTTATCCAGGCTGGACTGCAGTAGTGCAGTCTCTGCTCACTGTAACCTCCACCTCCTTGGTTGAAGCTATTCTCCTACCTCAGCCCTCAGGTAGCTGAGATCCCAGCCACAGTAGCTGGGATTAGCCACCACTCCTGGCTAATTTTTGTATTTTTAGTAGAGATGGTGTTTCACCGTGTTGGCCAGGCTGGTCTAGAAACTGCTGACTTCAAACGATCCGCCCACCTTGGCGTCCCAGAATGCTAGGATTACAGACATGAGCCACTGCACCTGCCTGCTCTGCTTCCCTTTTCAAATGAAATACTTTTAAAACACCCAGGTCACCTTTTGAATGCTTTACTGCTTAAAAATTTCTTTTGCCAGATACCCTAAATCATCTTTCTCAAGTTCAAAGTTCCACAGATCTCTAGGGCAGGGGCAAAATGCTGCCAGTCTCTTTGCTAAAACATAACAAGAGTCACCTTTGCTCCAGTTCCTAACGAGTTCCTCATCTCCATCTGAGACCACCTCAGCCTGGACCTTATTGTTCATATCACTATCAGCATTTTTGTAAAAGCCATTCAACAAGTCTCTAGGAGGTTCTAAACTTTCCCATGTTTTCCTGTCTTCTGAGCCCTCCAAACTGTTCCAAACTCTGCGTGTTACCCACTTCCAAAGTCACTTCCACATTTCTGGGTATCTTTTCAGCAATTCCCCACTCTACTGGTACCAATTTACTGTGTTAGTTCGTTTTCATACTGCTAATAACAGACATACCCGAAACTGGGAACAAGAAAAGGTTTAATTGGACTTACAGTTCTACATGGCTGGGGAGGCCTCAGAATCATGACAGGAAGTGAAAGGCACTAGGCACTTCTTACATGTCAGGGGCAAGAGAAAAATGAGGAAGAAGCAAAAATAGAAACCCCTGATAAACCCATCAGATCTCGTGAGATTTACTATCGCAACAATAGCACGGGAGAGACAGGCCCAGTGAGTCAATTACCTCTCCTGGGAATTCTGGGAGAGGAATTCTGGGAGATATAATTCACATTGAGATTTGTGTGGGGACACAGCCAAACCATACCACTGGGTTTCTCCTTGTTGCCCAGGCTGGTCTTGAACTCCTGGACTCAAGTGATCTGCCTGCCTCGGCCCATCAAACTGTTGGGATTACAGGCTTGAGTCACCGCGTCCGGCCTCTGCTGACCTTTTTCTTTGAGACGGAATCTGGCTCTGTCGCCCAGGCTGTAGTGCAGTGGCGCGATCTCAGCTCACCGCAAGCTCTACCTCCTGGGTTCACGCCATTCTCCTGCCTCAGCCTCCCGAGTATCTGGGACTACAGGCACCCGCCACCACGCCCGGCTAATTTTTTGTATTTTTAGTAGAGACAGGGTTTCACCGGGTTAGCCGAAATTGTCTTGATCTCCTGACCTCATGATCCGCCCACCTCGGCCTCCCAAAGTGCTGGGGTTACAGGCGTGAGCCACTGCACCCAGCCTCTGCTGACCTTTTAAATGAAGCTTTGGCAAGTGACAATTTGAGGTTAGGAACCATTGATAATTGATGAAGTACCAGATAAGTCTTTATTTCTCCCTTCTACATCTAATAATAAACCTGATGATTTCCATTTTCATGTCATTGTGCCTCTACTGTTAACATATAATTTGTTAATTTTTGTCTTCCCTCACACACATCCTTTATTTTCTGTATTTTCCCATTTCATAAACTTGTAGTTGTCAGGGACCAGTGTAAAAAATAGATTTTTTTTGAGACAGTCTTGCTCTGTCACCCAGGGTGGAGTGCAGGGGTGCTATCTTGGCTCACTGGAACCTCTGCCTCCTGGGTTCAGGTGATTCTCCTGCTTCAGCCTCCTGAGTAGCTGGGATTACAGGCATGTGCCACCATGGCCAGCTAATTTTTTTTGTATTTTTAGTAGAGACGGGGTGTCGCTATGTTGGCCAGGCTAGTCTCGAACTCCTGACTGTAGGTGATCTGCCTGTCTCGGCCTCCCAAAGTGCTGGGCAGGCGTGAGCCACCGCGCCCAGCCAAAAAACAGATTATTAATAATTATTTTGTAAAGGTTGTTTTGATAAGTGTGAAACTTGTTTTGTTTAACACATTTGGAAACATAAGATGGGAATAATTTAATAAATGATCACCATCTTGTTTTATAAAATTATTTTAATGCTCTGTTGTTTCCTTTCCTTTTTTTTTTTTTTTAACTCCTCCGCTTTCTCTTTTTGTGGTGGGGTACTTACCCTAGCAATAAACACATTGCTGTTTTAGGTGCTGCACTGGATAGCAGGTACATGGATGTAGTACTAGAATAGAGAATGCTTAAGAATTCTGCATTCCAAAAGCATACTAAAGCCTCTGTTTCTAGTGCTTAAGCAACAGTGACCTTGATCTCTAAGATAGTCTGGATATTGACATGCAAATGAAAAAGTCAGACTCTTCTTTGAATTATGTTTGTCATAGATACAGGTTGCTTAAAAGAGAATATTAGGATACTGCCAAAATACATTTCAAAAATATTAAATCATCTTATTCATTATTTTGACTTTGGAAAGATTTGTGAACCCCCTTAAAATATATGCAGTATTTTGTTTATTTTCATATGTGCTTCTTTGAGAGGAAAGATCTTAGCTTTCATTATATCCTCAAATGAATCCAGTAACCTCAAAAAAGGTTAAGAACTTCTGTGCCAGGTAGTATGAAAATATTGCCTGATTTATTTGTACTGTTTGTTAATGTAGATTGTTCATTGCAAAATATTAATTCTAAACTCGTTCTTTAAAAATGTTCACTCCATTTAAGGACCATTTATTAGAGGCTGGGCATGGTGGCTCATGCCTGTAATCTTAGCACTTTGGATGGCTGAGGTGAGAGAATCCCTTGAGCCCAGGAATTAAAGACCAGCCTAGGCAACATAGCAGGACCCCATCTCTAGTGGGGGTTGGGGGGAAAATTGGCTAGGCATGGTGGCATGTATCTGTGGTCCCAGCTACTCAGGAGGCTAAGGTAGGAGGATCTCTTGAGCCTAGGAGTTAGAGGCTGCAATGAACTATGATCGATCATACCACTGTCCTCCAGCCTGGGTGACAGAGTGAGGACCCTGTCTCAAGAAAAACAGAAAAACATTAATAAAAACTGGGCATGGTGGTTCACGCCTGTAATCCCAGCACTTTGGGAGGCCAAGGCAGGTGGATCACTTGAGGTCAGGAGTTGGAGACCAGCCTGACTGACATGGTGAAACCCCATCTCTACTAAAAATACAAAAAAAAAAAAAAAAAAAAAAAAATTAGCTGGGCATGGTGGCATGCGTCTGTAATCCCAGCTACTCGGGAGGCTGAGGCAAAACAGTCGCTTGAACCCGGGAGGTGGAGGTTGCAGTGAGCCAAGATCGTGCCACTGCATTCCAGCCTGGGCAACAGTGAGACTCTGTCTCAAAAAAGAAAAAATATTTCTGTTTTCATGTGGTATTTTGCAATTATGTGTTAAGACATTAAAAGGCAACTGGAAAGGTAAAATTGTATTCTTAAAATAAGTATGATAGCTCAATCACATACTTGCTCTTTCTGATAGCACAAATACAGGTTAAAGGTTAGAAAGGTTAAAGTTAGAAAATTCACAGGATGAAATAATCTGAGTTAAAGGGTGCCTTAGATGTTATCTACTATGTAGAAAATTTAGATTAATTACTCGGGTTAGATAGTTGATGATAAACTTGAACCAACATCATCTTTCTTTTTTTTTTCCCCCTGAGGCGAAGTCTTGCTCTGTCACCCAGAGCTGTAGTGAAGTGGCGTAATCTCGGCTCACTGCATTTGTCACTCCCGGGTTCAAGCAGTTCTACTGCCTCAGCCTCCCAAGTAGCTGGGATTACAGGCGCGTGCCACCTGTATTTTTTGTATTTTTCGTATTTTTAGTAGAGATGGTTTCACCACGTTGGCCAGGCTGGTCTCGAACTCCTGATCTCGTGATCCAGCCGCCTTGACCTCCCAGAGTGCTGGGATTACAGGCGTGAGCCACTGCGCCCGGCCAACACCTTCTTTCTTAATCTGCATCCAGTGCTCATCATACCTATCATCTCTCTTTACTGTGTGTCATCAATACTTCGTTTCTAATCAAAACATGAAGTACTCATCATTACGCTGGGAAATATTAAATGTAGTTCGCTCTTACTGTAACCTTCCAGGTTATAGTCAGGACGAAGAGACCTCTACTTTCTTGACCCCTCTAATCGCTATTTCAACTCTCTTCATCATGCATTCATTGCATATACCTTGCAAACCCTCAACCCAACCCTAGATTCTTTTAAATGTGTGCCATTTCAGTGTCTGCTTTCAGACTGTCCATACTTAAGAAAAATCACGTCTTTGGAGATTGACACCACTAAAAATTCATGGTGTCCAATCTAAAAAATGTTTTTTTCTCTACTTACTGTTCAGTTTCTTTTCTCTTATTATTCATTGTAACTATATCGAGCCTCTTAATGTCTCTTCCTTATTCCCGCTCTTCAGTAAATGACCTTGCTGTTTTCCAGAGACGTAAAAACATATTTACATCTTTTTCTCCTTTCTTTCCAACACCATGTAAGAAGTCACCCATCTTTATGTGTAAGGCTTCTATTCTACACCTGGATCCCATTCTTTCCCCTTCCTCTTCCCTTAGGTCTTTCTTCTACTGAGTCCTTCTTCTGATTTTTTTGTTTGTTTGTTTTATTTTTCCATAAGTTATTGGGGAACAGGTATTGTTTGGTTACATGAGTAAGTTCTTCAGTGGTGATTTGTGAGATTTTGGTGCACCTGTCATGCGACCAGTATATACTGGACCATATTTGTAGTCTTATCCCTCGCCCCTCTTGCACTCTTCCCCTCAAGCCCCCAAAGTCGATTGTATCATTCTTACACCTTTGCATCCTCATAGCTTAGCTCCCACGTCAGTGAGAACATATGACATTTGGCTTTCCATTCCTGAGTTACTTCAATTAGAATAGTAGTCTCCAGTCTCATCCAGATCACTGCAAATGCTGTTCATTCATTCATTTTTATGGCTGCATAGTATTCCACTATGGATGGATTGATAGAGTTTGGTGTGTGTGCGTGTGTGTATATACATGTATATATGTGTGTATATATACTCACACATACATAAAACATACACACACATTTATATAAAAAACATACGTGTGTGTATATACATGTACACACACCAATTCACTAATTGATGGGCATTTGAATTGGTTGCACGATTTTGCAGTTGTGAATTGTGCTGCTGTAAACACGTGTGTGCAAGTTATCTTTTTAGAATAATGACTTCTTTTCCTCTGGGTAGATACCCAAAAGTGGGACTGCTGGATCAAATGGTAGTTCTCCTTTTAGTTCTTGAAGGAATCTCCACACTGTTTGCCGTAGTGGTTGTACTAGTTTACACTCCCACCAGCGGTGTTTGTACTAGTTTACACTCTCACCAGTGGTGTTCAAGTGTTCCATGTTCACAGTATCCACCCCAACGTCTGCTGTTTTTTGATATTTTGATTGTGGTCATTCTTGCAAAAGTAAGCTGGTATTGCATTGTGATTTTGTTTTGCATTTCCCTGATCATTAGTGATGTTGAGCTTTTTTTTTTTCTTTCATTTTTTTTTTTTTTTTTTTTTTTTGAGATGGAGTCTCGTACTGTTGCCCAGGCTGGAGGGCAATGGCACAATCTTGGCTCACTGCAACCTCCGCCTCCCAGGTTCAAGTGATTCTCCTGCCTCAGCCTCCCTAGTAGCTGGGATATCAAGCGCCTGCTGCCATGCCCGGCTAATTTTTTGTATTTTTAGTAGAGATGGGTTTTCACTATGTTGGCCAGGCTGGTCTCTCAAACTCCTGACCTCGTGATCCACCCGCCTCAGCCTCCCAAAGTGCTGGGATTACAGACATGAGCCACCGCGCCTGGGCACAATTTTTTGTATGTTTGTTGGCCATTTGTATATCTTCTTTTGAGAATTGTCTATTCATGTCCTTAGCCAACTTTTTGATGGGATTATTTGTTTTTTCTTACTGATTTGTTTGAGTTCATTGTAGATTCTGGATATTAGTCCTTTGTCAGATGTATAGATTGTGAAGATTTTCTCCCACCCTGTGGGTTGTCTGTTTACTCTGCTGACTGTTCGTTTTGCTGTCCAAAAGCTCTTCAGTTTAATTAGGTCCCAGCTATTTATCTTTGTTTTTATTGCATTTGCTTTTGGGTTCTTGGTCATGAAATCCTTGCCTAAGGCAATGTCTAGAAGGGTTTTTCCAGTGTTATCTTCTAGAGTTTTTAGTTTCAGGTCTTAGGTTTAAGTCCTTAATCCATCCTGAGTTGACTTTTGTATAAGGTGAGAGATGAGGATGCAGTTTCATTTTCCTGTATGTGGCTAGCCAATTATCCCAGCACCATTTATTGAAAAGGTTCATGTGTTTGTTTGCTTTGTTGAAGATCAGTTGGCTGTAAGTATTTGGGTTTATTTCTGGGTTCTCTATTCTGTTCCATTGGTCTATGTGCCTATTTTTATACCAGTGCCACGCTGTTTTGGTGACTATGGCCTTACAGTATAGTTTGAAATCAGATAGTGTGATGCCTCCAGATTTGTTCTTTTTGCTTAGTCTTACTTTGGCTATGCAGTCTCTTTTTTGGTTCCATATGAATTTTAGAATCATTTTTTATAATTCTTTGAAGAATGATGGTATTTTGATGGGGACTGTGTTTAGTTTGTAGAAAGCTTTTGGCAGTATGGTAATTTTCACAATATTCTACCCGTCCATGAGCATGGGATGTGTTTCCATTTGTTTGTGTCATCTCTGATTTCTTTCCGCAGCGTTTTGTAGTTTTCCTTGTAGATGTCTTTTGACTCCTTGGTTAGGTATATTCTTAACTATTTTGTTTGTGGCTGTTGTGAAAGGGGTTGAGTTCTTGATTTGATTCTCCACTTAGTTGCTCTTGGTGTATAGAAGAGCTCCTGATTTGCGTACATTAATCTTTAATCCAGAAACTTTGCTGGAATCTTTTATCAGTTCTAGGAGCTTTCTGGAGGATTCTTTAGGGTTTTCAAGGTAAACAATCATATCGTCAGCAAACAGTGACAGTTTGACTTCCTCTTTACCGACTTGGATGCCCTTTATTTCTTTCTCTTGTCTGATTGCTCTGGCAAGGACTTCCAGTACTATGTTGAAGAGGAGTGGTGAGAGTGGGCATCCTTGTCTTGTTCCAGTTCTCAGAGGGAATGCTTTCAACTTTTCCCCATTCAGTATTATGTTGGCTGTGGGTTTGTCATAGTTGGCTTTTATTATGTTAAGGTATTTCCCTTGTATGCTGATTTTGCAGAGAGTTTTAATCATAAAGGGATGCTGGATTTTGTTGAATGCTTTTTCTACGTCTATTGAGATGATCATGTGGTTTTTGTTTTTAATTCTGTATGTGTTGTATCACAGTTGTTGACCTGTGTATTTAAGCCATCCCTGCATCCCTGGTGTGAAACCTACTTGATCATGGTGGATTATCTTTTTGATACGTTGTTGGATTTGGTTAACTAGTATTTTGTTAAGGATTGTATTAGGGTGATGCTGGCTTCATAAAATGAATTAGGGAGGGTTCTTTCTTTGTCTGTCTTGTGGAATAGTATCAGAAGGATTGGTACCAACTATTCTTTGAATGTCTGGTAGAATTCTGCTGTGAATTTGTCTGGTCCTGGACCTTTTTTTGTTGGTAATTTCTTAATTACCGTTTCAGTTTCACTGCTTGTTATTGGTCTGTTCAGGGTATCTTAATTCTTCCTGATTTATGCGAGGAGGGTTGTATTTTTCCAAGAATTTATCCATCTCTTCTAGGTTTTCTCATTTATGTGTGTAAAGGTGTTCATAGTAGCCTTGAATGATCTTTTGTATTTCTGTGGTGTCAATTGTAGTATCTCCTGTTTCATTTCTTAGTGAGGTTATTTGGGTTTTCTCTCTTCTTTCCTTGATTAATCTTGCTAATGGTCTATCAATTTTGTTTTATGTTTTCAAAGAACCAGCTTGTTTCATTTATCTTTTGTATTGTGTTTTTTTGTTGTTTGTTTGTTTCAATTTCGTTTAGTTCTGCTCTGATCTTGGTTATGTGTTTTCTTCTGTTGGGTTTGGGTTTGGTTTGTTCCTGTTTCTCTAGTTCCTTGAGGTGTGACCTTAGATTGTCTGTCTTTACTCCTTCAGACTTTTGACGTAGGCGTTTAGGGATATGAACTTTCCTCTTAGCACTGCCTTTGCTGTATCCCAGAGGTTTTGATAGGTTGTGTCATTATTGTCATTCAGTTCGAATGATTCTTTAATTTCCATCTTGATTTCGTTTTTGACCCAATGCACATTCAGGAACAGGTTATTTAATTTCCATGTATTTGCATAGTTTTGAAGGTTCCTTTTGGAGTTTATTTTCAATTTTATTCCATTGTCTGAGAGAGTGCTTGATATAATTTCAGTTTTCTTAAATTTATTGAGGTCTACCTCTTTTTGTGGTCTATCTTGGAGAAAGTTCCGTGCGCTGTTGAAATTCAGAATGTATAGTCTGTGTTTATTGGATGAAATGTTCTGTGTATAGATTAAGTCCATTTGTTCCAGGGCATAGTTTAAATCCATTGTTCCTTTGTTGACTTTCTGTCTTGATGACCTGTCTAGTGCTGTTGGTGGAGTATTGAAGTCCCCCCACTATTATTGTGTTGCTCTCTGTCTCATTTATTAGGTCTATTAGTAACTGTTTTGTAAATTTGGGCACTCCAGTGTTAGGTGCATACATATGTTTAGGATTGTGGTATTTTCCTGTTGGACAAGGCCTTTTACTATTATATAACGTTCCTGTTTGTCTCTTTTAACTGCTGTTGCTTTAAAATTTGTTTTGTCTTACATTAGAATAGCTGCCCCTGCTTGCTTTTGGTGTCCATTTGCGTGAAATGCCCTTTTCCACGCCTGTGCTTTAAATTTATGAGTCCTTAAATTTGTGAGTCCTTATACGTTAGGTGAGTCTCCTGAAGGCTGCAGATAGTTGGTGAGTTCTTATTCAGTCTGCAGTTCTGTATCCGCTCTGTGGCCCAGGCTGGAGTACAGTGGCCGGATCTCAGCGCACTGCATGCTCCGCCTCCCAGGTTTACGCCATTCACCTGCCTCAGCTTCCCGAGTAGCTGGGACTACAGGCACCCGCCACCTTGCCCGGCTAGTTTTTTGTATTTTTTAGTGGAGACGGGGTTTCACCGGGTTAGCCAGGATGGTCTCGATCTCCTGGCCTCATGATCCGCCCGTCTCGACCTCCCAAAGTGCTGGGATTACAGACTTGAGCCACCGCGCCCGGCCAGTTCTGTATCTTTTAAGTGGAGTATTTAATCCATTTACATTCAATGTTAGTATTGAAATGTGAGATATCCTTGCATTCATCATGCTCTTTGTTGCCTGTGTACTTGGGGTTTCTTTTGTTTTTTGCTTTTGCTTTTTAACTTGTATTTTTGTTTTGTAGGTCCTATGTGATTTATGCTTTAAAAAGATTCTGTTTTGATGTGTTTCAAGGATTTGTTTCAAGATTTAGAGCTCTGTTTAGCAGTTATTGTAATGGTGGCTTGGTAATGGTGGCTTGGTAATGGTGAATTCTCTCAGCATTTGTTTGTCTGAAAATGACGGTAGCTTTCCATCATACATGATGCTTAGTTTCACTCTATATAAAATTCTTGGCTGATGATTGTTTTGTTTGAGGAGGCTGAAGATAAGGCCCTAATCCTTTCTAGCTGAGAAATCTGCTGTTAATCTGATAGGTTTTCCTTTATAGGTTACCTGTCTTCTGTCTCACAGTTCTTTCCTTCCTCTTAACTTTGGATAACCTGATGACAGTGTGCCTAGCGAAGATCTTTTTGCAGTGACTTTCCCAGGTGGTTCTTTGTGCTTCTTGTATTTGGATGTCTAGGTCTCTAGCAAGGCCTGGGGAGTTTCCTCAGTTATTCTCCCAAATATGTTTTCCAAGCTTTTAGAATTCTCTTCTTCCTCAGGAACACTGATTATTCTTAGGTTTGGTCATTTAACATAATCCCAGACTTCTTAGAGGCTTTGTTCCTATATTCTTATTCTTTTTTCTTTGTCTTTGTTGGGTTGGGTTGGGTTACTGTCTTCAAGCTGGTAATTGAAAATAGACATGATTTAAATATCTAGCAATAAAAGATTGTTAAAAATAGTACATCCACATGATCAAATATCATGCAGTCATTAAAAATTAAGACAAGGCCAGGCGCGGTGGCCCACGCCTGCAATCCCAGCATTTTGGGAGGCTGAGGCGGTGGTTCACCTGAGGTCATGAGTTCGAGACCAGCCTGACCAACATGGTGAAACGTTGTCTCTACTAAAAATACAAAAATTTAGCCAGGTGTGGTGGCGTGTGCTTGTAGTTCCAGCTTTGGGAGGCTGAGGCAGGAGAATCGCTAGAACCCAGGAGGTAGAGGCTGCGGTGAGCCAAGGTGGGACCACTGCACTCCAGCCTGGGTAACACAGCAAGATGCTCTGAAAGAAAAGGGCTTTAGTTCTTCCCCAGCCTGTGATGTCTGCATGCCGGATTCGCACCCTCCCCTGAGTTCTGCCCAGGAGGCTTCCCACCCCATTCAAATAGGTACAAAATTTGGCTAGAGAATTCCTTCTTCCTGTGGGGTTTTACCCCCTGCTCCTCTGGCCACCCTCCCTGTGGTGCCAGGCAAGAATGGGCTGCTTGGGGACCCAGTGAGCTCCCAGGGCCTTTTTGCTGCTTCCTCTACCCCTGCATTTCGCTTGGCTCTCTAAGTTAAAGTCTGAAACTTCAATTGCAAACAGACCTTCAGTTTCTCTAGTGGGGGTGTGCTCAGGAGAGGAGGGGCTTCCTTTCTCAATTCCGCAGCTGGGGCACTCACAGTACTTGGGGTGTCTCCCGGGTCCTGCAGGAGCAATCCGCTTCCTTCAGAGGGTCTGTGGATCCTCTTGGGATTGCTGGTTGGTTCTTGCAGTGGATCTGGAGCTAAAATTCACAGTGCAAGCCTCTGCATGCTGCTCTGTCCGGAGCTGCAATCTAGTCCTGCCTCCTGTCTGCCATGATCCTTTAATTCCTCTCCTTCTGATTTTTAAAAAATGTTTTATTATGGAAAACGTCAGACCCTTACACAAAGTTAGAGAATAGTGTAATGAACCCTTATGTACCCGTTACCCAGCCTCAACAGTTAGCAGTTCAAAGCCTGTCTTGTTTCATATATCTGTCTCATTCACTGTCATTACCCAAGTCACAGACATGATATTATTTTACTTTGATTTGATGTAGTTTTTTCATTGTGTATCTTCTTTTTGTAGAGATGGGGTCTTGCTGTGTTGCTCAGGCTGGTCTTGAACTCCTGGCCTCAAGCAATCCTCCTGCCTTGGCCTCCTGACATCTTGGGATTTCAGGTGTGAGCCTCCACACTCAGCCTCATTGTGTATTTCTGAAAGACTTTTAAAAATAACCACAATACTGTTATCACTTCTTAAAAAATTCAGTTATTTAGTGTTACCAGATGTCCAGCCAGTGTTCAGATTTCTCCAAGTTTGTTCATTGGTTTATTTTACAATTTGTCCAAATCTAGATCTAAATTAAGTCTGTAAATTGCAATTGGTTGATATGTCACTTGTCTCACTTGATCCGTAGGTTTCCCTTTCTATCTCTGTTTTCTTCCCTTGGTATTTATTGAAGAAATTTGGTCATTTGTTTTATAGGACTTTTCACAGTCTAGATTTTGCTGATTGTACCCTCATGGTGTTCTGTAACATAGAGTTGGTCCTCTGTATCTGTGGGTTCTGCGTCTGTGAATTCAATCCCGGATCGAAAACATTAGAAAAAAATACATCTGTACTGAATATATACAGACTTTTATTCTTGTCATTCTCTTAATAATATAACAACTATTTACATAATATTTACATTGTGTTGAGTATTATATGTAATCCAGAGATGATTTATATTATAGGGGAAGATATGCATAGGTTATATGAAAATACTACACCATATTATACCAGGGACTTGAGCAACCTCGGGTATCAAAATCCTGGAGGTCCCAGAACCATTGCCCCATGGATATTGAGGTGTACACTGTATTCATCTACCCTCTATCCTTCTTGCAGATTGATAGTTGAAGCCAGAGGCTAGATTCATGTTTGATTTTTGTGGCAAGAATACTTCATAGGTGGTAGTTGTTTTTTTTTTTTTTTTTTTTTTTTTTTTTTTTTTTTTTTTTTGAGACGGAGTCTTGCTCTGTAGCCCGGACTGGAGTGCAGTGACCAGATCTCGGCTCACTGCAAGCTCCGCCTCCCGGGTTTACGCCATTCTCCTGCCTCAGCCTCCGGAGTAGCTGGGACTACAGGCGCCCGCCACCTCGCCCGGCTAGTTTTTTGTATTTTTAGTAGAGACGGGGTTTCACCGTGTTAGCCAGGATGGTCTCGATCTCCTGACCTCGTGATCCGCCCGTCTCGGCCTCCCAAAGTGCTGGGATTACAGGCTTGAGCCACCGCGCCCGGCCGGTGGTAGTTGTTATTCCATCACTACACCAATATAAACTACAGTTATATAGATATAGAACTGTAATCATACCATGATCTGGTTGTCTTGTTGTTTTACTAGGCTTTGGTTAATTCTTTCTTCATTTCTCCTATGGTCTTTTTCTCCACCATCAAGATTTCTTTTTTCTTCTTCTTTTTCTTTTTCTTTTTTTTTTCTTTTGAGCTGGAGCTTCACTCTGTTGCTGGGACTGGAGTGCAGTGATGCAGTCTCAGCTCACTGCAACCTCTGTTTCCCAGGTTCCAGCACTTCTCCTCCCTCAGCCTCCCGAGTAGCTGGGATTGCAGGTGCCTGCTACCATGACTGGCTAATTTTTGTATTTTTAGTAGAGATGGGGTTTCGCCATGTTGGTCAGGCTGATCTCAAACTCCTGACCTCAGGTGATCCACCTGCCTGGGCCTCCCAAAGCGCTGGGATTACAGACATGAGCTACCCCGCCCAGCCAGGATTTCTCTCTCTCTCTCTCTTTTTTTTTTTTTTTTTTTTAAGTTGTAAGGCGTCATACTTAGACTATTAGGATTTAAGTATCTAATTTGGCTGGGGGGAAAAAAACAGAGAAAAACTGCTTTTCAATATTTTCATCTACTTTAAAAATATTTATTTATGGTACGATCGCTGCTTCATCTCTTTCTCATTTAAATACTGTTTCTGCCACGTGAAACCATTCTCATCAAGGTTATCAATGAACTCCTTGCTGAATACAACAGACCCATCCAACCTTACTTTGCTTGATAGTTGGACAGCTTTGGATACTGTTGATTGCTTCCTTGAAATACTCTCTTGGCTTTTGAGACATACTCTCTCCTCTTTTTCTTTTACCTCTTGAACTGTTACTTTTAGCCTTAGTTGTAGGCTCTTTTAAATATAGGTGTTGCTCTGCACAATCTCCATGGGTAATCTTATCCACTGCTGTGGTTTCAGTAAACGTGTCTAAATAGTACCAAATCTTTTTTTTTTTTTTTTTTTTTTAATAGGTTGGTTCTCTTCAGAACTAACTTGTTTGTTACAGCTTCGTACTGGAAATTTCACAGGCATCTTAGAATCAACATACCTAAAATGGAGTTAATCATACTTTCCTCATCTTCTCACACATTCTACTTTCCTGTTCAATTTAGTTTAGTTTTTTTGTTTGTTTTTTTGAGACGGAGTCTTGCTCTGTTGCCCACCCTGGAGCATGATTTCGGCTCAGCTGCAACCTCCGCCTCCCAGATTCAAGCGATTTTCCTGCCTCAGCCTCTCAAGTAGCTGGGATTACAGGCGCTCGCCACCACTCCCAGCTAATTTTTGTATTTTTAGTAGAGACGGGGTGGTTTTGCCATGTTGACCAGGCTGGTCTTGAACTCCTGACCTCAGGTGATCCACCCACCTTGGCCTCCCAAAGTCCTGAGATTACAGGCATGAGCCACCGCGCTCCATCTCAACTTAGTTGTAAGCCAGAAATCACTTGACTCCTTGACTGACTTTCCCCCTTTCTTACTGTCCACATTGAGTCACTAGTCCTGTAAGATTTACCCAGTAAACAACTTAAATGCATCTCATTCTCTTTATTTACTCCTGGTGTCCTAACGTAGACCTCTGTCATCTGTCACCTTCATTACTGCAAGCTTCCTTTTTGGTCTATTCTTCACTATGTAAATGAGAGTGATTTTTTTTCTAAAAAACATCTAATGGCTCCCCATTGGCCCTGGGATAAATTATAAAGACCTGAGTTTATTTTGTGGCCTGTTTGCTTGCTGAGCTTCGCCCTGTGCCATCGCCCACAGGTGGCAATACTTGTCACATTATTCACGCTGTTTTAATTGCCCTCTTGGCTGACTCTTCCAGTAGACTGTAACTTCTTGAATGTAAAGACCAAGTCCAGCCGGGCGTGGTGGCTCACACCAGTAATCCCAACACTTTGGGAGACCAAGGCGGGTGGATCACTTAAGTCAAGAGTTTGAAACCAGCCTGGCCAACATGGTGAAACCCCGTCTCTACTAAAAATACAAAAAGTAGCCAGGCATGGTGGTGGCTGCCTGTAATCTCAGCTACTCAGGAGGCTGAGGCAGGAGAATCACTTGAAACTGGGAGGTGGAGGTTGCAGTGAGCTGAGATTGCGCCACTGCACTCCAGCCTGAGCAACAAGAGTGAAACTCTGTCTCCAAAAAAAAAAGACCAAGTCCTTTTCCCCATTAAACATGGTATTTAAGACAATACCTAGCATGTAATATAAATTAAGTGTTCTTTATATGTTTGTTGAATGAATAAGTTTGTTCAGTACACCAATATATTTAATGATTTGTGTATGTGTTTTATCATTATTAGATAATCCTACTGTGCCAGTACTGTCATCATTCTTTTATTTTTATTTCTTAAGAGACAGAGTTTCTCTCTGGCACCCAGTCTGGAGTACAGTGCCACAATCATGGTTCACTGCAGTCTTGACCTCCTGGGCTCAAGCAGCCTTTCTGCCTCTGCCTCCTGAGTAGCTGGGACTGACTACAGGCATGTGCCACCATGCCTGGCCAATTTTTTTTTACTTCTTGTAGAGACAAGGTCTCGCTGTGTTTCCCAGGCTGGTCTCAAACTCTTGCGCTTAAGCAATCCTCCCACCTCAGCCTCCCAAAGTGTTGGGATTACAGACATGAGCCACCATGCACAACACTGTCATTATTCTTGTACATTGATTTGCTTTTTTGGCTAGCAGAGGTCTGTTTATAATTAAATTGGACTCTGTAATATACATCATATGGTGGGGGGGTTTCTGATTAAAGCAGGGATTTTTGCCATACCTCATTTTCACTCTATATAATTGGACCAGGCATGGTGACTCAACGTGTGTAATCCTAGGACTTTGGGAGGCCAAGGCAGGAGGATTGCTTGAGTTCAGAAATTTGAGACCAGCCTGGGCAACGTGGCAAAACCCAGCCTCTACAAAAACACACATACACACACAGAGAAAATTAGCTGGGGTTGGTGGCACATGCCTGTAGTCTTAGCTACTCAAGAGGCTGAGGTTGGGGGATACCTGAGCCCAGCAGGTTGAGACTGCAATGAACCATGATTGTGCTGCCACTGTATGCCAGCCTGGACAACAAAATAAGACCCCATCTCAAAAAAGAAAAATATGAAGAAGAGTGAGGCTTGAATAATTAGGAGTTACTAAGTACCAAAGAAGTATGGTTTACTGGGTTGTTTGTTGTGTTTGGTTCCACTTCCACTATTTCTTAGTGATACAATCATATTTCTCAGAATTTAGATGGAGTGATGGTGATGGCTTTCGGCTGTCATTTGTAGTTAGCTGGGCTCCAGGTCAGAAGAGTCATTAAGGATTATAAAATAAATTCCTGCTTTTATTTACTAGAATTGTTCTTCAGATAAGGGTCTCTAATGAAATAGCAGTTGCCATAGTGAGCACCTGAGCTGTCACTCTGTCACTCAGGGCTCGTGTTCGTTTTTTGTTTGTTTGTTTTTGAGACGGAGTCTCCCTCTGTTGCCCAGGCTGGAGTGCAGTGGCATGATATCAGGTCACTGCAACCTCTGCCTCCCAGGTTCAAGTGATTTCTGGCAAATTTTTGTATTTTTAGTAGAGACAGGGTTTCACCATGTTGGCCAGGCTGGTCGCAAACTCCTGATCTCAGTGGTCCGCCCGCCTCAGCCTCCCAAAGTGCTGGGATTACAGGCATGAGCCACCATGCCTGGCCTCAGGGCTCACATTTGAAACCCCAAGGTATGCTTCCCCCCCCCCCCCCCCCGGCTTTAAAAGAAATTGGGTCTCGCTTTGTCACCTTGACTGGAGTGCAGTGGCATGATTTTACCTACCATAACCTTGAACTCCTGGGTGGCGAGCACTCCTCCTGCCTTAGCTTCTGAAGTAAGCATGCACCATCACACCTACCTAATTTTAAACATTTTCTGTAGAAACGGGGTCTCCCGTGTTTCCCAGGCTGGTCTTGAACTCCTGGGCTCGTCATCCTCCTGCCTTAACCTCCCAAAGTGCTGGGATTACATGTGTGAGCCACCACACCCGCCTCTCATTTTTCTTTCTTCACTACTGTATTCCCAGTGCCTGGAGCAGTGACTACAATGGCATTTGAAAGGTACTCGGGAAATGGTCCTTTAACTCTTGCTGTCCATGATAGGTTTCTAGATTGGTTATCCCACAGGGTCTTCATTATATGTTGATTTCATATCCTTTGGAGGATGGTTTTTTTTTTTTTATTGCTTTGAATTGCCTTTTCCACTGGTAGCCTCTATTTTAAATAAGACCATCTCAAATACGTTTTTTAATTCAGTGCATTGGTTAAGAGAGCGTAAGATTCTAGCACTTTGGGAGGCTGAAGCGGGAGGATCCCATGAACACAGGAGTTTGAGATCAGCAATGTAGGGAGACCTGTCTCTACAACAAAAAAATTAAAAATTAACTGGGCATGGTGGTGTGTGCCTGTAGTCCCAGCTGCTTGGGAGGCTGAGGTGGGAGGATCGCTTAAGCTCAGAGGGGAAAGGCTGCCATAAGCTGTGATCATGGCACTGCGCACTCCAACCTGTGTGAGAACCTGTCTCCAAAAAAAAAAAAAAAAAGCCTAAGATTGCTAAGCAGTAGTGTATATTATAAATACTGGCCATTCTCAGGTTGTTGGTGACTAACATTCAACATTGAAGGTTACTTCAGTTATAGTTGGCACTGTTGGGCTTGTGTGGTTCATGAAACCCTTATCTGTTTTACCTTTTCTACCTTTTTTGTAAATTTGAAATTTTACTTTTTGTCTCTAAGAGAGAATTACAGTCTTTTAGAGTTATATGTTAATATTTGAAATCAAATGTATCTGGCAGGTTAACATGATTGGGATTGGGTAAATGTATGTTAAATTTAAAAGTAATGCTGTTTTGGCTCATTGAATTATTAATTTAAAAGATATAAAACAGTATGGTTTTTGACATTAGTTGACTTTTACTATAAGTTGAAAATCATGTGATATTTATACTAACATCACAATAAATTTTATCTTTGAAAATGAGTACTACAACTAATAATTTAGAAATAAATTTTAAGTGAAATAATCTTTTTTTTTTCTTCTCTCTTTCTCCTTAGGTGGAATGAATCTTACTTGTTGAATATCTCCTGGTTACTAGTTGGATTCATTTGTAAAAGAATCATTTTCCCCTGTGCGGAAGACACTTAGTGGCATATTTAAATTATAAGTCCACGGATCAAAAAGCTTTTTGATTTCCCAAAGGAGGGACATTACCACTATATCATATAAGCTTGACATTACAGCCAAGATGGTGCTGTCCCAGAGACAACGAGATGAACTGTAAGTTTCTTTGTTTTGTGCTTTAAAAAAAAATCTCCCTCATGAGAGAGAAAGTAGTAAATTAAAATACAGCTTTGGGAGGTCTCTTCTAAGATTAAAACTATTTTTACTAGTGTTCCAATATTGGTTTAGGCAGTTTGGTCTGATTTTAAAACAGAGTCTTGTTATGATACAGCATTATTTTTTAAATTTATTCATTTTTTTCTGAGAAGGAGTTTTTCGCTCTTGTCACCCAGGCTGGAGTACAATGGTACCATCTCGGCTCACTTCAACCTCCGCCTCCCGGGTTCAAGTGATTCTCCTGCCTCAGCCTCCCAAGTAGCTGGGATTACAGGAACCCGCTACCATGCCCAGCTAATTTTTGTATTTTTAGTAGAGATGGGGTTTTACCATGTGGTCCGGACTGGTCTCGAACTCCTGACCTCAAGTGATCCACTCACCTCGGCCTCCCAAAGTGCTGGGAATTACAGGCATGAGCCACTTTGCCTGGCCATGATATAGCATTATTCACCCTTGTGACTTGACTGTATGTAAGTTTAACGCAAAACAGACAAGTCAGTTGGGATAAGTTTTACCCTAAGCGTATCTTTTTTTGTTTGTTTTTTTGAGACAGTCTCGTTCTGTTGCCTAGGCTGGAGTGCAGTGGTGCCATCTCGGCTCACTGCAGGCTCTGCCTCTCGGGTTCACGCCATTCTTCTGCCTCAGCCTCCCGAGTAGCTGGGAGTGCAGACACCTGCCACCATGTCCAGCTAATTTTTATATTTTTAGTAGGGACGGGGTTTCACCGTATTAGCCAGGATGGTCTCGATCTCCTGACCTTGTGATCCGCCCGCCTTGGCCTCCCAAAGTGCTGGGATTACAGGCATCAGCCACCGCGCCCTGCCCCAAAGCTTATCTTTTAAAATATTATGTTCAATAGGAAGTTAGGTGCTTCAAAGCTCTTCTAAACTTCTTTTTTTGGTCTGGAATCTATGTCTTAGAAAAGTGAAAGCTGTCTTGTTCTTGTTATCACTGATGCCTTTCCTTTGCCTTGTTGTGTTTCTTTTATCTTCCAATGGCCATTACAGAATTTGAACTTCATGAGGTAACTAATAAAATAATTAATGCGGATGCTTTAATGAGAGAGGTGTGCAATGGTTTGACCCCTTCTGTTTTAGAGTATTTTATAGCATTCCTTTTTTTTTTTTTTTTTGGAGATGGAGTCTTGCTCTGTCGCCCAGGCTGGAGTGCAGTGGCCGGATCTCAGCTCACTGCAAGCCCCGCCTCCCGGGTTCACGCCATTCTCTTGCCTCAGCCTCCCAAGTAGCTGGGACTACAGTCGCCTGCCACCTCGCCCACCTAATTTTTTTTGTATTTTAGTAGAGACGGGGTTTCACCGTGTTAGCCAGGATGGTCTCGATCTCCTGACCTCGTGATCCGCCCGTCTCGGCCTCCCAAAGTGTTGGGATTACAGGCTTGAGCCACCGCGCCCGGCCAGCATTCTGTTTTTATAGGTGAAGAACATAGGGGGATTTTCCACTCCTCCTGCTTCACCTGACTAGCCTTAAAAACAAAAAAACAAAACGGGAAAATGTGGCTTTATGTTCTACTTTTTCTTTTCTTTTCTTTTTTTTTTTTTTGAGACGGAGTCTCACTCTGTTGCCCAGGCTGGAGTGCAGTGGTGCGATCTTGGCTCACTGCAACCTCTGCCTCCAGGGTTCAACCAATTCTGCTGCCTCAGCCTCCCAAGTAGCTGGGATTGCAGGCGCCTGCCACCGCTCCCAGCTAATTTTTGTATTTTTAGTAGAGTCAGGTTTTCACCATCTTGGCCAGGCTGGTCTCTGACTTCTGACCTTGTGATCCACCCACTTTGGCTTCCCAAAGTGCTAGGATTACAGGCATGAGTATGTTCTACATTTTTAAAATTAAAAAAAAAATTTATGTGGCTTTTCAACAATTTTTATTTGAAAGTAATTTCAAATTTATAAAGTTGCAAGATTAACACAAAGCATACTAATGTTTTTTGAAATACACCCATTGTTAACATTTGTACCATTTGCTTTATCATCTGCACTCTGTGTGTTGGGGGTGTGCGTGTGCAGTACATAATAGGTTTTCCTTAAACCATTTGAGAGTAAGTTGCATATATCAAAGAAATACCTTTTCCCACAAATAAACGTAAGTAGTTCCCAAGAATAAGGATATTCTATAAAACCACAGTATAGCTAGCAGTTTTATTAAATTTAACTTTCCGTGTTCCAATTTTGTCAGTTGATTCTGTAATGTCTTTCGTGGTGCTTTGTGACTCTGGTGCATCATCCAGTCCAGGATCAGGCATTGCATTTAGCCCTCATGTGTCTTCAGTCACATGTAATCTGGAACAATTCCTCAGCTTTTCTTTGTCCTTTTTTTTTTTTTTTTTTTTTTGACCTTAATGTTTTTGAGGAATAGTCTTTGTTTTAAAATAGAGTATTTCTCATATTGTCCTTTTTTTTTTTTTTGAGACAGAGCCTCGCACTGTCGCCTGGGCTGGAGTGCAGTGGTCCAATCTCGGCTCATTGCAACCTCTGCTTCCTGGGTTCACACTATTCTTCTGCCTAAGCCTCCCGAGTAGCTGGAATTACAGGCACCCGCCACCACACCCGGCTTATTTTTTGTATTTTTAGGAGAGGTGGGGTTTCACTATGTTGGCCAGACTGGTCTCAAACTCCTGACCTGGTGATCCGTCCACCTTGGCCTCCCAAAGTGCTCATATTGTACTTTTCTAGTGTTTCCTCATGATTAGATTCAGGTTATGCATTCTTGGCCAGAATACTACGTAAGTCGTTTGTATTCTTCTTAAGACAGTTGCATTTAGAGAGAGAGATGGTCATCTGCCCCTCAATTTTCATCCTCAACCAAAATGATTGATTTTTCCACTGTGTAGTTACTGTTGTTTTCTTTACCACAAGTAAGTGGGAAGTACTTTTAAGACCATACAAACATTAATGTTTTCTGTCAGTATTTCCCTTCTGGATTTGACATCTATTGATGAGTCTTGCCTGAACCATCATTACTACAGCGGTTTTTATAGAGTGGTGATTTTCACCACCACTCATTCCACACTACAGGCAGCACTCATCATTTTGCTGTAAGCAAGGGACTTTATTTTTCTTCTCTTTATTTACTTGTCTTTCTTTTCTTTTTCTTTTTATTTACTTGTCTCCCTCCCTCCCTCCCTTTCTTCCTTCCTTCCCTTTTTTTTTTTTTTTTTTGATGGAGTCTCACTCTGTTGCCCAGACTGGAGCGCAGTGATGCGATGTTGGCTCACTCCAACCTCTGCCTCCCGGGTTATTCGATTCTCCTGCCTCAGCCTCCCAAGAAGCTGAGATTACAGGCACCTGCTACCACGCCCAACTAGTTTCTGTATTTTTAGTAGAGACAGGGTTTCACCATGTTGGCCCGGCTGGTCTTGAACTGCAGACCTCAGATGATGCGCCCACCTTGGCCTCCCAAAGTGCTGGGATTACAAATGTGAGCCACCGCGCCCGGCTGTCTTTTCATCATTGATGTGAACTCATGAGTTCTCGTATTTTCCATTGTTTATCATGCATCACTGTTCTCACTGTTTTCGTACTTGAGTTGTCCCACGTTTGGCCCATGAGAGCCCCCTTAGTTAATACTTTTGTATGCTCCTATCATTTTGGGGGATTACTTCCTTACTTTCTAGAATAACAAGATGTTCCAGGTTTACTATGTACCTATCCTGCCTTAATTCTAGAATCAGCTCTTTCTCCAACAAGCTTTGGTTCTTAGTGGCGCATGGTATGTATTAGAGACCAAGATATGGGCACTAGGTATGGACATTATTACTGGGATGTCTTTGCTTCTGAGCCCTTTAAGTAGAGACAGAGGTAGAAAATACATGCATGTATGAATACATATACCGACACCCTGGTAGAGACATATACAAGTGTTTTCTCAGTCTTGGCAAGATTGACATTTTGGGCCAAATAATTCTTTGTTGTGGGGGCTGTCTTGTATAATGTTGGTTGTTAGCAGCATCTCTGGCTTCTACCCATTAGATGCTACAAAGAAAATTATCTCCAGACGTTGCCAGTGTCATCAGTTGAAAACCACTGATAAGTACCTACATGTACACATACTTACTTTAGAAATCATTAGGCTACAGTGATGCTTCTAATTCCAGTCTGTCCCCACAAAATTCTTTATCTTCTCTCATTCCATTTATTTATATCCCTCTTCTTCCATAGTGAGAACCCTGACTCCCAATAATATCAATAGATTGACTCATTTGCTCAATTCTGTAATATAGGATGAGCACCCCAAGTCCAAAAATCCAAAATGCTTCAAAATCCGACGCTTTTCGAGTGCCAACATCACACTGCAAATGGACGGTTCCACACCTGACTGACCCCATGTGACAAGTTGCATATGTTATTTAAAATATTATATAGAATTACCTTCATTAGAACTTGGGGATAAGTGTTCAGAAAAAAATAAATAAAATTGCCTTCAGGCTGTATGTATAAGGCATTTATGAAACAAATGAATTTTGTGTTTAGACTTGGTTGAGGCTTATCCCCGAGGTACCTCATTAGATATATGCAAATATTCCATAATTTAGAAAAAATGTCGAAATCTGAAATACTCCTGATCCCAAGCATTTCAGATAAGAGATACTCAACCTCTACTTCTGAAATAGTTTTAGAATTGTTTCCCTCATACTTCTACGAAGACCAAACATCCGGGAAAGGATTGAGAATGTGTATGCAGCTCTACTCCTGCCTGTCCTGCCCACGACATGATCATCAAATGTGTTAATAGGCTACTTAGAATTTGTTCTGTTGTTGTTTTCCCTCTTTGCATGATGGTATTACTCATTTGAAATATAGTTGAGTTCATCTTGCTTATTTTGATCCTCCCCCTTACTCCCCGCTGTCCTGTCTTTAATTTTTTTTAGAAAAACATATACCCAGAAGTGTTATTCTCTTCTGAATCCCTTCCACCATGTTACCCCCAACTCCTTTCATCCCTTGAGGGAATCAAGCTTATTGTTTTTAAAAATATGAGATATATGTCCTCTTGTTTCTCCCTCTTTCTTAAATAAAAGGTAGCATACTATATATGTTCTTTGTTTGTTGGTTGGTTGGTTGTTTTTGGAGACAGAGTCTCATATCTGTCTTCCAGTCTGGACTGGAGTGCAGTGGCGTGATCATGGCTCACTGCAGCCTTGACCTCCTGGGCTAAAGCTATTGACACATTTCAGCCTCCTGAGTAGCTCTGACTACAGACACATGCCATGCCACCATGCTCAGCTAATTTTTTCCTTTGCCCTTTTTGTTTCCCCCCTTTTGTGGAGAATGGGGTCTCACTATATTGCCCAGGCAGGTCTCAAACTCCTGGGCTCAAGCTATTCTCCTGCCTCTGCCCCCCTAATAGCTGGGATTACAGGCATGAGCCACTGCGCCTGGCCACACTCAACTAATTTTTCTTTCTTTTTTGTAGAGATGGTCTCACTGTGTTGCCCAGGCTGCCTCTGGACTCAGGTGATGCTCCCACCTAGGCCTTAGAAAGTGCTGGGATTATAAGTGCGAGCCAACACACCTGGCTTCCCCCTCCCCACCCTGGAGACAGGGGCTTTCTCTGTGGCCCAGGCTGGAGTGCAGTGGGGCGATCTCAGCTCACTGCAACCTCTGCCTTCTGGGTTCAAGTGATTCTTGTGTCTCAGCCTCCTGAGTAGCTGGGATTACAGGTGGGCACCACCACACCCAGCTAATTTTTTGTATTTTTAGTAGAGACAGGATTTCACCATGTTGGCCAGACTGGTCTTGAACTCCTGACCTCAAGAGATCCACCTGCTTTGGCCTTCCGAAGTGCTGGGATTACAGGTTTGAGCCACCGTGCCCGGCCCGTACCTGGCTTTTTTTGATGTTGTTTAAGACAGATTCAACCTCTTTTGCCCAAGCTTGGAATACAGTGGTGCAGCATTTAATTTCTGGGCTCAAGTGATCCTCCCATGTCAGTCTTCTGAGCAGCTAGGACTTCAGGCTCCCGCCACTACATCTGGCTAATTTTTTATTTACAAATTTTTTTTGTGAAGATGAAGTCTTGCTATGTTGCCCAGGGTGGTCTCACTCTTGGGCCCAAGCCTCCCAAGTTGCGGGGGTTACAGGCTCAAGCCACTGGGCCTCTCTGGCTCTCTTTTTTTATCTTACCAATCCAGTATTTCCTGGAACTTTTTCCATGTAAGTTCATAAAACTTTTCCTCATTTTTCTCTTTAAAATAGTTGTAGGCTGGTCACAGTGGCTCACGCCTGTAATCCTAGCACTCTGGGAGACTGAGGTGGGTGGATCACCTGAGGTCAGGAGTTCAAGACCAGCCTGGCTAACATGGTAAAACCTCATCTCTACTAAAAATACGAAAAATTAGCTGGGCGTGGTGGCAGGCGCCTGTAGTCCCAGCTCCTCGGGAGGTTGAGGCAGGAGAATCACTTGAACCTGGGAGTTGGAGGTTGCGATGAGCTGAGATCACACCATTGTGCTTCAGCCTGGGCAACAAGAGTGAGACTCCATCTCAAAAATAAATAAATAAATAAAACAGTTGTATGTGTAGCACCTAGTTCTCTACTTATACCTTAATGTATTCAAGCAGTCTCCCGTGTTTGGTATATTTAGGTAGTTTGCAATATTTTGTAACTCCAAATAATACTGTATATAATACATAACCCTGTATATGTGTACCTTTGTGTTATTTGGAGCTATATCTGTTTTTTAGTTGTCGTTATTTGAGCCAATTCAGATCTTCCAGATGCTTTGTATGAACTCACTGCAGTCACACTTACTACCGTCATAATCAGGATAAGTATTTAAACATTATGACATTATGACCCACAAGAGAGCTTTTAATTTGAATAAAAATGAAGTGAAAGAGGAGAACCTAATTTCAGATGACTAAATGTGTGGAGAGCTTTAGATAAATAAGTTAAAATGTTCATCAAGCCAGGTGTGGTGACTCACACCTATAATCCCCAGCATTTTGGGAGGCCGAAGTGGGAGAGTGGCTTGAGCACAGAGGTTCAAGACCAGCCTGGGCAACCTGGTGAAACCCCGTCTCTACAGAAAATGCAAGAATTAGCCAGTCGTGGTGGCACATGCCTGTAGTCCCAGCTACTCAGGTGGCTGAGGCAAGAGGATTGCTTGACCTTGGGAGGTTGAGGCTGCAGTGAGCCATGATCATGTCATTGCACACCACCCCGGCAACAGAGCAAGATCCTGTCAGAAAACAAAAACAGAAGTGTTCATCAAGCAAAGAAAATTTGTCTTATGGTAAGATTTAAATGTAAATCTGGGGCCGGGCGCGGTGGCTCATGCCTGTTATCCCAGCACTTTGGGAGGCTGAGGCGGCAGATCACTTGAGGTCAGGAGTTGGAGACCATCCTGGCCAACATTGTGAAACTTCACCTCTACTAAAAATGCAAAAATTAGCTGGGCGCGATAGCACATGCCTGTAATCCCAGCTAGTCGGGAGGCTGAGGCACAAGAATCACTTGAACCCGGGAGGCAGAGATTCAGTGAACCGAGATTGCACCACTGCACTCCAACCTGGGGGACAGAGGGAGACTGTCTCAAAAATATATGTATTTCTTTTTTTTTTTAGACGGAGCCTCACTCTGTCACCCAGGCTGGAGTGCAGTGGCGCGATCTCGGCTCACTGCAGCCTCCGCCTCCTGGGTTCTCCTGCCTCAGCCTCCCGAGTAGCTTGGACTACAGGCGCATGGCACCACGCCTGGTTAATGTTTTGTGTTTTTAGTAGAGATGGGGTTTCATTGTGTTAGGATGGTCTCGCTCTCCTGATCTCATGATCCACCTGCCTGTACCCCCCAAATTGCTGGGATTACAGGCATGAGCCACCACGCCCGGCCAAATATATGTATATTTCTAAATAGCTCCGGAGTTGAGATTAAAATAAAACTTAGGAACTGAAGACATCAGTAATAATGAGGGTACTGACAACAAAAACTTATCAGATATAGCCAACGTAGCCTACAGAAAGTCTTCAGTGAATCTTTATAAAATTAATGACAAAAAATGAACTATGTATTCAATTTAAGAATAAGAATGACAAGATAAGTCTAAAGAAAGCAGGAAAGGGGAAGAATTAATAATAAAAGCAGACCTTAATAAAACAGAAAATAGTCCAGTAAACTTAATAAAACCAAAAACTAGCTTTTTAAAAAGACCAGTAAAATAGACAAACTAATTTAATAAAGAGAAAAGACATAAATGAACTATATAGGAATGAGAAATTCAACATAAAATGAATTCAGATCATGTTCAAGCTTACGAGAGTACGGTATCCTATTTGAAAATCTGCCGGGCGCAGTGGATCTCTTGAGGTCAGGAGTTTGAGACCGGCCTAGCCAACATGGCGAAGCCCCATGTCTACTAAAAATACAAAAATGTATTTTTTTGTATTTTTATTGTGTGGTGGACACGCCTGTAGTCCCCACTACTCAGGAGCTGAGGCATGAGAATCGCTTGAACCTGGGAGGCGGAGGTTGCAGTGAGCCAAGGTCGTGCACTCTAGCCTGGGCGACAGAGTGAGACTCTCAAAAAGTAATAAATAAATAAATAAATAAATTTGAAAATCTAAATGACCTGGGTGCTTTTTCTAGGAAAATATGTGATAACATTGGTTCAAGAAATAGTAGGAAACTTGAATAGATAATTAAATATAGAGGACATTGTAACATTAAAGACCTCAAGCCCAGGCAGTTTTTAAGCCTAGATGCTAATTTTTTCAAATCTTAAGGACCATTTACTTCCCAGATTCCATTGTCTTTTCCGGGACATAAAGGTAGTAAATTTAGGAGCTTATTCTATAAGGCAGGCACCACCTTCATAGAAACACTGGGCAAGGCCAGGCATGGTGGCTCACACCTGTAACCCCAGCACTCAGAGAGGCCAGGGTGGGTGGGTCTTTTGAGTCCAGCCTAGCCAATGTGGCAAAACCCTGGCTCTACTAAAAATAAAAAAATGTGGCTGGACACAGTGGCTCACGCCTGTAATCGCAACACTTTGGGAGGCTGAGGCAGGTGGATCACCTGAGGTCAGGAGGTCAGGAGTTCAAGGCCATCCTGGCCAACATGGAGAAAGCCCATCTCTACTAAAAATACAAAAATTAGCTGGGTGTGGTGGTGCACACCTGTAGTCCCAGCTACTTGGGTCGGGGCTGAGGCATGAGAATCGCTTGAACCCAGGAGGTGGAGGTTGCAGTGAGCCGAGATTGTGCCACTGCACTCCAGCCTGGGAGACAGAGTGAGACTCTGTCTTAAAAAAATAAAAGTACAAAAATTAACTGGGGTTAGTGGCACACACCTGTAATCTCAGCTACTATTTTGAAGGCTGAGGTGTGAGAGTATTTTGAACCTGGGAGGCAGAGGTTGCAGTGAGCCGAGATCATGCCGCTGTATTCCAGCCTGGGTGACAGAGTAAGACCCTGTCTCAAAAAGGAGAACAAGAAGGTTACAGTCTAATTATTTCTGTGAACTCAGATATAAACATACTAAATAATATAATAGTGGAATCCAGTAGAATATGAAAAGCATTACGCATGGCCAAGTGTATTTGTTCACTCATGCTGCTAATAAAAACATACCCAAGACTGGGTAATTGATAAAGGATAGAGGTTTAATTGACTCACAGTTCAACATGGCTGGGAGGCCTCAGGAACCTTAAAATAATGGCAGAAGGGGAAGCAAACATGTTGTCCTTCACATAGTGGCAGAAAGGAGAAGAATGAGAGACGAGTGAAGGGGGAATCTCCTTATTAAGCCATCAGATCTCATGAGAGCTCACTGTCATGAGAGTAGCATGGGGGAAACCGCCCCTATGAGTCAGTTACCTCCCACCGGGTCCCTCCCACCACACGTGGGGATCATGGGACCTACAATTCAAGATGAGGTTTGGGTGGGGACACAGCCAGCTCCTATCACCAAATACAGTTTTCCCCATGATTACGAGGTTGGTTCAACATGAAGAAATTTATGGCTGGGCATGGTGGCTCACGTCTGTAATCCCAGCACTTTGGGAAGCCGAGGCAGGTGGATCACTTGAGGTCAACAGTTCAAGATCAGCCTGGCCAACATGGTGAAACCCCATCCCTACTAAAAGTACAAAAAATTAGCCGGGCGTGGTGGTGCACACCTGTAGCCCCAGCTACTTGGGAGGCTGAGGTGGGAGACCATGAGCCCAGGGGGCATGATCGTGCCATTGCACTCCATGCTGGGCAACAGAGTGAGACTCTATCTCAAAAAAAAAAAAAAGTGAAACACCATATGATTAATCCAGAAAGATGTAGAAAATGATAATTTTTAGTACCCATTCCTGATTGATTGGAAAAAAAAAAAAAAGAAAACCCTGTAGAAAATAACAGGATATATTCTTAACTTGATTATGGCTACCTACCAGAAATTTACAATAAACATGAAAGTATAAATAGTAGGTGCATTCCCATTAAAGTCAGCAAGAAACTAAGAGTTCCTGTATCTCTGCATCTGTTTTGAGTATTTGAGATTCCAGCTCATGTAGTAAGTCCACAAAAAGAATTAGAAATACTGGAAAGGAAGCAACCAAACATTGATAGGTGACAGCATCTACAGGGACAACCTAAGGGAACCAACAATGAGAATTAATGGGTTCAGGGCCAGGCGGGGTGGCTCACACCTGTAATCCAAGCACTTTGGGATGCCGAGGCTGAGGCAGGAGAATTGCTTGAAACTGGGAGCGAGATCATGCCACTGCACTCCAGTGTGGGCAACAAAGCAAGACTGTCTCAAAAAATATTAATAATAATGGGTTTAGTATGGTGACCTGAAACAAGATGGCATACAAAAATAAACTGTTCTTGGCCAGGCACAGTGGCTCACACCTTTAATCCCAGCACTTCGGAAGACGGAGGCGGGTGAATCACCTAAGATAAGGAGTTCAAAACCAGCCTGTCCAATGTGACGAAACCCCTTCTCTACTAAAAATACAATAATCAGCCAGGCGTGGTGGTGTGTGCTTGTAGTCCCACCTACTTGGGTGGCTGAGGCAGGAGGATTGCTTGAACCTAGGAGGCAGGGAGGTTGCAGTGAGCGGATATCATGCCACTGCACTCCAGCCTGGGCAACAGTAAGATTCTGTCTCAAATAAATAATAAACTGTTCTTGTTATTGGATAATACAGTAGAAAAGATTTTCTTCCTTGTTTCTGGATGAAAAAGTCAGTATTGGACAGATACCACAACTCTTAAAATAATAAAATGCAATCCCAATCAAAATTCAAACTAAATTTCTCATTAGCTTGACCAGCTTGATCTTAAAAATCATTTGGAAGAGAAAAATAAATATTTTAAATGATAGAAAGGAACTGAATCTGTCAGATACACAAATATGATTGTAAAATGTGGAATAGGCAAATAGGGGAACCAAGTTGAAAGACATGCCCATTTATGAAATTTAGAATGGGATAAAGGTGGTATTATTAAAAGCGTTAATGTTGAACACATACAGAATAACAGTATAAAGTGGTAGAGAAAGTATAGACTTTGGGTGGAAATGAACTTCCTCAAGGTATAAAATGTAGAAACAAAAGGAAGAGTGGTAAGTTTGACTGTATCAAAATAAAAAACTTCCTGTGTGAAGAAAGGCCTTAAAACAGGCCAGACACTGTGGCTCAGGCCTGGAATTCAAGTACTTTGGGAGGCCAAGGAGGGAGGATTGCTTGAGGCAGGAGTTTGAGATGGGCCTGGGCAATGTAGGTGCAAGATTTTATCTTTACAAAAAATTTGTTTAAAAAATAGTCTGGTAGCCAGGGGCGGTGGCTCAAGCCTGTAATCCCAACACTTTGGGAGGCTGAGGCAGGTGGATCACCTGAGGTCAGGATTTTCAAGACCAGCATGGCAAAACCCCGTCTCTACTAAAAATACAAACATTAGCCAGACGTGGTGGTGTGCACCTGTAATCCCAGCTACTCGGGAGGCTGAGACAGGAGAATCACTTGAACCTGGGAGGTGGAAGTTGCAGTGAGCCGAGATTGCACCACTGCCCTCCAGCCTGGGTGACAGAGCGAGACTCCATCTCAAAAAAAAAATATGGGGATGTCGGGCACTGTCTTGGGACCTACTTGGAAGACTTCAGTGGGAGGATCCGGGGAGGTCTTGTGCCACTGCACTCCAGCCTGGATGACAGAGCAAGACTCTGTGTCAAAAAAAAAAAAAAAAAAGTTAATTGAAAAAATCAAATTTTATGTGGGTATATAAAAGTAATCCTACAATTGATACAATTTTTTTTCTTTAAAATTATTGTGAGTTCAAAACTTTTTCTGTGTGTATAATGCCATTCTCTTTGTGAATTGCCTGTTTGGGGTGTTGCTACATTTTTGTTTTGTTTTGTTTTCTGTTGTAGTGTTTACATTTTTCTTGTCAATTCATAAGAGGACTAGTGTACTAAGTCACTCATGGTCATATGTTGCAAAGAAGTGTTACAGAGTAAAACTGTGTTTTCCTTGATACTACCTTTAGATTCATGTTTGGGAAGACCTTCGCAATTCATGACTACATAAGTATTCACTTTTACTTTCTTAAGGCATTTTTGTTTTCGTTTCTTTTTATAGTAATGTCTAAGCCATCTGGAATTTATGTTTGTTGATTATACAAGGAAGGGATCCGAGTGCTTTTTCTCTGAGTCATTATCCACATGTCCAAACATTTATTGAATAGTCCTTTCCTTATTGATCTGAAAACACCTTCTTATAAAACCTTGCATTGGTTTTTGGACTTGCTGTGCTTTCAGGAGCCAGAAGAACACTCTTGATTATTGTAGCTTTATATTAATAATATATTTTGGCCGGGTGCGGTGGCTCACGCATGTAATCCTAGCACTTTGGGAGGCTGAGGCAGGTGGAACACCTGAGATCAGGGGTTCAAGACCAGCCTGGCCAACATGGCGAAACCCCATCTCTACCTAAAAAAAAAAAACATTAGCTGAGCATGGTGGCTCCTGCCTGTAATCCCAGCTACTTTAGGAGGCTGAGACACGGAGGTAGAGGCTGCAGTGAGCCAAGCTCACACCACTGCACTCCAACCTGGGTGACAGAGTGAGACTCTATCGCAAAACAAAAGAAAAATACATTTCAATATGAGGTGATAAATTCTCCTACATTTTTTGTTTTGTAAACCACCTTCTCTCAAATTATTTTCCCAAAAAGCCTTAAATGTTTTCCGTAGGAATTTTGATTTGGGAATAGAGTGAGTGACTTGGTAGAGGGTGCCAATATGCCTTTTCTCATGCCCCACCTCTTAATTTTGCCTTTTCCCCAGTTTTCCCTACTGTTACCATCTCACATTTATGTGGTATATTTATTATAATTGATGAGCCAACATTGACACATTATTACTAAATCCACAGTTGACATTAGAGTTTACTCTTTTTGTTGTATATTCTGTTGGTTTTGACAAATGCCTAATGTTAAATATCCATCAATCGTACAGAATAAATTTACTGCCCTAAAAATCTCAGCCTCCACCTATTCATCCCTCCCTGCCTCCCTAAAACCCTCATATTTTTAGTTTCCATAATTTTGTCTTTTCCAGAAAATTACAGTTATATAGCATGTATCCTGTTCAGATTGGCTGTGTTGAGTTAGCAATCTGTACTTAACATTTCTCAGCCGGGCGCGGTGGCTCACACCTGTAATCCCAGCACTTTGGGAGACTGAGGCGGGTGGATCACGAGGTCAGGAGATCGCGACCATCCTGGCTAACACACTGAAACCCCGTCTCTACTAAAAAAATACAAAAAATTAGCCGGGTGTGGTGGCGGGCGTGTGTAGTCCCAGCTCCTCGGGAGGCCGAGGCAGGAGAATGGCGTGAACCCAGGAGGCAAAGCTTGCAGTGAGCCAAGATTGCGCCACTCACTCCAGCCTGGGCAACAGAGCGAGACTCCGTCTCAAAAAAACAAAACAAAACAAAACAAAAAACCAAAAAACATTTCTCCATGTCTTTTCATGACTGTAATATATTTTTAAGCTTGTTTTTTCTTTGTTGTTGTTTGCTTTCTTGCTTTAAAAAACTGACCTCTGCAGTTAGTTGAGGTATTCAGGGTTTCTCCTGTGAATCTGTTTGAACATCATACATACTTGGCAGTGATTGGAGAGTGGTTTTTCCCTGGCCTGTGTGAAATACACTGAAGGTCTGCACCTGCCCGCGCACTTCGCGTTGTACATGGGAATACTGTAGCTGCACATGTTCATGCAGTGGTGTCAGATGCCAGATAGTTCTAGGGCTTAGTTTAAGATTTGGGTAGTCTTTGCCTGACTTTGTGATCTATAGAAAGGCATGAAAGGAATTTTTAGATCTTGTTAGTGACTCAGCTTTGTAACAGGTATTTCCCACTCCTTTTTAAATCTTCTGGCTCAGTTTAATTGCAGAATACTCTGAGACTGCAAATTGAGCTGTTTAAATCCAGGTACTGTTTGCACTGGTTTACCTGTGTGAATTTGAATTTTATTAACATGGGGCCACAGAAGCAAAGTACATGAATGAATTGGATAGTAAGGTTGAAATAAGACTATAACCGTAATCTAAATTTCAGATGTTTAAGTTTATATTTATAAAAACACCTATGTATTTTCATTTACTGTCAAAGTAAGTATACATTTTTTATTTTTAAAAAAAAAATTATTATTTTTTGAAACTGAATCTCACTCTGTTGCCCAGGCTGGAGTATAGTGCAATCTCGGCTCACTGCAACCTCCGCCTCCCGGGTTCACGCGATTCTTCTGCCTCAGCCTCCTAAGTAGCTGGGATTACAGGCGGGTGCCACCATGCCTGGCTAATTTTTTATAATTTTAGTAGAAACAGGTTTCACCATGTTAGCCAGGATGGTCTCAATCTCCTGACCTTGTGATCCACCCACCTCGGCCTCCAAAAGAGCTGGGATTACAGGCGTGAGCCACTGTGCCCGGCCAGTAACTATACATTTAAACATAAACTATTTAATATGCTGCTTCTCTCCAGCTTACATGTTGAGGTCCCTGTTGGCTTTAAACTTTTTTTTTTTTTAAGACAGTTTTGCCCTTATCGCCTAGGCTAAAGTGCAATGGCTCTATCTTGGCTCACTGCAACCCCTGCCTCTCAGGTTCAAGCGATTCTCCTGCCTGAACCTCCTGAATAGGTGGGATTACAGGCACACATCATCACACCCAGCTCATTATATTTTTAGTTACACCATGTTGGCTAGGCTGGTCTCAAACTCCTGACCTCAGGTGATCCACCCGCCTCAGCCTCTCAAAATGTTGGGATTACAGGTGTGAGCCACTCCACCTGGCCTGTGTTTTCAACTTTAAAAGTTTGATAATGATGGAATCTTTAATCATATTGCCTATATTTTCACTTTCTATGCAGTGACTATTGTTTCTGATTATTGCGTTAAGGTAAAAAGTTTAAAAGGCCCTTTCGGTCTTCAGAGGAGGATTAAAATATTCTCAGTGTGTGTTTTTGTTTGTTTTTTGAGATAGTGTCTGGCTCTGTTACCGGGCTGGAGTGCAGTGGCTCGATCTTAGTTCACTGCAGCCTCCGCCTCCCGAGCTCAAACCATCCTCCCACCTCAGCCTCCCAAGTTGTTGGGACTACAGGTGTGTGCACCATGCCTTGCTAATTTTTCTGTTTTTTGTAGAGACAGAGTTTTGCCATGTTGCCCAGGCTGGTCTTGAACTCCTGGGCTCAAGCAATATGCCTGCCTCAGTGTCTCGCAGTGCTGGAATTACAGGTGTGAGCTACCCTGCCCGGCTTTTTTTTTTCTTCTTTTTCTTTTTTTTTTTTTTTTTTTAAGAGACAGGGTTCAGGCTGGAGTGGTGCAGTGGCATGATCATAGCTCATAACTCTGGGGTTCAAACAATCCTCCCACCTTAGCCTTTCAAAGTGCTGGGATGACAAGTGTGAGCCACCATGCATGGCCTGTGTTAGATCTTTCTATTCTTTGGAAATTTTTGATTTCCAGAATGAAATTGCTTATCATTTAAAATG
Source organism: Chlorocebus sabaeus (assembly GCF_047675955.1). Lineage (NCBI taxonomy): Eukaryota > Metazoa > Chordata > Mammalia > Primates > Cercopithecidae > Chlorocebus > Chlorocebus sabaeus. The sequence continues at coordinate 2,591,162 of NC_132919.1, forward strand.
TATATATGTTAACTTTTTTATAAGAGTGAAATGCAGGCATCTATAAAGATGATCAAGTTATGATCAAGGTCAACATTGTTGACTTTCTGGAAAATTCATACAAAGTCCTTTTACATACCACATCACATTGCATTTCATTGAAAGATGGAGGGTATTCTAGAGAATTGTATTAGAAAGAGAAGATACATGGTAGGCCAGGCACAGTGGCTCACTTCTGTAATCCCAGCACCTTGGGAGGCCGAAGCAGGTGGATCACCTGAAATCAGGAGTTCAAGATCAGCCTGACCAACATGACGAAAACCCTTCTCCACTAAAAATATAAAAATTAGCTGGGTGTGGTGGCACATGCCTGGTAATCCCAGCTACTCTGGAGGCAGAGGTTACAGTAAGCTGAGATTGCACCACAGCCCTTCAGCCTGGGTGACAGCGAGACCGTGTCTCAATAAAAAATAAAACACATCATAGAAGAGGAAGGCAGATTCTTTTGTAGTTGCTAAGTGTGATGATTATGTGTTCACACACATGTATATGATGTGCCATCCTCCAACCTTGTTACAGTGTCGTCACAGTACCCGACTGATGTGGGGAAAAAAAAATACAAGAGGAAAGCAGTGCCACAAACACAAGTAACTACATTGAGAAAGTTATATGCTGAGTAGCTTCTATTTTCTGTGTGGAGTTGGAGGTCAGCTGAAGGATGGGATGCAGTTACGTGGGTTTTTTCGTTTGGTTTTTGTTTGTTTTGAGATTGAATCTCTCTCTGTCACCCAGGCTGGAGTGCAGTGGCATGATCTCGGCTCACTGCAACCTCCGACCCTGGGATCAAGCCATTCTGCTTCAGCCTCGCAAGTAGCTGGGACTACAGGCGTCTGCCACCATGCCTGGCTAATTTTTTTGTATTTTTAGTAGAGACGGGGTTTCACTATGTTGGCCAGGCTGGTCTTGAACTCCTAACCTTGTGATCCGCCCACCTCAGCCTCCCAAAGTGCTGGGATTACAGGTGAGCCGCTGCGCCCGGCCGAAATTAGGTATTTAAAAGGGAAAAAAGGACCAGTCTAAGCAACATATTGAGACCGTATCTCTACTTAAAGAAGAAAAAAGAATGACTGATCATGGTGGCATATGCCTGTAGTTGCAGCTACTCAGGAGGCTGGAGCAGGAGGATCCATTGAGCCCAGGAGCTTGAGGATGCGGTGAGCCATGATTGTGCCACAGCACTCCAGCTTAGGCAACAGAACAAGACCTCATCTCTTTTTTTTTCAAAGAGTGAGGAAAGGGGCCTGGGACAAGTAAATGATTCATCAGGTGGCAATGGAATGACAACCATATACTATGACTTGACCTATCCTAATTCTAAAAATATAAATCGGTTATTAGCAGTATTGTAGATAATTGAATATCCTGCTGCTCAGTGCAGAGTAAAAACTGCTCCATCAACAATTGGAAGCTACATTTAATCAGATAATTCTGGGGATGCCTATTATGAATATGACCTGATTTTAAGGGATCTTCATTGTTTTTTAGGGTTTGACTTACTACACAGTGGTCTTCCTTTGTTTAGTTTGCTATTTCATGTAATCTGCCTGTATACTTCTGATATTTCTGATAAATAGGTCTTTTAAAATTACTGCTTTCATTAAATTGCTTTTTCTTGCCTTGAATGTCCTACATAGTCTGTTTCTCTTTCTAGCCATTTCTCTCATTATTTTAATGCCACCTTTCTAATGTTTTTATCTATTTTTTAGATAAATTGCTTTTAGAGCAGTTTTAAGTCATGGTAATGATTATAGCATCTTTGCCTTGTTCTTTAACACAAGTGTTTCTAGTGTTCTGCCATTAACTATTAGATTTATTGGTTGAAGGTTTGAGAGATTTCTTTTTCCTGATGTTAATGAACATTCTTAATGAAGACCTTTCCGTTAATAAGGAATGTTTTAAAATCAAGAATGTTGAATTTGTTTCTGTTTTTTGAGACAGAGTCTCACTGTGTCACCCAGCCTATAATGCAGTGGCGCCATCTTGGCTAACTGCAATACCCCACCTCCCAGGTTCAAGTGAGTCTCCTGCCTCAGCCTCCCAAGTAGCTGGGATTACAGCCGTGCGCTGCCGCGTCAGGCTATTTTTATATTTTTAGTAGAGCTGAGGTTTCTCCGTGTTGACCAGGCTGGTCTCAAACTCCTAACCTCAAGTTATCCACCCACCTCAGTCTCCCAAAGTGGTGGGATTACAGACGTAAGCTACTGCACCTGGCCAAGAATGTTGAATTTGATCAGATGTTTTTAGATAAACATTGAGAGCTCCATAATGTACCATTCTGATTCACTTGGTCCGCATCAGCTCCCTGCCTAGGTAATACCTACTACTTCCTTTAAGGCCTCGCATCTTGCCTTTATAAAAAGATTCTTCCATTCAGTCTCTCTTCTCTTGGTTTTGAATTAAATTTCGTAGACTTCAGTAACTTTTATTTTGCTCCTCCGATAGGTTTACAAGATCCCTAGGAGGCAAGGGACTATATATAACTTAACCTTCTTTTATATTCCCTTGTATAAAACTGGGAATAACAGACACTCATCCCTTCTTCCTCTCTCCTTTTTTCTTTACATGTTTTATAGTGAAATTTTGGTTTACATTTTAAAAATACAAATGTTTCAACCTATTCAATACATAACAGTTGTACTGGCTATCTTATTGTACAACCTCACTTTTCCTTACGAGCTTTTGAAATAATGCAAAATATTTTTACAGGGATATATCCTGAGAGGATCTCACAGTTGTAAATTATGCTGAACAACTAAGGCAAAATCTCCCTGTCTCTGGAAACGTAGCTGACTTCTGGCCTGTAGCAGGCCATGCAGTTTTTTTCTAAGTGTCAGTCAATAATATAGTAACTTTAAAACAACATAATTAGGAGTTCAGCCTGGTTAGTGTGACATTCTATCTCCCACTCCCCCAACCCCCTTTCTCTCTCTCATACCTTTAAGTATTTTAGTTTTCAGTAAATTTATTTTTCTTAACAGGTTAAAGGGTAAGAGGGAAACACAATAAAAAAGGGTGGAGGCTGAAAACAACTGTTCAGTGACTGCCCTCTGTTTTGTGTTTCTGTTACTCAAGAAATTTAATCCAAATACAAGAATGAACAGTAATGCATATTTTTTGTTTATTTATTTGGTTTTGCTTTTTTGAAAATGCAATGTGATACACTTATTTGGTAGGTCATTTTTGGCTTTTGTTGCTGCTGTGGTCTGGAGGGTATATCAGGATGTTACCTCAGACCCAGCCGTCTGATGAAAAGAAATGGGAGCCAGCAGGCTGGTATACCAGGTACAGGGTTCTTTTTGCTTGATGGGGAAGATAAAGTTCCACTCACCTGGAGTTGTCTGAATTTCGTTGTTCTTCATTTTGTCTCTACCATGGATAAGGTCTTCTTATAGCCTCTTGCTGAACTTGTACTTGTCCCAAGATTGGTAGTAGTTGAATCCTGAACTGCCTTTTGGAAGTAGTTATCTTAAAATGTGATGGTGAAGGATGGTAATGGCAATCAGTTTGTCAGACAGATTTCTTAGAGTACATGAGGTTGGAGAGGTGTAAGACCTATGGCCAGGAACTCATGACATCTGTGCTGCCCTTTCCCTGAAGACGCGGTAGGGTATTGCAGCATAAGAATTTAGAAGTCTTGGCTGGGCACAGTGGCTCATACCTGTAATCCCAGCACTTTGGGCCAAGGTGGGCGAATCACCTGAGATGATGAATTCGAGACCAGCCTGGCCAACATGGCAAAACCCCATCTCTACTAAAAATACAAAAATTAGCAGGATGTGGTGGCACATACCTGTAGTTCCACCTACTTGGGAGGCTGAGCCAGGAGAATTGTGAGGTGGTGGTGAGCTGAGATTGCACCACTGCATTCCAGCCTGGCGACAGAGTGAGACCCCGTCGCAGACAAAAAAAAAAGAAAATATTGGCAAGCCTTGGCCAGGCGTGGGGGCTCATGACTGTAATTCCAGCACTTTGGGAGGCCAAGGCAGTCAAATCACTTGAGGCCAGGAGTTCGAGACCAGCCCAGCCAACATGGTGAAACCCTGTCTCCACTAAAAATACAAAAAAAAGTAGCTGGGCATGGTGGTGCTCGCCTGTAATCCCAACTCTCAGGAGGCTGAGGCATGAGAATCACTTGAACTCGGGAGATAGAGGTTACAGCAAGCTGAGATCATGCTCCTGTACTCCAGGCTGGGTGACAGAGTGAGACTCCATTAAAAAAAAAAAAATTAGGAAGGCTTGATACCTGTTTGAGACTTGGTTGATATCCTATGGCCTCAGCTTAGGGAATGATCCCCTGTGTATTTCTGCCCTGGAAATAAATTTTATTCACATACTCTCCCAAGACTATAACAAGTTTCATCTTGTTATCTAAAATGGTATAGCCTGGGGTGGTGTGAGAGATGGCTTTTGGAGGAGAGTACTAAAGATGACTCCAGGTGTGCTCCTGGTGGTGTCATGCTTGATACTGCCTGGTCTTCTGTGTTACCTTCACAGAGCCTTCAATAGCCCTGCAGACATCTCAGATTTGTTGGGCCCCTGGACCTTTTAGAGTAATGCATGTTGTCTCCATTGTTGCCGTGAATATGCAAGCTTAGCCTTTTCAGTGTATCTTTTTTTTTTTTTTTTTGAGATGGAGTCTTGCTCTGTCGCCCAGGCTGGAGTGTAGTGGCCGGATCTCAGCTCACTGCAAGCTCCGCCTCCCGGGTTCATGCCATTCTCCTGCCTCAGCCTCCCGAGTAACTGGGACTACAGTCACCCGCCACCTCGCCCGGCTAGTTTTTTTTTTTTTGTATTTTTAGTAGAGATGGGGTTTCATCGTGTTAGCCAGGATGGTCTCGATCTCCTGACCTCGTGATCCACCTGTCTCGGCCTCCCAAAGTGCTGGGATTACAGGCTTGAGCCACCGTGCCCGGCCCTCTTTTTTTTTCTTTATTTTTATTTTTTTATTTTACTTTAAGTTCCGGGATACATGTGCAGAATGTGCAGGTTTGTTACACAGGTAAATGTGTGCCATGGTGGTTTGCTGCACCTATCTAGCCATCACCTAGGTGTTAAGCCCCACATGCATTAGCTGTTTGTCCTGATGCTCTCCCTCGCCTTGGCCCCCGTCCCCACCAACAGACCCGGGTATGTGTTGTTCCTCTCCCTACGGTCCATGTGTTCTCATTGTTCAACTCCCAGTTAGGCGTGAGAGCATGCGCTGCTTGGTTTTCTGTTCCTGCGTTAGTTTGCTGAGGATGATGGCTTCTAGCTTCATCCATGTTGCCGCAAAGGACATGATCTCATTCCTTTTTATGGCTGCATAGTATTCCATGGTGTACATGTACCACATTTTCTTTATCCAGTCTGTCATTGATGGGCATTTGGGTTCGTTCCATGTCTTCGCTATTGTAAATAGTGCTGCAGTAAACTTAAGTGTGCATGTGTCTTTATAGCAGAATGATTTATATTCCTTTGGGTATATACCCAGTAATGGGATTGCTGAGTCAAATGGTATTTCTGCTTCTAGATCCTTGAGGAATCACCACCCTGTCTTCTATGATGGTTGAATTAATTTATATTCTCACCAACAGTGTAAAAGCATTCCTATTTCTCCACAGCCTTGCCAGCATCTGTTGTTTCTTGACTTTTTAATAGTCACCATTCTGACTGGTATGAGATGGTATCTCATTGTGGTTTTGGTTTGCATTTCTCTAATGATCAGTGATGTTGAGCTTTTTTCCATATGTTTGTTGACCACATAAATGTCTTCTTTTGAGAATTGTCTGTCCATATCCTTTGCCCACTTTTTGATGGGCTTTTTTTCCCCCTTTCTGTAGGTTGCACATTCACTCTGATGATAGTTTATTTTGCTGTGCAGAAACTCTTGAGTTTAATTAGATTCCATTTGTCAATTTTAGCTTTTGTTGCAGTTGCTTTTGGCATTTTCATCAAGAAATCTTTGTCCATGCCTATGTCCTGAATGGTATTGCCTAAGTTTTCTTTTAGGATTTTTATGGTTTTGGGTTTTGCATGTAAGTCTTTAATCTATCTTCAGTTAATTTCTGTATAAGGTGTAAGTAAGGAAGGGGTCCAGTTTCAGTTTTCTGCTTATGGCTAACCAGTTTTTTGAGCACCATGTATTAAATAAGGAATCCTTTCTCCGTTGCTTGTTTTTGTCAGGTTTGTTGAAGATCAGATGGTTGTAGATATTTGGTGTTATTTCTGAGGTCTGTGTTCTGTTCCCTTGGTCTGTATGTCGGTTTTGGTACCAGTAGCATGCTGTTTTGGTTACTGTAGCCTTGTAGTATAGTTTGAAGTCAGGTAATGTGATGCCTCCAGCTTCGTTCTTTTTGCTAGGATTGTCCTGGCTATTAGTGTATCTGTTTAAATGGGTCTAGTAAGAAAACATCTCAGTTCATCAGCCTTTGACTTAACCTTGTTTTTTCTTCATATGAGCAGTGAAAGTAAAATGGTTACAGAACTCTTAGAACTTTTTCATTCTTAGAATGCTAGAGTATACAGTTTGTAATACAAACACTATTATTGGCAAGGCATGGTGGCTCATGTCTGTAATCCCAGCACTCTGGGAGTCTGACGTGATGAAACCCGATCTCTGCAAAAAATACACAAAATCATCAGGACGTGGTGGTGGGTGCCTATAATCCCAGCTACTCAGGAGGCTGAGGCAGGAGAATTGCTTGAACCCAGGAGGTGGAGGTTGTGGTGAGCCAAGGTCGCGCCACGGCACTCCAACCTGGGCGACAGAGCAAGACTCCATCTCAAAAAAAAAAAAAATCTTATGGGTGGTATAGATGAGGTGTTAAGACTAGTATTACAGCTGCAGAAATTACCCTAGGGGATAAAAACAACAATGAAAAGAGTGTAGGAAGTCAGATAAAATCAAATCCTGGCATTTTCATAAACTTCTAATAGTTTAGAAAATAATTTCATTCATTATGTTTGTAATAGTTTGATATTTAAGCCTAGGCTATGTCTAGCTAGGAACTGTTTGCTCATGGATAAAAGTCCTTCATCTCAGTTTTGATTTTAACCATTTTCTTTTTTATTTTGCTTAACCATTTTTCTTTTTTTAACCTCTCTGTGTGTGTGTGTGTGTGTGTGTGTGTGTGTGTGTCTGTGTGACAGACTTTTGCTCTGTCGCCCAGGCTGGAGTGCAGTGGCGCAATCTCAGCTCACCGAAACCTTTGCCTCCCAGATTCAAGCACTTCTCCTGCCTCAGCCTCCCAAGTAGATGGGATTACAGGTGGCCACCACCATGCCTGGCTAATTTTTTGTATTTTTAGTAGAGACGGGGTTTCACCACGTTGGCCAGGTTGGTCTCGAACTCCTGGCCTCAAGTGATCCGCCCTCCTGGGCCTCCCAAAGTGCTGGGATTCTATGCATGGGCCACCGCACCCAGCCTTCTCTGATTCTTTACAGTATTTCTGGTTTTGGTCTACTCTGTTTTACTTCTGTGTGAATTTCTATTTAATTCTAGTGACTGGTTTCAAAGAGGCAAAGATTCCATCCTTAATAAAGCTGATGAGGCCAGGTACAGTGACTCACGCCTATAATCCCAACACTTTGGGAGGCCAAGGTGGGCGGATCACTTGAGGTCAGGAGTTTGAGAAGACCAGCCTGACCAACATGGAGAAACCCCATCTCTACTACAAATAGAAAATTAGCTGGGTGTGGTGGCGCATGCCTGTAATCCCAGCTACTGGGGAGGCTGAGGCAGGAGAATGGCGTGAACCTGGGAGGCGGAGCTTGCAGTGAGCCGAGATCGAGCCACTGCACTCCAGACTGGGCAACAGAGCGAGACTCTGTCTCAAAAAGAAAGAAAGAGAGAGAGACAGAGAGAAAGAGAGAAAGCAAGCTGTTGAAAATCTACTCTAGGTCAACTGAAATTACTAGCAAGCCCTAGAAGCACTCTTTAGGCTGTTAGAACCAAGAATTTTGTGGGTTTTTGTTTTGTTTTGTTTGTTGTTTTTTTGAGAGAGGGTCTTGCTCTGATAGACAGTCTAGAATGCAGTGGCTCACTCGTAGCTTGCGGCAACCTCAACCTGCCAGGCTCAAGCCATTCTCCTGCCTCAGCCTCCCAAAGTGCCAGGATTACAGGCGTGAGCCACTGCCACCTGTTGAGGTTCTTTAGTCTTTACTTACTTCTTACTTTTAGTAATACTGGTAAACCTTGCTGAAGTTAAAGGTTCTGCATTAACTGGATCAGGTTGTTAGCTTAAATATTGAGAGGCAGGGCATCAAAGGTGGTAGTGCTAAAATTCTCTGGATGTTTTTTTATGTTGTTGGTTTTTTGTTTTTTTTTGGAGAGTCTCGCTCTGTTACCTAGGCTGCAGTGCAGTGGCGCAGTCTTAGCTCACTGCAGCCTCCACCTCCCAGGTTCAAGCAATTCTGCCTCAGTCTTCCAAGTAGCTGGGACCATAGGCGCCTGCCACCACACCTGGCTAATTTTTGTATTTTTAGTAGAGACAGAGTTTCACCATGTTGGCCAGGCTGGTCTCGAACTCCTGACCTCAGGTGATTTGCCCACCTCAGCCTCCCAAATTGCTGGAATTACAGGTGTGAACCACCACGCCCAGTTGGAGTTCTTTCCCTAACCCTGACAATATTACTTACCTGATACGTGGCTAGAAGTGTGGCTGTGGCTACATTGCTGGTAGGAGAATATATATATATATATATAAATTTTTTTTTTTTTTTTTGAGATGGAGTCTCACTCTGTCACCCAGGCTGGAGTGCAGTGGTGCAATCTTGACTCACTGCAAGCTCCACCTCCCGGGTTCATGCCATTCTTCGGATGCCTCAGACTCCTGAGTAGCTGGGACTACAGGCACCTGCCACTACACCTGTCTAATTTTTTGTATTTTTAGTAGAGACAGGGTTTCACCTTGTTAGCCAGGATGGTCCTGATCTCCTGACCTCGTGATCCACCCACCTTGGCCTCCCAAAGTGCTGGTATTGCAGGCGTGAGCCACTGCGCCCGGCCGAGAATAGAATTTAATAGAGCTAAAACAGTGTTATTATTTCTATGAAAAAACAAAAACAACCTGTACTGCTGGTACTTTTATGTTTGTTTTAGAATGTGCTCCTTCTTCTTTAAAAAAAAAAAAAAAAAGATTAACTGTGAAACAGCCTCAGGTCTTCAGGAGGTATTCCAGAAGGTGGCATTGTTATCCTAAGAATGGTAGTTCCATGCATGTTATTGCACTTGAAGACCTTTCAGTAGGGCCTGATGTGGAGGTGGAAGAAGTGGTACTGAAGATTCTGTCCTACTGATTTTATTTTAAGAAGGAAAAGGGGCCGGGCGCGGTGGCTCAAGCCTGTAATCCCAGCACTTTGGGAGGCCGAGACGGGCGGATCACGAGGTCAGGAGATCGAGACCATCCTGGCTAACACGGTGAAACCCCGTCTCTACTAAAAATACAAAAAACTAGCCGGGCGAGGTGGCGGGCGCCTGTAGTCCCAGCTACTCCGGAGGCTGAGGCAGGAGAATGGCGTAAACCCGGGAGGCGGAGCTTGCAGTGAGCTGAGATCCGGCCACTGCAGCCCGGGCTACAGAGCAAGACTCCGTCTCAAAAAAAAAAAAAAAAAAAGAAGGAAAAGGGAGTAATCATTTTTCTTATTTTTCCTTTAATATTATCTTTCCTTTACCTGGAAAAGTGTCACCATTTAACTTTTCCTTTACAAAAAAATGTTCCTTAAGACTGTAATTGTTGGCCTGGCATGGTAGCTCATGCCCATAATCCTAGCACTCTGGGAGGCCAAGGTGGGAGGATCTCTTGAGCCCAGGAGTTTGAGACAAGCCTGGGCAGCATGGCAAAACCCTGTCTCTACAGAACAACAACAACAAAAATGCCCTACATGGTGGCATGCACCTGTGGTCCCAGCTACTCAGGAGGCTGAGGTGGGAGGATCACTTGAGACCGGGGGGGTTGAGGCTGCAGTGAGCCATGATTGTGCCATTGCACTCCAGCCTGGGAGACAGAGCTTGAGACCGTTTCTCAGAAAAAAAAAAGATTACAGTTGTTGTAATTTGTATATATGTTACACATATATATTATGTGTTATGTGAGCTTTATTGTTGGAAGCTGTGTAGTGTGTTTTCAGGCAGAGTTTCAGGCATTAGGACTTGACCCCAAAATAGCAATTGAGCTAATAGAGTTTGGTAGGAACCTTAAGTATTTAAGAATAATATATATGATTTCTTGACATATTCTTCTTTGTTTGCTTGAAGTTTGTTTTTTAGATTAAAAGAAAATGAAGCTAAGAAATAAATGTGTTGCAGCCTTTTTTTCCTCTTACTACTTTGGAATGCAGGTTTTTTTTTTTTTTGGGACAGGGACTCACTTTGTCACCCAGGCTGGAGTGCAGATGGTACAATGACAGTTCACTGCAGACTTGACCTCCCAGGCTCAGGTGATCCTCCCACCTCAGCCTCCCAGGTGGCTGGAACTACAGGTGCATGCCACCACACCCAGCTAACTTTTTGTACTTTTTGCAAAGGGGTTTTGGCCATGTTGCCCAGGCAAGTCTCAAACTCCTGGCCTTGAGCGATCCGCCCAACTTGGCCTCCCAAAGTGCTGGGATTACAGGTGTGAACCACCATGTCCAGCCAGGATGCAACACTCTAACTAAAGAAAAATTTATTTTTGTTGAAGGTTTGTAGTACAGGCTTTGACAAAAGAAGATATTTGATTGCACCTCGTGAGAGAGCCATTGCCTTCTTAACATTGACTTGGGGTCAGGCGTGGTAGCTCACATCTGTAATCCTAGCACTTTGGGAGGCCAAGGCGGGCAGATCACTTGAGGTCAAGAGTTCGAGACCAGCTTGACCAAAGTGGCGAAACCCCGTCTCTACTAAAAATACAGAAATTAGCTGGGTATGGTGGTATGTGCCTGTAATCCCAGCTACTCAGGAGGCTAAGGCGGGAGAATTGTTTGAGCCCGGGAGGCGGAGGTTGCAGTGAGTCGAGATCGACCCACTGTACTCCAGCCTGGGTGACAGAGCGCAACCCCTGTCTCCAAAAAATATATATGTATATTGATTTGGAAGGCCCAAGTATAATTACTTGGTGGAAATCAAAAAGTAGAGTCAGCTTTGTGTAAAGAAGATACTTCAGCATGAATGGAGTTAGCCATTAGTAGAAACAGGCCAGAAGGAAGGTACAAGCTGTAGTATGAGTAACACACAGACACAGACACAGACTTGTAATAACATTAAGATTTACCTCTCCTCAATCTCCATGTCTTTGAATGTGATTATCTAACGCTGTAATTATTTTTAATTACTGTTGTTATTTTTTGAGACAGAGTCTTTCTGTGTTGCCGAGACTGGAGTGCAGTGGTGCAATCTCAGCTCACTGCAACCTCTGCCTCCCAGGTTCAAGCAATTCTCCTGCCTCAGCCTCCCAAGTAGCTGGAATTACCGGCGCCTGCCACCATGCTCGGCTAATTTTTGTATTTGTAGTAGGGATGGGTTTTCACCATGTTGACCAGGCTGGTCTTGAACAACTACTACTTTTTTTTTTTTTTTTTTTTTTTTTTTTTGAGACAGTCTTGCTCTGTCACCCAGGCTGGAGTGCAGTTGCACAATCTTGGCTTACTGCAAGCTCCGCCTCACAGGTTCACACCATTCTCCTGCCTCAGCCTCCTGAGTAGCTGGGACTACAGGCGCCCACCACCATGCGCAGCTAATTTTTTTTTATTTTTAGTAGAGATGCGGTTTCACTGTGTTAGCCAGGATGGTCTGGATCTCCTGACCTTGTGATCTGCCTGCCTTGGCCTCCCAAAGTGCTGGGATTATAGGCTCACGTGAGCCACCGCTCCCAGCCTCTGGTCTTGAACTTCTGACCTTGTGATCTGCCCACCTCGGCCTCCCAAAGTGCTGAGATTACAGGCGTGAGCCACTGCGCCCGGCCTAACCCTGTAATTATTGTATGTTGATTTTTGGCATGCTGATAATTACCTGGAGCACAAAGTGTTTGCTGGTAATTCCCTGTTATCTTTGCTGATTTGTTTTAAACATACCATTGAGTTAAAGTCAGTAATCCCACCAGTTCTGCAATACTACTGGAGCGTGTTTTGTATTGTTTTTTGAGATGGAGTTTTTGCTGTTGTTGCCCAGGCTAGAGTGCAGTGGAATGAACTGGGCTCACCACAATCTCTGCCTCCCAGGTTCAAGTGATTTTCCTGTCTCAGTCTCCCAAGTAGGTGGGATTATAGGCATGTGCCACCACGCCTGGCCTTTTTTTTTTTTTGAGAAGGAATCTTGCTCTGTTGCCCAGGCTAGAGTGCAGTGACAGGATCTTGGCTCACTGCAATCTCCACCTCCCAGGTTCAAGCAATTCTTCTGCCTTGGCCTCCCAAGTAGCTGGGATTACAGGCATGTGCCACCATACCAGCTAATTTTTATATTTTTAGCAGAGACGGGCTTTTCACCATATTGGCCAGGCTGGTCTCCAACTCATGACCTCGTGATCTATATCTATATATCTATCAATATATCTCTATCTATCTTTCTATCTGTCTGACTGTCTATCTATCTATCTATCTATCTGGCCCAAAACATTTTTGGTCCCAAGCATTTTGTATAAAGGGTACTCAGACTGTATAAGACAAACATGAAAAGGCTAATTCAGCTTCTCTAACCTTCAAGTTCTAATTCTAAATGAATGTCTCATTCTACGACAGTAGACTAAGTTTATAGTATATGATTTCTTTTTTTCACCCACTCCAATGGTTCAAAGTTATTTCTAATATGAAAATACTTTAGTTTTCTCAAAACTTTTCTCTGCAAAACTAAATTCCAGCTGTCAGCCTTTGAGTGTATAACAAGTAGTAAAGAAAGATTAAATGTAAATGTTAGCAAAATTGATGATTGCTGTCACAGAGCCATAGCTTGATCTATAGAGTGCCTACAGCTTGTGAGGTAAGCAACACATTTGAAACTTATAAATAAGTAATTTCTCTTCTGATGTTAAAAAAAAAAAAGAAAGAAAAACTTATAACTAAGAATATAATATTATGGATGTACTATGACAGGGGCTAAAAGTTCTGAGGGCTTTGCGGGGGTATCCTTTTTAATGAAATACTTGTATGATTTGAAAGGGAATACTCTCAAGAGTATCTTGGCTTAATGAGATTTTAAATAAATTCTATTTCTTCAAAATAGAAATGAGGTCTTTTTTTAAGAGTCATCTGAATTTGTTTTCTTTCAGAAATCGAGCTATAGCAGATTATCTTCGTTCAAATGGCTATGAAGAGGCATATTCAGTTTTTAAAAAGGAAGCTGAATTAGATATGGTATGTTTTACTTTTTAACAATTCTTCAAAGTAGAGTTAATGAGTGGATTTTTACTCAGGTATCTGTAGTTAACAGTTATGCACAATTTTGTCATTTGTTATTGTGGTCTACTTGGTACTGAACTTGATTTTCACTCCCTTTTTTTATTTTTTATTTTTATTTTTGAGATGGAGTCTCACTTTGTCTCCCAGGCTGGCGTGCAGCGGCGTGATCTCGGCTCACTGCAACCTCTGCCTCCCGGGTTCAAGCGATTCTCCTACCTCAGCCTTCCGAGTAGCTGGGATTACAGGCGCGCACCACCACACCCATCTAATTTTTGTATTTTTAGTAGAGATGGGGTCTCACCATGTTGGCCAGGCTGGTCTTGAACTCCTGACCTCAGGTGATCCACCCTTCTCAGCCTCCCAAAGTGCTGGGATTACAGGTGAGCCACCGTGTCCAGCCACTCCCTTTTTTTATAATCAGATTTTTAGTAATGTTTGGGCTTAAAGATGAGTAATCTTTGGCTTGAGGATCATAGTTAAGCCATTCTTAAAAGGTTCTAACTTTATTTTCTCTAGAATGAAGAATTAGATAAAAAGTATGCTGGTCTTTTGGAAAAAAAATGGACATCTGTTATTAGGTTACAGAAGAAGGTAACTAAGTCTTGTTTCTTTAAAATTAGTTGTATTCAGTTATATAAACTTTCTGAAAATAACTATTCATCTGCATTAATTAATAATTGCATCTAATCTTTAAAAAGCAAATAAAAATACATTTTCTGTGCTTTATGAAAAGTATGACCTAGGCATATTATTGCAGATACATGGTAACTCGCATATCCGGAGTTGCTGACTGGGTGGAATCTGCATAGTCCTGACTTGGAGGAATTGATACTGAAAGAACTCATTTGTGCACTTAGAAGGAAAGAACACATGGAGCCATTGTGATTGATGCTGGGAAAAGAGCACTACAGTGTGCTCTTAGACAAGTCATTTTTATCTCTGAGCTTTTCTTCTTATCTGTAAATACAACAAATAATATTCCAGTCCTAAAATGTATACTTCATAGGCAAAGTTAGAATAAGTAAATAACATTGTTATGAGTTGATCATTTATTACGAAGCTCTTAGAAAAGTGCTTAGCACATAGTAGATGCTCAATAAATACTAGCTTTTATTATTAATATGATTACCATATATAATGTGGTTTGGAAAGAACTTACTAAGAGTAGCAGCCTTAGAGGGACCAAGGCAAATTCACTGCCCTTCTTTGATTAGAAGACTGTCACCAGATATAAATTGAAGTTTTTCTTTGTGTTAAAGAGTTAAGGCAATTGTACTGAATTTTTCTCAGTTTTTAGTTTCCTCATGACTTAGATTTTGATGCTGTATAAAATAAATAATTTTCATTTAAATTTGACAAATGCTTGGAGATTACTGAAATTTTTTCAAGTATCCTGCATATATAGTTGCAAAATGCAGTTTTTTAAAATGTCACATGCTATTTTTATTGAAATCTATCTGTACGTAACTACGTGCTCTTTTTCAAGGTTATGGAATTAGAATCAAAGCTAAATGAAGCAAAAGAAGAATTTACGTCAGGTGGACCTCTTGGTCAGAAACGAGACCCAAAAGAATGGATTCCCCGTCCGCCAGAAAAATATGCATTGAGTGGTCACAGGAGTCCAGTCACTCGAGTCATTTTCCATCCTGTGTTCAGTGTTATGGTCTCTGCTTCAGAGGATGCTACTATTAAGGTAATTTTTTGCTAAAAGCAGACTTAAAGTTAATAGGGTGAAGAAAATTAAAAGATCCTGAAAATGAGGGGCTATGCAGAGGGACAGGAGGTACTCTTTGAAATGTAGTGATTTGGTTCTGAATCTTAAAGACAGAGTTGGAATAAAATACCATTGTGGCTCCTGAGAGGCATGCTGCCAGGTAAGCTTGATGGTGACTTTGAGAAAGTCGGGGGTCACTAACTGAGTTGATGTCAGTAGGTCACCTTGTGCTTGAACAGTTTTTGTTCTTAGAGGATGAAAAGTGTGTGCCTTACCTTTAAACAGAGGTTGTGTGTGAAATACTATTTGACAAAACTAGTAATTGATAGGGTGAATCTACACTGCAAACGAATTCAGTAGAGGATTCATTTAAATTGGACTTTCCTTGATGTATTTAAAATTGGCTTTCCAGGAGTAGGGGAATATAAGAGCTTTTCATTTTATAAATTATATATTTCACTAAAAATTTTTTTTTCCACAGTAAACATATATTACCTTTTAATGTTGTGCTTTTTTAATTAGGAAAAGAGTTATTTTTAAGTTGCCTTTGTTCCAGACACAATAAAATGACAGTTGTATAAACCTCCTACAGAAAGATAAGATAGTTGCAATATAGGTAGATTTAGGTAGGTCTCTCTATACTAAGGGTTGTTTCAAAGTAAGTTAGTTACAGATATTAAGTTTCATTTACAAAAGTGTAACCAATCGGCTGGGCACAATGGCTCACGCCTGTAATCCCAGCACTTTGGGAGGCCAAGGCGGGTGGATCATGAGGTCAGGAGATCGAGACCATCCTGGCTAACATGATGAAACCCCATCTCTACTAACAATACAAAATTAGCCGGGCGTGGTGGTGGGTGCCTGTAGTCCCACCTACTTGGAAGGCTGAGGCAGGAGAATGGCGTGAACCTGGGAGGCAGAGCTTGCAGTGAGCCGAGATCACACCACTGCACTCCAGTCTGGGTGACAGAGCAAGACTCTGTCTCAAAAAAAAAAAAAAAAAAAAAAAGTATAACTAAGAAAATGTGAGTAGATTGTATATGTCATATAGCAGTTCAGCATAAAATGCAGGCATAGGCTGGGCGTGGTGGCTCAAGCCTGTAATCCCAGCACTTTGGGAGGCCAAGGCAGGTGGATCACGAGGTCAGGAGATCAAGACCATCCTGGCAAACACAGTGAAACCCTGTCTCTACTAAAAATACAAAAAAATTAGCTGGGTGTGGTGGCAGGCTCCTGTAGTCCCAGCTACTCAGGAGGCTGAGGCAGGAGAATGGCGTGAACCCAGGAGGCGGAGCTTGCAGTGAGCCGAGATCGCGCCACTGCACTCCAGCCTGGGGGGCAGAGTAAGACTCCATCTCAAAAAAGAAAAAAAAAAAAAAATACAGGCATAATTTAAATGCGACTGTACTTAACTAGTTCTTCAAATTAAACATTGTTTTACAGTGTGTTTATGTGATTTCTTTAGTTTCTAAATCAGTGACTTGCACCCTGTGGGCTTGTGATTTAGGAGGGTGGCTGTAGAGCTATTGTAAGGGAGTCTTACATTCATACAAGCATCATGGATTTCTAGAGGGTAAAATAATTATATGCCTAATACATTAATATACTCCATTTTTAAAAATAGGTAGACATTCATTTAAATTTTTTTCATGATAGTCTTTCATCGTTATGTACTAAACCACTACAACTGCTCTTGTGAGGTTTGGGATAGAGGTAGACATTCTTTAATAGATGGAAAATTGGCCAGCCGTGGCAGCTCATGCCTGTAATTCCAGCACCTTGGGAGACTGAGGCGGGTGAGTCACGAGGTCAGGAGTTCAAGACCAGCCTGGCCAAATGGTGAAACTCTGTCTCTACCAAAAATACAAAAATTAGTCGGGTGTGGTGGTGGGCACCTGTATTCCCAGCTACTCGGGAGGCTGAGGCAGGAGAATTTCTTGAAGTCCGGGAGGTGGAGGTTGCAGTGAGCCTAGATTGCGCCACTGCACTCCAGTCTGGGCGACAGAGCAAGACTCTCTCAAAAAAAAAAAAAAAAAGGTGGAAAATCTAGAATCTAGCTTAACTGTTGATTTTACAACAGTATTATAAAAGCATAAACAGAAGTAAATGTACCCCCTTAAAATGTATCTATTAAGTCTGATTTAAAATTATTACAAATGGAAGTTTTAGAACTTATTTGTAATCATACCACGTATCACAGCAACTACTTAGAGTCCACCCTTCAACTTAGTCTTTTTACTTTTATGTTTTTTCTGGAAAAAACATAAAAAAACATCTGAGGAAACCTCCTCATACCATTTAGTCTTTAAATGTGCACACATGTGGTTGTTTCATTAATGAAAAGTAGTTATATATGGTTTTGTTAACTTTTGACTGATTTATTTTAGAAATACTTTTCTTTGTTTCTAATGAATCATCATTTTAGTAACTTTAAGCTGATCATCTTATTTATATAGAGAGGCTTTGTAGGGTAGTTAGTGGTCAAGGGCACTGGCTCTGGGTTCAAATCCTGGCTCTACCACTCAATAGTTAATGTGATTATGGGCAAGTTAACTTTTTGTGGCTTTCTTGATTTATTAAATGAAGATTATTAATAAATACCTACCTCGTAGGGTCTAGGGGAGGATTAAATGATTTAGGACATGGAAGCTGTTTAAAACAGTTTTTGCTGGCCAGATTCCAGAGGAGCACTCAGTGTCAGCAGTGTATCAGCATCAGTAACAAGCTGTCCTCTTTTGGACTTCGCCTCCCGAGTAGCTGGGATTGCAGGCACCCGCCACCACGCCCAGCTAATTTTTGTATTTTTGGTAGAGATGGGGTTTCACCATCTTGGTCAGGCTGGTCTCAAACTCCTGACCTCATGATCCACCTGCCTCAGCCTCCCAAAGTGCTGGGATTACAGGCGTGAGCCACCGCGCCTGGCCAGCTAAGTTATTTTTATTTTTATTTATTTTTTATTTTTTTTGAGGCGGAGTGTAGCTCTGTCGCCCAGGCTGGAGTGCAGTGGCCGGATCTCAGCTCACTGCAAGCTCCGCCTCCCGGGTTCACGCTATTCTCCGGCCTCAGCCTCCCGAGTAGCTGGGACTACAGGCGCCCGCCACCTCGCCCGGCTAGTTTTTTGTAATTTTTTTTAGTAGAGACGGGGTTTCACCGTGTTAACCAGGATGGTCTCGATCTCTTGGCCTCTTGATCCGCCCGTCTCGGCCTTCCAAAGTGCTGAGATTACAGGCTTGAGCCACCGCGCCCGGCCAGTTATTTTTAAATGACAACTGCAATAGAATGATTTTCCAAAATACTCAAAGGACAACATACAGAAAGTGTTTCGTAATTTTATGACTATCTTGGGCAAAGGGGTTGATACAGTTAAGGCTCAATTTTCTTATTTAAAAATATCTGTGTGGTCAGGTGCTGTGGCTCAGATGCCTGTAATCCCAGCACTTTGGGAAGCTGAGGCGGGAGGATCACTTGAGTCCAAGAGTTGGAGGCCAGCCTGGGCAACAAAGTGAGACCTCGTCTCTATTAAATAAGTAAATAAATAAATAACTGTATTATATTCTGCAGTGTAAAAGTAATGCATATGTAATGAACGTAAAAGAACAATGCCTGGCAAATAGATGGTAAGGGCTCAATAAACTGTTGCTGATATTATAATTATTAATAACAATAAAATTGTCTTAATGTCTTACATGCATTTGATGAATAAAACTGGTTTATTTTAAAAACATTCTGTTGTCATCAACCTTTGAACAATAATTTATGAAAAATATTATAGAGGGATGTATATTTAGACCAGTTCATGACAGTATTTTTAATTACATTATTTAAATTTTTAGATTGATTTTTCTGATTGTCATTTAGAGCTGATTTATTTTGAGATGCTCTGTTGCCCAGGCTGCAGTGCAGTGGTGCGATCTTAGCTCACTGCAACCTCTGCTTCCTGCGTTTAGGCAATTCTCTTGCCTCAGCCTTCTGAGTAGCTGAGACTACAGACGTGCGCCCCCAAACCTGGCTAAATTTTTTGTATTTTTAGTAGACACGGGATTTCGCCTTGTTGGCCAGGCAGGCTGATTTTTAACTCCTGACCTCAAGTGATCCACCCGCCTTGGCCTCCCAAAGTACTGGGATTACAGGTTTGAGCCACCGTGCCCGGCTAGAACTAATTTAAACATGGAGAAAGAAGAGGTGAGGTGAGAGGATCGCCTGAGCCTGGAAGGTCAAGGCTGCAGTAAGCTATGGTCACGCCACTACACTCAAGCCTGGGCAACGAAACGAGACCCTATCTCTAAAAGATAAGTAAATGAACAGCAAACAAAACTGGAAAATATGTTCAACTAATAAGCAATTGAAAGATTGCCGGCCGGGCGCGGTGGCTCAAGCCTGTAATCCCAGCACTTTGGGAGGCCGAGACGGGCAGGTCACAAGGTCAGGAGATCGAGACCATCCTGGCTAACATGATGAAACCCCATCTCTGCTAAAACATACAAAAAACTAGCCGAGTGAGGTGGTGGGCGCCTGTAGTC
Source organism: Chlorocebus sabaeus (assembly GCF_047675955.1). NCBI lineage: Eukaryota > Metazoa > Chordata > Mammalia > Primates > Cercopithecidae > Chlorocebus > Chlorocebus sabaeus. The sequence goes on from NC_132919.1 coordinate 2,610,782, forward strand.
CCAGCTACTAGGGAGGCTGAGTCAGGAGAACGGCGTAAACCCGGGAGGCGGAGCTTGCAGTGAACTGAGATCTGGCCACTGCAGTACAGCCTGGGCGACAGAGCGAGACTCTGTCTCAAAAAAAAAAAAAAGAAAGAAAGATTACCAGCTTTTTTTGTGTGTGAAACAAGGTCTCATTCTGTTGCCTTGGCTGAAGTACAGTGGCACAATCATGGCTCACTGCAGCCTCGACCTCCCCAGACTCAAGCTATCCTCCCACCACAGCCTCCTCAGTAACTGGGACTATAGGCATGTGCCACTATGCCCAGCTGATTTTTTATTTTTTGTAGAGAGGGGATCTTGCCATGTTGCCCAGGTGTCAAACTCTTGAGCTCAAGCAGTTCTCCTGCCTTTGTCTCCCAAAGTGCTGGGATTACAGGTGTGAACCACCGTGCCCAGCTGGATTGCCAACTTTAATATATAACATGAAGAATTCAGATGTGTAAACCACTAACGTCTCAGAAAAGTGGACATCGTACAGGAGCAGACAATTCACAAAAAAAGGTAGTAACAGGCCAGGCGTGGTGGCTCACACCTGTAATCCCAGCACTTTGGGAGGCCGAGGCGGGCAGATTGAGCTCAGGAGTTCAAGACCAGCCTGGGCAACACGGTGAAACCCATCTCTACTAAAATGCAAAAAAAAATAGCTGGGCATGGCAGCGTGTACTTGTAGTCCCAGCTACTTGGAAGGCTGAGGCAGGCAATTGGCTTGAACCCAGGAGGCAGAGGTTGCAGTGAGCCGAGATCACTCCACTGCACTCCAGTGTGGGCAACAGAGCAAGACTGTCTCAAAAAAATAAAAGGTAGTAACAACTAACCAAATAGTAACAACAGTTTGGCCTTACTACTAACAGCAGAAGAAATAAACACTGAAATTATAGGCCGGGTATGATAGCTTATGCCTATAATCCTAGGACTTTGGGAGGCCAAGGTGGAAGGACTGTTAAAGCTCAGGAGTTAGAGACCAGCCTGGGCAACATAGCAAGACCTCGTCTGTACTTAAAAAATTAGCCAGGCGTGATGGCCTATGCCTGTAGTCCCAGCTACTCGGGAGGCTGAGGTGGGAGGATCACATGAGCCTGGGAGTTGGAGGCTGCAGTGAGCTATGATTGAGCCATTGTACTCCAGTGTGGGTGACAGAGTGAGACCCTGTCTTAAAAAAAAAATTGCACCAGGCCCGGTGGCTCATGCCTATAATCCCAGCACTTTGGGAGGCCAAGGCATGTGGATCACAGGGTCAGGAGATCAAACCATCCTGGCTAACATGGTGAAACCCTGTCTCTACTAAAAAATACGAAAAATTAGCCAGGTGTGATGGCAGGCACCTGTAATCCCAGCTACTCGGGAGGCGGAACTTGCAGTGAGCCGAGATCACGCCAGTGCACTCCAGCCTGGGTGACAGAGTGAGACTCTGTCTCAAAAAAAAAAAAAAAAAAAAAAAAAAAAATTGCCGTGTGTGTGTGAAATTGTCAAGATATTTTACCTATTAAATAAGAATCCCCAGTGATGAGTTTGATAAAGTAGTCATTCTCATTACATTTGATACCGTCTTATGGGATATCAGTTTAACAGAGTATATGAAGCCTTTAAAAGTTTATACTTTTTGACCCACTAATTCTTTTTCCCAATTGCTGTCTGACCTAAGTATTATAAAATGAGGACAGAATTTTTTTATATTCAAAAATATTCACCATAATGTTTTCTATAATGGTGGTTTAGCCCGCAATTTTTTTTTTTTTTTTTTTTTTTTTTTGAGACGGAGTTTTACTCCTGTTGCCCAGGCCGGAGTGCATTGGTATAATCTTGGCTCACTGCATTTTCTGCTTCCCGGGTTCAAGCAATTCTCCTGCCTCAGCCTCCCGAGTAGCTGGGATTACAGGTGCCCACCCCGAAGCCCAGCTAATTTTTTGTATTTTTAGTAGAGACGGGGTTTTACCATGTTGGCCAGGATGGTCTTGACCTCCTGACCTCAGGTGATCCACTCATCTCGGCTTTCCAAAGTGCTGGAATTACAGGCATGAGCCACCACGCCCAACCAAGAATTCTTTTAAAAGTAATACTTTCTGAGTTTTTAGTGGCACAGAAAAATATTTGTGATAAGAAGCAGGAGGAGGGATGAGCACAGTGGCTCACACCTATAATCCTAGTGACTCAGAAGGCGAAGACAGGAGGTTCGATTTGAGGCCAGGAGCTCTAGACCTACCTGAGCGACATAGCGAGGCCCCGTCTCTACAAGAAAGAAAAAATTACCTGGGTGTGGTGGTGTGCACCTGTAGTCCTACTTCCTCTGGAGGCTGAGGTGGGAACAACACTGAAGCCCAGAATTCGAGGTTGCTGTGAGTTGTGATCACACCACTCCACTTCACCACGGGCCATAGAGGGAGACCCTGTCAATTACAATAAGAGAAAGAGAAGAAAGAAAATAGGGCCAGGTGCAGTGGCTTACACCTGTAATCCCAGCACTTTGGGAGACCCAGGCGGGTGGATCACGAGGTCAGGAGATCAAGACCATCCTGGCCAACATGGTGAAACCCCATCTGTACTGAAAATACAAACATAAGCCAGGTGTGGTGGTACATGCCTGTAGTCCCAGCTACTCAGGAGGCTGAGGCAGGAGAACTGCTTGAACCCGGGAGGTAGAGGTTGCAGTGAGCTGAGATTGCGCCACTGCACTCCAGCTTAGGCGACAGAGTGAAACTCCATCTCAAAAAAAAAAAAAAAAAAAAAAAAAAAGAAAGAAAATGGAAGAGTTTGAGATAAGCCTGGGCAACATACTGAGACCCCATCTCTACAAAACGTCAAAAAGTTAGCCAGGCATGGTGGTGCACACTTGTGTAGTCCCAGCTACTCGACAGACTAAGACAGGAGGATCTCTTCAGCCCAGGAGTATGAGGCTACAGTGATCTCTGATCACACCACTGCACTCCAAAATTATCTTTTTAAAATGTGACTGTTCTTTTTTTTTTTTTTGAAACAGTCTGGCTCTGTCGCCCAGGCTGGAGTGCTGTGATACAATCTCAGCTCACTGCATCCTCCGCCGCCCGGGCTCAAGTGATTCTCCCACCTTAGCCTTCCATCCCAATTAGCTGGGACCACAGTCACGCACCACCACACCCAGCTAAGTTTTGTATTTTTAGTGGAGACCAGGGTTTTACTATGTTGGCCAGGATTGTCTCCAACTCCTGACCTCAGGTGACCTGCCCACCTCAGCCTCCCAAAGTGCTGGGATTACAGGTATGAGCCACTGCACTTGGCCAAAATTTTATATATATATATATATATATATAATTATATATATTTATATATATATAATTTATATGTAAAAATATATATTTTATATATACATATATATATTTTTTTTTGAGATGGAGTCTTGCTCTGTCGCCCAGGCTATAGTGGATCTCAGCTCACTGCAACCTCTGCCTCCCAGGTTCACGGCCATTCTGCCTCAGCCTCCCGAGTAGCTGGGACTACAGGTGCCCGCCACCATGTCCGTCTAATTTTTTGTATTTTTAAGTGGAGACGGGGTTTCACCGTGTTAGCCAGGATGTTCTCGATCTCCTGACCTTGTGATCCGACCGCCTCGGCATCCCAAAGTGCTGGGATTACAGGCGTGAGCCACCACGCCCGGCCATATTTCACTTTTTAACTCAAAATGACGTATGCTTTTGTTCATTTGCTATTCGTCAACAGTTTACATCTTCTGAAATCTTTCCTTGGCTCTTCAGATGTCTGAGTTTTGCTGGTCTAGTAGGATTGAGTATTGATCCATTATTCCTCAAATACTCTACATACAAATACCTGCTATAGCCCCCTTAAGCTCCTTCCCTTCCCCTTCCCCTTTCCTTTTCTTTCCCTTTCCTTTCCATCTCTTTCTTTCTTTTCTCATATTTCTTCCCCTAAAGTTTCCTTATTTACATGTCTTTCCTGCTCTGAGACAGGAAATGGACTGTGTTTTGTGACTTTATTATACTTTATCACTATTACAGTTGGTTATGTGATAGAAACCTTGCAAATGTGGTACTAGAGATAGATTTTAGTAATTGCAACGTTCGTTTTCCCTGTAGAAAAAAGACCAGTTTGTACATGAGATACAGTATTTCTAAGTTAGTTATCTTTTGTTACTTGTTTGGTTAATTGCTCAATAAGGTACCAGACTGGCCTGCTGAGTGCAAATATGAAACAAGAAAGGAGTGATGGAGTTGGTGTTAAACAGTTTTCTGTTCACTTGACAGGTGTGGGATTATGAGACTGGAGATTTTGAACGAACTCTTAAAGGACATACAGACTCTGTACAGGACATTTCATTCGATCACAGCGGCAAGCTTCTGACTTCCTGTTCTGCAGATATGACCATTAAACTATGGGATTTTCAGGGCTTTGAATGCATCAGAACCATGCATGGTAAGGGGTAGAGGATAGTACTTAAGTAATTTCTATCATGGTACTTCAGAAAGAATATTGTTTCTAATAGTGTACGGGGTTCCTTTATTCACCTCTTAATTGTCTGTATTGGTGGAAGAGCATACGATGTAGATAGTCCAGGGATAAATCACAGTAGTTGAGAGTCGTTTCTATTACGAGGTTTTAAGTATCTCTTAGTACTTTATATAAAATGTTTGTATGAGTATTTTTTGGTAAGAAAAACTGCCAGGTCATTTATCTGTATTTGAGTTAAAAATGGTTTTGTTTGTGTTTTATTAATTTTTCGTAGTTGGGAAACTGAAGACCAGAGAGAGTAGGTATAGTGAAAACTGGAACCCAGATTATCTTGCTCACTTAAATGAAATAAGGGTACATATCCCATGCCCTCATTCATTGTTAAGTTGTTTCCTGGGTCTTGTTGTGGGAACTGTTTTCTGAGGCAGTATGTTTGTGGAACGAGAGTATATTTGCTTTAGAGACAGATACCTGGGTTCAGATTCCTACTTGTCTACTTATGGCATTAGAAAATTTAAACCTCTTTCATCAGCAAAACAGAGGTAATAATACCAGAGTCATACAGTTGTCGTGAGGATGAAATGAAGTCATAAGATAAATCATCTTGGTGTAGTACCTGCCACGTAGGAGATGCTCATTACATAGGGATTTTTGTTGTTTCTTTACACATGATGACATTTGAATGTTGGGATTTTGTATAAGGAGTGCATACAGATTATCCATGATGTTAACACATGAGTAAACTGTGTGTTTACCTAAAGGGCATACTTTGAAGATGATTGTGTTCTCCGCACCCAATTAAATGCATTGGGGAAGTTTATAATTACAGGAATTCCACACATGAACACTTTTTTTCTTTTCTTGAGATGGCCTCTTGCTTTGTCACCCAAGCTGGAGTGCAGTGGCACGATGTTGGCCCACTGCAACCTCTACCTCCCAGGTTCAGGTGATTCTCCCACTTCAGCCTCCCAAGTAGCTGGCAATACAGGTGAGCACCACCACGCCCAGCTAATTTTTGTATTTTTAGTAGAGACAGGGTTTAACCGTATTGGCCAGGCTGGTCTTGAACTCCTGACCTTGGGTGATCGCCCGCCCTTGGCCTCCCAAAAGTGCTGGGATTACAGGCGTGAACCACTATGCCTGGCCCACCATTTTAAACAGAGAACCAGTTCGCCATTTTTCTTACCCATTCGTTTTATCTTTTTTGTATTTTAGAATATCAGTCTAGAGGCTAGGCACAGTGGCTCACACCTATAATCTCAGCACTTTTGGAGGCCAAGGCAGGAGGGATTGCTTGAGGACAGGAGTTCAAGACCAGTGTGGGCAAAATATGGAGATCTTGTCTCTACAAAAAATTAAAATGTTGTGGGTGTGGTGGTGCCACACCTGTGTAGTTCCAGCTACTCAACGGCTGAGGTGGGAAGAGCTCCTGGCCCCGGGAGTTTAAGGCTACATGAGCTGTGATTGCGCCACTGCACTTTAGCCTGGGTGACAGAGCAAGTCCTTGCCTCACCAAAAAAAAAAAAGAAAGAAATTGTTTTTCCTAGCATTTATATGTAAACATTCAGACTCACTGAGGTAAGTATATGAATATATTTCAGATGTTGATAATCCTGATGCCTTACGTTTTTAAACCATTTGTACAGGTTGAAATTTAATCCTAAATGGAGTTGACTTTTTCCTTGTGGATTGTTTTTACTGATTTTTTTAACTTTATCGTGTAAATCCAGGTTTCTTATCAAATTTGTATAAAATCCAGTGTATTTAGAACTTGCTTTGACGTGGGGAGACACCATGGTGAATTGATGTCTCGCTGCTCTTGGGGGTGCCGCTTCCTAACGTGCCATAACGTACCACCGTGCTGTGTGTTTCAGGCCACGACCACAATGTCTCCTCAGTAGCCATCATGCCCAATGGAGATCATCTAGTGTCCGCTTCAAGGGATAAAACCATAAAAATGTGGGAAGTGCAAACTGGGTAAGTAAGCTTGGTTGAAAAGGCATCAGTGGCTCACACCTGTAATGCCAATGCTTTAGGAGGCTAAGGCAGGCAGATCACCTGGTCCGGAGTTGAAGACCAGCCTGACCAAATGGTGAAACCCCGTCTCCACTAAAAATACAAAAATTAGCCAGGCTTGGTGGGGCACACCTGTAATCCCAGCTACTTGGGAGGCTGAGGCAGGAGAATCACCTGAACCCGGGAGGCGGAGGTTGCAGTGAGCTGAGATCGTACCAGTGCCCTCCAGCCTGGGCAACAAGAGTGAGACTGTCTCAAACAAACAAACAAAAAAGGCATCAACTTAAAGACATATTTATAAAAAAACAAAACAAAATTGTGTTCTGGTGTTTCAGTCATTTCAGCTTCAACCCAGAATGGTCATTATGACAGTCATATTAAATATACTTTAAAACTAAGCTTGGTCTGTACCTGTCTTCCAAAAAGGAGCACAGAGACATGGTAAGGAGAGACTCCATGTCCTCGAGAGGCATTTCTGTGTAATGGCTTCTTTCCTCTGTGGTCTTCTTTTAGGTAATCTCTCTGTGGGTTTTAATGAAAATGTAAATAATCTTTGTGCTGGTATACCTCTGTTAGACTGAATTTGGTTGTGCGTAGAAGTACACTTGATTTTTGTCACACAAACTTACTAGTTTTACTCAGATTAGTAGAGCATAGCTTTTTTCCAATATGGCTAGAAATATTTTTAAGTATGTGTTTAGTTTTGAAATATTTTATTTCTTATATATATTTTATCTTCTAGATGTTGATTTTGTTAACAAGCTCCTTAATGATGCGCCTGTTAGCTTGTTGTTTCCACTTTAATTAGCCAGGATTGTACATTTATGCTGTCGACTTGCATCTCTGACTTGGTACCATTCTCTTCATCCCAGTACATAGCTATTTTTATATCACTTCTGGAAAGTGTCCCGATGATTGTCATTCACAATGTAAGTTATTATTTATATTGACAGCTACTGTGTGAAGACATTCACAGGACACAGAGAATGGGTACGTATGGTACGACCAAATCAAGATGGCACTCTGATAGCCAGCTGTTCCAATGACCAGACTGTGCGTGTGTGGGTCGTAGCAACAAAGGAATGCAAGGCTGAGCTCCGAGAGCATGAGCATGTGGTAGAATGCATTTCCTGGGCTCCAGAAAGCTCATATTCCTCCATCTCTGAAGCAACAGGATCTGAGGTACTGTATATATAAACTTGTCTTCACGGTTTTATTGCTGATATCTTAAATCCTTAGATAACTTTGCTGATTCCCAGTTTCATGGCTGTTAATGCATTTAAAAATCTGCATCCCAGAATTCTGAATCTTGAAATTCTCTACTCTTCACAGTATCTGTCAGAAAAATAGCCTTCATTAATGAACATAATAATTTTATTTATAAATTTATGGTAAAATGCAGGTCAGTATTTATTTTTTAAAATTAATCCCAGATGTGATGGTATAAATGTTTCTTTAAATGAAGACTATTTCATATGGTGGCCTCTGATGTTCTTGATCATTTAAAAGTACTAGCTGAGTCTGGAGCTTTAACACATTTCTTTGTGATTTTTTGTGCTCTTTATGATTTTGGTCTTTCTGATTAACATGTTAAAAATAAATTACCTACAAGGTACAGCGGCACATGGCTATAGTCCCAGCTACTCAGGAGGCTGAGGCAAGAGGATCACTTATGTCCAGAAGTTAAAGTTCAGCCTGGGGCAACAGAGCGAGATCCCTGTTTCTAATAACTGAATGAAAATGAATGCTCTAAAAGTTTTGTTTGTTTTTGAGACAGTCTCACTCTCTTGCGCAGGCTGGAGTATAGTAATGTGATCTCGGCTCACTGCCACCTCTTCCTCCCGGGTTCAAGCGATTCTCCTGCCTCAGCCTCCTAAGTACCTGGGACCATGGCAGGTTTTGCCATGTTGGCCAGGCTAGTCTCAAACTCCTGACCTCAAGTGATCTGCCTGCCTCAATTTCCTAAAGTTCTGGGATTACAGATGTGAACCACTGCGCCCAGCCCCACACTGATTTTGATAGAGGCATTCCTATCGTGTATTTTTAAAACTACATTTCAATAAAGAAAAGAGGCAGTTCCCTCTTAAATGAATCTTCTCTTGTGAGTTCTCTTTATTTTGGTTGGCCCATTGCATTTTCAGATTCTGTTTACTGCCCTTTGGTGGTGGTTATATGCTGTGTGTCATAAATTTGATTCTGGGCATCACACCGCCAGAGGTATGATGACTCACGCCTGTAATCCCAGCACTTTGGGAAGTCAAGGAAGGAGGATCACTTGAGCCCAGGAGTTTGAGCAACATAGCAAGACCCCTGTCTCTACAGAAAGCTTTTTGTTTTTTTTTTTTTAAACTCACCACTATACTAATGAGGAAAAAAATTTTCAATAACTCAGCCAGGTGTGGTGGTGCACTCCTGTAGTCCCAGCCACTCAGGAGACTGAGGCAGGAAGATTGCTTGATCCCAGGAGTTCAGAGCTGCAGTGAACTGTGATTGTTCCACTGCACTCCAGCCTGGGTGACAGAATGAGACCCTGTCTTGAAATAAATGAATATTCCCTAATCCAGATCAAAAAAATAAATAAATAAATTTGATTCTGGTTGGATTTGTAAAAGCTAAATTAAATAGTGATTACAGAAATGTTGAAAAGTAAATTTATGGCCGGGCGCGGTGGCTCAAGCCTGTAATCCCAGCACTTAGGGAGGCCGAGACGGGTGGATCACGAGGTCAGGAGATCGAGACCATCCTGGCTAACACGGTGAAACCCCGTCTCTACTAAAAATACAAAAAACTAGCCGGGCGAGGTGGCGGGCGCCTGTAGTCCCAGCTACTCCGGAGGCTGAGGCAGGAGAATGGCGTGAACCCGGGAGGCGGAGCTTGCAGTGAGCTGAGATCCGGCCACTGCACTCCAGCCCGGGCTACAGAGCAAGACTCCGTCTCAAAAAAAAAAAAAAAAAAAAAAAAAGAAAAGTAAATTTATGCCGGGCGCGGTGGCTCAAGCCTGTAATCCCAGCACTTTGGGAGGCCGAGACGGGCGGATCACGAGGTCAGGAGATCGAGACCATCCTGGCTAACACGGTGAAACCCCGTCTCTACTAAAAATACAAAAAACTAGCCGGGCGAGGCGGCGGGAGCCTGTAGTCCCAGCTACTCGGGAGGCTGAGACAGGAGAATGGCGGGAACCCGGGAGGCGGAGCTTGCAGTGAGCTGAGATCTGGCCACTGTACTCCAGCCTGGGCGGCAGACCGAGACTCCGTCTCAAAAAAAAAAAAAAAAAAAAAAAAAAGTAAATTTATTATCTGTTGGTTTTATGAAAACTGAGTCCTAGCCTAAACAGAGATTTTCTGTTCTTATATTATCTGGGTCCTTCCTGTATAGCCTAGGTATGGTGTTAAAGATTTGTGTATTTGAACAGATAGAAACAAATTGGGCTGGGTGCAGTGGTTTAAAAGCCTGTAATTCCAGCACTTTGGGAGGCTGAGGTGGTCCGATCACCTGAGGTTAGGAGTTCAAGACCAGCCTGCCCAACATGGCAAAACCCCATCTCTACTAAAAATACAAAAATTAGCCTGGTGTGGTGGCACACACCTGTAATCACACCTACTCAGGAGGCTGAGGCAGGAGACTCACTTGAACCCGGGAGGCGGAGGTTGCAGTAAGCCGAGATCGCACCACTGTACTCCAACCTGGGCAGTAGAGCCAGACTCTGTCTCAAAACAAACAACCAAAATGCAACAAAATTGGAAATATAGATCATTATTAAGTAGAAACCATTTAAAGTCTGTACTTAACTTCTTGTGTAGGCAACTTAATTTTTACTATGTTTTCTGTAGACTAAAAAAAGTGGTAAACCTGGGCCGTTCTTGCTGTCTGGATCCAGAGACAAGACTATTAAGATGTGGGATGTCAGTACTGGCATGTGCCTTATGACCCTCGTAAGTTTGCATAATCCTACCGTTTCTTTTGTATCTTCACTGTTGATACCTTTTTGGATTAATGCTTTGTGATATCTTATTAAATCTGAATTATACTGGGTTTTAAAATAACTTCTTTATAAGTATAGTTTTCCTTTAGCTTTTGTCGTTACAGTGATGTGAAAGTTATTTCTCTAGAATGCAGGTTCTATAAAGAATCTGTAGAGCTAGTCGGTGTTTGAGGGAGAGATGCTAAAACATTGTGTAATATCTCTTATGGAGAAGCAGCAGCATTCTTAGAGACCTGTTCACTGTTGAAGATGTTTGTTTGTCTGTTTCACTTTATTTGAATCCTTTTAACTGTTATATATCCTTGCTCACATAATCTAGTTTATTTGGCTTACTTAGGAGCATATTTCCATAGAAAGATATGTCAGTACTAGTAAGGGATTGTTGACACTGCTGTGTGCCTAAAGGAGTTCCAAAGAGATCTATGGATGTTCATTTAGTAGTAGTTTTTATAATTTGGCATCCACGTTTGTTTAGAGATTTTTTAGGTGCTAACCATACCTTGAAGTGATTGTCTCTCTGTAGGATATGACAGACACATGTAGAAGCATCTTCAAGAATTGATTAGAAAATGAAACTTTCCTTTAGTAGTATTCTGAGCTGAGTTCAGCTATACCATGTTGCTGTTAAGAAAAGATGATATGTAATTAAAATAAAGCTGGCCAGGTGCAGTGGCTCACGCCTGCAATCCCAGCACTTTTGGAGGCTGAGGCAGGTGGATCACCTGAGGTCAGGAGTTCAGGGCCAGCCTGGCCAACGTTGTGAAACCCCGTCTCTACTAAAATTACAAAAATTAGTCGGGCGTAGCTGGGTGCAGTGGCTCATGCCTGTAATTCCAGCACTTTGGGAGGCCGAGATGGGCGGATCACCTGAGGTCAGGAGTTCAAGACCAGCCTGACCAACATGGAGGAACCCCGTCTCTCCTAAAAATACAAAATTAGCTGGGCTTGGTGGCGCATGCCTTCAATCCCAGCTACTCGGGAAGGCTGAGGAAAGCGAATCACTTTAACCTAGGAGGCAGAGGTTGCGGTGAGCCAAGATCAGGCCATTGTACTCCAGCCTGGGCAATAAGAGCAAAATTCTGTCTCAAAAAAAGAAGAAAAAAAGCCAGGCATGGTGGTGCATGTCTGTAATCCCAGCTACTCGGGAGACTGAGGCATGAGAATTGTCTGCACCTGGGAGATGGAGGTTGCGGTGAGCTGAGATCGCACCATGGCACTCTAGCCTGGGCAATAAAGTGAGACTCTGTCTTAAAAAAGAAAGAAAAATATACTCTTGGCCAGACACAGTGACTCACGCCTATAATCCCAGGACTTTGGGAGGCAAAGGCAGGAGGAGCCCAGGAGTTTGAAGACCAACTTGGGCACCGTAAGGAGGCCCTGTCTGTACCAAAATAAAAATTTTAAAATTAGTTATGCATGATGGCGCATGCCTATAGTCCTAGCTACTTGGGAGGCTAAAGCAGGAGGATTACTTGAACCCAGGAATTTGAGGCTTTAGTGAGCTGTGATCATGCCACTGTACTCCAGCCGGGGCAGCAGAGAGAGTTGCTGTCTCTTTTTAAAACAAAACAAAACAAAACTGTGCAATGCTGTGCTATAACCGCACTATCCAGCCTGGTAACTGCTAGCCACGTGCAGCGGTTATACTCTTGAAATGTGGCTGGTGAGACTGAAGAACCGAATTGTTGGTTGTATGTAATCTTAACTATTATATATTAAAGTAGGCATACATGGGCCGGGCGCGGTGGCTCAAACCTGTAATCCTAGCACTTTGGGAGGCCGAGACGGGCGGATCACGAGGTCAGGAGATCGAGACCATCCTGGCTAACACGGTGAAAGCCTGTCTCTACTAAAAAATACAAAAAACTAGCCGGGCGAGGTGGCGGGCGCCTGTAGTCCCAGCTACTCGGGAGGCTGAGGCAGGAGAATGGCGTGAACCTGGGAGGCGGAGCTTGCAGTGAGCTGAGATCTGGCCACTGCACTCCAGCCTGGGCGACAGAGCGAGACTCCTTCTCAAAAAAAAAAAAAAAAAAAAAAGGCGTACATGGACAGTAGCTACCATGTTCAACTGTGCAGTTCTAAGCCTTTTTCTTAATGTGTAGATGAATGTGCTGTTTTTTATAAAAATGGTATCATACTCCTTAATGTAGCTTTGTAGCAAACCTTTAATTTAGAAAGTATGTGATCCTTGCTCGTGTTGTTAGATGCTCTTCTTGTACATTGATCTACAGACAGTGCTTTGCAAACATCTTTGTTAACTAAATCTCTGGGCATGTGCTTAAAGATAAATTGCAAGAACGGAACTGCTGCGACAGGGGAAATATGGATGGATGGATGGATGGATGATTAGATGGATGATTGGATGGATGATTGGATGGATGGATGCATGGATGGATGGATTGATGCATGGATGGATGGATGCATGGATGGATGGATGATTAGATGGATGGATGGATGGACGCATGCATGCATGGATGGATGGATGATTAGATGGATGGATGGATGAATGATTGGATGGATGGATGGATGATTGGATGGATGCATGGATGGATGGATACATGGATGGATGGATGATTAGATGGATGGATGGACGCATGCATGCATGGATGGATGGATGATTAGATGGATGGATGGATGGATGGATGGATGGATGGATGAGTGATTGGATGGATGGATGGATGGATGGATACATGGATGGATGATTAGATGGATGGATGATTGGATGGATGGATGGATGGATAGATGGATGAATGATTGGATGGATGGATGGATACATGGATGGATGGATACATGGATGGATGATTAGATGGATGGATGATTACATGGATGGATATACATGGATGATTGATTGGATGGTTGGATGGATGGATGGATGGATGGATGGATGATTGGACGGATGGATGGATATATAGTGAATGCCTGTATATCCTTCACCTAGTTAACATTTGTTTGTTTTCCTTCATGTATGTGTGTATATTTTGCTGAAATCATTTGAGAGTTCCTTGGAGACATCGTATACTTTACCCCCAAGTATTTTAGCATGAACCACCTAGGAACAAGGATAGTATATAAATAACCACAATAAAATTAATCACACTCAAGAAATTTACCATTGATAGACTACATACTCAGATTTGTTCTTGTTATTTCCATAATGCCCTGCGTGACTTCTCTTTAACCCTCATCCAGGACCCAGTCAAGGATCATATATTATATTTGCTGGTCATGTCTTACGAGTTTTCAGTTTCCTTTAATCTAGAATTCCCTAGACTTTTATTTTCTTTTGGTCCTTTGGTGTCTTTTGATGTTTTTGGTATGTATAGTTTTATCGTATTATTAAATAGATGCTATTTAAACATTTTGTCCTTTCACTAAGTCAAGTAACTTTTTTGTTTTTAAGGTGGGTCATGATAACTGGGTACGTGGAGTTCTGTTCCATTCTGGGGGGAAGTTTATTTTGAGTTGTGCTGATGACAAGACCCTGCGCGTGTGGGATTACAAGAACAAGCGATGCATGAAGACCCTCAATGCGCATGAACACTTTGTTACCTCCTTGGGTATGTATGCCTCGTGACGTCTCTGACATTAGATTTTGGAGTGCCAGACGTAACAGTGTTTTACATGATCATGTGAACTTTGCCAGGTAAGAAGTGACCATGTGCTTTCAGAGCAGAATAGAGAAGACAGATGAAAATTTTGTGGATTCCTCCCTTTTGTTTTAAATTCTCCTTTCCTTAACTCTTTGTATCGTTAGCCTTATAATAAAAACATTACTTTCTGCACTGCACAACATTGGTTTTGGAAACCAGAGTTTGTGAAGAGGATACTTAACACTCTGATGGGTAATTTTTCTCCCCTATTAGTTTGTTTCTCAAACAAAATCTTCCTCAACCTTTCCCTCTGGCAGGTGTGTACTATCAGGTACTAGAAACTCAGAAAATTGTATTTGATTTTAGTAAACATCCTCACTGTCATTTGGACTTGCATCTGGAATTTAAGATAGTGAATACAGTCAAGTCTAATAAATACACTGAAGTATAATGGACCAAAGCCTCGGTAAGGTGGAGCTAATGCCTGCCCCACAGGATTGTTTCAAGGATTAGACACGAATATGGAGCATTTGTGCTATGCCTGGAACTTAGTGTTCAGTAAATAGATATGGTGAGACTCTTTGTTGTTAGATTTGAGCCCTGCTATGCCTTTAGTCCCAGCTACTCAGGAGGCTGAGGCTGGAGGATTGCTTGAGCCCAGGAGTTCTGGGTTACAGTGTGCTGTGCTGATCGGATGTCTGCACTAAGTGCAGCATCAATATGGTGACCTCCTGGGAACAGGAGACTCCCAGGTTGCCTAAGGAGGGGTGATCTGGCCCAGGGCATAAACAGAGCAGGTCAAAACTCCCCTGCTGATCAGTAGTGGGATTATACCTTTGAATAGACATTGCAGTCCAGCCTGGGCAACACAGTGAGACCCTGCCTCTAAAAAAAGAAAAAAAGAAAAAAAAAGATTCGAGCACCATTTGGGATGGGCCAAACAGGAACAGGCGTGTTTGTAGAGATGTTAATACAGGTTTTGATCATTGAGTCTCAGCTTCCCTAACTAAATTGGCAAACTAGATACCTTCTTGGAGTGTGTGTATATTGGAGAAACCTGAAAACTCCTGGTATTTGGGCTTTCTTATTTTGTGGCTCATTAAAAATTGTGTCTGGCTCAGAGTGATGGAGGGTTGGGGACCGGGCAGGGTCTTGCTCTGTCACCCAGGCTGGAGTGCAGTGGTGCAGTCATGGCTCGCTGCAGCCTCGACTTCCCAGCTCAGACAGTTCTGCTTCAGTCTCCCGAGTAGCTGGGACTACAGGCACACACTACCATGCCCGGCTAATTTTTTTTTTTAATTTTGTATTTTGTAGAGAGGGAGGTCTCACTTTGTTTGTTGCCCAGGCTTACTGTGGTTTTTAAATAAACCGTTTCTTTTTCTTTCAGATTTCCACAAGACGGCACCCTATGTCGTCACTGGCAGCGTAGATCAAACAGTAAAAGTGTGGGAGTGCCGTTGATTGCGTCTCCTTCGGCCCCTCCTCCCTCTTTTCCTCTGGATGCACTCTGATGATACCATGGTTACCCCCATTGAGCTCTGTTTAAATAAATATTGTCCTTTCATGTAAATTATTCTGGATGTAGATTGAGCTTATTAAATGTTACACACAAAGTATTCATGCATGGTGAATCCAAATTGTATACTGTAAATTTACATACGTTGTCTAGAAGTACCATAGGGGTTTAAAAACCTGGGCTGGCATTGGTCACACCAGGCCTAAGAAGGCAGAAGTTGAATCATTTGAACTAGGGCACTAAACTGAATAGTTGACAGTGTCATTTTATGTTGGGTTATTAATTCCTGTTTTTCTTTCTGCTATCTGTTGGTGCCTGACTTGATGGCCTCATTTGGGGAAAAGTGGTGGTTATTAGGGCTTTTTCTGAAATGTGTATCTATGTAACATCACTTAAGTGTGCTTAATAAATCTTTAAGGATTTTAGATAATAAGGCAACAATTCAGAATCTTCTGAACCATCTATGTAATGAATGGGGATTACACATTGGATTTTTCTCATGACACATTTGCCAAATCAGTAGGATATATTTGTTTTGGCAGCCTATCAAGCAAAGGCTAGTGGTATATTTATGTAAGAAAATGACTGTAAATCTCAAGAAAAATCTCAGCAGCTAATTGCAACTCATTTATTTCATTTTGGTCTTAATGCTTTGTAAACAGGTCAAAAAATCCTATCATACTCTTAAGCTTCTATTTGACACACTAGACATACTTCTAGTTGTATTCTCCATACTATTAGACTGTAGTGATGTGACTTCCAAGTAGAATGTAATCTTCCCATTGAGTGTGTCATGGTACAAATCACTATTTGTTTTTGGTGTTTTTTAGGGATGTGCAATGTGCATTACATAATGACAGAAGTACTGAGAAGGTTCTGTGTGCCCATTTGAAAGGAGAGGGAGGAATACAGCAGTTGGTTTTTCAACATGAATCTGATAATTGATTTAAACTGTGTTTCACTTACAGGTTTTAAAAAATGACAGGGTTTAATAGAGCGTGCATAAAAATGTACTGTTTTCACCTTTTGTTTATATGTAAATGTTTGTAAGTATATGGGCCTATCTGTAAGTGGATAAGTCTATATGTGTGTATCATACACATCAACCTCCACGTCCTTAGTCCTGGGTTTTTGAAAAGTGCTAAAACGGACAAGTAGAATAAATCTTGCTGTGGAATGCCATGCTGGAGAACAAGCCCTTTTTGATCTTAATGCTTCTGAAAACTAGGTCTGACTCTGGGGATTTTTTTCCAGCCGAAGGAAAATCACTTCCGTTATTTCCCCCTCTAATTTAGCTGCTTGACATTTTACACAGCCCAGATATATTGTATATTTTGACCCAAAGTTACAAGTAGGTGTAAGAGAGTTTTTACCCATGACTTTTGGAGCACTGTTCCATTGTCAGTTCTTAATAAAGAATTCCATTGCTTAGCTAACCAACAGGTTTTTTTTTTTTTCCCAAGGAAGTTATTTGAAAAGTTAACAGAACAATGAGATAACAGTGACAGTTTAACAGAGAGAAAATTCTGAATTGCATTTTATTCATTTGTGTACTATGTGATTTTTTTAAATGTCCCCTTTAGTATTTAATGGAAATTTGGTTCCTGCAAAAGACGAAGGGTGAGAGTTAACGTCCTGTAGATACACACAGAGACTAGGCCGTCTATTAACTAGAAGCAACTTTATGTCTAGCTTGTGTCTTTTTGTTTGTTTGTTTGCTTGTTTGTTTTTAGATTCCTGAGAGATGTCTCTGGAAGGGAAAGTTTTGAGAACTAATGGCTATTTTTGAGGACAAAAATTACATCTTAATTAAGCTAATTCCTTAAATACATACAAGTAGGTGAATTTTCAGGACAATATTGCCTCACAACCCTGCTTACATTGAAAAGTCTTTCTCCCTTAGCTCTTCTGACTGGATTTTTCTACAAAAACTATGGAAAATATCTTTGTTCTTGTTTGCTGCTATTTTCTGTCCTATTTTGAGAAATATAAATACATAGAAATGGTGCATCTTAACATTTGTTTGTACATGTATAAATGTCTTGTATTTTAATTCATTTTTAGCATGAATTGTTTAAGGGTAAGCCACAACATCTAGAAATCACTCATAGATAATTGAACAATAAAGGAGAATGGTACCGATGCAGGAGGAAGCAAGCGTGTCTTCCCCTGCGGCACACAGTGACTTGCGTTGAGAAGGAGGAGGAAACGATTACTCTAAACAAAGTTATCCTTACTTGGGAGATTGCCACAGCCTGCTGCTGAGTTCAGTTACCAGACATCCTCCATGTGAGAAGCAGCGAACATTGAATCTCAGGGATGGCCCACAACTGGGTCCACATGTAACGAGCCCTGTTTAATAACGAAGGGGTTGGGGAGAGCAGTCCGTCTACAACCTGGAATCAGATTTGCAAAGGTTTCCTGCACTGCTGTCTGACACTGTCCTGTTGATGCCCTTTCTGACTGTGTTCTCTGTTTTCTCTGTCTGCTGTCTAACCCTGTGCCTTGCCTGGGATAAGGACAATGATGAGGTTACTGGTTTGGATTGTAAGTAGAGGACTTTCATTAATTGGTTTAGAGGTTCACTGCTGCTTTGTCACTTTCTCAATCAAATTGGCCACTTATTTAAGAAATAAAAAGCTGGTAGAATTGCATCCTCAGATGATTATTGACTGTGTGTGTGTGTGTGTGTGAAAACAGACATTCCAGTGCCACCCAAGTATCTCTAACGTGCCCAAGAAATCCTAGCTGTGCTCTGGAGAGTGCAAGCCATGGAAACTGTTCAGACACTGCGCGTGGAGCCTAGTTGCCTGTTGTCACAGCAGCTTGCGCTTTAGGAGACTAAGACCATCCTGGTTCGTCTGTGTGTGGTGTGACCAGTGGTGTGCCCAGAGCACTCCTCTCAAAATCACTAGTGTTAGCAAGTCGTCCCAGGCTGGGGAGCACTCGCTGTAGTCTTTGGAAAGCTTTGGCTTTAGATTTACCAAGCCCCGTCTCCCCACTGCCGGTGCCCTGCTCTCCCGTCCGCCTCTTTCTGTTTCTGTGTGAACTTCCCAGTAATATCACTCGTTAAATAGATTTTCTTTAAATTTATTTAAAGAACAACTATTTAAAAGTAAAGGATATTTTGTTGACATTGGTGGCTTGATCGTCCTTAAGCAACTGAAGTTAAAATTGTTGAAGGAAAAGGCACTTAAACTGGTTACTCTTTCTTGTCCAGCTGTATAGAAGTCCAGTGTGTTCATTAATCTAGCTGACACAAAGAATCTCCTGGTAGAGAAGCGACATGTACAAAACTGGTGGAAAAAGGTTTTGGATTTTTTTCCAGTGGGGTGGGCGGGGGGCAAGCTGGATTTACAGGTCACGGCTGGACTGAATGGGCCTTTTTATCTTCCCACCGTATCATGGAAGTAGCTGCTTGCTTGTACTGCCTATCCTTCAGGCATCCCTAAAGCTCACTCTGAAGATGTTAGAGACAAACACAGACTCCTCGAGTCAAAGTCGATCCTGACACTGACATGAAGGCAAGCCTTGATTTCATATGAACATTGCAGAGGTGGTGATTGAGAAAACAGTTCCCCAGATTGTAAGAGTTCACTGAAGATATTGACACAATTAAAAAAAAATCAGTAAAGGAATGTATATAATATTGCTCTCGTGTTTTACAGTAAGATTTGTTGCTCTCAGACTGTGTAAAACAAAATTTATTCATGTTTTCTGCATATTAAAAAATCTTATTGTACCAATTGGTAAACTATTAAATGCCTATAAAACTAGATGTGATTTTTTTTTTTGGGGGGGTCTTCCTTTGCACAGGTGAAATCCTGACGGAAAGTGGGGCTGTATGTAGCACCAGTCGCAAAGAGTGACACGAATTGGTGTGAGGGCAGTAGGGCCTGATGAGCTGCTTTTCTTGAGGGCAGCACCCGGACTGGCTTTGCTGTCCCCTTTCCCCCAGGTGGAGGAGGGAGTGCCGTAGCGTGGGCCCTTACCATGGCCGGCGTCTGCGGCACAGGCCAGCTCTCCCCCACCCTCCCAGCAGCCCATTCTGACGATGGCTATTGCTGTGGCCAGAGTCAAACCCAGGATGACCGGTTACAGGCCCAAGACTAGACTCTTGGGGTCAGAGTCTAGAGATAAGGGACCCTGCTGGGCGCGGTGGCTCACGCCTGTAATCCCAGCCTTTAGGGAGGCAGAGACGGGAGGATAGCTTGAGCCCAGGAGTTCAGTACCTCTGGGCAATGTAGCGAGACCCCGTTCTCCACAAAAGTGAGGGGAAAAAAAGAGATGGGGCCCTACCCTCTTTGTTCTGTGAGTGAACCTCTTGCTCAGTGGCCTTGGATTCATGAAGGTAAATCCTTAATACTGTTTTCAATTTTGGTTGCAACGTACCAAAATAAGAATGTTCATCTTTGTCCCAGAAACCCCAGGTCTGTACTTTACACGGGGCTGTATCTTGTATTCGGGGCACCTACAAAGGACAGATTGGTGATGTGCTGGTTCCTTTCTTACAGCCCAGCTGTTTTCCTGTCTCCTGTTGGGAGTAGTAGCCTCCCCCAAAATAGGAGCTTGGCCCAGAGCAAAAAAGAAATGGGCTGGGTGCAGTGGCACACCTGTAATCCCAGCACTTTGGGAGGCCGAGGCGGGCAGACTGCCTGAGCTCAGGAGTTTGACACCAGCCTGGGCAATACGATGAAACCCCGTCTCTACTAAAAATACAAAAAATTAGCCAGGTGTGGTTGGGAGACTGAGGCAGGAGAATCGCTTGAACCTGGGAGGTGGAGGTTGCAGTGAGCCGGGATTGCACCATTGCACTCCAGCCTGGGCAATAGAGCAAGATTCCGGCTCAAAAAAGCAAGAAAAAAAGAAATGGGCCTGAAGTTAGTTCACTGCACTTTTGCAGCTTTTCCATCTCCTTGCAAGACTCTTCCAGGCTGAGATCCAGATGACAGGGCTCCGGGGCAGCATTAGTATCACTATCCAGAAATGCTATTAGCTATTCAAAACCTGGCAAGTAACTCACTGGCATGTAACAGCCTCAAACCTCCTTCCAGGAGTCATGACTGTGATGGCCTTTGATGCAGGGGGAGGGTAGCTGGCTGTGGCAGCTCTGTCTGTCCCTGCCTAGCCTGGCAAAACCTGACTTGTGTGCAGACAGTTCTTAACTGCTGACATACCAGAAGCTCTAGGACAGGGATCCTCAAAGTGTATTCCTTGGTTCAGCAGCAGCAGCAGCAGCTGGGAGCTGGTTAGAGACGCCGGTCATAGGCCCCACCTCAGACCCCCTGAATCGAAACGGTGCAGCCTGCTTGCTTTATTTATAATCTACTTTAACAAGCCTTTCCAGTGAATCTGAGGCAGGCTCAGTTTTGAGAACCACTGAGCTAAATGATTCAGCTTCTCACCAAAGAAACTTGGGCACATCACTGGTCCCTTGGCCCCGCAGCTCAGGTTTGGATCCTGATCTTTCCTCTTTCATCCTTTGTTTACTTTTTGAGACGGAGTGTCACTCTGTCGCCCAGGCTGGAGTGCAGTGGGGTGATCTAGGCTTACGGCAAGGCAACCTCTGCCTCCCGGGTTCAAGCAATGCTCCTGCCTCAGCCTCCCGAGTAGCTGGGATTACAGGCACGCACCACTGTGCCCAGCTAATTTTTGTATTTTTAGTAGAGACAGGGTTTCACTATGTTGGCCAGGCTGGTCTTGAACTCCTGACCTCGTGATCTGCCCGCCTGGGCCTCCCAAAGTGCTGGGATTACATGTGTGAGCCACCGCGCCCGGCCTATCCTCACTTTGAACATGTGGGGTTTGTTCCTTTGTGACAATTTCCTATGATCTTCGTTCCCACTTGGTCACCTGACCTTGAGACTGTCTCAAAAATAAAATAATGGCTTACTCTCACAAATGAGGGCATTTCACCTGCCATTCGAGGATGGCTGCACCCGTACTCTGGGCAGGGCGGGGGGTGGGGGAGCCTGATTGATTTGGTAGTTTAGACCTTAGAGGTAGGGGAGAGGAAAATTTGGGCCACATCAGGATACCTTGCTTTCCAGCTGTAGGATATATAGGAATTTCCCCAATTAAATCTGTGTGTGTGTGTGTGTGTGAGAGAGACAGTCTCACTCTTGTTGCCCAGGCTGGAGTTGGAGTGTAGTGGCGCGATCTTGGCTCGCTGCAACCTCTGCCTCCCGGGCTTCAAGCGATTCTCCTGCCTCAGCCTCCTGAGTAGCTGGGATTACAAGCACACGCCATCACGCCCGGCTAATTTTTGTAATTTTAGTAGAGATGGGGTTTCGGCATGTTGGCCAGGCTGGTTTCGAACTCCTGGCCTCAAATGAACTGCCAGCCTCGGCTTCACAAAGTGCTGGGAATACAGGCATGAGCCACCGCGCCCGGCCCAGGACCCCACTTTTTAAAAAATTGAAACCTGTCACCTAAAAGAAGGGAAGGCAAAAGAATAGATTTCACACCTAGAGCCTCCACTTGCTTTATGGAAACAGCCCCTTGTGATCTGGGTCGTGAAAAGATGTCTGAGGGCACTAATACGCGTAACGGATCAGCCAGGAAACACGGGCCTCTCAGGTGACGCGGAGGTACAATGGTAATCACACCTGATCCATTCGCACCTTCACAGGAGGCCCCATTTTGAGAGGTGCGTGAACCTGTGGTTCACGTTCCCCCAACACTCAGGAGAGGGGAAAGCACGTGTAGGACACGCTGGTGAGACAGCAAAGGAGCTGCTGCTGGGGCTGGGGCTGCTGGGAAGTACGAGCGGCTTCTGTAGCAGGCCACTTGCTGGTGGCTGTCCCCGGCTGTCACCTAAAACCTCCAGGTCAGAAGCACCTTTTCTCCAGTTGGCTCAGGAAAACTAACAGACTCAGGGTTGGAATATTTTTCTTTTCAGAATTTCCGAGACATACAGATCTCTCCAAGCATCCCAAAAGGCGTTTGTTCCTGGTGGGGCCGAGGGCCTGTTCTTGGAGACAGACGGCGAGCCGAGGCCAGCAGCTGCCCTGAGTGCTCAACTTCCCCTCTAGAGACAGGCTTTGCCAGGCGCGGTGGCTCACACCTGTAATCCCAGCACTTTGGGAGGCTGAAGCGGGTGGATCACGAGGTCAGGAGTTCAAGACCAGCCTGGCCAAGATGGAGAAACCCTTCTCTGCTAACAATACAAAAATTAGCCGGGTGTGGTGGTGCATACCTGTAGTCCCAGCTATTCGGGAGGCTGAGGCAGGAGAATCATTTGAACCCAGGGGTGGAGGTTGCAGTGAGCTGAGATTGTGCCACTGCACTCCAGCCTGGGCGACAGAGTGAGACTGTCTCAATAAATTAAATAAATAGAGACAGGCTTTGCCCCTCAAGTCCGCCTGAGTCTCGGCTCTCTAAATCCTACTCAAGGGTGGCAACTTGAGGCCCTCCTCCCCAGTGTCTCACCTCTGTGGAGTGCTACCCAACCTCCTTCCCACCGCGAATGAAGCGACGTGGGCAGGTGGCCAGCCGGGGGGGTGTTCATGACCTCACGGGTCCAGCATGCACAGGGCCTGGCCCCACAGCCTAGCACCCCTCCCCACCTGGCCTTCACTGCAGTTTCTTCT
Source organism: Chlorocebus sabaeus (assembly GCF_047675955.1). Lineage (NCBI taxonomy): Eukaryota > Metazoa > Chordata > Mammalia > Primates > Cercopithecidae > Chlorocebus > Chlorocebus sabaeus. The sequence goes on from NC_132919.1 coordinate 2,633,957, forward strand.
ATGCCCTATGACAGGTGACATTCGCCTGCACGACACTCCAGCGAGCCTGGTGACTGGCAGCTTGGTGAACTCCAGCTGAGTGCCTGTGATTCCACCCCCTTACCTCCCGCTCCAGTGACAATGTAAGCATGACCTCGAAATTGACCTCACTTGTATCTATTCCTCTCCCCAGTCACATTCCTGTCAGCCTTCACCATCCACCCAGACCGGGTTACAGAACACTCAGGTGAGCCTGCGGCCGCAGGTTTCAAAAACTCACTTTATTCCAATGTGAAATGAGGACGTGATGGTTTAAAAACAAGAAAAAGTTCTTGCTCAGCGGTGGGGATACTTGGCTTGCTAGCTCACGCCCATCCCCTTTGAAACAAGGTGTCTGGACAGACCACACCCAAAAGCGACTCTCCGTAAACCCAGGCGGACGCCCGTCTCCTCCAGGTCTCAGGGTGGTCACATCCTCCCCAACCAGGGCTCTGACAGCAGGCACAGAGCAGCAGCACAGGAAGGGGGAAGCGGGAAGAGCGGGGCCTGTGGGGGCCCCCACCACCCCCAGAGCTAGTCTCAGACCAGGAAGGGAGCTGGGCTCCAGAGAAGTGACATCACATCGGCACCTGTAACTTCCCCCAGCCCCGCCCCCCGCCCACTGTGCGTTAGGCAGCTCAGGTTAAAACGAGGAGAGGGATACATTCAGACTGCAGACCCCAAGGCTATGCCCAGCTGGGTGCAGGGAGTAGGGAGCCGAGTCAGAGCCTACGGCAGCGCCATCCACTGGGCTTGAGGGCAGACAAGCCAGGGCCGGGCACACGGGCTCTGAGGGCCCAGCGCAGCCAACCCCGACCCCTTCATTTGGGAGCAGCAGCCAGACCAGGCCAATCACAACTAGAACAGCCCTGCGGCTCCTGTCCTGCCCCAAACTAAAGTGCACCCCAAACCCTCCAGCCCTGCCACAGAGCTCTGGCTCCCCATCCCAGGACACAGGAAAGGCCCCTCCCCACCATGCTTTTTGGCTTTAAACCTGAACTTTCAGAGAGGTTGGGCCTAGGGGTAGTGGCAGCAAAAGCAGCAGCCATCATGTCGACCATACAAACGACCTGAGAAATCCCATCTGTGCACCACCCACGCAGGACTGGCTCGGGCTATGTACAGGGGAGAGGAACGGTCAACACTCACAGCCACGGACGCACTCGCACACGCCTGCTGGAGGGTGGGGGCCTGAGGAACACCTGCCCCCCGGCCGGGAACTGATGGCTGCACACGCCATTCACGTGTCTTCAATGGGGCCTCTGCATCATATATTCATTGAACCAGTGCAAAAACACCATTTGCGGGGCAGGCAGGCCAGGGTCCCAGGAAGATACAGGGGTGGGGTGGGGTGAAACGTGGAAGAAGAGGGCCTTGCTTCCTCTTCCGCCCGCAGGCACGCCCCTTCTCCTGGAGTCTGGCTCCCTGGTGACGGGGCCGCTGGCTGACTGTCCGTCTGTCTCCCTCTCTATCCCTGCACGCTCGGAGAAGGGTCCTTGGCAGCCGGGGGCTGGGAGCCCAGGTCCTCTGGGGCCCCCGCTGGCGCAGGCTCGGTGGCCATGGGCTCCTCGGCCCTATCCTTGTTTCTGCTGGCCTCCTGGAGCTGGTGCCGCCGCGCCACCTCGGCTTTCAGATTCTCCAGGTCTTTTTGGCTGAAGAGAAGGGTGGGGATGGAGGTGGGTCTCAGGAGTCCTGCGCCCTCCACCACCCTCCTGGCTTTTGGGATAAACTCAGGCTCTGTGCTCTATTCAGTGGGAAACGTGTGTGAACAAGCGCTTCCGTCCTGAAGGCCGCAGGTCCCTGGACACGGAGAAGGTAAGGACCCCGCACCTGACCCAGTCTCTGGGCTCCCCTCACACCCAATTCCAGTCACTGCCCTCCGCGGCCTCCCTCCAGAACAGATGGAGCAAAGTGGAGTCGGGGCGCTGCTCCCACGCCCTGCTGACCATTTTAAATCCACTCCCCACATGAGGCCACACTGCTTGTGAGCACCCGGGGAGCCCGGGGCCTGCTCCTCAGGCACACCCCGCCGTGGAATGGGAGGCGGCGGGGAGGGAACGCGAAGCCGCTTCTTAGGTACTGGATGGGAAGACGCCAAGATACACTGTGTGAAGCCGAAACACCCAGGTCTTCACTCATGGAATAGGAGAATGCTGAGTAAAATAAGGGGTGGGGCGCGGTGGCTCACGCCTGGAATGCCAGCACTTTGGGAGGCCGAGGCCGAGGTGGGCGGATCACGAGGTTAAGAGATTGAAACTATCCTGGCCAACACGGTGAAACCCCGTCTCTACTACAAACACAAGACTCAGCCGGGTGCGGTGGTGCGCGCCTGTCATCCCAGCTTCTCGGGAGGCCGCTGAGCCCGGGAGCCGGAGCTGGCAGTGACAGAGATCGCGCCACTGCACCCCAGCCTGGGCGACAGAGCGGGGCTCCCACTCAAAAAACAGAAACCACCAGGACACGCTTCTGAGCGGGGCGGGGGCTCACCTGAGAGGAATGAACAGGATGCCGTTAATGACGTTCAGCTGCTCCAAGACGCTGGCCATGCTGGGGGCTGTGAACTGCGGGGCGGGGAAAGGAGCGGTGAGCTGGGCTCCCGCGCCCGCTGGGCTGGAGGGGCCGCGCCGCCCCGTCTCCGGCCGGTCTCACCTTGAGCGGCGGGATGTTGGCGCTGGAGCCGTTGCGGTAGATCTCATTCATGGTGCGCTGCAAGGCCACGGCCTGCTGGGTCAGGCACTTGAGGTACTCGGAGCTCTCCTTGGTCTTCTCATGGTCCTCGCCCAGCTGCGGGGAGGGCGCAGAGGCAGGAAGGGATCGGGCCCCGCTCCGCGGCCCCTGCCACAGCCCCGCGCCTGCCACAGCGCGCCCTGCCCACCTGCGTCTTGTAGATGGTGTAACCCTCCTTCTCGTGCTGCAGGGCCGACCGGAACTCAGCTTTGCTCTCGTAGACGCGCGCGACAAGGTGGTGGCTGCCGGGAGGCGCCGGGGCGAGGGAAGGGCATAAGAGGGCTGGGCGTGGGGGCCTGACTCGGGGGCCGGGGGTCTCCTCTAGATCCCTCCCTGGAAGCCACCGAGGGGAAGATCAAGTCCAGGCTCAGCAAAGAGGGGGAGGTGGAGAGAAATGTTCTCGGGTGTCCGCGGAAGCCAGAGCACTGGGCCTCTTCCATGCCCCCACCGGACGCCCCCACTGGCCTCTGTGGCCCTTGGAGTTTGGGCGAGCGGCCGCCTCACCTGAGGGCCACCTTGAGGGCCTTGGGCCCGTGGTACTTGGTGCTGACGGCCAGCGCGTTCTCCAGGAAGCGCAGCGACAGGTCGTACTCCATCACCCCGTGCAGCACCAGCCCGATGTTGTTCTGGGGGCAGGCGGGGGGGCCCTGGTCAGCTCCCGGTCCCCTGGGACGGAGGTGGGTCCCTGCCGCCCCCTTGCCCTGGCACTCACGTCCAGCAGCGCCATCTCGGGGTGGTCTTCCCCGAACACCAGCAGCATGAGGTAGCGGGCGCGGTACAGCAGGCTCAGGGCCGTGGACAGCTGGCTGCTGGCGAAGCAGTACAGGGCCAGGTGCATCTGCGGGCGGAGTTAAGACAGGTCAGGGTGGCCGCGGACCCCAGCCCCTCGCGGCGCCCGCCCAGGCGGCACTCACATATTCCTGGATGGTGTTGGGGTGCTCAATTCCCATCACCCGCTCGCTCATCAGCACTGCCTTCTGCTGGTTACTCAGGGCCTGGGGAGGGACGGTGGGGGTCGCTGTGGCGTGGGAACACCCCTGCACCCAGAGCCCGCCTGGCCCCGGCCCAGCAGCCCGCACAGCACTGCTCTGCACACTCCTGTCCTCTCCAGCTGCGCTCTGGATCTGTCCCTTGCACAAGGCAGCAGGGGGGTCAGCAGCAGCCGCTTCAACACCTTGAGGGGCGGGTCACACTCCACAGAGAGCGCCACACACCCGTGGTCTTACGCCCAACAACATCTCCACAAATACCCAAACACAAACCTAAAACTACTAAAAACGTTAGAAGAAGAAAAAAGCTGAGCGGGGGCAGGTCCCTTGAGGTCAGGAATTTGACATCAGCCTGGCCAACATGGCGAAACCCCATCTCTACTAAAAATACAAAAAGTAGCCAGGTGTAGTGGCGGACGCCTGTGGTCCCAGCTACTCCGGAGGCTGAGGTGGGAGAATCGCTTGAGCCCAGGAGTTGGAGGCTGCAGGGAGTCGGTTTCACACCACTGCACTCCAGCCTGGGTGACAAAGTAAGACCTTGTCTCAAAAACCAAAAACCAGAAACACCCATTTATAAACAAAACACAGAACAGTCCTTTTGACTGCAGGGAGTGGGGATTCTAAGACATGCAGACCCTGAAACAGCCTCCGCCAGCCCCGGCCAGGCAGGGCACCCAGAACCCCACAGCCTGCGCCAGCCCCCGCCAGGCAGGCCACCCAGAACCCCACAGCCTGCGCCAGCCCCCGCCAGGCAGGCCACCCAGAACCCCACAGCCTGCGCCAGCCCCGCCAGGCAGGCCACCCAGAACCCCACAGCCTGCGCCAGCCCCCGCCAGGCAGGGCACCCAGAACCCCACAGCCTGCGCCAGCCCCCGCCAGGCAGGGCACCCAGAACCCCATAGCCTGCGCCAGTCCCCGCCAGGCAGGGCACCCAGAACCCCACAGCCTGCGCCGGCCCCCGCCAGGCAGGGCACCCAGAACCCCACAGCCTGCGCCGGCCCCCGCCAGGCAGGGCACCCAGAACCCCACAGCCTGCGCCGGCCCCCGCCAGGCAGGGCACCCAGAACCCCACAGCCTGCACTGGGCACAGAGGATGCGGGAGCTCGGTGGCATGCTTCCTGCCCACCCACAGAGTCTCAGTAGGCATCCTTGCTGACACCCCGTGGGGGATCCCCTGCCATCGCCTCCCAGAACTGACCTCACCACAGCACAGGGGGCTCCTGAGCTCTCCCTAGGACACAGTTACACAAGGGTGGAGCTAGAGGTGGCCTGGGCAGAACGATCAACTTCCTGGGGTCTCCCTGGACTCCACCCACTCCTCCGCCAGGGGCCCCCTCACTCCCCATCCCCCAACAAGAGGCCAGGCCTTTGCTGCCACAGCCCAGAGGGTGCCTGAGGCCCACCTCTGCGTAGTCGCCCATGATGTAATGGAGGCGGGCGAGGAGGCGCAGGCAGGCACAGGTCTCCACGTGCATGGCTCCGTAGACGTTGTTAAACAGGTTCAGGGCCTCATTGATGAGCTCACAGCCCTCCTTCAGGAAGCCTGCAGGGCACCCCCAGGGGTGGCAAGGTCAGGACAGGGCATGGGGAGCCCCCGCCTCCACCCAGCCCCACCCGGCCACACACCCTGCTGCACTTTGGCCTGGCCGCTCTGGAAGAAATGGAAGGCATCCGAGGCCTTGGGGTTGACGTGCTTGACCACGGGGAAGATGTTGAGCACGTCCTCCTCGGTGAACGCGGGCTTGTGGCGACTGTCGAAGCTGTACTCCTTCAGCAGGACCTGGAGAGCGGCCCCCACACACAGGAAGCCTCAGCCCCAGGCTCAGAGAGTTGGCACCTCCCAACCCACCAACGCTTGTGCACAGATGGCTACTATGAAAAAGCCACCTCCCCTGTGTCCCCGGTCGGGGGTGGGAGCCTGCAGCAGGGACGCAGCGGGGACACAGTGGGACGCAGTGGGGACGCTGAGCCGTGCCCACCTGGATCCCTGTTTTCAGCGAGATCTCCCGCAGGAGTGTTATCTTCTGCAGGCCGTAGGTCTCCACAGCCTGGTCCACAGTCTCACTGAGGAGGGAGCAGGGGACCTGAGCAGCCCAAGCACCGCTGGGCCCCCCCAACACTGTCCAGCCCGGGCCACCAACACTGCCCCACCCTCCACCCAGTTCCTGGGAGCCTCCGGGCTGCCCTCACCCTCCAGCACCCAGTGATCTCCACACCTCTTCTCTCCTCCGACTCCCTGGCCTATGACCACAGGCCTTAGATGGCATCTGGGAGCCAGTGGTGGCCGCCTCATCTGCCCAATCCCACCAGCCCTGCCGCACCCCAGCCGCGTCCCAGCCGCGTCCCAGCCACGCCCTACACGCACCACTCGAGGTGGAAGCCAAAGTAGTTCTTGGCCTCCTGGCAGATGTCCTTCCAGAGCTCCTGCGGGGTCACGACAGCCCAGGCTGTGTTATCCGCAGCCCCGGGGGGCCGGTTTTTCCTCCTCTTATTCCTCTTCTTGGAGACCAGCTCGTCGGCGGGCAGGTGGGCCACGGGGTTAGGGTAGGAGCTCAGGAAGCAGTTCAGGAAGTGGCTGATGGCGGCTGAGAGGCCGGAGAGCTCGACTCCCTGCAAGACAGGTTGGATCCAAGTCACAAGGGCCTTCAGCCCCACCTCAGGCTCTTTCCTGAGGCCCCACACCATGCTGGCAGGCCATGGCCAGCCACGGGGCGGACGGGTGGCACCTGTAAGTATGTCTTGAAGATGTGCTTGGCCGAGCGGGTGATGAGTTCTCCAATGCCGATTTTCTGGAAGGATTCAGAAGGGAGGTCTCGGTCAGGCCCCTGGCCTCCATCCCACCCCGCAGCTCCCATTCCGCCCCCGCCCGGGCAGCACTCACGTAGACGTGGTCCAGCTGGTGGCGGGCCGGGCTCCGCAGCACCAGCTCCAGCACCTTGCCCAGGTAGCGCATGTTGATGCCACGCTGGCGCATCACCTCAGCCAGCGTCGCCCCGTCCATCGGCAACACCGCGTGCTCCACGCAGTCCTTTACCTGCGAGCTGCAGCAGGTCAGGCCCCCACCCGGCTCCTCTGCCCCCACCCACTGAGTCTTTCTAGGGGAACACAGCTATCCTGGGAGCCTCTGGAGAAGGACCCCTAAGGCTGTAGCTCCCAGTCAGGATGGGGGAATGTGCCCAGCCTCTGGCAGAAGCAGAGGTGGGAGACGCAGAGGTGCCTGCTTGGGGCCACTACTTGACCCCTAGGCCCGTGTCCTGAGGCTTGGAGGCCACGGTGTTGGGGGAGCACCCAGCACCCCGGGGCCAGGCGCAGAGCCTGCGGGAGGAGGAGGATGGGCAGCCCCCACTGAGCTCCTGCCCATCCCCCAGCCGTGTCACCACCCAGGGGTCAGAAGACTGGATCCCCAGCTGCCGGTCCACCCGGTGGGCTCAGCAGGGCCCGAGCCCTTGACCTCTGGGAGTCAGGCTCCCCATCTGTCAAACGGGGATGCCCACTCAGGGAAAGCTGAAAAAGTCACTCCTGCAATCCTGTGTTCATGGGCCTCCAAGTCGGAGACGGATGAGGGACCAGCACCCACCACGCAAGCCCCGTAGCCCCTCCCTCACCAAGCCAGGGATCTGGCAGGACAGCAGGAAGGCAGCCGCGTCCTTCAGCAGCTGCTTCTGGTCCCGAACTTCATCCTGGCAGGACTCAGGGAAGCGAACCCCTGGAGAAGGGCAAGCAGAGAGGCTGAGCCAGGTGATAGCAAGACTGGCTACCGGGGGAAGCGCTGGCTACCGGGGGAAGCGCTCAGATGGGGGACAAACCCACCAGCCCCAAGGGTCCAGTCCCCCCCAGAGAAGCTCTGGCCCTGGAGGGCTCCTGCACTGGCCGGCCCCTACCACTTGCCTGGTGAGAAGATGTCAGGATTGAAGCGAATGTCGAAGGCAGTGCTGCTGATGGAGCCGACCGCCTTGCACGCGTTGCGGATCACCTCCCGGCTCCGAGGGTCTGCTGTGGAGACACGGCTCCATGAGACGCGGGTCCCCTCTGCCACCGGCAGAGCTGGGCTGCCCCACGCCTCGCCCCCTAGCTCCTCGCAGAGACGTCTGCCAGCCTCTCCCAGGTGGGGTCATAAGCCACCCTGGCAGGGCCAGCCCGGGCTCTCCGCCGGCATCTGCAGCAGCCTCACCTGTGCCGTCGTCTGCGGCGATGGTCTCTGCCAGCTCCTTCACCTTGGCCAGGCCGCTGGCGCTGCTACCCTCCTCCTCACTTCCCGCCTCCGGTCCTGGAGGGTCCTCAGACTTGGACTCCAAGGAGGAAGGACCACCATTTTCCAGGGAGGAGGGGGTCTCCAGCTGGCTGGTTTTCTGCTGCATCAGCTGCAGGGCAGCCAGCTTCATAAAGAGGAGGTACCTGGAGCAGAAGAGACAGGGCAGAGCAGGAGCTGGGAATCGGGCAGAGGAGCTCTGCTGGCCCAAGGCTCCCGGTGGCTGGGGCTCCACACCCCGCAGGCATGAGGCACCTTCTGGCCGGTGTGCACGAGTCAACGCAGAAAAACCAAGATCTCCCAAGACAGGAAATAGAAGGTAGCCAGGGGCGGTGGCTCACACCTGTCATCCCAGCACTTTGAGAAGCCGAGGCAGGTGGATCACCTGAGGTCGGGAATTCGAGATCAGCCTGACCAACATGGAGAAACCCCGTCTCTACTAAAAATACAAAAAGTTAGCTGGGCGTGGTGGCGGGCGCCTGTAATCCCAGCTATTCGGGAGGCTGAGGCCGGAGAATCACTTGAACCCAGGAGGCGGAGATTACGGTGAGCCTAGATCACGCCATTGCACTCCAGCCTGGGCGACAAGAGCAAAACTCCATCTCAAAAAAAAAAAAAAAGGCTGCATTATGGAGGGGATGGGACAAGAAGGGCTCGCCATCCGGCTCAGGGCTCTCAAAAGTGACAGGAAGCCACTGGCACTTGAAAGAGTTACTCACACTGTGGGACCTCCGACGTGGCCATTTCCTAACCCTACACACCAGCGGCAGGGACCCCCGGTGCCCCACCTGCCCGCCCCAGCACTGGGACAGTCACAGCCACCCAGACTTCCTAATGCTCCTTAAGAGAACAGCGCCGTTGCAGCCGGGTCACCCGCCTGGGGGCTCGTGAGTCTGCAGCCCTGGTTTCTTTTTTTTTTTTTTTTTTTTTTTTTGAGACGGAGTCTTGCTCTGTAGCACGGGCTGGAGTGCAGTGGCCGGATCTCAGCTCACTGCAAGCTCCGCCTCCCGGGTTCCCGCCATTCTCCTGCCTCAGCCTCCCGAGTAGCTGGGACTACAGGTGCCCGCCACCTCGCCCGGCTAGTTTTTTGTATTTTTAGTAGAGACGAGGTTTCACCGTGTTAGCCAGGATGGTCTCGATCTCCTGACCTCGTGATCCACCCGTCTCGGCCTCCCTAAGTGCTGGGATTACAGGCTTGAGCCACCGCGCCCGGCCGCAGCCCTGGTTTCTGCACTTGGGAGCCTGACAACAGGGCAGGTGGGGACGGGTCTCGATGACTGTGGCCAGACGGAGCCCTTCTTCACTCTCCGGCGCTTCTCCAAGGACCCAGCCCTAGCCCCACCCAGGGCGCCCTCATTCCCTGCAGCTGGCCCTGGCCCTGGCCCAGCAAGGCCGCCCCTCACCTGTGCTCCACGAAGGCGTCCACCAGCTCCTGGCGCAGGCAGCAGAGCTTGTGCCGGTGCGCGCGCGGGAAGCCGGCGCGGGCGCATTCCTCAGGCAGCTCCTCGCCAGGCACCGGCAGGAAGTTGAGGTCTGGGGGGAAGGTGCGCAGCAGGTCGAGGATATAGTGGCGCCCGTCGTTGCCAATGATGCCCTTGCACTCGACCGAGGAGCAGAGCTCCACCTCCTCGTCGCGGTCGTTGAGCACCCGGTGCCGCAGGATCTTGAGGGGCCGACTCGTGCGCTCCAGCAGCTCCAGGTACCGCGGGTGCGACACCACGGTCTTCCCGAAGTCGATGGAGCCGTAGATGACGCTCTGCTCCTGGTCCCGCTCCAGGATGCCGGGGATGATGGACTGGGCCGTGACGCGGTAGCCGCGGTAATCCACCACCACCGTGCCCAGCGTGTACAGCCCCTCCACGTCCACCGCGTTGTAGGTGCGGACGCCGTTCAGGTCGTTGGTGGGCGCCACGTAGGCTGCCACGTCCCCCCCGAAGTCCTTGTAGTGGTCTCGGACGTCGAAGCCCAGGCTGAAGAAGATGTTGTTCCAGATGAACATCTGCATCTTGGTCTCCTCGCTGGGGTTGATGGCCATTACATTGCCGTCAATGACGGCCATGGCACCCCGGGTGGCTGCCGCGGTGAAGTCGCTGTGCACCTGCGGGGGTGGAGGAGGGGAGGGTAAGAGGCCCTGCCCAGGAGAGCCTGCATCCACCTGGCCAAGCGCACCTAGACCGCCAAGGCAACCAGCCCTGCCTTGGAAACCCAGGGACCCAGAGCCTGAGTTTCCTCATTATGTAGAAAAGGGCAAGAAAAACAATGTTTTGGCCGGGCGCGGTGGCTCACGCCTGTAATCCCAGCACTTTGAGGGACCCAGGTGGGCAGATCACCCGAGGTCAGGAGTTCGAGACCAGCCTGACCAATATGGTGAAACCCCATATCTAATAAAAATACAAAAAAAGAAAAAAAAACAGCCAGGCATGGTGGTGCACGCCTGTAGTGCCAGCTACTTGGGAGGCTGAGGCAGAAGAATTGCTTGTACCCAGGAGGTAGAGGTTGCAGTGATCACACCACTGCACTGCAGCCTGGGGGACAGAGTGACACTCCATCTCAAAAAAGCAAGCAAACAAAACCTCCATGTTTTGAAAATACACTTGTGCTCAGGGAGACAGCAGAGCTGAGTGATTAACAAGTATGGGCAAGTTTGGGACCCACCAGTTATGTGCCAGGTGAACTTGAACAGATAAAGGTATTTACAAGTCCAAAATATTACACAAAATAGTGTCTATAACGCACTTGGCACCATCTCTAGGGGAAGTTGGTAACTGAGAAATGAGTTTTTGTTTCTACAATTATCAACTCTAGGCAGTAAAATGATGGAAAGTTTTTTGTTTTCAGACAGGGTCTCATTCTGTTGCCCAGGCTGGAATGCAGTGGCATGAGATCTGAGCTCACTCGACTTCCCCGGCTCAGGCGATCCTCCCACTTCGGCCTCCTGAGTAGCTAGGACTACAGGCACATGCCACCATGCCCGGCTAATCTTTTGTATTTTTTGCAGAGACAAGGTTTCACCAAGTTGCCCAGGCTGGTTTCCAACTCCTGGGCTCAAGTGATCCCCCTGTTTCAGCCTCCCAAAGTGCTAGGATTACAGGCGTGAGCCACTGTGCCTGGCTGAGATGTTTTTTGAGATGCAGTCTTGCTCTGTCGCCAGGCTGGAGTGCAGTGGTGCAATCTCAGCTTACTGCATCCTCCGCTTATTGAGTTCAAGCGATTCTCCTGTCTCAGCCTCCCGAGTAGCTGGGACTACAGGTGCCCACCACCACGCCCAGCTAATTTTTGTATTTTTAGTAGAGATGGGGTTTCCCCATATTGGCCAGGCTGGTCTTGAACTCCTGACCTTGTGATCTGCCTGCCTCGGCCTCCCAAAGTCCTGGGATCACGGGCATGAGCTACCGAAGCTGGCCTGATATTTTTTTTTTAAGCAACTACTTCTCCTCATTTCTCTTACTAACCCAGTACTAATAACTTTTAAACCCCAGCCAGCTAAAAGTGTTAATGCAGATGAGCTCCCGCCCTAGAAGGGCCACGGTTGGCCAGCGCTCGCCCAGGCAAAAGCCCCGCAGCAGTCAGTGGAGGGTGGGAAGCTGGATGGCCCCGGACACTCAGTCCCTACGGGAAGTAGGGCCCGCTCCTCCCAGGGACTCAGAGCCTCAAAGAGACCAGAAAAAGGTACTGGGATGGTCTGCTGGGGGGCACAAGGCTATAGCAGACCCTGCAGGACACCCTGACTGGCCTTTGGGGAACCTGACAGGGTTAGGGCTGCCCCTGCCTCCCTTGCTTTCCTCCTGGCCACAAGAAAGCCCGTCAGCAGGTAGACGGTGGGCCTGAGACTGCCGGTCAGCAGAGGCTGCGGGCACCTTGAATATGGCCCTTTCTCGGAGCAGCCGCTCAGGCAGGTTCTTGCGAGGCAGCTCCCTCGTCGTCTGCAGCTCCTCGTTCCAATCTCGGGTCTGCAGAGCGATCAGAGAGGGAGATACGAGCTCAGCCTGTGCCCTGTGACCTGCTCTGGGCAGTCCCTCCTTCCACCTTCCTGAGAAAAGCCCCAGACTCCCAAATGAAGAGTCAAGCATGGGGCTTCCAGGAAGCGCACGGAACCAGCCCAGCACCCAGGAGGGCAGGGGTGCCCAGCGAGGGCAGGGCCAGGCCGCAGGCACCTGTCCAGGAATGTGCTCCTCGTAGCCCAGCCTCGAGGTATAGGCATCCTCTGCGCGCACGCAATCCATGGCATGCTCCGCCTGGGGTGCTGTCCAGCTGTACACCTGGAACGGGGTGGCGATCCTCTCGAATGGGTGGCGCTGGACCCTGTGGCAGGCAGGGGAGGGGAAGATGGCGCAGCCCACCAAGCTCAGAGCCCTGCTACGGGTCCTCTCCTGAGGCCCCCGCCTGCCCCGGCATCTCCCACCCTGAGACACCGCCCTGAAGTCCAAGGGAAGCGCACGGGCCCTCTCCCGCAGCTGCTGTCTCGGCACTGACCGACAGTTCCCTAGAGCGGGGACGCTCGGCACTGACTGACAGCTCCCTAGAGCGGGGACGCTCGGCACCGACTGACAGCTCCCTAGAGCGGGGACTCCAACACTGGGGGCCCAGGGCGGTTTCTCCAGACAGAAGCACTGGAGTGCAGGGCCGGCTCACCCCATGCCCCGTGTGCCACGAGACAGGCGGGAGGGCGAAGGCACTACCTTTTCTTCTGCAGCACAGCGAAGTTCTTCCTGAAAGCTGGGCTGATCTGGTTGAGCAGCTCCACCAGGGAATGGCTGAGGAAGCGGGGGCTGGCGGGCTTGGGGTTGAAGTGATAAGCCGTGGACCTGCGGGGAGAGGGGGGCACTGAGCGGGGGCCCAGGTGTCTGCCCAGACCCGGAACAGCCGGCAAGGCAGGGGGCATGGGGGGCGGGCAGGGACTCACTGGTTCAGGTAGAAGCCCCGTGTGGACGCGGTGATGCTGACTTGCCGGTCCTCGGCCGTGATCACAAACAGGTACATGAGGTCCCCGTGCATCTTCCGGTTCCCCGGGGGCGGGTTCCAGCCGCTCATGGTGAGCACTTTCAGGCACTGCAAGGGCTGCGGGAGTGGCCGAGCCTGAGGGGCCAGGCCTCTGGTGTGGGGCCTCCACCCCGCCAGGGACCCTCTTCCTCCCTCCCCCAGGATCCTACCTTCCAGTCGCGGTTTTGGGGCTGCAGGGGACACAGTGGCCGCTCCCGGCTCCCTGGCAGGATGTACTCGGGCGGTGTACAGTCGATGGGATCCATCTCCAAGCCCTTCTTCCGCTTCCCGCTGTCTGAGGGACCCGAGGCTGGTGCTCAGCACAGAGCCACCAGGGCCAGCCATCTCCCCACCTGCCGATGCCCTGGTCTGGGTGCCTCAGGCCCAGGTCCCTCGGCCCCTTCTCCAGCCCCCCACCTTTCCCCGCCCCTTGGTCCAACCCCCGGCCCCAATGCCTCCCGCACCTCCCAGGTCGCCGTCGGTGAAGACACTCAGGAAGGACAAGGAGTTGCAGTCAACCCCGTTGAAGGCATCGGATGGGTCCAGGCTCTTGAGCAGGTCTCGGACGTGGCGCACGTGGATGCGGGCCTCACGCACCGTGTACGGCTCTGTCAGGAAGGCGGGAGGGGACGGCGTTACCAGAGCCCTGAACCCTGAACAACCTGCTCAGCACCAAACAGGTTTCGGGGGTGCTAACATAGTGGTTTTAATTTTCAGCTTTAGGCTTCCGTTTTCCAATTCCACTATGAACACATAAGCTAGAGTTCTGGTTTTGACACCACACACACACACACACACACACACACACACACACACACACACGCTCTGCCTACTGGTGAGCAGGGATCTTTGTTCATAAAGAACTTTCTGCCAATGCCTCAGAAGCACACACAGGCCTCAGGCGTCCGTCCACACGGCCGCCTGCTTTTGTGCGCCAGCGTCTCGAGTGGACAGGGCTTCTGGAGCTTCGGGGCTTCCACAGCACAGCCTTGCCCTGCTCTCCCGAGGCAGCCTCGTGGACAGGTGGCCTGAGGACTTTCCAAGGCCCCCAGTGTCAACACTGCCCACTATGTGGTTTCATGGGATTTTAATGGTGGTTCTTTTGGTGGTGGGGAGAGGTTCCGTGATCAACTGTGGGCGCTGTTGAGCTACAGATCTTTTCCATCACTGCTTTCAACAGGCCCTGGGTGTGGAACCTGAGCTTCTTCTACCCAGAAAACTCAAGGCCACGGACCAACCTGATAGCACCTCACTGTGCCCGCCCACCCCACTCCATGGCTAGGGAACTTTTGGGACTTCTCGTTCATCTCTACAGAACTGGCCTGGGCTGGCTGCAAGCCCTGGCACGGGACTGCGGGATTTTTCCATTTTAGAATCACGGCTCTGTTCTTTTCTTTGTTTTTTGAGACGGAGTTTCGCTCTTATTGCCCAGGCAGGAGTGCAGTGGCACAATCTGGGCACACTGCAACCTCTGCCTCCCGGGTTCAAGTGATTCTCCTGCCTCAGCCGCCCAAGTAGCTGGGATTACAGGCGCGTGCCAGCACGCCCAGCTAACTTTTTGTATTTTTAGTAGAGATGCGGTTTCACCACGTTGGCCAGGCAGGTCTCCAACTCCTGACCTCAGGTGATCCACCCGCCTGGGCCTCCCAAACTGCTGGGATTACAGGCGTGAGCCACCACGCCCAGCCCACGGCTCTGTTCTTCAACCCATGGGCTGTGAAGTTGGCAGATATAGGTGTGATGGCCTGAGAAGCAGACCTGCGCTCCAATCCTGCCTCCATGAGCTCATCTGTGACACAGGGACCCTGGCATGGATGGTGCTGCCTGCCTCTGCCTCCGTGGACCCTCCCCTGGGCAGGCGCCCAACTTCCAGACCAACCTTCCACCACGCGCAGCACGGAGCCCTCCTGCAGCCCCTCAACACTGCGCAGCTCCGAGAAGTGGTCCAGCACGTTGCCATCCAGGTGCAGCGAGAAGCAGGTGCGGTGACACGTGTCCTCACGGTCCATGAGCACCTGGTGGATCTCCTGCACCATCTCCTGCGGGGACACCTGCAGGGAGAAGGCCCCGACCACCCTGGTGAGAGGCCATGTAGCAGACAGCAAGGACAATACCACCTTGTCCCCAGCCCAAAGTACCTTGGTCCCCAGAATAAATGTCCCAAATACTCGACTTCCCACTTTCTGGCTTTTAAATCCAGGCCGTGTCCACACATGCCACGCCCTGTGTGTGCAGCCTGGAGCCTGGCCCACCAACTTGGCCCTGCAGACCAGGAGCAACCCCCGAGCGGAGAAGGGGAGATGGAAGAACAGGGGGTCAGAAATCTGACGGCAGCCTCATCCCCGTCCTTGCCCAGTGCTAAGGTATCTGGAGCAAATGGTTTTCACCTTCCAGAAGGGGTGCTCTGGGGCCCAAGCCTGTGGGTGCTGAGACGTATGACGGCCCTGCCGCATTCCCTACTGAGTCACCGGCTTGCAAGACCTCCACGTTGGCTCTGCCCTTGGAGATTACCCAATACCACCCTCCCCTCTGGCAGATGGTAAAATCACGGCCCAGAGAGAGCTGACTTGCCCGAGGACACAGAGCAAGAGGCTGGGGAGTCCTGGGATGCCAACACGACCCAGCCACTCTCACTCCCCTCCTCACATAGGGCTGGCGGGCCCAGCTGGTCGCTGTCCTCTAGCAATGGGGCAATGACCTGACCCTGGGCTCGATTCCCACATCTACCACGCTAGCTGGGCGACTCTGGGGAGGGCAGGGGTTCCTCACTTTCCTGCCACAATGTGGGGCCAGGAGGAGCTTTCCAGCTCACCCTCCCCAGCAGGCTCAGGCCTAGTCCCCAACACCCCTTCCTCCATCTTACCTGCAGGGAGAAGGGCTCGATCCCAGGGGCGAGGATCTTCACAGAAAAGCCCGTGTCCTGAATGACAATGACTTCCTGGCCGGTGGTCTCGTCTCCCGGGTCAGCCTCATCAAGCCCATTTTCCCTGGGTGGCTCGGCCGCCCCTTCCTCCTTCTTCAGGCTCTCTGGGCAGTCCCCGTTTAAGAGCATGACTGATGGCAGCTCTGTGGGACAAGAATGGATCAGAACCAGGTAGCCTCGCTGGTCCGGGGTGCCGTCCGCCTGACCTCACACGGGGGCACGTGCCTTCCGGAAAGCATCTGCATGCCCTCCCGAGCCCCAGCCGCACGGTCTCGCCCTGCCCTCCGCACACCTGCAGGCCACTCACACCCAGCCGCCCTCGCAGCCACTGCTCCTGGACCCACTGTAGTACGGAACCTGAACACGCCGCCCAAACCACTCTCCCCAGGGTCACCAAAGCCACCCTTCAAGCCAAACCCAAGGGTCTCCTCCGGCCCTAACACACCTGGCTTCCCAGCAGCAGCCCCTCTTCCTCTCCTCTTCTCTGACCCACGCAGTGCCCTTGCCCCTCCCCCTCCAGTCCCATCCTCTTCCATCCCCACTGAGTGAGGTCCCAGGTTGCAGCGGGGCAGCAGGGGTGTGCCTGGGCCCAGCCTCTCCTCCTTCTGACCCCACCCCCTCCCATACACTCCTGCCTCTCGTGGCTCATACGGCCAATCCTGTCCCCTCTCCAGCCTTTTGGACCAAGGAGACCGCCGCCTCCCAGGCATCAACAAGTGGCTGGCCCTGAGGCATCACTGAAGACTCGTCTTGCAGGAACGGAACTCATCTTCCTCCTCAAACCGGCGCCTGCTCTATCTAGTCACCCACTAGGTATCTCCCAACCCACCCACAGGACCTGGCCTCTGCAGCCACTGCCCTGGGGCAGGCATTTCCTCTATTCAGCAGTACCACCTTCCTCCTAGGAAGCCCACTGCTTACAAGACCAAGCTTCTTAGGCCAGTGCTCTCAGGCACCCACCTGAAGTCAGCCTCGGGTCCTGCCTGCTCCCTGCTAAGGTCTAAGGACTCACACCATGGAAGCCTGGGACCGCCTACTACCCTCCCACCACTGTGCTTCTGTGTCTGTGCTGCCCCTGACATCCCATTGTGTACAGCAAACACTGACTCACCCTTCAAGGCCTAGGAGAAATAAACCTTTTCGGCAGCCTGCCCAAACGACCCTTAATGGCGGGATCACACCCCATCCCCCTTTCATTCCCAGAGACATTCGGCTGCACCCAGGGTGGCATCCTCACCAGCTCTAACCACCACGTTCTATCTTGCCCAGGCTCAACAAAAAAGGCAATAAGTAAGGTGCTTACTGCAAACCTGTAGCTACGTCCAATATTTGTATACAGCACCCAATCCACATGCTGTAAGCAGGGTGGGGAGCAGGTGACAAAACCTTGCATTCCTACCCAGGCACCAGTGGAACACAGGAGAGCCCCTTGTTCCGCGGAGGAGCCAAGGACCGCCTCTCATCACCTCCAGCAGACACAGGCCTGCCTGGGCACCCATCTGGGAGACGAGGACCTTGGCCCCAGGACCTGCCCATCAGCCAGGCTCACCTGCCTGGCTTGGCTTGAAGCTCAACAGTGCCAACTCTGAGGAGGGCCTGGGTTCCCTTCCAGAAAGAACAGCTCACCCAGCTCTGCCCATCCCATCGAGACCCCACCTCCCCTTCCCTGCCCAGCTCTCAGGAGTGGGGACAGGTACATCTCCCAGAACTGTGTGGTCCCAGTCCGGACCCACCAGAAACATGGAGCAGAAGCCTCAGGGAAGGGATGAGGCCGGCACAGAAAGGCAGAGCCCGGGGCCTGGAGAGCCACTTCCTTTCCCTGGAACCCCACGAGTAAATGAAAAACAGGACCTCTGAGAGCCCAGACAGTCTCTTCCCCCTTCCCCCAAAGAGGGGTATTTGCAGCCCAGAAAGGCTCGGAGCCTGGCCTAAGGTCAACCAAGTCAGAAAGGGCCCCAGACCCCCTCCTGCGGCCTGCACCCCCCACCGCAGCACCGCCCTCCACTTTGGCCGCTGAGGACTTCCAGTGACTGTGTCTGTCGCGCCTCTCCATCCCCACCGCACCCTCTCCAAGCCTGCCGTGGACTTCCAGGCACGAGGCTGCAAAGACCTCCCGGCCAGGATCCAACCGCCCCGACAAGGACACCCCCAAGCCCCTAGCAAGGGAGGGAGCAGCCCCCCCCCGCCCGGCGAACACCTGCCCAACTCTAGGGACACAGCAGATGACAGCTGGGCGGTGGTCGGTCAGCTCTCAAAAGGCAAGAGGCAGGGCAGCCAGGTGGAAGCACCTGCAGCTGGGAGCCAGGAACCCCCTACAGGGTCCCTGAGAAAGGCTGTGCCAAAGCCCCTGGAAGGAGGGGAGAAGCAGGAAGAGCCCCCACCCAATATCGAACAGCGGTTTTGAGCTGTGAGATCCCAGAAGCGGGGAGTCAAATACCTAGACAGAGACAGCCTGTGTTCTTTCGCCTGTCTGGAATGGGAGGACAGAAAGGAGGGAGGACAAGGCAAGGTGGCCACGGCTCCCACTCTCCTTCCCCAGCCCAGGGAGACCACCCTCAGGGGTACCTATTCCCTGATCCGGTTTCAAAGGAATGTGACTGGCTGCCCATGGGCCTCCTCTCCCCAGGACAGCATGTCCTGCCCCAATCCTTCCTCCAAGGAACCCCGAAGGTCTCCCCTCCCCTGGATGAAGGCGGAGCGATCTCCCCCACACACAACTGGCTGGCTCACCAGGTCCCGGTGCTCACCTGGTGCAGTTGGCAGCTGCCCTGCCCTCGGCTCTGGAGTCTCAGGATGGCCGTGGCAGCAAGGCAGCCGGCTCTCCACATCAGCCCCAGCATTGCCCGGGTGCCTCATTCCAGCCTCAGCCGCTACCCTTGCCCTAATGCAGCCAGTCGGCCCGGGGCTGGAGCTCTGGCTGGCTTCGGGTTTCAGTGGGGCCAGGCCTGCCGTGGCAGCCCCAGGAAGGGCACACTCCCCCTGCCTGGCATCCCGCTCAAGGTCGGCCAGAAGGACGGCTGTGGGCCAGGATAACCCAATGGCCCCAGGACCCCAGGGGGAGCTGCTATCAGCACTCAGGCCCACCTCCCTATGGCCCCTAGAGAGGGGGTCGCTGCTGGCAAAGCCGCTAGGGGGATCAGAGAACCCAGAATTTGGGGTACCTGGACCCCTCAAGATTGAGGGCGTAGGAGACTGGCTGGCAGGGGCAGGGCCCAGTAAGGGGGTCCTCTCCTCAGCTCCCGCCCCAGTGGGGGTGAACAGGACCGCTTCCGCCAGCTGCCGCCAACAGCTGGCACAGACCCGGGCCCAGGCCATAAGGTGGCTGCCTCTGCCCACCAGTCCCAGACACTGAGCACCCCGCTGTCCCTGGGCCAAGGGCCTGGCTGGGACCTCTGGCTCCTGCTGCCCCCTGCAGGTGACCTGGCTGCCAGCCCTTCCTGGGAGTCACTGGTTCTGCCGGGAGGGAGGGGGATGGGCCCCCAGCTTCCCAGAGGACAACTGCACCCGTGCCCCTGGCCTTCAGGCTCCATCAAGAAGCTGGCAGGCTCCATCTTCCCTTCCCAGCAGCCCCGGCCCTGCCAGGAGGGAACCAAGTCTCTCCCAGGGGAGAACAGAGCTGGCAGCAAGAGGCCGGCGGCCGCGCAGCGGGGGAGGAGCCCAGCTGGCCAGGGCGCCTTCCCGGGGCCTCTGACTTGCTGCCAGGGCCCAGTGAGGACTGCCCCAGCATACACCCTACCCAGGGTGGGCGGGAGTCAGGCTCTCACTCCATCCCCTTCCCACTCCAGGACCAGGGATCAGGCAGACCCTGGGCTGCTTCACAGCCTCCATGGAAGGTTCTGTGTCTCACACAATGACCAGAGGAGAAGGACCAGGCCTAGGCAGAACCCCTCTGCTCCTATCCCCTCCCAAAATACACCCTAACCCTCCGGAGACAGGGCTGGGGGAGGGCAGCCTGGCAGTGACCCCAGAGCAGTGCTGACGACCACCTGCGTTCTGGTTACCACAGAGCCAGGACTCACGCTCGGCCCAGCCCACGGCAGCTCCCTAAACCACCATGCCAGCCCGTCTCACCTACGGCAGCTCCCTAAATTGGCTTGGCCAGCCCATCTCACCTGAGGAAACTGAGGCTCCAGAAGGCTAGGAAGCAGCTGCCCAAGGTCACAGAGGCAAGAGGCAGCAACCCAGAGCAAGAAAAAACCAGGTGTTACTATCACATTTGGGATTAAGTTTAAAAAAAAAGAAAAAACAGGTGTGTCAAATGCCCAAGCCCATGGCTTTTGAGTCACTCCCACAGAGCGCAGGCTACCGACCAGCCCCTGCCAACCCGCTCCCGCCGACCCGCTCCTACTGACCCACTCCCGCTCAGCGCAGCCCACTCACGCCCTCCTTAGGGGCCCGGCAGCACCCACAGGTGGGCTGCACCTGCTTCCTTCTCCAGGCCTCAGGCCTCTACTCGGGGGCAGGTCTACCCCAGGCACAGCATCCCCCGAGGCCTCTACACCCTCGGGCCACTACTCCCTCCTCTCACGCCCACACCTCTGAGGGAGGGGAAAAGGAGGCCTTCCGCAGAGCAGAGTGGGAGAACGGGGCCCAGCGGCACTCTGCATACATGCAAACTCAGATGCTAGTGAAGAGGTAAAGCGCACCCCTGCCCCAGCCTGGAGGCGCAGGGAGCCCAAAGGTGGCAGACAGGAGGAACTAGAAAAGAAACTTAGGCCTCCTCAGAGGGCCTGTGAGCTGCCCAAGCCAGGCACAATCTCACTCAGAAGATCGTGCCAGGGCCAGGCCACACCCCAGCCAAGGCCTCGGCAGTTGAGGCTCCAGCAGGAAGTAGGGTCCTAAAAGATGCATCACCCGTCCCAGGAGCCCAGGGCTTCAGGGAAAGGCAATGGGGCAGGCAGGCGGCCTATCGAAGAACCCACAGACCAGGCACCTGTTTGCCTCCTTCCTGTCCCACCCAGGCCAGAGGCAGGTGTTCAGGGCCTGAGGACAGTCCAGAGTTCCTCAAGCTGCTCTCCCCACATCCCATCCAAGAGAGGAGCTTTAGGATACTCTTGGAGAGCTCCCATTAGCCCCTAGACTCCTTCCCCAGCTGCCAGCCTCCTCCTCCTCCCCCTCTGGGCCTCAACTCCAGGGAACTCTCCCCTGGGCAGAAGGAACCTGACACACCACTGTGGACCTGAAAAACCTGCCTGTTCTCTTAACCCCTAAAAGCCACTGTATTCCCAGGAAGGTAACCAACCCTTGCCCCCCACCCTCAATAGCCTTGATCACCTCCTTCTTAAGGGGACTGAAGAGCCTTCCAGAGCTGGATCTCAGAGGTCAGAAGCCTTGGTTCTGATGCTCAGGTGGGCCCCAGCTTGCAGGGGGGTGGGTCTTCATTAAGGCTCCGTCCTTTCAACAGATCCGGGCTGGCTGTAATGTAAGTCTTAGCTACCTGTACTAGCTTCCCAGGGACGTAGGAGCCCATGTCCTGCCCACGAACGAATATGCTCCCAGTTTCCCCAAATAGCTGTGCCCTTCCCTGACTCAGTTTACCCCAGACAGAGCCCCACCACCAGCACAGTTAGGAAGGGGCTTCACTGACTCCCTCACAGAAATCCTCCAACAGATGCTCCTCGGCCCCCTCGTTCTCAGCCTGTGATCCAAACCAACATGCCTGTCCCAACTTCCTCTGGGCCTGGCCACGGCAGCCTTGGCTTGCTGGCCATGAGCTGGAATCTAAACACTTCCCTTAACAACTAAATCGCTGTGTGACCTTGGGTAAGTCACTTCGACTCTTCAGGTCTCTGCTAAAGGGGAAATCAGCCAAACTCCTCTTATCTAGCCTGCCCACACGGGTTCAGAACCACATCAGCACAAAGCCTGGTAGGTTGGGGCGATCAGCATTTGCTGTGCTGCCCAAACCTTGGCCTTGTCTAGGCAATCAGCAGTACTGCCCCAGCACCTGTCCCTCACCCCAAGGTAACTCTTCTATGATGGGAACAGGGTCAGAGGGCCGAACGCTGTCCCCATCCTGATTCCCAAGTCAGCCCTGGTGCACTCACTGAAGCTGGGAAGGGAGATGATGAGGCGTTAAGACCACAAGTCCCAACTGAGGACAGTCGACAGAGGCGGGAGGAACTGGGGGACAGGAGTAGCTCTGCACCCCCACTGCCACCCGGAGCAAAGAGGACCGCAGCCCAGGCCTGAGGAAGATGACGACTGAAGGTCTGGGAAGGGGATTCCAGCCCCAAAGCTGGAGTCTGAGACACGGCGGAGGTAACAGAGGGAAGAGAAGGGGCTCAGGAGAAAGGGAGAGCAGGCCCCACCCGAGACAAGCTGCAGCCACTGCCACAGTCACCACCACACAGCCACCACAGGGGATCGCTGGGAGCTTGACTCCACACTAACGACCTTTGCTTTAAAAACAGTAACTCTGGTCTGACCCACTTTTCGCAATAAGGCAGGTTAATGATCAAGTTCTGGCACAAACACTTCCCCCTGCCAAGGAGTTCGGTTTTGCCCCGTGCACAGGCAGACGCCCCCTACACCAGGTCGGCCGAGCGGGCCAACACACCTGAGAGTCGCCGCCACAGCCTGAAGACCTGCGGTTACAGCCTGGCCTCAGGGCATGAACCAGGGACGCCCCGCACCTCGTGCTCTTCCCACAAACCAAGCCTGGGAAGCCTCGAGCGGAGCTTCACTCCCAGGGCTGCAGCGCTGCGCACCGGGAATGCCTGGGAGGCCGACGCGGAGCAGGTGCCGAAGGGGGCCGTCCCGCAAGCATCGGAGCGACCCCAGCTCAGACAGCTCCCATGCCCGGGCGCAGAGGGGGTGGGGCCGCCGATTCTCTCGGTCTGCGGCGGCGGCGCACCCCGAAACCGCGTGTGCGCGCACGTGTCCCTGCGATGAGGCGCGCGTGTGCCCGCCGAGGGTGCCAGCCGAGGCTGCCCTCCCCGGGACCCCACGTGCGAAGCCCGGACTGCAGCCGGGGGCGACTGTGAAGGTGACCTTCAGGGCGGGGGCGACCCGGTGGAGGCCCCAGCGAGACACAAGCGGGCCAGGCGCAGAGGGAAGGCGACGGTCCCCGCGGAGTCCCGAACCCGCCCGCCCTGGTCCGGCGCCCCCCGCCCGGCGGCCCGCTGGCCCCGGCCCCGCTCACCGGCCGCGCCCGGCCGCCCCTTGCCCCCGGCCTGCGAGCCGTGATCCCGGGCGCTGTCGGCCGGGGCGGCCGCCGGCAACTCGTCCGTCTTGATGACCATGGTGGCGGGAGCGGGCGTCCGCTTCGGCTGTCCGCGCCGCCCGCCGCGCCACTAACCCAAGTGCCCTGCGCGCCGCGGCCGCTGCGGGAAGGACGGAGTCACCGGCCCACGTGGTGCGCGCCGTGGCCTTTGACCCCCCGCCGTTCCCCTGCCCCGCCCTCGCGCCCGGCCCGGCCCACGGCAGCCCGCGAGGGACAAAACGCGCCGCGCCTCGTTCCCCGCCCACGGACGCGGTGACTTTCCCAAACGTCTTAAAGGCAAAGCACCCTGACTCAAGGCCCAGGGAGGCTGGGCACCCTCTCGGGGCGGGGCCTCGGGGAGACTCCCTGCCGCTCGCTGCCCGTCGGGCGGGCACCGTGACCTTGGGTGGAGACTGGTCTGGGTCGGCCATGGCTAACCCTCCCTTGCCCAATGATCCCCTGTTTTCTTTTGCAAATTTGCTAAATGACCGCGCAGTGTGTCATCTGCGGTGTTCGCGTGACCGTCAGCGCCCTCCTCACCGGGCAGGCCCTTTCCCGCCTAATGGGTGCGGCGGGATTATTGAGGGAGTGGAGGGCCGCGTAGGGCACGGGCACGAGAGGCGAGGGCGGGACATGGCAAAAGGGGATCAAGTGTCAGAATGGACCCGCCAGACTGTGTTCCGAGCCAGAACGGGCTCCCTGCTCGCGTCCTCGACCCCTGGGTCCTCACCTCCTGGCTGGTGTCCTCCTGTGACAGGGGAGGAGGCCGAGACACAGAGCGAGGGATGGAGCCAGGTCCGACTCCATCCACAGCCAGGACGCTTTACAGTGGCTCGTATTTTTCACTTGGCTGGGGCTTGGCGGGGACTGAACAGTGAGGTCAGGGGACACTGGAACCAGCTCTTGCAGTGAGTTGAAGTGCCCCAGGCGGTCTTTCCTGCCCAGGCCCCAGGGGGCTTTTGTGAAGCACCTGAGGCGTTTGCCCTTAGGAGTGTTTGTCAAGCTCTAACGGGAACTGGGAGGCTTCAGCTTCCCGAGGGTGGACTGGGAGGGCCCCAGCTAGGGCCTCGTGCAAATTGCAAAGGAAAGCCGACCTTGTCCTGGAGAGCACGTGGTGAGGACAGTCAACATAGGATGTGAGCATTTAAACGGGAGGAAGGAAAATGGGAAGTGGTAAGATTCTTCTCGGCCTGGCGGCGCAGCGGCTCACGCCTGTAATCCTAGCACTTTGGGAGGCCGAAGCGGGCGGATTACTTGAGTTCAGAAGTTTGAGACCAGCCTGGGCAACATTTCAAAACCCCCGCCTCTACAAAAAATACCTGGCTTTTTTTAAAGCCAGGTGTGGTGGCACGCGCCTGCAGTCCCAGCTACTCAAGAGCTGAGGTGAGAGGATCATTTAGGAGGGCTCAGACTGAGCCCAGGAGTTCCAAGCTGCGGTGAGCTATGATCGCACCACTGCACCCCTGCCTGGGTGACAGAGAGACAGTGTCTCAAAAAAAAAAAAAAAAAAAAAAAAGCCGGACGCAGTGGCTCACGCCTGTAATCCCAGCACTTTGGGAGGCCGAGGTGGACAGATCCCCTGAGGTCAGGAGTTCAAGACCAGCCTGACCAACATGGAGAAACCCCATCTCTATTAAAAAATACAAAAAAATTAGCCGGGCATGGAGGCACATGCCTGTAATCCCAGCTGTTCCGGAGGCTGAGTCAGGAGAATCCCTTGAACCCAGGAGGCGGAGGTTGCAGTGAGCCGAGATCACGCCATTGCACTCCAGCCTGGACAACAAGAGGGAAACTCCATCTCAAAAAAGAAAAAACAAGTGTGTATATATATATGTACATACACATACTTATGTGTGTGTGTATGTATATACGTATGTGTATACACCTGCTTGTTCCTCCTTTGTTACACAAATGTGCGGCGAATTGTACCTGCTATTCACTCTGATTTTTTTTTACTTTACACCTTTCAGTAGGTGTTCTCATTCCATTTATGCTGGATAACGTTCTATTGTGTGGTTGTACCTTAATTATGTTAGCCAGTCACCTGACTGATGGGTGCTTAGTTTGTATTCAAGAAACTCAAGGGTTTTCGAGAATGGTACCTAGTGGTCCAGTGTAGCTAAAGTTGGAAGCCCTTGCATGTTGGTAATGCTACTCATAATAGGAAGCTCCGTTTTAACCCTGGGGGTTGGGGAAGAGCAGCAAGCCTGGGGTTAGAGAAACAGATACGTATAAAAAGTATCATCCAGCCCAGTGCAGTGGCTCATGCCTGTAATGCCAACACTTTAAGAGGCCGAGGAGAGCAGATCGTATGAGCTCAGGAGTTGGAGACCAGCCTCGGCAACATGGCAAAACCTCATCTCTACAAAAAATACAAAAATTAGCTGGGTGTGGTGGTGTGTGCCTGTAGTCCCCGCTACTCAGAAGGCTGGGGTAGGAGGATCACTTGAGCCCAAGAGGTCGAGGCTGCAGGATCTCGCCACTGCACTCCAGCCTTGGCAACAGAGCAAGACCCTGTCTCAAAAGAAGAAAAAAAAGGCTGGGCGCGGTGGCTCACGCCTGTAATCCCAGCACTTTGGGAGGATGAGGTGGGCGGATCACGAGGTCAGGAGATGAGACCATCCTAGCTAACACAGTGAAACCCGTCTCTACTAAAAAAACAAAAAAAATTAGCCGGGCATGGTGGTGGGCGCCTGTAGTCCCAGCTACTCGGGAGGCTGAGGCAGGAGAATGGTGTGAACCCAGGAGGCGGAGCTTGCAGTGAGCTGAGATGGTGCCACTGCACTCCAGCCTGGCCGACAAAGCAAGACTCCGTCTCAAGAAAAAAAAAAAGAAAGAAAAGAAAAGAAAGAAAACAAAACATCATCCTCTGATCACATTCTCTGTAGTCTGGTGGTCTGACCTCTCACCACACAGTAAGCAGACTGATTCTTGCTTTCACACTGCTTCCACCAAAGTCTTTTCATCATAGTCCTCTTTTTAAATTTTCTTTTCTTTTTTTTTTTTTTTTTTGAGACTGAGTCTCGCTGTATAGCCCACATTGGAGTACAGTGGCACAATCTCAACTCACTGCAACCTCCGCCTCTTGGGTTCAAGCGATTCTCCTGCCTCAGCCTCTCAAGTAGCTGGGATTACAGGCACCCACCACCATGCCTGACTAATTCCTGTATTTTTAGTAGAGATAGGGGTTTCACCATGTTGGCCAGGCTGGTCTTGAACTCCTGACCTCAGGTGACCTGCCCGCCTTGGCCTCCCATAGTGCTGGGATTACAGGCGTGAGCCACCGCGCCTGGCCTCCATCATAACAGCACATACTCCCAGTTTCCCCAGCTATTTCCACCATTGCCTATAACAACGTGCTATGGTTAAGGTGATTGCATAGTTTACTGTTAAAACCAGAACACTTTTGAGGGTGTAAGTGGACCCTATTAATAATGACACAGGGGCAATAGGCATAAACTGAGACCCTCTTGGCCATACTGGGATGTCTGGGTCTTAGGTGAGGAGTCCAGCTGCTAGACCCGGGGACCTTTTTTTTTTTTGAGACGGGATCTCGCTCTGTCACCCAGTCTGGAGTGCAGTGGCACGATCTTGGCACACTGCAAGCTCCGCCTCCCAGGTTCAAGCCATTCTCCTGCCTCAGCCTCCCAAGTAGCTGAGACTACAGGCACGAGCCACCACGCCCAGCTAATTTTTTTGTATTTTTAGTAGAGACGGGGTTTCACCATGTTGGCCAGGATGATCTCGATCTCTTGACCTCGTGATCCATCCGCCTCAGCCTCCTAAAAGTGCTGGCAGGTGTGAGCCACCGCGCCTGGCCTTTTTTTTTTTTTTTTTAAGACAGAGTCTTGCTCTGTCCCCCAGGCTGGAGTGCAGTGACGTGATCTCAGCTCATTGCCACCTCTACCTGCCAGATTCAAGTGATTCTCCTGCCTCAGCCTCCCAAGTAGCTGGGGTTACAGGCATGTGCCACCACACCCAGCTCATTTTTGTATTTTCAGTAGAGACGGGGTTTCACCATGTTGGTCAGGCTGGTCTCAAACTTCTGACCTTGTGATCTACCCGCCTTGGCCTCCCCGAGTGCAGGGATTACAGGCATGAGCTACCGCGCCCAGCCGACCTGGGGACTTCTTGAAGGCAAGAACCATAACTTATTTATCTGGGTATTCCCAGCATCTTTCCAGAACCCAATGCATGGTAGGTGTTTAATGCACATTTATTTATTTTTAATTTTATTTTTAGAGACAGGGTCTCATTCTGTTGCCCAGGCTGGAGTGCAGTGGTATGATCACGGCTCACGGAAGCCTCCAACTTAGGAGCTCAAGTGACCCTCCCGTCTCAGTTCCCTGAGTAGCTAGGATTACAGGTGCACACCACAACACCCCACTTAATGCACATTTGTTGGTTGGGTGGATGATTTCGGTGTAGAGGGTGCCAGGTTCTGAGGGCTCCATAGGATGTTGGGGGGCAGCATTGCTGGCAGCCTGGAGTTTCACCTTTAAGCCCCCCATTATTTATTTATTTATTTATTCATTTATTATTATTATTATTTTTGAGACGGAGTTTCCCTCTTGTTGTCCAGGCTAGAGTGCAATGGCTCAGTCTTGGCTCACCGCCAAGGCAGAGGCCACCGGGTTCAAGCGATTCTCCTGCCTCAGCCTCCCCAGTAGCTGGGATTACAGGTATGTGCCACTAGGCGCAGCTAATTTTGTATTTTTAGTAAAGATAGGGTTTCTCCAAGTTGGTCAGACTGGTCTTGAACTCCCAACCTCAGGTGATCTGCCACCTCAGCCTCCCAAAGTGCTGGGATTACAGGCGTAAGCCACTGCGCCTGGCCGATCCCCCCATTATTTATCACAGCTGGCTTTCCTTTCAGATACTCGTTTTGTGTACTCTGTGCTTTGACCTTTGTGTCTAAAACTTTCAGATCATTTCCATAATGCCTGGCTGAGACCCACCAGCAGGATGCCCAGCGGAGGCACTTCTCCCTGTCCTCTTCAGTGTCAGTGAGTGTCCATAAGTGCCTACTGGTCAGTATGGGGACCGATGACCAGTTGGTCCATGGGCCTAGTGATGAACCAGTCCCAGCAGCTTTAGAATCTGCAGTTTAGCCGGGCGCGGTGGCTCATGCCTGTAATCCCAACACTTTGGGAGGCCGAGGTGGCCGGATCACGAGGTCAGGAGATCGAGACCGTCCTGGCTAACACGGTGAAACCCTGTCTCTACTAAAAATACAAAAAATTAGCCAGGCATGGTGGTGCGCGCCTGTAGTCCCAGCTACTCGGAGGCTGAGGCAGGAGAATGGCGTGAACCTGGGAGGCGGAGCTTGCAGTGAGCCAAGGTCGCGCCGCTGCACTCCAGCCTGGGTCTGTAATCCCAGTACTTTGGGAGGCCAAAGCAGACGAATCACGTGAGGTCAGGAGTTCGAGACCAGCCTGGCCAACATGGCGAAACCCTGTCTCTACTAAAAGCACAAAAATTAACCTGGTGAGGTGGCGGGCACCTGTAATCCCAGCTACTCCCAAGCTGAGGCAGAAGAATCGCTTGAACCCAGGAAGCAGAGGTTGCAGTGAGCCAAGATCCCGCCACTACATTCCAGCCTGGGTGACAGAGCAAGACCCCGCCTCAAAAAACAGAAACAAACAAAATCGTCTTCAGTTTATCTTCAGTGGCTCCCTTCCCCTTTCCCTCACAGGGTCCTGCTGCACAGCAGGCATCCTCAGGGCTACCTCCTGGCTTCCTGAGCACTGCAGGTTTCTCATCTTTTGGGTCCCTGCATAAAGATAAGAAGGGAGGGTTATCTAGTCTGAGACTCAGCCTGCATAATTAGCCCGCTCAAAGCCTCCCACCTCCCTAATTACCGTTATCATGGATACACCCACTCAGCTGGCCACTCCTACATTCCTGCTTCCCCCTCCTTTGCAGAGTTCCCTAGGGGGCTGGAGAGGTGACGAGGGAACCCAAATCCCTTGGACTGTGGCAGAGAGTCCCCTACTTCCCTGGCCAATCTCTGGGAACCCCTAGAAAGGAAGTGCTCCACCTCCCTCAACCCCAAAACTACATGGGCAGAACTGCCCGGAAGGCAGGAATAACCGCCAGTAAGATGCCCTGAGCTTCAGTCTCCCCATGTGTAAAATGAAAGGGTTGCATAGATGATCTTTAAGAGTTATCTGAGGCCAGGCACAGTGGCTCACGCCTGTAATCCCAGCACTTGGGGAGGCCCAGGTGGGTGGATCACTTGAGGTCAGGGGTTTGAGACCAGCCTGGCCAACATGGTGAAACCCCGGCTTTACTAAAATACAAAAAAAAAAAAAATCAACTGGGCGTGAGTGGTGCATGCCTATAATCCCAGCTACTCAGGAGGCTGAGGTGGGAAGATTGCTGGAGCCCAGGAGGAGGAGGTTGCAGTGAGCTGAGATTGCGCCATTGCACTCCAGCCTGGGTGACAGTGAAACTCCCTCTCAAAACAAACAAACAAACGAACAAAACAGTTATCTGGTTCTAACATTTCATATCTCCACCCTGAACTGTGACTCTGGGATGGGCTTAGCTAAGCATCCCCGGGGGTCTGTCTGGGGAACCCTAAGGCCTGTGCCCTGCCCTTCCCTTCTCTTTCGTTTTCTTTCCTTTTTTGAGATGGAATCTCACTCTGTTGCCCAGGCTGGAGTTCAGTGGCACGACCCCGGCTCACTGCAGCCTCTGCCTCCCAGGTTCAAGCAATTCTCTTGCCTCAGCCTCTGGAGTAGCTGGAATTATAGGGTCGCGTCACCACGCCAAGCTAATTTTTGTAGTTTTAGTAGAGATGGCGTTTCACCATGTTGGCAAGCCTGGTCTCAAACTCCTGACCTCAAGTGATCCACCTGCCTCGGCCCCCAGAGTGCTGGGATTACAGGCGTGAGCCACTGTGCCCTGCTCCCTTTCTTTTCTCCTTTTCTGAAATTGTACACGAGACTCAAGAGTCTTGGGCAGATGTATATCCAAGGCTGGGCCTTTGGTTCCCTCACTGCCCCAGGAGATAAAAGGCCAAGAACAAGAAGAGGCCTGGGCCAGCCTTCCTGCGCTTGTAGCGGGTCCTGGTCCCAGCCCATCCTGGGTCCAAACCTGAGCCTAGAGGCTTAAGCAAGAAACTAAGTTCAAAATAAAAAGCAGGAAAAAACTGGCCGGGCGCGTTTTTTTCCACATAGCCAGCCACTGCACTCCAGCCTGGGCAATAGAGCAAGACTCTGTGTCAAAATATATATATTTTGTGTATACATATACGTGTGTGTGTGTGTGTGTGTGTTGTTAGCTAGGCCTGTACTCTCAGTTGCTCAGAAGGCTGAGATGGAAGGATCCCTTTGAGCACCAGAGTTCAAGTGCAGCTTGAGCAACACTGCGAGACCTTGTCCCTAAAAAACAGAAACAGCCAGGAGTGGTGGCTCACGCCTGTAATCCCAGCACTTTTGGAAGCCAAGGTGGGCGGATCAGCTGAGGTCGGGAGTTCAAGACCAGCCTGACCAACATGGTGAAACCCCCTCTCTACTAAAAATACAAAATCAGCCGGGCGTGGTGGCACGTGCCTGTAATCCCAGCTACTCAGGAGGAGGCTGAGGCAGGAGAATCGCTTGAACCTGGGAGGCAGAGGTTGCAGTGAGTTGAGATTGTGCCATTGCACTCCAGTCTGGGCAACAAGAGGGAAACTCTGTCTCAAAAACAAAACAAAACAAAACAAACAGAAACAAAAAAAATCCCACACCTAAGTTTGGGAGGGGGAGGGGATTTATTGATCCATGTAACAGAAAAGGGTAAGAGTCTGTGAGCTTTGGGTATGGCTGGATCCAGGTGACCTGATTATCTGAATTGTCTCTCCATATCTCTTTGTTCCATTTCTCTTTTTTTTTTTTGTGATGGAGTCTCACTCTGTCGCCCAGGCTGCTGTGCAATGGCATGATCTTGGCTCACTGCAACCTCCATCTCCCAGGTTCAAAGGATTCTCCTGCCTCAGCCTCCTGAGTAACTGGGATTACAGGTGCCCACCACCATGCCCGGCTTTTTTTTGTGCTTTTCATAGAGACGGGGTTTTACCATGTTGGCCAGGCTGGTCTCGAACTCCGGACCTCTTGATCCGCCCGCCTCGGCCTCCCAAAGTGCTAGGATTACAGGCATGAGCCACTGCACCTGGCCGTTCTGTTTCTCTTCTGGTAGCTTTATACTCAGGCAGCTTTACCCCTTGTGGTGGCAAATGACCTGCCAGATTTCTTGGGTGCCATTTTAGCCACCCAAGTGTTTGTCCTTCTCCATAGTCCTGCTTTGTTCGCCGCTGAACTAAATAGCATCTAACATGGCGTGCTGAATGAATGGCTCCAGCAAAAGGCCCAAGAATGACTCTTGTTGGCTCAGATGGAGTTGCATGTCATCTTCAGCCCGATCAGTGTGACCTGCCCTGCCTGGGCCACATGAGTGGAGCTGGCCCTCCCAAAGCGTGGACTGAGATGGGTGCAGAGCAGTTCCCCAGGAGGAAGAGGTGGGTCCTGTTATCAGGAGGGTTGCAAGCAAAGCCATTTTTTTTGGTTTTGGTTTTGGTCTCCTGCGTCCTTAGAACAGAGAGCTGCTGCCTTTTTCTCTGAGTCATCCCTAACGTAGACCTGCACTGAAAATGTACCGGCTTGAGTTCTCATGGGTGCTGGCTGCGCTGAGCTCCTAAAGCTGCAGTCCCAGGATAACCTTCATTAGTGGAGGATAAGAATAGGGGCTCCTGCTGGGATGCGGGGCATCTGGCAGGTGGATCAGGTGGGGGGCAGGGCACCAGCGTGGCCAAAGATGCCGGAACCCAGGATTCCTTCTGGGAAAGGACAGTGGGGCAATTCCAGGCACTGGGCCCTTGGGCCCTTCCAGTCTTCTCCTCTCCACTCTAGTCAGGAGCCTGTGATCTAAGATTCTGTTTGTTCCTTTGGATTGGGGTGGGATGGAGAGAGGGGCTGGGCTCGGCTGAGGGTGAGGACACCTCAGATGGGTGCCTTATACTTGATCTGAGGAACAGCTTTTTTTTTTTTTTTTTTTTTGAGATGGAGTCTCGCTCTGTCGCCCAGGCTGGAGTGCAGTGGCGCCATCCCCGCTCACCGCAAGCTCCGCCTCCCGGGTTCATGCCATTCTCCTGCCTCAGCCTCCCGAGTAGCTGGGACTACAGGCGCCCGCCACCACGCTCGGCTAATTTTTTGTATTTTTTAGTAGAGATGGGGTTTCACAGTGTTAGCCAGGATGGTCTTGATCTCCTGACCTCGTGATCCACCCGCCTCGGCTCCCAGAGTGCTGGGATTACAGGCATGAGCCACTGTGCCCGGCCAGAATAGCTTTTTTTTGGGGATCGTCTCACTCTGTCACCCAGGCTGGAATACATTGGCGTGATCTCGGCTCACTGGATCCTCCGCCTCCCAGGTTCAAGGGATTCTCCTGCCTCAGCCTCCTGAGTAGCTGGGATTACAGGCACGTGCCACCACACCTGGCTAAATTTTGTATTTTTAGTAGAGGCGGGGTTTCACTATGTTGGCTAGGCTGGCCTTGAACTCCTGACCTCAAGCAACCTGCCCACCTTGGCCTCCCAAAGTGCTGGGATGGCAGGCGTGAGCCACCGTGCCCAGCTGATCTGAGGCTTATCTACTGAGGGTACCCCAGAGTCTCAGCTCCTGGTCTCATCGTACCCACTGGCTGACTCTGAACCACCTCCCGGCTCCTCCACATGCTCTTCCCACACCTGCCAGAACCGAGGTGCGGTGGGGCCGAGTGCCCAATGTAAGAGATTTTTGGACTCACATGTTTTTCAGAGATTTTATTAAGAATAAGGCATATGACAGTCACCCCTAAAGCACAGGGCTCTATTTCTGTGGGTGAGTGAATACACTCTGAAAAGCATTGGATTCGAAAGCGCAGCCAACAGAGAATTTGGAGCAGGGTTCCTCTGCCCTGTCCACAAGGCTCCTGCCAGGTGGGTCTGAAGCCCTGCGCGCCCCCCATTCAAGGCTGACATGTCCAGGAGAAGGTGCTTGGAGACCCCTGGCTCCCCACGCTGAGAAGCTGCCCCACACCCTCTAGGCCACCTTCCTCTCTCCACCAGGGGGGACGCCATCCTACTGCTTATATGGGGAAGGGCTACCCCATTTTGACCCCGGACTAGTCCCCCAAGCTAGAGGGTGCTATGGCTGGGCTGTGGGGGCCAGGGGTACAGAGCCTCAAACTGCACTGCCCAGTGCTCCCTGGCTGATTTCCAGAGCAGGGGGAGGTCCCTGCCTGCAGCTGTCTGTCCTGGAGCTGTCCACACGTGAGGTGTGGCAGGAGCTCCACCTAGGGACCCTGAGTGTCCTCTTCAACACTCTCTCTCTCCCAGTGGGGATTCGTGCAGCAGAGGAGAGAGAAATACAATCCTTTCCCTTCTTAGTCACCAAGGCATTCCAGGGGCGGGCAGGGCATGGGGGTGGGAGGCTTCCCTTTGGCCAGGTGGGCTCTCAAGCCAGACCCAGGGAGGGTGGGGCCTCTCCAGGGCCCTGAAGCTGAGGAGTGTTGGGCCCCTGAGGCCAAGAGCAGACCACTGACTCCAGCTCCCAGTCTCGTTCTGCTGCACAGACGCTTCTGTGCAGGTGGGTGGAGGGAAGTCTCCATTATTTGCAGGAGGGCGAGGAGGGGAATTTCTGTGAAATTGGAACCATGTGTCTGCCACAGGTGCTGCCTCAGCTTGCCTTATTTCCTTTCCCAGGCACCTCCGGCACCTCAGCTGAGCCAGTGAGTCAGCTGCCCCAGCACCCAGAACCTTTCATCTAGGGGATCTCCAAGCACCTTCCAGTGGTTGCTGGAAGAGGGACGGGAGTTGAGCGGCGCTGATGGAGTCACTTCGGGAGAGGCAGGTAGGCCACTGGAAGATCCCTGGGGCCAGAGTGCAGTGGGGGCCCCCAGCTGGACACCTTGGATGCCCAGGAGGGAAGGGGGAAGGGGGCTATTGCTATAGAGCTGGGGGAGGACAGGCAGATGGAGCTATGGCTTTTAGTGGGTGGGTGGGCAGATAAAGTACTTCACCATCTCTGCAGAAGAATTGACCTAACAAAGTCACCCTGTTCACCCCAAAAGTGTGGTTGTGGGAGATGAGGGTCTGTGTGGGCTCCTCTGGAAAGAGACTTTAGCCCTCCTTCCCACGGTCCTCTGGGCACCTCCGAGAGAGGACTGAGGCCCTCACACACAGACAGGTTCTGAAAGGGAGGAGGACAGAATAGGGGTGCAGTGAGTTACACACACTTGAGGTGGGGCAGAGATGGCACAGGCGCAACTGCAGGACTAGCAGAGGGTAGAGGTGGGGGCAAGCAGAGCAAGGACCCCAGGCCACCTTCTTGACCCAAGCTAGACTGGAGAGCACTGTCCCAAGGGTGCCCCAACCTCGGCCATCTGAATCCCAGGAGCTGGACACCCCAGACCAGGCATGGTTATTGCTCAGTGGTCTGGGCAGTCCCGGGTGGGGTCAGCTGGGAGAGCCGCACATTGCTTGGCCCTGAGTGTGCTTGCTCACTGGTCTCTACTTCTTGCCAACTTCCTGCTCCCTCTAACAAATGGAGGGAAAGGGGGTGTGATCGGGGACTCCCCCCTCTTCATGGGGCTGTGATGGGAGAAGAGCTTGTCACCCCTAGAGCTTAACTCTGCTCACCTCCCAGACCCCTGTGTGACACAGAATGTGTGGCCTCAGCCAGGGTCAGGACCTGTCAGGAAAGGGGTGTCTGTGAGGGAGGTAAAGGACTCTCCCTGCCCCACGTCCTCCCCTCGAAGCCCCTGGAAGACCTCACAGGCACTTAGGACTTGATGCAGGACCCACACAGGAGGGATGGCATGGGCTGGAGGGGTGTGTGTTTCCTTCTAGGCTGGGCTGGGGGTAGGGGCAAGAAGCTGCGCTGAAACTGTCCTTCCTGCCTTTGGTGGTGTCAGGGGAGCGTAGGAGACGGGGTGTTAGGAGGTGGGGCTTTCCCCTTTCCACGTCGCCATTCCCCAGGCTAGACAGCAGGGAACTGAGCAGCCCGCCACTGCCAGATTCTGACAGGCTCAGGGGCATCTGTGGAGGCGGCCAGGATGGGGACTAACCTGTGCTCCTACTATCCCCCCAGCAAACCCAAACTCCCATCAGTAGCTGCTGCTTCCAAGAAGCCAGGCCCTCCTTTCTTTCGTTTTTGAGACGGAGTTTTGCTCTTGTTGCCCAGGTGGAGTGCAGTGCCCCGATCTCGGCTCACTGCAACCTCCGCCTCCCAGGTTCAAGCGATTCTCCTGCCTCAGCCTCCCCAGTAGCTGGGACTACAGGCGCACACCACCGCGCCCGGCTAATTTTTGTATTTTTTTAGTAGAGACGGGGTTTCACCATGTTGGCCAGGCTGGTCTCGAACTCCTGACCTCAGGTGATCCGCCCACCTCGGTATCCCAAAGTGCCGGGATTACAGGCGTGAGCCACCGCGCCTCACCAAGGCCCTCTTCTTGTCTCTGGATGCAGCCAGCTGATTAGGAAGCCGAGCAAAATTAGCACCAATAAACAGGACTAGGAAAACCCCTGGGGCTACCTCCTGCGGGGGAAGACAGCTCCTGCCTTCGGGAAGCCTGGCTGCCAGCAGGCCTGTCATCTCCCTTCCCCAGCACAGCTCCCAGTCCCTGCGTTCCCAGGGGGGTGGCGGACTTGGGAAGAGCTGAGCTGGAGACGGCTCTAGACCAAGTCCGGCCACCCAGGCGGTTCTGTAATCCTCTCCCAGGGCCCATGGATGCTACCTTCCAGAAGTTACGCTCCCATCAGGCGCACTTTTCCCACCAGGAGCTCTGGGAGGACATGTCTTCTAAAGTGTTCCGTGCTCACCTGCAAGGACCTATCGGCAGGGTCGGGGTGGGGGTAGAAGGACCAGCCCCTAGCCGGGCCTCTCCTGGAGACGAAGAAGGCTTGGTGGTAAGGGCGTCGGCCTGGGGGTGGGGGAGGCGGGGGGAGCTGGGGGGCCTGGGGCATCAATGCCACTCTGCGCACCTTTCCGTAGGCCAGCCCAGCCCTCCCCACCCCACCAAGGATTGTCGGCTTTCCCGGGGCAGGGCGTGGCCCCCGTCCCTCCTGTCTCACTGGCAGGTGGGACCAGGCCAGGATCGGGACTGCGAGTCCTCTCGGTAGAGAAGGTGCCCCGCTCGGCCCCGCGGAGGAGCTCTCGCGCGAGGAGAAGGCTCGAAGCTTTGGAAACGTCGGGAAGTACAAAAGGCTGGCGGTTCGGGGGTTTGGGGGAAGCCGGGGCCGCTTCGCCCCGCTTCCTGGAGGAGGGGCGGCTGGCCTCCGCCCCCTGGACCTGTCTGCGGGGCCCGAGCTGCGTCCCTGGCTGGCCCTCCCCGTCCGCCCCGCGTCACCCAGGCCAGCCCCGCGCCTACTCCGGGTCCCCGGGCGCGCTGGGCGGGCAGGGCGGGCTGGGCGCGGGCTGCGGGCCGGCCCGGTCCGGGGGCTCCTGCGGAGGCGGCTGGCGCGGGCTGCGGATGCTGGGCCTCAGTGGCCTCCGTGCGCTGCGGAGGAAGAGCGCGGGGTCGGGCATCGGGTCGGTGTCGTCCAGGGCGCCGGCCCCGCGGTCCCAGGCGGCCCAGTCCCGGCCGGGGCCCTTGGCGGTGGCCTCGTGGGCAGCAGGCGGGCGGCGGGCCCGCGGTGCGCGGCGGCGTAGCCGGGGCTCGGCTGCGGCACCGGGGCCCGGGCGCGGGGCCTGCAGTCTCTGGCGCGCCGCGTGCAGCTGGCAGGAGAGGTAGGCGGCCGCCTCGGTGTGCTTCTGCAGCTCGGTGCCCAGCACGGTGGCGCGGTGGCTGCGGCGGCGCAGCTCCTCCAGGAAGCGGCGCTCCTCGGTGCGCAGGCTGCAGCGCAGCGCGGACACCAGAGCCTCGCGCTGTGCCACCTCCCGCCGCAGCTCCGCGTTGGCCGCGGCCCGCGCCTCCAGCTGCGACTCCAGCGCGCGGCACTTGCTCTCGAGCTCCCGTGATGCCGCCTCTGGAACGGAGCAGAGGCCAGAGGTGACGTTCTCCGCCTGGCTTGGAACAGAACCTGCACGGCTCAGCCCTCCGTGTAACAAACCCCCAAGGCTGGGCGCAGGGGCTCACTTCTGCAATGCCAGCACTTTGGGAGTTCGAGGTGAGCGGATCATTTGAGGTCAGGAGTTCCAGACCAGCCTGGCCAACATGGTGAAACCCCGTCTGTACTAAAAATACAAAAATTAGCCGGGCATGGTGGTGGTGGGCGCCTGTAATCCTAGCTACTCGGGAGGCTAAGACAGGAGACTCGCTTGAACCCGGGAGGTGGAGGTTGCAGTGAGCTGAGATCGCGCCAGTGCACTCCAGCCTGGGTGACAAAGCGAGATTCCGTCTCAATAAGCAAAGAAAAAAACAAAAGGAAGCCCCACTCCTCCCCATGTCCCCACCTACACATCCTACCGCGCTCCCCCTCCTTCCCCACGCGTCGGCTCCGTGGCCTGCCTTGTTCCGCCCTCCTACCTGTTCTACCCTCTATTTGGCCTCGCCTCTGATTCTTCAGGTTTCAACTTAAGTGCAAACCCATCCCTGGCCCTTTATTCATTCCACAGATAATTTGTGGAGCCCTGACTTTGTGCACTGTGTTAGGTATTGGAGATAGGGCTCATAATAAAACGGTCTCCGCGAAGCTTACCGCATAGTGGGAGAGACATAATAAATAATCACAAATAAGTGTGAGGTTGCAAATGTGACGTGGAAAGTCAATGCTGTGACTGTAACTGGAGAATGTGACCTAATCAGGGAAGTCTTCCCAGCAGAAGATACTTGAGCTAAGATCTGAAGGGTAAACAGTAGTTAAGCAGTGAAGACAGGAGAGAAGGATGCTGCAGACGGAGGGAACAGCTTGTGTAAAAGCCCAGAGAGCAAGAGACGGAAAGAGCTGCGAGTGTGCACAGGAAGGGAGTCAGTGTCCTTGTTTCCTCCATAGGGCATTTCTCACATGTCTTTTTTTTTTTTTTTTTTTTTTTTGAGACGGAGTCACTCTTGCCCAGGCTGGAGTGCAGTGGCGTGATCTCGGCTCACTGCAGCTCTGCCTCCTGGGTTTAAGTGATTCTCCTGCCTCAGCCTTCTGAGTAGCTGGGACTACAGGCACCTGCCACCACACCCGGCTAATCTATTTTTTTATTTTTAGAGACAGGGTTTCATCATATTGGCCTGGCTGGTCTCCAACTCCTGACCTTGTGATCCGCCTGCCTCGGCCTCCCAAAGTGCTGGGATTACAGGCGTGAGCCACCATGCCCGGCCTTTTTTTTTTTTTTTTTTTTTTTGAGACAAAGTCCCCCTCTGTTGCCAGGCTGGTAGGCAGTGGCATAGCTCACTGCAGACTCTATCACTGGGCTCAAGTAATTCTCCCACCTCAGCCTTCCCAGGAGCTGGGACCACAGGCAAGCACATTTTTTGTAGAGATGAGGGTTTGCCATGTTGCCTGGGCTGGTCTCGAACTCCTGGGTTCAGGAAGTCCTCCTGCCTCAGCCTCACAAAGTGTTGGGATTATAGGTGTGAGTCGCCCTGCCTGGCTACATGTTTGTCATTTTTTGTTTACTTGTTTATTGTTGGCCTTTGCCACTGCAGCAGGTTGGAGAGACATTGGAACCACCCAGAGAGCTTTTAAAAATGCTGTTTCCTGGGCACTACGAAAGACCAATTGAACCAGCATCCCTGGAGTTGGACCTGGGAACTGGTGTTGCTCAAATCTTCCCCTGGTGGTTCTCGTGTGCAGCGTGAGTTGAGAACCCCTGCCTCCTGGAAGCTCTGTCTCGGCAGGACCATAGCCTAGGACTTGGCACAGGTGAGTGTAGGGACATAGGCAGCCGAAAGTGGCAAAAAGTGACCCTGGAAAGATGAAAATCACCAAGTGATAAGAGGACAAAGAGGGCTGGGTACAGTGGCTCATGCCCGTAATCCCAGCACTCTGGGAGGCCAAGGTGGGTGGATCACGAGGTCAGGGGTTCGAGAGCAGCCTGGCCAGCATAGCAAAATCCTGTCTCTGCTAAAAATACAAAAATTAGCTGGGTATGGTAGCATGTGCCTGTAATCCCAGCTACTTGGGAAGCTGAACTAGGAGAATTGGTTGACCCCGGGAGGCAGAGGTTGCTGTGAGCTGAGATCACGCCACTGCACTTTAGCCGGGGCGACAGAGCGAGACTCCATCTCAAAAAAAAAAAAAAAAAAAGCACAAAGAAAGTTCTTAAGCCCAGTGGGTTGGCACACTCATCCCAGTGACTCAGGGGAGGGCTGAGGCAAGAGGATCTCTTGAGCCCAGGAGTACAAAGCTGCAGTGAGCTATGATTGTGCTACTGCACACTACAGCCTGGACAACAGAGCAAGACCCTGTCTCTAAAAAAAGAAAGCGTTCTCAAAGCCCACTGAAAGAGAAGATAGGCCAGGCACAGTGGCTCACACCTGTAATCCTAGCACTTTGGGAGGCTGAGGGGGGCAAATTGCTTAAGCTCAGGAGACCAGCC
Source organism: Chlorocebus sabaeus (assembly GCF_047675955.1). NCBI lineage: Eukaryota > Metazoa > Chordata > Mammalia > Primates > Cercopithecidae > Chlorocebus > Chlorocebus sabaeus. The sequence continues at coordinate 2,673,540 of NC_132919.1, forward strand.
TGGGTGACATGGCGAAACCCCATCTCTACAAAAAAGCTGGGTGTGGTGGCACGTGTTTGTCGTGCCAGCTAATCTCGAGGTTGAGGTGGAAGGATCTCTTGAGCCTGCCTAGGAGGCAGAGGTTGCGGTGAGCAGAGATGGCGCCACGGCACGCCAGCCTGGGTGACAGCGTATGAGACCCTGTCTCAAAAAAAAGAAAAAAAAAAAGATAAAAATGAAGACACTGGGGTAGTGGCTTGGGCCCAGGTGATCTCAAAAGCCCTTTCAGACAAAGGACAGTAAGTGGGGTGAAAGTGGCTTTGTTACAGAACTGTCCTAATCTAGTGTCTGGGATGTGTGCTGCCTTCCTCCAGCCACCTAGGCACCAAGAGGTTGCCCGTCGTTGTCCTCCAAAGTGGGCAAAATTAGTCCAAGTTCGTAAGTGTCTAGATGATCCCTAGCTGATCTTCATGCACGAATACGTAAAGCAAGTTCTAGGGTCCCTAACACCATAGCTTAAACGTCCAGCCTGTAGCACTTCATCTATAACCAACACATCAATATGGAAGAGACTCTGTTCTTAAGAACTCTTCTGGCCAAGAAAGACTATTTTTATGATTCCTTTTAACATTTTTTTAATTTTTTGTTTTGTTTTGTTTGAGACGGAGTCTCGCTTCATCGCCCAGGCTGGAGTGCAGTGGCGCCATCTCGGCTCACAGCAAGCTCCTCCTCCCGGGTTCACGCCATTCTCCTGCCTCAGCCTCCCGAGCAGCTGGGACTATAGGTGCCCGCCACCACGCCTGGCTAATTTTGTGTATTTTTTAGTAGAGACGGGATTTCACGATGTTAGCTGGGATGGTCTCGATCTCCTGACCCCGTGATCCACCCGCCTCGGCCTCCCAAAGTGCTGGGATTACAGGAGTGAGCCATCGCACCTGGCCTTTTAAAATATTTTTTTTATTTTTTTAATTTTTTTAATTTATGTTTTGTTGTTGTTGAGATGGAGTCTCGCTCTGTCGCCCAGGCTGGAGTGCTGTGGCTGGATCTCAGCTCACTGCAAGCTCCGCCTCCCGGGTTCACGCCATTCTCCTGCCTCAGCCTCCCGAGTAGCTGGGACTACAGGCGCCCGCCACCTCGCCCGGCTAGTTTTTTGTATTTTTTGGTAGAGACAGGGTTTCACCGTGTTAGCCAGGATGGTCTTGATCTCCTGACCTCGTGATCTGCCCGTCTCGGCCTCCCAAAGTGCTGGGATTACAGGCTTGAGCCACCACGCCCGGCCACAGTTCAGTGAATCTTGACACTGACCATGTGATCACTTGTGCAAGGATGGGAAGGACTGGGGAAGTGGGTCACAGCAAGGAATTAAGCAGGCTAAGGGGAAGTAAAGCCACATTACCATCTCCTTCCTCCTTTCCTTTCCTCACTTTGGACAGAAACATGGATACAGGGTACTATGTGTGGTGGTGCAGGCTGTTCACTGCACAAGGCATTTCACAGTGTCATCCACTGGGCAAGTGTGGCTGACATCCTGCACTCTGCTCACCAGCCAAGGAGTGACTGTCCCCAAGTCTAGGCTGGGGACAGAGAAGGCTTGGGTCCTACTAAGGGCTGGGAAAAACTCCAGTGTTGGGCCCCACGACACTTCCCCACCAGTGGTCCTTCTCTTACCTTGCTGGTGAGATTGGGCCTCTCTCATTTCCAGGTCATGGGTCAGTTCTGGGGGGAAAGAAAAGAAAAGGCAGTTTGTGTGTGTGTGTATGTGTGTGAGACAGAGAAATCATGGAATAACAGCTCAGTAAGAGTGGCAATGAGGATCTTTAGAAGCCACTCCCGTACTATTTTACCACAACCTTGCTGGGGGAAGAGATGAAGAGATGTGTCCAGGGCATAGCCTGAACCTGGCCAGCTTGACTCCAAGCTCAGAAATCGTCCCAGCTCAAGCTTTACGCCTGGGTTTGGAGTTTAGTTCATCCCTCGTGGGACTGAGGAGCCTGGCTTGTTTCGGGGCTGGGGGACTATCTGCCCTTCCTGGGGTGATATGCCAGCCAATCAGAGCAGTTCTGGAGGACCCTTGCTGTGCAGGGCTTTGACCCTTTCGTGTTTAGCTGATGGCTGCTGGAGTGTCCAGAACTGCTTGGTGGCACTGGAGGCAGGCTCAGGGCAGTGGCTGCTTATCTGTCTGGACGCTTGCTTTTCACTATTTTGACAGCCAGTACCGTCCAGCCTGTGTTACTGTCTGAACATCAGCGCTGCCCCTTCCCAAGCCCCAGTTCCACCATATTCCCCACGGCAGGGAGAGGGGCTCCGAGGAGGACAGTGCCGTCTAGTGATGGGGGCCTGGATTGGCATTGAGGGGATGGGGCGGGCAGGCTAGGAGCCACTCAAGGGCACTGGTGCAGGAGCAGTTTCCTCCTGGGTGCTGCAGCCCAGCCGTCACCCCTCTGCCTGCCTGTTCCCCCCAGTCTCCATTCCTTAGTGCCCTCCACTTCTCAGCTCAGGTGAGTCTGATAATTTTTCCAGCCCCACCCCCACTCCCCCAACTCCACCAGGGCTCAAGAACTGGTACAAAGGCAGAAGGAAGCCAGAAGTCACAGCTGCCTGTGATGCAGACTGACTCAGGGGCACCTGTGTACACCCGCAGGGACAGTCTGGTGCCCACGGGGAGGAGGTGTGAACCGGGGGTCGGGGGAGGAAGGCGGTGCATCTCTGGGACTGCCACCCAGCAGCGCCTTCAGGGGCCTTGTGACCCCTCTGCCCCTCCTCCTCACTGCCCTCACCGGCTCTGCCAGAGACCCAGGGCTTTGCCAGAGGTGCCTTCTCTGGGGAGGCCGGTTGTTGCTAGGAGACAGGCAGCTGAGGGTGCCTGAGCCTTCTGCTGTGACCAGAATCTGAACCTGTCCCCTGGGGCCCCTGTGAGGACTCTGATGCCTCCACCTCCAGGGCTTCCTGGGACCAACTTGGCCCCTCCTCCAGGGCCTTGTGATGTCGTCCAGGGACCTTGGCCTAATTTCAGCGATTTGGGAGCGGAGGAGATACCTTGGCTCTGCCGTTAACTCCCTGTGAGTGGTTTCTCTTCAGCCTTTAAACACAGGAATTGGGGGTCGGGTGATAAAAATCTCAGCTGGGCTACAGATGAGCATGGTGTGAGGTCAGATATGCTGTGTGACCTTGGGCCAGTAACGGCACTTCTCTGAGCCTCAGTTTTCTCATCTGGAGAATGGGGGCACAATAGCACCTCTTCTCCAAGGGACTGTCCAAGGATTAAATGAGAAAAAATAAACAGGCTTGGCCAAGGGCTGAGTTGGTGCTGAATGCCTGTGAGTAGTTCTTGTCATCAGTCAGGCTGCTTTGCCACCCCAGAACACACCCACCTCTCAGGCCCTTCATTCTGAGTCCTCACCTATCCTCAGCCAGCTCCCTGGGCAGCCTGTCCCTTAGGCTCCTACACCAGCCTCTCCCCTCTCCCAACCCCCTCCCAGCCCTGGGTCCCTCTTTAATCTTCTTCCCCTTATCTTCTCCATTCTCATCACCTCCTCCTTGGGGGAAAGCCCTTATTCAGTCATTTCAGCCTCAAGAGTGGCTGCTCTGGCCTGGCCCAGTTATTTTTATCTCCTTAATCGGTAACCAAGAGGTGGCCGGGCGCGGTGGCTCACGCCTGTAATCCCAGCACTTTGGGAGGCCAAGGTGGGCAGATCATCTGAGGTCAGGAGTTCCAGACCAGCCTGGCCAACATGGTGAAACCTCATCTCTAATAAAAATACAACAATTAGCCAGGCGTGGTGGCGGGCACCTGTAATCCCAGCTACTTGGGAGGCTGAGGCAGGAGAGTCACTTGAACCCGGGAGGCAGAGGTTGCAGTGAGCTGAGATCGTGCCATTGCACTCCAGCCTGGGCGACAGAGCAAGACTCTGTCTCAAAAATGAAAAATAATAGTAATAATAAAAAAAAGAGGTTTCAGGCCCATACCGATCTGAGAAGGGTGGCGTGGCTGAGGCACTCTGTTCCTGCCTGCTCCACATATCTGGCCTGTGTCCTAAAAGGAAGAGGTCATAAGTTCTCAGAATTGGGGCAAAAGAGAAAGAAATGAGAGGAGTTGCTATGGCGTCTTAGGTTTCCTCTTCTAATTGTGTTATTGCAGTGAAAAGGTGGCATCACGCAGGGGTGAGGTACTTGGGCCTTCTTGTCCCCGACGCTGGCCTCTGCTCCCATCCAGTCTTCAGGGGAGATTAGAATGTGCGGCTGACCCTGTCTGTGGAGCCTTTGGAAGCTGCGATGGCTGAGTCAGGACCACTGGGGTTTTTTGTTTTTTTGTTTTTTTTTTTTTGAGACGGAGTCTCGCTCTGTCGCCCAGGCTGGAGTGCAGTGGCCGGATCTCAGCTCACTGCAAGCTCCGCCTCCCGGGTTCACACCATTCTCCTGCCTCAGCTTCCTGAGTAGCTGGGACTCCAGGCGCCCGCCACCTCGCCTGGCTAGTTTTTTTTGTATTTTTTAGTAGAGATGGGGTTTCACCGTTTTAGCCAGGATGGTCTCGATCTCCTGCCCTCGTGATCCGCCCGTCTCGGTTTTTTTTTTTTTGAGACAGAGTTTCACTCTTGTTGCCCAGGGTGGAGTACAATGGCGCAATCTCGGCTCACCACATCCTCCGCCTCCCAGGTTCAAGCCATTCTCCTGCCTCAGCCTCCCGAGTAGCTGGGATTCCAGGCACCCGCTGCCACGCCTGGCTAATTTTGTATTTTTAGTAGAGACGGGGTTTCTCCATATTGGTCAGGCTGGTCTTGAACTCCTGACCTCAGGTGATCCGCCCGCCTCAGCCTCCCAAAGTGCTGAGATTACAGGTGTGAGCCAGTGCGCCCGGCAGGACTATTGGCTTCTCATGTCACACTGTGGGAAGTCAGGTGGACCACTCAGATCGTTTGGGACTCAGAGGTTTCCCTGGGCCGTGGGGAGCTCCCAGGAGCAGGTGCTGGAAGGGAAGTTGAAGTCTGAGCATCTTGGGGAGAGAATGTCCAGAAAGCTGCAGAGGCACGGAGGGGTGTGAGTCTGGAGCTCTGGGTTCTCATCTTCCCTCCACCACTGACACATTGTGTGACTCTTTCTCTGGGCCTTGGTTTACCTAAGTAGGTACGACGAAGAAGCCAGGCCCTCCCAGCTGAGACGGTCTGTGAGTCACTGGCTCCAGAGTGTGCATGTGGAGACGCGGCCTCGGTGAGCACTCGGGCCAGAGCCAAGCCTCTGAGAAGCCCAGGCAGCTGAGGCCCCAAGTCCAAGCGCAGAGGCCAGGCCTGGGATTTCACTTCATCCTTGGTGCCTCCCTCTGCTCTGCTCACAAATCCATTCAGCAGGCAAGTGCTTTCCTTCAACCTACCTCCCATGGGTCGTCCCCATTCTACCCCTCTTCATCCGTCCCCTGGAACATTCATCACCTCTGCTGGTCTCCCTACCTCCCTCTCCCACCAATTCAGCTTCCATACAACTGCCAGACAGAGTTTCCTTTTTGTTTTTGTTTTAGACGGAGTCTCACTCTGTAGCCCAGGCTAGAGTGCAATGGCATGATCTCGGCTCACTGCAACCTCTACCTCCTGGGTTTAAGCAATTCTCCTGCCTCAGCCTTCTGAGTAGCTGGGATTACATGCGCGCACCCCCACGCCTGGCTAATGTTTTGTATTTTTAGTAGAGACGGGGTTTTGCCATGTTGGCCAGGCTGGTCTTGAACTCCTGGACCTCAGGTGATCCACCCACCTTAGCCTCCCAAAGTGCTGGGATTACAGGCATCAGCCACCACACCCGGCCCAGACTGCGTTTCCTTTTTTTTTTTTTTTTGAGACGGAGTCTGGCTCTGTCACCCAGGCTGGAGTGCAGTGGCCGGATCTCTGCTCACCGCAAGCTCCGCCTCCCGGGTTTACGCCATTCTCCTGCCTCAGCCTCCGGAGTAGCTGGGACTACAGGCGCCCGCCACCTCGCCTGGCTAGTTTTTTGTACTTTTTAGTAGAGACGGGGTTTCACCGTGTTAGCCAGGATGGTCTCGATCTCCTGACCTCGTGATCCGCCCGTCTCGGCCTCCCAAAGTGCTGGGATTACAGGCTTGAGCCACCGAGCCCGGCCCAGACTGCGTTTCTTAATGCAGGATAATGCTGATCAGGCAGCTGCTCAAAAACTTTCTGTGGCTCCCCGCTACCCAGCAGGACTCCTTGGCAGTCATGGTGTTTGTCAAGGTCTTCCACACTTTGGCTCCACCTGGATTTCTTTTCTTTCTTTCTTTCTTTTTTTGAGATGGAGTCTTGCTCTGTTGCCCATGCTGGAGTGCAGTGGCGCAATCTTGGCTCACTGCAACCTCCACCTCCTGGGTTCAAACAATTCTCCGGTCTCAGCCTCCTTAGTAACTAGGATTACAGGCATGCGCCACCATGCCGGGCTAATTTTTGTATTTTTAGTAGAGACAGTATTTCGCCATGTTGGCCAGGCTGGTCTCAAACTTCTGACCTCAGGTGATCCACCCCCCTCCGCCTCCCAGAGTGCTGGGATTATAGGTGTGAGCCACCACGCCCAGCCTCCAGCTGGATTTCTTATCAGTCTCCTTTAAGTACTACTTTATCAACTAGAACCTTCCATGAGCTTTTGGATTCCGAGCTTCTGGCCTTTGCCGTGCTCTTCCCTTCATCTGGAATGCTCTCTTTACTCCCCTTTCCCATATGATATCTCGGCATGTCCACATGTTATGCAGCCTCCAGGGAGTTGAAGCACCTCTCCTCTGGGGAGCCTCGGATGCTGGACCTCCTCCTTCAGCACCTGCTCCTCAAGCTGGACATGCTCCTGCCCATGAGCTCCTGCTTGATTTCTGCTCTACCTTAATATCACTAGTTGACCTGTTTGTCTCCCTAGCTAGACTGAGGGCTGGGAGTTGCTTGGTGAACAGTGACTTGGAAAGGGTGGGAACCTCTGGGAATTGGTTCCCAGGAGTCCTCCACTACCTAACCAGAGGTTTTTTTTTTTTTTTTTTTTTGAGACAGAGTCTTGCTCTGTCGCCCAGGCTGGAGTGCAGTGGTGCGATCTCAGCTCACTACAATCTCTGCCTCCTGGCTTCAAGTGATTCCTCTGCCTCAGCCTCCTGAGTAGCTGGGACTACAGGCACCTGCCACCATACCCAGTTAATTTTTTGTATTTTAGTAGATGATCTCCTGACCTCATGATCCGCCCACCTCAGCCTCCCAAAGTGCTGGGATTACAGGCGTGAGCCACCGTGCCAGGCCCTAACCAGAGCTCTTTGCCCTGAAACTCTCAGGTGTTTCTAGAACTTTTCCAACTTCTCTTTCCATCTCACCTCCCTAAGTCCCAGTTTCCTTATTCAAAAAAAGAGGCAGCGGAATTGGTGCAGTGTGAGGCTCATGGGGGCTGTTGGTGGGCACAGCCCAGAGACCGTGGTTGTGATGATGACAGCAACCCCTCCCCACCCGTTCGGCTGCCTCTCCCGGCCTCACCTGAGCAGCGTTTCTGCAGCCTCAGGATCTCCAGGTGCAGGTCTCGCAGCAGGGCCATCTGCTCCTTTTTCAGGAAGCTGATGTGGCGTTGCACGCTCTGGATCTGATGCTCCAGGGACACGGTATCCATGGCAACCCAGGCCTGGGCCCCACCTAGGGAGGACGACAAGGTGAACCCACCTCTTCTGAGCCCATCTGCGCTGCCCACCCTCAGCTCTTTCACCATCTCCTCTGCTCTGGGTCCTGTTGCCACCAGGAAGATGATTCTGCCACTGCTGTCACCTCCCCACTATTCCCTCATTCAGGCTTCGTGAAAAAGCAGGGGAGTTGGCAGGAAAGCATCATTATTCCCATTTAACAGTTGGAGAACCAGAGGGCGATGGCTTCCTTCTCCTGCTCCCATGTAACTTTTTTTTTGAGATGAAGTCTTGCTCCTGTCACACAGGTTGGAGTGCAGTGGCACCATCTTGGTTCACTGCAACCTCCACCTCCCAGGTTCAAGCAATTCTCCTTCCTCAGCCTCCTGAGTAGCTGGGACTACAGGTGCCCGCCACAACACCCGGTTAATTTTTGTATTTTTAGTAGAGAAGGGGTTTCACCGTGTTGGCCAGGCAGGTCTTGAACTCCTGACCTCAGACGATCCATCCGCCTCGGCCTCACAAAGGGCTGGGATGACAGGTGTGAGCCACTGCGCCCAGGCCCATATAACTTTAGCCTCTTCTGCTTCTCAAACAGGAAAACAAATGGAGTGGCAAAGTCAGTAGAGAGACAGAGCACCTGGGTTCTAGCCTGCTCCTCCCCTCCAGCAGTGTGACCTGGGTGAGTCCTCTCACTCTGTGGGCTCTCAGTTTTCTCAGGGGTAAAATGAGGGAGATGTGGAGTGAGTGAACCCTAGAGTCTCTTCCAGCGCTGACGTCCCACAGTATCTCAGCCCAAGGGCTACGTGGCTGTTCTGAATATTATTCTCCTTTAGTTCAACTCCACTTCAACTTAACCACAGTCCAGGGCTCCGGGCTCCTCCGAGTGGCAGTGGAGGAAGATCTGGTGAATGTTTCACTAAAACTGACTCTGGGCTGAAGGCAGGTGGTGGAGTCCCTTTGTAAAACAGAAAGGTGGGCCGGGCATAGTGGCTCACACCTGTGATCTCAGCACTTTGGGAGCCCAAGGCGGGTGGATCATGAGGTCAGGAGTTCAAGACCAGCCTGGCCAACATGGTGAAACCCCATCTCTACTAAAAATACAAAAATTAGCTGAGTATGGTGGCACATGCCTGTAATTTCAGCTACTCAGGAGGCTGAGGCAGGAGAATTGCTTGAATCGGGACAGGGAGGCAGAAGTTGCAGTGAGCTGAGATCATGCCACTGCATTCCAGCCTGGGCTACAAAGCAAGACTCCGTCTCAAAAAAAAAAAAAAAAAAAAAAAGGCGCCGGCGTGGTGACTCATACTTGTAATCCCAGCACTTCGGGAGGCTGAGGTGGGTGGATCACCTAAGGTCAGGAGTTCGAGACCAGCCTGGCCAACATGGTGAAACCCTGTCTCTACTCAAAATACAAAACTTAGCCGGGCATGGTGGCACGTACTTGTAATCCCAGCTACTCACTGAGGCAGGAGAATGGCTTGAACCCAGGAGGCGGAGGTTGCAGTGAGCTGAGATCACACCACTGCACTTTAGCCTGGGCGAGGTGAGACTCTGTCTCTAAATAAATACATAAATAAATAAAAGAGAAACAGGCTGGGCGTGTTGGCTTACTCATGTAATCTCAGCACTTTGGGAGGCCAAGGCGGGTGGATCACTTGAGGTCAGGAGTTGGAGACCAGCCTGCCCAACATGGTCAAACGCCATCTCTATTAAAAATACAAAAATTAGCCGGGCTTGGTGGCGCATCCCTGTAATCCCAGTTACTTGGGAGGCTGAGGCAGGAGAGTCACTTGAACCCGGGAGGCAGAGGATGAAGTGAGCCAAGGTTGTGCCACTGGACTCTAGCCTGAGTGACACGGCGAGACTCTGCCTGAAAAAAAAAAGAGAGAGAAATAGGAGGAGGCTGGGCGTGGTGGCTCATGCCTGTAATCCTAGCACTTTGAGAAGCCGAGGTGGGAAGACGGCTTGAGTCCGGGAGTTTGAGACCAGCCTGGGCAACAAAGTGAGATATCATCTCTAAAAATATATAAATAGGCCAGACTCGGTGATTCATGCCTATAATCCCAGCCCTTTTGGAGGCCAAGGTGGGCGGATCACTTGAGGTCAGGAGTTCAAGACCAACCTGGCTGACATGGTGAAACCCTGTCTCTACTAAAAATACAAAAATTAGCTGGGCGTGGTGGCACAGGTTCCTGTAATCTCAGCTACTTGGGAGGCTGAGGCACAAGGATTGCTTGAACCCGGGAGGTGGAGGCTGCAATGAGCCAACATTACATCACTGTACTGCAGCCTGGGCAACAGAGCAAGACTCTGTCTCAAAAAATAAATAAATAAATATAAATAAGTAAATACAATAAAAAAGAGGAATAGGAGAGGGGGAAAATTTTTTTTTTTTTTTGTATTTTTAGTAGAGACGGGGTTTCACCGTGTTAGCCAGGATGGTCTCGATCTCCTGACCTCGTGATCCACCCGCCTCAGCCTCCCAAAGTGCTGGGATTACAGGCGTGAGCCACCGCGCCCGGCCGCCTAACTTTTTTTTTTTTTTTTTTTTTGAGACGGAGTCTCGCTCTGTCGCCCAGGCTGGAGTGCAGTGGCCAGATCTCAGCTCACTGCAAGCTCCACCTCCCAGGTTCATGCCATTCTCCTGCCTCAGCCTCCTGAGTAGCTGGGACTACAGGCGCCGCCACCTCGCCCGGCTAATTTTTTGTATTTTTAGTAGAGACAGGGTTTCACCATGTTATGCAGGCTGGTCTCGAACTCCTGACCTTGTGATCTGCCTGCCTCGGCCTCCCAAAGTGCTGGGATTACAGGCGTGAGCCACCGCGCCCGGCCATCCAAATAGGCCTTTCATTTCAGCAAGGAGTGGCCCTTTGGCCCATGGGGATTGCTGGCTCCATGTGCTGACTGTCTGCTATGTTCAGGAAATATTATACACGTGATCTTACTTCTGCCAACCACACTTCAGCGGGTATTACCACCCCAGTTCACAGAAAAAGGCTCTTGTGCCACTTCACGTGCTCAGTAAGTGGTGACAGAGTCAATTCTCCAACCAAGTCTTTGGAATCCAGAGAAGGTTCCCAATATTTACACCGATATTTACACTGGGAACAGTCGTAGGTTTGAATCTGTCACCCAGGCTGGAGTGCGGTGGGGCGATCATAGCTCACTGCAACCTCAGACTCCCGGCTTAAGCAATCCTTCCGCCTCAGCCTCCCAAGTAGCTAAGGGCTACAAGTGACCGCCACCATACCTGGCTAATTTTAAAAAATTTTTGTAGACACAGGGTCTCACTTTATTGCCCAGGCTGATGTCCACCTCCGGGCCTCAAGCAATCCTCCCACCTTGGTCTCCCAGAGTGCTGGGATTACAGGCATGAGCCACTGGACCCAGCTGATTTGTGGTTCTTTCAATTACCTACTGTGTGATTTTGGCATGAAAATTAACCTCTCTGAGCCATTTTCCTTCCCCCGTAAGATGGGGCTGCAAATCCTACCATCCTAGGATAGTTGTAAGGATTAAATGAGATAAGAAATGTAAGGTCTGGCGCAGTGGCTCACACCTGTAATCCCAGCACTTTGGGAGGCCAAGGTGGGTGGATCACCTGAGGTCAGGAGACCAGGCTGACCAATATGGTGAAACCCTGTCTCTACTAAAAATACAAAAATTAGCCAGGCATGGTGGCGTGCACCTGAAGTCCCAGCTACTCGGGAGGCTGACACGGCAGAATCGCTTGAACCCAGGGTGCAGAGGTTGCAATGAACTGAGATCAAAGCACTGCACTCCAGCCTAGGCAACACAGCGAGACTCTGTCTAAAATAAATATTTAGGCCAGGTGCAGTTGCTCACGCATGTAATCCCAGCACTTTGGGAGGCCAAGGTGGGTGGATCACGAGGTCAGGAGATCGAGATCATCCTGGCCAACATGCTGAAACCCCGTTTCTACTAAAAACACAAAAATTAGCTGGGCGTGGTGGTGTGTGCCTGTAGTCCCAGCTACTTGGGAGGCTGAGGCAGGAGAATGGTTTGAACTAGGGAGTCAGAGGTTGCAGTGAGCCGAGATTGTGCCACTGCACTCCAGCCTGGCAATAGAGCGAGACTCCGTCTCAAAAAAAGAAAAATAAAATAAAAATAAATAAGGCTGGGCGAGGTGGTTCACGCCTGTAATCCCAGCACTTTGGGAGGCCGAGGTGGGTGGATCATGAGGTAAGAGATCGAGACTGTCCTGGCCAACACGATGAAACCTCGTCTCTACTAAAAATACAAAAAATTAGCCGGGCATGGTGGCAGGCGCCTGTAGTCCCAGTTACTCGGGAGGCTGAGGCAGGAGAATGGTGTGAACCCGGGAGGTGGAGCTTGCAGTGAGCCGAGATCGTGCTACTGCACTCCAGCCTGGGCTACAGAGCAAGACTCGTCTCAAATAGAAGGATAGATAGACAGATGATTGATAGATGGATGGATAGACAGATAGATAGATAGATAGATAGATAGATAGATAGATAGATAGACAGATAGATAGAATAGAGAAATGTAGGCAGGGTGCGGTGGCTCACGCCTGTAATCCCAGCACTTTGGGAGGCCGAAGTGGGCAGATCACGAGGTCAGCAGATCGAGACCATCCTGGCTAACACGGTGAAAGCCCGTCTCTACTAAAAATGCAAAAAATTAGCTGGGCGTGGCGGCGGGTGCCTGTAGTTCCAGCTACTCGGGATGCTGAGGCAGGAGAGTGGCTTGAACCCCGGAGGCGGAGATTGCAGTGAGCAGAGGTCATGCCACTGCACTCCAGCTTGGGGGACAGAGCAAGACTCCGTCTCAAAAAAAAAAAAAAAAAATTACAATCTGTGATAAGGGCCATCAAAGAGACCTACAAGGTAATGTGAAAGAATAAAGAGGGGAACCTACTTTAGATTTGGGGTGAGGAAAGTTCTCTTTGAGGAAGTAAGTTTTAGGCTGATGCCTTGTGACAGGCAGAGTTCTAAGACGGTCCCCAAGATTCCCAGCCTCTGTATGCAGGTGCTCTGCTTGAGTGCGGGTGGGCCTGTGCGTATGACAGATTTCACCCCTGTGATTAGGCTATACACAAAGGTGAAGGGATTCTGCAGATGTAATTCAGGCCTCCAATCAGTTGACTTTGATTTAATCAAAATGGAGATCATTCTGGGTGGACCTGACCTAATTAGGCAAAACCCTGAGGCTGGGCAAGTGGCTCACGCCTGTAATCCCAGCACTTTGGGAAGTTGAGCCGGGCTGATCACTTGAGGTCAAGAGATCGAGACCAGCCTGGCCAACATGCTGAAATACTGTCTCTACTGAAAATACAAAAATTAGCTGGGCATGGTGACAGGCGCCTGTCATCCCAGCTACTCAGGAAGCTGAAGCAGGAGAATCACTTGAACCCAGGAGGCAGAGGTTGCAGTGAGCCATGATCGTGCCACTGCCCTCCAGCCTGGGCCACAGAGGGATCTGTCTTAGAAAACAAAAAACCAAAAAAACAAAAACAAACAAAAAAATAGAAACCTGAGCACAGGACCTAGTTTAAAAATGGTAGACTAAGGCCAGACGTGGTGGCTTACACCTGTAATCTCACCACTTTGGACAACGCAGTGAAACCTCGTCACTACAAAAATACAAAAAGTAGCCAGGCGTGGTAGCAATGGCCTGTAGTCCCAGCTACTGGGAGGCTGAGGTGGGAGGATGACTTGGGCCCAGGAGGTCAAGTCTGCGGTGAGCCATGATCGTGCCATTGCACTCCAGTCCTGGCGAAAGACAAAGACCCTGTCTCAAAAAAAAAAAAAAAAAAAAAAGAGCCAGACTCCTGGGCTTAGACATTGTAAGATAATAAATGTATGTTGTTTTAAGCCACTATGTTTATGATAATTTGTTACACAGTGATAAAAAGAACTAATACAGACTTAAAGAAAGGGTAGGACTTAGAAGAATGAAGGGAAGAGCATCTCCAACAGGGAACAGCATCTGTGAAGGCGCAGAGGTAGGAAAGAGCTAAGTGATCATAATGATCGCTTACATTTATGGAGTGCTTACTATGTGTCAAACTTTCTGCTAAGTGCTTCACGTGGTCTGTTTGAGAAACAGACATTGCCACTGCTAGCTGCTAAAGGCTGAAATGAAAAGTACTGAAGGAGGGTCACAGGAAGGAAGATTAGCAAGAGTAGGTTCACATGTCGTCTTGTAAACCATGTTAAGAATTTTTGGGCTGGGTGCGGGGGTCTCACACCTGTAATCCCAGCACTTTGGAAGACCAAGGTGGGCAGATCACCTGAGGTCAGGAGTTCGAGACCAGCCTGGCCAACATGGCAAAACCCTGTCTCTACTAAAAATACAAAAACTATCCAGGCGTTGAGGTGTCCACCTGTAGTCCTAGCTACTCAGGAGGCCGAGGCAGGAGAATCTCTTGAAACCGGGAGGCAGAGGTTGCAGTGAGCCGAGATCATGCCACTGCACTCCAGCTTGGGCGACAGAGCAAGACTCCATCTCAAAAAAAAAAAAAAAAAATTTAATATTAAGTAAATGTGGAAGTTCTTAAAGGATTTTAAGCAGTGGAAGAACATGATATGATTTGCAATTTTTTTTTTTTTTTTTTGAGACAGGGTCTCACTCGGTCACCCAGGTTGGAGTGCAGTGATGCAATGATGGCTCACTGCAGCCTCAAACTCCCAGGTTCAGGCTGAGACTCTGCCTCAGCCTCCTAAGGAGCTGGGACCGCAGGCTCATGCCCCCATGCCTGGCTAATATTTCACTTTTTGTAGAGATGGGGTCTCACTATGTTGCCCGGGCTATCCTTTGCATTTGTAAAATATCACTCCAGCAGCTGTCGGGAGAGCAGTCTAGGCCCAACACAGTGGATGTGGGGAGTTCAGCTGGGAGAATAGAGCAGTGGTCAAGGTGCCAGGCGATGGTGGCCTGGATGAGATGATGGAGGGGAAGGTGGAGAGTGGCCCCAGGTGTATTTTAGTGGTAGGATGGGCAGGACTTGGAGACGGATTGGATGAAGTCATGATGATAGGGAGGGGGATGTCTAAGATGTCTGCAGTTTTCTAGCTCAAGCAACTCAAGAATGAAGGCATATTTGCTGGATCTTTCCCCATTTCCTCCTCTTTCACCATGAACCTCTTCCTTATCTATAATCACTCCCTGGGTGTTCTTATCCCATCCCATGGCTGTAAATACTATTTATATGCTATTGACCCCCAAATAACTCTTCCCTGGCTGCTAGACTGATGACCTAACACCTCCATTTGGATATCCAGTGAGGATATCCCTCAAACTTTCAAGTCCCAATACTGGACTTGCACTCCCTCCTGCAAACCAGCTCTTGACCACCGTTGGCCATCTTGATAAACCACATTGCTATCTGCCCATTCATTCTGTTGCTCAGGTCAAAAACTTGGGAGTCATCTTTGATTCCTCTCTTTCTTTACATTCCGTAGTCAATCCATCTGCAACCTGTTTGCTCTACCTTCAAAAAACATATCCCAAAGCCAGTCACTTCTCACTATCTCCATTGCCATCACCCAAGTCCAAGCCAGCAACATCCCTCTGGTGTACCACTGCCGTAGGCTCCTGACTGTCATCTCACTTCCATTCTTGCCCCTTGTTTTCCATGCAGGAGCCAGAATTCCTTTAACAAATATAAGTCGGGTCAGGCACGGTGGCTCATGCCTGTCATCACAGCACTTTGGGAGGCTGAGGTGGGAGGATCACCCAAGGTCAGGAGTTCGAGACCAGCTTGGCCAACATGGTGAAACCCTGTCTCTAAGAAAAACACAAAACTTAGGCCGGGCACAGCGGCTCATACCTGTAATCCCAGCACTTTGGGAGGCTGAGGCGGGTGGATCATGAGGTCAGGAGATTGAGACCATCCTGGCTAACACGGTGAAACCCCATCTCTACTAAAAATACAAGAAATTAGCTGGGTGTGGTGGTGGGTGCCTGTAGTCCCAGCTAATTGGGAGGCTAAGGCAGTAGAATGGCATGAACCCGGGAGGCGGAGCTTGCAGTGAGCCAAGATCGCACCACTGCGCTCCAGCCTGGGCGACAGAGCGAGACTCCGTCTCAAAAAAAAAAAAAAAAAAAAAAAGAAAAGTACAAAACTTAGCCAGGCATAGTGGTGAATGCCTGTAGTCCCAGCTCCTTGGAAGGCTGAGGCAGGAGAATCTCTTGAACCCGGGAAACAGAAGTTGCAGTGAGCCGTGATTGCACCGCTGCACTCCAACTTGGGTGACAGAGTGAGACTCAGCCTCAAAACAAAAACAAAAACAAATGTAAGTCTGATCATGTCTCCCCATACCCCACTCAAAACCCTCTGTGTGGCTTTCCATCACACTTCAGAACAAACCCAAAGTTCTTATGAGCCCTTGCACAGTCTGCCCTGGCTCCCTCTGTCCTCATCCTGCTGGTTCCATCCCAGCCACTCCAACCTCCTTGCTGCTCCCTGAATGTGGCCAGCACACTCTTGCCTTGGGGACTTTGTACGTGCTGTCCCCTCTGCCAGGAATGCCCTTCACCAAGACCTCCTCAGGGCCTAGTCCCCTCCTTCATTCAGGACTCTCCAAATGTCAGCTCCTCAGGGATTTCTCTCATCACCCAATTTAAAGTAGAATCTTTTGTTACCCTCCATTCCCTTAATCTGCATTATTTCTTCTTCAGTGAATGTACTACCACATGAATATATTAAACTTTTATTTTTATTTGTTTATTTATTTTTATTTTTTTGAGATGGAGTCTGGCTCTGTTGCCCAGGCTTGAGTGCAATGGTACGGTCTCAGCTCACTGCAACCTCCGCTTCCCGGGTTCAAGTCAATCTCCTGCTTCGGCCTCCCGAGTAGCTGGGACTATAGGCATGCGCCACCACACCTAGCTAATTTTTGTATTTTTAGTAGAGACAGCGTTTCACCGTGTTGGCCAGGCTGGTCTCGAACTCCCGACCTCGTGATCCACCCACCTCAGTCTCCCAAAGTGCTGAGATTACAGGCATGAGCTCCTGCACCCAGTCCCCAATTTTTGTTTCTTGTCTGTTTCCCCTGCCAGATTGTTAGCAACTGAGATGAAGGACATTGCTTTTGTTCCTCCTGTTCCTTAGTACCTAGCACAGTATGTGGCAAACAGGAAGTGTTCAGTAAGTATCTTTAGAGTGAGTGAATTTGTGGGGATGGGATAGACTGGTGGAGAAGCAGATTTACACAAAGTAAGATCAAGTTGTCATGTGTTAGGTGTGATATGCCCAAAAGACCTCAGACAAGGAGAACTAGATGTCACGTAGGCAGGCCAATATACTGATGCAGCCAGGCTCAGGGGCTCGTGCCTATAATCCCAGAACTGTAGGAGGCAGAGGTGGGCAGATCCTTTTTGTGCCCAGCAGTTTGAGACCAGCCTGGACAACCCGGTGAAACCCCGTCTCTACTAAAGATACAAAAATTAGCTGGGCAGGGTGGCATGTGCCTGTGGTCCCAGCTACTCGGGAGGCTGAGGTGGGAGGATTGCTTGAGCCCAGGAGTTTGAGGCTTCAGTGAGCCATGACTGCACCACTGCATTCCAGCTTGGGTGACAGAGAGTGAGATCCTGTCTCAGAAAAAAAAAAGATGGAATAAAACATATTACACTGGTGCAGAACTCGGGAGAAACAGGTGAGCTGCGTGTCTATGGAACTGTGAGTCTTGGTCAGGGTTTGTGTGCTTGCGTATGTGTGTGTGTGCCTGAGCCTGCGTGTGTGCCTCAAGGAGTACCTGTGTGTGTGTTTCTCGACTCTCTCGCTGCTGTGTCTGCTGTACGCACACCTGTAGGACGAAGGTGGGTGTGTGGGCCTGTGCTGAGGATAGAGAGAGAAAATGTCTGTTCCCAGCCACTGAAATGCAAATGTTTCTGAAGAGTAAAAGCCCTTCCCACACAGCTCTGGAGACTGGACCCTGGCCACGGGTGAGAGGCTGAGCCAACCAGCTGTTTCTGTGCTTTCCCAGAACGACTTGAGTATTTGCTTCCAACTAGGCAGGCTGCTTTTCTCAGGGCGGAAATTTGGGTCACAAACGATCTTGGCAAATATTCTCTCTTAGACATTATTGTTTAGTTTGTTTGGGGGAGGGTGGGAGATAGAGTGGGGAAGGGAACTGGTGACAACAGAAATCTCTCTGTCTGGCTGGGGAGTCGCAGGCACTACTTCAGAAGGCCCAAGCCAGGAAAACATCCGATTTTCCCATCATAAATGCAGTCCTGGAACATCTGGGCTTCGGAAGCTCCTGCCTGAGGACTTGGCCCAGGTCAGTAACAGTAGCTGAAGGGCTGGAGCTATCAGTTCCATCTTTCCCCACAACACAGCACTAGATGTCTAGCCTCCTGAGTTAACACGCTTGGGGAAGAGGGTCGCACTCCTCTGTCCGCTGTCCTGAGCACCTCAGAGCCTGCATTGTTTCTGCTCCCCTCCTTCTTCTGGTTCTCTGAGTTCTTTTTCCCGTTAATTTTTCCTTCCCCTTGTCCTTCTCCTTCTTTTTTTTTTTTCCAAGATGGAGTTTTGCTCTTGTTGCCCAGGCTGGAGTGCAATGACACAATCTTGGCTCACCGCAACCTCTGCCTCCCTGATTCAAGTGATTCTCCTGCCTTAGCCTCCCAAGTAGCTGGGATTACAGGCGCCCACCACCACGCCTGGCTAATTTTTGTATATATATATATATATTTTTGAGACGTAGTCTCGCTCTGTTGCCCAGGCTGGAGTGCAATGGCACAATCTCGGCTCACTGCAAGCTCCGCCTCCCTGGTTCATGCCATTCTCCTGCCTCAGCCTCCCGAGTATCTGGAGTACAGGCGCCCGCCACCACGCCCGGCTAATTTTTTGTATTTTTCGTAGAGACGGGGTTTCACCATGTTAGCTAGGATGGTCTCCATCTCCTGACCTCATGATCCGCCTGCCTTGGCCTCCCAAAGTGCTGGGATTACAGGTTTGAGCCACCGCACCCAGCCTAATTTTTGTATTTTTAGTAGAGACAGGGTTTTGCCATGTTGGCCAGGCTGGTCTCGATCTCCTGACCTCAAGTGATCCATTCGCCTCAGACTCCCAAAGTGCTGGGATTACAGGCATGAGCCACTGTCCCTGGCCTTTCTAGCTTGATGAAAAAATATTCATTTAAAAAAATTGTTACCAAAAATATTAAAAAGACCCTAACACAAGGTTCACAATTTATAGGGTTAATTCCAAGTGCTTTTAACATGTCTCTGATGTGTCTGAAAGTTACAAATACTTTTCCCTTTGGGGAAGTTGGTGGAGAAGGCTTCTGTGCTCAGGTCCCCAATCACGGGTAAAGTGTCAGGCTCAGGAACCTTTTGACCCTGGCACAGTTTGGACTCTCTGAGATCTGGGCTCCTGATCCCTGAAAACGACGCGACCTGTCTTCCTGGTTCCTGCTTGTCTCTTTTTTTTTTTTTTTTTTTTGAGACAGAGTCTCGCTTTGTCGCCCAAGCTGGAGTGCAGTGGCGCCACACCCGGCTAATTTTTGTATTTTTAGTAGAGACAGGGTTTCACCGTGTTAGCCAGGATGGTCTCGATCTTCTGACCTCGTGATCCGCCCGCCTCGGCCTCCCAAAGTGCTGGGATTACAGGCGTGAGCCACCACGCCCGGCCCCTGCTTGTCCCTTTGGAGCTTCTGGGACTCACTTTCCTACCCAGTTACCACCGACTTGGCAAGTGGGAAGCTGCAGTTCTCTCCCCGCTTCAGTTGTTTTGTTTTGTTGTTTGTTTGTTTTATTTTGAGACAGAGTCTCCTCTGTTGCCCAGGCTAGAGTGCAGTGGTTCAGTCTTGGCTCACTGCAACCTCCGCCTCCTGGGTTCAAGCAGTTCTCCTGCCTCGGCCTCCCAAGTAGCTGGAATTACAGGCACCCACCAAAACACCCAGCTATTTTTTTGTATTTTCAGTAGAGATGGGTTTTTGTCATGTTGGCCAGGCTAGTCTTGAACTCCTGACCTCAGGTGATCCACCTGCCTCAGCCTCCCAAAGTGCTGGGATTACAGGCGTAAGCCGCAGTGCCTGGCCTGCTAACCAGCAGTTTGAAAACCTCTTTTATAGTCCAGTCTTTCCCTGGGTATCTAAATCTCACCTTCCCCACACCCTTTTCGTCTGCTCAAGGTTCCCTGGCCTCTGCCGCCTCTTTCTTTCCCTTAAGCAGAGGAGGTCGCTGGGAGAAGAACCAGACTCCACACTTCTTGCGACCTGCTTGCCCGGGGTTTGCATTGTCTGCCACCCCTCACTCACTGATGGATTCTCTTGTCCCAGTTTCAGCTTTTCCTAGTGTTTCTTTTCTGTTTGGAACTGAAAATATTTATCAACTCAACAAATATCTTTGTGCTGTTCTTAACAGTCAATAGCCACATTTTGTTAAAGTTCTTTAAGTGTGTATGTTTTCTTGTTTAAAGAGAATGTTAGACTTATTTTTATTATTCTTATAGTCAGGGCAGGTATATTACATAGGACAGGCATGGCCATAAGTGAACAGATAAATGAATCAGGCCGGGCGCGGTGGCTCACGCCTGTAATCCCAGCACTTTGGGAGGCGGACGGGGGTGGATCACCTGAGGTCAGGAGTTTGAGACAAGCCTGGCCAACATGGCAAAACCCCATCTCTACTGAAAATACAAAAATTAGCAGGGCGTGATGGAGGGCACCTGTAGTACCA
This sequence comes from Chlorocebus sabaeus, assembly GCF_047675955.1. Lineage (NCBI taxonomy): Eukaryota > Metazoa > Chordata > Mammalia > Primates > Cercopithecidae > Chlorocebus > Chlorocebus sabaeus. The sequence goes on from NC_132919.1 coordinate 2,693,806, forward strand.
GCTACTCGGGAGGCTGAGCCAGGAGAGTCATTTGAACCTGGGAGGCGGAGGTTGCAGTGAGTTGAGATTGCACCACTGCACTCCAACCTCGGCAATAAGAGCAAAACTCGGTCTCAAAAGAAATAATCAACACGAGCTTTGTGTTTCTTAGTCATTATTCCTGTTCATGGCCTGACTCAGAGGCCTGGGGCAACAGGAGAGCAGGAACTCAAGAAGCCTTTCTGGGACATGGCATCAATGCATAAGTAATAATACTTGTAATAATAAGTAATTGGTACTGTTCTTAGCATTTTACATATATTAACTCATTTATCTTGGCAACAACCCCATGTTGAAGATTCTATTAATGTATCCACTTTATCGATGAGGAGACAGGCTTAAAAAGGTAAAGTAGTTTGCTCAGTATACGCAACTACAGTGCCTGGCAACTAGAAGCACTCCACCGGGTGCTCATCCTGGCATTTATGGCCTCTCGTAAGAGAATCCCAAAGAGGAGAAGATCAGCCTGCATTTAGCAGTCCACATCTGCAGGCTGCTCTTCTCCTTTTTTGGATTCTACCTCTTGCTGCTCTGATGACAAAGTCTTCCAGTAGTCCTGTAGCCAGGCCATCCCCTCGCTTTCTATATGCGCCTTATCTCTGCCTCTTGAAACCTGACCCATCCTTCAGGGCCTTGCTCTGGTGTGACTTTTACCATGAAGCCATCCCTGATCCCCCACCAAGATGGAATGACTCCTGTCTCTCTGTTCCCCAGGCAATTTGTTGGAATCTGAGTGGCAGCTAGCACCACAGTCTGCCATGTTATCACTCTTTGTTCTGTGTGTGTGTGTGCACGTGTGCCTGCACACACCTGGCTTCTGTGCTAAGCCATAAGTCTTCATCCTCTGTGTGTGTGTGTGTGTGCGCGCGTGCATGTGCCTGAATGCACCTGGCTTCTGTGCTAAGCCATATGCTTCCTGAGGGCAAGGCTTTGTCTCTGGGAATCTCTTGCAAGGAACAGGCCCATAATGAATGTTGCTGCAACAGGGAGAATGGATTGAGTCTTACTAGGCATCACCAGGGCAAGTAAATACACATATTAAAAAATAAGTATGCTGGTCCCCCAACCCCAAATCCTTGGCTTTCCTGGGGACTGGAGTCTGGAACGAGGATTCAGCCTTTGATAAATGTCTAGGATTCTGTCTGCAAGGTGGGGCCACTTAGCCAGTGGTGGAGCCACATTCCCCAGGGACCTTGTGGTCCTCTCCACTCCAGAGCCCCTTCCCCTGAACCCCTCAACTCTGGCTGCCCTCTGCACTGAAGCTCTCAGGACCCCCCACCTCAGCAAAGCTGAGGATCCAGTCACACGGGAATGGGGTGTATGGGGAAACTCGAGCCCCTCACCCCCTTCAGGCTTCAGGTTCTGCCCTAATTATGCCTCCAATATGACTCCCAAGGAAGGCAGGGGTTGGGGGGGATGTGGAGACTAAGGAGGACAGGGAAGCGAGATAACAGAGAGGAGGGCAAAGGCAGCAGAAAGAAAGGTGTGTGTGGCGGGTGGTGGCGGGGCTCGACCTCGGGCCGCTCTGGACGCCCGTCAGCGCCAGGCAGGGCCCGGGTCTGGGCGGTGGAGGACAACTTCTGCCAGCAGCCCGCCGCGAGTCCTGCCCGCCTCCCGCGCGCTGCGGTGCCCAGCCCCGCGCCAGCCCTCCCGGGGGAGCTGGAGCTCGGCCGCGCTGCTCCCCTCTGGGGCCGCTCCGGCGCCCACACCCCCCACGCCCACCGACCGGCCTCCTCACCTTCGGGACCTGGGAGCCACCGGCCGGCGGGGCCCTGGGTCCGGGCCGGGCTGGGTGGGGGCGGCGCTCTTCCCCCCGCGCTAGCTGCGCCTGGGGATCCGCAGCGCCCGCCCTGGCTGCGGCGCCATCAGCTGCTGGGAGGCTGCGGGGCAGTCGGGCCGGGGCTCCGGGGGGCTCGGGGGCGCCGAAGGGGGGTCTGGGGCGGGCTCGAGGCGTAAACACCCAGCAACGTGACCGGAACTGGCGAACGAGCCGGAGGGGTGCGGGGGGCGGGAGAGATAAAGGGGGAGGGGAGGGACCTGAGACGGGCGGGGAGGGGCCGTGGGCGGGGCGGGGGGAGGGGAGGCCGGCGGCGCGCGGTCGGGGGAGGGGGAACCCCGGGAGCCCCGAAAGCCCCGGGAACCGGGCCTGAGGCCCGCAGCGGGCCGCCGGGCTCGCGGAGCTGGCTTTAGCTGGGAGCTGGAAGGGCGACCTGGGGAACCCGCCGGTGCCTGGGCGCGCAGGGGCGCGGCGGAGGATCAGCACCGCGGACAGCGCCCAGGCCGCCAGGCCGCGATCCGCTCCGCCCCGCCCGCCCTGGCGTAGGAAGGAGAGGCAGCGCCCGCACCCGCGCCGGGAAGGCTTGGGGCGAAGCGCGATCTGACCAGTGGGCTGGGAATCCGTCCCGTGTCTAGGCAGCAGCAAACCCGCCCCAGACCTCTCACTAGCTGTGTGGCCTTGGGCGAGTCACATCATGTCTCTGGGCTCCAGTTGATAAGACGCCCTATTTCACCCTATATGAGGGTCCCAAGAGCCAAGGGAAGATCCTTTACAAACTCCAAAGTTCAGGCCGGGCGCAGTGGCTCACCCCTGTAATCCCAGCACTTTGGGATTGAGGCGGGCGGATTACCTGAAGTCTGGAGTTCGAGACCAGCCTGGCCAACATGGTGAATCCTGATCTCTACTAAAACTACAAAAATTAGCTGGGCGTGGCGGGCGCCTGTAATCCCAGCTACTCGGGAGACTGAGGCAGGAGAATCTTTTGAACCCGGGAGGCAGAGGTTGCAGTGGCCAAGATTGTGCCACCGCACTCCAGCCTGGGTGACAGAGCGAGACTGTCAAAAACAAAAATCTCCAAAGTTCAGAACACGTGCAAGGCATTGCTGTTGATCCATTTTCACTGAACGTGGGAGGCTTCAGGAGTCCCACTGTGTGCCTCAAAAGTGTGGCTGCCCTGATATCTTCCTCCTCCCTGGGCTTGGTCTCATATGTAGATAAGGATAATGGTGATCTATGTAGCTCATAAGATCTTCAGGTTGTTGTGCGGATTAAATGAATTCCTTCCTGTGAAGTGCTCAGAACAGTGCTGCTGAGTGCTTGTTAGGCCTCTGTGCTCATGACAAGGGATGAGGTAGCATTGTGTGAGTGGCAGGTGGCTCAGAGATTCCTCTGCATAAGTCATTCCCGTCCCTGCCTGGAGGACTGGGCTGAGTGGATTCAGGCTAACGGGCTGGTGCCTGGCTTTTCGCACTCCATTGCTAGCCAAATAATCCCTGGCCTTTCCTCCTGGACCAAATTTTCAGAGAAGCCCTGTACCTTCAGAGCTGGGAGACCCTGCCCTTGCCACAGAGGCCCTGGGGAGGCCTCAAGGGTACCCTACCTCTCTGGGTCCCTTTCCTCCCTGTCCTCCCCACTTTCCAAAGGTTAACTGGACTCAGGTGTCAACAAATCAAAAGCTTTAGCTGCTCCTGGAAAATTCTAAGCCTAAAGAGTTGCAAGGGCCAGGTGCAGTGGCTCACGCCTCTAATCCCAGCGTTTTGGGAGGCTGAGGTAGGTGGATCATGAGGTGACAGGTGCCTGTAATCCCAGCTACCTGGGAGGCTGAAGCAGGAGAATCGCTTGAACCCGGGCGGCAGAGGTTGCAGTGAGCCAAGATCGTGCCACTGCACTCCAGCCTGGGTGAGAGAGTGGGACTCCATCTCAAAACAAACGAACAAATGGAGAGTTGCAGGAATGACTCTCTTAGGTGGCTTGACAGACTGCGGGGTTTGAATTCTGTTCAAAGGCCTCTCAAATCCCACCCTGCAGGAATGCTGGCTACTAGCTGCACTGTGGGTGGCCCCTCTTCATCCTGTCTGAGGAAATCCTTGGGAGAGGAACAGAAAGGCCAGCCTCGCCCCACTTCCTGTCCCTTGCTGTCCTTCCTAGAGGGCAGTATTCCTGGGCTGTGCTCCTTGGACTTGCATATCAGTGTCTCCAGCAGCAGTGTGAGTCCTGATGAACCATCCATATTCTCTTCATTTCATGAGATATCGGTAAGAATGATGAAAGGTATGTTTTTTTTATCTCCAAAAACAGATGATATGAAGGAGCCTGACAACCTGGCTTCTGGCCCCAGCTCTGTTACTTACTACTTGGGTAATTCTGGGCAAGTCTCAGCCTTTCAGAGCTCCAGTGCCTTCTCAGTAAAATGGGAAGAGTAACATTTACTCTGCCCACAGGATCCTTGTGAGGCTGTCTTAAGGTACAAGTGAAGGGGTTGATAAAGGGCACATGGATAGAATTATTATGACTAAGTCTCAAATGTTTTTCTCCTTGATCTGTGTCAGGATGAATCCTGGAACTCTGGCATTTATTTATTTATTTATTTAAAGTGGAGTCTCACCCTTTCACCCAGGCTGGAGTGAAGTGGCACGATCTCAGCTCACTGCAACTTCCACCCTGTGGGTTCAAGCGATTCTCCTGCCTCAGCCTCCCAAGTAACTGGGATTACAGGCATGCACCACCGTGCCCGGCTAATTTTTGTATTTCTAGTAGAGACGGAGTTTCACCATGTTGGCCAGGCTGGTTTCGAACTCCTGACCTCAAGTGATCCACCCACCTCGGCCTCCCAAAGTGCTGGGACTACAGGTGTGAGCCACTGAGCCCGGCCTTTTTTTTTTTTTTTTTTTTTCCTGAGAGGGAATCTAGCTCTGTTACCCAGGCTGGAGTGCAATGGCGTGATCTGTTTACTGAATCCTCTACCTCCTGGGTTCAAGCAATTCTCCTGCCTCGGTCTTCCAGGTAGCTGGGATTATAGGCGTATGCCACCACACCCAACTGATTTTTGTGTTTTTAGTAGAGACAGGGTTTTGCCATATTGGCCAGGCAGGTCTCAAGCTCCTGACCTCAGGTGGATCTGCCTACCTAGGTATCCCAAAGTGCTAGGATTATAGGCGTGAGCCACCGCGCCTGGCCTTTTTTTCTATTTTCTTTGTTTTTCCTTTTCTTTTTTTTAAGAGACAAGGCCTGGCTCTGCTGCATAGGCTGGAGTGCAGTGGTGCAATCACAGCTCACCACAGCCTCGAACTCCTGGGCTCAAGTGATCCTGCAGCCTCAGCCTCCTAAAGTGCTAGGATTACAGAAGTAAGCCACTGCATCTAGCTCTGTTTTCTTTTTAGTTTTGAGACAGGGTCTCAGTCTGTTGCTCAGGACGGAGTGCAGTCGTGCAAACACAGCCCACTGCAGCCTCAACCTCCCGAGCTCAGGTCCTCCCACCTCAGCTTCCCAAGTAGCTGGGATCCAGGCATGTGCCACCATGCCTGGTTACTTTTTTTAGTTTTTTGTGGAGACGGGGTTTCACCGTGTTGCCCAGGCTGATGTTGAACTCCTGGGCTCAAGTGATCTGCCTGCCTGGGCCTCCCAAAGTGCTGATTACAGCACTTTGCTGGGATTAGAGCCACGGTGCCACCCCCTGGCTCCACTTCCAAAATTAAACTTGTAACAAAGTAAAAGAAAACTAAAGTTTATAAAAACCTCTTGCTTCCGAAGCAACCGTTGTTTTGCGTTGAGCACTTTACCAATGGGATCTCATTTAAACTTCAGATAAATCGTATTGGAAAGGTTTATTCCCATTTTCAGGTGGAGAAAATGAGGTTGAATTTAACATAACACAGCTTGGAAATGGCAGAGCCAGGATTCAAACTCCAGCCCAGCCTAGGCCAGAGGCAAGCTTGTAACCACAGCATCCAACCACAGCGTGCCAGGGAGAAGATGGTTCAGCTATGTGAGCCTGTGAGCCACAGTGGTCATGAGCTTAAGGGGAAGGTAAGGGCCAAAGTGTGCAAGGCCTGGAATGCCAGCTAGAGGAACGAGACCTGGGTGGCAGAGAAGGCCTGGAGGCTCCTCCATGTCTTCATGACAGTCAGAAATTCTGACTTTCTCAGTTTAGTTTGGGTAACAGTTCTGTATTGGTTAACATCCTGGCAGGGAACAGATGGCACATTTAAAATGGACTATTTGGCTGGGCCCGGTAGCTCTCACTTGTAATCCAAGCACTTCGGGAGGCCAAGGTGGGCAGATCACTTGCGGTCAGGAGTTTGGGACCAATCTGGCCAACATGGAGAAATCTCGTCTCTACTAAAAATACAAAAATTAGCCAGATGTGGTGGCAAGTGCCTGTAATCCCAGCTACTCGGGAGGCTGAGGCAGGAGAATCACTTGAATCCGGGAGGTGGAGGCTAATTTTTGTATTTTTTAGTAGAGATGGGGTTTCACGATATTGGCCAGGATGGTCTCGATCTCCTGACCTCGTGATCTGCCTGCCTCGGCCTCCCAAAGTGCTGGGATTACAGGCGTGAGCCACCGTGCCCAGCCGTATATGCCACATTTTGTTCATCCATTCATCCACTGATGAACATTTAGATTGCTTCCACTTTGGCTATTGTGAATAATGCTGCCATGAACATGGGGCACACTTTTTTTTTTGAGACATAGTCTCACTCTTTTGCCCAGGCTGGAGTGCAGTGGCGCGATCTCGGCTCACTGCAAGCTCCGCCTCCCAGGTTCACGCCATTCTCCTGCCTCAGCCTCCCGAGTAGCTGGGACTACAGGCGCCTGCCACCAGGCCCGGCAATTTTTTTGTATTTTTAGTAGAGATGTGGTTTCACCACGTTAGCCAGGATGGTTTCGATCTCTTGACCTCGTGATTCGCCTTCCTCAGCCTCCAAAGTGCTGGGATTACAGGCATGAGCCACCAAACATGGGGCACATGTTTTTTAAACCAGTTTGACATTTAACTTTATATATAGAGAGAGACAGGATCTTGCTATGTTGCCCCGGCTGGAGTGGCAGTGGCTATTCTCAGGTATGTTTATAGCACTCAACAGACTTGAACTCCTGGCTCAAGTGATCCTCCTGCCTCAGTCTCATAAGTAGCTGGGACTACAGGCATACACCGCCCCACCTGGCTGACATTTGCCTTTTAATTTTGCTTATTTTGTTTTTGTGATGTGCAGATATTCAACATTTTTATTTTAGTCAAATCCATTAATCTCTTCCTTTATGGCTTCTGCCACTGATGTCATGTTAAAAAAAAAACAAAACCCTAGCCTCACTTTAATATAACGACAATACTCATCTACGTATTCTTTTTTTTTTTTTTGAGACGGAGTCTTGCCCTGTTGCCCAGGCTGGAGTGCCGTGGCACGATCTCTGCTCACTGCAACCTCCGCCTCCCGGGTTCAAGCGATTCTCCTGCCTCAGCCTCCTGAGTAGCTGGGATTACAGGCAGACGCCCCCATGCCCCGCTAATTTTTCCATTTTTAGTAGAGATGGGGTTTCACCATGTTGACCAGGGTGGTCTCGCTCTGTTGACCTCGTGGTCCGCCCACCTAGGCCTCGCAAAGTGCTGGGATTACAGGCGTGAGCCACCGCGCCCGGCCGAGTAGTTTAATTTTTTAGGCATCACTTTCTGGGTAGGTAGAAGGGGTTTCCTAAGGGCGTAAGGCACAGAGCGATACCATGAGCCGCCTGGTCTCTCAGCGCATCGGTAGGACTCGGGAGCCAGACTCCTCGCTCAGTACTCCCCAGAAACCCGGCTCCTGGGCGCGGCGGGGAGAGACCCGGACGGGGAGAGGCCCCGCTGTCCAGCCCGTTCTGCGGGGCCCGCACTGACCCGGCTCCAGCCGCCTCCAGGGCGGGGTCTGAGCGCCGCACCCTCCCCGCGCCCTCCCCGCGAGCGCGCCCTGGGCACCGGCCTGCGGCAGCCGCGCCTCCTCCACCGTGCGGCCCGCGGAGGGCAGGGAGCGGCCCGGCGAGGCATGGCGGGCCGCCGGGCGCCGGGGGAGAAGCGCTGGCAGCTGGTGCGCTGGTGAGTGGGCGCCGGGCGGCTGAGGGGCCTAATGCGGGAGCGAACCCCGAGGCCCGGCCGGCGCGGGAAGCAGTAGGACGCGGGCCCAAAGTTTCTTCCCGGGCTGAGGCTGCGGGGCCCGGTGGGCGGAGGGGCGCCGTCTGCCTGGTCCCACCATCCCCCGGTCCCCACCACGCCGCGTCCCCGCGCCGGGTCTCTGCGGCTCTCCAAAGAGATGGGTGACGGGGACCCTGTGCGAGGCGTCAGGCTTCGGAGGGACCCCGTCCCCCTCCCGCAGGGGCACCGTTCCCCTTCCCTGCACTTTAGCTTTCACACTCGCACGGGGCCTTCCCCTTCGCCCCCTTCAGCTTTCCCATCTGTGCGGCGCGCCCCCGGCCTCCCTCCGATCCTTCTGCCGCCCGGGGCAAGGCTCTGAACTTGGGTCCTGAGAGGGCACCACCCACAGCCCCCAACCCCCGCGTGGAAAGGAATGCTTTAGCCCCGAAACACAGGAGCCCCGGGGGTGTGCACCCTGGGCAGGGGGCGTGGAGAAGAGGGCCTAGGAGACAAGGGCAGGGGAGGGGTCCCAGTGTAGCGGGACAGTTGTCCTTTCCCCCTCCGCAGTCCTGGCCCGCTGGGAAGTCAGAGCCTGCGGTGTCAGGTTACCGGACTGCAGGCTCAGAGGGTTTCAGACGCAGCGCTGGCGAGTCACCTGAGCTGGGCCCCCGATCCCACGTCCCAGGGGTCCAGGTGTCCAGATGTTAAGGACGGCTTAGGCGAGGGGCCTGACCTCTGCTTGGCGGCACTTGGAGCTCAGGGCAGCCTGCACAGCCCGCCCCGGACCTCGGAGGACTCCAGGATTCAAAGGAGAATGTCCGCCTGGGACTCTTCCCCATCCCAAATCATCCCACCCACAGCAGGGTCAGAGAGCACCTTTGGAGGTACATTCTGTAGCCTGAACACAATGAACAATAACGTCATCAATAATAGCAACCTGGGCTTCCCCAGCACCTCCCGTGGCTCTGGAGTAGTCAGGATTCAGGCACACACTGAGAGGAAGGTATTAGCACCTTCATTTTACAGATGAAGAAGCCGAGGGTCAGAGAGGGGAAAAAGATTCAAGGTCACCTAACAAGCGCATAGCAGAGGCAAGGTTTGAACCAGCTCTTGCTCAGGGGCTTAACTGCTCCTCTGTTTGGCTTATTTCCTGGATGGTTCCACCCAGCCTGGCCACACATCCAAGTTCACATTATCAGAAAATCCCACGGTGTTAGAGCAGGAGGTGCCAAGGTGTTTCCAAGTATATTAGCAGTGGAATCACTCTTCAAGTGAACTCCAATATAGAAACCAGATGAAAGTAGAATTAATTTCCTTTATTTTATTTTATTTTATTTTTTTGAGATAGGGTCTCACTCTGTTGCCCAGGCTGGAGTGCAGTGGTGCAGTGTTGGCTCACTGCAGCCTCCACCTCCTAGGGTCAAGTAATCCTCCCACCTCAGTCTCCCAAGTAGCTGGGACTACAGGCATGGGCCATTACACCCAGCTAATTTTTGTATTTTTGTATTTTTTTTTTTTTTTTGTAGAGGTAGGATTTCACCATATTGCCCATAGCTAGTCTCGAACTCCTGGGCTCAAGCAGTCTACCCACTTCAGCCTCCCAAAGTGCTGGAATTACCGGCATTAGCCACCACGCCCCTAGCAGAGTTAATCTACTTTTGAATACCTCGGGGAAGGTGGGCAGTTAGTGTCCCTTTCTTCAAAATGACATAGCGTTCCATCCCCCGACCACAGTGCCTGGCTCAAGGATGGGTGTGTGACCTAGGTCAGGCCAGTGACATGACATCATGGGAACTGGCCTGGAACCACGGAGACAGGGAAGCTCTGTTTCCATAGAGTGTTGATCTGGGCCACTGATGACCACCTTGCCACCACAAGGACTAAAACTGGAACAGAGGGAGGCAGAGGTATAAAGAGAGTAGGACCACCCCAGGACCCCAGACCTTCCAGCTCAGTTCCCCCACTTCACGGAAGAAATAGGAAGAGATTTAAGGCATAGAGCTTGGATGCCTGTTTTGACTCACCCTCCCAACTCTTGCCTCTGGCACTGTCTGGCTGGGTTGTTTCTTGGGCTGGACCTGATGATGCATGAATTTTTATTTTATTTTATTTTTTTGAGATGGAGTCTCACTCTGTCACCCAGGCTGGAGTGCAGTGGTGCAATCTCGGCTCACTGCAAACTCCGCTTCCCAGGTTCACACCATTCTCCTGCCTCAGCCTCCTGAGTAGCTGGGACTACAGGCGCCCACCACCACGCCCGGCTAGTTTTTTTGTATTTTAGTGGAGAGAGGGCTTTACCATGTTGGCCAGGCTTGTCTCAGTCTTCTGACCTTGTGATCCACCTGCCTCAGCCTCCCAAAGTGCTGGGATTACAGGCGTGAGCCACCGCGCCCAGCTGCATAAATCATTTTTAGTGCCATGATTGGGTTTGGGGTCACCCCTCACTCCAGATAAAATCTCATCTTTCTGAGAAGGTCCTGAATAGGACATGAGTGGTTAGGCAGCCTGGCAGGGAGGACATCTGAGGCCAAGATACCCTCTGAATCCATGCCATGCTCCAGCTGTGGCCAGCCGTGCTCCAGCTGTGGCCCCTGGATCCAGGACTTCCCACTGAGTCCGTTTATTTTCCCTTTTAATGAATCAGGATTCTTTCACTTGTAAATTGTAGAAATAAACTCAAACTGGCTTCAAAGAAAAAGGGAATTTATCGACTCACTGAACTGAAAAAACTCTAGGAGATCATCATGTTTCAGGCACAGCTAGATTCAGGAGCTCAAACAAGCCACTGAGGCTGGAGTACAGTGGGATCACAGCTTACTGCAGCCTCGACTTCCCAGGCCTGAGTGATCCTCCTCCATCAGCTTCCCATGTAGCTGGGGTCACAGGTGAGGGCCACCATCCAGAGCCACCATGTCTGGCTTTTACATTATTTTTTGGAGAGATGGAGTCTTGCTATGTTGTCCAGGCTGGTCTCAAACTCCTGGGGCCAAGGGATCCTCCCACCTCAGCTTCCCAAAGTGCTGGGGTTACAGGCATGAGCCACTGTGCTCAGCCTTGAGCCATCATTCCTTTACCTAACCTCTACTGACAATCTTTCAAGTATTTTGAATACTTTGATATTACAAGCATTGTGGCAATGAATATTCTTGAAACTATATCTTGTGCAAAGATAGTGGTTGGATACTTTTTTTTTTTTTTTTTTGAGACGGAGTCTCGCTCTGTCGCCCAGGCTGGAGTGCAGTGGGGCGAGCTCAGCTCACTGCAAGCTCCGCCTCCTGGGTTCCCGCCATTCTCCTGCCTCAGCCTCCCGAGTAGCTGGGACTACAGGTGCCGCCACCATGCCTGGCTAGGTTTTTGTATTTTTTAGTAGAGACGGGGTTTCACCGTGTTAGCCAGGATGGTCTCGATCTTCTGACCTCATGATCCGCCCGTCTCAGCCTCCCAAAGTGCTGGGATTACAGGCTTGAGCCACCGCGCCCGGCCACTTTTTTTTTTTTTGATACAGAGTCTTGCTCTGTCACCCAGGATAGAGTGCAGGGGCTCAATCACAGCTCACTGCAGCCTCTACCCCCCAGGCTCAGGTGATCCTTCCACCTCAGCCCCCTGAGTACCTGGGACTACAGGCACGTGCCACCACGCCCAGCTAATTTTTTTGTATTTTATTTTTATTTTTTGAGACAGAGTCTTGCTCTTGTCGCCCAGGCTGGAGTGCAATGGTGCAATCTCAGTTCACTGCAACCTCCGCCTCCTAGGTTCAAGCAATTCTCCTGCCTCAGCCCCTGGAGTAGCTGGGATTACAGGCATACACCACCACGCCCAGCTAATTTTTGTATTTTTAGTAGGGTCAGGGTTTCACCATGTTGGTCAGGCTGGTCTCAAACTCCTGACCTCAGGTGGATCTGCCCACCTCGGCCTCCCAAAATGCTGGGATTACAGGTGTTGAGCCACCGTGCCCGGACAATTATTTGTATTTTTTATAGAAGCAGGTTTTCGCCATGTCGCCCAGGCTGGTTTGAAATTCCTGGGTTCAAGGGATGCATTTGCCTCCCTAAGTGTTGAGATTATGGGTTTGAGCCACTGTGTCTGGCCCATGGTTGGATATATTCTTCAAAGTGAAATTGCAGGGTAAAAACATGTGCATATTGAAAAAGACATTGCCAACCTGACCTCCAAAGAAGTTGTATGATTTTATATTATCTCCAGTGATGTTTCAGATGCCAGTTTCTTCACAATTTTGCTCATGCTGTGATTAACAAACTTTAAAATCTTGGCCATTCTCACTGATGAAAAATGATCTCTTGGACCATCCTGGCTAACACAGTGAAACCCTGTTTCTACTAAAAATACAAAAAATCAGCCAGGTGTGGTGGCAGGTGCCTGTAGTCCTAGCTACTTGGGAGGCTGAGGCAGGAGAATGGGGTGAACCCGGGAGGTGGAGCTGGCAGTGAGCTGAGATGGTGCCACTGCACTCCAGCCTGGGCGACAGAGTGAGACTCCATCTCAAAAAAAAAACAAAAAAAAAAACAAAGGTCTCTTGTTAACTTTCCTTTTTTTTTTTTTTTTTTTTTTTGAGACAGAGTCTCGTTCTGTCGCCCAGGGTGGAGGATGGAGTGCAATGACACCGTCTAGGTTCACTGCAACCTCTGCCTCCTGGGTTCAAGCAATTCTCCTGCCTCAGCCTCCCGAATAGGTGGGATTACAGGTGTGTGTGTCACCACACCCGGCTAATTTTTGTATTTTTAGTAGAGACGGGGTTTCACCATGTTGGCCAGGATGGTCTCGAACTCCTGACCTCAGGTGATCCGTCCGCCTTGGCCTCCCAAAATGCTGGGATTACAGGCGTGAGTCACCGCGCCCGGCCCATTTTCTTTTTTCTTTATTATTGTTTTTTTTTTTTTTTTTGAGACGGAGTCTCGCTCTGTCGCCCAGGTTGGAGTGCAATGACGCGATCTCGGCTCACTGCAAGCTCCGCCTCCCGGGTTCCCACCGTTCTCCTGCCTCAGCCTCCCGAGTAGCTGGCACTACAGGCGTCCGCCACCTCGCCCGGCTAGTTTTTTGTATTTTTTAGTAGAGACGGGGTTTCACCGTGTTAGCCAGGATGGTCTCGATCTCCTGACCTCGTGATCCACCCGTCTCGGCCTCCCAAAGTGCTGGGATTACAGGCTTGAGCCACCGCGCCTGGCCTTCTTTATTATTGTTTTGTTTTGAGACTGCGACCTGCTCTCTTGCCCAGGCTGCAGTACAGTGGCACCATCTCTGCTCACTATAACCTCCACCTCCCAGGGTCAAGTGATTCTCCTGCCTCAGCCTCCCGAGTAGCTGGGATTACAGGCGTACGCCACCACGCCTGGTTAATTTTTGTATTTTTAGTAGGGATGAGGTTTCACCATGTTGGCCAGGCTGGTCTTAAACTACTGACCTTAAATAATCCACCCATCTCAGCCTCCCAAAGTGCTGGGATTACAGGAGTGAGCCATTGAGCCTGGCTGGTGGGGTGCCATTTTCTTTTTGTTGTTGTTGTTGTTCTTTCTTTCTTTTCTTTTCTTTTCTTTTTTTTTGTTGAGATGGAGTTTCACTCTTGTTGCCTGGGCAGGAGTGCAATGGCATGATCTCAGCTCACAGCAACCTCCGCCTCCCGGATTCAAGCGATTCTCTTGCCTCAGCCTCCCAAACAGCTGGGATTACAGGCATGTGCCACCACGTCCAGCTAATTTTGTATTTTTAGTAGAGACGGGGTTTCTGCATGTTGGCTAGGCTGGTCTTAGATTCCCAGGCTCAGGTGATCTGCCTGCCTCGGCCTCCCAACGTGCTGGGATTACAGGTGTGAGCCACCGCACCCGGCCAGGGGGGTGCCATCTTCATCACATCATCAAGGGTATATACAGTCGTCCCTTTGTATTCCTGGCGGATTGGTTTGAGCACCCTTGGGGATACCAGAATTCAAGGATGTTCTAGTCCCTTGAGTAAAATGGTGAAGTACAGGTCACAGAATTTATTTGAGAAAAGAAATACAATAAAATAAATAAACTGGTGCCGGGTGTGGTAATGTGCACCAGCAGTGTATGAAGGTTCCGGTGTCTCCACATCCCCATCAACAGTTATTATATCTCTATCTTTGCTTATAGCCATCCTAGTGAGTGTGAAATCGTGTCTCATTGTGATTTTCATTTGCATTTCCCTGATAGCTGATGACGTTGAGCATCTTTTCATGTAGTTATTGTTCATTTATATATCTTTTTTCTCTCTTTTTTTTTTTTTTTGAGATGGAGTCTTGCTCTATCGCCCAGGCTGGAGTGCAGTGGTGCCATCTCAGCTCACTGCAAGCTCCGCCTCTCAGGTTCATGCCATTCTCCTGCCTCAGCCTCCCGAGTAGCTGGGACTACAGGTGCCCACCACCACGCCCGGATAATTTTTTGTATTTTTAGTAGAGACTGGGTTTCACCATGTTAGCCAGGATGGTCTTGATCTCCTGACCTCATGATCCACCCACCTCGGCCTCCCAAAGTGCTGGGATTACAGGCGTGAGCCACCATGCCCAGCTGTGCATTTATATATCTTTTTAAGAGAAAGGACTATTCAGATCCTTTGCCCATATTTAAATTGTGTTAGTTGTCTTCGTATTATTGAGTTGTAAAAGTTTCTTTTTCTCTTTTTTTTTTTGAGACAGAGTCCCACTGTGTCGCCCAGACTGGAGTGCAGAGGCACGATCTCAGCTCACTGCAAACTCCACCTCCCAGGTTCAAGTGATTCTCCTGCCTCGGCCTCCTGAATAGCTGGGATTACAGGCGCTCACCACCATGCCTGGCTAATTTTTGTATTTTTGGTAGAGATGGGGTTTCACCATGCTGGCCAAACTGGTCTCAAACTCCTGACCTCAGGTGATCCGCTTGCCTTGGCCTTCCAAAGTGCTGTGCTGGAATTACAGGTGTGAGCCACTGCACCCAGCCTGGGTTAGGATTTCAACATAGAAATTTCATGGGGACACAACAATTTGGGCCACAGCACTGGGTCTCTTCACTTCAAGTGATTCTCCTGCCTCAGCCTCCTTGGTAGCTGGGGTTATAGGTGCACGCCACCATACCTGGCTAATTATTTATCTTTTGTAGAGATAGAGTTTCGCCACATTGCCCACACTAGTCTCGAACTCCCAGACTTAAGCAATCCTCCTACCTCAGCCTCTGAAAGTAGTGGGACTACAAGTGTGAGCCACCACACCCAGCCTTCTTGCTGAGGTTTGAGTGGCTGGTAGTGATTGAAAGGTTGGCCCTCTGTAGCAGTTACTCTCCTTCAGTGTAGTGTTCAGTGGGATTTCAGACACATGGCAGATCGTTGGGGATAGGCAGTTTGTTTTTCCTTATATTCAATGCAATCCAATTCAGCAAACCTATTTTCTACATTAACAAGTTGGATTCGTTAGTGGGGATCATCTGTGTCAGAGCATTCTGAGGATGTAGTAAGTTGATCGCTGTTGTTGCTGTGATGTTTACAGCAGGCTGGCTTCGAAGACCAGAGGGCTGTGTGAGGATGTTGTGGGGATTTCAGAGATGGATCAGATACAGCCTTTGTACTTCAGCAGGGAGACAGACAGGCACATAAATAACTCATGTCCAGGCAGGCAGAGAGAAATGCTGTGATCAAGGTTAAGGAAGGCCAGGCACGGCGGCTCACGCCTGGAATTCCAGTGCTTTGGGAGGCCAAGGTGGGTGGATCACCTGAAGTCAGGAGTTCGAGACCAGCCTGGCCAACATGGTGAAACCTGTCTCTACTAAAATTACACAAATTAGCTGGGTGTGGTGGCTGGTGCCTGTAATCCACGCTATTTGGGAGGCTGAGGCAGGAGAATCTCTTTTTTTTTTTTTTGAGACGGAGTCTCATTCTGTCGCCCAGGCTGCAGTGCAGTGGCGCAATCTCGGCTCACTGCAAGCTCTGCCTTCCAGGTTCACGCCATTCTCCTGCCTCAGCCTCACGAGTAGCTGGGACTACAGGCACCCACCACCACGCCCGGCTAATTTTTTGTATTTTTTTTTTTAGCAGAGACGGGGTTTCACCGTGTTAGCCAAGATGGTCTCGATCTCCTGACCTCGTGATCCGCCCGCCTCGGTGTCCCAAAGTGCTGGGATTACAGGCATGAGCCACCGCACCCAGCCTGAGGCAGGAGAATCTCTTGAACTTGGGAGGTGGGGGTTGCAATGAGCCGAGATTGGGCCACTGCACTCCAGCCTGGGTGACACAGCGAGACTGTCTCAGACAAACAAACAAACAAATCCCTCATTCATAGCCTCTGGGAGATGGGAGTGGAGAGCGGGAGGAGGTGGGGAGGCTGAGTGGGGTGAAGGCTGTGCACGCGGCCGAGGCTGTATTTCACCAGTGACAAGGGTGAGTGATGGGGTTGGAATGGGGGATGGTTCCTGAGTGGGCCTGCTCTTCTTTCAGCCTGGGGGCCTGTGTGTACCCGGTGGGGTCCAGGACAGCCTGATGTGATGTGTGGTCTGTCAGCCCAGGAGAGACCTTGTGCCTGTGCTGGGCCTCACATCCTCATCTATGAAATGAAGCTGCTGGACCAGATGAGTGACTTCTTGGGATTTTTCTGGCCCTAACAACCTACGATGATGTCCTAATCAGAAGAGATCTTACATTTTTTTAAAAAAGGTATTTACCTTTCAAAAAATATAAACTAGGCTGTGCGCAGTGGCTCATGCCTGTAATCCCAGCACTTTGGGAAGCTGAGGTGGACAGATCATCTGAGGGCAGGAGCTCGAGACCAGCTTGGCCAACATGGTGAAACCCCGTCTCTACTAAAAATACAAAAATTAGCTGGGTGTGGTGGTGGGTGCCTGTAATCCCAGCTGCTCGGGAGACTGAGGCAGGAGAATTGCATGAACCTGGGGGGTGGAGGTTGCAGTGAGCCATTGTGCAGATTGTGCCATTGCCTGGGCGATACAGCGAGACTCCGTCTCAAAAAATAAAAATAAAAACAGAGTGAGATTCCATCTCAAAAAAAAAATTATAAATAAAAATACAATGTAGTCACATGGTTCTCATTCGAAAGGGTCTAAGGCAGTGACAGGGCTCCCCAGGCACTAGCTCCCTCCTTGGAGGCAACCAGGTTTCACCAGTTTATCAGTGTTATCAGTTTCTCCCACAGAGATGGCAACAGCTTGTCAGCCAGGGCTGAATTCTGAGGAACCCGAGGATGGGGAAAGACAGGGAAACTCACGATCAGAATAGGATGGGATTAATCAGGGTGGGCTTCCTGGAGGAGCCTACTTGTCAGCCAGGTTTTACAGGAGGGGAGTCACTTTGGGGCAGGAAGCAGGTCACAGAGGAGGGACATGTCCCAAATGGAAGTCATACTCTTTCCTCTCAAAGCTGTCCTCATCCAGCGTAGATGGCTCCGCAGCCAGCCACCTGCACAAACCGGGAACAGGGCAATGATGTTGCTGCCTGTCCCCTCGCCTGTATCCAGCCCAGCACCAGGTCCTGCCAACACCACTTCCTCAGCACACTCTCAAGGCACCCCATCTTACCTGAGCCGGGCGTGGTAACTCACACCTGTAATCCCAGCACTTTGGGAGGCCGAGGTGGGTGGACCACGAGGTCAGGAGTTTGAGACCAGCCTGGCCAACATGGTGAAACCTGGTCTCCACTAAAAACACACAAATTAACCAGGTGTGGTGACAGGTGCCTGTAATCCCCGCTGCTCGGGAGGCTGAGGCAGGAGAATCACTTGGACCTAGGCAGCAGAGGTTGCAGTGAGTTTCTAAAAAACAAACAGAGGGCACAGTGGTCCACGCCTGTAATCCCAGCACTTTGGGAGGCCGAGGTGGGCGGATCATTTGAGGTCAGGAGATCGAGACCATCCTGGCTAACACGGTGAAACCCCGTCTCTACTAAAATAATACAAAAAATTAGCCGGGCGTGGTGGTGGGCGCCTGTAGTCCCAGCTACTTGGGAGGCTGAGGCAGGAGAATGGAGTGAACCCGGGAGGCGGAGCTTGCAGTGAGCCCAGATCACGCCACTGCACTCCAGTCTGGGTGACAGAGCGAGGCTCCGTCTCAAAAAAAAAAAAAAAAAAAAAAAAGAGTTTGAGCAAGAGTAGCCTGGCCAACATGGTGAAACCCCCTCTCTACTAAAAATACAAAAAAATGAGCCAGGCATGGTGCTGTGCCCGTGTGATCTCAGCTATTCGGGAGGCTGAGGCATGAGAATTGCTTGAACCTGGGAAGTGGAGGTTGTAGTGAGCTGAGATTGCGCCACTGCACTCCAGCCTGGGTGACGGAGTGAGACCCTGTCTCCAAACAAACAAACAAAGCATCTAACCTGGCTGTCCTATTATTTTCCACCCGACAGCCGGGATGAGCGTCTCAACATGCCCACTGCATTATGTGGAGGAGAGTGGAAAGAGACAGGCAAGGACAGATGCTGTGGTTGGGCGGCCATGGGGGCGATGGCAGCCCCGTGTTCTGTAGCAGCCCAACCTCTTTCAGATCCGGGACACTGCGTCCTCTGCGCCCTGGGGCCCATTCTACCATAGTTCCTTTCTCCCAGTGAGTACTTGTTACGAACTGAATGTTTGTGTCCCCCGAAATTCATAGGTTGAAACCCTAGCCCCTCACTGTGATGGGTTTAGGAGATGGAGCCTTTGGGAGGGAGGGAGGTGTTGAAAGTGGAGCCCTCTGCCAGGCGCAGTGGCTCATGTCTGTAGTCCCAGCACTTTGGGAGGCCAAAGCAGGCGAATCACAAGGTCAGGAGTTCAAGCCCAGCTTGGCCAACATGGTGAAAACCTGTCTCTACTAAAAATACAAAAAATTAGCTGGGCGTGGTAGCGGGCACCTGTAATCCCAAGTACTTGGGAGGCTGAGGCAGGAGAATTGCTTGAACCCAGGAGGTGGAGGTTGCAATGAGCCCAGATCACGCCGTTGCACTCCAGCCTGGGTGACAGAGTGAGACCCCGTCTGAAAAAAAAAAAAGAAAAGAAAGTGGAGCCCTCATGAATGGGATTAGTGTCCATATACGAAGACACATGAGAAGGATGCTCTGTGTCCCTGCCATGTGAGGATGCAATGGGCGTCCGCATGCCAGGAAGAGGGCCCTCAACAGGCACTGACACCTCAACCTTAGGACGCCCCAGCTTCCAAAACTGAGAGATACATTTCTGTCATTTAAGCCATGCGGTCTATGCTATTTGATTGTAGCAGCCGCAACTGTCTAACAGGGTCCTCCTTATCTTGTCCTTTAGAGCTCAGCTCAAACTGCCTCTCCCCGGGAGGACTTATGGGAAGTCCCCTCCCCCAGCGAATCCCCTGTGCCCCACTGGGCAACATCAGGGCAGCTGCACAGTCTTTTCTTTGTCATAGCACTTCATCCAGTTTGTAATGATACAGACAGACAGGCAGGCAGTGTCCCCAGTCTTCTCCCACGTTAAAGATTTGGAATTGGTGGCCAGACGTGATGGCTCACACCTGTAATCCCAACACTTTGGGAGGCTGAGGGGGGTGGATCATGAGGTCAGGCGTTTGAGACCAGCCTGGCCAACATGGTGAAACCCCGTCTCCACTGAAAACACACAAATTAACCGGGTGTGGTGACAGGTGCCTGTAATCCCAGCTGCTCAGGAAGCTGAGAAAGGAGAATGACTTGAACCTGGGTGGCAGAGGTTGCAGTGAGTCGAGAACATGCCACTGTACTCCAGCCTGGGCGACAGAGTGAGACGCTGTCTCAAAAAAAAAAGAAAAAAAAAAAAAGTTGGAATAGGTAATCTCTCTTCTGTAGGAGAAGATACGTTGTGAAAAGGTCACTTTCCCATGCCCTCAACCATCCTCTTCTCTCTTCCCCCCACCCAGGAGGTGACTTTTATTAGCTTTTGTGTCTCCAGAGCGTCTATAGGTAAAGATAAGCGAGTATGAATTCCTGCTTTATTCCCTCCCCACTTTTTAACGTCCATAACCCATGAGGCCCCACACTTGATTTTTTTCCTCTGAACAATGTGCCTTGGAGATCTTGGCAGGATAGCACATGGGAACACCCTCATTTACAACATGTTTTATGGCCGCACATGGCTTTACTATATGGATGCACCATAATTTAGTTAGCTCCCTACTGGAGGGTGTGTGGGTCACCCCCAGTCTTTTGCTATTACAGACAATCCCACAGCAAACACTGTCCACTTGCTGGAATCCCTAGATACATTTCCCAAAGAGGGGATTATTGGGTTAAAAGGGAAATGCATTTGGAATTCAGACAGATGTTGTCAGGTTGTCCTCCAAAGCGGTTGTACCAAGTGACATTCCCAGTGGTAATGTGTCAGAGTGCCTGTTTGTAATTATACATTTATTTATGTGATTACTGGATGGTTTCTCTCCCCACAGGATGGCAGGGACTATGTCAGTTTTGTTTATCATCATAGGCACTCAATAAATGTTGAATTAGGCTGGGCATGATGGCGTATGCCTGTAATCCCAGAACTTTGGGAGGCCAAGGTGGGCAGATCACCTGAGGTCAGCAGTTCGAGACCAGCCTGGCCAACATGGTGAAACTCCATCTCTACTAAAAATACAAAAATTATTTGGGCATGGTAGTGGGTGCCTGCAATTCCAGCTACTCAGGAGACTGAGGGAGTAGAATCATGTGAACCCAGGAGGCGGAGGTTGCAGTGAGCTGAGATCAAGCCATTGCACTCTAGCCTGGGTGACAAGAGCAAAACTCTGTCTCAAAAAAAAAAAAAGTTGAATTA
Source organism: Chlorocebus sabaeus (assembly GCF_047675955.1). Taxonomy (NCBI): domain Eukaryota; kingdom Metazoa; phylum Chordata; class Mammalia; order Primates; family Cercopithecidae; genus Chlorocebus; species Chlorocebus sabaeus. Next base: position 2,714,461 of record NC_132919.1, read on the forward strand.
ATGTGAATTAATGAATAGATTCATGGTTCTTCCAGGAGGGGTTGGCCAGGGTAGGAGGCAGACCACCTTCCTTTAGTGCTCACTGTGCCCGGCCCAGCTTCCCTGATCCTTCCATAGGACAGCTGGGACCCTGGGAGAGAGGAGGTTCTGGAAGACCTAACCCTGACTGCTCACTCCTAACCCCTGCTCCAGAGCAGCCCTTCTCCTGCTGTGAAATCAAGAATTCCGTGGCTGGGCATGTTGGCTCACTCCTGTAAGCCCAGCACTTTGGGAGGTCCGGGCAGGAGTATCACTTGAGGCCAGGAGTTCAAGACCAGCCTGGGCAACATAGCAAGATCCTGTCTCTACAAAAAGTGTAAAAAGAAAATTAGCTGGGCGGGGTGGCTTGTGCCTGTAGTCCTAGCTACTCAAGATGCCAAGGCGAGAGGATTGCCTGAGCCCACAAGTTGGAGGCTGCAGTGAACTATAATTGTGTCACTGCACTCTAGCCTGGATGAGAAAGTGAAACCATGTCTCTTTAAAAAAAAAAAAAAAAAAAAAAAAAGGCTGGGCGTGGTGACTCATGCCTGTAGTCCCAGCACTTTGGGAGGCTGAGGCGGGCGGATCACAAGGTCAGGAGATGGAGACCATTCTGGCTAACACGGTGAAACCCCGTCTCTACTAAAAATACAAAAAATTAGCCGGGTGTGGTGGTGGGCACCTGTAGTCCCAGCTACTTGGGAGGCTGAGGCAGGAGAATGGTGTAAACCTGGGAAATGGAGCTCGCAGTGAGCCAACATCGCGCCACTGCACTCCAGCCTGGGGGACAGAGCGAGACTCCGTCTCAAAACAAATACATAAACAAAAAAATAAAAAGAAAAAAGAAAAAATAAGTCAGTCCAATGTCTGAGCCCTGTGAGGGGGCTTAAAGGGCGGACCCTTGTCGAATGCCTGAATTCCCTGCGTGCCCTCTGCTTGCATACCTCCAGTGACGGGGAACTTACCCCTTCCCAGTGACTTCTTTCAGCTTCAGACAATTAACTTTTAGAAAGCTTTTCCATCTACTGCCAGGCGCAGTGATTCATACCTGTAATCCCAGCACTTTGGGAGGCCAAGGCTGGCGGATCACTTGAGGTCAGGAATTTGAGACCAGCCTGCCAACACGGTGAAACCCTGTTTCTACTAAAAATACAAAAATTAGCTGGGCGTGGTGGCGGGCGCCTGTAATCCCAGCTGCTCTGGAGGCTGAGGCAGGATAATTGCCTGAACCCGGGAGGCGGAGCTCGCAGTGAGCCGAGATCGCGTCACTGCACTCCAGCCTGGGCGACAGAACGACACTCCACCTCAAAACAACAACAACAACAACAACAAAAAAAAAACGAAAGAAAGAAAAAAGAAAAGAAAACTTTTCCATTTATTGAGTTGAAATCTGATCTTTCTAGCTGCCTCCTCTTCAGGGAATCTTAATGGTGGCCCTCTGGAAACAAGGCTTTCTGACAGATGAGCAGGAGGGATGTTTGGAAACGGGTATCCCTCAGCAGTTCTCCGGCTAGCAGGGCTGACTCTCCCAAGGAGCTCTGCAGAGCTGGGTCACCTCCTCACTCTCTCCTGTCCCGCCCACAGGTACGTGCAGGAAGGGCGGTTCCGAATCGAGGAGAGGACGCTGACAGCCTTCCAGTGGCTCTACAGCCCGCAGCAGCATCGCATCCTCAGCCGGGCCGACCTCGAGTCTCCCTCCAGGTAAACGGTCTTCTGCCTTCACCCTCACATTCTTTGGCCTCGGTCCGGGCCCCTCAGCAGGTACTCACGAAGCGAGTTCCACGCCGGTCCACAAATCCACCATGCGGAACTTTGCCCTCAGTGATGGGGAGGCTTTCTAGGAAAGAGTTTATCAGCCTGGATGCTTGTCACACCTCGAATGCACTGAGCAACTCGCTGCCTCTGCTTTCTCCTCTGTCAAATGGATAGGATCATACTTTCCCTGCCTTCTCTTGGGAGATGATAAGTCTCCAGTGACATATGACTGCAGAGATTTACAAAGCCTGGAGATCGGTCGGGCTCAGTGGCTCATGCCTGTAATCCCAGCACTTTGGGAGGCGAAGGCAGGTGGATCCCTTGAGGTCAGGAGTTCAAGACCAGCCTGTCCAACATGGTGAAAACTCATCTCTACTAAAAATACAAAAATTAGCTGAGCGTGGTGGCACATGCCTGTAATCCCATCTACTTGGGAGGCTGAGACAGGAGAATCTCTTGAACCCTGGAGGCAGAGGTTGCAGTGAGGCAAGATTGCGCCACTGCACTCCAGCCTGGGCAACAGTGGGAGACTCTGTCTCAAAAAACAAACAAACAAACAAAACAAAGCAAAAGACCAAAGACTGCAGATCCCTGGTTCCTCCCTCGCTGGAGGGAGAGTGGCAGGTAAATTTGCTGGGCACCCCCTGCTTTGACCTGGAGTCAGCCTTGCCTTCTTTGTCCGCCTCCTTAGACATGCCAGAGATTCCAGCTGGGATCCTGAGTCTGGGTGGGGGGCTGGGAAGTGAGGGCTTTTCCTGACCCAGATCCTTGCTCTAAGGCCCCTGCCCACTCTTCCCCTAGCACTGGACACGTGTGGCCACCATCGGCACTCACAACAGAGGCGTCCTGGTAACCCTTCTGCAGCCACAGCCCTTCCAAAGGCCTCTGTCACACCTGACCCTGGGCGTTTCTTTCCACTTTCCCCATCAAAGCCGTTTTTTTGTTGGTTTTGTTTTGTTTTTTAGATGGAGTTTCACTCTTGTCGCTCAGGCTGGAGTACAATGGTGCGATCTTGGCTCACTGCAACCTCTACCTCCTGGAGGCGATTCTCCTGCCTCAGCCTCCCGAGGAGCTGGGATGACAGATGCCGCCACCATGCCTGACTAATTTTTGTATTTTGGCCGGGCGCAGTGGCTCAAGCCTGTAATCCCAGCACTTTGGGAGGCCGAGACGGGCGGATCACGAGGTCAGGAGATCAAGACCATCCTGGCTAACACAGTGAAACCCCGTCTCTACTGAAAAATACAAAAAACTAGCCGGGCGAGGTGGCAGGCGTCTGTAGTTCCAGCTACTCGGGAGGCTGAGGCAGGAGAATGGCGTGAACCCGGGAGGCGGAGCTTGCAGTGAGCTGAGATCCGGCCACTGCACTCCAGCCTGGGTGACAGAGCGAGACTCCGTCTCAAAAAAATAAAAAAATAAAAAAATAAAAATAATTTTTGTATTTTTAGTAGAGTCAGGGTTTCACCATCTTGGCCAGGCTGGCCTCGAACTCCTGATCTCAGGTGATCCACCCACCTTGGCCTCCCAAAGTGCTGGGATTATAGGCGTGAGCCACTGCACCCAGCCATATAAGTTAGATTTCATATATGGGAAGGCTACATGCCAGAGAACTTGAAGAAGAGTCTGCCAGATAGTCACTGAGATAAGTGACTGAATTCATTTTTGTGATAGAATATTAATTTTTTTTTAAGAGATAGATTCTCACTGTGTTGCCCATGCTGGCCTTGAACCCCTGGGCTCAAGTGATCCTCCTGACTCAGCCACAATAGTTTTCTTTTTTTTGAGGTGGAGTTTCACTCTTGTTGCCCAAGCTGGAGTGCAGTGGCACGATTTCGGCTCACTGCAGCCTCCACCTCCAGGGTTCAAGCGATTCTCCTCCCTCAGCCTCCTGAGTAGCTGGGATTACAGGCATGAGGCACCACGCCCAGCTAATTTTTTGTATTTTTAGTAGAGATGGGGTTTTGCCATGTTGGTCAGGCTGGTCTCGAACTCCTGACCTCAGATGGTCCACCCACCTCTGCCTACCAAAGTGCTGGGATTACAGGCATGAACACAATAGTTTTTAATTATTTTATTTAATTTATTTTGAGACAGGGTCTCACTCTGTCACACAGAGCTGGACTGCAATGGGGTGATCACGGCTCACTACAGCCTCAAACTCTGGGGCTCAAGTAATCCTCGTGTTCAGCCTTCTGAGTAGCTGGGACTACAGGCATGCACCACCTTGTATGGCTAATTTATTTCATTTTTTTCTTATTTTTGTAGAGATGGGGTCTTCCTATGTTGCCCAGGCTGGTCAACTCCTAGGTTCAAGCCATTCTCCTGCCTCTGCCTCCCAAAGTGCTGGGATTACAGACGTGAGCCACTGTGCCCAGCCAATAGTTATTTTTTTAGTTCCCGTTATGTGTCATGCAAATACTTGGCAGGAATAAATTGATTTAATCTTCATAGCAATGCTATGATCTAGGTACTATTGTTGTCCTCGTTTTTCACATGAGGAAACTGAGGCACAGAGCTTAAGTCGCAGCTAGTGAGTGGCAGTTCCCCCAACTACTATGCACACTGCCTCTCAGAGAATGAGGTTTGTACTTGAAGTGGGGGGAAAGGAGTGGTAATTTCTTTTTCTTTTCCTTTTCTTTTTTTTTTTTTTTTTGAGATGGAGTTTTGCTCTTGTTGCCCAGGCTGGAGTGCAATGGCATGATCTCAGCTCACCACAACCTCCATTTCCCAGGTTCAAGAGATTCTCCTGCCTCAGCCTCCCGAGTAGCTGGGATTACAGGCATGTGCCACCACACCCAGCTAATTTTGTATTTTTAGTAGAGACAGGGTTTCCCCATGTTGGCTGGGCAGGTCTCGAACTCCTGACCTCATGATCTGCCCACTTCAGCCTCTCAAAGTGCTCAGATTACAGGCGTGAGCCACTGTGCCCAGCCTCTTTACAAAGAGCAAGAAGGTGGTGTCCGGAAACTACAGATGGGTGGACTCAGCTTCGGTCCTAGTCAAGTTCCAGAGTCAGTTATTAAAGAGGAGGTTTGGGGGCACTTAGAAAAGGAAGACGTGGATGATCAACATCGGTGAGTGGGTTCCTTAAGAACTCACCCTACTAGGGGAAGCTTTTTGCTTTTCTTTTTTTTCAAGATGGAGTCTTGCTCTGTCGCTCAGGCTGGAGTGCGTGGCACGATCTTGGCTCACTGCAAGCTCTGCCTCCCGGGTTCATGCCATTCTCCTGTCTCAGCCTCCCAAGTAGCTGGGACTACAGGTGCCCACCGCCACACCTGGCTATTTTTTGTGTTTTTAGTAGAGACGGGATTTCACCGTGTTAGCCAGGATGGTCTCGATCTCCTGACCTGGTGATCCGCCCGCCTCGGCCTCCCAAAGTGTTGGGATTACAGGCGTGAGCCACCGCGCCCGGCCAGCTTTTTGCTTTTCTGATTAGTTTTCTAGACTCAAAATTAGACCTAGGGGTGGAGCAGGAGATTGTGGCAAGCAATTGTTCTTTCTTCCTGTGGTCAGGGCCTTGCAGATGACACGGAGCCACGTGGGCAGGGGGATGGGACAGCTAAGGAGGTTGGTGATTGGGCTGCCATCAGCTGAGTTCTACTCAGTGTATGTATTCATTTATTTATTTGTTTATTTATTTATTTTGAGACCGAGTCTCACTCTGTCACCCAGGCTGGAGTGCAGTGGCGCGATCTTGGCTCACTACAAGTTCCGCTCCCCCCCACCCCCCCCGCCGGGTTCACGCCATTCTCCTGCCTCAGCCTCCTGAGTAGCTGGGACTACAGGTGCCCGCTGCCACGCCCGGCTAATTTTTTGTAGTTTTAGTAGAGACGGGGTTTCAACGTGTTAGCCAGGACGGTCTGGATCTCCTGACCTCGTGATCTGCCTGCCTCAGCCTCCCAAAGTGCTGGGATTACAGGCGTGAGCCACCGCGCCTGGCTACTCAGTGTGTTTAAAGGTGATTTGGTGAGGAAGGGCGTGGCCAGTGTGCTGGCGACATTGCTGATGGCAGGAACCTGGGTACCATTCCAGCAGGCAAGATGGCAGAATTGGGACCCAAAGTGCCGTGGAAGCTGAATTCTAGATCCAAGTCCAGTAGATACTATTCATTCATTCATTCATTTTAGCAAGGAACCTCACAGTAGATAGTATTTATTTATTTATTTATTTATTTATTTATTTATTTATTTATTCTTTTTTGAGACAGTTTCACTCCTGCTGCTCAGGCTGGAGTGCAATAGTGCCATTTCGGCTCACTGCAACCTCCACCTCCTGGGTTCAAGCAATTCTCCTGCCTCAGCCTCCTCTGTAGCTGGCATTACAGGTGCCCGCAATGATGCCCAGCTAATTTTTGTAGTTTTAGTAGAGACGGGGGTTTCACCATGTTGGCTAGGCTGGTCTCAAACTCCTGCCCTCAGGTGATCTGCCTGCCTCGACCTGCCAAAGTGCTGGGATTACAGGCATGAACCACCGCGCCTGGCCCGGTAGTAGACATAATTTAATAGGGGTAAAGGATAAATGTATTTTGGTTTCTAATCCTGTCTGCACCTGGGCAGCAGAGTGAAGGAATCAGAATTGTCTGAAGGGTTGCCATGGAGTAGAAGCTTGCGTAAGGCCCCATGTGTTAGGTGTGTACCAAAGGAAATGCTTATATTTTGAGGCTGCAAGAGCTCAGGGCAGCATCCAGAGCGAGGGAAGGGAAGGTCCTGCTGTTCTGAGGCCAAGGCTCTATGAGGAATGCTCCTTTGGTTGTTCATTTATTTGGTGGGCATGGATTGAACACCGTTCCTCTGCCAGACATTGTGCCAGGTGTTTCCCTTGAACAACTGAGCAGTAGTATTTCTGGGTGATGGAATGGGCTGCTGATAGGACTAAGGGCTGGTCACCCCTGCTATCCTTTCTTTTTTCTTTTCTTTTCTTTTTTTTTTTTTTTGACATGTAGTCTTGCTCCATTACCCAGGCTGGAGTGCAGTGGTATGATCTGGGCTCTCTGCAACCTCCGTCTCCTAGTTCAAGTGATTCTCCTGCCTCAGCCTCCCGAGTAGCTGGGACTACAGGTGCCTGCCACCGTGCCCAGCTAATTTTTGTATTTTTAGTAGAGACGGGGTTTCACCATGTTGGCCAGGCTGGTCTTGAATTCCTGACCTCAGGTGATCCACCTGCCTTAGCCTCCCAAAGTACTGAGATTACAGGCGTGAGCCACCGCACCTGGCCAGCCACCATGCCTGGCCTCCCTGCTATTTACTTTTTTTTCCCCCAAGACGGAGTCTTGCTCTGTCGCCCAGGCTGGAGTGCAGTGACACGATCTCAGCTCACTGAAACCTCTGCCTCCCGGATTCGAGCAATTCTCCTGCCTCAGCCTCCTGAGTAGCTGGGATTACAGGTATGCGCCAATACGCCCTGCTAATGTTTTTTTTGTATTTTTAGTAGAGACGGGGCCTTGCCTGGCCTCCCTGCTATCCTTTCTTTCTCCCACAACTATCCATTGTGATCCTCCTCTGGGTCAGGCCCTCAAGGAAGACCAGGGTACTGCCTTCATGGGCCACACATCCTAGTGGGAGAGACAGACAATAAACATGTAAATGCAGAGACAAGAGAATTTCCCAACATGACTGGCGTGCTGAAAAACTCACGCAGGGCATCGAGATAATGAGCGGCCAGTGGGTGTGTGGAGACTCTGGAAGAGGTGGAAGACCTCTCCAAGAAAGTGACATTTGAACTGAGTTCTGAAGGGCACAGGGGCGACCATACAAAGAAGCTGCTGGTGAGAGGTGCTGAGTGGGTGGTGGGGAGGGGGCACAGGGCGTGGGGTGGAAGAGTCCTTCTGCAGGGGGAGCAGCAAGTGAAAGGCTGTTCTAGAAGCAGAAGGCCATTGTAGCCAGAGCAGAGTCATGACCAACAGGGTCACGAGGCCACGACCCACAGACAGAAGCGAAGATTTCCATGCAATTAAAGGAATGGCTTTCTAGCACTTAGAGCTGCCTGAGGATGGCGTGGGCTCCCCGGAGGAAGAGAACTTCCCATCACTGGGAGTGTGCAAGCCATAGTCAAAGGCCGCTCTCCGTGGAGGTTATGGAGGATGAGACTCAAGCATCCCAAAGGTTGGCTAGAGGACCCTTCGGTCCTTCATCCCCTTCACCTTCAGGAGCATCCTTGGTTTGGCGGAAGCTGGGGGGATGTCTGTGGAGTGCATGGATGAAAGTTCCAGGCCGAGCGCGGTGGCTCACGCCTGTCATCCCACCACTTTGGGAGGCCGAGGCGGGCGGATCACCTGAGGCCAGGAGTTCGAGACCAGCCTGGCCAACATGGCGAAACCCCGTCTCTACTAAAAATACAAAAAGTAGCCGGGTATGGTGGCGGGTGCCTGTAGTCCCGGCTACTGGGCAGGCTGAGGCACGAGAATCGCTTGAACCCGGGAGGTGGAGGTTGCAGTGAGCCGAGATCGCGCCACTGCACTCCAGCATGGGGGACAGAGAAAGACTCTGTCTCAAAAAAATCCAGTCTCCAGATCCCAGGCAGCGGGGAGTTTCAGGGGTCTGAGCAGCCCTGGAGACTCGCAGCATAGCACTCTGTACCCCGTCCCGGGTCCCGCGCAACGCAGAGCTAGAGGGAGCCCCAGAGTATCTTCCTCAGTAGATCAGGAGTCCCCAGGCCTCACCGCACCTCCGTTCCCCATTGCCCCCATTGCATCTTCCAGGAACCCCTGGAGGGCAGGCTGCTCCGGGTCCTCTGGGCGCACCTGCCCCGCCCCGCGCCTTTGTTCCGGAGGAGCCGCCTTGGGCAGCCCCCAGGGCACTCAGGACCCGCTGTACCCTCCGCCACCGCCTCCCGGTGCCCGCCCCTCCGCCCCCTCTCCGCGGCTGCGCCAGACGATCCGCAGCGGCACAGGGACCAGGGCGCGCCCCGGGTGGCGGAGGCGCGGCGACGGCGGGAGCTGGAGGACCCCTGACCCTGGATCGGCGCGGGCTCCGGCTGCGCGTGCGCGGCGGTGGCGGCGGGGGGCGCCAGGTGTGCAGGCGGCGGCGGCTGCGGAGGGCGCGGCTTTGTGCGCTGGGGCCGGGCCGGGGTGCGCGCGTGCGCGGCGGGGCTGCTGTGAGGGACCCCGCCGCCCCGGAGGAAGAGGAGGAGGGGGCTGGGCCGAGGGTGGGGGCGACCGCGGGGACCGAGGTGCCCTTCGCTCCGGGTCCGGAGGCAGCCGCGCGCCAGGCGGCGCAGAAGGTCAGTGGTCCCCGGGGCTGGGATTCCGCAGCCAGCCTGGATCGGGACGTGCGTCCTGGTGTGACTGACGGGGACTCGGAGCGTGTGTGGAGTGTGAACGCGTGTGTTTGCAGACAGACACCGGCACGTATGGACAGCGCGAGCTGGTGCTGCGATCCCACGGAGCCATCCCGCATCACGGGCTGTGCTGGGGAGGTGGGGTGACCGTCCTCAGAAACCCCCGCGGGTGGGGCGCTGCATACACGTCCACCTATAGGGTATGTGTGCGTGCGTGAGGACTGCAGCCCCTGTCAGAGTCTGGCGAGAGAAGCTGACCGGCAAGGAGGTCAGAGATGGGCTGTTTACAGGTGGCGGTAGAAGGAAAACAGCCAGGAACCCCAGGAGGACCCTGGAGCTAGGCTGGGCTTGCTGAAACCCCCCCATCCCATCCTCGCTCCAGCCTGTGCCTGTTGCAGGGAGAGCAGCTAGGGTGGTGGGGTGCCGGCTGAGAGGCCTTGAGGGATCTTTGGGAGTGGGGCCTGATTCCAGCCTGATCCTCATTTCCAGAGGCCTGGATGGGTGTGGGGGTGCCGGCCCTGGCTGGGGAGTCTAGGGCAGGCGTGTGTTCAGGAGACCTCAGGGGTCCCTGTAGACTGTCCTCTGGCTTTGCCGGCACCAGGTGTTGTGTGTCTGGACCTGGGAGCTGGCTGAGGAATCCCCTTCCTTCCTCTCATTTGTTTTCTATAGCTGCCCCTACATCCTTGTTAACAACCCTGAAGGGCACTTATATGCCAGTGGGGTTTGCTGGGATGTGCCCTGTTGAGCGGCTCTTATCAGAGAAGCCTCCATGGGGAATGAGAGAGTTGTCCTGAGCCAGGTACCAGGGCTCTCGGGTTCTTTCCCTGTTTTGTGACCCTGGGGCCATCCCTCAAGCCCTATAGGCCTCAGTTTCCCATGGCGCTCTGCCCTCCCCCTTCTTCCTGTTGCAGGGTGGGGAGTAAACAGCTCGCACAGCTGCCTGGGGCCGGCAGGCTGGGAGGCAGGGAGTGACTCAGGGCCTGTGAGGTCTTGGGCAGTAATATTTCAGGGGAAAGTCCTGGCACATCCTTTTGACTTGGGCAGGAGTTGGGCGAGGCTCTGCCCTCACCTCCAAACTGTGGTGCTGGGTTTTCTGAGTCCTGCGGTGGGGTGGGGTGGGTGTCTGTTGGATCTGGCTGCTGAGGCTTCAGGAAGCTGCCTCTGGTCCCTCCTTCCTTCCCAGATGTCAAGGAGTTGGAGAGGGATGGGGCTGGGGGGCCTGGCCGCCGGGTGGGATGTCCGGGCTGGAGCTGAAGAACTACAGCAGCCACTCTTGGTCCCTGTGTTTGATGTTACTGGGCAGAGACAGATTCTAAGCTCAGGTAGGACCGGGGCAGGTCTAAGTGGGACTGCTCAGCTCAGCATGTTGAGGGGATTTGGTGGGAGGTGGCCTCAGCTCCAGAGAAGAGGACCCTGCTGTGGAGGCGGGCTCGCAGCCCTCCTCACCCTCTTTCCCATGACCCTGTCTGATCAACTTTGGCTGAGCCACCATGGCTCAGAATGACTTGAGCCTTGAGGGAAAGGGACCCTGGCATGGATGGGGGTGGTGGCAGGGTCACATAGTGGTTAAGCATGAAGGCCCTGGTGTCACTCAGACCTGGGTGTGAGTCCCAGCTCCACCACCTACTGCTGTGGCTGCACCTGCATTTCCCTCCATGGGAGCCTGAGAGAAAGGCTTGCAGGCTGTGGCTTATTTGGGAAGTGATCTCAGGAAACGAGGGCGAGGACAGCGGGTTTGAAGGAGAGGAAGGGGAAGCAACTATTTGATTATTCCCACCACTCTCCTGGGCGGTGTCCCGAGGAGCCTTACAGACAGAACTGCTCTGCTGGGGAGAGAAACAGGGAAGCATTTACCCATTAGCTCCGTCCCCTGCCGGACAAAGGTGGCTCCGTGGACTTTCACTCCCGTGTGGACTTCCAGATTGCACATGTGTGGGGCCCAAGTGGTTTCCTGTGGGTATTCCACATGGCAGCTTCCAAGAAGGTCCAGCATGGCCTGACGTGAAGCACTGTCACATTGCACCTGTAAGATGCTGCTTGGAGCCTGCAGGGACCTGGTCATGGCAGAAGTGTTTGGAGTGAGAGGTGGGGCCAAAAGGGCTGGAAGCAGCAAACTGAGGCCGAGACGGGCGGATCACGAGGTCAGGAGATCGAGACCATCCTGGCTAACACGGTGAAACCCCATCTCTACTAAAAAATACAAAAAACTAGCTGGGCAAGGTGGCAGGCGCCTGTAGTCCCAGCTACTTGGGAGGCTGAGGCAGGAGAACGGCGTGAACCCAGGAGGCAGAGCTTGCAGTGAGCTGAGATCCGGCCACTGCACTCCAGCCTGGGCGACAGAGCGAGACTCCGTCTCAAAAAAAAAAAAAACTGAGGTATCTAACACCGTGTGACCTTGGGCAAATTACCTGACTTCTCTGAGCCTTGGTTTCCTTAGCTGGGTGTTTTAAGTGTTAATGAGGCATGTATTGAATTTGTGAACATGTGATGGGCCCATAGCAGGGGCTTCACCGGGGGTATTTCTCTATGGCCAGGAAGACCACACACCCAGGGTGGCTCAGATAGTCATTCATTCAAGTGGAGGTGGGCCCGCATAAGATAACCTCTAAAGACTCCTCCCGGTCATGGGACCTGGGGCTCCGGGGCTAGGCTGCTGACCTGGTCAGTTCCTCTAGGACTGTGACCCAGTTTCCCAGACCTCCTGAATGCTTCCATTTCACAGCCTGTGAATTGGAGTCAGCGATGTCCTGCTCATGGGCTGGCCACTCAGAGGTACCTCTTCCTGGGCTCTGCCCCAGGAGGACAAAGAAACCAGCACTGGGCAGAGGAGAGCCAGGGGCGTGGGGGGCTCAGAAGCAGGTGCTTGAAGGAGGAGTGGAGGGAGGGTGGATGCTGGCATTTCTGGCATTGGGAGCTGGCATATGGTCAGGGGCATGGGTCTGGGCCATAGTCAGTGGGGGAGGACAAGGCAAGGGGCTGGGGGAGTGCAGGAAAGGAAGGTGAGCGGGTTGACAGAAGGTGGCCAAGAAGGATGGAAGAGACGGACAGAGAGTAGGTTGGGCAGCCTTGGGGTGTGGGGATTCACAGCGTCTGGGGTGGTGATGACCAAATGGGAGGGTGATGGGGTGGCATGAACGAAGGGAGGGCAGTAGGTGAGGTCTAGTTGGGGCTTCCTAGGGTGTAAGCTGGGGCAGGCTGCATAGTTCGTGGTACAGCATCCACAAGCCTCCTCATTCTTTTTTTTTTTTTTTTTTTTTGGAGATGGAGTTTCGCTCTTGTTGTCCAGAATGGAGTGTAGCGGTGCAATCTCAGCTCACCGCAACCTCCACCTCCTGGGTTCAAGTGATTCTCCTGTCTCAGCCGCCCTAGCTGGAATTACAGGCATGTGCCACCACGTCCTGCTAGTTTTTTTTTTTTTTTTTTTTTTTTTTTTTTGAGACGGAGTCTCGCTCTGTCGCCCAGGCTGGAGTGCAGTGGCCGGATCTCAGCTCACTGCAAGCTCTGCCTCCTGGGTTCACACCGTTCTCCTGCCTCAGCCTCCCAAGTAGCTGGGACTACAGGCGCCTGCCACCTTGCCCAGCTAGTTTTTTGTATTTTTTAGTAGAGATGGGGTTTCACCGTGTTAGCCAGGATGGTCTCGATCTCCTGACCTCGTGATCCGCCCGTCTCGGCCTCCCAAAGCGCTGGGATTACAGGCTTGAGCCACCGCGCCCGGCCTGTCCTGCTAATTTTTGTATTTTTAGTAGAGACGGGGTTTCTCCATGTTGGTCAGGCTGGTCTCGAATTCCTAACTTCAGGTGATTCACCTACCCCGGCCTCCCAAAGTGCTGGGATTACAGGCATGAACCACCACCCCTGGCCAAAGCCTCCTCATTCTTTTTTCCATGATGTCCACCTGCCCCTCCCAGGCCACCACCCCCTTTGACAGGGGAGGAGCTGTCTGCAAACGCTTAGTTCCTGTTATGAGCGGCGATTGGAGAAGGTCCGGAGGTGCCTTTGCCAAGGCCTGTTGCCATGGTGCCATGGTGGGCCTTGTCTCCCTACCGTCTCCCATCTCTGAGCAATGTGGCACCCCCTCCGGGAGAGGTCACAGAGTGGGGAAGGTGTCCAGCTGTCTCTTTGCTCATGCATGGCCAGCTCAGGCTGGCCTTACAAAGGTCACTGCGTTCATCCCTCTGCCTGCAGGCAAGGTCACACCCAGCCTACGCTGGGAGATGCAGCAGCCGCTGTCTTCATTACAGTCATTTAAAGTCTACTCCGATCTCTGCAATTTGTTTTTAATAAGTTTAATGAAAAATAAAGCAATGATACCAGCCTATTCTTCTGCTCCCCTTTTAAAGAGGGCATCTCATGGATGATCCTCTTCTTGTCCATACCTCTTTCAGTGCTTTCGTGCCTGTCCAGTAGGAAGTTCTTTCTCATGTCTGATGTCAGCCTGACATGCTGTACTGTTTTTGGGTGTTTTGCGTTTTTGATTTTCTATTTGTTGCAACCGTTCAGGGCTTCCAGATGGTTCTAAGAGGATTCCTGTCTACCTGCTCATGATGTGGAGCAGGTACAGGGGCACCCAAGGCAGGTGTGATGCCAAGGCACGAATCGTGCTTTGGGGGAACTGGCCTGAGACAAGGCTGTGCCGAGCCCCTGGCCCCGCCCATGCTCTGGTTCTGGACTCTTGCGGCTTGTTGTCAGCGCTAGCTCATTCGTTCATAGTCCTTTCCCTAGTTCAGATCCAGGATTACTGGCCTTCTTGGACCGTGCTGGGCCTGCTGGTTTGGCTCTGCCAGGTCTGGGTCAGCAGATGGCAGCAGGCATGGGCACCTGGGGGACCCTGGCACAGTCAGGGCCCTGCCGATTAGATGGCTGGTGGTGAGCAAGAGCCGGAGGGGAGGGACAGGGAGTGACAGGCAGTCGGGAACACTGAGGTGTGCCTGTGCACGTGGACACACCTGTGCTTGGCGTGCACGTGTGGGCCTGGAGGGCTTGTTGCTGGACTGCTGTGTCTGGACATCTCTGGGTGGCTGTATGTGGTTCTTCTGAGCACGTCTCTGTGTGTGCACGTCTCTGTGTGAGCACGTCTCTGTGTGAGCACGTCTGTGTGTGGCACGTCTCTGTGTGTGCACGTCTCTGTGTGGCACGTCTGTGTGTGAGCACGTCTGTGTGTGTGCACGTCTGTGTGTGTGCACGTCTCTGTGTGAGCACGTCTCTGTGTGTGGCACATCTCTGTGTGGCGTGTCTCTGTGTGGCGTGTCTCTGTGTGTGTGCACGTCTCTGTGTGGCGCGTCTCTGTGTGTGCACGTCTCTGTGTGGCGCGTCTCTGTGTGTGCACGTCTCTGTGTGTGCACGTCTCTGTGTGTGCACGTCTCTGTGTGTGAGCACGTCTCTGTGTGCACGTCTCTGTGTGGCGCGTCTGTGTGTGAGCACGTCTGTGTGTGTGCACGTCTGTGTGTGTGCACGTCTCTGTGTGAGCACGTCTCTGTGTGTGGCACATCTCTGTGTGGCATGTCTCTGTGCACGTCTCTGTGTGGCGCGTCTCTGTGTGTGGCACGTCTCTGTGTGGTGTGTCTCTGTGTGTGCACGTCTCTGTGTGGCGCGTCTCTGTGTGGCGCGTCTCTGTGTGTGCGCGTCTCTGTGTGGCACGTCTCTGTGTGGCGCGTCTCTGTGTGGCGCGTCTCTGTGTGTGCACGTCTCTGTGTGGCGCGTCTCTGTGTGTGCACGTCTCTGTGCACGTCTCTGTGTGTGCACGTCTCTGTGTGTGCACGTCTCTGTGTGGCGCGTCTCTGTGTGTGCACGTCTCTGTGTGTGAGCACGTCTCTGTGTGTGTGCACGTCTCTGTGTGTGAGCACGTCTCTGTGTGTGTGCACGTCTGTGTGTGTGCACGTCTCTGTGTGAGCACGTCTCTGTGTGTGGCATGTCTCTGTGTGGCGTGTCTCTGTGCACGTCTCTGTGTGGCGCGTCTCTGTGTGTGTGCACGTCTCTGTGTGGCGCGTCTCTGTATGTGCACGTCTCTGTGTGTGCACGTCTCTGTGTGTGAGCACGTCTCTGTGTGTGCACGTCTCTGTGTGGCACGTCTGTGTGTGAGCACGTCTGTGTGTGTGCACGTCTCTGTGTGTGCACGTCTCTGTGTGGCGCGTCTCTGTGTGTGCACGTCTCTGTGTGTGTGCACGTCTCTGTGTGTGCACGTCTCTGTGTGTGTGCACGTCTCTGTGTGTGCACGTCTCTGTGTGGCGCGTCTCTGTGTGGCACGTCTCTGTGTGTGCACGTCTCTGTGTGTGTGCACGTCTCTGTGTGTGCACGTCTCTGTGTGGCGCGTCTCTGTGTGGCGCGTCTCTGTGTGTGCACGTCTCTGTGTGTGTGCACGTCTCTGTGTGTGCACGTCTCTGTGTGGCGCGTCTCTGTGTGTGCGCGTCTCTGTGTGGCGCGTCTCTGTGTGTGCACGTCTCTGTGTGGCGCGTCTCTGTGTGTGCACGTCTCTGTGTGTGCACGTCTCTGTGTGTGTGCACGTTTCTGTGTGTGCACGTCTCTGTGTGGCGCGTCTCTGTGTGTGAGCACGTCTCTGTGTGTGTGCACGTCTCTGTGTGTGAGCACGTCTCTGTGTGTGTGCACGTCTCTGTGTGGCATGTCTCTGTGCACATCTCTGTGTGTGTGCACGTCTCTGTGAGCACGTCTCTGTGTGTGTGCACGTCTCTGTGTGGCGCGTCTCTGTGTGCACGTCTCTGTGTGTGTGCAGGTCTCTGTGTGTGCACGTCTCTGTGTGGCGCGTCTCTGTGCACGTCTCTATGTGGCACGTCTCTGTGTGGGCATTGTTGCGTGCTCTGGGTTGTTCATGGGTACTTTTCTCCGGATACGTGTGCCGGCCACCTACTGGGTGTCTCCAGGGTTCTCGAGAGTGTGCCCATCTGGATGGCAGGTTTCCCTGAGGGTTTCCTGCCCCCACGGAAGATCCCTTGAGTCTTCTGCCATGCCCCGTCCCACCCTCTCTCCAGGCTTCCTTATCCCGTTCCTCCCTCTGTCTGAGGAAGTTGCTTCTCCCCCTCCGGCTGTGTGGGCGTCCACTGCCTTCTGGGCAGGCCCCGAAGAGGGACGGCAAGTCCAGCCTCCAGCCCCATCCTCCCGAGCTCTGAGCTGAGGAGATGAGTCAGAGAGGGCTGCAGGGGGTGGGCAGACATGACCTGTGTGTCAGCACGCTGCAGGGAAGTGGGTGCTCCTGCCGGCCTCCACCTGATCCACCCTCAGTGGCATGTGCACCAGTGCACCTGTGATGAGGCTCCCTTACCGGGCTATTCATACTCTCTTCCCCGGTAGCCTTGGTTGGCACAGTTTCTGATGGGGAGCAGAGTGGTCACTGGGGCTCCGGGCATCCAATGGGGGCCTTGGCCTTACCGTAATTCATCTCACCATAATCACTGGTGCTAATGGAGCTCTTCCTGCACCAGCCCTGGACTACACACTGC
The DNA here is from genome assembly GCF_047675955.1 of Chlorocebus sabaeus. NCBI lineage: Eukaryota > Metazoa > Chordata > Mammalia > Primates > Cercopithecidae > Chlorocebus > Chlorocebus sabaeus. The sequence continues at coordinate 2,730,960 of NC_132919.1, forward strand.
ACCTGTAATCAGCTCTTTGCTCCTCAGAACAACCCCATCCCAGGGAATACTAGGTCCTGTTAGGTGGGTTTGAAAACATCCCTGGCCAGGCGTGGTGGCTCACGCCTGTAATCCCAGCACTCTGGGAGGCTGAGGTGGGTGGATCATCTGAGGTCAGGAGTTCAAGACCAGACTGGCCAAAGTGGTGAAACCCCGTCTCTACTAAAAATACAAAAAATTAGCCAGGCAGCGTGGCGGGCACCTGTAATCCCAGCTACTTTCGAAGCTGAGGCAGGAGAATTGCTTGAACCTGGGAGGCGGAGGATGCAGTGAGCCAAGATCACGCCACTGCACTCCAGCCTGGGCGACAGAGTAAGACTCCATCTCAAAACAAATAAACAAACCACCCCCATTTTATGAGGAAGTTTTCCCATTTTATGAGGAAGTTTCCCTGTTTTATGAGGAAGTTTCCCTATTTTATGAAGCCGTTTTCCCATTTTATGAGGAAGTTTCCCCATTTTATGAGGAAGTTTTCCCATTTTATGGGAAATTTCCCCATTTTATGAGGAAGTAGAGGTTCAGAGAGCCTGGGTTACTTCCACAAGATCACACAGCTAATAAGTGATGGAGCCGGGTTCTGAACCCAGACCCGTTCTTCTGCTGTTCCCTCCGCTCTTCACAAAGCTGTGAAGTTGTGTCCATCTCGTTTGGCAGTCTCCCTCTCCGAGAGGCCATCCCAGATCACCCCCTCTACACAGGGCTCTCGAGCCATCTGGTCCCACCCTAGTGTAAATACCTGCATAAAGGTAGCCCTCATTTATCCTCTACTTCCTAACCCCCTCTTCCCACCTAGAGCGGGGATCTGTCTGTCTTGCTCATTAAAATATTGTTTTTTTTTTTGAGACAGAGTCTTGCTCTGTCACCCAGGCTGGAGTGCAGTGGCCGGATCTCAGCTCACTGCAAACTCCGCCTCCCGGGTTTACACCATTCTCCTGCCTCAGCCTCCTGAGTAGCTGGGACTACACGCGCCCGCCACCGCGCCCGGCTAGTTTTTTTTTTTTTTTGTATTTTTTAGTAGAGACGGGGTTTCACCGGGTTAGCCAGGATGGTCTCGATCTCCTGACCTCGTGATCCGCCCGTCTCGGCCTCCCAAAGTGCTGGGATGACAGGCTTGAGCCACCGCACCCGACCTAAAATATTCTTAGAACTGGCAGACAGCTTGGAACATAGTAGGGATGCAATAAACATTTGATGAATGAATGAATGAATGAATGAAGAGAGGGCTGACTCCAGACCTAAGCTTGAAATCCCTCCTCTGTTGTGTCTCTTACACAGCAGGGACTGTTGCAGAGTGGCAGGAGCATAGGCTCTGGAGCCAGCTTGCTTGGTTCAAATTCTGGCCCTGGCAGTGTTCCGGTTATCTAATGCTGCTTAATAAACCACCCAAAGCTTATGGCTTAAAACACTGGTGACACTGATTTTGCCCATCGATCTGCAACATGGGCAGGGTTCAGTGGGGATCATGCTTCTCCACTCAGCATTGTCTGGAGTGGTTCAAGGTCTAGGGGCTGAAGCCATCTGAAAGCTCAGTTGTTCATGCGTCTGGCGTTTCTTGCTGGCTGTTGGCTTTGGGTCAGTTCTTCTGCACACAGGCCTCTCTGTGTGCTGTCTCCACATGCTAGATTGGGCTTCCTCCCAGCATGGTGGCTGAGCTAAGGGACAAGCATGTCCAGAAAGAGAACCAGGTGGAAGCTATTTCACTTTTAATTTAATTTAATTAATTTATTTATTGAGATGGAGTCTTGCTGTGTTGCCCAGGGTGGAGTATAGTGGCGCGATTTTGGCTCACTGTAACCTCCGCCTCCTGGGTTCAAGCGATTCTCTTGCCTCAGCCTCCCAAGTGGCTGAGACTACAGGTCCATGCCACCACGCCTGGCTAATTTTTTGTATTTTTAGTAGAGACGAGGGTTTCACTGTGTTAGCCAGGATGGTCTTGAACTGCTGACCTTATGATCTGTCCTCGGCCTCCCAAAGTGCTGGAATTACAGGCGTGAGCCACTGCGCCTGGCCTACTTTTATTTATTTAGAGACGGAGTCTCGCTCTGTCACCCAGGCTGGAGTACAATGGCTCGATCTCAGCTCACTGTGACCTCCACCTCCCAGACTCAAGCGATTCTCCTGCCTCAGCCTCCCAAGTAGTGTCATGCCTGCCATGACACTTGGCTAATTTTTGTATTTTTAGTAGAGACAGGGTCTCGCCATGTTAGCCAGGCTGGTCTTGAACTCCTGACCTCAAGTGATCCGCCTGACTCGGCGTCCCAAAGTGCTGGGATTACAGGCGAGAGCCACTGCGCCCGGCCAGCAGTTTGTTCTTTTAGCAGCAGCTACGCTTTTGCCCACTGATCCCCTGGCCACAGGTGAGGCTGGGTCTGTCCAAACGACAGGGTCTGTCCCCAAATTCCTGCCCACTCTCATGTAATCCAGAAGGCATCTTACTGTGCAGAGCCCTGCTGAGGGTGGGGCCTGTAATGAGGAGAGAAGGGGGAACTTGAATGGAAAAGACCTTTTCTGTCCCAGTTTATTATCTCATTCCAGGTCAGCCCTGCTCCCTTCAAGGGGCCTGGGACACGTGTTGCTGATGGAGATACTATGAGGCTGGGGCTTGGGCAGAATTGCTCTGGGCCTGGGGCTGGGGTGAACCCCAGCAGACCCCCATCTTTATCCAGGGAAAAATCAGGATGCTGAGGCCTGAACACGCTGTGTTTGAGCTGAGGGAGCTCTCCGCTTCTCCCTGTCCCTGCTGCCTGCTTCCACCTGAGTCACTGTTCGTCTCCTGAGGCGTCATCCCCCTGCCTCACTTGCTAGCCTCGGGGAGGAATCTCAGGGTTTGCTTCTTGTGGCCCGGGTTAGGACTGCTTCTGAGCCGAGCGTTGGCAGGGGGCCCAGGAAGAATCTGGGGTTTGCTCGAGCCCAGCCTGGCAGCATCTCCCATCTAACACAGCCCTCGTTTAGGGCCTGCTCTGCTGTGAGCCTTCCCTGAAGGAATGGCAGAAGGGCTCAAAGGGGGGCTCTGGGTTTGACTTCTGCTATCACTTTCCAGCCCTGTGACCTTGAACAAGTCTCTTAACCTCTCTGAGGCTCCAGTTACTTACCAGGAGGGAGACTGTGGTATGGTAAAGATGAAAGGAAGTGGCCGGGCGCAGTGGCTCAAGCCTGTAATCCCAGCACTTTGGGAGGCCGAGACGGGCGGATCACGAGGTCAGGAGATCGAGACCATCCTGGCTAACCCGGTGAAACCCCGTCTCTACTAAAAAGTACAAAAAATCTAGCTGGGTGAGGTGGCGGGCGCCTGTAGTCCCAGCTACTCGGGAGGCTGAGGCAGGAGAATGGCGTAAACCCGGGGGGCGGAGCTTGCAGTGAGCCGAGATCCGGCCACTGCACTCCAGCCTGGGCGACAGAGCGAGACTCTGTCTCAAAAAAAAAAAAAAAAAAAAAAAGGTGAAAGGAAGTAAAAAGTATGACATCTTCTTTTTTTTTTTTTTTGAGACAGAGTGTTGCTCTTGTCACCCAGGCTGGAGTGCAATGGTGAGATCTCGGCTCACCGCAACCTCTGCCTCCTGGGTTCAAGCGATTCTCCTGCCTCAGCCTCCTGAGTAGCTGGGACTACAGGCACACACCACCACGCCGGGCGAATTTTGTATTTTTAGGAGAGACGGGGTTTCTCCATGTTGGTCAGGCTGGTCTCGAACTCCCGACCTCAGGTGATCCGCCGGCCTCGGCCTCCCAAAGTGCTGGGATTACAGGCGTGAGCCACCGCGCCCGGCCTGAAGTTATTCTTCACAGATGAAAAACCTGAGGCAGAGGGAGTTTCAGTGGTTTCCCCACAGCGACATTTAACGTCAGAACTGGGGCAGGAATCCGTGTGTTCTGACACCAGGTGGTGGTTGGTTGTCTTTGGCAACAAGGAGGATTTCCCCCTCCCTTCAACCCCTTCTGCCAGAGGGCAACATGACTGACATCCCAGAAGTAAGCCCAGGAAGACGCTCCCTTTCCTCCGCGCACCACCCAAGCCTGCCTGCAGAGGGCGCGAACGCACCTTCTGGCCGGTCCTGTGTGGTGCCAGCTGCCCTGCCTTAGTAGGGAAGGGCGGGAGTGACCCAGCTGCGTGGGTGTGGGCAAAGGGTTGCTTGTGTGATCTCCTTTAGTGAGAAGCTCCTTCAGACAGCCCCCACGGTCCACGCCTTTCTTTTCTTTTTCTTTTTTTAAAATTTTTATTTTTTTTTAATGTTTCGAGACGGAGTCTCCCTCTGTCGCCCAGGCTGGAGTGCGGTGGCGTGATCTTGGCTCACTGCAACCTCTGCTTCCTGGATTCAAGCGATTCTCCTGCTCCAGCCTCCCAAGTAGCTGGGATTACAGGCGTGCTCCACCACGCCCGGCTAATTTTTGTATTTTTAGTAGAGATGGGGTGTCACCATGTTGGTCAGGCTGGTCTCAAACTCCTGACCTCAGGTGATCTGCCCACCTCGGCCTCCCAAGGTGCTGGGATTACAGGCCCGAGCCACTGCGCCCAGACTTTTTTTTTTTTTTTTTGAGATAGAGTCTCGCTCTGTCCCCAGGCTGGCGTGCAGGGGCGCAATCTGTGCTCACTGCAACCTCCGCTTCCCGGGTTCAAGCGATTCTCCTGCCCCCGCCTCCCAAATAGATGGGATTATAGGTGCATGCCACCATACCTGGCTAGTTTTTGTAGCTTTTAGTAGAGACAGGATTTCACCATATTGGTCAGGTTCGTCTCGAACTCCTGATCTCAAGTGATCCACCCGCCACGGCCTCCAAAGTGCTGGGATTACAGGTGTGAGCCACCATGCCCAGCTTTGTTTTTTTGTTTTGTTTTTGAGACAGAGTCTTGCTTTTTGGCCACACTGGAGTGCAGTGGTGCTTACTGCAGCCCCAGTCTTCAGGGCTCAAGCGATCCTTCCACATCAGCTTCCCACGTAGCTGGGACTGCAGGCGCACGGCACCATGCCTGGCTAATTAAATTTTTTTTTTTGTACAGATGGGGTCTTACTATGTTGCCGGGACTGGTCTCAAACTCCTGGGCTCAAGCAATCCTCCTGCCTCAGCCTCCCAGAGTGCTAGGATGACAGGTGTGTGCCACTGCACGCTGTGCCTGTTTTTTTTTAACTTGAATTTTTAGGATATCTTCATATTTTTACATATATTAATGGCTACCTCATTATTTTCAGTGGCTAGATAGTATTCCAGTATATGCTCATTCTGCAATGTAGTTAATCTTCAGCTGATGATCGTTTAGATTATTTTTTGAATTTGCTATTATAGTGATATGATTAACATCTGTATGCATAGATTATGTCAACTGGTATGAGTTTCTTTTTTTTTCTGAGACTGAGTCTCGCTCTGTCACCCAGGCTGGAGTGCAGTGGCATGATCTCGGCTCACTGCAAGCTCCGCCTCCCAGGTTCACGCCATTCTCCTGCCTCAGCCTCCCAAGTAGCTGGGACTACAGGTGCCCGCCACCACGCCCGGCTGTTTTTTTTGTGTTTTTAGTAGAGAAAGGGTTTCACTGTGTTCGCCAGGATGGTCTCGATCTCCTAACCTCGTGATCCGCCTGCCTCGGGCTCCCAGAGTGCTGGGATGACAGGCGTGAGCCACCACGCCCGACCTTTCTATCATCCTTTATCGTCATGTGGTTTACGAAGGAAGCAGAGGCCCGTCTAAGTTTCCCCTTGAATGAATAGTAGGCTGAAGTCTCAAAAGAGTAGGTGACCTGCCCCCAGTGACTTAGAGGTGGAGCTGGGATGACAGCTGAGCTCCAGGGGGTCAGTACTGGGGCTGGATGGGTACTACTGTCTGGATGGGGGAGGATCTGGGTCTGACCACCTAGTACCTGCTTCACTCGGTACATCTGTTTCCTGAGCTTCCTGTAACTGCCTCATCCCCGTGCCTGGGAAGCAGCTTGTCTCATCTTTCTTTTTCTTTTTTTGAGATATATATATATTTTTTTATTATACTTTAAGTTCTAGGGTATATGTGCATAACGTGCAGGTTTGTTACATATGTATACTTGTGCCATGTTGCTGTGCTGCACCCATCAACTCGTCAGCACCCATCAACTCGTCATTTACATCAGGTATAACTCCCAATGCCATCCCTCCCCCCTCCCCCCTCCCCATGATAGGCCCCGGTGTGTGATGTTCCCCTTCCCGAGTCCAGGTGATCTCATTGTTCAGTTCCCACCTATGAGTGAGAACATGCGGTGTTTGGTTTTCTGTTCTTGCGATAGTTTGCTGAGAATGATGGTTTCCAGCTGCATCCATATCCCTACAAAGGACACGAACTCATCCTTTTTTATGGCTGCATAGTATTCCATGGTGTATATGTGCCACATTTTCTTAATCCAGTCTGTCACTGATGGACATTTGGGTTGATTCCAAGTCTTTGCTATTGTGAACAGTGCCGCAATAAACATACGTGTGCATGTGTCTTTATAGCAGCATGATTTATAATCCTTTGGGTATATACCCAGTAATGGGATGGCTGGGTCATATGGTACTTCTAGTTCTAGATCCTTGAGGAATCGCCATACTGTTTTCCATAATGGTTGAACTAGTCAGCTCCCGTCGGTGGCTCTGAGGTCTGAGCTGCCCAAGCAGAGGAAGCCACATTGTCCCTTCCTCCTGTCCTGCCCCGAGGACCAGGGGACACAGTGGAGGGGCTGCTGCTGACAGGAGCCTGGTCTTTCGCCTCCTCCAAGCCCAACCAGCTTTCTTGGCTCTACCTGCCTCAAAAGCCCATAGAGGCCGGACGTGGCGGCTCACGCCTGTAATCCCAGCACTTTGGGAGGCTGAGGTGGGCGGATCTTTTGAGGTCATGAGTTCGAGACCACCCAGGCCAACATGGCAAAACCCTGTCTCCCCTAAAAATACAAAAATTAGCCAGGTATGGTGGCGGGTGCCTATAATCCCAGCTACTCTGGAGGCTGAAGCAGGAGAATCACTTGAACCTGGGAGGTGGAGGTTGCAGTGAGTTGAGCTGGTACCACTGCACTCCGGCCTAGGGGACAGAGCGAGACTCTGTCTAAAAAAGAAGAAGAAGAAGAAAAAAAGCCCATTGAACTGGGTGGGTTCCCTGGAGCTCTGCCCGGGGGTTGGGACTCTGGCTGGGACTTAGCCCCAGGCTGGTCCCCGAGGAACATCCACAGCCCTTGTGAACTGTGACCCACAGCAGGCTCTGGGAAGCGCTGTGAGCCTGAGAGAGAAGGAGCCCGTCCAGCCAGACACTGGGGGTTCCTGGGTACTTGCTCTTTCCGTCTTCATTATTCTCTCCCCAGTGATGAGCTGAGTTTTGCTTTAGGACCTTAGTTTTCCCGTCTGTAACATGAGCACTGACGCACTGTGCACTTCTGTGGATCCAGAATTAATGGGGCTGATAATCAGCAAGCTGGGTTAATTGGGTTGGATCCCTTCACTTCCCTGCGCCCCAGTGTCCCTATCTGTAAAATGGGATAACAAGGCACCCTCTCAGAGGGCGTCGTGAGGCTGGAAAGTTCAGCGCTTTGGTCCACGCTGGCCCACAGGAGGCTCGCAGACGCCGGTGCTGCCTTGACTCTCTTGTACCCACAGCTCATCCTCCTCTCCCCGCTGGCTGCCGAGTCCGCTGAGCTCTGGGAGGAAGCTGGGCTGCGCTTGACGGGGCCAGGAGGGCTGGGCCTGCCTCACAGAGTGCTTCCCTTTTCGCTTTCTTTTTTTTTTTTTTGAGACGGAGTCTCACTGTCACTCAGACTGGAGTGCAATATCACGGTCTTAGCTCCCTGAAATCTCCACCTCATAGGTTCAAAAGATTCTCTTGCCTCAGCCTCCCGAGGAGCTGGAATTACAGGTGCCCACCACCATGACCAGCTAATTTTTGTAGTTTTAGTAGAGACGGGGTTTCACCATGTTGGCCAGGCTGGTCTTGAACTCCTCAACCTCAGGTGATCCGCTCGCCTCGGCTTCCCGAAGTGCTGGGATTACAGGCGTGAGACACTGCGCCTGGCCGCTTCCCTTGTCTCTTGACTCACAGTCCCTCCCAGGGAGCCCACGGTCCACTCGCTGTGCACCACACATGGAAGAGGAACCACGGGGTCAGAGCAGGGGGGTCAGGAAGCTGCGCCGGACTGAAGCAGGGGCAGAATCGCCCTCGACAGTAGTGGTAGCAGCTCCCGTGACGGCACTGGAGCCCCGTGCTGAGTGTTTCTGTTTGCTGATAGCCTTGTGAAGGTGGTGGCAGCCTCCCCAAATTATAGAAGAGAAAACCGAGGCCGAGAGAGGTTAGGTAACTTGCCCGAGGTCACTGAGCCCCAAGAAAGAAGAGGAAGGCCCTAGGAAGAGGCTCTCACACCCTGCAGGCCTCATGACGTGCCATGAGCCATCTGGAGAAGTCCCTTCCCCATTTCCCGCCCTCAGTCTGGGGGCGCATGGGCCCCTGGATCCGCCTAGTTTCTCTAAGGTTCCTGGATCCCAGTGGCATCGAGGAAGTCCAGGCTGCTGTGAGTTCTGCACCCTGGTCTGCTGAGGCAGCCAGGCCAGTCCTGATCCTTGGCCGGGTGTCTGAATCGTGAGTGTTGTTTGTGGCTGTTGGGGACACACCCCTGGGTGGGGAAAACCAGCCTCAGGGTGGCAGCAGCGGAGGCCTCGACACGTGCCCCTTTCCTCGTCTCCAGGCTGCTGTTCAGATGTCGGGGCCTGGGCTGGAGTCTGTCCCAGCTCCGGGAACACTTGGTCCAGGTGTTCATACCTGGCTGTCTCCATAGACTGGGAGGCCCCAGATAAGAGCATCTGTCAGCGTTGTCTTCCCCTAGAATGCGTGCGGCAGGCAGCTTTCACATGTGGTTAGTGTGGGTGGTGGGGTGTGCCCAAGTGTGATGTTACTATCACCCCGCTTCTCTCTCATGCATGAAAGCACATCAACGTACACTCCAAAGATGGCCCTGTCGTAACTCCCTCTAATTGATTTTTTTAAAAAGTAAGTAATTTGCAACAGGATTTTTTTTTTTTAGACGGAGTCTCGTTCTTGTTGCCCAGGCTGGAGTGCAGTGGCGTGATCTTGGCTCACTGCAACCTCCGCCTCCCGGGTTCACGCCATTCTCCTGCCTCAGCCTCCCGAGTAGCTGGGATTATAGGCATGTACCACGATGCCTGGCTAATTTTTGTACTTTTAGTAAAGACAGGGTTTCACCGTGTTGGCCAGGCTGGTCTCGAACTCCTGACCTCAGGTGATCCACCTGCCTCGGCTTCCCAAAGTGTTGGGGTTACAGGCATGAGCCACCGCGCCCGGCCGAAAGATCGAGTCTCAAGGGTATCATCTGAGCTCCAGGATCCAGGAGCTCGAGGAGTTCGAGACCAGCCTGGCCAACATGGTGAAATCCTGTCTCTACTAAAAATACAAAAATTAGCTGGGCGTGGTAGTGGGCTCCTGTAAACCCAGATATGTGGGAGGCTGAGGCAGGGGAATCACCTGAACCAGGGAGGTGGAAGTTGCAGTGAGCCAAGATTGTGTCACTGCACTCCAGCCTGGGTGACAGAGCAAGACTCTTCTCAAAAAAAACAAAAAAACAAAAAAACAAAAAAGACATTATCTTTCTCCTCTTTCCCTTTCTCTGTCAGTTCTCTTCTCCGCCTTCCTGTAAGTCGGTTTCATTTTCCCTGCAATCTCCACAGTCCCAGGCTTTCATCTCGTGCTTTAGCAGGGGAAGCCTCTTGGGATGGTGTCTTGTTGGGTTAACTTAGGTCTCCTGAACCAGTCCCCGTAGCCAGGAGCGAATACCTTGGCTGGCCAGGCCTGGTCAGGTGCCCACTCCTGACCCCGGAGGTGGATTGAGTGCAGAGGGTTCTTCTCAGAGGGAGGCCGGATGGAGGCAGGGCAGGCAGGACCCAAGGTCTCCATGGTACCTGCTGAGCGCTTCCTGGGTGCGGGTGGGTGCCACTGGGGTGAGAGGCACTTGTGGCGCTCTGCAGTGGCCATCCAGTGGGAAGCCACCCCAGAGCATGAACCGCACAGCCCTAACTTTCCTGGGGCAGAGGTGAGGGTTGGGGGAAGCCTCCGGGCTCCTGCTGGGGACTAGCTGCCTCGGAAGTAGAGAGTCAGTCCCCAGACCTGCACTGGCCCAGGACCCTGGAGCTGCTCCCCCAGTTCACCCAGGGCTTGAGGCCCCTGGTGTCCCCTGCTATGAAGGAGTCAAGAAAATAGAAATCCTCGTGCCATTGGCCCACAAGCTGGGGTTGGCCCCTGGCACCTCAGCATGGAATCTAGGACCTTCAGAGTGGCAGCAGGTGCCAGAGAGGGAACTTCAGGGAGGGTTGGCCAGAGACAGAGGCCAATGGCCCAGCTAGGGCCGTTTTTTCCCCTTTCTCTCTCTTTCTTTCTTTCTTTCTTTCTTTCTTTCTTTCTTTCTTTCTTTCTTTCTTTCTTTCTTTCTTTCCTTTCTTTCTTTCTTTCTTTCTTTCTTTCTTTCTTTCTTTCTTTCTTTCTTTCTTTCTTTCTTTCTTTCTTTCTTTCTTTCTTTCTTTCTTTCTTTCTTTCTTTTTTTGAGATGATGTTTCACTCTTTGTTGCCCAGGTTGGAGTGCAGTGGCATGATCTTGGCTCACTGCAACCGCCGCCTCCCAGGTTCAAACGATTCTCCTGTCTCAGCCTCCCGAGTAGCTGGGATTACAGACGCCCACCATCATGCCTGGCTAGTTTTTGTATTTTTAGTAGAGATGGGGTTTCACCACATTAGCCAGGCTGGTCTCGAACTCCCAACCTGAGGTGATCCACCCACCTCGGCCTCCCAGAGTGCTGGGATTACAGGCGTGAGCCACCACACCTGGCCTTTCTTTTTCTTTTTTTTTTTTTTTTGAGACTTTTTTCTGCCTTCCTCCACTGCTTCGGGAGTAGGGTGGGACCTGGGGCCCTATCTGTGTCCACTCACCCCAGTGTCCGTTGTAGTGTACATACCACATCCCTTTGAGGGGCTGCCATTAGTAAGTGGCTGCTGGCCACTGACTCTGTGTGTGTGTGTGGGAGAGGCCCCTGAGGGAGGTGGCCAGGCGTGGTCAGCACCAGTGCATGCAGAGAGGAGCACTAGCCCTGTGGTGTGCAGACTGGCTGGCATGCAGGACACGCTAGCCCTGTGGCATGAGGACCAGCACCTGAGCATGCAGAGATGAGGACGAGCTCTACGGTTCAGCTGGGAAGACAAGTCAACCCACACGCGGTTCCTGCCCACCCACCCCACACTACTAGCACGAAGCCACCCCACACTGCCAGCGCGAACCCACCCCACACTGCCAGCGCGAACCCACCCCACACTGCCAGCGCGAACCCACCCCACACTGCCAGCGCGAAGCCACCCCGCACTGCCAGCGCGAACCCACCCCGCACTGCCAGCGCGAACCCACCCCGCACTGCCAGCGCGAACCCACCCCGCACTGCCAGCGCGAACCCACCCCGCACTGCCAGCGCGAAGCATGCCATTGCTCTGACCTCTGTCTAGACACTCGGGGTGTGCGGTTCCCGCCCATCCACCCCACACTGCCAGCGCGAAGCATGCCACTGCTCTGACCTCTGCCTAGACACTCGGGGTGGGGGGCGGCTGACAGGTACAGCTCTGTGCCCGTGTGTGTGTGCATGCGAATGCCCCTTGCAGTGTGATGTGGTCAAGTATGTGGGTGTGTCCCTGCGAGCACATGTGTATGCATTCGTGTCTGTGCACGTGTCCAGTGGGGCTTTTTCAGTATATGAGAAGTGTGCGCAGGTGTCTCTGTTGATGCCTGTGTGAAGTGGCGTGTGAGTGTGCATTTGTGCACAGAAGCGTGTGTGCAGCACTGTGTTCAGGTGTGTGCAGGTGTCTGATGATATGTATGTCTGCGTGCGTGTATATGTGTGTACCTGGGTATCCTGAGTATGTGTGTGCAGGTATCTAATGATATGTATGTCTGCGTGCGTGTATATGTGTGTACCTGGGTATCCTGAGTGTGTGTGCAGGTGTCTAATGATATGTATGTCTGCGTGCGTGTATATGTGTGTACCTGGGTATCCTGAGTGTGTGTGCAGGTGTCTGATGATAGGTATGTCTGCGTGCGTGTATGTGTGTGTACCTGGGGATCCTGAGTGTGTGTGCAGGTGTCTAATGATATGTATGTCTGCGTGCGTGTATATGTGTGTGCCTGGGTATCCTGAGTGTGTGTGCAGGTGTCTGATGATAGGTATGTCTGCGTGCGTGTATATCAGGTGTCTAATGATATGTATGTCTGTGTGCGTGTATATGTGTGTACCTGGGGATCCTGAGTATGTGTGTGCAGGTGTCTAATGATAGGTATGTCTGCGTGCATGTATATGTGTGTACCTGGGTATCCTGAGTGTGTGTGCAGGTGTCTGATGATAGGTATGTCTGCGTGCGTGTATATGTGTGTACCTGGGGATCCTGAGTGTGTGTGCAGGTGTCTGATGATAGGTATGTCTGCGTGCGTGTATATGTGTGTACCAGGGTATCCTGAGTGTGTGTGCAGGTGTCTGATGATAGGTATGTCTGCGTGCGTGTATATCAGGTGTCTAATGATATGTATGTCTGCGTGCGTGTATATGTGTGTACCTGGGTATCCTGAGTGTGTGTGCAGGTGTCTGATGATAGGTATGTCTGCGTGCGTGTATATGTGTGTACCTGGGTATCCTGAGTGTGTGTGCAGGTGTCTGATGATAGGTATGTCTGCGTGCGTGTATATGTGTGTACCTGGGTATCCTGAGTGTGTGTGCAGGTGTCTGATGATAGGTATGTCTGCGTGCGTGTATATGTGTGTACCTGGGTATCCTGAGTGTGTGTGTGTCCATGTGTGCATCCCACGTGCCCCTGTGCCCACGCATGTGCATGTATACTTACATTCACGTGTGCTAGTGGAATGACATGCGTGTGGCTGGTTCCTCTGGCATGTGCCAAGCCATGGTGGGGCAGGCAGGTGAAGGTCCCTGTCTCAGGCAGCCCTTGGGAGTGGGTGTGAAGGGTCTCAGTGCTCAGGCGCCCCTGAGGCTTCCAGCTGAATCTTTCTGTCCCTCCCAGGCATGGCTGTGGGAATCCCTGGGGCGCCTTTGGGTTCCAGGAAGCTGGGGCTGTGTGGGCCGGGCTGCTAACTGGGGCTGTGGAGCAATCTGCCAGCCGAGCCCCTTCCGGAGCTGTGGGTTCCTCTGGGTGTGGGGAAGCTGCCCTCCACAACCTCCTCGGCCTATCTTGGTGCCTCCTGGAGTGCAGGACACACCTCCCAGCTCTGCAGCCTCACCCACAGGAAGCTCGGGTTGGGGGCAGGCGAAGAGGGAGGTGCCACGCTGGGCTCCCCGCCCTGCGCCGGCACTGACCCCGCTGTACCACGGCCCTCTTGCGGACAGCCCTGGGGACATCGCTGGGACATTGTTGGGAACCCGGGGTCTGCAGCCACAGCCATGTTTGGCCGGAAGCGCAGTGTCTCCTTTGGGGGCTTCGGATGGTGGGTGACAGGTGGGAGGGTGGTTGAACGATGGGAGAGAACTTAGAAGTGAAGTCTTGTTAAGTGCAGTGGCGGCCGTGGGCTGTGCCTGAGAGCTGGGTCTGCTGACGCCCTGGCAGGTCGAGATGCAAGATCCTGGTGGGGACATCAGAGACCGTAAGCCTTCCCCACTGTCCCTGGGCACAGTCTGCTGGCGAATCCTGGAGGTCTGCGCCAGCTGCCCATGGGGAGGTGGATGGCATGAGTGTGTGTGACTGCAGTTGAATGTGTGTGTGTGTGTGTGTGTGTCCGCAGGTTCCCGTGTGTGTGTGTGCATGTTTGGGATTATGTGTAAGTGTGTGTGTGTGCGTTTGAGCCTGTGTGTGCAGGCGTGTGTGTGTGGCTGTGACTGCCAGTCCGTGTGACGGTGTGTGAGGTGTGTGCCTGTCTGCACCTCTGGCCTTCTGTATCTGTGTGTCTGTGTGTGTGACGCTCCTGTCTGTGCTGTCGGTGTGGCCTTGTGGCGGGGGGATCTGTGACCTGCTGGACCTCTGGGCTGCCTGCTCTCTTGGGGGTGGGTTGTGAGAGGAGATCTCTCACCTGCACCCCGGGCAGCCCACTCTGTCTGTGTCCTAGCCTGAGCAGCTGTGTCTGTCCCCAGCCTTCTGCCTGGCCCTCTGGCCACTCTTGCCTCTAAGCTTCCGTCTGGGATGAGGGATGTGCTCTCTCCTCCCCCGGGGGCAGAAGGTAGGCACACGAAGGCCAAAGGCTTGTCTCTGGTTCCGAGTGTTGGCAGCTTCTCTGCAGCTGGGGAACAGAGTCTGGTGGTTTTCACGATCGGTTTCCTTTCAGTGCCTGGGCTGGGGGCGTTGTCAGACTGGGAGAGGCCCCTGAGGGAGGTAGCCAGGGGGTGTCCCCGTGTGGAAAATGGTGGACTAATGGGGGTGGCACGAAGGGCAAGGGGGAGAGGGGCTGTGTTCCTCGGTAATTTTTCGCTTCCGTGTGTGGCTTATTTCCCTCTTCCTCCTCTTCAAAAGCACTTTGCCATCCATCCTCTGGCAGGGAGGGACCGTGGGCGCTCCACGTTTGGCAGATGCGATGGTGCGGACGAGCAGATGGCATGGCACTGCCTGTGTCTGCTCTCGGGCCCTCCCTGACGCCTGGGTCAGGAGCTGCCGCCCTGAGGGTAGGTGCCAGCGTCTGGGAGGCAGCAGAGGACTTGGCTTATGGTTGGGAGGGGTGTGTGTGTCTTGGCTGTGAGCCTTGCAGGGCAGGGCCCAGCAATGAGATTGTGCCCTCCAAGGCCCGCCTTTCTCTGGGAGGTGTGGAGCAGATGGGAGGCTGGCCATCAGAAAGCTCCCTGTGCACAGGTCCCGGTCTCAGCCTAGCTTCATTCCATAGGAAGCCCTCTGTGTTGAGACCCACAGCTTCAGAGCACAAGGCAAAGCCAGGCCTGAGGCTTGAATCTGGGCAGGTGAGGGGGAAGACAGGAGCATGGCTGCCCAGGGCTGCCTTCGAGGCAGAGCCAAAGGTGGAGAAAGGGCCCTAGGATGTCCCAGAGGCCCCCGTGTGCTGACTCAGTGTCTGCTGGGCTGTGGGCTCCAGGAGGGCAGGCCCTGCCCCATTGCATTCACGCGGAAGCCTGGCACGTCACGCAGGCTCAGTGGATGCTTGTGGGCTCATGGAGGTCTTTCGCACACAGCAGGTGTCTGCTTGGGGCCCCTTGAGGTTGAGGGGATGGTGGGGCCTTCCGGGCTTGGAAGGTTAGGGCAGCAAGAAAGGGGGCGAGACTGGGGTTTGGGCCTCCTCATCTGGGATGGCTGTCAGCTGGGAGGGGATGTCACAGATTCCTGGAGCCCTGGTCCCTCCAGACAGTGAACAGAATCTCTGGGGCTGGTGTTTTCCAAGCTCCACTGGATGCAGAGTGGATAACCTCCGGCAGCAGGGGCAGACAAGGTGATGAGGGTGGGTGGGATGGGAGAGGGAGGAGCGCCCAGGAGCTTTGGCTTCCTGAAAGGGACACAGCCTCACAGTCGCTCTTCATCTCCAGTCTCAGCCTCTCCAAAACCACAGCCCCGCCCTGCTGAGAGCACACCCTGGTGTGGGAACCCCGGTGGGCTGGCCGCTGTGTGGGCGTGGTTCGGACCGGGGCTCCTGTGACCACGGTGCCTGTAGGCGTGCGGTGGGCAGGGCTGACCCCACAGCGGTCAGAGGTGCACGCACCAGGAGCCCCGGTTCCAGCACTGACTCCGCCTTGACCACTGAAGAACTTGAATGGGACACTTCCTCTCTCTGGGTCTCAGTTTCCCCATGTGTCAGTGGGGGATTTCTGCCTTACCCACAGCACAGGGCTGTTGTAAGAATTAAGAGATTCCAGCCCGGTGCGGTGGCTCAAGCCTGTAATCCCAGCACTCTGGGAGGCTGAGACGGGTGGATCACGAGGTTAGGAGATCGAGACCATCCTGGCTAATCCAGTGAAACCCTGTCTCTACTAAAAAAAAAGAAAAAAAAGGGCCGGGCGCGGTGGCTCAAGCCTGTAATCCCAGCACTTTGGGAGGCCGAGACGGGCGGATCACGAGGTCAGGAGATCGAGACCATCCTGGCGAACACGGTGAAACCCCGTCTCTACTAAAAATACAAAAAATTAGCCGGGCGAGGTGGCGGGTGCCTGTAGTCCCAGCTACTCGGGAGGCTGAGGCAGGAGAATGGCGTAAACCCGGGAGGCGGAGCTTGCAGTGAGCTGAGATCCGGCCACTGCACTCCAGCCTGGGAGACAGAGCGAGACTCCGTCTCAAAAAAATAAATAAATAAATAAAAAAAAAAAAAAAAAAAAAAAAAAGACTTAAGAGATTCCTTGAGAAAATGTACAGCCTGAGTCCCTCCTGTGAGGGGCCATCGGGAGACTCTGGGTTGCACGCGTTACAGCAGAGTGCGGGGCTCTGAGTCCCCCTCAGATCCGGGGGCCTGTGCGTCGAATGGGGGAAGAGGAGGGTCTGCATCCCCGAGCGGGTGAGGATTCCAGGGTGAGACCCTCAGGGACCAGTAGTGGAAGCCGTAAGGAAGGGACTCAGGAGGACGTGTGGGGAAGAAACGGGGAGAGACGTGGCCCAGGCCCCTCAGGGTGCTGCTTGCTTTGCCGTTGGAGCTGAGGTCCGAAGGCGCTGGGAGTTTACTCAGAGTGAAAGGAACCCGCCCCCGGCTCCAGGCCTCAGGGTGACTTGTGAGCTGGCCCAGCTCCGTGTCCTCTCCTCTTCCCTGGTGCTGTGCGTGTGGGAAGCCTGAGGCAGAGCTGAGCGGGCCACACAAGGATGCTGGGAAGAGCCTCCAGGGTTTCCAGCATCCTGGAGCCAGTGGCAATGTTAGTGAAGCTGATAGTGATGGCAACACTGATGATAGCGTTGGTGACATGTGGCGACATGGACAGTGATGGCGACACGAATCGTGATGTGACAGGCAGCATTGGTGCTGGTGGCGGTGCTGGTGGCAGCGGAGGTCATGACCCTCCCACAGGAGGAGATGCTGACAGTGGGAACACTGCCCACCTTTCTGCCTCTGGAGAGGGAGGAGGGGCCTCTCCTTGCCAGCCATAAGGGCTGGCATATGCAGGGGGTAAAAATAGAAACTCAGTGGCGCTGCCTCCCCTTCCAGCGAGGGCGGGCGCAGGCTGGGGGCGGAGGAGCTGGCTGTGAGGGCGGTCTGTAGCAAACGTGATCTTCCCCGCTCTGAACCCCTGTGCCCGATGCAACCCACCAGGGTCTGCCCCAGGCGCGAGTTCTGCCTCCCTGGATGGACTGGTAGCTCCTGGGGCAGGAGGATCCCTGGTGCTGGGCGTGCTTGCATCTTCCCAAAGCAGACGCCTGGGAAATATGGATGTCCACCCGACGTCCCTGTTGACATCCGTGCTGACCCACGAAGCGGGGTTGCCAGGTCCTCTTGTGAGGGAGGGGCTGCACACAAAGTGCTTGCGATCCCTGGGCCTGATGTGAGATACCTGAATTCAGACTGGGCCAGTGATTTTACCTTTCTGAGCCTCGGTTTCCTCATCTCTGAACTGGGGAGGATAATAATCTGTTATAGGGTGGTGTATGGCCCCAGCCCTCCCAGCACTCCTCTGCTAGCGGAGAACTGGCCCCTTTAGCCAGTGCCCGACAGAGCCCTGCTGTCTGGTGGTTGGGGCTGCCCCGGGGACTCCTCCCGAGCAGATGCTGTGTGGGAGTCATCAGCCTCAGCACTGACTGGAGCCCTTGCTTTTCTCTTGGCAGGATCGACAAGACCATGCTGGCAAGTCTGAAGGTCAAGTAAGTAGCAATTTCCTGTTCTGTAAAGGTCAGAGATGACGCGGATCGGAGCGCCGCTGGGCCCTCGTTCCCCCAGGTTGTGGGAGACACAAGAGGGGCTGTCGTGTTTGTCCGAGTCCAGTCCGAGTCCGTGGTGCCTCCGGATCGGAGGAGGCTGGACAAACTCTTATTCTGGGGGTGTTCAGGGAGAGGTCGAGGTGGGAATGGAATCACCAGGGGCCAGAATGGTGGGAGTGTGTGTAGCAGGTGTAGCATTCGGGCCCATTATCTTTCTTTTTCTCTTTTCCTTTTTTTTTTTTTGTTTTTTGACGTCGTCTCAGCTCTGTCCAGGCTGGAGTGCAGTGGCACAATCTCTGCTCACTGCAACCTCCGCCTCCCGGGTTCAAGTGATTCTCCTGCCTCAGTCTCCCAAGTAGCTGGGATTACAGGCGTGCGCCACCACACCCGGCTATTTTTTGTATTTTTAGTAGAGACGGAGTTTCACCATGTTGGCCAGGCTGGTCTCGATCTCTTGACCTCATGGTCCGCCCACCTAGGCCTCCCAAAGTGCTGGGATTATAGGCGTGAGCCACCGTGCCCACCCAGGCCTATTATCTTCCTATCACTTTAATTTTTAGAAAGATAATTTTATTGGGCTGGGCGTGTAATCCCAGCACTTTGGGAGGCTGAGGTGGGTGGATCACCAGAGGTCAGGAGTTCCAGACCAGCCTGGCCAACATGGTGAAACCCCATCTCTACTAAAAATACAAAAATTAGCAGGGCATGGTGGCACACGCCTGTAATCCCAGCTACTTGGGAGGCTGAGGCAGGAGAATCACTTGAACCCAGGAGGCGGAGGTTGCAGTGAGCTGAGATCGCGCCACTGCACTTCAACCTGGGTGACAGAGTAAGACTCTGTCTCAAAAAAAAAAAAAGAAAGAAAGATAATTATATTTTTTATCACTTTAATTTTTATGTGAAGTCCCAATCCTGTCAGTGACTTTCTGACATTCCCCACTTACTAGGACCTGACTAAACACCCCAGGGTGTGTGTGTGTGTGTGTGTGTGTGTGTGTGTGTGTGTGTGTGGTGTCAGCTGCTCATCAAGTCATTTGTTGCCAGGTATGTCAGCCTGGGCAGCCTGGCCCAGGGGCTTTCTGAGGCTTCCAGGCCAGATTTAGAGTCTGGGAATTGCCTGCCTCGATTTGCTGTGTGTCTCTTGGTTCGTCTGCTGAGATCCTAAGCAGGCACAGCCCTCTCCCAGAACCTCTGACCTCTCCTCCCTCACCACCTTCATTCCTTTTTCCTCTGTGTTTCTGGCCAGACCATTTTGTCTGCATCCTGATCCCCTTTTTCCTTTGAGACTTAACCGAAGCGTAGCCTGCTTCCAGCGGCACCCCTCCCGTGGGGCAGTGAGTCCTGACTCACCAACTGCTCCAGCGGAGTGAATTGAAAAGGAGGGAAATTCTAGGAGGGAAAAAGCATTGGCCTCTAGCTCAAAATATTCTCCCGGCACATGGGAATTCACTGTTGCATGGAAAATTCCTCCAATGAGTCGCCCTCCTTCCGGGGCAGCTCCTCTGGGTTGTCACTCCCCCGTCTCGGCAGAAGGTTTTTCCTGCCTGGTCTCCCTCTGTCATGCCATTCAGTTGCCGGCACTGGTTGTCCATCCCCTGGATGCAGGTCCCTGGGCAAAGTATGGGCAGTCTTGAGGGTTGGCATAGAAGAGGGTCAAAATAAGAGGCTTCCCACTGTTTGGTTTTGCTCAGAAAGATGAGGCTGGGCAGTGAGCAGGGCCGGGATGGAGGACAGACTGTTCCTGCCCTTCAAGGGCTTTCGCTTTCTCTGTTGAGCTGATGCCAGGAAGGTCAGACACGGTGGTTCACGCCTGTAATCTCAGCACTTTGAGAGGCTGAAGCGGGTGGATCGCCTGGGGTCAGGAGTTCGGGACCAGCCTGGCCAACATGGTGAAACCCTCTCTCTACTAAAAATAGAAAAAATTAGCTGGGTGTGGTGGCGGGCGCCTGTAATCCCAGCTACTTGGGAGACTGAGGCAGGAGAATCGCTTGAACGCAGGAGGTGGAGGTTGTAGTGAGCCGAGATCATGCCACAGCCTGGGAGACAAGCGTGGAACGCCATCTCAAAAAAAAAAAAAAAAGGTCTAGAGCAGATGCCAGGAGTGTCATGGAGTAGTCCCGAAAGACTGCCTGGAGGAGGTGGCCTCTAAAGTAGCTCTTAGAGATGAGGCAGTATAGTGGGATCCCCATGCCTGTGCTGGCTTGGCATGGTGTGTGCATCAGTGCAGACACCATTCAATCTGGAGCTGTCAGGGTGAGTCACCCAGGGCAAGATGCTTCCCTTCTCTGGACTTTAGTTTCCATATCTTTTGTCCAGTGGGCACAGTAATGTCTGGTTTTCCTAGAGCTTTCTAGAGCACATTTGTATACTAAGTGAGATGCAGAGCTACTAAGGGGTGTAGAATGGTAAGAGTGTTCTTTTGGTGCTGTTTTGGGACATGTAGTTCAATTTCACAATCATTTATCGAGGGAGGGCCTGTTTGTAAATATAATATTTGTAACCTGGAAGTGCACCAGTCACAGGGTAGAGTGAAAAGCTGGGGGCGTGGGTCAGGGTTGAGATTGGGACTCCAGTGGGGTCTTTGAGTGATTATCTGGGAAGGTGATATTGGGATGATGGCTTGGGACAGTGTGTAACACTGTGTTCCGAGTTTTATTGGTTAAGATTCCTTTGATTGCAAGAAACAAAAACCCAGTGTCATCTGGTTAAGCAAAAGATGGAATTTATGGGAAAGAAACCAGGGTGCCCCAGGGAACTGAAGGGGAGGAAGCAAAGCCAGAGCTCCGGAGTGGTTGAACCAGGAACTGGAAACCCATTGCCATGAAAATGCCAGCGAGCTTCTTTGCAGACACTGATAAGCTGATCCTGAGATTCACATAGAAGTTCAACGATAATCTTGAAAAAGAAGAAGAAAGTTGGTGGACTCATTCTTCCTGATTTCAAAACATATTGCGGCCGGGCGCGGTGCTCCACACCTGTAGTCCCAGCACTTTTGGAGGCCAAGGCGGGCGGATCATTTGAGGTCAGGAGTTTCCAACCAGCCTGACCAACCTGGTGAAATCCCGTCTTACTGAAAACGCAAAAATTAGCCAGGCATGGTGGTGTGCGCCTGTAGTCCCAGCTACTTGGGAGGCTGAGGCAGGAGAATCACCTGAACCCAGGAGGTGGAGGTTGCTGTGAGCTGAGATCACACTATTACACTGCAGCCTGGGTGACAGAGCGAGACTCTGTCTCAAAATAAAACAAAACAAAACAAAAAACAAAAGTATTGCAAAGCTATGGTTATGCTGGGTGCGGTGGCTCACGCCTGTAATCCCAGCACTTTGGGAGGCCGAGGCAGGCAGATCACAAGGTCAGGAGATTGAGACCACGGTGAAACCCCGTCTCTACTAAAAATACAAAAAAAAAAAAAAACTAGCTGGGTGAGGTGGCGGGTGCCTGTAGTCCCAGCTACTCGGGAGGCTGAGGCAGGAGAATGGCGTGAACCGGGAGGCGGAGCTTGCAGTGAGCCAAGATCGTGCCACTGCACTCCAGCCTGGGCGACAGAGCGAGACTCCGTCTCAAAATAAATAAATAAATAAAAAGCTACGGTTATTAAGGCAGTGTGGTACGGACATAAAGATGCACAGACAGATGGATCCAGTAGAATTCAGAGTTCAGAAATAAGCCCTTGCATTTATGGCCAATTGATGAGGCAGCCAAATGCCCACCGTTGGGGCTCCTGAGTCACCAAGATGCCTCCTCTGTCTGCCTCTGCTGGGTGAGGCATCTCTCCTTCTACAGCAGCTCACTGCATTCCCCGCCACGTAGCAGATACTTCCTGGGCTGCAGCCCATGCTTCCTGGTTGCCTTGGCTCCCTCCCCAAGGACCTCGTGTCCTTGATGCCTCCCCAGGTGTCCCTGAGGCATGCAGCTCTGACGACGGGGGTCTGGCCTCACCATTATGAAGCATTGACTGTGTGCGAAGGCTTCATTGCACTGTTTTCCTGAGGTTTTGCACCCACCTCATGAAGCAGGTACCATTCCTATCTGCATTTTACAGAGGAGAAAGTGGAGACCCAGAGAGTTTAGGAAACTCGTTCCAGGTCTTCAGGGAGGAAGTCACGGAGTTGGGGTTTGAATCTGGGTCTGTGCTTTGTGGGCGGAGCTGAGTGGTTCTCACACCTGCCTCCCGCCCTACTTTCCCATTTTCTTTCCCTGATGTTCTCGAGAGCTGTGTATATAGAATCCGCGGCCGCACAATGCACCTCCGCCTCCACAACACCGTGGGTGAGAAGGCCCCTGATTTGCTGGGGCCCATCCCCTTGCTGGAGGCCTGGATTGAATGGGGTCTGTGGTGCCTGGGTGAGTTGGACACTCAGAAGCAAGGATTTACTTAACTGCAGTGCAGGGGTACAGGGGCTATGGAGCCACGCCGGAACACTGGAGGGGAGGTGGCAACAGTACCGTGCAGGAGAAGGAGGCTTGCGTGTGGGATATCGCCCCCGGCTAACACATGGGCAAATTGTTAGCCTCTCTGGGTCAGTGTCCCTGTCTGTAAAGTGGGAGGGGTGGATTAGCGTCCAGCCTGCTCTCTTCCAGCCTTGACATTCTAGGAGTTTGCATTCATGCCTTGGGTCCTTTTGCATTTTTCTCAGGACCTTGGTGATGGTGGGGGCTCGCTGCTGAGTGAGTGAACGCATGGCTGTGTGAATGGAAGTCTGAGAGCAGGGGCTCTGCGCATTTCATCTCTGACTCCTTAGGGCCTACACGGTGCCTGGCACAAAGCAGGTTTTCAGTCTGTATTTGCTGAATGAATCCACGATGGGTCATCGTGGTTGGCCCATCACATGCAGATGGAAGGATGGAGAGAAAGACACAGGCTGAGCGTGGGGGGATCCCTCTTCTCCAGTCTGCTCTGGGGGCCCGCGGGGCGTGAGGTCCCTGTTGGCCAGGTGCCTGGGGTTTTCTTGTGGAGCTCCTTGAAGGAGCAGCCAGAGGGGGAGGATCTGAGCCGGGAGCCTCCGAGACACTCCTCTTGTCCTTTATTTCTTTTTTGAGATGGCGTCTTGGTCTGTTGCCCAGGCTGGAGGGCAGTGGCGCAATGTCGGCTCACTGCAACCTCCGTCTCCCGGGTTCAAGCGATTCACCCATCTCAGCTTCCTGAGTAGCTAGGATTACAGGCGTGCACCACCATGCCCAGCTTTTTTTTTTTTTTTTTTTTTTTTTTTGTATTTTTAGTAGAGATGGGGTTTCACCATGTTGGCCAGGCTGGTCTTGAAATCCCGACCTCAGGTGATCCACCCACCTCAGCCTCCCAAAGTGTTGGGATTACAGGCGTGAGCCACTGCACTTGGCCAAAACCTCTGCTCTTTTTTGCGGTCCCCTGCACTCCCTCCAGAGAGACCCCTGCATCTTTGCTAAAGAAAGAGATGCGTGGAAGAGTGTGTGTGTGTGTCTGTCTGTCTGTCTGCTGCATGGGCTCCAGCTACCTGAGGTGACCATCACACACAGGGGCTGGCTGTGGTGGTCTGGAGTGAGCATGTGGATGGTTCAGGGTAACCCGTCTCCACTGCTGGGGCACACTCTCATGCATGCTCCTGAGGGGTGGGGAAGTCTAAAATCCATTGCCTTGTAGGAAAAAAGTCCAGCTTTTAAGTGGGTGGCTCCAGCCCTTGCTCCCTAGACGTGGCACCTCTGGAAAGCGACAAAGCCCGTGATGGGACCTGGGTGCGGCTGTGCTCTCTGATTTCTTCCTTAGGAAAAGGATGCGGAGGGCCTGGAGGAGCTCCTGCCTGGCTGGTAGCATGTCAGTTCTACCGTGGTTTGACCAGAAGGTACCACACAGCCACCACTATTCTAAGTTTCAGATTTAACCAGCTAAGAATGGAAAATCCTGCTAGAAAGGAAGGGGCCGTGAAGGGCAGGAGCTCAGTGTGTCTCTGGGCAGCTGTCCTCGGTCCCTGGAGACTCCAGTGTCAGCTGCTGGAGATGCTGTCCATGAGAGCAGGGGCTTGCCACAGCCAGGAAGCTTGATTTCTTCTCTGCTGCAACCCGTTTATTATTATTATTATTAAGAGGGAGTCTCGCTGTGTCGCCCAGGCTGCAACCTCCATCTCCTGGGTTCAAGCGATTCTCCTGCCTCAGCCTCCCAAGTAGCTGGGATTACAGGCGCGTGCCACCATGCCCGGCTAATTTTTGTATTTTTCTTAGTAGAGACAGGGTTTTGCCATGTTGCCCAGGCTGGTCTCAAACTCGTGACCTCAGATGATCCACTTGCCTCGGCCTCCCAAAGTGCTGGGATTACAGGTGTGAACCACCGTGTCTGGTCTATTATTATTATTATTATTATTTTTGAGACAGTCTCACTTTCTCTCAGGCTGGAGTGCAGTGGCATGATCTTGGCTCACCGTGGCACCTCTTCCTCCTGGGTTCAAGTGATCCTCCTGCTTCAGTCTTCTGAGTAGCTGGGACTACAGGTGTGCACCACCACACCTAGCTAATTTTTTCGTATTTTTAGTAGAGATGGGGTTTTGCCATGTTGGTCAGGCTGGTCTCAAACTCCTAGCCTCAAGTGATCCACCTGCCTCAGCCTCCCAAAGTGCTGGGATTACAGGCGTGAGCCACCGCGCCTGGTCTGCCACAACCCTTTTAAACTCAGGCTTCCCTCCCCATTCTGTGAGAATTACGCACGAGGCGGGGCACAGTGGCTCATGCCTGTAATCCTAGCACTTTCAGAGGCCAAGGCAGGAGGATTGCTTGAGCCCAGGAGTTGGAGACCAGCCTGGGCAACATGGCGAAACCCCGTTTCTACTAAAAAATACATGCACCACCACGCCTGGCTAATTTTTGTCTTTTTAGTAGAGATGGGGTTTCACCATGTTGGCCAGGCTGGTCTCAAACTCCTGACCTCAGGTGATCCACCTGCCTCGGCCCCTCAAAGCACTGGGATTACAGGCTTGAGCCACCGCTTCTGGCCGTTGATTCTGATTTAATGACTCTTTTCATTCACCAGTTGAGGCCGCAACTACTAATTCATTTCTCCACCTTTGGCCACCGAGTCAAGAATCCTTGAGGCACCACGACGATGTTCTAGAACCTTCTGGGGCCCACTCATCTTAGTCTGCTCTTCTCCTACGCACCTAGGGCATCTGCTGAGAGTTTGCTGGGGTTGTCAAGGACAGGGGGAGCTTGAGGTTTTTGGGGGTAGACAGCTGAGTCAGTTCAGCCTACATTTACCGGGCACCTACCCTCTGCAGGGAGACAGACAGTTGCCATGGCACGGGACAAGGCTGCAATGCCCACAGAAAGGATGGAGGGGGGCCTCCTGGAGATGTGATGATGCCTGAGCTGTCTCCAGGGGTGTGTAAGGTCAGCAGCGAGCAGAGAATGCACTCCAGGCAGCCCGACGCTCACGAAGGCAGTGGGGTGTGAAGCAGCTCCAGCAGGCGGGACCTGGGAGCAGTTACTATTACCAGACAGGAGCGAGGGTGGGAGTGCAGGGGCCTGGGGAAAGGCGGGCCACGTCTAGGAGGGTGGGTGAGCTGTGCTGGAAGCTGGGCTGGATCAAAGGGCTTTGGGCCAGGGGAATGCTGTGGTGAGCTCAAGTCTGAGGGCCCCTTTGGCTGACTGGAGGGTTAGAGAGGAGGCAGGGAGGCTAGGAGGGGATGAGACAGCCACATAAAGAGGTCCCCGGAGGTTCTCCGCTGACCTGCGCCCTGGGGTGGAGCCTCGGGAAGTTCGTGCCGTTTGTGGCGGGGAGGATCCTGGCCATTCCCGTTCGGAGGTGGTAACCTGGGGATCCAGTCTGTGAGATGGAGGCCTGTTAACAGGAACCTCTCTCGCTTTGCTGAGTTTTTTTCCTTTCGCCCAAAAAATCCCATTGTTCTCACCCTTCTGTTGTGTCCAAGAGCCTGATCTTTCCTGGTGGTGTGACAAGGACCCTGTTTTGAGCTGAACTCAGGAGACAGTCCTATAATAGTATGGGGCTGGAGGGAGTGGCCTTCCCTGCCTGGAGCTGGTTTGGAAGGTGTGGGTGAAGGTGAGAGAAGGGTCAGGTGAGGACGCTCAGAAGGCTTCCTGTGAACGCTGGGCGGATGCTGGTCCCATTCGTGAAGACAGAGAACTAGGGAGTTTGGGCAGTTTGGGCCCAAACTGGGAGGAGGGAGTAAGGCTCTGAATGTAAAATCTTCCCTCCACTTTCCACTCTCCTGTTCAGTCTGTCTGAGACCCACCTTATACCTCCTGCCCCGCGGAAGGGGGCAGAGGAGAGAGTAGCATCCCGAGGGCCGTGGGGCTGGTCTGCGGCCCGGGAAGCAGCTGCACGGCGTCCCCTCGCTGGCCCGGCTTGGCTCCTGGGTGCCTTTGGCAGGTGAGTTCTGGGTGACCACTGGCTGGTGTGGCCGCCCTTGTGACTGACAGCTGGTCACACCACAGAACCCACTGTTAGATGCGCTCCAGGTGGATCGAGGAGAACGTGCCCATTTCTGTCTTGAGTGGCAGACTGTGGTTCGTTGATTTCTTCAGGATGGGCCCTGTGCCTGAGGACAGTGTGGGTGTGTGGGTGTGTGGGTGTGTGTGTGGGTGTGTGTGGGCGTGTGTGGGTGTGTGTGGGTGTGTGTGCACGCTCGCCCGTGCAGGTGGGCATGAGCGTTGAGGGCCCATGTGGGTGCCTCTGTGGTGCCTTTTTTGGCTGTAGCGAGTTCCTATGGTAACCATGAACATGCCTGTTTTGGGATCTGGAGTCTCGGGGCGTGAGTGGCTGCAGAGAGAAGCAAGGAAGGCGAGCACTTCGCCGGCGGTTGGCTGTGGCTTGATTTCATTGCCAAGCACTGGGGCTGCTCCTGGAGGTACCATTTGCCAGGCAGCAAGGTCTGCAGACTCCAGGACCCATGTGCTCCTGGCCCTCCTCCTGGCCAGTCCCTGCCATGCCCAGGAAGCCCTGGTGAGTCCCTGTTCTGGTTTCTCATTGGACAAACAGCTCTCTGGACTTGGCCAGGTCTTGTGGGGATCTGCTGCTGGGCAGGCAGGCAGGGAGCCGCCCGGCAGCCCTGGCCAGTAGGTACTAGGAATCTTCTGAGATGGGTGTGGGGCAGTGGGCAGGAGGGGCTTTGCTTGTTCATGGAGCCCATGAGCGTGTTTTCCATGTGGCTGGTGGAGCGGCAGGGTTCTTGTGGATCCCACGGACAGGGCTAACCGTGTTAGTGCGAGGGTAAGGGCAAGGATGCCAGAGAGGAAAATGTGGATGGGTGGCCTGTGGCCTGCCAGCCGAGACCCAACCATCCTCAGAGGGCCCCCCTCACCCCATTCAGCTCCCTGGGTCCTCATGAACCCCCAGAGGCCTCTGGCCATACACTTGGCTTCCTACTGGTCTCCCCAGGCCCAGAGGCCTGCTGGCCTGGCCTGGATGGGGAGGCTCACGGTCCTGTGGAGGAGGCCACAGGGCTCTGCCTGGCTCGCTGGGAGCTGGATTTGGCCAAGGCCGGGGAAGAATTGCTCCCACTGGGAAAGACTCGTGCCTTCCCAGATTGTGCAGCCCTGGTGCTTCTTGTCTACACACTGCAGACCCCTGGGTGTGTCAGGACACCCCTCTCCAGCCACCATGGGAGAGGCTCCTGATGGACAGGGGCCCAAGCAGCACTCAGGGGCCATAGAGAGACAACGCTGGTGTTGTGGCACCTGCTATCTCCTCCCGCTGACTTCTCTGAGGCAGGTAGCAGGGAGTTGGGGATGCGAGTGTCAATAGGGGCTGTCAGTGGCCCCTCTGGCTTGTGCTGGGACCCCCCTTTCTGCCCTAAGGGTTCCTTCCTCTGCCTCTGAGAAGGTTCTGGGTAAGACTGTGTTGGGAGCGGGCGCCGTGTGTGCAGCAGGAGTTGCTGGAGCTGGACAGGGGGCTGAGGCCCTGGTGAAGGGCGAGGGGAGCACATGTGGACCTTGTGAGCTTTGTCTGGACCACCCCGGCCTTCCCTCTCTGGGAGGCAAAGTCCAGAACCTAATCCCTGATGACCTTCCCTGGGGGCGTTGGGAGAGGGAGAGGAGAGCCTTCAGGAGAGACCCCCAGATCTCTGGTCCTTGAATCTTAGGGCTTAAGATTAAAAAAGTCAAATTAGGGCCAGGCGCGGGGGCTCACGCCTGTCATTCCAGCACTTTGGGAGGCTGAGGCGGGCGGATCACGAGGTCAGGAGATTGAGACCATTGTGGCTAACACGGTGAAACCCCATCTCTACTAAAAATACAAAAAATTAGCTGGGCGTGGTGGCAGGCACCTGTAGTCCCAGCTACTCTGGAGGCTGAGGCAGGAGAATGGCGTGAACCCGGGAGGCGGAGCTTGCAGTGAGCCGAGATTGCGCCACTGCACTCCAGCCTGGGTGACAGAGCAAGACGCCATCTCAAAAAAAAAAAAAAAAAAGAAGAGTCAAATTAGTCTTTATGCAAATCTCTTGTGTCCCTAAAACTAGTCACCCAGGCTGAGCTTGGTTACCTCTGGGGACAGTGAGCTCATGACTTTGTATGGATGCCTATTTTATTGCAGTACAACTTTGCTTGCTCAAAGCTGACCGCTGTTTTCATCTGGAATCTCTGTAACTGCATTGCTTGGTCCAGTCTTGACCCTTGGCCCGCACGTCCCCACCTACCCCCATTCAACAAGGTTCACCCCTCTTTCCCCTAAGAGCCCTGCAGACACTGGAAGGCTGCCTTTTCACCCTGAGTCTACTCTTCCCTCCCCTTGGCTGGTCACCCCGGCCTCTTCGCCTATATTTGGGATTCCTCACCTGCCTGGGCTGATCTTTGTCGGAAGGGTTCAGGTTTTGCAGGCAGCCCGCAGGAGCCCCATGGACACGAGGATGGACAGCTGGAGGCGATGAGCCTCACCCTTCTGATTTGCAGACCAGTAAGCTGAGACCCTGGGCAGGGGTGCTGCCCGCTGGCGATAGGACAACACAGAGGTGGTCAGGGAAGGGCTGGGACGTGAGGGGCAGCTCTCGGTGCCTGAGATGTGCTGGCCCCTGGTTCTTTTCCTGCTTCTCCAGCAGCTCCATCTTTGCTGCTTTCTGACTTGGGCCCTCAGCTTTTGGGCACTGCAAGAATGCTGGCCCGTCTTAGCGGAACTTCCATTTTATAACAGTAGCTGGAAATCTTTTTTGTTTGTTTGTTTGTTTTTGTTTTTTTGAGACGGAGTCTCGCTCTGTCACCCAGGCTGGAGTGTAATGGCACGATCTCAGCTCATTTTCAACCTCCGCCTCCCAGGTTCAAGCGATTCTCCTGCCTCAGACTCCGAGTAGCTGGGATTATAGGCACGCACCACCACGCCAGGCTAACTTTTTGTTTTTTGTTTTGTTTTTTTTTTTTTGAGACGGAGTCTCGCTCTGTCGCCCAGGCTGGAGTGCAGTGTCTGGATCTCAGCTCACTGCAAGCTCCGCCTCCCAGGTTTACGCCATTCTCCTGCCTCAGCCTCCTGAGTAGCTGGGACAACAGGCACCTGCCACCTCGCCCGGCTAGTTTTTTGTATTTTTTAGTAGAGACGGGGTTTCACCGGGTTAGCCAGGATGGTCTCGATCTCCTGACCTCATGATCCGCCCATCTCGGCCTCCCAAAGTGCTGGGATTACAGGCTTGAGCTACCGCGTCCGGCCAACTTTTTGTATTTTTAGTAGAGACGGGGTTTCACCATGTTGAGCAGGCTGGTCCCGAACTCCTGACCTCAGGTGATCCGTCCACCTCGGCCTCCTAAAGTGCTGGAATTACAG
The DNA here is from genome assembly GCF_047675955.1 of Chlorocebus sabaeus. Lineage (NCBI taxonomy): Eukaryota > Metazoa > Chordata > Mammalia > Primates > Cercopithecidae > Chlorocebus > Chlorocebus sabaeus. The sequence goes on from NC_132919.1 coordinate 2,760,511, forward strand.
GCGTGAGCCACCACACCTGGCCTAATTTTTGTATTTTTACTAGAGACGAGGTTTCGCCATGTTGGCCAGGCTGGTCTCGAACTCCCAACCTCAGGTGATCTACCCGGCTCAGCCTCCCAAAGTGCTGGGATTACAGGCGTCTGGCCAAAAATCTGGAGTTTTAGACAAAATCTTGACAACTAACTGCAGACTTTAAAGAACAGAGCTGGCTGTGGCCTACCCTGCAGACCAGAGTCAGCTGAACCCTCCACTCTGGTCATCTCGTTAGGTCTCAGCTCTTGTTTCTTTGTGGCTGACTCCCAAATCCCTCTCCCCAGGTCACCCCCAAGAACGGTGCTCTTGCCCGGACCTCAGTGGCTGGCCAGTCATTTCGGCTGTGTTCCCAGACTGGACTGACTCTCAATTAACCTTTTCTGTCTTTCAGATCCAGTTCTTTCTGTCACTGGGTTGAGAAGCCTCTGAGTCATGGGGGGTGGTTCCTCCCGTCTCCCGGTTCAGGCCCATTATCTGCTGCCCAGACAGTGACAAAGGCTTTCGAATTAACGTCCTCCTCCGGTCTCTGCCAGCCGTGACTAACTCATCATCCCTCAAGCTGGCTTGAGCTCTGCCTTCCCTGTTCCTAGGCCCTGGCCCGAAGGCAGACCTTGGTAGTGCTGACTCTGAGGGGCTTCTTCTGCCAGGATGCTGGTGTAGAGACCCCCAGCCCTCAGCTGGTGGGGGACTATCTTTGGGTCACAGCAAATAGTTTGTTCCTTCCTTCCCTCCCCCAGGACAGTGGTTCTCAAACTTTTCTGCACTTTGGTCTCACCTGGAGGTGCTTTTAAACATTCTGATGCTGGCTGGGCACGGTGGCTCACACCTGTAATCCCAGCATTTTGGGAGCCCAAAATGGGAGGATCACCTGCGGTCAGGAGTTCGAGACCAGCCTGGCCAATATAATGAAACCACGCCTCTACTAAAAATACAATAACTAGCCAGGCGTGATGGTGGCTCCCTGTAATCCCAGCTACTCAGGAGGCTGAGGCAGGAGAATCGCTTGAACCCAGGAGGTGGAGGTTGCAGTGAGCCGAGATCGCGCCATCGCACTCCAGCCTGGGCAACAAGAGTGAAACTCCATCCAAAAAAAAAAAAAATTCTGATGCCCAGGTTGTACCCAGTTCCAATTAAATCTGAATGTGGCGGGGTGGGAGCCAGCATCAGTTCTTTTTTTTTTTTTTTTGAGACGGAGTCTCGCTCAGTCACCCAGGCTGGAATGCAGTGGCATGATCTCGGCTCACTGCAACCTCAGCCTCCTTGGTTCAAGCGATTCTCCTGCCTCAGCCTCCCGAGTAGCTGGGATTACAGGTGCCTGCCGCCATGCTCAGCAAAATTTTTGTATCTTTAGTAGAGACGGGGTTTCACCATGTTGGCCAGGCTGGTCTCGAACTCCTGACCTTGTGCGCCCAGCTGTACTTTTAAAAGATCCCCCGTTCATTCCAGTAGGCAGCCAAACCTGGGAAGCACTTCCCCAAGGGATACACAAGTGTGGTGACCATCAGTGGTTGGGCAATGACTCAGGTCAGGCTGCATGTTCAAAGGGCTTCTGGCGGGCGTGAGCCCCTCTGGGCCAAGGCTTCTGGTAACACTTGAGGCTGGATGGCTCTTTGTTTTGCGGTGCCATCCTGTGTGTGGTAGGGTGTTGAGCAGCCTCTCTAGCCTCTATCCATAAGATGCCCGTGACCCACCCCTTGCTGTGATAATGAAAATGTCTGCAGGCCAGGTACAGTGGCTCACACCTATAATCCTGGCACTTTGGGAGGCCCAGGCAGGTGGATCACCTGAGGTCAGGAGTTCGTCGAGACCAGCCTGGCCAGCGTGGTGAAACTCTGTCTCTACTGAAAAAGTACAAAAAATTAGCTGGGCATGGTGGCACGTGCTTGTAATCCTAATTACTCGAGATGCTGAGGCAGGAGAATCACTTAAACCCGGGAGGTGAAGGTTGCAGTGAGCCGAGATCACACCATTGCACTTTAGCCTGGGCAACAGAGTGACACTCCATCTCAAAAAAAAAAAAAAAAAAAAGTCTCCAGACGTTGCTTTATTTCTGGGGCAGTGGTATAAAATCTCCCCGACTCCGGAGAAAACCGCTGCTCGAGGCCTAGTAGGTTCACCTTGACAGCATTCTCAAATATTCACAGAAGATAAGGAGAGAAGGACACCAAATGCGGACCCCACCATACTGGTTCATTTGTGGGCTTTGCAGTCAGGCAGCCTCATTTAAATCCTGACTCCACCAACTGGGTGGTCTTGGGCAAGTTACTTAACTTCTCTGTGCCTCCGTCAGTTCCGGTTTTGTTTTCTCACAATGGTGCCTCCTCTTGACCTTCAGCTCCAGCCCGAGGGTGGAACTTGCCGTGTGTAGCCGGGCACTTTCACCTGTGCCTGTGCTGCTCTGCCCACAGGGAACATGCCTTTACTGCCCCTTTCCTGTCAGCATCAGGGTCCACATCCTGCCCGTCCTTCCAGGACCAGCTTCAATGCAGCTTCCTCCATGCACAGCCCCTTCCTCATCGGCATGGAAGGCTCTCTTCCTTGTGCCCCTGGAGCAGCCAGAACCTCAGGTCACATGTAGCTCCTCTTGTGCCGCAGGGGTCTGGTGGTTTTTGTCCGAGTCCCTCTCCACTTGGGGTCTGAGACCATGGGAACCTCTGGGGTGCCCAGCTGGGGCTCTGTCACTGTTTGTTACCCAGGTGAGGTGGCTGTCCCCTCCCTACCTTGGGTTGAGCTGTGAACCAGCAGGTTACTGCAGTGTGGTACCGCCCCCCCCCCCAACCCCAACACCCAGCTCATTCTGAGAGGGTGGAGTGGGCGGAAATCCGTGCCTGGCAGACCACAAAGCCACATAACTGACTTTTGGAGCCCTGCCCTGGGGCGTCTGGGGGAGGGTTGACGGCAGCCATTGCCCCTTTCTTCGGTGCTTTGCCGCCAGCGGATGCCCTGTGGAATTGAGGAACTTTGTTCTACGAGCTCGAGCTCGGGAACAGGACTCAGGAGGGACAGCCCCTGTCCCACCCTGCCCTGCCCTGTTCAACCCTGTCAGGCAGCTGAACGTAGGCTGGACCCATGGCTGCCCCCCCGGGCCGCAGTGCAGACTCACCTAGGGGACCGCGTTAAAATGCAGCTTCCGGGGCCGCACCCTGGGGCCTGGGGATTCTGCCTCATCGGGCCTGGGTGGGGCCCAGGAAGCCTGTGTGTTGCCAGCACTGAGGTGGTGGTGATGAGGCAGCTGACTTTGCAGCTGCGTGGGAACCAGTGCCATTTAAAGCACTTTCCCCGCCACAGTGCAGCTCCAGCGGTTAGGTTCATGTACTCCGGGTGACCTGGGGCAAGCCGCGCAACCTCTCTGTGCCCCAGTTTCTGTGTCTGAGGACAATCATCGTACCTGCACATGGATGCGCTTGTTGTGAGGCTTAAATGAGATGATCCAGGTGAAACGGGAACAGAGTGCCTGGTACACAGTGCTCAACACATGTTACCTGCCTTCACATCTCTGATATTATTATTATTATTATTACTTTTTTTTTTGAGACAGTCTTGCTCTGTCACCTAGACTGGATTGCAGTGGCATAATCTCAGTTCACTGCAACCTCCACCTACCGGGTTCAAGAGATTTTCCTGTCTTAGCCTCTTGAGTAGCTGGGATTACAGGCGCGTGCCACCACGCCCGGCTAATTTTTGTATTTTCAGTAGAGACGCGGTTTCAACACGTTGGCCAGGCTGGTCTCGAACTCCTGACCTCAGGGGATCTCTGCCCGCCTTGGCCTGCCAAAATGCTGGGATTACAGGCGTGAGCCACCGCGCCCAGCCCCATTTCTGGTATTAACAACCGTCCTGGGCTGTGTGGTCACACACATGTAACCGTGTGATATGCCCCCATGCCTGCAGGCGTACCGACGCAGGCAAACTGAGCGCTGTGCACCAGGACCCAGGCCTGCCTGCTGAGGACAGATACGTGCATCCCTGTGGGTACATGCGTTGACACAGTCACTGGCTGGACACGGTCAGAAGGGCAGACGTGTGTGTACACAAGGCCCAGATGAACGGGCTTTTATTTGATTCACACTCTGACCTTATTCCTCCAGTTAGCAGCACCTGGGCTGAGCTCTGGGAACCCATGGTGCCCCTTGTTTCCATAGCAACCATAATGTAAAACTAGGCAGGGGAGGGAAGAGACAGAAGAGGCCTGAGCCGGCTCCAGGGGCGTCCTGCCTGCTGGGGACCTTGTCTCTATATCCCTGACCATATGGAGGTCTGGGTGGTGTTTTTTTTTTCCCCCTTAGGATAATGACATGGCAAACCTCTGAGTACTCATGACCCAGAATTGACACTTGTTAACATTTTGTCTCATTTTCATCCAACCCTTTTATTTATTTATTTAATTTCGAGCCAGAGTCTCACTCTGTCGCCCAGGCTGAAGTGCAGTGGCGTGATCTCGGCTCACTGCAACCTCCGCCTCCCGGGTTCGAGTGATTCTCCTGCCTCAGCCTCCTGAATAGCTGGGGTTACAGGCACCTGCCACCACACCTAATTTTTATATTTTTAGTAGAGACAGGATTCACCATGTTGATGTTGACCAGGCTGCTCTTGAACTCCCAACCTCAAGTAATCCACCCACCTCGGCCTCCCAAAATGCTGGGATTACATCAAAGCCTTTTTAAAAAATCGTGTATGACCGGGTGCGGTGGCTCATGCCTGTAATCTCAGCACTTTGGGAGGCCGAGGCGGGTGGATCACTTGAGGTTGGGAGTTCAAGACCAGCCTGACCAACGTGGAGACACCCCTTCTCACTAAAAATACAAAATTAGCCAGGCGTGGTGGCGCATGCCTGTAATCACAGCCTCTAGGGAGGCTGAGGCGGGAGAATCGCTTGAATCTAGGAAGTGGAGGTTGCGGTGAGCCGAGATCGCGCCATTGCACTCCAGCCTGGGCAACAAGAGTGAAACTCCATCTCAAAAAAAAAAATTATATTAAAATATACATATTGTAAAACTTACCATTTAAACCGTTTTAAGTGGACCATTGTGTGACATTAAGTACATTTACAATGCTGTGCGACGATCACCATTATCTAGAAGTTTTTCATCATCCCAAACTGAAACTTTGTATACATTAAATAATAACTCCCTATTCCCTTATCTCCCCGGCCCCGGCAGCCACCATTCTGCTTTCTGTTTCTATGAATTTGACGGCTCTGTGAACTGTGTACAGGTGACCTCACGCAATATTTATCCTTCTGTGTCTGGCTTATTTCACTTCCCATAATGTCTTCAAGGTCCATCCATGTTGTAGTGTGTATCAGAATTTCCTTTTTTTTTTTTTTTTTTTTTTTTTTGAGATGGGATCTTGCTCTCTTACCCAGGCTGGAGTGCAGTGGTGTGATCTTGGCTCACTGCAGCCTCCATTTCCCAGGCTCAAGCGATTCTCGTGCCTCAGTCTCCTACGTAGCTGGAATTACAGGTGTGCACCACCACACATGGCTAATTTCTGTATTTTTAGTAGAGATAGAGATGGGGTTAAGCCATGTTGGCCAGGCTGGTCTCAAACTCCTGGCCTCAAGTGATCCACCTGCCTTGGCCTCCCAAAGTTTTGGGATTACAGGTGTGAACCACTATATCCGACCTCAGCCCACATTTTTTTTTTTTCTTTTTTTTTGAGACAGAGTCTTGCTCTGTCACCCAGGCTGGAGTGCAGTGGCCAGATCTCGGCTCACTGCAAGCTCTGCCTCCCAGGTTCACGCCATTCTCCTGCCTCAGCCTCCGGAGTAGCTGGGACTACAGGCGCCCGCCACCTCGCCCGGCTAGTTTTTTGTATTTTTAGTAGAGACGGGGTTCCACCGTGTTAGCCAGGATGGTCTCGATCTCTTGACCTCGTGATCCACCCGCCTCGGCCTCCCAAAGTGCTGGGATTCTCAGCCCACATTTTTAATGCTTTCACATTCATATGCAGGTATCTAGAAACACTTAACAGTTTTTTTGCGTGCATTAAAAATGGACATACCTGACGTCCTTTTGAATTTGCGTGAGGTGGTGTTCTGGGCCTAGATTACCTGGGTTCAGATCTTGGCTCTGACACGTAGCAGATGTGAGACCTCGGGCAGTTCCCTTCATCTCTCCATGCCTCCCTTTTCTAATGTTTAAAATTGGACTAATATCAAAGCCTGAAACCTACTGCAAGGGTTATTTTGGAGATTAAGTAAGTTTATATATGTCTAGTGCTTAGAACAGAGAGGGGATGCAGTGGGCATAGGATGTATTACCATTATCATTCCATATGTGTGTCCGTCCACATGGTTGTGGAATCTATTTTTTTTTTTTTTTTTTTTTTGAGACTGAGTCTCACTCTGCCGGAGTGCAGTGTCAGGATCTTGGCTCACTGCAACCTCTGCCTCCTGGGTACAAACGATTCTCTTGCATCAGCCTTCCAAGTAGCTGGGATCACAGGAGCATGCCACCACTGCTTTTTTTTTTTTTTTTCTTTTTTTTTGAGACGGAGTGTTGCTCTGTCACCCAGGCTGGAGTGCAGTGGTACAATCTCGGCTCATTGCAGCCTCTGCCTCCAGGGTTCCAGCTACTCTCCTGCCTCAGCATCCTGGGTAGCTGGGATTACAGGCATGTACCACCATGCCTGGCTAATTTTTGTTTTTAGTAGAGACAGGGTTTCACCATGTTGACCAGGCTGGTCTTGAACTCATGACCTCAGATGATCCACTCCTGCCTTGGCCTCCCAAAGTGCTGGGATTACAGGCATGAGCCTCAGCGCCTGGCAATAGACCTAGATTCTTCTCTCTTTCTCCCCTGCCCTTTTTTTTTTTTGAGACAGGATCTCACTCTGTTGCCCAAGGTATCGTGATCCTGGCTGACTGTAGCCTCAACACCCCCAGGGCTCAAGTGATGCTCCAACCTCAGCCTTCCAAGTGGTTGGGACTACAGGCACGCACCACCATGCCTGGTTAAGTTTTTAAGAAATTTTTGTAGAGATGAGGTTTCACCATCTTGCTGGTCTCAAACTTCTGGGCTCAAGTGATTCTCCCACCTTTGCCTCCCAAAGTGTGCTGGGATTACAGGTGGGAGCCACCACTTCTGACCTAGTTTCTTCTTTTTGTTGCCTTGCATATTAATTGGTACACGTAGATCACATTTTTTGTATGCCCTATTGATCCCCTCTTGCTGGACACCGAGGTCGTATCCATTTTCTGATATTGCAAGCAATGCTGTGGGCAGCGGCTTTCGCCTTGCCTGGCCCTCTGTGCGTTCGTGTGAGGTCGTGAGGGGTATGTAGAGGTGGGGCTGCCGGGTTGCAGCTCTACTGGATGCTGCCAGATTGCCCTCAAGAGAGGACTTAGGCCGGGCGCGGTGGCTCACGCCTGTAATCCCAGCACTTTGGGAGGCCGAGGCGGGCAGATCACTTGAGGTCAGGAGTTCGAGACCAGCCTGGCCAACATGGAGAAACCCTGTCTCTACTAAAAATACAAAAATTAGCTGAGCATGGTGGCGGGCGCCTGTAATCCAGCTACTAGGGAGGCTGAGAATCGCTTGAAGATGGGAGGCAGAAGCTGCGGTGAGCTGAGATTGCATCACTGCACTCCAGCCTGGGCAGCAATGAGAGACACCATCTTAAAAAAAAAAAAAAAAAAAGAGGACTTAGTATTTTCACTCCTGCCAATTCTATGAGAGTCCCACTCCCCATGTCCTCACTGATATTTAATTTTCATGTTGATTTGAGTGACAGGAACATGTTTTATTTTATTTTATTTTATTTTATTTTATTTTATTTTATTTTATTTTGAGACGGAGTCTTACTGTCACCCAGGGTGGAGTGCAGTGGCACGATCTCGGCTCACTAAAATCTCCGCCTCCCGGGTTCAAGCAATTCTGCTGCCTCAGCCTCTCAAGTAGCTGGGACTACAGGTGCCCGCCACCATGCCCGGCTAATCTTTTTTTTTCTTTTTTTTTTTGAGACGGAGTCTCGCTCTGCCGCCCAGGCTGGAGTGCAGTGGCCGGATCTCAGCTCACTGCAAGCTCCGCCTCCCGGGTTCACGCCATTCTCCTGCCTCAGCCTCCCGAGTAGCTGGGACTACAGGCGCCCGCCACCTCGCCTGGCTAGTTTTTTGTATTTTTTTTTTAGTAAAGACAGGGTTTCACCGTGTCAGCCAGGCTGGTCTTGAACTCCTGACCTCGTGATCTGCCTGCCTTGGCCTCCCGAAGTGCTGGGATTACAGGCGTGAGCCACCGCGTCCGGCCTATTATTTTATTCTTTATTATACACACATGAACGGATCTCTGAATAAGTGCATGGAAACCCTCATGGCCCCACCATGAGATCGTTGTGTCTGAGCCTCCCTTGAGTCTCTCTCCGCAGGCCCAGGGATGTGCTTCTCCTCACCCTTTTTCTGCATTGTATCACAAGCATTTCCACATATTGCTACATTCTTTTTTCCCCTCTTTAAAAATAGCACTTTTCCTGATTATAAAAATAGTACATGTTCACTGTAGAACAGTTAGAGAGTATGTCCAAATATTGAGATTAAAAAATAAAAATATGATCGATCACCCAAAATGTTATCATTCTGATGTATTTCTTTACACCTTTATTTATTTATTTATTTTTTGAAATGGAGAGTCTCGCTCTGTCACTCAGGCTGGAGTGCAGTGGCGCGCTCACAGTTCACTGCAACCTCCACCTCCTAGGCTCGAGCGATCCTCCCACCTCAGCCTCCGGAGTAGCTGGGACTACACGCATTTGCCACCATGCCTGGCTAATTTTTTTTTTTTTTTTTTTTGTAGAGATGGGGTTTTACCATGTTGCCCAGGCTGGTTTTGAACTCCTGGTCTCAAGTGATCCATCCGCCTTGGCCTCCCAAAGTGCTGGGATTACAGGTGTGAGCCCTGCCCCGCCAAGTGTGGCATTTTGAATTTAAATGAATTAAGTAGAATTAAAAATGCACCTCTTCGGTTGCAGTAGCTACATTTCAAGGGCTCCGAAGCCACACATGCCTGGTGGCTACCATAGGGAACAACGCGGATACAGAACATTACGGAACATTTTCATCATCCCAGGAAGTTCTACTGAACAGCGCTGGTTGAGAATGAGGTCCAGACTTCCCTGGAAGACTTCCAAGGGCTGGACAAGCCGAGAGATTCTATGTTGTCTATGATGGATTACGTGTTTCAGAAACGTCCCTGGACCCCGAGGCCAGAAGGCATCTGAACCGCGTAAAGCCAGTGCCACCAGGTGGCGCTGAGGAGGAGGCAGCGGCAAGCTGGTGTCTCGGGCGGTGAGGATCTCAGATGCAGCTCCTGCCTCCTTGGGCAGACAGAGCCGAGAGAACTGTCACCTCCGGGGTTGCCCAGTCCCATGGTCAGCACCCAGTTCAAGCCCTGGTGTCTCTTGCATTCACGCACACACACACAGAGGTACACGCATTGAGATGTGACCACGCAGGATCACCCAGCTTCACACCCACAGCCTCATTCACGCTCAGAAACAGTCCCCCAAAAGGCACAAACACAGTCTTTGCCAATCGCCATTATAACAGCAACAAAAATAGCTGTTAGGCCGGGCGTGGTGGTTCACGCCTGTAATCGTAGCACTTTGCGAGGCTGAGGCTAGAGGATCACTTGAGCCCAGGAGTTTAACACCAGCCTGGGCAACATGGTGAAACCTTGTTTCCAAAGAAAATTAAAAAAAAATTAACCAGGTGTTGCGGTATGTGCCTGTAGTCCCAGCTACTTGAGAGTCAGGCGGAGGATTGCTTGAGCCCGGGAGTGGGAAGCTGCAGTGAGCTATGATCACACCAACATACTCCAGCCTGGAGGACAGTAAGACCCTGTCTTTAAAAAAAAAAAGGCCAGGCATGGTGGTTCATGCCTGTAAGCCCAAGTGCTTTGAGAGGCCGAGGCAGCTGGATCACTTCAGGTCAGGAGTTCTAGACCAGCCTGGCCAACATGGTGAAATCTTGTCTTTACTAAAAATACAAAAAGTAGCCGGCTGTGGTGGTGCACATCTGTAATTTCAGCTACTCAGGGAGTGCTGCTTCCTTGGGGTGAGGCACAGCCCTGCGGTGAGTCTCTTGGTAAAGTGAAAAATGCTGTAAATGGGTGGCTGAGATGGGTGCAGAGGATTGGGGTATCATGGGGATGGACGGTGGCGTGGGGCTGGCTTCCGGATACCTGAACCCTGACATTTTCTCTGTTGACATTGGCACCCAGGATGTCCAGATGCTGTTTTTGAAGCCCTATCGGCCAGGGAGTCGATGGGCGCCCCCTTTGACTGGGAGGGCTGTGTCCTGGTGTCCCGTGGAGTTTTGGTCTCCCACCCCGGGGCCCGAGGGCCTCAGAATGAACTGGAACCCAACCTTTGTCAGGGGAGCCCCAGCAACGTCTGCACGACATACACCCCCAAACAGCGTGGGTTCAGAGATTTGTAAGTGTTTGAGAAAGAAAAACTGTTAGGATTGTCATTTGGTTGAAAAGCCGTTTTGCCTTTATCTTTCTCTGGGCGCCTGACCACCCGTTCTTAGCCCACCCCGAGTATTGAGCATCCACTGTCGTCTCTGCAGTGGAGGTGGTCCTGGATGCGTGGCGTAACGTGGGCCCTCTGGGCCCTCTCGAGAAGCATGCCACTCACTACTCTCCGGGTGGGCCATCAGGACCCACAGCTCACACATGCATCCAGTCACGGTCAGAAGAGGTGGCTGCATTCCTGAGTCAAGGTCAAAAGAGGCAACCACGTAACCAGTGAGTGGCCCTGAGTGGCCAATAACCAATGAGGCAGCTGGAAACGGTGCAGAGCAGTTGTGGAGCAATTACTAAGCAAGCAGAATGGGAAGCAACAGGACTAAATAATCAATAGCACATGGGGCCAGGCGTGGGGGCTCATGCCTGTAGTCCCAGCACTTTGGAAGGCTGAAGCAGATGGATCACTTGAGGTCAGGCGTTCGAGACCAGCCTGGCCAACATGGTGAAACCCCTTCTCTACTGAAAATACAAAAATTAGCTGGGTGTGGTGGCGGGTGTCTGTAATCCCAGCTACTCGGGAGGTTGAGGCGGGAGAATCACTTGAACCTGGGAGGCAGAGGTTGCAGTGAGCCGAGATTGCACCATTGCATTCCAGCCTGGGTGACAGAGCTAGACTCCATCTCAAAAAAAAAAAAAAAAAAAAAAAAAATAGCATATGGGTCACAAATTCTGTTGACTGAGTAGAAGCAGAGGCTCGGCCAGAGAGGGGAAGGAGGTGGTGGCTGCAGATGCCTGTGGTGGTTCCAAAGGAAACACCTGGTGTCTTTGAGGGATGCCTCTGTACAATGTCCAATTTTACCCCAAAACTTATGCTGCCTCCCCCCACCACTTCCTCTTTTAGGAGACAAGGTGTTGCTCTGTCCCCCAGGCTGGAGTGCAGTGGTATTGGGGCTCACTGCAGCCTTAAACTCATGGCACAAGCAATCTTTCTGCCGTAGCTGGGATGGCAGGCGTGTGCCACCACACCTGGCTAATTTTTAAAACGTTTCTTATAGAGATGGGGTCTTGCTATGTTGCCCAGGCTGGTCTTGAACTCCTGGCCTCAAGTGATCCTCCCACCTTGGCCTTCTAAATTGCTGGCATTACGGGTGTGAGCCGCCACACCCAGTCCCATCTTCTCTTTCAAACACAGGCTTAGCAGCAGCAGGGTTGTTTTTGGCTCATGATTTGGGCAAGAGGAGGGAGAAGGGAAGAGGAGAAGCTTTGCTGTGGGAACTGGGTCAGAACTGGAATAGAGGAAGCAAGAACACGAGTGTTCACGCCTTTACTGAGCTGTTGACAGCACCGAGGCCAGAGGCAGGAGAAATGAAGCCGTTTGTTTATCTCATGAATCTTCATCGAGCTCCTATTTGAAGCCAGCCGCCTCTGTTTTGGGAGCCGGGGATCCCTTTGTTGAATCCTGGCTCTGCCACTCACTGCTGGGGTTACCTTGGGCAAGCGTCTGAACCTCTCTGAGCTTGTTTTCCCATCCAGAAAGTGAAGATGACGAGCGTCCCTGCCTCACAGGGATGTTTGAGGATTAAATGAGCGAACACAGGAAAAGCACTCAGCGTGGTGCTTGGCGCAGAGTTAGTGCTCCTGACTGAAGCTGTTACCGAAGACAGAGCGTTTAGGTGTGAAGAGGGTCTGGTGCCCGCATCCAGGGAACTCACAGTCTCCGGAGGAGACAGACATTTAACAGTCATCTGCAAAGCATGAGGCAGTGCCAGTAGAGATATGGGAATAAGTGTGAACTCTTCTGGTGGAATGAGGGAGGGCTTCTCGAAGGAGTCAGAGCTGGAAGGTTGAAAAGGAATCCCTAGGAAGAAAGGGTTGCAGGGGGGATTTTTTTTTTTTTTTTTTTTGAGATGGAGTCTCGCTCTGTCGCCCAGGATGGAGTGCAGTGGTGCCATCTCGGCTGTCTGCAACCTCCCCCTCCCAGGTTCAAACCATTCTGCTGCCTCAGCCTCCTGAGTAGCTGGGACTATAGGTGCCCACCACCACACCTGGCATTTTTTTTTTTTTTTTTTGTATTTTTAGTAGAGACAGGGTTTCACCATGTTAGCCAGGATGGTCTCGATCTCCTGACCTTGTGATCCGCCCACCTTGGCCTCCCCAAGTGCTGGAATTGCAGGCATGAGCCACTGCATCCGACCTGCAGCGGCATTTCACACTGAGGAAACAGTAAGGGCAAAGGCAGGGGGTGGGTGGGGAAGTGTGTAGAGCTGTTTGAGAAGCAGTGAGCCAGGCTCTCGAAATGGATGGAGGGACATGGCAGGAAACAGCCAGAGGCGAGGGTGGGGTCCACTCAGGGAGGCTCTGAGTGTGGTGCCAGCGAGATGAGGGGAGCCCGGGAAGAGCGGGATGGGGAACCGCCTATCTCCTTGGTGACTTGGGAAGGCAGCCTTGGGAGTCTTGGGGAGGGATTGGGGAGGGGAGGAAGCACTTGCTTTACTACTGAGGAGGGTGGGGCCTGAACGTGCTCGTGGCTGGGGTTGGAGGGGAGGACCAGGCTAGGGTCCTGAGAAGGTGAATCCGGAGCCCAGAGCCCAGGCGTCTAGCCCACGTGCAGCGTGAAAGGAGGATTCCCCACCGGGCGTGGTGGCTCACGCCTGGAATCCCAACACTTTGGGAGGCTGAGGCAGGCGGATCACGAGGTCAAGAGATCGAGACCATCCTGGCCAACATGGCAAAACCCTGTCTCTACTAAAAATATAAAAATTAGCCGGGTGAGGTGGCGGGTGCCTGTAGTCCCAGCTACTCTTGAGGCTGAGGCGGGAGAATCGCTTGAATCTGGGAGGGGGAGCTTGCAGTGAGCCGAGATGACACCACTGCACTCCAGCGTGGGTGACAGAGCGAGACTCCGTTTCAGAAAGAAAGGAAGGAAGGAAGGAAGAAAAAAGGAGGAGTCCCGTGGAAATGGGGGTTTCACATCTGGGGGATTTGCAAAGTAGTCATGTGAGTGAGGCAGGAGGGAAGCCCAGTGGCAGAGAAGATGCTGCCTTCGGCCTGGAGCGTGGTGGGTTTGAGGAGCTTGTGGATCGTCCCAGGGCTGTTTGTGGCTGGGCTTTTGAGCTCAGGAGAGCTCAGGTGAGTGGACACCGACTTGCACATCCAACAGCTCTCATTCCCAAAGCCTGTTCTGTGTGTGAGTCCTATAAAAGCGGACAGTTCAGACCCTGTTGGGTTTTGTGGCACTTTCTAGTCAGGGAGGCAGACGAGAACAGAATGAAGAACCCAGATGGTTTCAGACAGTGCCTCATCCTGCGAAGGAAATAGAACGTGAGGCGATGAGGGTGGGGCTCGGGGCTGGGGGACGGGGGCTACCCTGGGTATGTGGTCAGGAAGAGCCTCCCCATAGAAGGGACATTTGAGGCCGGGCGCGGTGCCTCATGCCCGTAATCCCAGCACTTTGGGAGGCCGAGGCGGGCGGATCACGAGGTCAAGAGATTGAGACCATCCTGGCCAACAAGGTGAAACCCCATCTCTACTAAATATACAAAAATTAGCCGGGTGTGGTGGCGCGTGCACCTGTAATCCCAGCTACTTGGGAGGTTGAGGCAGGAGAATCGCTTGAACCTGGGAGGCAGAGGTTTCAGTGAGCCGCGATTGTGCCATTGCACTCCAGCCTGGGCAACAGAGTGAGACTTCGTCTCAAAACAAATGGAATACTGCGATTTCCTAGCAATGCCCAGTGACTTACCCTACATTCAGTGAAACTTGAAAAAAAAAAAAAAAAAAAAAAAAGAAGTGACATTTGAAAGGAGACCTGAAGGAAGAAAAGGAACCAGTGTGAAGCTGTCTGGGGAAGAACATTCCAGGCGGTGGGAACAGGCTTGGTAGATGAGGAAGGAGGTCCCTGAAGAGCAGGCGGGAAGAGCGGGTGGATGGAAACAGACAGTTTCCCCGTCCGCCAGCAGGTGGCACTGTTGGCCCAGGACTGCCCGGGCACGGCTGGGAGAGCAGGTGGAGCCGCAGGTGCCTTGACCTCGGATTTGTGATTCTGGCTGTGGGCTCATCACAGGCTCTGCCTCCACTCTCTGGGGAGATAAGTCCTGGTCAGGCACAGAAGAGCAGTTGTAATGGTTTCCTGGCTGTTCTGCTTCCCCGCTGGGTCTTGCTTTCAGTGTTTCTTTGCTTGCTCCCTCTCAAGAGGTGACTTTCCTCCCTGTTTCTGGATATCTGTGTCTTTGCTCTCTCCTTTTGCTTTTCTTTCTGCTCCCTCAGTCTCTGCTCCTCCCTCTCTCATTGCTCGCTGGCGGGGCTGATTCTTGTCTCAAAGATTAATTACTTGCTTTTTTTTTTTTTTGGAGGTGGGGAACCTTGCTCTGTCACCCAGGCTGGAGTACAGTGGCACGATCTGGGCTCACTGCAATCTCCGCCTCCCGGGTTCAAGCGGATTCTCCTGCCTCAGCTTTCTGAGTAGCTGGGACTACAGGCACCTGCCACCATGTCCGGCTAATTTTTGTATTTTTAGTAGAGACGGGGTTTCACCACGTTGGCCAGGCTGGTCTCAAACTCCTGACCTCACGTGATCCAACCTGCCTTAGCCTTCCAAAGTGCTGGGATTACAGGCCTGAGCTACTATGCCCAGCCAATTACTTGCTTTCCTGCTGTAGCTCAGATGGAGCGGGTGGTGAGTTAGGATCAGGAAGGTGCTGTTTCTCATCCCAGTGCCTACCCTTCCTTCCCGTGGCTTCACATCTCCATAAAAGGCTGGGTCTGGGGTCATGACCCCATCGGCAGAAAATGTTCCCAGTGACCCTTCTCTCCGGGAGCCCTTGGACCCGCCTCCCAGTGCCACGCCCTGCTCACCTCCAGCACCTCTGGCAAAGCAGCCCTGTCTTCATGTCATCTCTGACATTTGCAATCAGGAATCTAACTGAGAAAGGAGAACCGGATGGCAAAGCAGATGGCATAGAACAGCCGCACAAGTGCTCCGTGCAGGACTTGTTATGAAAGAGTCATTTTTGTCAACAGAAGTAAGCTTCTGCCCTGTACTCCGTGCTCTGTGAGTTACTCCTCAGGGGAGACTAAACTGGCCAGAGCCTGGTGTTGGCCTCCCGGCTGTCAGATGTCAGAGTCAGGGCTGCAGGTTGAGGAGTTCTTGGCTTTGGTCTGTGAGTACCACAGTGGTTAAGAGCTTGGTCTCTCTCTCTCTCAATTTTTTTTTTTTTTTTTTAAGAGATGAAATCTTGCTATGTTGCCCAGGCTAGTCTCTAGTCTCGAATTCCTGGCCTCAAGAGATCTTTCTTCCTCAGCCTCCCGAGAGGCTGAGATTACAGTTGTGAGCCACTGTGCCTGGCAATCTCTTTATTTTACTTTACGTTTTTCCTGTAAACTTAAACTTTACGGTATTTTATTTTATTGTGGTGAGAACACATAACATGAACTCTACCCACTTAACAGATTTTTAAGTGTGCAATACATTATTGTTGAGTGTAATTAAGAGTTTACTCTCTTAGAGCCTCCCGCTGGGTGGGAAGTCTAGCACCTTACAATGGGACCCTGTAATCCCAGCACTTTGGGAGGCCGAGGCAGGCGGATCACTTGAGGTCAGGAGTTCAAGACCAGCCTGGCCAACATGGAGAAACCCCGTCTCTACTAAAAGTACAAAAAAATTAGCTGGGTGTGGTGGCACACGCCTGTAATTCCAGCTACTCGGGAGGCTAAGGAAGGAGAATCGCTTGAACCCAGGAGGTGGAGGTTGCGATGAGCCGAGATCATGCCACTGCACTCCAGCCTGGGCGACAGAGCAAAACTCTGTCTCAAAAAATTAAAAAAGATGGTCGGGCACGGTGGCTCACGCCTGTAATCCCAGCACTTTGGGAGGTCGAGGTGGGCAGATCACGAGGTCAAGAGATCGAGACCATCCTGGACAACATGGTGAAACCCCATCTCTACTAAAAATACAAAAATTAGCTGGGTATGGTGCTGCATGCCTGTAGTCCCAGCTACTCAGGAGGCTGAGGCAGGAGAATCGTTTGAATTCAGGAGGTGGAGGTTGCAGTGAGCTGTGATCATGCTGCTGCACTCCAGCCTTGGCGACAGAGCAAGACTCCATCTCAAAAAAAAAAAAAAAATTAAAATAAATAAATAAATAAATAAATAAATAAAGATTTTGAACAGTAAATGTATTTACGTGGTTGGTTCTAAAACCAAAATGATATAAAAATATATATGGTAGAAAGATTTGCTTTTACTCCAGTCCACCCTGTCCCTACATTCTGAAATTCACTTTGAGGCTTTTTCCAGTGCTTCTTTATTCACATGTAAGATGAACATATACTTTTCTTATCTCTCTTCTCTTTTCTTTTGTGTTTTCTTTTCTTTTTTCTCTTCCCCCTTCCTCTCCCTTCCTTCCTTCCTTCCCTCCCTCCCTCCCCTCCCCTCCCCTTCCCTCCCTCCCTCCCTCCCTCCCTCCCTCCTTCTTTTCTTTTCTTTTCTTTTCTTTTCTTTTCTTTTCTTTTCTTTTCTTTCTTTTCTTTTCTTTTCTTTTCTTTTCTTTTCTTTTCTTTTCTTTTCTTTTCTTTTCTTTTCTTTTCTTTTCTTTTCTTTTCTTTTCTTTTCTTTTCTTTTCTTTTCTTTTCTTTTCTTTTCTTTTCTTTTCTTTTCTTTTCTTTTCTTTTCTTTTCTTTTCTTTCTTTCCTCGACAGACTCTTGCTCTGTTGCTCAGGCTGGAGTGCAGTGGCACGGTCCTGCTCACTGTAACCTCCGCCTCCTGGGTTCCAGCGATTCTCCTACCTCAGCCTCCCGAGTAGCTGGGATTAAAGGCACCCGCCACCACGCCTGGCTGATTTTTGTATTTTTAGTAGAAATGGGGTTTCACCACATTGGCCAGGCTGGTCTTGAACTCCGGACCTCAGGTGATCTGCCTGCCTTGGCCTCCCAAAATGCTGAGATTATA
This sequence comes from Chlorocebus sabaeus, assembly GCF_047675955.1. Taxonomy (NCBI): domain Eukaryota; kingdom Metazoa; phylum Chordata; class Mammalia; order Primates; family Cercopithecidae; genus Chlorocebus; species Chlorocebus sabaeus. The sequence continues at coordinate 2,777,953 of NC_132919.1, forward strand.
GGCTGAGCCACCACGCCCGGCCTCTTATTTCTTTTTCTTAAATAAAAGGTAACATCCTACAAAACACTGTTTTTACATGTTGCCTTTTCCTCTAGAGAATTCCTATCTGACCGCTGAGAGCTGCTGCTGCTACCTCTGCTGCACTTCTTTTAAAAATAACTGTGTAGTATTTAACTGTGTGGATTTAATTTTAGAGACTGATGATTCCTTTAAGAAATTTAATTTTGTATAACATAAGTAATATAAGAATATATTTTCAGTTGTGCATGGTGGCTCATGCCTATAATCCCAGGACCATAGGAGGCCCACGTGTGTGGATTGCTTGAGCCTAGGAGTTTGAGACCAGCCTGGGCAACATGACAAAACCTCATCTCTGCTAAAAATAAAAAAAAATTAGGTGTGGTGGTGCACACCTGTAATCCCAGCTACTGGGGAGGCTGAGGTGGGAGGATCCCTTGAGCCCAGGAGGTTGAGGCTGTTGTGAACTGTGATCACGCCACTGCACTCCAGACCCTGTCTCAAAAAACAACAACAACAAAAACAAGCCAGGCGTGGTGGCTCACGCTTGTAATCCCAGCACTTTGGGAGGCCGAGGTGGGCAGATCACGGGGTCAGGAGTTCGAGACCAGCCTGCCCAACATGGCGAAACCCCGTCTCTTCTAAAAATAGAAAAATTAGATGGGCTTGGTGGTGGATGCCTGTAATCCCAGATACTCGGGAGGCTGAGGCAGGAGAATCGCTTGAACCCGGGAGGCGGAGGTTGCAATGAGCTGAGATCTCGCCATTGTACTCCAGCCTGGGTGACAGAGTGAGACTCTGTCTCCAAAAAAAGAAAACTCCAAAAAACCCAAATCATTTTCCTTAAAACAATCAGAACATTAAAGATAAAGTCTCCTATGGCCAGCAGTGACATTCCCTTTCTCTTCTTCCCTGAGTAGCCACTGTTCAGAGTTCGTTACATATTTTTCTAGATATTTAAACAGGGCTGGGTGCAGTGGCTGGCCAGGTGCATTGACTCACTCCTGTAATCCCAGCACTTTGGGAGCCCGAGGCGGGTGGACTTGAGGTCAGGAATTCGAGTCCAGCCTGGCCAACATGGTGAAACCCTGTCTCTACTAAAAACACAAAAAGTAGCCAGGCATGGTGGCACGTACCTGTAATCCCAGCTACTCTGGAGGCTGAGGTAGGAGAATTGCTGGAACCCGGGAGGGGGAGGTTGCAATGAGCCGAGATCGCACCACTGCACTCTAGCCTGGGTCACAGAGCAAGACTGTGTCTCAAAAAGAAAAAAAAAAACGAAAACAAAAACAAACCAGTATTTTTACATGCACCTTAAGTAACCATCGATGTCGATACATACAGAGTTAGCTCATCCCTTCTAATCACAATTTAGGGTCCAGCTTACAAATATACCACACCCTGCTTATCTGTTTCTCCTGTAAATGGTTGTTCTTGATTTTTTTTTTTTTTTTGAGATGGAGTCTTGCTCTGTCTCCCAGGCTGGAGTGCAGTGGTGCAATCTCAGTTCACTGCAACCTCTGCCTCCTGGGTTCAAGTGATTCTCCTGCCTCAGCCTCCCGAGTAGCTGGGATTACAGGCACACACCACCATGCCTGGCTAATTTTTGTATTTTTTGTAGAGACAGGGTTTCACCATGTTGGCCAGGCTGGTCTTGAACTCCTGACCTCAGGTTATCCACCCACCTTGGCCTCCCAAAGTGTTGGGGTTACAGGCCTGAGCCACCGCGCCTGGTCTGTTCTTGACGTTTTCACTCTTATGAAAAGTGCCACAGTGGACATCATCATACTTGACTGTCTACACATGAAAGCATTTCTCTAGACTTGAGTAGATCCTAGAGGTGAGGTTGCTGGGTGATAGGGTAGGTGACTTTTTATTTCATCATACTGCAAATTGCCTGCCAGTTTCTAGGCCCACCGCTAGTAGGAGTGTACATGTTGCTTGTCTGTTGGGGGAAGATCCTGTCTCCTTGCTGTGGTTGCATTCCCTGATTTCCAGCCCTCTGAGCTGCTCCGGCCGTGTCCTGCGTGCTGCGCTCTCCGCCCAGAGAAGCACTGTCCTCTGTAAGTCAGGTGGACTCTCCGCCTCTGAAGTTCCTGCACCCGCCTGGGGTCTTTGCAGGATGGTCTTTTGCTGAGAATAACCTCCATCTTCTCCTTTTCAAAAGCCCCAGGGATCCACAGGACTTTACTGACCAGAGAAGTGGCTGGAGAGTTGGCTGTGGGATTGGCCACCCTGACCCCCCAAGGCGCATCTTAAGAGCCCGGCTTTAGATTTTCGTCCTATCCCAGTTCTTAAGATGCAGGTTCTGGCCGGGTGCGGTGGCTTACGCCTGTAATCCCAGCACTTTGGGAGGCTGAGGCCGGCCGATCACGAGGTCAGGAGATTGAGACCATCCTGGCTAACACTGTGAAACCCTGTCTCTACTAAAAAACACAAAAAATTAGCTGAGCGTGGTGGCGGGCGCCTGTAATCCCAGCTGCTCGGGAGGCTGAGGCAGGAGAATGGCGTGAACCCGGGAGGCGGAGCTTGCAGTGAGCCGAGATCGCAACGCTGCACTCCAGCCTGGGAGACAGAGCGAGACTCTGTCTCAAAAAAATAAAAAAATGCAGGTTCTGCCCTGAGGGCTCTGGGGGAAGCCACAGCTTAAAGCCCAAATGCATTTCCCTTGCTGATGGAGCTGAGCCAGCCAATTCTTCTTGGGCTAGTTCAAGGGTTTTGTCTGCCAATCTCAAACCCAGGATCAAGTTCTAAGAACTGGGTCTCTTGAGAGGCCTAGAATCTGGCAGTTGGGTGGGAAGAGGATTGACCTTGGAGACAGTTTCTGTCACCTACACCCACCTCCTGAGAAGTGACTTTAAGAGAGAAAGGACCATCGTGGTCGAGGTGGTGGCTCACACCCGTAATCCCAGCACTTTGGGAAGCTGGGGTGGGCAGATGGCTTGAGCCCAGCAGTTTAAGACCAACTTGGGCAACCTGGCAAAACCCCATCTCTACAAAAAATACAAAAATTAGCTGGGCATGGTGGCAGGTGCTTGTAGTCTCAGCTACTCAGGAGGCTGAAGTGGGAGGGTTGCTTGAGCCCAGGAGGTTGAGGCTGTAGGGAGCTGTGTGATCTCGTCACTGTACTCCAGCCTGGGTGACAGAGCGAGACCCTGTCTCAAAAAAGAGAAAGAACCATCTCATCTGGGCCTCTGCCTCAGTTCCTACCCCATTCACTATACCACCGAATCCTTCACCATCCATCTGACCTTTATTTAAATTAAAATAAATAAATAAATTATTTTTTTATTTTTATTTTTTTTGAGACAGAGTCTCGCTCTGTCGCCCAGGCTAGTGTGCGGTGGCGCGATCTCAGCTCACTGCAAGCTCCGCCTCCCGGGTTCACGCCATTCTCCTGCCTCAGCCTCCCAAGTGGCTGGGACCACAGGTACCCGCCACCATGCCCAGCTAATTTTTTTGTATTTTTAGTAAAGGTTTCACCGTGTTAGCCAGAATAGTCTCGATCTCCTGACTTTGTGATCTGCCTGCCTCAGCCTCCCAAAGTGCTGGAATTACAGGTGTGAGCCACCGCGCTCGGCCATTAATTAATTTTTTTGAGATGGAGTCTCGCTCTGTCACCCAGGCTGGAGTGCATTGACGCAATCTCGCCTCACTGCAAACTCCACCTCACGGGTTTGAGTGATTCTCCTGCTTCAGCCTCCCGAGTAGCTGGGACTACAGGCACGCGCCACCACACCCTGCTAATTATTTATATTTTTAGTAGAGATGGGGTTTTACCATGTTGGCCAGGATGGTCTTGAACTCCTGACTCAGGTGATCCACCCGACTTGGCCTCCAAATGTGCTGGGATTACAGGCATAGGCCACTGTGCCCGGCCCCTGCTGACGTTTAAACTGATAGTCATGTTTGAGCTCCCACCATACGGCTGAGGAGACAGACTAGGAAAGGGACGTACCAATGGTGAAAAGACAGATCTGGGCTGGAAGCTGCTTTTGCTGCCTTCTGTCCCGGTGCCCTGTGCACACCTGTCTGCTGTGCCCCGCAGTGCATGTGTGCCTGTGTGTACCTACATCATCATTGCATGTGTGTACATATATGTACAGATTTGAGGGTACGCAATGACAAGAGTGTGGTGCTTTTTTTTCTTTTCCAAGTTTTTATTTTGAAAATAACCAACCTGGGCCAGGTGCGGTGGCTCACTCCTGTAATCCCGGCACTTTGGGAGGCCGAGGTGGGCGGATCACCTGAGGTCAGGAGTTTGACACCAGCCTGGGCAACATGGTGAAACCCCGTCTCTACGAAAAATACAAAAAATCTAACTGGACGTGGTGGCAGGTGCCTATAAGCGCAGATACTCTGGAGGCTGAGGCAGGAGAATCGCTTGAACCCGGGAGGTGGAGGTTGCAGTGAGCCGAGGTCGCGTCACTACACTCCAGACTGGGCGACAAGAGCGAAACTCTATCTCAAAAAAAAAAAAAAAAAAAAAAAAAAAGAAAGAAAAAAAGAGGAAATGATCAACCTGCACAAAAATAGAAGACATTGAACACCTGTAGTCATCGAGAGTCACCGCTTTTCACATTTGCCCCAAGTATTCTCTCTCTCCCTCCCTCTCTCTCCCTCTCTCTTTCCTCTATAACAACAGTAAGGTGGAGAAGGTAAACTGTAGACGCCGTGACGCTTCACACCTAAATCCTTCAGCAGTGTTGACCCCAAATAATGTCATTCTCTGACATAACTGCAAGATTATTTCATATAAGAACATTTAAATTAATTTAATAATATAATCTATTATACAGTCCATATCTAAATGTCTCCAGTTGTCCCTTAATTGGAGTATGGACTGTATGTTAGGTCACATTATTAACTTATTATTTTTTCTTTTTTGAGAAGGGAGTTTTGCTCTGTGGCCGAGGCTGGAGTGCAATGGCGTCATCTTGGCTCACTGCAACCTCCGCCTGCCGGGTTCCAGCGATTCTCCTGCCTCAACCTCCCAAGTAGCAGGGATTACAGGCGCCTGTCACCACGCCTGGCTAATTTTTTTGTATTTTTAGTAGAGACGGGATTTCACCATCTTGGCCAGGCTGGTCTTGAACTCCTGACCTCAGGTGATCTGCCTGCCTCAGCCTCCCACAGTGCTGGGATTACAGGCGTGAGCCACCATGAAATTACTGGTGATGGTCACTCATTATACGTGGTGGTCACATCTCTTGTCTGTTTAAATACAGAACAGAGCTGGGTGTGGTGACCTGTACCTCCAGCTATTCAGGAGGCTGAGCCCAGGAGTTTGTGGCTGCAGTGAGCTATGATCGCACCACAGCACTCCAGCCTGGGTGACAGAGTGTGACCCTGTCTCTGAATAAATATAGAATAGGAGACTTGGCAAAGTTGTTTGGTAGAATGTCCCACATTTTGGATTCGTCTGAAAGCTTCCTTTTTTTTTTTTCCCAACATTTTCCTGGAATAGTCCTTGATTTTACGGAAGAAAGATGAAATGAGTAGCTGTGTGCTGACAGTGAAGAGGAAGGGAAACATTCCTGTTTTATCCGGGGGTGGGGGGCGGATTTGTGCCAGCCCTGCCTTCTCCTTGCGTGTGGTTGAGAGGGCTGTGCGCAGACCGCCCCCAGCCGGCCACTGGTGGGGTGTGTTGGTGCATCTGGGCGTGTTTGGTGTTAGGAGATAGGTCCAGGGGCTTCTCCCGGGAAGGTGTCCCCATGTCCCCTTTGGGGGGTGCTCCCTGTGGGAGAATGAGTGGTGTCTCCCTTGCCTGAAGCTGTTATTTTGTTCCCTCCTGTGTTTCCTTGCCTGTTGGGTAGAGGTCTACTATGTTCACTAACTGGGTTACTAGGGACAGAAACCTCACTCAAACTGGCTTAAGAAAAAAGAAAAAAAGGGTAACCAAAAGGAAAAACAAAGTCCATTAAAACTTTTGTAACTGGTAAGTTTAAGAATGCTGTCTTTGGCTGGGCACAGTGGCTCACACCTGTAATCCCAGGACTCGGGGAGGCCGAGGCAGGCAGATCACCTGAGGTCAGGAGTTCGAGAACATCCTGGGCAACATGGTGAAACCCTCTCTCTCCTAAAAACACAAAAATTAGCTGGGCATGATGGCAGGTACCTGCAATCCCAGTTCCTCAAGAGGCTGAGGTATGAGAATTGCTTGAACCTGGGGGACAGAGATTTCAGTGACAAGATCATGTCACTGCACTCCAGCCTGGGTGACAGAGTGAGACTCAGTCTCAAAAAAACAAAAACAAAACACTGGCTTCAGGACCAGCTAGATCCAGGCAGGTGAGACAGCATCATCAGACCATCTATTTGTCCCTATATCTTGGGTCTACTTTCTGCATTCATTTCATTCACAGGCACCTCTCCCCACATGTTATAAGGCAGTCACGGCAGCTCTAGTCTGAGCTTTGGAAACCTCAGTGGTATGATTCAGCTGCTTCCTTCTGTAGTACCTGTAAAAATTTGGTGTTCACTCTCTTTGGACCGACCAGGTGTATGCCCGTTCCTGAAGCAATCGTAGTAGATTGGCGAATAGAATACATGAATTGAGGCCAGTAACAGTGGCTCACACCTGTCATCCCAGCACTTTGGGAGGCCGAGGTGGGCAGATCATGAGGTCAGGAGATCGAGACCATCCTGGCTAACATGGTGAAACCCCGTCTCTACTAAAAATACAAAAAATTAGCCGGGCGTGGTGGCGGGCGCCTGTAGTCCCAGATACTTGGGAGGCCGAGGGAGGAGAATGGCGTGAACCCGGGAGGCGGCGCTTGCAGTGAGCTGAGATCGCGCCACTGTACTATATGGATTGAGGCCAGTAACGGTGGTTCACACCTGTCATCCCAGCACTTTGGAAGGCCAAGACAGGAGGATTGCTTGAGACCAAGACCAGTGTGGGCAACAAAGTGAGACCTTGTCACTACAAAAAAATTAAAAACTGAGCGTGGTGGTGCACATCTGTAGTCCTAGCCACCCAGGAGGCTGGGGCTGGAGGATCCCTTATGCCCAGGAGGTTGAGGCTGCGGTAAGCTATGATTGCACCACTGCACTCCAGCCTGGGTGACAGAGCAAGACTCTGTCTCTGAAAAAAAAAAAAAAAAAAGCATGAAGTTGAATTTGGATTGGCCAAGCCTGCATCATGTATGTCCCTAACCCACAGCTCAGACTGGGTAGGCTGAGAAAGGGACAGCCCCATATAAACCACAAAAGCCAACAGTGGTGTCAGAGTGCTCTCCAGGGGAGAACATCAAGGTACTATCAGCCAGAGGAAGGCGCCTGGGCACGGAGCAGGCAGAAAGGCAGATTTCGCTTCGTCTGGTGACGGGCGTCGGGAGTCTCTGGCCGAGTCAGCTCCTCGTTTCCTGGGGCTCCATTCCTCTTCATTTTGGATTTTGCGGAAGTCGGTGTCCACAGGACCATCTGTGTCTGGGTCTCAGCCCTGTTTCTTTTTTTTTTTTTTTGAGACGGAGTCTCGCTCTGTCGCCCAGGCTGGAGTACAGTAGTGCCATCTCAGCTCAGTGCAAGCTCCACCTCCCGGGTTCACACCATTCTCCTGCCTCAGCCTCCTGAGTAGCTGGGACTACAGGCGCCCACTAACATGCCTGGCTATTTTTTTGTATTTTTAGCAGAGATGGGGTTTCACCGTGTTAACCAGGATGGTCTCGATTTCCTGACCTTGTGATCTGCCCGCCTCGGCCTCCCAAAGTGCTGGGATTACAGGGGTGAGCCGCCGTGGCTGGTCTTAGTCCTGCTTCTTAGTAGCTATGTGATCCTGGACAGAAGAATTAGCCTTTCTAGGTCTCAGTTTACTCACCTGGAAAGGAAGATGATGTTCGCGTTTTTTCTTTTTTCTTTTTTTGAGACAGAATCTCACCTTGTCACCCAGGTTGGAGTGCAGTGGCACGATCTTGGCTCACTGCAACCTCCGTCTCCCGGGTTCAAGCGATTCTCCTGCCTCAGCCTCCTGAGTAACTGGGATTACAGGCGCCCACCACCACGTCTGGCTAATTTTTTGTATTTTTAGTAGAGGTGGGGTTTCACCACGTTGACCAGGCTGGTCTTGAACTCCTGACCTTGTGATCCGCCTGCCTTGGCCTCCCAAGGTGCTGGGATTATAGGCGTGAGCCACGGTGCCAGCCTCGTGTTCCTTCTTGATGGGGCTGAGAGGATCCAGTGGAGTAGTAAGTGTGGAAGTGTATGCAGCTGTGACACGCCGAACCCAGGCGGTGGTGCGTGCTGCCCTGCAAGGTGATTCTTCTGCTCCAGGGTGAGCAGGGCCTGTCCTTGGACTTGCGCTTTGGACAGTTGGGATGGTGACCTGCACTGGGTTGTTGACCCCTCGGGATGTGTGGGGTCATTCTTCCACAGATGCACATAGCATGGGGCAGAACACTGTCCCACAGAGGGACTGCGGGAGCCCTCTGCGCACTCTCCGAGCTCCAGATGAGGAAGGGAGGAGGGCAGAAGTGGATGAACTGGCACAGTGATTCCCAAAGTGTAAGCGGGGGAGATGCCATTAGGTGGTAAGAGGATGGGACACGGCCTTCCCTCACACTGATCCCCAGAGAGAAAGCTGTTTATTCCCTTTGCAGCTCTCTCTCCGTGCCGCTCACCCCCTCATGGAGAATGTCTCAGTTAGGGGCTAATATGTCTTTAATACCTTTCTGACATTTGCTAACCTTTCTTATTAACACAGAGAGTGGGTCTCAAGCCTCAGGCCTTGGACAGGCAACAGTGTTTAGCCAGACTGTGATAACATTATTCAATTTTCATTATATTTACTTTTTTTCTGGTAGACTTTATTTTTTAAGGTTTAAAAATTATAGAAAAGGTCAGGTGTGATGGCTCAGGCCTGTAATCCCAGCACTTTGGGAGGCCAAGGCAGGTGGATCACTTGAGGTCAGGAGTTTGAGACCACCCTGGCCGACATGGCGAAATCCCATCTCTACTAAAAATACAAAAATTAGCGGGGCGTGGTGGCACATGCCTGTAATCCCAGCTGCTTGGGAGGCTGAGGCAAGATAATCACTTGAACCTAGGAGGCAGAGGTTGAGTGAACCAGTGAGCCAAGATCATGCCACTGCACTCCAGCCTGGGCAACAGAGTGAGACTCCATCTTAATAATAATAATTAAAAAAAATAAAAAATAAATAAAATTACAGAAAAATTAAGAGTGCAGAGAGTCCCCATATGTTCTATAATCCAGTTCCCTATAACGTACATTAGTATGATCCATTTGCTATAATTAACATTAGTATGGTTCATTTGCTAAAATTAATGAACCTAGACTGATGTATTATCATTAATAACTGAAATGCATGGTTTATTCAGATTTTAGAGTTTTTCCCTAATGTCCTTTTCTGTTCCAGGAACCACATTACATTTAGTTTTCACAGCTCCTTAGACTCCTCTCGGCTGTGACTGTTTCTCAGACTTCACTTGTTTTTGGCAGCCTTGACAGCTTTGTGGCATGCTTGTCACTCAATTTAGATTTGTCTGATATTTTTCTCATTAGACTGCGTATAGGTTTTTGAAAGGACGATTACCCAGGTATAGAACCATTTTTCTTCCTTTCTTTTTTTTTTGAGATGGAGTTTTGCTCTTGTTGCCCAAGCTGGAATGCAATAGCGTGATCTTGGCTCAGTGCAACCTCTGCCTCCCGGGTTCAAGCGATTCTCCTGCCTCAGCCTCTGGAATAGCTGGGATTACAGGCATGCGCCACTACACCCAGCTATTTTTGTATTTTTAGTAGAAACAGGGTTTCACCATGTTGGTCAAGCTGGTCTCGAACTCCCAACCTCAGGTGATGCGCCCACCTCGGCCTCCCAAAGTGCTGGGATGACAGGCGTGAGCCACTGCGCCCGGCAGAACCATTTTCATCACATCCTAACAATGTGACTGACCACTGTTGATGTTGGTCTTGGTCACCTGGCTGAGATGGTGTTTTTCGTCAGATTTCTCCATTGTAAAGTTATTCTTCATTTTTAAATTTTGATTGATTGATTGACTGAGATGGAGTCTCACTCTGTCGCCCAGGCTGGAGTGCAGTGGCACGATCTCGGTTCACTGCAAGCCCCACCTCCTGGGTTCAAGTGATTCTCCTGCCTTAGCCTCCCAAGTAGCTGGGATTACAGGTGCCCACCATAACACCCAGCTAATTTTTGTAGTTTTAGTACAGATGGGGTTTCATCACATTGGCCAGGTTGGTCTCGAACTCCTGACCTCAAGTGATTTGCCTGCCTCGGCCTCCCAAAGCGTTTGGGATTACAGGTGTGAGCCATAGCGCCCGGCTGTAATTCTTTATTTTCTTCCATCCATACTATTCTGTTCACATCTAAGGAGTAGGGTATTATATTTTCTTTCTTTGTTTTTTCTTTTCTTTTTTTTTTTAAGAGAGAGTGTCTTGCTGTGTTTCCCAGGCTGGGCTCAAACTCCTGGGCTCGAGTGATCCTCCTGCCTTAGCCTCCTGAGTAGTTGGGACTACAGGCATGAGCCATCATGTCTGGCTTATATTTACTTTACCTTCTATTTATGAGAAATGATTATATCCATTTATGATGTGAACATAAACTCTTGGCTGGGCACCGTGGCTCACGCCTGTAATCCCAGCACTTTGGGAGGTGGAAGTGAGTGGATTGCTTGAGGCCAGGAGTTAGAAACCAGCCTGGCCAATATGGTGAAACCCTGGCTCTACAAAAAATACAAAAATTAGCTGGGTATGGTGGCCAGGGCCTGTAGTCCCAGCTACTCAGGAGGCTGAGGTAGGAGGATTGCTTGAGCCTGGGAGGTGGAGGCTGCAGCGAGCCGTGATCATGCTGCTGCACTCCAGCCTGGGTGACAGGGTGAGACCCTGTTGAAAAAATGAAAAAGACTGGGTGTGGTGGCTCACACTTGTAATCCCAGCTGCTTGGGAAACTGATCCAGGAGAATCGCTTGAACCTGGGAGTTGGAGGTTGCAGTGGGCTGAGATCGCACCTTTGCACACTAGCCCCAGCAAGAAGAGCTAAACTCTGTCTCAAAAAAGCAAACAAACAAACACAATAAAAAACATGAAGTCTTTATAATATTTAATTAAAAAAATGAAGTCTTTGCAATATTTAATTTAAAAATTAAGTCCATTTAAAGAAAAATATGAAATAGAAAAATTACAGGAGATATGAGGACTTTTTTTTTTTTTTTTGAGACAGAGTCTGGCTCTGTTGCCCAGGCTGGAGTGTGGTGGTGCGATCTAGGCCCACTGCAAGCTCCGCCTCCCAGGTTCTGTCTCAGCCTCCCGAGTAGCTGGGACTACAGTTGTCCGCCACCTCTCCTAGCTAATTTTTTTTGTATTTTTGGTAGAGACGGAGTTTCATGGTGTTAGCTAGGATGGTCTTGATCGTCTGACCTCTTGATCCGCCCACCTCGGCCTGGCAAAGTGTTGGGATTACAGGCATGAGCCACTGCGCCCTTCAGATATGGGGACATTTTAAAAAGCAGGAAAGTCACCCTGGAATGGTAGATGTCAGAGAAATGCTAAAGGCAGGAAGATGTTGAGAGTATGGGCTGGGAAAATGGCTGGGGCTCAGTGTCACTTCCTGGCCTGTTCCCCAAATCTCCTTAAGACAAGGAACAGGAAGTGACTGATGTGGCCTCTGAGAAGTCTCAGGTACAGCCAGGCTACCCCAGGGATGGGTGTGATGACTCCCTGGGGCCACGGCTTTTCCTCTTTCCCTTCTCTCCGGCTCCTCCTGACCCCGCAGCATTGCCGGCAGTTTCTGGCGGGCAGGTGAGGAGGCCTGGGTCAGGGAGGCTGTGGCAGCTGCCTGTGCAGCCAGCCCTGTGTAGTGCAAGCCTCAACTCTCTCTAGAGCTCAGGGTCTGGAAGGCGGTGCTGGGTGTCGGGTCCTTCTGCCCACGTTATCTAGTTTCCTCCACAACCTGGGGGAGTATTGGGATCCTTCTCGTTCTCATCACTCAGGGGAAGAGACCTGTCCAGGTCACCAGCTGCTCAGGGCCCAGGCTTGGGTAATAGGTGAAGAGTTGACCTCCCACCCTTGGATGTGAAACAAGTTACATTCCTTTATTTTTCTAAAAAGTCTTTTAAAAATATAGGCTAGCCGGGTGTGTGGTGGCTCATGCCTATTATCTCAGCACTGTAAGAGGTCGAGGCAGGCAGATCACCTGAGGTCAGGAGTTCGAGACCAGCCTGGCCAACATGGTGAAGCCCCATCTCTACTAAAAGTACAAAAATTAGCTGGGCGTGGTGGCAGGTGCCTATAATCCCAGCTACTTGGGAGGCTGAGGCAGGAGAATCCCTTGAACCTGGCAGGCGGAGGTTTCAGTGAGCCACGATTGCACCATTGCACTCCAGCCTGGGCAACAAGAGTGAAACTCCATCTCAAAAATAAATAAATAAATAAATAAATAAATAAATAAATAAATAAATAAATAAATTAAACGTAGTGGCTCACACCTATAACTCTAGTGCTTCGGGAGGCTGAGAAGGATCGCTTGAGGCCAGGAGTTCAAGACCAACCTGGGTAATAAAGTGAGACCCTCTCTCTCCAAAGAAAAAAAAAAAAATTAGCTGGGCATGATGGTACGTGCCTCTGGTCCCAGCTATTCCAGAGGCTTAAAGCAGCAGGATTGCTTGAGCCCAGGAGGTCGAGGCTGCAGTGAGCTGTGATCGTGCCACTGCACTCCAACCCGGGTGACAGAGTGAGACTATGTCTCAATATAAATAAATAAAAATACGACTTTGTCCACTGTCTAGGGTTGGCATGAAATGCAGTATTTTTAGAGACCTCCCTTCCCCAGAGTTATCTAAAAGCCAGGGGTGCTCTAAGAGAGACCTTCAAGTTGAGCCGCTGCTTTGACATCTTTCCTTGGCTGGTGGTGTGAGGCTCTGGACGTGAGCACCCTTTAGATGCCCATCTGAGTTTATCCCTCCAATGTCAGGGCCGAGGATGGGTCTCCATCCCTGGGACCTCGCTGCCCTCCCCTCCCCTCCCCTCCAGCCAATCCAATTCTATCAAGTCAAAAGCCTGGAAAAGTTTTTCTAGGGCAGAAGAAGCTTAGACTCCAGAACATAGAATGCTCCTTCTTTTCTCTCTCTTCCTCCCTTCCTTCGTTCCTCTTCTTTTCTTCCCATGGTATTTATTGCGGGCTAGTGTAGAGCAGACGCCATCCTGAGTGTGGGGTGGGGCGATGACTAAGGTGTGCGCAGTGTCTGCCTCCATGGAGTATACATTCCACCGGGGGCCGGGGGGGCAGACAGAGAAAAAACAAGCACACAGACAAACCAGCAACAACAGAAAACCCAAAACCTCAACCTGAAATAATAATCCTGAAGGAAACAAGCCAGCGGCTAGGTGCAGAATCACCGAGGGCGTGCCCCGCACGTGAGAGGTCAAGGAAGGCCTCTCTGGAAGGCAACATTCTTTTGGGACAGGTCTACGGTGGAGATACCACTCAGTTAATTCCCCCCCCCACCCACTATTTTTTTTTTTAATCGGAGTCTTGCTCTGTCACCAGGCTGGAGTGCAGTGGCGTGATCTCGGCTCACTGCAACCTCCACCTCCCGGGTTCAAGCGATTCTCCTGCCTCAGCCTCTTGAGTAGCTGGGATTACAGGTGCGCGCCACCATGACTGGCTACTTTTTTGTATTTTTAGTAGAGACAGGGTTTCACCATGTTATCCAGGCTGGTCTCGAACTCCTGACCTCAAGCAATCCGCCCACCTTGGCCTCCCAAAGTGCTGGGATTACAGGCGTGAGCCACCGTGCCCGGCCCAATTTTCCCATTTGATGGTTCAGTTACGGTGCATCATTAATAAAGTCTCCTTCCTCCTGCTATCTTGCAGGGTGGGGCGGGGTGCGGCTGAGATGGTTTCCGTCCCAGTTCTCCAAGAAAGGCAAGAGCTTCGCCTTCCCAGAGTCATGCTGAGTATACTTCTTATTGCTGACATGGGGCCACATGAAGGTCACTACTGGCCTTGCCTGGGGACGGTGTTGGAACATCTTTCCCCCTGTGTCCCTTGCAATATAAGGTGAGATGGACGGTGTTCATAGCACAGATGCTCTCAGCCCAACTCACTAGAACCTTGAAACTGATCCAGTGTATTCAAAAGGAGGACATGATTGGCACACTTCAATCCTTTCGTTATCAGCTGTGATCCATCGTTTGTGATTCATCATTTGTGACCCGCATAGCCCCTGATTCTGCCTTGTGGGTACAGTGAGCAAGGGATTGGGGTTGGGGGTGGAGGAAATGGACAGAAGCAAAGAGTTTGGAGCCTTGGGTAAAAGGAAGATGGCCAGCGCAGTTTCTGAAGCTGCTTTGGGACTTACAGGGTTCAGATAGCGGGAACTGAATTTTTTCCCCTAAGAGTAGACAGGAAATTGCTTAATGAAAGAGCTTTGATTACAACAGGAGTGGTGGAGGGTAGACAGCTGGAAGGATTTCCTTATGGACGTGGGGTGGAAAAGCCCCAGAAAGCAGGCCTGGTGGAAAGCTTGCATGTTGCAGACCTGCAGTTCCTCAGCAGGTTTGCAGCTCAGCTCCCGGCTGGGTGAAGCTCAGGTAGTCTGTGAGTTTGTGTCAACACTGAAGGAAGATGAGCTTTGTGTTTACCTTTTAGGCTAAAAGGACTTAATGTTGGGGTGGGAAGGATCATTAACACATCAGTGAGTCAGAGTCCAGAAGGAAACTATTGTCCTTCCTTCTGTCACGAAGGAAGCCGTTGTCCACTAAGCCAAGCCGGAAAGGCTTTGATTACACCCACAAAGAGGGGCATTTTCCCCTGGAAAGGAACAGCCAACCCAGAGTTCTCTTCAGGGACTGACAGAGGAGAAAGAGATGAATTCAAACAACAGGGAAATAAATTAGAATTTATTAGGAATCGGGTAAAAGGGTTCCCAACCTGTTAATTTTCTTTTTTTTTTTTATTTTTATTTTTTTGAGACGGAGTCTCGCTCTGGCTGGAGTGCAGTGGCCAGATCTCAGCTCACTGCAAGCTCCGCCTCCCGGGTTCACGCCATTCTCCTGCCTCAGCCTCCCGAGTAGCTGGGACTACAGGCGCCCGCCACCTCGCCCGGCTAATTTTTTGTATTTTTTAGTAGAGACGGGGTTTCACCAGGTTAGCCAGGATGGTCTTGCTCTCCTGACCTCATGATCCGCCCGTCTCGGCCTCCCAAAGTGCTGGGATTACAGGTGTGAGCCACTGCGCCCGGCCCCAACCTGTGAATTTTCTAGTTAGCTAGGCATGTGAGCTGGTAACCAACCCCTGGCAGTTTCCGCAGTCCACAGGGTGGTCCACAGGAGGTTGAATGAAGGAGAAGTCAGTGTCCCTGCCTTGTCTGGTCCTGGCCTGCACACTGTGCCTGGTACCCCCAATCTCTGCACATGTACGGCACTGGCTATGTAAGTCCTAGCCCAGAGGCACCCAGCAATGCCTCAGTCTTTTTTTTTTTTTTGAGACGGAGTCTCACTTTGTCACCCAGGCTGGAGTGCAGCGGCATGATCTCGAAGCTGACTGCAACCTCTGCCTCCCGGGTTCAAGCAATTCTCCTGCCTCAGTCTCCCGAGTAGCTGGGATTACAGGTGCCCGCCACCATGCTCAGCTAATTTTTGTATTTTTAGTAGAGATGGGATTTCACCATGTTGGCCAGTCTGGTCTTGAACTCCTGACCTCAAGTGATCTGCCCGCCTTGACCTCCCAAAGTGCTGGGATTCCAGGCATGAGCCACTACACCCGGCCTAGTCTTTCTAAAAAGTCTTGCAAACAGCAAATAGACACAAGTCAGGAGGAAACATGGAGAGCCAGAGAGAGGTTCTACAGATGGGATCGAAAAGCCTCAGGTGCTCGTTCTCATTTTTGTCAGGCTGGGTTATCTGGTTTCCCAGTGAGCTGCAGGACACTGACTCCCATAGCACAGTGAACAAGGCCACTTACAGATGACTTTCACGGTGCTTTCACATTTATCTCTTTTCATTTTATTTACAAAATTAATTAATACATAGTTCTTTATTTACAAACTTAATACATAGTCCTTTTTTTTTTTTTTTTTTTTTGAGATGGAATCTCGCCCAGGCTGGAGTGCAGTGGCACAATCTTAGCTGACTGCAACCTCCGCCTCCGGGTTCAAGCGATTCTCCTGCTTCGGCCTCCCAAGTAGCTGGGATTATAGGCATGAGCCCCCGCTTCTAACCGAAATGCACAAATCTTCATTATACATTTTGGACAAATGGATCCTTCTTCCATCCTGATATAGAACATTTCAGAAAAATCTCCCACATCCAGAGGCAGCCATTGTTCTAATGCTTTTGTATCTTAGATTGTTATAAAACTTCTTATCAGCCGGGTGCCGTGGCTTACGCCTATAATCCCAGCACTTTGGGAGGCTGAGGCAGGCAGATCATGAGGTCAGGAGTTCAAGACCAGCCTGACCAACATGGTGAAACCCCATCTCTACTCAAAATACAAAAATTAGCTGGGTGTGGTGGTGGGTGCCTGTAATCCCAGCTACTCTGGAGGCTGAGGCGGGAGAATCACTTGAACCCCAGAAGTGGAGGTTTTGGTGAGCCAAGATCGCACCACTGCACTCTAGCCTGGGTGACAGAGTGAGGCTCCATCTCAAAAAAAAAAAAATAAATAAAATAAAATTAAAAAATAAATAAAATTCCTTAGCCGGTGTGGTGACTCACGCCTGTAATTCCAGCACTTTGGGAGGCTGAGGTGGGTGAATTCCGAGGTCAGGAATTCGAGACCAGCTGGACCAACGTGGTGAAAGTGAGTCTGTACTAAAAATACAAAAAATTGGCTGAGTGCAGTGGCTCACGCCCATAATCCCAGCACTTTGGGGGGCCGAGACGGGCAGATCACGAGGTCAGGAGATCGAGACCATCCTGGTTAACATGGTGAAACCCCGTCTCTACTGAAAATACAAAAAAAAAAAAAAAAAAAAAAAAATTAGCCGGGCGAGGTGGCAGGCACCTGTAGTCCCAGCTACTCAGGAGGCTGAGGCAGGAGAATGGTGTGAACCCAGGAGGCAGAGCTTGCAGTGAGCCGAGATGGCACCACTGCATTCCAGCCTGGGTGACTGAGTGAGACTCCATCTCAAAAAAAATAAATAAATAAATAAATAAATAAAAATAAAATAAAAACACAAAAAATTAGCCAGGCGTGGTAGGGGGAGCCTGTAATCCCAGCTACTCGGGAGGCTGAGACTGGAGAATTACTTGAACCCGGGAGGCAGAGGTTGTAGTGAGCCGAGATTGTGCCACTGCACTCCAGCCTGGGCAACAGTGCGAGATTCTATCTCAATTAAAAAAAAAAAAAAAAAGAAGTTATCCTCAATGGAATCACGTTGTAAGCGTCTTAAGCATGTTTTGGTATCTGGCTTCTTTCACTTAGATCTTGTTTTTGAGGTGCTTCCATGTTGTCACATGTGTCCATATTTTGTTCGTCTTTATTGTTGAGTGGTATTCCACCGTGTGGATGTACCACAGCTTGTTGATGGACACACGGGCTGCTTTCAGACTTTGGTTATTTGTTTTGTTTTGTGTTTTTGAGATGGAGTCTCACTCTGTCATTGAGGCTGGAGTGCAGTGTTTCAGTCTCGACTCACTGAAACCTCCGCCTCCCAGGTTCAAGTGATTCTCCTGCCTCAGCCTCCCGAGTAGCTGGGACTACAGGCGTGAGCCACCACGTCCGGCCAACTTTGGCTATTTTGAATAAAATGGTGATGAACATTTTCATGCAAGTCTTTGTACAGAGCGCGCATGCTCACTGAATCCTTGCAGTAGCTGATAGGATGGCACTATTGTTATTCCCATTTTACAGATGAAGACACTGAGGCACAGAGGGGGTGCATTCCTAGTCCAAGGCTGCATACATAGTAAAAACTGGGGGTAGCTTTGTCTGACTGCAATGTGGTTTCTTTTTTTTTTTTTTTTTTTTAATTTTGAGACAGAGTCCGGCTCTGTCGCCCAGGCTGGAGTGCAGTGGCGCGATCTCGGCTCACTGCAAGCTCCGCCTCCTGGGTTCACACCATTCTCCTGCCTCAGCCTCCCGAGTAGCTGGGACTACAGGCACCGCCACCATGCCCGGCTAATTTTTTGTATTTTTAGTAGAGACGGGGTTTCACCGTGTTAGCCAGGATGGTCTCGATCTCCTGACCTCGTGATCTGCCCGCCTCGGCCTCCCAAAGTGCTGGGATTATAGGCGTGAGCCACTGCGCCCGGCCCCCATGTGTGTTTTTATTCCCTCACTGTAGTGTCTTTGCACCACAGCTGTTTGGGGCCATTAAGCGTAGGGACAAATGGACATCTCCCCTCAATGGCCTGTCAGTTCCTAACTGCATTTGAGCTCATGATAGTAGTTGGTATTGATAATAACGGATTTGAGTCACCACAAAGAGGTTCCATCAAATCTGCCTTTATTTTTATCTATTTATTTTTGAGATGGAGTCTCGCTCTGTTGCTTACACTGGAGTGCAGTGGTGCGATCTTGGCTCACAGCAACTTCCGCCATCCCGGTTCAAGCAATTCTCCTGCCTCAGCCTCCCGAGTAGCTGGGATTACAGGCGCCCGCCACTTTGCCCGGCTAATTTTTGTATTTTGAGTAGAGATGGGGTTTCACCATGTTGGCCAGATTGGTCTTGAACTCCTGACCTCGTGATCCACCCGCCTCAGCCTCCCAACGTGCTGGGATTACAGGCGTGGGCCACCACGCCCGGTGTCAAACCTGTCTTTAAAGGACAACAGCATGTTGAGGCGTTTGAGGGAAATCTCTAGCTAGGGTCATTACAGTCATAGCAAGCTAGCCAGCAAGGAAGCAAACAAAAAGTTTTGCTACCCAAAGCCCTAGTCGCCTGGAAATCTCACATAGTTGTAATTCGTCATCTCCCGGAGAAGCCAGGCACAGAAGGCGTTACTGGATATATAAAATAGTATATAAATAATACATGTATAAGCAACCACTCTGTTCTCTGGAGAGCCAAACAGAATAGGGTTTTGGAGAGTCTGCTGGTTCTCTCTTTGAAAGACGTTGCTAAGCAATGTTGCTAATATTATGGAAAGACAGCTTCGCTCCCGGCTTTTCCACTCAGCCCCAGAAACCCTAGAGTTGGAAGTGGCTTCGGGAGTAGCAGCAGCTGAGGAGGTTTGGTAATCAGTGAGGCTGGGGGACCTTGGGTTGGAGAGGGACTGTGCTGTAGGCCTCCCAGCCCTCAGCCTCATCAGCTCCTGATTCTCTGGACTGACTCCTGGGCAGCCTCTATTGCAAAATAACACCTCTTCCTGTTCATCAGAAATTTCACACACAGAAGGATCCTTTTGAATGTTTTCACTGTGGGAAAAATTGTTACAGTCATGCAGCTTAGCAAAAAATTCAAAAATCCATAAATGAACTTCAAAAAAGGAAGTATTTTAAATAACTTCAGTAACCCAAGCGATATATGAAGAACTTCTTTCTTCCTCCCTCTACCCACTCTCCGTAATCCCTGAACAGGAAGTTGGCGGGGTTCTGATCGACATCAGGCACTGCAGGCTCCACCTTTGTGGCTCTGGGTACCCAAGCGCAGGGTGCCTGCCACTGAGTGGGATCTGTGGGTTTCCTCAGCGTGGTTTCCTTTCCTTGGAGCTTGGAAATGCCACACAAGTCACGGAGATCCGTTTCCAAAACCTGAGCCAGTTTAGATCCTCTGCTTCATATGACGTCTGTGGCCGCAGGAAAGCTGGGCTGAGCTGAGGTTTCCCAGGCTTGTCTTTGAGGCCTAGGACCCTATTGTGGTGGGATGGACTTCTTGGGGGCTGGTCGTGGGCTCTGGGACGGGATTTTAGAAGCTGGGAGGAGAGTCAGTATGTTGGCAAACAGTTTTCCTGCATCTCTCTTTTCCTTCCTTTTCTTCTTCTTTTTAATTGGTTATTTATTTATTTACGAGACAGAGTCTTGCTGTGTCGCCCAGGCTGGAGTGCAGTGGCTGGATCTCAGCTCACTGCAACCTCCGCCTCCTGGGCTCAAACAATTCTCCTGCCTCAGCCTCCCGAGTAACTGGTATTCCAAGTGCCCGCCGCCATGCCTGGCTGATTTTTGTATTTTTAGTAGAGACAGGGTTTCACCATGTTGGCCAGGCTGGTCTCGAACTTCTGACCTCAAGTGATTCGCCTGCCACGGCCTCCCAGAGTGCTGGGATTACAGGCGTGAGCCACCGCACCCGGCGCATCTCTCTCTTTTCAAAAATAGACACTGCTTCCTGACCTCAGATGACTGCAATCCTTCCCTTCCCCACGCCTTCCTGCCTCCCTCTTCCCCCTCCTCTGTCTTCCTCCAAAGGGGGCATCCCAGAGACGCAATTTGTGCTGTGGCCCAGCAGGGGGCGCTGATGTACCTGCCAAGAATGGAGGGTTCTTAGCAGCACAGGTGTGAGCGTTCAGCTGTGTGCGAGGGAGCCTCTGAGTGATATCCCAGAGCAGGTGTGTGATGTGTATACCCTGAAAGGCAGAAGAGAGCGGGGGTGCTGCCCCGTCCTGTCCAAGGCTCTGTTTATAACCCTTGCATTGTTGCAAAGGTTGTGTGGTCCATGGAATGGCTGGGACCCTGCCCGTGGAGGGGAGGGGCAAGGCGTTTGAAGACACCTGGTTTTCATCAAAGGCCCCACCCTCCTTGCTCCATTGACCCCATTGCCCCCACCCACCCCCAATCCCAGCCCAGAACGGCAGCAGTCATTCTGCCCAGCAGTGGGGCTCTGGGAGTTGGAGGCTGGGCAGGGCGAGGAGGTGGCATCTGCTGCAGGCTAACTCTGACCAGGGGCACGGGGATCGGCACTGATTCCCGCTTTCTCATGGATATGTCTCCTGGAGCCCGTCCCCAGGCACAGAAGGCCCTTTTCTTCAGGGCCAGGCATGCGTGTCTGTCTGCCTCAACCCACTGACCCCTTAGGAACGGGCTGTGCAGCTGTCTGCGCTCTGTTCATGATTAACTTCGCTGTCTTCCGCCCCAGGCCTGATTCCCACCCAGGCCTCAGCCTTTGGAGTTGCCCTGGACTGGAAGAGGGACCTGGGCTGGCAGCTGCCTGGCACTTTGTTCTCTGGGACTGTGAGCTTTGGAGGCTGGAACAGGCCGTGGAGGTCCTGTGAGCTGGGATGCCTTGGGGCATAATTTGGGTGAGGTAGGACCTAGAGGAAGACCCCTTCTGCCGTCAGAGACTTCTGCCGTCCTCATTTCCTGTGGTCTGCATGTATCCAGCTTTCTCAGCCCATCCCAAAGTGCCTCATGAATGTGGCCTTAGAACATAGTAATGTCAAAATTCTTCCCTGTTCGTTCTCTTTCGAACTCTGATTTCTTCAAGGATGGTGCCTGGGTTTGGCGCAGGTGTGTCACTAACACCTACACCACCTGCTTTTTTTTTTTTTTTTTTTTTGGAGACCGAGTCTCGCTCTGGAGCCCAGGCTAGAGTGCAGTGGTGCCATCTCGGCTCACTGCAAGCTCCGCCTCCCGGGTTCACATCTTTCTCCTGCCTCGGCCTCCCAAGTAGCTGGAACTACAGGCTCCTGCCACCATGCCCGGCTAAGTTTTTGTATTTTTTGGTAGAGACGGGGTCTCACCGTGTTCGCCAGGATGGTCTCGATCTCCTGACCTTGTGATCCGCCCGCCTCGGCCTCCCAAAGTGCTGGGATTCCAGGCGTGAGCCGCCGCGCCCGGCCGCCTGCTTTTTTAAGGAAGGTGCTTCAAGCTTAGAGTCTTTGTCAGGCAACAGTATTGAGGTAGAACTTAATACATTTATATTTGTTTTCATGGTAGGAAGGGCAAGTGATAATGGATTTTCATTTAGGGTTGCAAGAACGTTTTCTTTTAAAATTAAGTAAAGGCCGGGCACGGTGGCTCACACCTGTAATCCCAACCCTTGGGAGGCCAAGGCGGATGGATCACCTGAGGTCAGGAGTTCGAGATCAGGCTGGCCAACATGGTGAAACCCAGTCTCTCCTAAAAATACAAAATGAGCCCAGCATGGTGGCGCATGCCTGTAATCCCAGCTACTCCGGAGGCTGAGGCAGGAGAATCGCTTGAACCCAGGAGGTGGAGGTTGCAGTGAGCCGAGACTGTGCTATTGCACTCCAGCCTGGGTGACAAGAGCAATACAACGTCTCAAAAAAAAAAAAAAAAAAAAAAAATTAAGTAAAAAAGTAAGTTGATGTAATGAAAGCAAAATAATAAACAGCAGAGCAGCATGACATTAAGACAAAGAATTGTGAAGGAGGTGGCGTGTGGCCCAATTGTGGGAAGCTTTGGCTGGGCTAACTGCACACACTCACTGGAAATGGTCTTGTTTTGTGGTTTGGTGTGTGTTAACCCTGTTTGTTTCGGGCAGGGATGGTCTTCCATTTTTCTTTCTTGCCCTAGTCTCTTGCATAAAGCTGGACATACTGCACATGTTTAATAAATGCTGGTGGAACGGGTAAGCCTAGCATTGATAGTTGTTCCAGTCTCTGCTATTGATGGGTTTTCTTGTGCTTTGGGGTTCCCTCTGTGGGGTGTGGGTGTGATGGGCTGTGGGGGCTGGAGTCGGAGTTAAGGAGGGGAATTGCTGTCTGTGCACCAAAGGTGGCAAGCTTGTAGGGCAGGGACAGAAGAATGGAACCTCTTACTGCCTGGAAATTCTACCTCTTAGAGACTCAAGAGTCAGGGTCTGAGAGGCTATGGTTTTTTGGGGGACAGCCTTGTGTTTGCAGCCACACTGGGGTTGTGGAAGAGCTGGGAACCCCAGAATGAGAGAATGAATAATAGAACCTGCTTGGTGGATTTTGTGCCTTCATCATCCCAATTCCCTGTTGTTGTTGTTTGGAGAGATGGGGTCTCACTATGTTGCCCAGGCTGGTCTAGAACTCCTGGTCTCAACTCAAGGGATCCACCTGCCTCGGCCTTCCAAAGTGCTGGGATTACAGGTGTGAGCCTCCCTGTTACCCACGGTGCACTTGACCTGAACTAGCTCCCACACTCTCACCTGCTGGGAAGGAGGGCCAGGCCTTCTGTTGAGGTGCAGCCTTCTGTGTATGGATAAAATACACCCTACGCTAAGATAGACCTAAGCCAGCACCCTCATCCCCTTCCCTGCCATCTAGCTGAAGCAGTCCATCAGCTAACCTGTGGGTGCTCCGGTGCTGTGTGCTACAGCGTGGCGGGAGAGGGGGGAAGAGAAAGCTCTGGGCTGCATGCCGCTGGGAGCTCTTCCCTCTTCTCTACCAAGGACATTCATGTTATTCTTTTTCCAGACCAATTCTTAAGTCACTACTGGCATAGTACTTGCAGCCCGCCTAACCGCCAATCCCAGGAGTGGGGCCCGGGTCATTCAAATCTCTAGCTATAAAAAGAAGTCCATGGTTATCTATATCTCTGATCCCCCACAACCCCGGCAGTGAGGGGGTGGGGGGGGGCAAGGCCAGTGGTAACGGCCGCTTCATAAATAGACCATTTTACAACCACCCTGCAGCTCCCTCCTCTCCACCCCAACTCCAGTGCCAGCAGGAAGCTGTGGGCATTCAAGAGGCCCTGGCTGAAGCCTCAGGTCTTCAAATTCGTTTGCAGTCCCTCTCCCCTCTCCACCCAGCAGGGTCCCCTCCCTGCCTGGATTTTCTGTGTCTGCTTGAACACCAGAGTGTAAAACAAACAAACAAACAAGGCAAATTGCCTCGGGGTGGGGGGGACCTCTTTGGCTCCAAAGATGGACTAATTGGCTTGCTTTAATTCCCTCCAGCCCCCTGCCCGCTTCCTTTTCCCTAGGAGGGCAAAGCGGTGAGTGACGCTGCGGGGCGGGAGGGGGCTGGGACGCTGGACAGCACGTGGAAGTGGATGAGGGGGCTTGTGCGCGAGACCGTGCGCGGATAGTAGGGACCAGGCCACAGCCCTTTCCCCAGGAGCCGGCGCGACCTTCCGCCCTTCCTTTCCGAAGGAGAGGAGGCTGGCGCGCGGCTGGCAGGGGCGGGAGGGACCACGTGGGGAGTGCGCAGCGCCCAGGCCCGGGTGGGCGCGGGGAGCGCGGAGTGGGATGCGCCCGGCCCGCCAGGAGGAAGCGGGGTCGCCGTGAAGTCGGTTATTGACCCGGTGTGGAGTCAAACTCCCAGGGCCGGGAGAGCCAGTGTTCGCGGGGAGCCACCCTGCACCCCCGCTCGGCGATCCTTGCGCCGGCTCTGGGGGGAGGCGGGGGCAGAATTCCGCCTCATTCCGCCCCATCCATACGCTCCCACCCGGGGACCCGGGCCCGGGAGCTGCGATCCGGGGCGGGCGCCGGGCTCAGGTGCCCCCCGTAAGCGCGGGGCGGCCGGGAGGGGACGGGGACTGCGCGCGGGCAGTTTCGTTTGGACCGACGAGGACGCGCGTTTCCTCTCGGTGCCTGTTTTCTCGCCCTCTGTTTTAAAGGCAGTGACAGCATCGGGGAAGTATCCGGGGCCGGGCCGGGGAGGGCGGCAGCCGCCTCTGCCTGGGGAGGGAGCTTCGGGCCGCCGGCGGGAGTGCGGGCGGGGACCAGAAGGAGCGGGCGAGGGGAGGCAGGGCCGGGGCCGGGGAGGGCGCCTGGGAGCCGGGCAGGGGGGTCCCGGGAGCGCTGTCCGCCTCCTCCTGTGCTTCGCCCGCTCCCTGTGCCCCGCGTCCTCCACCATCCGGGCGGCCGAGGCCGGGGCGCGGGAGGCGGGGCCGGGGCGGGTCCCGGCGCGGGCGGCGCGTCTGAGCGGGAGCCGGGAGCCGCCGGCCCGGGCCGCGCCCGGAGCGAGCCTCGGAAATGCCCGCGCCGGGGGAGCGGACGGCGGCTGCCCCGCGGGCCCCGAGGAGACGCTGAAGGTCGCCGGGAGGGAGGGGGGAGCGCGTGGTCACCTGACCCCCGGGGCGCACCTAGGCGGGGCGGGGCCCATGCGAGGCGGAGGCCGGGGGCCGGGGCGCGGGCGCTGGGGCCGGGTGCGGAGCGCGCGGAGCCGGGGCTGCGGGGACGCGGGCGGGCGAGGTCGGGCACCGCGGGAGGCCTCGCCATGTCCCAGCCCGCGGGGAGGAGGCATTGCCGGAAGGCGGGGATCCGCGCCGCCGTGGTGCTCATCGGACTCCTGCACAAATCCCGGAGGCAGAATAAAGAGAAAAGGTAAACCCCGGCGGGGCCGCCGGCCCCTTCCCTCCGCTCTCCTGCTACAGTCCGGTTTTCTTTGGGGTGGACTTTTCGGATGGGTGTTTGGCTCGGTGTTGGTTTGCAAAAAGCTTCCTCTCCAGGTACCACCGCGGGGAGCGAGTTCGGAGCTTCGCCCCAGATCCTGGCTGGTGCGAGGAGCCTGGGCAGGACCTTGCCGGAATCGGAGGACGGCTGGGAGGGCGCATCGGGGTGGATCCCTGACGGAGGGACCCCAAGTCCGTCGCCCCCAGACCCTGCCTTTGCAGACCGCGGCCCCCTTCCCCAAGCCTGCAGCCGCGGATGCCATTGATCCAGCCCGGGCGGCTCCATGCGCCGGTGTTGCCATTTGCTTCTCTGCAACTTGGCTGAGCCCGCGAGGTGCCTGCCTGGCCGAGATCCGCTTGCTCTGCGCTCGGTGCCGGCAGGCGAGGAGCAAGTTTGGAGGTGGCTCACTCCTCACCCACCCCCTCGCCCCACCGCCGTGGGGTGGCTTTGCCTCTTCGCTCTCTGGTGTTTGTTCTTTCGTTTACTCCTGGATGTCGAAAGTAGTTTTCTTTAGCTATTTCAGAGACATTCTGGACCACCTGTGTGGTGAAAGGTGTGGGGCTTGGGGTGGGCAAAGGAGGTTCAGGGGAAGCGTTCTGGGCTGCAACCCCAGCTGCAGGTCTGACATCCACCAGACCCCACGGAGCTACCAGGCAGGTCGTTGGCACAAAGCCTCCCTGTTCTGCTAGGGTGCATGGCAGAGCCTCCAGCAATGGGGGGAGGGGAGTGTGAAAGCTGACTGCCCACAGAAGTGTTGCCGGGATTTTGTGTAGCTTCCAGTGACCCTGCTGGATCCTAGTTACCAAATGAGTTTTGGAGTGGTTAATACCGCACCCTATAAGACACGGGCAGTGGAGCCAGGGACACCTGGGGGTGACCAGCAGCCCCTGGACATGCCCACAGGCTGAACGTACTTGGGTGGTGGGGAATAGGGGGGGACTTGGAGAAGCTGGCATGGATTGCCCTTGTGGTGGGTTGTGTCCCATTCCTCTCGTCCCCCCTTCCTATAATGTAGTGTAACAAGATGTTGCCCATTGCACAGAATGAATTTCCCGTGAAATGACATAAGGTGGTTCAGCATGAAATAACATTGAGTCAGCTAGTGAGAAAGTTCTTCCCTTTTCAGTTCTCTGCGAATCCTGTGATTTCTCTGAGGGGAAGTTTCAGGTGGGTGCTAGTCTGCCTGTAACACCTTTTAAACACTTGCTAATCTTCCTTTTGTAGCTAAGAGAGAGCAGACCTCCGGCTCAGGTCCTCTGAGTGGGGAGCAGTTGCCTGGCTAGAACTGAGGTTGTTTTTCTTTTTGTTTCATTTATTTTTAGGATTATCTCCTGGTTAATGGCCAGTAGTACCGATTTTTTTCCATTTGTGGTAGTGATATAAAGCATCATTTTAAATTAAACATATGAAGTCACAGGAATGAATCTAATTAATTAATTAATTAATTTTTGAGGAGGCATCTCACTCTGTTAGCCCAAGCTAGATTGCAGTGGCACCACCTTGGCTCACTGTAACCTCCACCTCTGGGGCTCAAGCAATTCTCGGGCCTCAGCCTCCCGAGTAGCTGGGACTACAGGCGCCTACCACCATGCCCAGCTAATTTTTTGTATTTTAGTAGAGATGTGGGTTTCACCATGTTGCCCAGGGTGGTCTCAAACTCCTGAGCTCAGGTGATCCACCTGCCTCAGCCTCCCGAAGTGCTGGGATTACAGGTGTGAGCCACCATGCCCAGCTGAAATGAATCTATTTAATAGAAATAATAGTAATAATAGTACAAGTGTTATCAAATAGAGTGGAAATCCTGCAAGTGGTCTAGGAATGGCTGATTCCAGGGACGTGTGTGTCTACCAGAGGAAGCTGCCTTGGGAACTCAGGAGTGCAATGTTCCAGGGCCTGAGTCCCTCTTCCTCTGGACTTGAATTCCCTTCTGTGCTCTGCCCTTCAGCATTTTATCTGTACAGTGGTGGTGAGCAGGTCAACTCTCTAAAGCCAGACGGATGTATGGGACGGCTGGTCTGAGACAGCCTGGGCCTGCTTCGAGGGCTGGAATGGAAAATGGGCTCGATAGAAAGGCAGACGCATGGGACCAGTTCCTGATTTTGAGTAGAGAATGGGTGGTGGTCCGGAGGGTGGAGAGGAAAAGGCCCCTGCACAGACAGCAAGAAGTTCTCTTCCTGGCTCATCTGTTGACTATGGTGTGATGGTAGATTTCATCTCTGTGAGCCTCAGTTTCTGCCTCCCTACAAAGGACTGTGAGACTCAAGTCAGATCATGTGTGTGGAAATAGGACAGAAAGGTACGAAGTGCTACGTGAGGGTAAATGGGGTTTGATCAGAACTGTTCCTCCTCTTCTCTCCTTGAGCCTGTGCTTCTGCTGACCAAGGTCAGAGGTCTGGTGGTGACAGCCACACCAGCAGCAGTCAAGACCAGCCATGCGTGGGCCAAGGGGGCAGCCTGGTGGGTATGAGCATGGGCAGAACGAGTCTGTGAGTGGTGGGGGGGTGCAGTGAGGCCCAGGGAAGGACCTTGATAGGGACAGGGAGGGATTGGCTGGGGCCCGTGGAGTCCTTTCTTTTTTCCTGAGTGCACCGTGCTCTTGCCTGCAATGCAGGCAGACATCGGTGGCCTTCCCAGCCCTGGGCTTCATCTCATTCTTCTGTCGCTCCAACCATCCTGATGGCTTTGGCCGTGGACTTAACCTACCCAAGGAGGAAGAGTGATTGGTTTCATCATGACACTAAGTGACCTCTGTTTCCCTTGCTGTATCTGGAGTTTCTTTGTCTTTAAGCATCTGAAATCAGTGCAGCGAACACTATTGACCCTTGCTCTGCAGGCGCTGGTGGCCATGGGAGGCCTGGAGCAGGCTGCAGCTGCCGGCCTCTCTTAAGCACTCCCCAAACTCCATGCTGGGCATTAAATTTGATGAGTTCTTTCTTCCACCCCCTCTCATCACAGGATGGGGTCAGGCTCAGGCCCCTTCTTCTCCCAGAAGCCTTGATCCATCCATCGATCTTCCCAGCACCTTTAATTGACAGGCTTGTGCAGATAACACTCTTGGCTCTTAGCTTTAAGGGTCGAAATGGTTGTGTGTGGCTTGCAGGGACCACCCAGTGGTCTTTGTCATCCTCCTGCTCTCTCCAGGCCAGTTGGAAATATTGCGTATTAGGGGACAGGGCAGGGAGGTGTACCAGGCAGGGTGGTAATGAGACAGGTGTCCCATACAGTCCCAGAACTAGGAGACTCCCAGGCAGTCTTGGTAGTTCCCAAGAGCTGTGCTCCAAGTTCCAACTTCAATTTCCCTTTTCGAGAAATGGGCGTGGTGCTCATCATCTTGGACCTGACCGTGCTGTACGGGAGCTCTAGGGCAGCCTGGAGGTGATGGCTCTTTCTGCTCATCTTTCAGGGTTTCTAGCACATGGGATCCTGTTAAAACAGCAGCGTTTCTGAGAGGGGATTGCATTTGAGCATGGCTCCTAGGAGACACCTGGATGAAGCCTTCCTCGAGACTGCGGTTTGGAAACCGCTTTGATTTTCAGAACCTGCTTCTTATGGATGTGGGTAGTGGGGCAGCCTGGCTCCCTGAGGGGGACAACAGGCACGTTTGCTGGGAAGGACAGAGGCAGAGAAACACAATCAAAATATATACGTTCTTGGCTGGGCGCGCTGGCTCATGCCTGTAATCCCAGCACTTTGGGAGGCTGGGGCGGGTGGATCACCTGAGGTCAGGAGTTTGAAACTACCCTGGCCAACATGGCAAAAACCCGTCTCTACTAAAAATGCAAAAAGTAGCTGGACATGGTGGCAGGTGCCTGTAATCTCAGCTATTCAGGAGGCTGAGGCAGGAGAACTGCTTGAACCCGGGAGGCTGAGGTTGCAGTGAGCTGAGACTGTGCCACTGCACTCCAGCCTGGGCAACAGAGCGAGACTCTGTCTCAAAAAAAAAAAGTACGTTCTGAAAGATGTGGATAAAGTCAGTGTGGCCTTGGGTGTGACTTTCTGAACCGGAGACAGGTCATTTAGCATAAATGAAAACAAATCCACTTTTTATAGTGGGTAGTTATTTTAGGACAGCTCCCATCATGGAGTTTATGAAGAGGAAGATACGGATTCTCTCATCATTCAGCAAATTCTGGCAGGTTCTCAGGGGACAGCCTCGAATCTAATGAATGTGATCCCTTTGCTGTGGAGTATCATACCTGGTGGGTTATTCCTGGGTAGAAAAAGCCTATCACAATTCTTTTTTAAAAAAATTTTGTTGTGAAAATTCTCAAGCATACACAAAAATAAAGAGAATAGGGTAACATAATGCCTAGTTCCAGCCATTATCAACTGATGGCCCCAATCTCGTTTCATTTATTTACCAATGCACTCCTCCACAAGATTATTTTGAAGTACATCTCAGACATTAGATTTCATTCTTAAATATTTCAATTTATATCTTAAAGATAAGAATTCTTGGCCAGACACGGTGGCTCACACCTGTAATCTCAGCACTTTGGGAGGTCAAAGTGGGAGGATCACCAATGGAGCCCAGGAATTTGAGATCAGCCTGGGCAATATAGTGAGACTCATCCCAACAAAAAAAAAAAAAAAAAAAAAGCCAAGCCAATAGGTGCCATGTGCCTTTGGTCCTAGCTACTCAGGAGGCTGAGGCATGGGAGTTGCTTGAACCCGGGAGGCAGGGGTTGCAGTGAGCCAAGATAGAGCCACTGCACTCCAGCCTGGGCAACAGAGAAATAAAAAAAAGTTAAGAATTCTTTAAAAAACCCGTAACACTACCATTGTTATACCCCTCTAAATTAACAGTGATGTCTTAATACCATATTTAGTCAGTATTTGAATTTCCCCAGTTGTCTCGTAAAAGTTTTCAAAAGTTTTTTTGAAGAAGAATTCAAACAGTACTATGTGATAGGTGATGTGTCTCTTAATCCGTATTTTCCTCCAACTCTTTTTTTTTTTTTTTTTTTTTTGAGACAGGGTCTTGCTTTGTTGCCGAGGCTGGAGTGCAGTGGAATGATCTCAGCTCACTGCAACCTCTGCCTCCTGGTTTTAAGTCATTCTCGGGCCTCAATCTCTCAGGTAGCTGGGATTACAGGTGCCTGTCACTACACCTGGCTAATTTTTGTATTTTTAGTAGAGATGGGGTTTCACCACGTTGGCCAGGGTGGTCTCAAATTCCTGGCCTCAAGTGTTCCACCCACCTTGGCCTCCCAAAGTGCTGGAATTAGGGAGACACGAGCCACCCGGCTCGGCCCCTCCAACTCTTTTAAAAAATGTTTAATTTATTTTAATTGTTTTGGAGATGTGGTCTCACTCTGCTACCCAGGCTGGAGTGCAGTGGTATGATCTCGACTCACTGCAACTTCCTCCTCCTGGGTTCGAGTGATTCTCCCATGTCAGCCTCCCAAGTAGCTGGGACTACAGGTGCCCGTCACCACGCCCAGCTAATTTTTGTACGTTTTGTAGAGATGGGGTTTTGTCATATTGACCAGGCTGGTCTTGAACTCCTGGACTCAAGCGATCTGCCCACCTTAGCCTTCCAATGTGCTGGGATTATAGGTGTGAGCCGCTGTGCCTGGCCCACCCAACGCTTTTTTTTCTTTTTTGGGATAGAGTCTTGCTGTGTCGCCCAGGCTGGAGCACAGTGGCCCAATCTCGGCTCACTGCAAGCTCTGCCTCCGGGTTTGTGCCATTCTCCTGCCTCAACCTCCCAAGTAGCTGGGACTACAGGTTCCTGCCACCATACCTGGCTAATTTTTTGTATTTTTAGTAGAGATGAGGTTTTACTGTGTTAGCCAGGATGATCTCGATCTTCTGACCTCGTGATCCACCCGCCTTGGCCTCCCAAAGTGCTGGGATTACAGGTGTGAGCTACTGCGCCTGGCCCCAACTCTTTTTTCTTACAATTTATTTATTGAAGAAACTGAACTGTGTCTTGTAGAGTTTCCCACAGTCCGGATTTTGTGGATGGCATCTGCTGGTGTTATTTAACATGTTCTGCTGTCCCCTGTGATACCTGTATGTTGGTATTTAGTTCTAGAGGCACTATCAGATTTGTTTTTTGTTGTTTTTTGGTAAGATCGTGCCATTACTAGTGGTGTAGTTGTCTGTTTTTGGGATGTTAGCCATTGTTGATTGATTTGTTTCTAGGGTGTGAACCTGGTGTCGAGAGGATACTTGTGTCCTGCCATTGCAGGCAGCCCCATGAGCTGACTGGACAGGAGGACTGTGCCTGTGGGTTGTCCAGAGTTCTGGCCTTGCAGTCCCAGAGTCCCAGAGCTGGAAGGGGCACGAGACAGGAGCCGATCCACTCCCTGGTCCCAGAACAGATGGCTGCTTGTTCTCTCCTTAAGAGGCAGCTGGGTCCTGCCCTTTCTGGAAGGGCCTGTCTCCTCTTCTGTCTGATGTTTGAATGACACCCAGTGAGCTGCTGTTGCTTTAAAGAACAAACATCTCCCTTTAGCCGGCTTCCCGCTATTCACTTCACCAAAGGTCTGAAGCCTTAGACCGTTCGAGTTGAAGGGACAGAATGTGAGGCGCAAATGAGTTTAATTCCTCCTGAGCCGCTATTTTAATCTCCTGCTTGGTCTCCTGGCTTCTAGTCTCCCTTATCCACTCTCCTTATGGTGGCTTGAGTGGAGTTTAAAACATTCAAATAGAACCAGGTCTCTCTCCTGTGGAAAGCTCTCCGTAGACTTTCCGTTATATTTATTTATTTATTTGAGACAGCATCTTGCTCTGTCACCCAGTCTGGAGTGCAGTGGCGCGATCTTGGCTCACTGCAGCCTCCGCCTCCTGGGTTCAAGCTATTCTCCTGCCTCAGTCTCCCGAGTAGCTGGAATTACAGGCGCCCGCCACCACGCCCAGCTAATTTTTGTATTTTTAGGTAGAGACGGGGTTTCACCATGTTGACCAGGCTGGAGTGCAGTGGCATGATCTCAGCTCACTGCAAGCTCCGCCTCCCGGGTTCACGCCATTCTCCTGCCTCAGCCTCCCGAGTAGCTGGGACTATAGGCGCCTGCCACCTCGCCAGGCTAGTTTTTTGTATTTTTTAGTAGAGACGGGGTTTCACTGTGTTAGCCAGGATGGTCTCGATCTCCTGACCTCATGATCCACCCGTCTCGGCCTCCCAAAGTGCTGGGATTACAGGCTTGAGCCTCCGCGCCCGGCCCGCTAATTTTTTTGTATTTTCATTAGAGATGGGATTTCA
The DNA here is from genome assembly GCF_047675955.1 of Chlorocebus sabaeus. NCBI lineage: Eukaryota > Metazoa > Chordata > Mammalia > Primates > Cercopithecidae > Chlorocebus > Chlorocebus sabaeus. The sequence continues at coordinate 2,810,357 of NC_132919.1, forward strand.
TCATGTTGGCCAGGCTGGTCTCGAACTCCTGGCCTCAAGTGATCCTCCCGTCTCAGTCTCCTGAAGTGTTGGAATTACAGGCATGAGCCACCGTGCCTGGCTGACTTTCCATTATACTTTAAATGACATCCCAATTCCATAGTCTGGCCCACACCCCCTGCCTGCTTCTCTGACCTCGCCTCCCGCCTTGTCATCCTTTCCTCCCCGTGATCACCCACCGTGCTTCTGCTGCGGAGCCCTCCTTTCCACACCTGGAACATGGCAGGCCTGCTCCTGCCTCAGGCCCTTTGCACCTGCTGTTCACAGTGAGCTCATTGGCTGGTGCTGCCTCATCACCAGACTCTTCACTCATATGACATCTCTTCCAAGAGGCCTCCCCTGACGATCCAATCTAAGCGGCTCCCTCCAGTCATGACTGATTTACCCTGCTTTGTTTCCTCCATGGTACTTCTCGTTTACTGATCGTATCTAGTGTGTGCAATAAATAGTTGATTGGCTGTTCCCTCCCCTAGAATGGGAACTATCTCAGAGCGGTAACTTTGCCTTCTTTACCTCTGGGTCTCCATTGCCTAGAATAGGAGATGCTCAGTAAATATTTGCTGAGTGAATGGATGGAAGCCCAAGAGGCCTCCTGGCTCCCCCAGGTAGAACGTGCCCGTTGCCTATTTCTCTGGGCTCTTTTTCTTTCTTTTTTTTTTTTCGAGACAGAGTCTCGCCCAGGCTGGAGTGCAATAGCATGATCTGGGCTCACTGCAACCTCTGCCTCCCAGGTTCAAGCGATTCTCCTACCTCAGCCTCCCAAGTAGCTGGGATTACTGGTGCCCACCACCATGCCCAGCTAATTTTTGTCTTTTTTTTTTTTTTTTCGAGACGAGTCTCGCTCTGTCGCCCAGGCTGGAGTGCAGTGGTGCGATCTCGGCTCACTGCAAGCTCCGCCTCCCGGGTTCATGCCATTCTTCTGCCTCAGCCTCCGAGTAGCTGGGACTACAGGCGCCCGCCACCACGCCTGGCTAATTTTTTGTATTTTTAGTACAGACGGGGTTTCACCGTGTTAGCCAGGATGGTCTCGATCTCCTGACCTCATGATCCACCCGCCTCGGCCTCCCAAAGTGCTGGGATTACAGGCGTGAGCCACCGTGCCCGGCCAATTTTTTGTATTTTTAGTAGAGACAAGGTTTCACCATGTTGGTCAGGCTGCTCTCGAACTCCTGACCTCAGGTAATCCGCCCGCCTTGGCTTCCTAAATTGCTGGGATTACAGGCGTGAGCCATCGCGCCCAGCTCCCTGGGGCCCTTTTAATACTCAGTGCCCTCTAATGGGCACCCTTTTTTTTTTTGTTTGAGATTGGGGATTGTCTCCATTCCCTCTCCTTTCTTTCCTTCCGGAAGAGATTTTTGTAGAGAATTGCGAATGATCACTTGCCCACGTGTAGCTCTGTTGTCATGCCTCGCCTCTGCATCGCTTTGGGGCCCGTAGACGTGAGGGACCAGGCTCAGCCATGACCATCCTGAAGCTGGGACCAGGAGCCAGGGCTGTTCTTGACTCTGCGTTCCTAGGTCTTGGGTCCTGGAACTGCCGCCTGATTGGCAGAGGCAACCTCCCTTCCTTTATGCCAAAGAGGGGCCAGTGGGCGTCTGAATTAGTGGACAGTCGCCATTAGCCAATATATATATTTTTCTAAATGCATTTTTATCTCTTTGGAGCCTGTGTGGTGCACAGATGGCTGCTTACCAGGATGTTGCCAAATAGAGGGCTTGTCAGGCCTGTTCGGTGAAATCAACGAAAAGCACTTCTGTTCAGACGGGGGCTGCTGAAGGGCCCAGGAAGTCTCTCAGTCATTTTAAGCAGATGAAGCACCCCCATACCCCCCAACTCCCTGCCCCCCAACAAACTCAGCTTCTTTGCCTACTGAATCCATAAAAAGTAAGTGAGGTAGGCAAGATGACTTCAGGTGGACAAGTGCTTTTTATTTTAATAGCTACTTTAAGAAATGAATCCTGGCAAGTGATACTGGTTTTCCATGTATGATAGTTACATAACATTAGAAAACCGGAATTTGGGCTGTGCACAGTGGCTCATGCCTATAATTCCAGCACTTTGGGAGGCCAAGGCAGACAGACACTCAAGGCCAGGAGTTCGAGACCAGCCTGGCCAACATGGTGAAACCCCATCTCTACTAAAAATACAAAAATCAGCCAGGTGTGGTGGCATGCACCTGTAATCCCAGCTACTTGGGAGGCTGAGGCAGGAGAATCTCTTGAACCTGGGAGGTGGAGGTTGCAGTGAGCCGAGATCGCGCCACTGAACTCCAGCCTGGGTGATAAAGCCAGACTCTGTTTCAAAAAAAAAACAAACAACAGAAAGACCTCAAATTTGTTTAAGTAAAGAAGTGTGAGTCCGTTTAAAGAAAAGTGTTAAGAGAAGACACAGTCAGGTGGAACAGGGGTTTGGGAAACATTGGAAAGCTGATGTGAAAATGCCTGAGGGCTGGGGAGTACCACTGGAAGGAGGGGCCGTTTCGCACATGTTAAAATGGGCCAAGCAGCACCAACGACCTGGGGTTGGAGAAGCTTCAGTGGTTGTCACAGCCAACACATTTCGTGGCTTACAGTTTGCCGGGCCCCGTGCTAAGGGCATACGTGCTTATTTGTCTTAATTCTACCAGTTATTGTCTCTGTTTTCCAGGCAAGGAACAGACAGACGCTCAGAGGTTAAAGAGTATGCAAGGGGCAGAATGAAAGGTGGGGGAGCGGAGATTTTAACCTGGGTCTGTTAAGGTCTAGAGACTGCCCTTTTTTTTCTTTTTTTTTGAGACAGTCTTGTTCTGTCACCCAGGCTGGAGTGCAGTGGCACGATCTCGGCTCACTGCAACCTTCACCTCCCGGGTTCAAATGATTCTCTTGCCTCAGCCTCCCGAGTAGCTGGGATTACAGGTGCGTGCCACCACGCCTGGCTAATTTTTGTATTTTTAGTAGAGATGGGGTTTCATCATGTTGGTCAGGCTGGTCTCGAACTCCTGAACTCATGATCCACCCGCCTCGGCCTCCCAAAGTGCTGGGATTACAGGTGTGAGCCACCGCGCCCCACCGAGAGACTGCCCTTAACTGTCATACTATTCATGACCCCAAGATAAGCACTTGTGAAGTGCCTGGCTTGTCATAAGTGCTTAGTACATGCTGCTGTTGCTGCTGCTGCTGTTACTAATGCATTGAAGTGTAACGTATGTCCTGTGAGTGTACAGGTCTTATAAGCCTTGTGTGTTTTCAAATAGGTATCTACCTATATAGCCACTACTCAGATTAAGATATAGAACTTTCCAGAACCCCAGCAGGCTCTCTTAAGCCTCTCCATAGTCCAGTGGCTCACGCCTGTCATTCCAGCACTTTGGGAGGCTGAGGCGGATGGATCACTTGAGGTCAGGAGTTCAAGACCAGCCTGGCCAATGTGGCGAAACCCTGTCTCTGCTAAAAATACAAAAATTAGCCGGGCGTGGTGGCAGGTGCTTGTAATCCCAGCTACTCAGGAGGCTGAGGCAGGAGAATCGCTTGAACTGGGGAGGCGGAGGTTGCAGTGAGCCTGGATCGCGCCGCTGCACTCTCCAGCCTGGGCGACACAGGGAGACTCTGTCTCAAAAAAGAAAACAAAAACAAAAACAAAAAGAAAGTAAAGTCAGGCCCATCACTTTAGGGATTCCACTAAGAGTGTCTGGTGGGTGCCCTTTATACTCATGGCAGAAGGAAGAGCGTGGCTGGTATTTCATAAGCTGAGATTTCTGAGTGTGGGGGTCCTGGTTGAACCCTGAAGAGGGTCTCAAAGAATCCAAGCTCATTTCTAGGGGTGAGTACACTTGGTTTAACCTTCCTTTCTCCTTCCAGGCAGACTGGTGGGAACCTGGAACCGACACGGTGTTTATTCAGTGCCCTTGGAGTCAGGGTGGATTGAAAAATTGTCACTTGCTTTTAAGCTTATCAGTTATGAACACTGTGTTTCATGAAGGCTGAGCTCCAGCCAAGTCCTTCCCGGAGTCCTCCAGGGGTGGGCAGCCTGGCTTGGAGCTGGGGACGCCTCTGGAGACATGTCGGCCCCATGTGTGTCCTGAGACGGCTGACCTTGCCTCATGGTTAGTCCATTTCTCCAAAGGCAGGAGTTGCAGGCACGGTAGGGGGGAGGGGCTGTGGGTGAGAGCCGCTCCCTCCCTTCTCTCCCCCTCCTCTGCTTTTTTCTCTTTCTTTACTGTAAAGATCTTTATCAGCCACACTGAATGCTGTGTGGCAGGATCAGGGCCGTATGATGATACCTGTTGTCAGAAAGGCTTACTCTGGGGGGTAAAGCAACTTGTAACAACCCTACAAGGGAGGCATCTCTCTTGTCTTTGGTTGATGAATGGGGCTTAGTTAAGAGTCTAGTAAGAGTGGAGGCAGGGCTGGGCGCGGTGGCTCACACCTGTAATCCCAGCAACTTGGGAGGCCGAGGCAGGCGGATCACCTGAGGTCGGGAGTTCGAGACCAGCCTGGCCAACACGGTGAAACCCTGTCTGTATTAAAAATACAAAAATTAGCCAGGCGTGGTGGTGGGTGCCTGTCATCCCAGCTACTCAGGAGGCTGAGGCAGGAGAATCGCTTGAACCTGGGAGGCGGAGGTTGCAGTGAGCCAAGTTTGTGCCAATGCACTCCAGCCTGGACAACAAGAGTGAAACTCTGTCTCAAAAAAAAAAAAAAAAAAATGTGGAGGCGCGAGCCCCCTGGTTCCTCACCATCATGTCCTGTATGCGGCACCGCGCCGTCCTGACTGCGAAGAGTGCAGACCGCAGCAGCCTTCCCACCTGGGAGCTTGCAGTCTGAGGCAGAGGTGGGCAGCAGGCCCCTGCAGACTCCTCATATGGTTAGGAAGCCTGTCCCCTGGACCAGACAGAGTCCTAGGTGCTGAGGACGCAGCCGTGGGCAGCACAGAAGCAAAGCCCTGTCTGGCTGGAGCATCCATGCTTGATGGGTGTTGTTGCGCCCACATACTTTGTTTTTTCCTTTGGAGCTGATATTTTAAAATTGGAAGGTTCCACATTGTGAATCTGTTTTTCAGTCTTGAGAAATCAGAAGCTCTGGGAACACTGGCTGGACTGGCCTTCCCTTATTACACTTCAACTTCTAGCTACCTGTTCAGTACAGGGCTGGTAGCCTGCTGCTCACTGCAGCCCATCTACACCTGGCCGCACCTGTGCTACCCGCCCCTCCCCTGAAGGACGGGTCGTCAGGAGGTCTGGGTGTAACCCTGTGAACACAGAGGCTGGGGGTTGCATCCCAGCCCTGCGCGTCCTTTGGGCCTTCTTGGTCTTGGGCAGATCCATTGCGATGAGAAAGAAGGGGTCCCGGCAGCCTAGCGGGGTGCCCTGTGGGAGCTGGGCTGCAGAATGGCCACTGTAGATTTGCCTTCAGGTATTCTTCCTTCCTTCCCCTCCTGAATTACCTCCAAACAAAATGACAGACGTTATGGGAGGCTGCGCATCGCAGTACAGAAACTCAGGAATAACGTGAGAAGGGACAGAGACAGGAACACTCGTGGTTCCCCGTTCTGGGCCTGCACCTGGCTGGTACTTACGCTTCACTTACCTCATTTCATTCTCTGCATGACACTGATGATCATTATCTTCATTCTTCATAGAGGAGAAAGCTGAGGTTCAAAAGGGATGGTGTCTCCAATGTCATCCAACTTGTATAACAGAGCTGGGATTCCAATCTGCCCAGTGCCAAATTCTATGCTTTTTCTACCACCACCAATTACGTGGTGACCCCGGCCGAGGTTCTGAACTGCCCCCGTGCTACAATCCAATGAAGTGGATTGAAATGCAGCTCGGAGAGACCAGGTGTCCTGGTCAAGACTCCAAAACGTTAAGAACTCTGGCACCCTAGAACATTCTGGTTGTTTTTAAAGGAAGGGACCAGATGGGTCTCTGGAACAGCTGGGCTTCTTTTACATGCTTAGCCTGAGCTAAGGGGAGGGTGGAGCCGCGAGCAGGGAAAGGTCTGTCCTGTCAGGCGTCAGATAAGCTGAAAGGTCTCCTGGCTACCGGCCTCGCTAATGAGAACAAAATTCTCACTTCTCAACGTGAACAGGAAGGTCCCGGCTGCAGCCTGGGTTACCTGTGCCATCTGTATTTTAATAGAACGTTTATTTTAATAAGATCTTTAATCTGAGATGCACGGGCAGAAACAATGTGTAAATCCAGAGGTCACTGAAACAGGCCATCTGCAAATGAGGTCTGCAAATGTGCCAGGAAGGGCTTTTGAGAGTGACAGCCATAAAGGCCGCTTATGGATGGCCAGAAGGTCCCCCAAGGCACGGCCACATGAAGGCAGGACGCAGCCGTGGTGCAAGTGATGGGAACCGAGATGCCTGGCTTCCACATCGCAGCTCCTCTGACCTCCAGCCCACTTCTGGAAAGGGCTGCCAGCCCTCTTGGCGGCACCTGCCCCCTCTTTCCCCTCCACGAATGCAAATGCAGGCCACAGTCCCTCCTTAAGTGGGTTGTGTCCCAAATTCATTCACTCGTTCAGTTCACCTCCATCAATATGCGGTGCTCTCCCTGCCTCCAGCAGGGAGAGATCAACCATGGAATGTGAATCCAAGACAGAAGGGGGAGGTGTGGAGAAGGGGTGCAGGGAGCCCTGGAGGTCAGAAGAAAGGGGGAGCCGCCCAAGGAAGGCTGCCTGGAGTTGTTGGCATTTGAGGTGGGCCTTGGAGACTGGACAGGATGTCTGAAGGGAGAGATGGAGTGTGAAGCACATCCCAGGTAAAGGAGACAGTGGAAGCAAAGGGGCCGAGATAGAAAAAAAGGGGCCGCTCAGATCCCACCTTGGCTGTGGTGTGGATTTCCTGCTGGGCTGTTAGGGTGGCCTGGGGCCGTTGCGTGTTTGGTGTTGAATGCTGGGGAAAGAAGGGCCGTGGGAGGCTTCCCTGCTCCCTGCCTCCCCTAGACTCAGGGCAGTTGGTACCCCAGTTAGTATACAAAAGCAGAGTCAGTCAGTATTACATGTGAAACAATTCTGTAACATTTGTGTTATTGTGATTTTTATTAAGAAGTTTGGGGCCAGAGGGTCTTTGTGTTGGTGGGCCAGTAGGTAATACCCCCAAATATTGATTTATTTTTTGAGGTGGACTCTCCCTCTGTCGCCCAGGCTGGAGCACAGTGGTGGGATCTCGGCTCACCGCAATCTCCGTCTCCTGGGCTCAAGTGATTCTCCTGCCTCAGCCTCCCGAGTAGCTGGGATTATAGGTGTCCGCCACCATGCCTGGCTAATTTTTGTAATTTTAGTAGAGACAGGGTTTCACCATGTTGGCCAGGCTGGTGTCGAACTCCTGACCTCAAGCAATCTGCCCGCCTCAGCCTCCCAAAGTGCTGGGATTACAGGCATGAGCCACTGCGCCCGGCCTATTTTATTTTCGAGACAGAGTCTCCCTCTGTGGCCCAGGCTGGAGTGCAGTGGTGCAATCTCAACTCACTGCAACTTCCACCTCTCAGGTTCAAGTGATTCTCCTGCCTCAGCCTCCCAATTAGCTGGGATTACAGGTGCCCACTGTCATGCCCAGCTAATTTTTGTATTTGTAGTAGAGACAGGATTTTACCATGTTGGCCAAGCTGGTCTCGAACTCCTGACCTCAAGCGATCTGCCCGCCTCGGCCTCCCAGAGTGTTGGGATTACAGGCGTGAGCCACCACGCCTGGCCTCTGATCGGTCATTTGGCTGACTTAGTCAAGAAACTTTTGGTTGGAAGTGACAGGCTCCAGTTCAAATTAATGTAAAGAAAAAAAGAAGTTTTGGGGTTTGGTAACTGGAAGGTTCAAGAGGGATGGATTCAGACCTGGCTGGATCCAGGGCTCCAGTGGTGTCCATGGACACTGGTTCTTTTACCCCGTCTCTAGACTGTGCTTTCCTTTGGGTTGCCTTCGTCCTCAGGTAGCTTATCCACAAAGATGGATGATGGCTGCCGCGGGCTGACCTTCTACCCGCTTAGCAATACCAACAGGAAGAGCAAATCTGTTTCCCAATCATTTCAGCAGATGTCCCAGGGATGGCTCACCCTGGACAGAGAGTGAGTCACATATGCATCCCTGAACTTTGGCCAGAGGGGTGGGATACACTGATTCGTGAAGTCTAGGTCTTACGCCTACCCCCGGTTCCGGGGATACAGGGACTTGGCTGGGAGTATAGGAGGGATGGGTCACCTAAGGAAACCTGGCGTGTGGCTCTCAGAGGCTCAGGGGATGGAAGCTGGGCAGTAAAAATGACAACAGCTGTCCACTCTGCTGGCCTTAGTGGCTTCGTGGATGCTGATCTTGGCACAGTCTTGTCAACTTGGCTGGTGGCTGCAGCTGCTGGTACCCTCCCAGGCGCAGGGAGGCTTCCTTCTGCCTTGGCTGGATGACGTGTGCTTTCTTCTGCTTCTTCACGGATACAGCTCGTGGGATCCCCCAGCCTTTGGTAATAAACACACTTCCTGGGCCGTCTTTTCTCTGAGTCCGTTCTGAACATCAAAGCAGTCAGCCTGCGACCGTGCTGGACCTGGTCTGAGAGGACAGCCTGGCTTTGCTCGGGGTTGACCCTCAGCTCTGGGATTGGATAATGCATCCCCGTCCTGTTTTGCTGATGCTTTGTGGCGCCCAACTGCCCTCTCACCCCAGCAGGTCGGGATTCCTTGAATACAGATTGCCCTTCCTTCCAGACATCTGGCCAGTGGAAGCTTTTGGTTACAAGGCCCTGGCTGAGAGAAGGGCTGGCTCTCTGCTATCCATCCCCCTGGTGGAGGGCCAGGCCCAGAGGAAGTCTCAGAGGTCTTAGAGATAAGGACCTCTAGATAGCAAAGATATGGCTACAGAAGGTCAGAGGAGCGGCCTCAGGAAAAACCCAGGGGGATATATGATCGTGAATGTACATGGTGTCAAAAACGCAGGGCCCTCGGTTTTCCCATGTGTGAAATGCAACTAAGACTAATGAAAGTCTTGTTTGTGTGTAGGCAAAAATTTTACCTAGTAATTCCTCTACTAGGTGCAATTTTTTTTTTTTTTTTTTTTTTTGAAATGGCGTCTTGCTCTATCATCCAGGCTGGAGTGCAGTGGCAAGATCTTAGCTCACTGCAACCTCCACCTCCCAGGTTCAAGTGATTCTCCTGCCTCAGCCTCCCGAGTAGCTGGGATTACAAGCGTATGCCATCACACCTGACTAATTTTTGCATTTTTAGTAGAGATGGGGTTTCACCATGTTGGCCAAGCTGGTCTCGAACTCCTGACCTCAGGTGATCCGCCCACCTTGGCCTCCCAAAATTCTGGGATTACAGGTGTGAGCCACTGTGCCCGGCCAGAACAGATAGTGTTTGATTCTACTTTGTCTCTGTCCGTTTGAGCTGCTATCACAAAATACCACAGACTGGGTGGCTTAAACCAACATTTACTTCTCACAGTTCTGAAGGCTGGAAAGTCCAAGTTCAAGATACTGGCAGATGGGATGTCTCATGAGGGCTCAAATCCTGCATCACAGACAACCGTCTTCTCGCCGTGTTCTCACATAGCGAAGGGGCAAGGGAGCTCTCGGAGGCCTCTTTTCCAAGGCACTGATTCCATTCATGAGGGCTCTGCCCTTCCTGACCCAATCACCTCCCTAAGGCCTCTTTTCCTAATACCACGACAGTATGAGTGAGGATTTCAACACAGAAATTTTAAGGGGTCCACAAATAGAGTCTATAGTCTATCTACTCACATAGCGTACGTACAGTATGCTTATCTGAGGCACCTAGAACAGGCAGATTCACAGGGCAGAAAGTAGAACAGAGGTTGCCGGGTGTTGGAGGAAAAGGGAATTTTTGTTGAATGGGTACGAAGTTCCTGTTCGGGATGATGATGAAGTTCTGGAAATGGACAGTGGTGTTTGTTGTACCACGATGTAAATGCCACTGAATTGCAAACTTAAAAATGGTTAAAATGATGAAACCTAACCAAACTTTATTCAAAACCTCGATAGGTACAATAGAAAAAGCGTTTCTCTGGTTGACGATGGTGTGGGCTGGCGGGTGGCTCTCGCCTGGTCTCCGTAAATTCTCAGCTGAGTTGGGAACCAGAGTGCCCTGGGGACTCCAGGGAAGCAGCAGCCCTGTCTTCCCCAACAGTCCACATTCGGAAGTTGAAGTTCCCTCAGGGCTCTGTCCTGCCCAAGCTCACACCCCCACTGAGGGTCACGTGTTGTTGGGGAAGGTCAGGCCCCTGGAGCAGGTGCGGGCAGTGCTGGGCAGTGCCGGGCCACCTCCTGCAAGCTCCCCTCTCACCCTGACATTTCCCTTTCCTGCAATCTCAGGCTCACGGCCAGCCGTCGGCCAGCACCCTATGGCGCTCTTCCAGGAGGCTGATCTGGTGAGCAGGGACATAAAGGGGCTCAGCAAGTGACCCAGCGGGAAGATGGCTCTGGGCCATGTGAGTGGAGGGCTTGAGTTTAGTGACCACGATGTGGATGCCCTCTGTGACCTGCTGGCCTGCTTTGAGATGGGCAGCAGCTACCCCAGGGTGTGTTGACCTGCAGAGTAGGCCTCAGGAGTGTGAGTCTGTGCGGTCCCTGACCCCGGCACAGCCTCAGAACCTTCCTCTGAGTGCACTTTGCGCCACTTCTTGACAATCTGTTTGTTTTTTTTTTTTTTTTTGGAGACGGAGCCTCGCACTATCACCTGGGCTGGAGCGCAGTGGCGCAATCTTGGCTCACTGCAAACTCCCTTCCAAGTTGAAGTGATTCTCTTGCCTCAGCCTCCCAAGTAGCTGGGATTACAGGCGCCCGCCACCACAGCCGGCTAATTTGTTTGTATTTTTAGTAGAGGCGGGGTTTCACTGTGTTGGCCAGGCTGGTCTCAAACTCCTGACCTCATGATCTGCCTGCCTCGTCCTCCTAAAGTGCTGGGATTACAGGCATGAGCCACTCCGCCCGGCCTGACAATCTGGTTTTTAAAAGAAATGTTTATTATGTTATAAAAATCCTTGTTCCCTGCAGAAAATTTGGAAAACACAGAAAAGCACAAGGATTAAAATAATCACCTGCAACCCCCAGAAGGGAGACTGTAGAGATATTAACGTTTAATATGTTTCCTTGTGGTCTTTTTTTTTCTATGCCAAAGCACGCCCTCTCACGTCATATACTTACATCTGCATCTACATCTGTTTCTCTGTATTGTAACAAAATCAGGATTATATTTTAGGTACAGGGTATTCGTCAAGACCCTTGGTGGCAAGTGACAGAAGCCCATCTTGAGTTAGCCAAACAAAATAAGGGGATTTATTGGCTGGGGTAAGCCATCTGTGGAAAGGGTTGGGCCTCAGGAACAGCTGGATCCAGGGCCATTGGCAGAACTCCTGTCTCTTGTCTCTGTGTCTCTTTGTGTTGGCTTCATTCTGTTGGGCCATCTGTCCTCATGATGTTGGATCCATGGTTATAGACCTTTGTGGGCTAAACATTTCATTTTTTTATTATTATTATTATTATTTTTGAGATGGGGTCTCACTCTGTCGCCCAGGCTGGAGTGGAGTGGCTTTATCTCGGCTCACTGTAAGCTCTGCCTCCCAGGTTCACACCATTCTCCCACCTCAGCCTCCTGAGTAGCTGGGACTACAGGCGCTCACCACCACGCCCGGCTAATTTTTTGTATTTTTAGTAGAGATGGGGTTTCATCATGTTAGCCAGGATGGTCTCGATCTCCTGACCTTGTGATCCACCCCCCTCAGTCTCCCAAAGTGCTGGGATTACAGGCGTGAGCCACCACGCCCAGCCTATTATTATTATTTTTTTGAGACAGAGTTTCACTCTTGTCGCCCAGGCTGGAGTGAAGTGGCACGATCTTGGCTTACTGCAACCTCCGCCTCCTGGGTTCAAGTGATTCCCCTGCCTGTGCCTCCCGTGTAGCTGGAATTCCAGGCATGCGCCACCACACCTGGCTAATTTTTGTATTTTTAGTAGAGATGGGGTTTCACCACGTTGGCCAGGCTGGTCTCAAACTCCTGACCTCAGGTGATCCCCCCAGCTCAGCCTCCTGAAGTACTGGGATTACAGGCGTGAGCCACCCTGCCCAGCCAAGGTCTAAATTTTTTTTTTTTTTTTTTTTTGAGATGGAGTCTCGCTCTGCCACCCAGGCTGGAGTGCAGTGGCCGGATCTTGGCTCACTGCAAGCTCCACCTCTCGGGTTTACGCCATTCTCCTGCCTCAGCCTCCTGAGTAGCTGGGACTACAGGCGCCCGCCATATCGCCCGGCTAGTTTTTTTTTGCATTTTTTAGTAGAGATGGGGTTTCACTGTGTTAGCCAGGATGGTCTCGATCTCCTGACCTTGTGATCTGCCCGTCTCCTGAATTTCCCCCAGAGAAGAAGGAAGGAAAGCTCCGGGGAGGAGTTCTGATTGGCCTGGATTGTGTGTCCGTCTCAGTCTCTTTATGCAGGGGTGGGAGCGGGGAGCCATGATTGGTCCAAGGAGAGTCAGGGGCGCACTCTGATCAGAGTGGTGGTGTGTTACAAGAGTCCTTTCCAGTGGGAGAGGGGCAGTTCCCTAAAGTAGAGGTGGAAGTGGGGAGTTTGATTACAGAGGAGGGAGAGGCAGCAGCGGGTAGGGCCGGCAAACACCATAGACAAGAACTGCTTTGGGGTTGGTGCCAGCCACAGGGGTGCGAGCGCGGTGTGTTGGGTGAGCACGTGGGCCCTCACCTTCATGCTGATTTAATTGGGGTTCAATTGGTACCATCCCATGGGCAGCACAGTTTGGTAATAGCTGTCTCCATTATACATGCCTATCCTCTTTGACCCAGTGAGCCACCTCTGGGGATCTATCAAATGTGCATCTTGGCCGGGCGCAGTGGCTCACGCCTGTAATCCCAGCACTTTGGGAGGCCGAGGCGGGCGGATCACGAGGTCAGGAGATCGAGACCATCCTGGCTAACACGGTGAAACCCCGTCTCTACTAAAAATACAAAAAATTAGCCGGGCGAGGTGGCGGGTGCCTGTAGTCCCAGCTACTCGGGAGGCTGAGGCAGGAGAATGGCGTAAACCTGGGAGGCGGAGCTTGCAGTGAGCCAAGATCGGGCCACTGCACTCCAACCTGGGTGATAGAGCGAGACTCCGTCTCAAAAAAAAAAAAAAAAAAAAAAAAAAGTGTATCTTTCCACATAGGTGGGATGATGTAGAATGAGGTCATTCACTGCAATAGTATTTGAAATAGCAAAACACTGAAAACAACCAAATCCCTATTCATTGTGAACTGGCTGCCTAAATTATTTCACATTCATGCCATGGACTAACTACTTAAAATAGGATGACGAGGCCGGGCGCGGTGGCTCACGCCTGTAATCCCAGCACTTTCAGAGGCTGAGGTGGGTTAATCACCTGAGGCCAGCAGTTCAGGACCAGCGTAGCCAACATGGCAAAACCCTGTCTCTACTAAAAACATACAAAAATGAGCCGGGTGTGGTGATGCACGCCTGTAGTCCCAGCTACTTGGGAGGCTGAGGCAGGAGAATCGCTTGAACCCAGAAGGTGGAGGTTGCAGTAAGCTGAGATTGCACCATTGCACTCCAGCTTCGGTGACAGAATGAGACTCTGTCTCAAAAAAAAAAAAAAAAAGAACGGTGAAGCTGTCTGTGTAACTGCATCAACCTAAAATGAGTGACAGAAAGACCAGTTCTCCAAAACAAAGAGTTTCTTTGGGAATAGCAAGGGATTGCAATCTGAGGGGTCCATGCTGTGGCGGACCATAGGCATGTCCGAGGGGATTGGGACAAGGAGAAGCTTTTAGAGGAAAAAGAAGGTCATATCAGCTGTTTTGAAACAAAGACCATTGGTTACGGAGGCTTATCTCAGGAGGGGGCTTTTGTTCTTGGTGGTATTGGCTGCTGCTAGGAGAGGGTCTTCACACAAGTGGCTTAACTGGAAAGTTCCAGCAGGGACAGCCCTTCCCGGCAGTTTCTGTTACCCGCAGGCATATGTGAAGGCCTTTTCTTCATGGCTTCCTTTTGTTAGGGTTTGACATAAGCCACTCCATTTTTGATACAACTTTCACAATTGATGGAAAGTTCTCCCTAGTTTTTTTTTTTTTTTTAAAGACAGTGTCTTGTTCTGTTACCCAGGCTGGAGTGCAATGGTGTAAACACTGCAGCTTTGACCTCCTGGGCTCAAGGGATCCTCCTGCCTCAGCCTCGTGTATAGCTGGGACCACAGGGGCACGCTACAATGCCTGGCAAAGTTTTTGTAGAGACTGGATCCCACTTTTTTGCCCAGGCTGGTCTTGAACTCCTGGGCTCAAGCGATCCTCCCACCTCAGCCTCCCAAAAGTGGGACTCTAATAAAGATACAAAAATTAGCTGGGTGTGGTGGTGGGTGCCTGTAATTTCAACTGCTCAGGAGGCTGAGGCATGAGAATCGCTTGAACCTGAGGGGCAGAGGTTGTAGTGAGCCAAGATTGCGCCATTGCACTCCAGCCTAGGGGACAGAGTGAGACTCTGTCTCAAAAAAAAAAAAAAAGGAAAATAGTACTTCATCTTTGTGTTGTGTTGGCTTGTATGTGCACAAAGATGCTGCAGAAGGCCGGGTGCCGTGGCTTATGTCTGTAATCCCAGCACTTTGGGAGGCTCAGGCAGCCGGATTGCTTGAGCTCAGGAGTTTGAGACCAGCCTGGGCAACATGGTAAGATCCCACCTCTACCAAAAATACAAAAAAAAAAAAAAAAAAAAAAAAAATTAATTGGGTGTGGTGGAGCGTGCCTGTGGTTCCAGCTACTTAGGAGGCTGAGGTGGGAGGATCACCTGAGCCCGGGAGGTGGAGTTTGCAGTGAGCTAAGATTTCACCACCACTCCACTCCAGCCAGGGTAATGGAATGAGACCTCGTCTCAAAAATAAATAAAATAAAACAAAATAAAATAAAGTAGCAGAAAGATGTGTAAATATCATTTCACAGGCTGAATAAGTGGACAGATGGGGACGAGGATAAGACAAAGTAGGTCTTCTAATAATTTTGGCTTTTGAGCCGTGCTAATGTATTCCTCATTCAAAACCCACCAGTTTCCTTTTGGGGTGATGAAAAAGTTATGGAATTAGTGGTGGTGGTTACATAACATTGTGAATGTATTTAATGCTACTGAATCGTACACTTTAAAGTGAAGTGGTTAAGATGGTAGATTTTATGTTATGTGTGTTTACCATAAATTTCATTATTTATTAAAAATTTTTAATTATTTTTAAAAATTAAATATTTAAATTTAAATTTAAATTAAATATTTAAAAATTAAATATTAAAAATTATTTTTTAAAAATTTAAATTATTTTTTATTAGCTGGGTGTGGTGGGCGCCTATAGTCCCAGCTACTCAGGAGGCTGAGGCAGGAGAATGGCGTGAACCCGGGAGGCGGAGCTTGCAGTGAGCCCAGATCACACCACTGCACTCCAGCCTGGGCGACAGAGTGAGACTCCATCTCAAAGGAAAAAAAAAAAAAAAGAAAAGGAAAAAATTTTTTTTGGAGATAGGGTCTTCCTTTGTTGCCCAGGGTGAACTCCTGGGCTCAAGCCTCCTGAGTATCTGGGACTACAAGCATTCACCACTGTGCCTGGCTACCATGACTTTTAAAAAGCAAAACATCAGGAGTTTGAGACCAGCCTGGCCAGCATGGAGAAACCCTGTTTCTACTAAAAATACGAAAATTAGCGAGGCCTGGCGGCACACGCCTGTAATCTCAGCTGCTCGGGAGGCTGAGACAGGAGAATTGCTTGAACTCAGGAGGCAGAGGTTGCAGTGAGCGAAGGTCACGCCACTGCACTACAGCATGGAAGACAGAGCAAGACTCTGTCTCAAAAAAAAAAAAAATTTTTTTTAAAGCGAAAGAGATTAACAGACCAAAAAAAAAAAAAAAAAAAAAAAAAATGAAGAAACTGAAAAAACAAGGTGTGAGCACTGGAGTAATTACTGCCTGGGTGCAAATCCTGGCTTCCTCATTTTCTTTTCTTTTTTTTTTTTTTTGAGACAGGGTCTCACTGTGTTGCCCAGGCTGGAGTGCAGTGGCACATTCTTGGCTCACTGTAAGCTCCGCCTCCCAGGTTCAAGCGATCCTCCTGCCTCAGCCTCCCGAGTAGCTGGGACTACAGGCGTGAGCCACCACGCCTGGCTAATTTTGTATATTTAGTAGAGATGGGATTTCACCATGTTGGCCAGACTGGTCTCGAACTCCTGACCTCAGGTGATCTGCCGGCCTCGGCCTCCCAAAGTGCTGGGATTACAGGCATGGGCTACCGCACCCGGCTCAGCGTTCTCATTTTCTTGCCCTGTGACTGTGGACAAGTTACCTGATTTCACAAAGAATCAGTTTACTCATTTGTAAAGTGTGGATCATAAAAGAGTCTGCATCGTGCAGATTAAATAAGAGACAGAAGATTGAGCTCCGTGCCTGGGGAACAATGGGTACACCCTCCCTCTGCCAACTGGACATTTGCATTTAAATGGAGACTCTTGAAGACTAAAAACACTCTAGACTCCAAGAGAGGAATGGTTGGAATTTCAGAAAAATTCATAGCTCTTTTCTGGGGTAAGGTCTGGGTCTTTTCCTGCGGAGAATTAAGCTCTTAGGTCCTCCTCACCTGAAGCTCCGCGCTGACCGATGCATTGGAACCTTGTAAAAGTCAAGGCTGAGATGTCCTATCTACAAAGAGTCTTTCTAGCACCCTTATTTTGAGCAGGTATTCAGTGTATGTGCATAAGAATGACGTGGAGGGGAAAGGGGAAAGAGGTGGAAAAGGGGGAGGGAGAAAGGACCCATCAAGGTCAACAGCCTGAACCAGCTAGAGGCCTCAGCCTGGGGCTGGATCCTGGAGGAAATGAGATGGTAGGTGCTACCTCACCCATGAAAACAAAGGAGCAGCCACCCAGCCAAGAAAACCCCCAAACCCTTGCAACCCCCACGTTTGCTCTCTGCTCTCCTGTATAGCAGAAGTTCTTGAAGTTCTGACTGTGTTTCTCACCAATGCCCAGCAGCCGCTCTGGTTCTCGACCCATTGGTCACCCTGTGCCCTCAGTTCAGCATCCCTCACACAGCCTCATATTCACTTCTCGAAAGGCTGTCTCCTTTTTCTCAGGACTGTCAACCTAGAGAAAGAAATAGAGGGAAAATTAATATAGAGAGTTTGCTTGGGCCAAGGTTGAGGACAGCTGCCAGGGACACTTGAAAGTTACCTTGGGGACGGTGCCCTTCAACCTTCATTACAAGCAGGTTTTTTTTTGTTTTGTTTTTTGAGATGGAGTCTGGCTCTTGTCGCTCAGGCTGGAGTGCAATGGCACGATCTCAGTTCACTGCAACCTCCGCCTCTCAGGTTCAAGCGATTCTCCTGCCTAAGTCTCCGGAGTAGCTGGGATTACAGGCGTGCTGCACCACGCCTGGTGAATTTTTGTGTTTTTAATAGAGACGGAATTTTGCCATGTTGGCCAGGCTGGTCTCGAACTCCTGACCTCAGGTGATCCGCCTGCCTCGGCCTCCCAAGAGCGGGGATTATAGGCGTGACTCAACACGTCCGGCCACCAGCAGGTTTTTAAAGGCAAAGGGGACAAGGAGTGGGGTGATACAAAGTTGTTGGATGGGCCATTCTCACTGGTTACAGAGGAAACATTGGCGAGTGACTGGCTGTGCATTGTTGAGCTCTAGGGTCTGAGTGATGGCGTCCGTTGTATGACTACGTGGTATCAGTTAGTTTAGAGCTCATGTAGCAAGTGACTTCAAGAAGTGATTACTTAGCTCATGGGGGTAACAGGAGGGACTGCTGTTGCTCTTCAGTGCCTTTCTGGGCCTGACCATGAATGGAGGATTGCATTTCTCAGATTCAACGTTGCCTTTTTTTCTCATGGCAGTGACGGCTTACCCTCCTGGTTTCCCTCCATCTTGCCATCTGTCTGTCTCATCCTCCTCCTCTGCTGGCCTTCCGTGTGCTGTCGTGCCTGGGCCCCTTCCTCTTCTCTGTCTCCTTTGGTGATCTCCACTTGGATGTCTGATAGGTTTTCCAAGCTGAATGTGTCCCAAGTGGAACTTAAGGTCTTCATACTGGTCCCACCAAAGTCATCCTTCCCCAGCTTGACTTCTCTACATTGTTTTTTGTTTGTTTGTTTTTGTTTTTGTTATTTTTTTTTGAGACGCAGTCTCGCTCTGTCGCCCAGCCTGGAGTGCAGTGGTGTGATCTTGGCTCACTGCAAGCTCCGCCTGAACTGCAAGGTTCACGCCATTCTCCTGCCTCAGCCTCCTGAGTAGCTGGGACTACAGGCACCCGCCACCACGCCCGGCTAATTTTTTTTGTATTTTTAGTAGATACTGGGTTTCACCGTGTTAGCCAGGATGGTCTCAATCTCCTGACCTTGTGATCCGCCCGCCTCGGCCTCCCAAAGTGCAGGGATTACCGGCGTGAGCCACCGCGCCTGGCTACGTTGTTTTTATAGATGAAAAGAGTCGAACTCTGTAAAATATTCGAAGAGATTTATTCTGAGCCAAATAAGAGTGACCAATGGCCTGTAGTGTAGGCCCAGGAGATCCCAAGAACAAGTACCCAAGGTGGTTGGTCTCCAGGTTGTTTTATACATTTTAGGAGACGTGAGACCTCAGTCCATCTATGTAAGAGGTACATTGATTTGGTCTAGAAAGGCAGGATGACTGGAATCGAGGGTTTCGGAGGGTCCTAGGTGGATTCAAAGATTTCCGATTGGCAGTTCATTGAGTAGGTTGATCTAAAGACCTGGAATCCACAGAAAGGAATGTCAGGGTTAAGATAAGCGGCTGTGGAGACCAAGGTTTCATCATGCGGGTGACGCCTCCAGGTAGCAGGTTTCCGAGAGAGGAGATTGCAGATGTTTCTTACAGACGTGGAGTCTGTTCTGTGAGTCTTTAGGTCCCTGTGCTCATGTTGTTGCTGGTCAGCTGGAGCTGAATTCCAAAGGCGAGGAGAGCATCACCAGACATGTCTGACCACCCCTTCCCATCATGGCCTGAACCAGTTTTTCAGGCTCACTTTGGAATGCTCTTGGCTGAGGGGAGGGTTCATCAGTTGGCTGGGGGCCTTAGAATGTTATTTTTGGTTTACTACTTCTTTTTTTTTTGAGACGGAGTTTCGCTCTGTCGCCAGGCTGGGGTGCAATGGCGCCATCTTGGCTCACCACAACCTCCGCCTTCTGGGTTCAAGCGATTCTCCTGCCTCAGCCTCTCGAGTAGGTGGGATTATAGGTGTGCGCCACCACGCCCGGCTAATTTTTGTATTTTTGGTAGAGATGGGGTTTCTCCATGTTGGTCAGGCTGGTCTCGAACTCCTGACCTCAGGTGATCCACTCACCGTGGCCTCCCAAAGTGTTGGGATTACAGGCGTGAGCCACCGCGCCTGGCCAATTTTTGTATTTTTAGTAGAGATGGGGTTTCTCTGTGTTGGTCAGGCTGGTCTCGAACTCCTGACTTCAGGTGGTCTGCCCACATTGGCCTCCCAAAGTGTTGGGATTACAGGCGTGAGCCACTGTGTCCAGGCTTGGTTTATATTCTTATTCTCCATGTCCATTTGTCAGCATACTCTGTTGCTGCCTCCATGATGCATCCAGATTCGGACCACGTCTCCTATCTCCACCACAATCATTTGAGGCCAGTCCGTCATCAGCTCTCACCTGGGTTATTGAGCAGCTTTTCAGCCGGCCTCCCTGCGGCCATGTTTTCCCCCTTACAGTCTGTCCTCAGTAAGGCAGCCAGAGTGATCCTGTGAAACTATGGGACGTATCACATCTCTGCTCTGCTCACAAATCTCCCTGCCTGGCCGGGTGCGGTGGCTCACACCTGTAATCCCAGCACTTTGGGAGGCCAAGGCGGGTGGATCACCTGAGGTCAGGAGTTGAAGACCAGCCTGACTAACATGGTGAAACCCCATCTCAACAACAACAACAACAAAATACAAAACATTAGCTGGGTGTGGTGGTGCATGCCTGTAATCCCAGCTACTCAGGAGGCTGAGGCAGGAGGATCGTTTGAACCCGGGAGGTGGAGGTTGCAGTGAACTGAGATTGTGCCGCTGTACTTCAGCCTGGGCGACAGAATTAAATGAATGCTTGAAATTTGGTTTTAGTGAATGAATGCTTGAAATTTGGTTTTAGTGAATGAATGCTTGAAATTTGGTTCTCATGGTGAGGGTGACAGGAAGCCATTTCAAGGCCTTAGATAGGGGGCTTGTAGGATCAGGCTGACATTCTGGAGGGTCCCTCTAGCTCCTGGGGGAGACAGTTTGGGAGTGGGACCAGAGTGGGATCGTGAAGATTGGCTGGGAAGATGTCAGTGGCTTGGAGATGATGGTGGAGGGGGATTGAGGGGTTGATGGAGCTGAGAGATGCGTAGGAGGCAGAGTGAAAAGCTTTTTGTTAGAGCCGTGCTCAATACACTTTCATGGGGACACGCGGCACCTGGCATCCTGTGGAAATGCAGATATATAGAGGTGGGTCTGGGTTGGGTCCTGGAGTCTGCTTTCGGGTGACATTACACTGCCGACCGGGGACACGCTTTGAGTAGCAAGGGGTTGGGTGTCAGGGATAAGGGAAGGGGAGTCGGGAACACTTTGTGCCTTTAATTGTGAGAGAACCCAGGAGGAGGAGCAGGTTGGGGGAAAGATGGGTTCGAGGTGCCTGCGAGACCCCACGGGGGGATGTGACATCTGGAGCTCAGCCTGGGCTGGCAGTGGAAAATGAGGAGTTGTCCTTGGGTTGGTGGGTGCAGCCTTGGTGTGGGTGAGGCTGAGTGGGAGAGGGTGCAGGGAGGGTGGTCAGGCTGCGGAAGCCCCTCTCTGTAAGCCATGTCGCTGACTTGAAAGGTGCATCGCCCAGGCAAGGGCGTTGGTTAGGTAGTCTAACCACCACCCCTTCCGACCATGGCTTGGGTGGTCTAACCAATACCCTTGATTTGGGGCAGGGGTTTCCCTCGCTGGCTTCTGCTGGTTCATCAGATTAACTAAGGAAGGGAGCAGGAGCCTCTCCCCCAAGGAGGCGGCAGCCTGTGGGCCCATGAGGGAAGCCAGCCAGCCCTGGCTGTCAAGGAGGAGGCGGAGCAGCATCTCTGCTTCTGGTGCAGCTGTCCAGCGGGCCTGTCTTGAAGCATTTGGGTGTCCCTGCTGCTCAGGAGCCCCAGAGTGGACTCAGGCAAACCTGGGCCCCAGAGCCCACTTAGCCACTTGGTAGCTGCGTGAGCACGGGCAAGGTGCTGCAGCTCTCTGGGTCCCGGTTTTCTCATCCGTGGGATGGGGTAATAATAGTGCCCTCCACGTGGCAGTTGTGACGATTAGTGAGATGGGGTGTGTAACATGCTGAGCCCAGAGGCCGGCACTGACCAGTGCCCAGCGAGGTTCTAACAGTTGTCTCTGGAGGGTGTGGCACGGTCAGGATGGACACTGGCTTTGCCTCCTCCTTTCTGCCCTACCCACTGCATACACCTGGCTTGGCCCCACCTCCAAGCCCTTCTGTTTTTTTTTTTTTTTTTGAGACGGAGTCTTGCTCTTGTCCTCCAGGGTGGAGTGCAATGGTGCAATCTCAGCTCACTGCAACCTCTGCCTCCCAGGTTCAAGCGATTCTACTACCTCAGCTTCTTGACTAGCTGTGATTATGGGCGCCCACCACCACAACTGGCTAATTTTTGTGAATTTAGTAGAGATGGGGTTTCACCATGTTGGCCAGTCTGGTTTCGAACTACTGACATCAAGTGATCCACCCTCCTTGGCCTCCCCAAGTGTTGGAATTACAGGTGTGAGCCACCGTGCCCAGCCACACAGCCCTTCTTACATTGAAAGTCCCTTGGCTGGGCGTGGCGGCTCACGCCTATAATCGCAGCACTTCGAGAGGCCAAGGCGGGCAGATCACGAGGTCAGGAGTTCAAGACCAGCCTGGCTAACATGGTGAAACCCCGTCTCTACTAAAAATACAAAAAATAAGCTGGGCATGGTGGCGGACATATGTAATCCCAGCTACTCAGGTGGCTGAGGCAGGAGAATCATTTGAACCCGGGAGGCAGAGATTGCAGTCAGCTGAGATCGCACCATGGCACTCCAGCCTGGGCGACAGGGCGAGACTCCATCTCAGGGAAAAAAAAAAAAAAAAAAATCCCTGCTTCCTGTTGGGTCCCCCTCCTTGCCTTGAGCCCTCTCCCTCCATTCAGATCTGTCCCTGCTGATGTCTCCTGCTCATCTCTTGTCCATTCCTTTTTTCCTCCTGAGCCCTACTGTAATGCTTGGAGAGTTCGGGGGGCTGGGGGGTGGGATCTTCTGCTGTCTGTTCGTGTCTCCCGAGAGACCACAGGGTCCTTCAGGCTGGGTGGGTGCTGAATATCCAAGGGGGACCGGGTAGGCCTGATTTCCTGCCCTCCTGGAGCTCACTGTCCAGCGGGAAGGACAGGCGCCGGACTGGTTGTGATGACTGAGGGGCTGGGAGCAGGGTGCCTTAGCAGCAGAGAGCATGGGGCCTGATGGATGACATCGGAAGGAAGGGACATTCAGGCAGAGACCTGGAGGATGATCAGGATACAGGAAGATGAAGGCTTGGGTGGGATGGGAGTGTGGGTGAGAGGAGAAGAGTCTAGACAGAGGGAGTAGAGTGAGTGGGAGGGCTCATCACAGGAACCCACAGGCTGTGTAGACTGGTTGGGGCAGGTGCGGAGAGGAAGTGAGAGGGGCGGGAGATGAGGCTGGGTGGGGCCGTTGGGACAAGGGAGTGCGGAAAGTTGGATTTGAGCTACGTGGTCAGGGGAGCCATGGAAGGAGGATTGAATAATCTACCTCACATTTATTTTTTACCTTTTTTTTTTTTTTTTAATATTGTGGTAAAATACACATCACACACAATGTATCACTTGAGTCATTTTAAAGTATACAGTTCAGTGGCATCAAGTACTGTTCAAAGTGTTTTGTGATCCTCACTACCATTCTCTAGACGGTGTTCATCATCCAAATGGAAACTGTATCCATTAGCCGTCACTCCCTCCCCCGCCTCCCCATCCCTAAGCAACCACCATCTACTTTCTGTCTCTATGGATTTGCCTATTCTGAGCATTTCATAATGCAGGGTGGGTATGTCTTATCTGACATGCTTGGGACCAGGTGTTTCGGATTTTATATATATTTTTTGGATTTTGCTGTATTTCCATTGTACTTACTGGTTCAGCATCTCTACTCTGAAAATTCAAAGTCTGAAATGTGCCGAGGTCAGGCGTAGTGGCTCACGACTGGAATCCCAGCACTTTGGGAGGCTGAGGTGGGTGGATCATTTGTGGTCAGGAGTTAGAGACCAGCCTGGCCAACATGGTGAAGCCTCATCTCTACTAAAAATACAAAAATTAGCTGGGCGTGGTGGCGCACACCTGTAATCCCAGCTTCTCGGGAGGCTGAGGCAGGAGGATTGCTTGAATTCGGGAGGTGGAGGTTGCAGTGAGCAGAGATGGTGCCATGGAACTCCAGCCTGGGGGACAGAGTGAGACTCTGCCTCAAAAAAAAAGAAAGAAAGAAATGTGCCAATGAGCATTTCCTTTGAACACCATGTTGGCACTGAAAAAGTTTAGGATTTGGAGCATTTTGGAGTTGGGATGCTCAACGTGTAAACGGAATCACACAATAGGTGGTGTTCTGTGTCCGGCTTCTTCCACTTAGCCTGCTTTCATCCATGTTGTAGCACGTATCAGTAAGAGCACTTCATTCCTTTTCAGGGCTGAATAATGTTCCTTTGTATTGGCGTGCCACGTTTTGTTTACCCACTCATTCATTCATGGACCTTTGTGTTTCTTTCACCTTCGATCATTGTGAATAGTGTTGCTATGAACACTTGTGTACATGTTTTTGTTTGGAAATGTGTTTTGGAGTGGAATTGCTGGGTCGTATGGTAATTCTATGTGTAACTTTTTTTTTTTTTTTTTTTTTTGAGACAGAGTCTTGCTCTGTACCCCAGGCTGGAGTGCAGTGGCACGATCTTGGCTTACTGTGACCTCTGCATCCCAATTCAAGTGATTCTTCTACTTCAGCCTCCCGAGTAGCTGGGACTACAGGGCGCCCGTCACCACGCCTGGCTAAGTTTTTGTATTTTTAGTAGAGATGGGGTTTCACCGTGTTAGCCAGGATGGTCTCAATCTCCTGACCTCGTGATCCACTTGCCTCGGCCTCCCAAAGTGCTGGGATTACAGGCGTGAGCCACTGTGTCTGGGCCCTTTTTTTTTTTTCCTTCAATTTTGAGATGGAGTCTCACTGCGTTGCCCAGGCTAGAGTGCAGTGGTGCATTCTTAGCTCACTGCAGCCTCCTCCTCCCGGGTTCAAGCGATTCTCCTGCCTCAGCCTCCTGAGTAGCTGGGATTACAGGTGCCCGCCACCACGCCCAGCTAATTTTGTTTTGTTTTGTTTTTTGTTTTGGGATAGAGTCTCACTCTTGTCCCCCAGGCTGGAGTGCCGTGGCGCCATCTCAACTCACTGCAACCTTCACCTCCCAGGTTCAAGTGATTCTCCTGCCTCAGCTTCCCAAGTAGCTGGGATTAGAGGCGCGTGCCACCATGCCCGGCTAACTGTTGCATTTTTGGTAGAGATGAGATTTCACCACGTTGGCCAGGATGGTTGATCTGCTTCTCATTTCAGCGTGGTCCCTGTGTCTCCTTCCTGGAGAATGGCTTGATGGAGTCCAGTGGATGGAGGTGGGCTGGGATGCGGGTGCCATTGTCTAGGTGAGAGATGATGCTTTGGGGTGGAGCGATGGAACAGTTAGGGAGGTGGTGAGGACTTTGTGATACCCTGGAGGCCATGGGTGGGGGAAGTAGGGACTCAAACGTGACTGATTCGTGTCGTATCCCCGGCGGCTAGTGCTATGCTGGCACACCGTGGGTGCTTTACAGATACTCGCGGAATGAATGACAGATCCCTAAGAAGAAATGGGAACCTGGAAGTTCTTGGTGCTCTTCCTGGAGGCCCCTCCTCTGAGGGCCCCTGGATGGTTTTGGACTCGGGCAGCCCCTCTTCTGAGGGGGGCTGCGGGGTCACCTTGGTCGGGGTTATGTGAAGGTGGGGTGGGCAGCAGAGCAGCTTCCAGGGACCACCTCTTTCTTCTCTGTGTTCAAGCTCCACAGCCCCCCGGGGAGACCACGTGGGCGGTGCTGGGGCGCTGGAGAGGATGGTCTTTTGGCAGGGGGGCATTCGGGGGCTGCACTGTCAGCGCTGAGGGGGCAACGAAGCCTTTCCTGAGCTCCCCAAGGCTGCTGGGAAAGCAATTCCTGTCTGCAGGTTGGTGTCCGAGCCCAGGGACACTCCTCCATTCTTGGCATTTCTCTCAGGGTTCTGGGAGGGCCCAGAAAGGCCTCGCCCAGCCTTTGTGGTTCCCATTCCTCTGGCTTCCACTCCACGTGCTGCCCTGCCCTCGGTGCCTTCCCTAGCCGGGCAGCCTTTTCACAGATGGATTTTGGCCTTGGTGGAGAGGGAAGCACCTTCGATCTAAAAGCTGCAAAAGCTTCTCTCTCCACCCTTCTGTCTTTCCTCTCTCCCTCATTTTCTCTTCTCCTGTTTCTTTTTTTTTTTTTTTTCTCGCCTGTTTTCTGTAAATCTGTAAAACAAACACACTTTTAAAAATGTCACTTGTCTCTTCTATCTGCAGCCTAGAGTGGGATAAAGCTGTTACCTCCCTTGGGAGTTGGCTTTTGAGCTCTGGGCATGAGTCAGCCCTGTTCCTGATGGCCACAGGACGATTGGCAGAGAATCCCAGGGCAGCTACCTTGTGGCCTGGGGCCTCGCCAGCCGGGGCTCCAAGGCTGTGACCCAGATAGGGAGGTGGGTGGCCCTTTCTCCTACTCCCTGCTCACCTTCTGGTCCAGGGAGGGACCCAGAAAGGACAGGCAGGGGCCTAGGAGACTTTAGCCAACCTTTGAGCAACAGCAAAAACTCTAGACAGGCCCCTGTGGTGACCCACATCAGTGTGAACTGCGGGCTCCTGTCAGCCTCCACGTCTGCCTCGTCTCTCTCCAGGGAGAGCAGGTGTGTCCTTTGTGGGCCAGTCGGGAATCTCTTGTTCAGCCCTGTTGGAGGTGTGGGGGATGCACGGGGCACAGGGTGTGGTCTCCGGAAACTTCTAGTGTGCACTGCAAGCGAGAAGCCCCCTCCTATGCCAGGACCCTGACTGGGCAGGGAACACTAAGTGTACTGAATTTTAGGCTTTGCTATGGGGCTGAGAGGACGCTCGCTGTGGGGTGTGGAGGGGCTGCAGTGGTCTCTTCATTCATCCTTCTTCATTCACTCCTTCACTGTGTGTGTGAATGGGCAAGACAGGTCGGACACAGCTCTTGGAGTCAGAGTTCTTGAGTGGCTTTTTTTTTTTGAGACGGAGTCTCACTCTGTTGCCCAGGCTGGAGTACAGTGGTGCAATCTCGGCTCACTGCAATCTTCGCCTCCTGGGTTCAAGCGATTCTCCTGCCTCAGCCTCCCAAGTAGCTGGGACTACAGGCGTGCACCACTATGCCTGGCTAATATTTGTATTTTTAGTGGAAACGGGGTTTCACCACGTTGCCCAGGCTGGTCTCAAACTCCTGACCTCAGGTGATCCGCCCGCCTCCGCCTCCCAAAGTGCTGGGATTACAGGCGTGAGCCGCCACGCCCAGCCTAGCGTTCTTGAGTTTGAATTCTGTTTCTTCCACTGACTAGCTGTGTTCCCGTTAGCAAGTCATTCAGCCTTTCCCAAACCTCAGCCGACTCATCTATATATAAGATGAAAACATCACTCCTTGTCCTGATCATCCTCACAGAATTGTGCTTGGCAGAGGAGGAAATCATAAGCGTCATGGCAAATTGTGACACAAATGTAAAGTCTTTGTGTGAACAGATATTTTTGGAGGGCCTACAGGGTGGGAATGCTGCCCTTGACCCTGTGGACCACAGGGAGATGGTCAAGATAATCGCTGGTCCCGGAGCTGTTACGGCCTGGCGGGCAAAATAGACACATTTCTTTACCTTTTTTTTTTTTTTGAGACAGAGTCTCACTCTGTTGCCCAGGCTGGAGTGCGGTGGCGCAACCTCGGCTCACTGCAACCTCCGCCTCCCAGGTTCAAGTCATTCTTCTGCCTCAGCCTCCCCAATAACTGGGATTACAGGCGCCCGTCACCACACCCGGCGAATTTTTTGTTTTTTTAGTAGAGACGGGGTTTCACCATCTTGGCCAGGCTGGTCTCGAGCTCCTGACCTCATGATCCGCCCGCCTCTGCCTTCCAAAGTGCTGGGATTACAGGCGTGAGCCACCGCCCCCGGCAGATAGACATTTCTTGGTGGATCTGGCTGGAAGGTTCTCAACATGCTTTCTCATTGGGCACTGACTCAACAGAGCCCCTAAGCACCTCAGTGCATTCAACACATAGTCCCTGCATGTCCACAGGAGCCAGGCAGTGTTCTGAGGCTAGACCGGCGGGCTTGGAGTATGTTGGAGGTGAGCAATGGTGAGGCCCGGCAGCGCCACCAAGACTCGTAGCTGCGACCGGCTCCTCCAGCAGGAAGAGCCTCTGTGTTCTCTCTCCTTAGCAGCTCCTCGCATCCCACCATGTACACTAAATTCCGAGTCTAGGGGCTGAAGCAGTGCCTTTTTACTTGGGTGATTTTCTAGCTGGCCTGGGAGTGGCCTCTTCCTGTCACCATTTGGTTACGCAAACTGGGGCAGGGAAAGGATCCGGGAAGGGCAGACAGAGATCCTGACGAGGGCCCCGGAATTCTCAGTGGTTCCAGCTGCCCGGCGAGGCCAATCTCATGCCTCCTGGGGAGAATATGGCCGTGTCTGTGGATAGACCCTTCCAGCATTATTGACAATGATGCATCATCTTGTCACTTAGGTGACCAGGGCAGCTGGAAATGATTCGGCAGGAAGGCCGAAATGACGGCCTTTTCTTGGCCCTGATTCCCTGTGGCAGGTGCCGGGTCTGCCCCCTGGGGCCTCTGCTCTGGGTTGAGATGTCGCATGAGAAGAGCAGAAGGCAGATGTGGCAGGGCCTTCCCCACACCCCACCCACTTTACTAGATGCCTCTGGACTCTGTATTTTTTTCCCAATGAATATGTATTTATATATATGTGTGTCTATCTCTATCTATCTATCTATTTTTTTTTTTTTTTTTGAGCTGGAGTCTCGCTCTGTCCCCCAGGCTGGAGTGCAGTGGTGTGATCTCAGCTCACTGCAACCTCCGCCTCCCAGATTTAAGCGATTCTCCTGCCTCAGCCTCTCGAGTGGCTGGGACTACAGGTGCATGCCACCACGCCCAGCTACTTTTTTTATTTTTAGTAGAGATGAGGTTTCACCATGTTGGTCTCGAACTTCTGACCTCAGGTGATCCCCCTTCCCTGGCCTCCCAAAGTGCTGGGATTACAGGTGTGAGCCACCGTGCCCGGCCATATGGATTAATATTTACAATAAAAATTTAAAAATCAGAAAACAGAATGATAGTGGTGCCCTTTGTAACAATCCAAGAATGGGTTATTGGTATTTAACGGGGTACTTTTGTAGGCATTTAGCGAAGAAAAAATAACTTTCTCTTAGAAAAACGTAATGCCTGTCTCAGGCGCTTTCCCACGCAGCATTGCTTGTGGACTTCAGGTTTGTCTAGGTGGGTGTTTGCACGGCCCTTGAACTACCCATTCGAGGTATACAAAAACTACTGGCTAATTTTTGTATTTTTAGTAGACAAAGGGTTTCACCACGTTGGCCAGGCTGGTCTCAAACTCCTGACCTCAGGTGATCCTCCTGCCTCGGCCTCCCAAAGTGCTGGGATTACAGGTGTGAACCACTGCGCCCGGCCTAACTATTATCTCTGCTATCTATGTCCAGACATGGAGCCCAAGGCCGAGAGCAGAATCAATCTCCAGGAAATAACAGGAGCTCGGTCATAGACCAAATCTGCTGGGGAGCAGACGGCGTGATGAATGAGCCCAGTGGCTCAGTACGCCGGAGCTGCGGGGAGGGGTGAGTGGGACCGAGGCCGAGGCCTGCAAAGCAGCAGCACCACACGCATGTCATCCAGAGATCGCCCCTCGGGGTCCCTTAGAATCCCAGCTCTGCCACTTACTTGCTGTAGGACCTTCCAGAAATCACTTGCCCTCTCTGAGGCTCAGTTTCTTCATCTGTAAAATGGGAGAAAAATTCTGTATCTACCACATAGGGGTGTTGAAAAGATTGCATGAAATAATGTATGTAAAGAGTTTAGCATAGTGCTAATATCAGCTGATATGATGATGATGATGAATTTTTTTTTTTTTTGAGACAGAGTCTTGCTCTGTTGCTCAGGCTGGAGTGCGGTGGCTTATTGCACTCCATCTCCTGGGTCCAAGCGATTCTAGTGCCTCAGCCTCCTGAGTAGCTGGGACTCCAGGCATGCACCAACACGCTCAGCTAATGTTTGTATTTGTAGTATAGAGATAGGGTTTCCCCATATTGCCCAGGCTGATCTTGAATTCCTGGCCTCAAGGGATCTGCCTGCCTTGGCTTCCCAAAGTGCTACTGTTACAGGCGTGAGCCACCGCACCTGGCTGATGATGAAGAATACTTTTCACTTTTTTTTTTTTTTTGAGATAGAGTTTTACTCTTGTTGCCCAAGCTGGAGTGCAATGGCGTGATCTTGGCTCACTACAACCTCCACCTCCTGGGTTCAAGCGATTTTCCTGCCTCAGCCCTCCGAGTAGCTGGGATTACAGGTGCCTGCCTCCACGCCCGGCTAATTTTTTATATTTTTAGTAGAAACGGGTTTCACCATGTGAGCCAGGCTGGTCTTGAACTCCTGACCTAAGGTGATCTACCTGCCTCGGCCTCCCAAAGTGTTGGGATTACAGACGGAAGCCATTGCACTTGGCTTTGTTTTTTGAAATGGAGTCTCGCTCTGTTACCCAGGTTGGAGTGCATTGGTGCGATCTTGGCTCACTGCAACCTATGCCTCCTGGATTCAAGCAGTTCTCCTGCCTCAGCCTCCCGAGTACCTGGGACTGCAGGTGCATACCACCACGCTGGGTAATTTTTGTATTTTTAGTAGAGAAAGGGTTTCACCATGTTGGCCAGGCTGGTCTCAAACTCCTGACCTCAGGTGATCCTCCTGCCTCGGCCTCCCAAAGTGCTGGGATTACAGGTGTGAACCACTGCGCCTGGCCTATTATCTCTGCTATCTATGTCCAGACATGGAGCCCAAGGCCAGGAGCAGAATCAATCCCCAGGAAATAACAGGAGCTTAGTAACAGACCAAATTGGTGGGGAAGTGGTTAACTCTGTCTCAGACTTTTTAAAAATTTTGCTTTTTATCATGATCATGATTTCTTTTCTTTCTTTTTTTTTTTTGAGACAGTCTTGCTCTGTTGCCCAGGCTGGAATGCAGTGGCCCGATCTCAGCTCACTGCAAGTTCCGCCTCCTGGGTTCACGCCATTCCCCTGCCTCAGCCTCCCGAGTAGCTGGGACTACAGGTGCCCGCCACCACACCCGGCTAATTTTTTGTATTTTTAGTAGAGACAGGGTTTCACCGTGTTAGCCAGGATGGTCTCGATCCCTGGACCTGGTGATTCACCCGCCTCGGCCTCCCAAAGTGCTGGGATTACAGGCGTGAGCCACTGCGCCCAGCCCATGATCATGATTTCTAATTGACACATAATTATACCTATTTTGGGGGTACAGTGTGATATTTTGATATATGTATACAATGTGTAATGATCAAATCAAGGTAATTAGCATGTCTGTTACCTCAAACGTTGATCATTTCTTTGTATTGGAAACGTTCAAAATCTGCTTTTCTGGCTATTTGAAAATATACAATAAATTGTTAATTATGGTCACTCTACAATGCTACAGAATACTAGAAATGATTCTTCCTATCTGTAGTTTTGTATCTTTGCCAACCTCTCTCTAACCCCTCTCCTGCCCTTGTCAGTCTCTGCCGGCCACTATTCTGCTTTCTACTTCTATGAGATCAACGTTTTTAGCTTCTGTGTTTGAATGAGAACCTGCAGTATGAGTCTTTCTGTGCCTGGCTTATTTCACTTCACATGATGTCCTCCAGTTTTATCCACATCACCACGAATGACGGGATTTCGTTCTTTATTTATGGCTGGCTAGTACCGTGCATATATACCACCTTTTCTCTTTTTTTCGGAGACAGAGGCTTGCTCTGTCACCAGGCTGGAGTGTAGTGGTGCGATCTCAGCTTGCTGCAACCTCTGCCTTCCGGGTTCAAGTGATTCTCCTGCCTCCACCTCCCAAGTAGTTGGGACTACAGGTGCACACTGCCATACCCAGCGATTTTTTTTTTTTTTTTTTTTTTTTTTTTGTATTTTAGTAGAGATGGGGTTTCACCATGTTGCCCAGGCTGGTCTTGAACTCCTGAGCTCAGACAATCCACCTGCCTCGACTTCCCAGAGTGCTAGGATTACAGGCGTGAGCCACCGCGCCTGGCCCATACCACCTTTTCTTTATACATTCATCCGTTGGTGGACTTAGGTTCATCCCACACCTGGGCTGTCGTAAGCAGTAAACACGGGAGCGTAGAGGCTCTTCAACGGACTGATTGCCTTTCCCTTGGATGTGTGCCCTGCAGTAGGATCGCCAGGTCACGTGGTGGTTCTGTTTCTACTGTTTTGAGGACCCTCCGTGCTGTTTTCCACAGTGGCTGTGCTCACTTACGTTCCCACCAGTCGTGTCTCAGGCTCTTGAGCAGGGACATGAGGTCAGCCAAACCACTGATGGACCAAATTGCAGTGGCAATGAGCCGGGTGCCAGCTCAGCCGAGTCCTCCACCTCTTGGGGTCTAGGAGCTCCCCATGTGTGACACGTTTTTCAGTTTATTCGGTGCCAGGCCCTGTGCTGGGGCAGGCCAGTGGTCAGGGTGCGTGTTAGAGCCCAGCCAGAGGCCTCTGTTCTCTCTGGGTCAGAGGTAGGCTTGGCCGGGGGAGTGAGTTTTGCTCATCACGTGGATGATCTTGATCAGCCAGTGGAGCTCCCAGCGGCTGAGCCCTCTTTCTGAACTTCAGAGCCATGACATCCTGCAAGGGCCACGGCCAGATTCCGGTACGCCCCTGGAGGCTCTCGCAGGCATCTTGTCCTTTCTTTTCTGATGTCCCAGAGAAAGAGGCCAGCACTAGGAGGAGGCAGGAGGTTTGATCGATCTGCACTGCGTTTTTTGTTTTTTGTTTTTTGTTTTGTGTTTTTTTGTTTTTTTTTTGAGACGGAGTCTCACTCTGTCTCCCAGACTGGAGTGCAGTGGCACGATCTCAGCTCACTGCAACCTCTGCATCCCGGGTTCAAGCGATTCTCCTGTCTCAGCCTCCGGAGTAGCTGGGACTACAGGCACGCACCACCAATGTGTGGCTAATTTGTGTGTGTGTGTGTGTGTGTATATATGTGTATATATATATACACACACTTTTTTTTTTTTTTTTTTTTTTTTTGTGTGTGGAGACGGAGTTTCCCCATGTTGGCCAGGCTGGTCTTGAACTCCTGACCTCAAGTGATCTACCTGCCTCGGCCTCCCAAAGTGCTGGGATTACAGGTGTGAGCCACTGCGCCCGGCCTGTGCTGGGTTCTGTAGGCTGGGTTAGAGCGTGTTGTTGAAATGAGATCCCAGTCCTGGTCCCTGGGAGTCACGTCACCGATGCTTGATTGCATGGTCATGGGTAGAACCCCTTGTTCTGGACACTCATCTTCCAGTAATGTACCATGGTCACAAGCAAGAAAGGGGAGGAACGAGGATGGGTCGGGGGCCCTGTCTCAGTGCTGGAAAACAGCTCCATGCATTTGTCTTTCTAATGAGTGAGACTTTCATAGGGAGAGAATAACATTATTATAGTAATTGAATAGACCAGGCAGATTTACCCTGAAATGCTGTAGTCTGTCCCCACTGAAACCGTTATTTAGTTTGAACCAATGATGGAAGCTCCTAATCCATTATGTCACCAAGTAATCTTATTCAGAAGAGTTAAGACTTAAGACGCGGAGTCTTAGAGCAGAGTGTAGCAGTGGCTTAGCTGGGAGGCCGGTTGGCTCTGTGAGAGGGAAACT
The DNA here is from genome assembly GCF_047675955.1 of Chlorocebus sabaeus. Lineage (NCBI taxonomy): Eukaryota > Metazoa > Chordata > Mammalia > Primates > Cercopithecidae > Chlorocebus > Chlorocebus sabaeus. Next base: position 2,843,404 of record NC_132919.1, read on the forward strand.
CGCAGCGCTTGCAGTCTGCTGGGGGATTTCTTAGCATGGATGGTTTAACATGCCCGTGTGCTGGGCACTGCGAGACGGGCTCCTTCTCTTCTTGGGCTTACCGGGAGTTCAGCCAACCCATGGGACCCCTTATTACACAGTGTATCCTCCCAGTAGCACCAGTTTTTGGTCCAATTCAACAGTCAATGTTTACTTTTTATGACTGTGTAAACGTTATTTATTGTTATGTGAAAGGGCACCATCATTATGTTTTCTTTCTTACATAACTTTTCATGTTTCTTGGAGTTAATGATTAACTTCTGTTTCTGCTGTTAGTATTGTTTTGTAGGGACCTAGCATTCTTTTTCTTTTTCTTTTTTTTTAAATTTTTGACATAGGGTCTCACTCTGTCACCCAGGCTGGAGTGCAGTGGCACAATCACGGCTCACTACAGTCTTGACCTCCTGGGTTCAAGCGATCCTTCTACCTCAGCTTCCCAAATAGCTGGCATCACGGGTGCTTTCCACCGTGCCTGGCTAATTTTTGTGGAGAGACGTGGTCTCACTATATCGCCCAAGCTGGTCTCAAACTCCTGAGCTCAACCAATCCTCTCTCCTTGGCCTCCCAAAGTACTGTAATTACAGGTGAGAGCCACTGTACCTGGCTTGTTTTTCTACTTTTATTTTTTCTACCACAATTACTTTAATAGATAGCCCCTCCCTCCCCTCCCTCATCTCCACCAAGCTTGCATCCATCAGATATCCTGTCAATTCCATTCTTTCCCCCAGGAGATCTTACTTCCAGAGCCCCCTATCGTCTAGTGATAGTAGCCTCCCAAGAAAGGATGCAAGGGAGTGAATTTTTTTGAGCTCTTTCGTATTTCAAAATGTCTTTATTGGTTGATAGTTTGCCTGGGTATAAAATTTTAGGTTGAAAATAATTTTCTTTAAGAATTTTGAAAGTTATTACATCATTGCCTACTAGATTCTAGAGTTACTGTTGAAAAGTCTGATGATATGCAGATTCATATTTCTTTTCTTTTTTTTTTTTTGAGACAGAGTTTCGCTCTTGTCTCCCAGGCTGGAGTGTAATGGTGTGATCTCAGCTCACTGCAACTTCTGCCTCCTGGGTTCAAGTGATTCTCCTACCTCAGCCTCCCAAGTAGCTGGGATTACAGGCATGTGTTACCATGCCTGGCTAATTTTTGTATTTTTAGTAGAGATGGGGTTTCTTCATGTTGGCCAGGCTGGTCTCGAACTCCTGACCTCAGGTGATCTGCCCACCTCGACCTCCCAAAGTGTTGGGATGACAGGCGTGAGCCACCACGTGTGGCCCAGATTCTTATTTCTCTGTATATGGTATGTATTTGTATTTTCTCTCTGGAGTCACTGAGAATTTTTCATTTGCCCAGGTGTTCTGAAATTTCCTGACAGTGTTTGGGATGGATCTTGTGTCTTCACTGTGCCGTGTACTTGGTGGACCCAGAGACTCAGGACCTTCAGTTCTGGAAGATGTTCTTTTACTATTTCCCTGCTAATCTTTCTGTTATGGTGAAACAGCAGCCATTTTATGGTGCTCGAGTTCTGCGGGTGAGGAATTCAGCTAGGGCGTGTTGGAGATGATGGCTTGTCTCTGCTTTCGCAATGTCTGGGACCTCATCTTGGGTGGCTCAGATGGCTGGAGATGACTGCGACAGTCAGCTGGGGCCATATGTCAGGAGCTGCGCTGTGTTCTCATAGCATCTGCTGGAGCTGAGATGCCCAAGGTGGTTTCTTCATGTGCATGGACGGGGATGTTTGGAACGTCTGGGCTTCTCTCTCCATGCAGCCTCTCCCTGTTCCCAGCCACAGCACTGACGGTCTCAGTCAGGCCTTTCACGTGCGGGCTTGCTTTCTCTGGAGCAAATGTTCCTAGAGGTTGAGTTGGAAGCTGCAAGAGCTCCTGTGACTCATTCCTGAAAGTGAGGTAATGTTATGTCTGTCTCATTCTGTTGGTCAAGACTGAGTCACAGGGCCAGCCCAGGTTCAAGAGGGGAGCGCACAAAGCCATCAGTACCAAGAGATGCCAGCTTTGGGTACCAACTGCCAGCTCCCCTCCCCTTTCTCTTTCTGGGAACTTTCTTGGTCAGCTATTTGATCTTTTTTCTCTTCCCTCTTTTGTTTTCTGTATCTTTATGTTTTTGTTCTACTTTTTGGGAGATTTCCTCAACTTAGTCTTTTCATCATATTTCTTTCTTCCTTTTTCTTTCTTTCTTTTTTTCTTTTTTCTTTTTTTTGATGAGACGGAGTCTCGCTCTGTCGCCCAGGCTGGAGTGCAGTGGCCGGATCTCAGCTCGCTGCAAGCTCCGCCTCCCGGGTTCCCGCCATTCTTCTGCCTCAGCCTCCTGAGTAGCTGGGGCTACAGGTGCCCACCACCTCGCCTGGCTAGGTTTTTGTATTTTTTAGTAGAGACGGGGTTTCACTGTGTTAGCCGGGATGGTCTCGATCTCCTGACCTCGTGATCCGCCCGTCTCGACCTCCCAAAGTGCTGGGATTACAGGCTTGAGCCACCGTGCCCGGCCTCTTTTTTTTTTTTTTTTTTTTTTTTTGAGATGGAGTTTTGCTCTTGTTCCCCAGGCTAGAGTGCAATGGTGTAATCTCTGCTCACTGCAACCTCTGACTCCCAGGTTTAAGTGATTCTCCTGCCTCAGCCTCCCAAGTAGCTGGGATTACAGGCACCCATCACCAGGCTCGGCTAGTATTTTATTTTTTATTTTTAGTAAACACAGGGTTTCTGCATGTTGGCCAGGCTGGTCTCAAACTCCTGACCTCAGGTGATCTGCCTGCCTCAGTCTCCCAAAGTGCTAGGATTACAGGCATGAGCCACCACACCCGGCCTCCTTACTGTTATTTTAATGGGCCTCAGAAGAAGTGGGATAATAAATGTGTGTGGTCAGTCTGACAGGTTCATCCTGGAAGTCTCAACAGACTTCAGAATATCTCTATTTATATCTCCTAGAGGAAGTGAGGGTACATACGGATCACTGCTTAAACATGATTTTTTATTGTGATAAATGTTATACATCCACACTGAATGTAATCGTAAGATGAAGATGCCTGTCCTCGCCGTCCAGGTGAAGGGCGCTTTCGGGTTGGGAAAATGCTGATACCCCACACCTTGTGACTCCTGGGTTTTGCGAATGGGTTCTGAAGCTGCCTGAGGCTATGACCTTGTGCGCTGGCTGCCTCTGCTCTGACCGTGGCGTAGGCCAGGCAGTGCCAGGCAGAGCTGCTGACCGAGGGAGGGAAACTGCTCTGTCGGCAGTTTCTGAGTGACGGCGTGCGTTTGAAGGGCTGGGTGTGCAGGCACCTGGCTTGGTGATTTCTTCAGCGCAGGGGAAGCGGAGCCTGTGGTGTAAGAGGGGACTTGCCTGCCACCCCCTGCTTGGCATGTGTTCTTTCCTGGGCGTCCCCCTCCCAGCCCATCCCAGCAGGCTGCAGTCTTACGTCTCCTTCCCTGCCCCTTGGAGGGCTCCTGTTTATTTTTACTTCATGAAAGCCGGTGGGGCACAGTGGCTCATGCTTGTAATCCCAGCACTTTGGGAGGCTGAGGTGGGCAGATCACCTGAGGTCAAGGGTTTGAGACCAGCCTGGCCAACATGGCGAAACCCTGTCTCAACTAAAAATACAAAAAATGAAAATAAAAAATAAAAATTAGGCAGGGCGTGGTGGCCCATGCCTGCAATCCCAGCACTTTGGGAGGCCGAGGCAGGCGGATCACCTGAGGTCAAGGGTTTGAGACCAGCCTGGCCAACATGGCAAAACCCTATCTCTACTAAAAATACAAAAATTAGGCCGGGCGCGGTAGCTCACGCCTGTAATCCCAGCACATTTGGAGGCTGAGGTGGTGGATCACGAGATCAGGAGATCAAGACCATCCTGGCTAACATGGCGAAACTCCGTCTCTACTAAAAATACCAAAAATTAGCTGGACGTGGTGGCGTGCACCTGTAATCCCAGCTACTTGGGAGGCTGAGGCAGGAGAATGGTGTGAACCCAGGAGGCGGAGCTTGCAGTGAGCGGAGATTGCACCACTGCACTCCAGCCTGGGGGACAGAGTGAGACTCCGTCTCAAGGAAAAAAAAAAAAAAAAAAATTAGCCAGGCATGGTGGTAGGCACCTGTAATCCCAGCAACTAGGGAGGCTGAGACAGGAGAATCACTTGAACCCAGGAGGTGGAGCTTGCAGTGAGCTGAGATCACGCCACTGCACTCCAGCCTGAGCAACAGAGCAAGACTCCGTCTCAACACCACCACCACTAACAACAACAAAAGCCCAGGCCGGGCGCGGTGGCTCACGCCTGTAATCCCAGCACTTTGGGAGCTAAGGCGGGCGTATCACGAGGTCAGGAGATTGAGACCATCCTGGCTAACATGGTGAAACCCCGTTTCTACTAAAAAAATACAAAAAAAATTAGCCGGGTGTGGTGGCGGGTACCTGTAGTCCCAGCTACTCAGGAGGCTGAGGCAGGAGAATGGTGTGAACCCCGGAGGCGGAGGTTGCAGTGAGCCGAGATCGGACCACTGCCCTCCAGCCTGGGTGACAGTGTGAGACTCCGTCTCGAAAACCAACCAACCAACCAACCAACCAACCCCAAAAGCCCTACCTGCTGTCCCTGAGGGCCTCCACCCCTCCCATGGCCTCAGCTTCCACCTCTGTTCTTGTTGCACCTGTCTTTCTGCTTAGGTTTCAGTGCTGTTCTGATCCCATTTGGGTGTCCCAGGGGCGCCCGACTTGCCGCGTGTCCAGAAGAGAGCCTTATCATCTGCGTCTCACAAAGCCAACTCTCTTCCTCTGTGTCATGGCTGAAGCGTCCGTCATTCCATTTTCTGAAACCCAGGTCACTTGGTGTGTTTAGCTCTCAGCCCCTCCTTTACTTTCTGTCACCAAATTCTCTTAATTTTGCTCCCGAAATGCCTTATGACTGACCGTTTCGTGTCATTTCTGTGGCTGTGAGCGCAGTGGAGGGCAGCGCCCCTCGGCCCCTTTTCAGTTTCCCCCCGACCCCTCCCTTCCAGCCACTCCGTTCTCTCTCTGCTGCTTGCAGAGTCCTCCAGCAAAGCCTCGGGCCCCTTGGCTTCCTCCCTTTGCCCCCGAGAGACAGTTTGGCGTGTGGCGCCTTTTCCCAGCGTCACTGTCCGCACAGCGCCGGCACTGTGTGTCCTGTGTGTGTGTCACCTGTCTCAGGCCCATAACGTTTTCCTTCAACTGGCTCAGCTGTTAAAAATTCAATGGACTTGTTTCAGAAGGCACCTTTATGTCACTACCATAAAAGGAAAATCAGGGTGGCCTGCCACAAAGAGCATCTCTGTCAAAGCTCCGTAAGTGACTGTCATAGTGAAGACCATGCCAGGTGCCCTCGGAGGCCATCAGGGATGCACGCGTCTGCTCTGGGAAGCCGTGGGCCATGGGAGCTCCTCTCCAGCGGGCCCCTTCTCCTCCTCAGAGGGAGTGTAGCACGTGATTAAGGCCACAGACCCTGGAGCCAGGCGTGTGTCCAAGCCTCGCTCCGCTCCTTTCCAGCAACATGACCTTGGCCCGGTTAACCTCTGAGCCTCATTTTCCCTGTCTGTAAAAGGGGTTAATACTATTTCCTTCAGTGGACTGTGGTATTCAATGAGATAGTGTACGTGGATCACTTCATGCAGTGCCCTAACCCTTGAGGCCTGTTTGCTGGCATTAGGCCTCCCCTGCCACTTTTTTTTTTTTTTTTTAGATGTAGTCTCGCTCTGTTGTCAGACTGGAGTGCAGTGGCACGATCTTGGCTCACCGCAACCTCTGCCTCCCGGGTTCAAGCGATTCTCCTGCCTCAGCCTCCTGAGTAGCTGGGATTATACGGGCCCCCGCCACCATGTCTGGCTAATTTTTTGTATTTTTAGTAGATACGGGGTTTCGCCATGTTGGCCAGGCTGGTCTCAAACTGCTGACCTCTAGTGATCCACCTGCCTTGGCCTCCCAAAGTGCTGGGATTACACCTGTGAGCCACTGTGCTGGCCTGCCCTCCCCTTTTGCCAGCCTGCTGTGCCCTCAAATGGTGTGACGTGTCTCCTGGCATCAGCGACACTGGTGATCTCTCTGTTGTGCTGGTCACCTTCCTGTGTGTTCTGCCTGTGTGCCCTTCCCTTCCCCGTTTCTCCCGTAGGTCACTGCTGGACTCTTCCCTGGGCCTAGCCATTGCCTCCTGTGCGATCCCGTAGCTGGTCTCCCAAGGACAGCCAGCCCTCTCCTCCCTGTGACCTCATGGCACTTGATTCTGCATCTCTCGTTTTACCCCCATGACCCCACAATTCATGTTTGGCACCTGGGTCTCTCACGTGGCTGTGCCGTGCCTGCAGGATGGTTTTTTGCATTTTGCCCGGATCATTTTCTCAGATGCTTGTGAATCTCACAGATGTCGCCTCCCATGCTGAGACACCACCCTTAGTCCCCGAGAACTCAGACTTAAAACACACAAGAAGAAGACGTTGGCCAGTGTCCCCTCCTCGCTCCCCGCTGTGGTACTTGGGCTGGGTGGAGCTGGCTTTCCCGTTGCAGTGGGGAGGAGCACTGGAGTGGGAGTCAGAGATCTCAGGGTCGAGGTCCAGCTCTCGTGTTTTCTGACTCTGACCCCAGGCTCACATGGAACTCGGAATCTCTGCTGGCTTGGGAGTGAACCATAAAGCATGCGTCAGTTCTAAAAGCTGCTTGTCTGGTGAAGGCTTATTTTCCCAGTGTGAGGATTTGCCTATGTGGGTACATGGGTCCATCACTCTGAGACTTGTGCACAAGGAGGCCCAGACGCCCCCAAACAGAGGGCTGTGGAGGGGCTGTAGAGGTTCTGCGGGTGGTCTGCCCATAGGGTCCTGTTCCTCCTGGCTCCTACCCTTTCTCCTAGTCCTGGTTCAGTTTAGGACTTCAGGTCCTCTAGGGCAGGACAGCGCTGTCCTCATCCATTGCACCTGGAGAGCAGCAGGCGTGTGTTCTGAAGCTGCAGCCAGAGTCTGACCCAGGTCTCCCTTTGTGCCCACATGCAGCCACGTGGTCCTGTGCAGGGTGTAGCCTGCAGCAGAGGCTCCAGCTGGCACATCGCCCACACAGCCTGGGCTTCCTGCTCTCTGTCTGCTCCGTGCAGGGGACCAGTAGCCCCCTTTGACCCTCTCCCCTTTCTGTCCCCTCACTTGAGGGCCCTGACACTTTATAAACGGGTGTCCAGTTCAGGTGCGCTGGCTCATGCCTATAATCCCAGCGCTTTGGGAGGCTGAGGCGGGTAGATCGCCTGAGGTCAGGAGTTCAAGACCAGCCTGGCCAACATAGTGAAACCCTGTCTCTACTAAAAATACAAAAAATTAGCTGGGCATGGTGGCAGGCGCCTGTAATCCCAGCTACTTGTGAGACTGAGGCAGGAGAATTGCTGGAACCCAGGAGGCGGAGGCTACAGTGAGCCAAGATTGTGCCATGGCACTCCAACCTGGGCTACAAGAGCAAACCCTGTCTCAAAAACAAAAATAAACAGAAAAACGGGTGTCCAGAAGCTAGTTGTGCTTCCTGACATGTTCCTCCTAGAGACTTTTTTTTTTTTTTTGAGATGGAGTCTCGCACTGTTGCCCAGGCTGGAATGGGCAGCGATCTTGGCTCACGGCAGCCTCTGCTTCCCGGGATCAAGTGATTTCTGACTAAATTTTGTATTTTTAGTAGAGTCGGGGTTTCACCATGTTGGCCAGGCTGGTCTCGAACTACTAACCTCAGGTGATCCGCCCGCCTCGGCCTCCCAAAGTGCTGGGATTATAGGCGTGAGCTACCGTGCCCGGCCCCTCCTGGAGACTTGCTGCTCACTTCTCTCAAATGTGGCCTGAGGTGAGTTGGAAATGGGGCCTCTTCCTTGGAGAAGAGAAGAGAGGCTTGCTGTGAGGTTTGGGCGGCTCCCTCGGCTCTCCAGGCTCCACGTGCTTGTTTGCACGATGAGGCTGTCGGTGGTATCTGGTGCTTTCTCCCACGGCTACTGCTCTCTGCTTCCGTGAACCCTGGGATTGAATTAGGGGTGGGGATTGCCATTTTTGCATTTTCTGCAGAGTCCTTTGTTGTTTTTTTTTTTTTTTTGAGACGGAGTCTTGCTCTGTCGCCCGGGCTGGAGTGCAGTGGCCGGATCTCAGCTCACTGCAAGCTCCGCCTCCCGGGTTTACGCCATTCTCCTGCCTCAGCCTCCCAAGTAGCTGGGACTACAGGCGCCCGCCACTTCGTCTGGCTAGTTTTTTGTGTTTTTAGTAGAGACGGGGTTTCACCGTGTTAGCCAGGATGGTCTCGATCTCCTGACCTCATGATCCGCCCATCTCGGCCTCCCAAAGTGCTGGGATTACAGGCTTGAGCCACCGCGCCCGGCCCTTTGTTTTTTTTTTTTGAGACAGGGTCCCGCTCTGTCACCCGGGCTGGAGTGCAGTGACGTGATCATGACTCACTATAGCCTTGCCCTCCTAGGCTCAAGTGATCCTCCCACCTCAGCCTCCTGAATAGCTGGGACTACAGGCACGCACACACCGGGCTAATTTTTAAATTTTTTATAAAAATGGGGGTTCACCATGTTGCCCAGGCTGGTCTCGAACTCATGGGCTCAAGCAATCCTCCTACCTCGGCCTCCCAAAGTGCTGGGATTACAGGCGTGAGCCACCTTGCCCAGCCATCTGGGGAGCTTTGAATCACCAAAGGTCTAGAGTTGGTGCCCTGAATCTCTGGAAACCTGTCAGAGTGTGTGCTGGGATGGGCTGTGACCCCAAGGTCAGCCATGCCAGGTGCAAACAGGTGCGCAACACCTGCTCCTTCTCAAGCTACCCATTCACTCCGCCTGTGGGAGCCTTTTGTTCCTGAATCCAATGTCCTCTTCCCTCCCCCACACTCTGCCAGGTCTGCTGGGCTCATGCCCTTTCTCCCTTCCACATTGGCCCCAGCACAGGCATGAGGGTCATCAGTACTGTCATCGCCATGTCTGTCGCCTTGGGGCTTGGAATTGAGCCATGTGCATACACCCGGGGCCTGGCGGTTCCCACACAGCTGCTGGGCTCCCATGTCCCTGCCTCCCAGCTTAGCATCCACAGTATGTGGGGCAGCGAGTGCCCAGATCTGAAGACGTCCCTGCCGCTGTCCACCTCTGCCTTCTGATCAGCTTTCTGCCTTGGCTCCTCCTCTTCCGTACCCATTCTTCCAGTTGATTTGAGCCCTGGCCACAAGGCGACCAGCTATTGTGTTTTTGCTGCGTACCAGGCACTGTGCTAAGTGCTTTCTGGGCCTTATTGATAACACCCCATGAGGTAGATAGTAGTCACACCGTTTTACAGATGAGGAAGCTGAGGCACAGAGAGGTGAGATAACCTGACCATGTAGTGAACCGGAGTGGTGCTGGAGTATTGATTAGCAGGAGTATTGATTAGCAATTGCATCCATTCCCCTCTCCCTGCAGCCCCTGGCAACCACTCATCACCGTTCTGTGGATTTGCCTGTTCTGTGGATTTCATGGAACTGGAGTCACACAGCATGTGGCCTTTTGTGCCTGGCTTCTGTCACTCAGTACCGTGCTTCCTAGGCACATCCGTGTTGTAGCATGTATCAGTTCTTCATTCCTTTTCTTTCTATTGTCTTTATAGTCATAAGCTATCATTGTTTGTTTTTATTTTTATTTTTAAATTTAATTAATTAATTTATTTTTTTGAGATGGAGTCTCACTCTGTCGCCCAGGCTGGAGTGCAGTGGCGCCATCTCGGCTCACTGCAAGCTCCGCCTCCCGGGTTCATGCCATTCTCCTGCCTCAGCCTCCCGAGTAGCTGGGACTACAGGCGCCCGCCACCACATATGGCTAATTTTTTTTGTATTTTTTTAGTAGAGACGGGGTTTCACCGTGTTAGCCAGGATGGTCTCGATCTCCTGACCTCGTGATCCGCCCGCCTTGGCCTCCCAAAGTGCTGGGATTACAGGCGTGAGCCACCGCACCCGGCCTACTTCATTTCTTTTTATGGGTGAGCAATATTCCACAGTATGGAACAACCGAATTTTATTTATCTGTTCGTTGGCGGACGGACACTCGGATTGCTTCCCCATCTTGGCCATTATGAATCACGTTTCTTGTTCCTTTTGGTTTGGTTTTCCCGAGAAGCTCTTTGCAGCCCAGCTGTCTGTATTCCTCTAGCTTGGCTATTTGGAAAGCAAGAGAAAGCGTAGCTGAGCGTGGGTGGATGGCTGGGAGCGCGCGTGGGGAGGGATGCAGGAAAGGGGAGTTTCAGGCTTTGGGAGAACCCTGTGTGGAGGGGACCTTACTCCTGTCCCCAGAGCCATCTGCTGCTAGCTGAGTGTTTTTCCTGTGGTTGATTATTAACCAATGGTTACGATCCTGAGAGTTGATCCCCAGGCTAGAACTGGTACTCATCTGAGATGCCAGGAATGTTTTCCAAGGCGTTTAAACAGCTCTGGACCCTTGCTTCTGTCTCCTCTTGGAGACCACATCAACATTTTATGAGTTATAATAATAAGAATCATCATCATCATAGTCTACATTTATATAGGACTTCATGTTTTATTTCACAGCTGTTATTTTTTTTAATCAACTAATTTTTTTGAAACGGAGTTTCGCTCTTGTCGCCCAGGCTGGAGTGCAGTGGCGCGATCTCAGCTTACTGCAACCTCCGCCTCCCGGGTTCAAGCGATTCTCCTGCCTCAGCCTCTCAAGTAGCTGGGATTACAGGTGTGTGCCACCACGCCTGGCTAATTTTTGTATTTTTAGTAGAGACGGGGTTTCACCATGTTGGACAGGCTGGTCTCGAACTCCTGACCTCAGGTGATCCACCCGCCTCAGCCTCCCAAAGTGCTGGGATTACGGGCGTGAGCCACCTCACCCGGCCACAGCTGCTATTTTAAACTCCTTGGTACATTATTACCCCTATCTTTGCAGATGAAGGAAGCAAGACACAACGAGGTAACTTAACCAAGGCCTCACAGCTGGGTAGCAGGCAGAGCCAAACTTGAACCCAGGAGTCCCTTGATTCCGAGTGTAGGATGCTCTCCACAGTGATGTGTGAGACATGACGATTGCAGTGACCTCAAGATGGTGTGAGGCAGAACCCTCTGAGGGTGGAGGCGAGGAGCCTGCAGGCCTGGGTGCTGTCACAGGGGCTCCCCTAGGGGTCTGTCCAGCTCCGTCTGGGTGAATCATGGCTTTGACTTCTCAGTTTCCACTACAGGCCCCTTTGACCATTTCCTCCAGAGATTTGCATTTGGCCAAAGCTGTCTAGGATGCGTCCTGGTCTCCCTGAGCCGCCCCGTGTGCCCCTGTGTCTCAGAGCAGGGAACCTCAGTGCCATATGAGAATGGGCAGCACCTCCAGGACCCCCGCAGGTGGCAGAGGCTCTCTGACCCGCCTCTCCAGCCTGCCCTTGCCACCCTTCTCTTTGAACTGAGTACATAATTTTCCTCTTCTCTTCCTCTGGCTTCTCTCCATCCTCTTTTTCCCTTCTCTGCTTTCCAAGCTGTCCCCATCTCCAACCCCTCCTCTCATGGGTCCTTGTGAGTGCCTGGGTGGGTCTGGGACCCCGCGTCGTTAGAGTTGCATGCAACTGTGGGGCCGGGTTGCTTGAGGGGTGCAGCTTTCAATCTCAGTGCCTTGACACGTGGCGAGATGGGTCCCTGTGGGTCACAGGGAAGTTGTCACCTTGGCTAAGGATTTACCTTGTGCATCTAATGAGAACACATTCAAGGTTATCCCTTGATAAAATCACATCCCTTTCACCTCCTCATGTGTGATATGTTTGCCTGAGTGGGAGAAAAAGGGATAGAATTGCATCAAGCACTGTGTCACTTAACACTCTCTCATCTCAGTGCCAGCTGGTGGCTGGGCTGGGCTGTGCCTGGCCAGCCTTGGGAGGGTGGCTCACGTGGAAATGTTGTTGTCCTGGGAAAGGACAAGGCTGAGAAGAGTTGATCAGAGCAGGGCTGGTGAGGCAGGAGCAGGATTTCATCTTCATTGTTTTTGGCTCTCTAGGTCAAGGCTAGAACCTGGGGCCTGGGTGCTGCATTCATTTCCTAGGGCTGCCATTACCAAGGACCTCAGATGGCTTAAAGCCACATTTTTTATTTCAGTTCTGGAAGCCAGAAGTCCAAAATCAAGGTGTCAGCAGGGCCACGCTCCCTCTGCGGGCCTTAGGGAAGAATCCTTCCTCGCTTCTTCTAGCCTCTGGCAGGGTTGGCAAGCCTCGGCATGCGTTGGTTTGCAGCCGCATTGCTCCTGTGTCTGCCTTCGTTGTCATGAGGTGTTCTCACTGCGCGTTTCTTCACATTAGTGCCTTCCCTTCTTTTTTTTTTTTTTTTTTGAGACAGAGTCTTGCTCTGTCACCCGAGCTGGAGTGTAGTGGTGCGATCTCGGCTCACTGCAGCCTCCACCACCTGGGTTCAAGCGATTCTCTAGCCTTAGCCTCCTGAGTAGCTGGGACTACAGGCACCCGCCACCACACCCGACTAATTTTTGTATTTTTAGTAGAGACGGGGTTTCACCATGTTGGCCAGGCTGGTCTCGAACTCCTGACCTCAAGTGATCCACCCGCCTCGGCCTCCCAAAGTGCTGGGATTACAGGTGTGAGCCACAGCGCCTGGCCAGCCTTCCCTGCTTATAAGGACACTGGTCCTATTGAATTAAGGACCATCCTATTGACCTCATCTTGACGTGATTATATGTGTAAAGACCCGATTTTCAATAAGGTTCTATTCATAGATACTGGGGGTTAGAACTTCAGTATATCTTTTTTGGGGGACACACGGTGACCCATAACAGGCAGTTAGCTCTTAAACAAGAGGGAGGGCTGGAGCCAGGAGTGAGGATGGTACAATGTGGCCCTTGTCCCCCATAGATACCACTCGAAGCCATCTGTATACCAAGGCAGGGTGGGTCCTACCTTTGACCTAGAGCGCGTGTGTAGTTCTGATTTTTAAAATTTTAATTTTAATTTAATTAATTTAATTTTATTTTATTGAGACAGAGGGTTGCTCTGTTGCCCAGGCTGGAGTGTAGTGGTGCAATCTTGGCTCATTGCAACCTCCGCCTCCTGGGATCAAGCGATTCTCCTGCCTCAGCCTCCCGAGTAGCTTGGATGACAGGCACGTGCCACCATGCCCGGCTAATTTTTGTATTTTTAGTAGAGACGGGGTTTTGCCACGTTGAACAGGCTGGTCTCGAACTCCTGACCTCAAGTGATCTGCCCCCCCCCCCTCAGCCTCCCAAAATGGTGGGATTACAGGCATGAGCCACTGCTCTGGGCCCAGTTCAGATGTTTTTGAGGGTGACAGTCGTGCCTTCTGCCCACCCTGGTACCCCCTCTGGAGTCGTGGACACAGCACTGGAGCTTGCATGAGGCTGGTCACCCATCTCCGGTGCTCATGTCTGCTCTAGCGCCGTCCAAGTTCCCAGGCATCATTCGGGAAATCCTTCTGGTCAGAAGCTGCCTTGTATTCCTACTTGAGAGTCCGCCTCGCTTCCTAGAGAGTGGCCCCAGGAGCTTAGCCAGCATCCAGGGGGAAAGGGCTGGTGCAGGGGAGAGGGGCTCAGCTCAGGGAATGTTGGTTGCTGTACCCCTTTGACCGGGACTCAGGGCCTTGGACAATAATCTGGTGCCATGGGTGTGGACATCTTGTGCCTGATGGGGAGAAATAGACAGCATGACTGTGTGTATCAGCGTCCCATGACCGGTGATGTTAAAACCAGGTCTGTCCTCCTCTGGACTGTGTATGCCTGGAGAGCCAGGGCTGCTGTCCATCAAGGTGCGTGTGAGCCATCTCCAGAGGTCCTCTGCTAAGCCCAGAGTAGCCCTATAGCATCTGGTGGGGGCTTGCTTTACTTCCCCTACCTGCGTGCTTTTCCTTGCCAGGCTCCCAGCCTCACAGGGGAGCAGCCTTCATCCTCACCATGGACCTTGAGAGGACCCAAGGGTGATGCCTTCTTGCTTGATCATTCTTCCTTTCCCCCATCATGGCTCTCAAAGACCAGGCCCATTGAGGAGGAGCTGTGGCTGTTTGGGAGCGGGCTAGGTGGAGGAGGGGGTGAGCTTGTGCTGGACCCAGCTCTGTTGTGTGCACGGGCAGGTGAGTGTCCGGCAGAGCAGCCAGGCTGGAGCCTACGGTGGTAACGTCCAAGGCCGTACATGGAGGGAGGCTGGCAGCTCTAGCTGAGAGGTAACGGGAGCTGGTTCCTGCCTCTGTGTGCGTGTGAGTGTGTGCACACACCTAGGTGCTGTCTTGGCCCTGATGGTTTCTTGAGCCAGTGACAGCCCTGGATCAGGCGGGAGGGTCTCTCCTCTCCAGCTGTCAAAGCTTATATCAACAAGGTCCAGGAAGAAAGAAAGAGGAAGGGAGATGGGGAGCAGAAGACAGGGATTGCCAGGTTCAGGTTAATGGGGTGGAAGGGATCCTCCGCCAAGCCAGGTAGTCCCCAGGCCCTTCATCTGGCTCCCTCGTTGACCACAGGGAGGGGTCGTCAACCGCAGGGGCAGGCAGGGGTACACACGGCCCTGTGGACCTAGCGTGGAAGTGTTCTCAGCCTGGTCCTGCCCCGTGGGCCACGGGGAGCCAGGCAGGATGGGGTCTGGGCCTGGAAAGCCGGAGGGCTGGGCTCGTAGAGGGGGTGGGTTTCCGTCATGAAGGTGCGGGGTTGGAACTGTCGCTTCGCGGGCAGGACTTGGGCTGAGAAGAGGCGCAGAAGGATTCTCCGGAGGTGGCAGTGGGGGTGCTTTGGTCATTTACGCAGGACCTGGGGGTTGGGCTGACTCTCGGCTGCTTCAGAGCGGGGCTCTCTAGAGGAGGAAACACTTGTAAAGTTGGGGGCTTTGACGGCTCAGCCCGGCCCTCTTCGGCTTTTAATAGGGTTCTCCCAGCCCCTTCGTCCCCTCCTGGGTACAACCAGGGCTTGTTCAGGACACTGGAGTCCCTCACCCGGGGATTCCCCAGGCTCTGCCCAGCTGGCCCTGTTGTGCAGCCGTGGTCCGAAGGCTGATCCCATGCCAAACAGCGTGCCTGCTGATGGGGCCGCAGACAGCACTCCCCGGTCACCAGCGAGGGCCAGATGGAAAGTGGGGAGTGTGTGAGCGCGGCAAACTCGTCGCAGTCATGTTGCCATGGTGACACAACTCTGTTTAGCTGCCTGTCCACCGTCCTAGCCCACACGGACTAAATTAAGTTTTACCTGCAGTTGCACGGCAGGCAGCCCTGTCTCCCGAGGACAGCTTTTTGACCAGGGCCTGTGTGTGCGTGTGTGTGTGTGTGTGTGTGTGTGTGTGTGTAGAGGGGCTCAAGAGAGAATGAATCACTGTTTCTCCCGCCCTCTTCTCCCACCCAGCCCCACGCCTGGGTCTCTTTAGCCCCGTGGTTCTCAGACTTCACCATGCAGCAGAATCACCTGGAGAACTCGTTGGAGCGTAGGTTCCCGGGCTCATCACTGGAGAGTCTGGTGTGCACCAGAGAATGTGCATATCTTTTAAGTTCCCAGGTGCCGCTGGTGGTCTAGGGACCATACTTAGAGTAGCACTACTTTAGATTTTGGTGCCTGGGAGTAAAGAAAATGCTCCTGGCTGGGCGCGGTGGCTCACGCCTGTTATCCCAGCACTTTGGGAGGCCGAGGCGGGCGGATCACGAGGTCACGAGATCGAGACCATCGTGGCTAACACGGTGAAACCCCATCTCTACTAAAAATACGAAAAATTAGCCTGGCGTGGTGACGGGCACTTGTAGTCCCAGCTACTCGGGAGGCTGAGGCAGGAGAATGGCGTAAACCCGGGAGGCGGAGCTTGCAGTGAGCTGAGATCCGGCCACTGCACTCCAGCCTGGGCGACACAGCGAGACTCCATCTAAAAAAATAGAAAAGAAAATGCTCCCAACTCTGGTTTCTGCTTTTTTTTTTGGAAACGGAGTTTCATTCTTGTTGTCCAGACTGGAGTGCAGTGGCGCAATCTCGACTCACTGCACCCTCCGCCTCCTAGGTTCAAGTGATTCACCTGCCTCAGCCTCCCAAGTAGCTGGGACTACAGGCGTGCACCACCACGCCCAGGTAATTTTTGTATTTTTAGTAGACACGGGGTTTCTCCATGTTGGTCAGGCTGGTCTCAAACTCCTGACCTCAGGTGATCTACCTGCCTCGGCCTCCCCAAGTGCTGGGATTACAGGCATGAGCCACCCAGCCCAGCCTGCATTGTATGTTAAACTGTGTCCCAGAGCCTAGTCAGTCTTGGAGGAGGGAAGGGAAGGCACAGGCAGGTCCTCACTCACCTCTTTTGGCCTCTTCACAGGAAGCAGGAGCTGGCCAACAGCTCGGATGTGACCCTTCCAGACCGGCCGCTCTCCCCTCCTCTCACGGCTCCTCCCACCATGAAGGTAAGAGGCTTTGATTCAGGGAGGCAGGGAGGGGAGCGTGTGGGGAAGTCGTGAGGCCTTGCTGTGGCTTCGGCTCCAGGCCCAGCAGCGTCCGTCGCAGTGGGGCTGTGGAGTGTCCCGACCCCTCGGAGGAGGCGACGTCCAGTTAAGCTCCAGTGAAGCACCAGTGAGGGGGAAGTGTGACAGGAGACTCAGGGTGTCTGTGTCAGGGGGCGGTGAGGACATTGACTGGGGTTGAAATGGGGTTGGCGGGACTTTTGGTAGTTGGTAGTGGAGTTTGGGAACAAGGGGCCCAGCCAGGAGGAAGTCGGGGGACAGAAGGCAGCTGCCCCGAAGGACTGCCCGGGGCTGGGCTGTGGTCGGCACCCTCCTGGGACTTGAAGGGTGCCTGCATGCTGGTCTGCCGGCCTCTGGCTGGCCCTTCTGAGCTGGGCCTGTTCACGCCAGAACCCGTGGAAGGGTTGGCTGGAGGTTCGGGTTGGGGCGGCAGTTATTTTCCTATCAGCACTTCCTTCGTGAGCCGTTTTCCTGGGGAGACCACAGTCCAGGCCGCCAGGCCCAGGACCTTCTCACTCCTGGATGGGAGCCGAGGGTGCAGTGCCCTCCAGCCACCATGACCTTCCCCCATCTCTTTTCAGTTTGACGCCTTGGTGGGATGGCCACACAGGCCTGAGCTGGTCCTCAGAGAAGACTTTTGGCTCAGCCAGTGTTTCTGTATAGGCTGTCAGGCATGCTCTCCCTCCCTGCCTCCCTCCCTCCCTCGCACTCTGTGGGGTGAGTGAGGACTAGCGCTGAAGAAGTCACCTGCCCCTTGAGTCATCTGAGGGGACATCTAGGCCAGCTCCTCTCTCTATCCGGGGGCTGTGCTCTGAGTGGCTCACAGGGGATCATCAGGCATCCCCTCCTCACTGCTCTGCATCACCCCTCCTCTTCCCTAAACCTAATCTCTTGCAAGATGACAACCCATAGGAAGCAGATAAAACCCATCCATCTTCCTGTTGTTGTTCTGCATCTGATGCCCATCACACACAGAGCCACGCGGTATGCCTCGAGCAGCCTACGTGTTGAGGGGCAGCCAGAGCCTGCCCTGGGGGGGTTAAGTGGTCAGCGGTGGGTGGGGGGCAGGACAGGATACAGTACCCAGGGGGCAGTGGAAGCTAGACCACCTTCACCAGCCTAGTGCCTGCCCCAGCACCCAGCTCAGTGTTGGTATCTGAGCCAGGTGCCAGCCTGGCCCTTTGCACAGGGTAATGCTAAGAAGCCTGTTACCATACCAAGTGTCCCCTTGGTCTACAAAGGTGGCTGTGGGATGCTTGTCTCTGTCCTCAAGGATGGCAAGAGTTTGCAGGGAGAACTCTGACAGTCTCGTAGGGGGAGTCCCTGAATTCTCTTGGCCGACTTCACTTACTCATGCACTAATTTAATTCATTTAATACCCAGTATTTATTTGAATTTTGTATTAGTTAGGACTCTTGGTTGTAAGTGACAGAAACATAACTCACTCTGGCTTAGGCATAAAAGGGAATTTTTTGCCTTTGCAATTGCAAGCATAGATGGCAGGCATGACTGCATCCACGAGATCATTCTCATTCCTTCTCTCTTCTGTGTTGGTTTCATTCTCTGTCAGGCTGCCTTTGTGGCGGCCAGATGGTGACAGCAGCGCCTACCTGCGAAGTAAGTCCAGTGCAATGAAAAGTACTTTTTTTTCCCCCAGTAGTTCTAACAAAGTCCCAGGGAAGAAGCTCATTGGCTGGCTTAGGTCACGTGTTTGTCCCTGAACCAATCACTGTGACCAGAGAGATGAAAGGCTCTGATTGGCCAGACCTGGGTCTCATGACCACCCGCCTAAACCATAAGAACTGAGAATGGCAGGGGTGGGTCCTAGAGGAAAATGGCAGTGTTGTCAAAAGAAGAAGGGGAAAGGGATGTGGGGCAGGCAAGACCCACAGCTTTCTGCCACAGGTGCTCATGCTCAGCCAGGCCCAGTGCTGGGTTCTGGGGACCTTGTAGTAAACCAGACGTTGTGGTCCCTGCTCTCCTAGACCTTGTAGTCTAGCTAGGGAGCCAAAAATGGAAAAATAATGTCAGGAATGAGGGCTGGACAGTTAAACATGGTGAATATTCTGAAGGAGAAGCACAGCATAGCTCAGGGGGAACGTAAGGTTAGGAGGTGGGGGGACTGTAACCTAGTCTCGGAGAGGCTCAGGTAGGGCTTTTTGTGAGGAAATGATGTTTAGGCTGAGCCCTGAAAATTGGATACGTGCTAGTTAGGCTAAGGTGGAGTCCG
The DNA here is from genome assembly GCF_047675955.1 of Chlorocebus sabaeus. Lineage (NCBI taxonomy): Eukaryota > Metazoa > Chordata > Mammalia > Primates > Cercopithecidae > Chlorocebus > Chlorocebus sabaeus. The sequence goes on from NC_132919.1 coordinate 2,862,073, forward strand.
AGTGGAGGAGAGTGTCCTAGATTCTTGCTATTCAAAGTGAGGCCAAGGGACCAGCAACACCTGCATTATTTACGAGCCCCTTGGAAATGCAGAATCTCAGGTTCCACCCCAGACCACCGAATCAGAGTCAGCTTTTTATTTTTTTATTTTTATTTTTTGAGATGGAGACTTGCTCTGTCACTGGGCCAGAGTGCAGTGGCGTGATCTCGGCTCACTGCAACCTCTGGCTCCTGGGTTCAAGCGATTCTCCTGCCTCAGCCTCCCGAGTAGCTGGGACTACAGGCACACACCACCACACCTGGCTAATTTTTGTATTTTTAGTAGAGACGGGGTTTCACCCTGTTGGCCAGGATGGTCTCGATCTCTTGACCTTGTGATCCGCCTCCCTCGGCCTTCCAAAGTGCTGGGATTACAGGCGTGAGCCACCACGCCTGGCCCAGAGTCAGCGTTTTACCGTCATTTCACAGTGATTTGTATACACACAGCAGCTTGAGAAGCACTGCTGTGGACCTCTGCACATGCCCTCAGGCATTCGAGAGAGAGAGAAGGCGGCACCAAGAGAGAGAAGGCGGCACCAAGAGGAACTGGAAGCAGATCAGACTGGCTGGTGAAGCCAGAGTTAGCGTTGGAGAGGCTGGGCATGTAGGCAGGGACCAGATCAAGCAGATGCTTGGACATTTTGCTGAAGATTTTAGAGTTTATTCCTAGTTAAGAGCACTGGAGTCATTGATGATATTACCCAGAGGATTGAGATGAGACTTTTGGAAAATCACCCAGCATCATATGGCGAATGCGTGGCAGGGAACAGAGTGGAGAGGGGATGAGCCGAGGCCGTTGCAGGATCTAGGGGAGAGGACGGAAGGCTGGCTTGGAGGGGCTGGGGGGTGGTTGGGAAGTGGTTGGAGCTCAGATTTTGCAGGTGGTAAATTGATGAGATAGGAGATTTGGGGAGAAGGAGGCGGCGAGAATGGCTCCCAGGTTTGTAAACACTAGAGACGTGGGACAACCATTCTCTGAGATAAACGTTGTTGCAGGAGGGAGGGTTAGGATTCAATTCTTCTTCTTTTAGATTAAAAACAATTTTTTTAGGGACAGGGTCGTGCTCTGTCACTCAGCCTGGAGGATAGTGGTTCATTCCTAGGTCACTGCAACCTCCCGCTCCTGGGCTCAAGGGATCCTCCCATCTTAGCCTCCTGAATAGCTGGGAATATAGGCACGTGCCACCGAGCCCAGCTAATTTAAACATTTTCTGTAGAGATGAGGTCTTGCTGTGTTGCCCAGGCTGGTCTCAGATTCCTGGGTTCAAGCCATCCTCCCACCGTGACCTCCCGAAGTGCTGGGATTACAGGTGCGAGCCACCGCCCCTTGTCGAGGGGTCACCTCTCAGTTGGATATGCCTGAAGCTCAGAAGAACATTCTGGGCTGGAGGTAAAATTCTGGGAGCCCTTCTCCTAGAGAAGGGAGTGGAAGCTTTGGGATGAGGGAGCTCTCCAGGGAGAGGATGGCGCGAGAAGAGAGGTTCCTGGGGCAGCACCTCGAGGGAACCCCCCAGGTAGAGGCTGGTGCTGGGGTCTCTGCAGAGGAGGCTGGGCCAAGACGTGGAGGGAGGAGCATTTCATGGCGGGGGGACTGGCAGCGGTGTCAGCTGCTGCTGAGAGGCCAAGTGTGGTGCAGAGTGCGCCGTGGCCACTGGGCCCCGTGGCCTGGCAGTTGCTGGGGATGTAACTCAGACCAGCGCTGGGAGGGGTTGGGTGAACAGCAGACGGCCGTGTGTTGAGGAATGGATGGAGATGGTGAGAGTCAGAGGGTGTAGACGGTACTTGTGAGGTGGGGAGCCTGGAGTGCGAGGAAATGTGGAACGGAGGGAGCGAGGCAGGGGTGCTCAGGAATCTGGACCACAGCAGGGATTATTTTTAACACATTCTTTCTAAAAATGATTTACGGGCATCCACCGGGTGCCTGCTCCTGCTGGGCTCTCCCATGACAGGCTGTCGGGAGGGGCCTCAGGCAGGCCCGGAGCAGAGCAGCCTCAGGGAAAACTCAGCAGCTGCAGTCAGGAGATGTCCCTCCCTCCTCCTCCCCTGTGTTCTGTCCTTCTCCTCTCTGAGCTCAGCTCAGGAATTTCCCAGCCTGTGACTTTACTGCCCAGACCCCAAGCAAGGTCAGAGCTGGGAACAGAGGAAGAGGCAAGGGATTGTCCTGGGAACTCACACTGGGTGGGGTTCCTTCTGTGGTTGGGATTGGGGGTCAGTGTGTGTCGTGTGCCTGGCCTGAGGGGTCTCTTTGTGACTGTCATTTGGGTTCGTTCTGTGGCTCAGACAGCCTGTGGCCGCAGTTAGGAGTCTGTCTATGGTGAGGATGCTTTTTCCCTTTGTGCGAAAGCTAACCGCCCGTAAGGGATTTAAAACCACAATCCTCACCTTCCACCAACCAGCTCACCACAGGAGTGTCCCATCACAAAAGTGATGGCATTGATGAAATAATATTGCGACTTCTGCTTGCAGGCTGTCCGATTCTTTCCCTAACTTGAGTTCCCTGAGCACAGCGACTGTGTCCTATGCTTCGGGGCCCCCAGGCCCTGGCTTAGGGTGGGGACCTGGGACTTGTTTATGGTTGCTGACTGTAAGGGACATCTCGGTCAGGGGAGCTTGTTCTGCTCCTGACCCTCCACTCCTCTGGTTCTGGCTGGATCTTATCTCCCAGCAGACCTGGGCTCCACCTGCCACATCCGTGTTCTAGGGGCAGGGTGAGGTGAGGCCAGGCCTCTGCTTGATTGACACCTCCCAGGTTATTGTAGCACACTGAGGCCAGAGACGCCCTGGGTGGAGGGTGGCCTCTCTCTGAGGGTCCCTGGCCCTGAGGGTTCGTGAATCAGTTCTCTGTTCTTTGAACCTCGGGCAGTGGGAGAAGGCTTCACCTGGTTCTCTTGGCGGTGCAGGCTCAGGGAGGGTGTGGCAGGGGTACCCCTTTGGTTGATTAGCTCGGGAGTCACAGAAGTTTGGGAATGGACAGTCCGATTCCTTCATAGGTAAACGGGAAGCCCCGAGGTAGGAAATGACTCTCCCAAGGCAGCACCAAAGACAGCTGTGTTCCTCCTCTAGTCAATAGAATAAGTTACATTCTTTATTTTTAGTTTTATTTTTATTATTATTATTTCTGAGTCAGAGTCCCGCTCTATTGCCCAGGCTAGAGTGTAGTGGCCGGATCTCAGCTCACTGCAAGCTCCGCCTCCCGGGTTCACGCCATTCTCCTGCCTCAGCCTCCCGAGTAGCTGGGACCACAGGTGCCGCCACCTCGCCCAGCTAATTTTTTGTGTTTTTAGTAGAGACGGGGTTTCACCGGGTTAGCCAGGATGGTCTCGATCTCCTGACCTCGTGATCCGCCTGCCTCGGCCTCCCAAAGTGCTGGAATTACAGGTGTGAGCCACCGCGCTGGCCTATTTTTTTTTTTGAGATGAAGTCTCTGTCGCCCAGGCTGAATGGAGTGCAGTGACGCGATTTCGACTCACTGCAACCTCCGCCTCCCGGGCTCAAGCAGTTCTCCTGCCTCAGCCTCCCGAGTAGCTGGGATTACAGGCGTGCACCACCACGCCCCGCTAATTTTTGCACTTTTAGTAGAGACAGGGTTTTGCCATGTTGGCCAGGCTGGTCTTGAACTCCTGACCTCAAGTGATCCGCCAACCTCGGCCTCCCAAAGTGCTGAGATGACAGGCGTGAGCCACCGCACTTGGCCCAGGATAAGTTAAATTCTAAGTTCCAAACTAGTTTTGGTCAAGTGCCCGGCTCATCTCACGCTTGTGGGCCCAGGGACGGCCTCTCGTGGCTCTCCCACTGGGAAGGGCTGGCTGGAGCAGTAGCTGGCTTCCAGCCTGAGCGTCTCCCCCGCACTCACCCTAGACCCCCACCCTCACTGGCGTGCCTGCTGCTACCCATCCTGCACGCACCCTCCCCCACCTCTTTGCTGTTTGTTTTTCAACGGGATTTTTTTTTTTTTTTTTTTTTTTGCTAATGTGAAGCTGATAAAAAGCAACCAAAGAGATGCTGACCAGATGGGCTGAATGAGATCCCAGTTCCCAGCCAGAGCTCAAACTGGCTGGTGCCGGATGGGCTGGGAGAGGGGCTTGGGGCAGAGTCTGTGGGAATGCCGTGGGTGGTTTCCAGGCCCACATTTTTTTCTTAGGAAGCTGGTTTTCGTGCTCAGTGGGTCAGCAGGCATTTAGGGAGGGCCATTTGTGTGCCCAGAAGTGTGCTGAGTCCTTTGGGGTCACATCAGAGCTGCAGTCCTCTATCCTCAGAGGCCTGCCGTCTACAGGGGCCCTAACTGAGTGGGAGAAACCAGGTGGCTCTGCAGGTGACAAGGCTCAGATGTGAAATGTGGCTTCTCAGTGGGGAGGAGAGGAGGGGAAACGCTATGTGGGGAGGTGGGATAGGGTGGGGTGGGGTGGGGTGGGGCAGCCAGAAGGGGACCTAATGGCAAGCATGGGGGTCGGGGTGACCCCCTGGGATCATAGACAGTAAAACTGTCCCAGGCCCTGTGAAGTAAAAGGGTTGATTCTCCTGATTCTCTCGGCGCTCACGGGAAGGACACAGGGCATTTCATTGAAGTCCACTCTGCTGGGACTTGACCTGACCTTGTCCCTGGAGCCGCACCAGGCCCTGAGCTGGCTCGGTCAGCTGGGAGGTGGCCCTTGCTCAGCCTTCCACACCCTTCTTTGTGCAAGTCTGAGGCCAGCCGCTCTCAGACCTTCTGCTTTCCGGAAGAGGATCGTGGAGGCTTGAAGTTCCCACTGCAGGGGCCAGCAGAAAGTCTCGTTCCTCCCTTGGTCCTTGGCGTGTGACTCTCCACGGCCAGCGAATGCCCCCATCGCCTCCATGCTAGGTAAGGCGGGTGTGCAAGCTTCCTATGCCAGGGAAGAGAATGGAGATCAGAGGAGCCTCCTCCTTGCCCCTCGCTGTCCCTCTGGGCAGAGCTGGGCTGGGCCTCCCTTTCCAGCTCATGGATTGCCCACCAGCCACCCTCTCTTCCTGGGGTTGGGGGGTGGCGTGGGGGGCTTCTGTTCCAGCTTGTAGCACGGCCCCCAGCCTGATTTCATCTCTCTTGTTTGTTCCCGGTTCCTGTCTCCTGTCTTCTGTTAGGCTGTGCGAGGAGACTATCCCCCAGTCAGGGTTGAGTGACAGTGTCAGCCCTCCCTACATCCACCAACTTTGGATGGATGAAGGAGGAGGCATTTGTGGGAGGGTTGACGGGAGCCTTTTTGGGCCGGGGCAGGAAGGGCTGAAGGACATCAGCAAGGAGGTTTGGTTTTTTGTTTGTGTGTTTTTTGAGACAAAGTCTCGCTCTTGTCCCCCAGGCTGGAGTGCGATGCTCCCGAGTAGCTGGGATTATAGGCGTGAGTCCCCACGCCCGGCTAATTTTTGTATTTTTAGTAGAGACGAGGTTTTGCCATGTTGGCCAGGCTGGTCTCGAACTCCTGACCTCAGGTGATCCACCCGCCTCAACCTCTCAAAGTGCTGGGATTACAGGCGTGAGCCACCGCGCCTGGCCAGAAGGTTTGGTTTTTCCCTCTTGAAGAAACTTGGAGGCCAGGTGCTGTGGCTCACGCCTGTAATCCCAGCACTTTGGGAGGCCAAGGCAGGTGGGTCACCTGAGGTCAGGAATTTGAGACCAACCTGACCAACATGGCAAAACCCCATCTCTACTAAAAACACAAAAGATTAGTCAGACGTGGTGGCGAGTGCCTGTAATCCTAGCTACTCGGGAGGCTGGGGCAGGAGAATGGCATGAATCTGGGAGGAGGAGCTTGCAAGTGAGCCAAGATCACGCCACTGCACCTCACCCTGGGTAAGAGAGCAACACTCCATCTCAAAAAAAAAAAAAAAAAAAAAAAAAAAAAGAAAGCCCTGTACAGGGACAGGAGAAGACAGATACTTATTTCCACATTCCTCCTGCTGGAGGGAGGCCCTTGCTGAAACTCTGTGGGTCCTGGGAGAGTCACCTCTGGTCTCTACATCGACTGCGTTTCTGTTGCCGCTCCGGACATGGTTGGGACACAAGGCCATCTCCTCAGGAGCCACTGCCCATTGTTCCCTTGAGTCCATCCAGAGCCAAGGGAAGTTCATGTCTGATTTAAGGCAGGCATGAGGACGGGCTTATTTGGCTACTGAGGGTGAGGATGCTAACTAGGAGGCTTTAAGAACATGGAGATGTTGGCTGGGCGTGGTGGCACATGCCTGAAATCCCAGCATTTTGGAAGGCTGAGGCAGGAGGATCACTTGAGGCCAGGAGTTTGAGACCAGCCTGGGCAACACCTGGGTGAGACTCCATTTCTACAAAAAATTAAAAAATTAGCTGGGCCTGGTGGTTCATGCCTGTAGCCCCAGTTACTCTGGAGGCCAAGGTGGGAAGATGGATCGAGCCCAGGAGATGGAGCTTGCAGTGAGTTAGGATTGCGCCATTGCACTCTAGCCTGGGTGACAGAGCAAAACCCTGTTTCAAAAAAAAGAAAAAGAGGCCGGGCACAGTGGCTCATGCCTGTAATCCCAGCACTTTGGGAAGCCGAGGCAGGTGGATCACGAGGTCAGGAGATCGAGACCATCCTGGCTAACACGGTGAAAACCCGTCTCTACTAAAAATACAAAAAAACTAGCCAGGCGTGGTGGCGGCGCCTGCAGTCCCAGCTACTTTGGAGGCTGAGGCAGGAGAATGGCGTGAACCCGGGAGGCGGAGCTTGCAGTGAGCAGAGATCCGGCCACTGCACTCCAGCCTGGGCGACAGAGCGAGACTGTCTCAAAAAAAAAAAAAAAAGAGAAAAAGAAAAAAGAACATGAAGATGTCTGTCTGTGCACCTATGTACCTGCACGCGTCTCCCTCCTCACCTGTGCACACCTGAACATGTGCCTGTTTTCCCTGATTCTGTTCATGTTTTAAGGCCAACTCACTTACGCTTCTGGAAGATTACTGTAGGTGTCTCTGGAATTTTAAAAATTTGCAGACGTGGAAATGCGTAAGTCTTAACTGTATTGTATACTTTGGCTAATGATACACCCACGGGGCCCATACCTTGATCAAGAAACAGGACATTTCTGCCACCTCTGAAAGCTCCCATGTCCTGACCCAGTCAGTCATAACTGACCCCTTGAGGACCAAACAGTGTTCTGATTTTTTTCAAAAATGAGTTTTGTCTGTTCTAGAACTTAATTTTTTTTTTTTTTGAAATGAGGTCTTGCTCTGTTGCCCAGGCCAGAGCGCAGTGATGTGATCTCTGCTCACTGCAACCTCTGTCTCCTGGGTTCAAGCGGTTCTCCTGCCTCGGCCTCCCCAGTAGCTGGGATTATAGGTGCCCGCCACCACTCCCGGCTAAGTTTTTTGTATTTTTAATAGAGACGGGGTTTTACCGTGTTGGCCAGGATGGTCTTGAACTCCCAACCTCAAGTGATCCGCCTTCCTCAGCCTCCCAAAGTGCTGGGATTACAGGTGAGAGCCACCGTGCCTGGCTGGTGGCTGTTTATATGAAACAGCTATACTATTTGCCAGATGGTCAGGCCATGTTGTATCCTCACCAGCAATGTCATTGGCGGTCTGGCTGCTCCACATCCTCACCAACATTTGCCATTGTTGGTTTTCACAGTTTTAGCCACTTGAACGGTGTCTCATTGTGGTTTTAATCCACATTTTCTCGTGAATAATGATGTTGAATATTTTTCATATTGACTATTTATTGACTATTCTTATAGTTCTTTTTGCCCTTCCTCCCCCCTTTAAAATTCAGTAGTCTTCTTGTAGGTGTTCTTTACATATTCTAGTTGAGTTCATTTCTTTTCTTCTTCTTCTTTTTTTTTTTTTTTGAGATGGAGCCTAGCTCTGTTGCCCAGGCTAGAGTGCAGTGGTGCGATCTCGGCTCCCTACAACCTTCACCTCCCGGGTTCAAATGATTCTCCTGCCTCAGCCCCCCAAGTAGCTGGGATTACAGGTGCCCGCCACCACACCTGGCTAATTTTTAAATTTTTAGTAAAGATGGGGTTTCACCTTGTTGGCCAGGCTGGTCTTGAACTCCTGACCTCGTGATCCGCCCACCTCAGCCTCCCAAAGTGCTGGGATTATAGGTGTGAGCCACTGCACCCAGCTTTCTTCTTTTTAAAAATAGAGATGGGGTCTCACTCTGTCGCCCAGGCTGGTCTCAAGCTCGTGACCTCAAGTGATCCTCCTGCCTGGACTCCCAATTTGTTGGGATTACAGGCTTAAGCCACCATTCCTGACCCATTTCTTTTTTTTCTTGTTTTTAGTTTTTGGATATAGGGTCTCACTTCGTTACCCAGGCTAGAGTGCAGTGGTACGAACATGGCTCATTGCAGCCCCAACCTCCTGGGCTCAAGCCATCCTCCCACCTCAGCCCCCCAAGTAGCTGGGACTACAGGCTTGTGCTGCCATGTCCGACTAAGTTTTGAATTTTTTTGTGGAGAGAGAGAGGGTTTCACCCTGTTACCCAGGCTGGTCTTGAACTCCTGAGCTCCAGCGATCCGCCCACCTCGGCTTTCCAAAGTACTGGGATTACGGACGTGAGCCAACGCGCCTGGCCCATTTCTTTTCTTAACAGTGTCTTTAATGAGCAGAAGTTTTAATTTTGATGATGTCTAATTATGGACTCTTTTCCTTTTATGTCTGTAGCTTTGCGTGTCCTAAGAAATCTTTGCTTACCCCAGCTCACAAAGATTTCCTTCCATGTATTCGAGCTTTATTTTTATTTATTTATTTTTTTGGGACGGAGTCTTGCTCTGTCACGAGGCTGGAGTGCAGTGGCGCCATCTCGGCTCACTGCAACCTGTGCTTCCTGGGTTCAAGTGATTCTCCTGCCTCAACTTCCCGAGTAGCTGGGACTACAGGTGCCCGCCACCACACCTGGCTAATTTTTTTTGTATTTTTAGTAGAGACGGGGTTTCACCATGTTGGCCAGGCTGGTCTCGATCTCCTGACCTCGTGATCCGCCCGCCTCGGCCTCCTGCAGTCCTGGGATTATAGGCATGAGCCACAGCGCCCGGCTAGAAGCTTTATTATTTTAGCTCTAGGTCTAAGATAAACTTGTTTTAATTTAATTATGTATGACAGTATGTTGGGGTCTAGGTTCATTTATTGCCGTGTGGATATTCTGTTGTTCCGGTACTGTGTGTTGAAAAGACTTTCCTTTCCTTGTTTGATTGCTTTGGTGCCTTAGTCAAATCTCTGCCAGGAAGTGCACACGTGTGTTTGTTTAGTGTCTCTCCCACCATGGTGTTTCTCTGCACCAGGGGTGGAAAATACGTGACGTCCGCGCCATCAGTCCATCGTTCGGCTCCATGGCAGATATTGGTAATTGATCACGGTCATCTTTCCCAAGAGCTTAGACGTCGTCTCAGAATCCTGTTCAACAAAGCACTGTAGGCAGCCACTGGCAGTCATTTGAAGTTATCATTTGAGATAAATTACTTCTGGCGTCTCTGATTGAAATCGTCACAAGAGGTTGAGTTATTTGCTGAAGGTCCCACAGCTGGTGAGTGGCAGAGCCAGCATGTGGGCTCAGGTTTGTCTATGTGGCTCTGAAGCCTGTGCTGTCGTCCCCACCTCTACACACTGCTTTGCACGAATCATTTGAACAGGTCACTTCATCTCCCTGACCTCCAGTCTCTTCACTTGTATAATAGGGATGGTGGCCACCAGGAGGAGTGGGTGTGAGCAGTAATGAGGTCATCACAAAGTCGCTAGTGGAGCGTCAGACAAGTAGGTGCTCAGTGATGGATTGTGACTATGGCGATGATGACAATGATGGTCTGTGACGATAGCGATGATGACGATGGTCTGTGACGATGGCGATGATGACAATGATGGTCTGTGACGATAGCGATGATGACAACGGTCTGTGACGATGGCGATGATGACAGTGATGGTCTGTGACGATGGCGATGATGACAGTGATGGTCTGTGACGATGGCGATGATGACAATGATAGCAATGATGATCTAGGTTCAGTTGTTGCCCTTGAGAAACACACAGTCAGGGCTACTCTCTAGGGAACCCAGAGTAGCTGGCTCATCAGAGTCCCTTGCCTCTTCCTATGTATCCTCGGGTCCCTGGCCTTCCAAGCTGGAGGCCCCAAAGTAGAGCCACACTTCCTCAAGTTTGCTAATAGAGCACAAGCCACTGGCTTTGGCCTAGGCGTCTAGGCCAGCTGAGCTGTGCTCCTTCTCTCTTTGTGGGAGGAACAGCTGGCTGGGTTCCCAGAATTCTCTTTCTGGGAACCTTCTTGCCCTCTCCATTGATTTTCCAGCCCATCTTTCTTTCCTTTGGATTGGCCAAGTGATCCCCCCTGCCACAGGAGCGATTAAAACAGCTCCTTTGACCTGGTCCTGGGTCCCGCTGAGGTTCTTCTTAAGAACTTGAAGCAATAGAGAGTTGTAGCTAAGAATACAGTTTCTGCAGCCAGTCTGCCTGGGGTTAAAGCTTCCCCAGTTCTTTTTTTTTGAGACAGAGATCCCTCTTCTTGCCCAGGCTGGAGGGCAGTGGCACAATCTCGGCTCACTGCAACCTCTGCCTCCCGGGTTCAAGCGATTCTCCTGCCTCAGCCTCCCGAGCAGCTGGGATTACAGGCATGCGCCACTATGCCTGGCTAATTTTATATTTTTAGTAGAGGTGGGGTTTCTCCATGTTGGTCAGGCTGGTCTCGAACTCCTGACCTCAGGTGATCCACCCACCTTGGGCTCCCAAAGTGCTGGAATTATAAGTGTGAGCCACCGTGCCCAGCCATTTTTGGTATTTTTAGTAGAGACGGGGTTTCACCATGTTGGCCAGGCTGGTCTCGAACTCCAGACCTCAGGTGATCCTCCCGCCTCAGCCTCCCAAAGTGCTGGGATTACAGGCGTGAGCCACTGTGCCTGGCCCCCACCCCTGCCTTTTTTTTTTTTTTTTTTTTTTGAGACGGAGCCTTGCTCTGTCGCCCAGGCTGGAGTGCAGTGGCAGGATCTCAGCTCACTGCAAGCTCCGCCTCCTGGGTTCACGCCATTCTCCTGCCTCAGCCTCCTGAGTAGCTGGGACTACAGGCGCCCGCCACCTCGCCCGGCTGGTTTTTTTCTATTTTTTTAGTAGAGACGGGGTTTCACCATGTTAGCCAGGATGGTCTCGATCTCCTGACCTCGTGATCCACCCGTCTCGGCCTCCCAAAGTGCTGGGATTACAGGCTTGAGCCACCACGCCCGGCCCAACACCCCTGCTTTTTTAAATTCATTTTTATTTTGAGATGGAGTCTTGCTCTGTTGCCCAGGCTGGAGTACAATGGCATGATCTCGGCTCACTGCAACCTCCGCTTCCTGGATTCAAGCAATTCTCCTGCCTCAGCCTGCCAAGTAGCTGAGATTACAAGCACGCGCCACCACGCCCAGCTAATTTTTGTATTTTCAGTACAGATGGCGTTTAACCATGTTGACCAGGCTGGTCTCGAACTCCGACCTCAGGTGATCTACTTGCCTTGGCCTCCCGGAAGTGCTGGGATTACAGGCATAAGCCAGTGCACCTGGCCAAAGTTTACCCACTTTTTAGCTATATAACCTCGGTGCATCTCAGTTTCCTCTTTTGTAGAATAGGGATGTATTAGTCCTGTCTCGCATTGCTCTAAAGTAATACCTGAGACTGGATAATTTATAAAGAAAGGAGGTTTGGCCAGGTGTGGTGGCTCACACCTGTAATTCCAGCAATTTGGAAGGCTGAGGTGGGCGGATCATGAGGTCAAGAGTTCGAGACCAGCCTGGCCAATATGGTGAAACCCTGTTTCTACTAAAAATATAAAAATTAGTCAGGCATGGTGGCGGGCGCTTGTAATCCCAGCTACTCGGGAGGCTGAGGCAGGAGAATCACTTGAACCCGGGAGGTGGAGGTTGCAGTGAGTTGAGATCGTGCCATTGTACTCCAGCCTGGGCAATAGAGGGAGACTCGATCTAAAAAAAAAAAAAAAAAAAAAAAAAAAAAGGCAGTTTAACGGGCTCACAGTTCTGTAGGCTGTACCGGAAGTGTGATGCTGGCATCTGCTTGGCTGCTGGGGTGCCTCAGGAAACTTTTATTCATGACTGAAGGCGAAGCGGGAGGAGGCATGTCACGGGACCAGAACGGGAGCAAGGGAGCGAGGGAGGGTGCCGCACACTTTTAAACCAGATCTCATGAGAATTCACTCACAATGTCGAGGACAGCACCAGGAAGGGGATGGTGCTAAACCGTTCATGAGAAATCCACTCTGTGGGTCCAGTCAGCTCCCAGCAGGCCCCAGCTCCCGCACTGAGGGTTACAGTCTCACGTGAGATTTGGGCGGGGACACAAACGCAGACTATATCAAGGATAGTAAGAGTACCTGCCCTGTGTGGCTCTAGTGAAGATTAATTGAGGTGATATGCCTTTATCGCTTAGAACAGCGGTATGCAGTAAGTGCTACGTAAATATCAGTCATTATGATTCCTCCAAAAAACTGTGTTTCTGAAATGTGTGGAGAATAGCAATGCTTAGAGAGACCATCTGGGGGGAAGTACACCAGGTTTTCTGTGAATATCGTTTGTCAGGGTGCCCTGATTTCTGCCCTGCCAGGTGCCCGCAGCTGAGGGGCCTGTCTGTGGAATGAACAAGGATTGACATTTTGTGTGGGTGGCCCTACAGGAGCCTTGTGTATCAGACTCAAAACCCTGCCTGATAAATGTGGATGCCCTTGAGGGTCTTGGAAAAAGGCTAAAAACCAGGATCCAGCCCAGCATCTGAGCCAGACCTGGAGGAAGGAACATGTTTCTGAGTTGTGCTTCCAACTCTTGCCTTCTGAATCTCACCTAAACAGGGGTCCCCGGGGAGGGGAAGGGAGCAGAAAGAACCTGCAGGGTCGCCATCTTCATAAAGGTTTTTGGGACTGAGTCGAGACATGGGTAATTCGGGGTTGTGGAGAGGCCCGAAGCTGGCCTTGGAATATGTTTCATGAGCAGTTGTTTCTTTCCTTTCTCATTAGAAGTTTCTTTTTTTTTTTTTTTGAGACGGAGTCTTGCTTTGTATCCCGGGCTGGACTGCAGTGGCCGGGGCTCAGCTCACTGCAAGCTCTGCCTCCCGGGTTTACGCCATTCTCCTGCCTCAGCCTCCGGAGTAGCTGGGACTACAGGCGCCCGCCACCATGCCCGGCTAGTTTTTTGTATTTTTAGTAGAGACGGGGTTTCACCGTGTTAGCCAGGATGGTCTTGATCTCCTGACCTCGTGATCCGCCCGTCTCGGCCTCCCAAAGTGCTGGGATTACAGGCTTGAGCCACCGCGCCCGGCCAGAAGTTTCTTTCCTAAATCCTTTTGCCTGCAGCTGATATTAAAATGAATCTGTATCTCGGGGATAGATGCCGACCTTGTGGGGAGCACGAGAAAGTGGGGGGCAGGGCCTAAAAGCCATGGGGGGCCAGGCGGGGTACAGCTGCCCTTTCAGCCTGAGTGGCCCATGGTCTGGGAGTCTGGGCTGATGGTAAACGTGACCGGCTGCCAGGCCCTCCTTCCTTCCCTCTCTCTGTTTTCCTTTTCTCTTTTTTAATTTTTTTTTTATTTTTTGCGATGGAGTCTTGCTGTGTTGCCCAGGCTAGAGTGCAGTGGCACGATCTCGGCTCACTGCTACCTCCGCCTCCTGGGTTCAAGCCATTCTCCTACCTCAGCTTCCCAAGTAGCTGGGATTATAGGCACCCGCCACCACACCCGGCTAATTTTTATATTTTTAGTAGAGATGGGATTTTGCCATGTTGGCCAGGCTGGTCTCGAACTCTTGACCTCAGGTGATCCACTCGCCTCGGCCTCCCAAAGTGCTGGGATTACAGGCGTGAGCCACCACGTCTGGCCTCCTTTTTTCTTTTTGTTTGAGACAGGTTCTCTGTCACCCAGACTGGAGTGCAGTGGTTCGATCAGGGCTCACTGCAGCCTTGACCTTCTGGGCCCAAGCAGTCCTCCTACCTCAGCCTCCCAGGGAGCTGGGACCACAGGTGTGCACCACCACGCCCTGCTAGGCTTAAACAGATATGTATTTTTTAATTTGTAGAGGCGGGGTCTCCCTGTGTTCCCAGGCTGTCCTGTCCCTTTTCCTTGTGCTCTTCGCCTCTTTCTGCCTGTTGGTGAGGGCTCGGCTCTGGCTCACTTCGCTGGCGTTCAGAAGACTTATAGAGCACTTGGCATTCAGGGTGTCGCCCAGGGGATGCTCCCAGCGCCCCCCGCCCCGCCGCAGGCATCCCACCTGCCGTTGGAGGCCTGACCAGCCACCCCACCCCAGAACTTAGTCCCTGGGTCTGTGACGTCCCTGCCTGTTTTCAGGTCCTGCCTCCCCCACGGGATGGTGCTGGGTCTGGGTCTTGCCTCTTCCTGGGATTTAGAAACCAGCCGTGTGACATCGTGCAGTTCAGTCATCTTCTGTGAACCTCGGTTTCTTCATTTATAGAGCGGAGCTCACCCTGTAGGGTGACTGCAAGGATTACAGGAGGAAGCAGGCGGACAAGGGCTCCGTAAGGTGCCAGGCTTCCTGCAGGTGTCGAATATCAGCACATAATGGACACTAGTGGTTGTTATCATGGTCAATATGCCAAACACGCGTAGGGTGGTTCCGTTGATAATCCCGCTCTTCTTCTCTGCCAGCCACCATAGACTCTTCTCCACTGAGACTGGCTCAGCAGCGGGATGCCGCCAGATTCTGTGTTCTGACATCCACCCCCACCTGCTACCCCCATCCCTGAGTGTCATTTACCTGACACTCAAGCCTGCTGTGTCTGGGGCTTCAGACGCAAGTGGATGGTGGGTTCTGTGTTGCTTCCTGAAGGGATGTACCCTGCGTGGGTTCCTCCTGTGCGTGCCCCTCCTGCTGGCTTTTTGTCCCAGGGGCCCCCAGCAGATCTGTGCTCTTGGCTGAGTGTGGAGATGGAGTTTCAGGCCTTGGGGGTAGATTTGATTCCTAGGGTTGCTAGAGCAAATTGCTATGAACTTGATGGGTTGAAATAAAAGGATAAAAGGAATTTCTTTTCTTTTCTTTCTTTCTTTCTTTTTTTTTTTTTGGGACAGAGTCTCACTCTGTCACCCAGGCTGGAGTGCAGTGGCGTGATCTTGGCTCACGGCACCTTCTGCCTCCTGGGTTCAAGTAATTCTCCTGCCTCAGCCTCCCAAGCAGCTGGGATTACAGACACCAGCCACCACACTCGGCTAATTTTTTGCATTTTTAGTAGAGATGGTGTTTCGCCACGTTGGCCAGGCTGGTCTTGAACTCCTGATCTCAGGTGATCCACCCGCCTCAGCCCCCCAAAGTCCTGGGATTACAGGCATGAGCCACCGTACCCGGCCAGGAATTTATTTTCTCACAGCTCTAGAGGCCAGAAGTCTGGAATTAAGGTGTTAGCAGGGCCGTGCTCCCACCAGAGGCTCCAGGGGAAGCTCTTGCCTGTCTCTTCCAGCGCCTGGTGGCTCCAGGCCCGTCTCTGGCTGGGGGCTCTGCCCTCTGTCTCTGTCTTCTTCATGTGGCTCCCTCCTCTCCTCCCTGGGGGTCTCTCCTCTGTGTGTCTCTTTTAAGACATTTGTCTTTGGATTTAGAGCCCACCCCGGTAATCCAGAATGATCTCGTCTCAAACTCCTTCGTATCTTAAAATTATATCTGTTATCTCAGTCTCTTCTGACTGTCACAACAAAATACTTTAGACTTGGTCATTTACCAACAATAGCCATTTATTTCTCACCATGCTGGAGGCCGGGAAATCCCAGATGGAGGCTCCCGGAGACTCACTGATGAAGGCCCACATTCTGCGTCTAAGATGACACCTTCTTGCAGCGTGCTCGCAGGGAGGAAGGCGGAAGTCGGACGGCAGGGACTCCCTCGTCCCCCAGGCCTTCTATGAGGATGTTAATCCCATTGCCGAGGGTGGAACCTTTATTACCTGGTCTCACTTCCCCAGACCTCGCCTTCTCATACCGTCACCTTGGGAGGGACACGTGCATTCAGACTGCAGCATGGGCGAAGACCCTTTTTCCGCATAAGGTTACACGCTCAGGTTCCTGGATACATACGTATCTTTTTGGAGGCTACCATTACGGGGTCAGGGCTGCCCTCTCCTGGGAGCTCCTGGGGGGAGCTTGGAGAGGCTCTGAGCTCTGCCAGCACCTGCTCCTCTTTGTGTAGTTGAATGTCATTCAGGTGAGACTGCAAGGGTGTGTGTGTGAGGTACAGGGTGTGGGGCTGGGAGGACCCGGTGCAGCTCCAGCTCACACAAATGGGGCAGAGCATGACCTTCCCACCCCTGCTGCTCCAGGACCTGGTACATATGGGGCCCATGGCAGGTGCTTCATAAACACTTAGTAGTTGGTACTTAATAAATACTCACAATAGGGTATCAATGAATCCTCATTGATTGATCCAGCCTTAAGGATGTGGCAATGAACAAAAAAGCGCCCAATATCTTCCTTTCCTTCCCTTTCCCTTTCCCTTTCCCTGACGGAAATTTGCTGATGTTGCCAGGCTGGAGTGCAGTGGCGCAATCTCGGCTCACTGCAACCTCCTCGTCCCGGATTCAAGCGATCCTCCTGCCTCAGCCTCCCGAGCCACTGGGACTACAGGCACGTGCCACCACGCCCAGTTAATTTTTGTATTTTTAGTAGAGACGGGGTTTCACCATGTTGGCTAGGCTGGTCTCGAACTCCTGACTTTGTGATCTGCCCTCCTCGGCATCCCAAAATGCTGGAGTTACAGGCGTGAGCCACCGTACCTGGCCTTTTTTTTTTTTTTTTTTCTGAGGCAGAGTCTCACTCTGTTGCCCAGGTTGGCGTGCAGTGGTGCAATCTTGACTCACTGCAACCTCTGCCTCCCGGGCTCCAGAGATTCTCCTGCCTCAGCTGGAGTGGCTGGGATTACAGACGCACACCACCACGCCTGGCTAATTTTTTTTTTGTATTTTTCATAGAGACTGGGTTTCACCATGTTGCCAGGCTGGTCTCAAACTCCTGACCTCAGGTGATCTACCCACCTCAGCCTCCCAAAGTGCTGGGATGACAGGCATGAGCCAACGTGCCCAGCTGTTTTCTTCGATAATTTTTATAAGACTTTTTTTTGTGTGTGTTCAAATAACCAGCAAATATGAAACACCCCAGACAATTTTAAATAAAATGATATATGCTTATTATAAAGTTAAAGCAATCGTAAAGTACAGAGAAAATTAAAAAAATGAATAATGTCCTCATAATAATCCTACCATCCAGAAGTATCCATTCTTACCATTTGCTAATCGTCCAGACATCTTGGCATTGTACACATAGATAGAGGCACACATAAATGAGATCACACTGTTTGTGCTCCTCTGTAATAAAGAGAGTTAAATTCAATTTTCCTTGCATTAACCAGTGAAAAAGAAATAAACAAGTGGCTCAGAAGGAGTTGCTGAAGTTTAGAGAAATGTTTCCTCTCTGTAAGAGATATTAATTTCTCTAAGAGGGCCGGGCGCGGTGGCTCAAGCCTGTAATCCCAGCACTTTGGGAGGCTGAGACGGGCAGATCACGAGGTCAGGAGATCGAGACCATCCTGGCTAACACGGTGAAACCCCGTCTCTACTAAAAAATACAAAAAACTAGCCGGGCGAAGTGGTGGGCGCCTGTAGTCCCAGCTACTTGGGAGGCTGAGGCAGGAGAATGGCGTGAACCTGGGAGGCGGAGCTTGCAGTGAGCTGAGATCCGGTCACTGCACTCCAGCCTGGGCGACAGAGCGAGACTCCGTCTCAAAAAAAAAAAAAAAAATTTCTCTAGGAGTTCTCTGACAGTGAGGAAAAAGATTATGATAAAAAGAACCAAGCCTTTGGGGTAGAGATACTAATTTTAAAAGATAATTTCAACTTTAAACACAGAGTTTGGCTCCCCGCTTTCAATATGAGAGTCAGATGATTTTAGAGGAAAGAG